>NC_082708.1:100623643-101823643 GCF_030144855.1 Hypanus sabinus | reverse complement strand
GCCCGTGTCAAACAGGCATCCAGTCCAATGCCCCTCCACCTGGATGTCCATCATGGATCTTGCAAGCTGGTGTGGGGCGCTTTGGTCGAGAGTCACAGTGGCCAGAGTCGGATCGCCGTCGGGGTACCCGGTCAGCATCGGAGGGTCGGGGGCGGGGCATGCTGACGCCGACAAAGATGGCCGCTCACATCCGGGGTACCCGGTCAGCATCCGAGGATCGGGGGCGGGGCGTGCTGACGTCGACAAAGATGGCCGCCCACATCCCGGCATGCAAGATGGCGGCCCCCACGTTTCACCCGCAGCGCTGCACTCCGCTCGAGGTTGAGACTTACAGACCTTGGCGAAGTGGCCCCGCTTTCCGCAGCTGGAGCAGGTCGCTTCTCGCGCTGGACAGCGTTGTCGAGGATATTTCTTTTGGCCACAGAAATAACAAAGCACGAGTTTCTTACGGGCCACAGCCGTGGTCTGGGTCGGGGAGCTCGTGGAATCGCGACTGGCGGCGGCGTTGGCGAATTCGCTCCCGGGAGCCGGCGGTGGCGGGGTCTGAGGCGTCCACGAAACCGGCGGGGAATCGCGCGACTGGACAGCGTCGGCGTTATGCCGCGCAGCTTCTAGAGCGTTGGCCTTCTCTATCGCCGAGCTTAAGGTAAGATCCGAGTTCTCCAGCAGTCGCTGGCGCATGTACACTGACCTCAGTCCCGTCACAAAGGCGTCTCGCACCAGCAGCTCCGCATGCTGTTCTGCCGTGAGCGTCTTGCAGTCACAAGCTCGGACGAGTGTCTGTAGTGCTCGGAGAAACTCAGCGCACGATTCGCCAGGCCGCTGTTGCTGGGTAGCTAAGCGATGTCTTGCGTAGACGGTGTTCACCGGCCGCAGGTACTGTCGTTTGAGGGCATCCAGTGCCCCTTCGTAGGTCGGCAGGTCCCGGATAAAGGAGTAAACTTTGGAGGAGACCCTCGAGAGTAGGATTCTGTGCATAACGGCGGGTTCAGTCGCACGAAGCTCCGCCAAGTACGATTGGAAGCATGCAAGCCAGTGTTCAAAAGCGAGAGCTGCGTCAGGGTCTTGAGGGTCCAAATCCAACCGGTCCGGACGCAAAACGGGTTCCATGTTTTAAAACTTCCAGTCAATAAAATTGATGCACCATCAATAACTCACACTGAGACGTAGGCGAGATATCGGCTTTTATTGACTGGAAGAAGGAACCAGGAGTGAGTGTCTATCATTCAAGGTCCTGGAGACTGAGGCCGATCTTCAGGCCGCAGGTCTCCTTTATACAGGGGCCTGTGGGAGGAGCCACAGGAGCAGTCAGCAGGGGCGTGTCCCGACAGGCACATAGTTCACCACACCGGTCATTGGAAAAGCATTAAGCTACAGTCAGTCAACAATTGGAACAACTTTAAAGGATAAAGGGTAAAGTGAGAATAATGGAGCATGTGAAAGGCCCTGCCCCTATGAAAGCTACAATTATTTCTAAGCAACGCAGTGGTTTAATTATTGGAATACATACGTTTCTTAAGTGTTTTATATGCATAGAAATGTAAAATATATACTATATACTAAGACAAACATTTGACCAACTGATGCTAAATAATACTGGATGTATTTGTTCCAACTTACGTACAAATCTGACTTAAAGACGGACTCAGGAACGGAACTCGTTTGTAACCCGGGGACTGCCTGTATTCAGGGGATAATAGTGTTGAACACTGAGCTTTAATCAATAAACAGCAGTCTCATGTAGGCATTGCTATTGTCCAGGTGATCCGAGGGTGAGTGGAGAGTCAGTGAGATTGCACCCACTGTAGACCTATTGTGTCTCTTCCATTTTATACTTGTGCAAATGTTATGTTTGTTTTTATATTATTTCTTATTGCATACTGACATTGTCTTCTCCCTCGGTAAAATATTTAGCCATTGCTTTCTGGTTGCTCATAATTTCTTAGTTCTTTGGCTGCTTACTGACTTTTCAACATTGTTTGCTGTTTCTTTCAATTTCAAACCATTCTTAAACCGTGAGTTAGCAGTGCATGACATACTCTTCTAATATAGCCTCTCTCTCTCACTTGAACAGAGCTTCGCAGAGATTTGTGAAATACATCCTTAATGTGTGCCTCTGCTCCTTCCTTTCCCTCTTAACCTTTAGTTCATTAAGTTCAAAGTTCATGGATGTAACCATGTATAAGCTTGAGATTTGTTTTCTCACAGGAATATACAGTAAATCTAAGAAAAACAATAGAATCAATGAAAGGCCACATCCACCAGGACAGACAAACAGCCAGTGTGCAGAGGACAACAAACTGCAAATACAGAAGATAAAATAATAATAATATATAAATAAGCAATAAATATCAAGAACATGAGACGAAGCATCTTAGAAGTGAGTCCATAGTTTGTGGGAGTAATTCAGATACAGAGTGTGTGAAGTTGAGCGGTTATACCCTTGGGTTCAAGAGCCTGATGGTTGAGGAGTAGAACTTGTTCCGTTTACAAGGATAAGTGCTGGGAGGGAGATCGGTGGGAAGGGTTGGGGGGGACGAGTGGACAAGGGCATCGCATAGGGAGCAATCCCTGCGAAAAGCAGAAAGAGGGGAGTGAGGGAAAGATGTACTTGGTAGTGGGATCCTGTTGGAGGTGGCGGAAGTTACGGAGAATTATATGTTGGACCTGGAGGCTGGTGGGGTGGTAGGTGAGGACAAGGGGAACCCTATCCTGAGTGGGGTGGCGGGCGGATAGGGTGGGGGCAGATGTGCGGGAAATGGGAGAGATGCGTTTGAGAGCAGAGTTGATGGTAGAAGAAGGGAAGCCCCTTTGTTTTAAAAAGGAAGACATCTCCTTCGTCCTGGATCCCACCGATCCCTTCTTACCCCATCCCTGACATATTTAGCTGTTTACCTGTTCTCCCTCTGGTGCTTCCCCCCTCCCCCTTTCTTTCTCCTGAGGCCTCCTGTACCATGATCCTTTCCCTTCTCCAGCTCTGTATCACTTTCACCAATTACCTTTCCAGCTCTTAGCTTCATCCCACCCCCTCCAGTCTTCTCCTATCATTTTGCATTTCCACCTCCCCCCCCACTACTTTCAAATCTCTTACTATCTTTCCTTTCAGTTAGTCCTGCCGAAGGGTCTCGGCCCGAAATGTCAACAGTGCTTCTCCTTATAGATACTGCCTGGCCTGCTGTGTTCCACCAGCTTTTTGTGTGTGTTGCCCTTGCTTAAGTTGGAGTTTCTGGCATTGAAATGAGCTGTGGTGGATCAGTTGAGTGACTACCTCTATTGGTGCCAAGTTTGAGGTGTGGATGGCCAACAATCCCCTAACTTATATCCTGACATCGACAAAATTGGATGCCAGAGGCCATCAGTGGTTGGTGACATTGTCTGCCTATGATTTCAGCCTGAAGCATCAGTCGTGAAGTAGGAATGTTGATGCTGATGCTTAGATCCGACGTGCGCATCACCGGCTAGACAGAGACGAAGAGTGGGAGAGGCTTCCTGCCCCAGGAGTGAAAGCCATGTGCCAGTTTTCCATCACGGTGAAGGCAGAGGGAAGGTAAGGGCAGGATCAAGCCGTAGATCACCTGGGAGCTTCTGATGATGCCATTCCACAAATTTGTTGTACCCTGACTGCTCTGAAGACAAACCAGTTACCAGAATTGAGTACTAGGAAGTGGCAGCTGCTCAGAGAGATGACCCTAACATCAGTACCATTTGGCCAGTGGTCAAAAAGGGAGACATGGCCCAAGTGGAGAAGATGAAACATGTTGTGATGCCTCCATTACTGAGAGAATGGCCCAGATTGGAGTTGAGGAACCAGATCCTATATCAGGTCATGTCAACTCCGGACCGGCCTTGGCATTCCCAGCTGGTTCTGCCTGAGAAGTATTGGAGAATGGTGTTGAAGTCTCTTCATGATGACTCTGGACATTTGGGGGTTGAAAAGACATATGGATTGCTCAGAGATCGGTTCTACTGGCCCCCGAATGAAGCTGGAGGTCGAAGAATACTGGAAGTCGTGCATTCAATGCATACGGAGGAAGATGCTGCCTACAAGGGCCACTCCATTGTCCCACTTGCAGAGTGCAGGGCCCCTTGATCTGGTGTGTATGGATTTCTTTTCAATAGAGCCAGATGTCTGAAACATGGTGAATATCTTAGACATCATGGATCACTACACCAGATATGCGAAAGCTTTCCCTACCAAGGATCAGAGGGCATCTGCAGTGGCCAAAGTGTTTTGGGAGAAGTATTTCATTTATTATGGCCTCCCCGAGCAGATACATAGTGATCATTAACAGGATTTCGAGAGTAGGCTCATACATGAATTACTGAGCGGCGCTTAGAGTCAAGAAATCGTGGAGTCAACATATTGGACATCTGGTCCACTGCTACAAATGTACACAAAATGAAGCTACCAGGTACTTGCCATATTATCTGATGTTTGGGCACAAGGTGAGGTTGCCCACCGACCTTTGTTTTGGGACTGGTGAGGAAGACCTACCTGAAGACTTATCTGACTGTGTCTGCTATGAGAAGGGAGCTGAAAAAGGATTATGAATTCACTGAGGCCGAAGCTGCCAAGCAGAATCAAGGAAATAAGAGGAGGTATGATAAAAAGGTTAGATTCTCCCAATTCATGACAGGAGACCAAGTTCTCATAATGAATTTGGGACTACCTGGGAAGCGTAAGTTGGCTGACTGCTGGACGGCTACGCCCTATGCGGTGGAGAATCAGATGCCAAATGTACCAGTTTTCTGGGTGAAACCAAAGGATGGGAATGGGCCTGTCAAGATTCTCCATTGGAACCACCTTCTGCCTCTGGGACAAGAGGTGAAGGTTGATGTAGAGCCCGACCCAGAGCCTAGACCTGGTAAGAGGACTCTGCGGCGACATGGAGTGACTGAAGGATCAACAGCTGGAGAGATTAGACCAACCCCAGCCCCTGAATGGGATACGGACTCAGAGGATGAGGAAGTGGGATATGGTATATGCTGCCTTTTGCTAACTCCACACTGATTGAGGAAGAGATTCCCAATCCTTCTCACACTGAGTCAGGTGAAATCAGGAGGATTATCTGTGGACAGACTGGGGTTCAGTGGGACCATGAAAAGGACGAAGCAGGGCTCAGCCAAATGGCAGAGGACCTGAGTTGCAGGAGGGCATGTGATAGACTGGGGGATGCTTTGTCATGTAGACCAGAAGTATCCCAAGAAGTATCCGAAAATGAAAAAGTAGGTGATGTGGTAAGGAGGTCTCAAAGAATCAAGAGACCAGCAGACAGGATGGCCTATGCAGCACTAGGGGAACAGAATGTGGCACCTACTGCCTTGCTGAGCTACATCACTGCCCTTACACCTGGTCTGGACCTTGTGCTCTGTATGAAGGAGTGGCAAAATTATCTCAAAGTCATGAGGACATGACTAATTTTGGTGGACCCTGGGAAAGGTTTCACTACTAACATAATGGTCTTTCTGTAGAAGCAGTGTTTGGGTTATGGTTTAGACATAATGTGTGCATTGGAATGTGAGTCGTCCAATGAAGGGAGTGCGTTTTCATGTTGTGGGCGAGTTGCGTCTTTGGTCCAGCAGGAGATAAAGGGAGAAGATGCCGGAGAGAAGAGGTTGTAGGACTCGACCCAGAGCGAGGCTATGAGGTGATGAAGCCCGGGGAGGTCGAAGGAGGATCGGTGAAGGGGAAACCGTGAGCTCCGACTTATGCACATTGGACTGTTTCATTAAAATGGGCCCTTCTTTTTTCTTGCTTTTTCTTTGCTAACTCTTCAGTCAAATTAATAATTATAAAGCTAAATTGTTTAATTGTATGTGGTGTGCTGTCTGTCATTTTGTGGTACTTATTTGTAACAGAGTAACAAATCGCGCACCATCCACACAAACAGGGAGTTTTGGGGTGGGACATCTCAATCTCACGTGTTTGGTGGGCCAGAGATTGTCTTCCACGCAGCCAACGGAACCAGAGTGTTTCACTTTGAATAGCAGTGACGATCCTACATAACCTTCCAAGGCTTTCAGAAGGTTTTGACAGTATTCATAGGACTTGACTATGCTTCATTCAGTAGGGATACATTGAATCACCCATCATGTAATCAATGTCAATTAAAGCTTCTGGTCCAGCTTGAGCTCCCACTTGCATGTTATATCAATTTCTCTTCCCATTCCCTTATCAGTTTTTCTCTCTTCAGTCTACTCCTCTGCCAGGGTAAAGCCAAATATAAACTAAAAGAACAACACCTCATATTTTGTCCTATTTGTTCTACAGCCGAATGAAATGAACATGATATTTTCCAGTTTCAAGTGACCCACATCCCATATGGTTCTTCCTCTCTTCTCTCACTTCCCTTTTTCCAGCCTGACCCCCAACCCAAGCACCTTCTTCCCCTGCCTGGTTACATCTCCATATCACTTAACCCACTGTCTCGTTAGTCTGCTCCCTCAACAGGTTCCATCTTCCAATCACAGTTTCTTTATCAGGATCCACTTATCACCTTCCTTACTTACCAGATTCCAGCATATACAGACTTTTGTGTTGTGATGGTATTGGGTTCACTAACCATTAATCTTGAAACTCAAACGAAGCCCTTTCAAATGTAAATAGCTATGAGTACTCTCACTAAAGAGAGATTGTACATCATCACCCAATCTTCAAAAATTAGTTCACTTCCCTGTTATTTCTCCATAGTAAACTTAGCTGCCAACACCCACTATTCGAGTGGTATGTCCCTTCTCCCTACCAAGGAGGAGATACTTTCAGCTAACAAAATAGTTTAAAACACAGTTCATAAACATGAGAAAATCTGCAGATGCATTTATTTTCAGTGACACATGTTTAAATCCAAACATTCTCACAAAAGATTTCTATCTTAAACATTTCAAAGTAGTAAACCATTTCTGAAACACAAAGCACAAAGGATTTCCAAAGCACAAGTCCAATTCCTATAAACTAAAAAGACATATGTAGACAAATGAATCAAAACTAGAGGAATGGGTTCCAGTTCACCGCATGTTTCTATAATGTTTCTTGATGTCCCTTACCCCATTTCTAATAAGTCTGAACTGCAGTTTAAATTTATAATCTTTTTCATCAGCTAGGGTAACTACACACACATATGATATTTCTTCAAATACCAATTTTACACCAAAGGACAAAAAGCTTTTTTGAAGATATAGATCTCAGCTTAATGTTCATAGTTCACAATTACTGTCATAAAGCTAACTTTCTTGAGTCCATAAAACTCCAAACATTATGAGATAAGTGATTGATATGCTAAATGATATTATCCATCCGGTTTGCAAGCTTCCTTGAACTAAAGAGCTTAGTCAGTTTCTCTGTTTTGAAAGAAGTTATATAACCTATTGTCTCATATTGCATCCCTTGAGCAATAAGAAAGGAGTTATAATCCAGCAAGTCTGAGCTGTATAAACAAGGGCTTGTTTCCAAAGTTGTTTTTTTTTTAATGTCAAGCTGATTACTACTTTTGATCTTACATTTTAAGAACTGAACACTCACTCTCATTTTAAGACCAGAAGCTAAACAAATCAATATCAGTTGGAAGTCTACTCACAACTGTTTCATCTTACAAGTGACAGCTGCTGTGTTTAGAAAGAAAACTTAGAAAACATGAGCAAGTGGCCTAGAAAGCAAATATCTGTCACAATGTCACCAGCAGAGATGTCCCAGATGAAGGTGAGGTGGCAAAGTTTATCCAAATGGATGTGAACATCAGGCATGTAAAAAAATGTGGCATTTCACTGTTGGCTGTCTTGGTTTTGGAGGAAGACCAATTTCACCACCAAAATATTGACTTGAAAACCTGTAATTTTTATAATCAAAGTGTTTTTTTAAAATTGGAACATTTAGTTATTTGTGTTAACACAAATACTCTTCTTCATAATCATTGAAGCTTAATGAATCAATTATGTTTTTCTACATTTTACAGAATATCATCATCATGGAAAATGAGTACTTTGTGAAAATCATATTAGTTCAATCAATTTTGAAAGTGTACATTTCACAAGGCTCAATTAAAATGAAGGGTAACATGGGAAAAGTTGTAAAACATCTTTACATTGATTTCTACATCAGAATAGGGGATTAGTTAATTATAGTAGATACCCAAGGATAAAAAACAGATTTTGTGTTGGAAATAATGAGAATAATTTGATGTTTCCTCATCGTAATAAATCATGAGCCAACCAAAATGATTGTAACAAATGTAATTCATGCAATATAAAACTAAACTGTTGAATAAATTCTTACACCAACATTTACAATAATTACAGCACTGATTTGAATAGATACCTTTTCCAAATACACTGAGAGACAGAAGATATTTATCCAACACCAATCATTTTCCAGGCAGCACACTAACTACTTACATGTGAGCTATTGCTACAAAAATAAATATGTATGAAACTATTGCCTTGTATGAGAAGAAAGCATAGCACATGACTCTGCTGTCTGATTGGATTACAATGTGAACCTACACATTGAGATAAACAAAAACAACAAGTTCAATGTTTAAATATAAATTACAACATCATATCAACTAGGAAAAAATGAGTTTGACAATTCCCAACTTCTTACCCTCTCACTTTTCTCAAGGTAAGATTTCTTGTAGCACTTTCTCAAGCTAGAAAGGGATAAGCAACATACATTTTACCTTCTTCCTTTTCCTCCATTCAGGGATCAAACTGTTCTTCCAAGTGAAATAGAAATACTTTGGTATATATCTCATTCAGTGTTCACAACATATTTTCCTCCACTATGGAGTAACAAACATAGAAATCTACAGCACATTACAGGCCCTTAGGCCCACAATGTTGTGCCAAACATGTAACCTTCTCTAGAACCTGCCTAGAATTTCCCAACTGCAAAGCACTCTATATTTCTAAGCTCCATATACCTATCAAAGAAGCTCTTAAAAGACCCTGTTGTATCCACCACTGCTATTGTTCACTGGCAGAGCATTCTACACACCCACCACTCTGTGTGAAAAACTTACCCCTGATATCCCCCTTGTACCTATTTCCAAACACCTTAAAACTATGCCCCCTCATGTTAGCCATTTCAGTCCTGGGAAAAAGCCTCTAGCTATCCACACGACCAATGCCTCTCATCATCTTATACACATCTATCAAATCACCTCTCATCCTTTGTTGCTCCAAGGAGAAAAGGCCAAGTTCACCTAACCTATTCTCATAAGGCATGCTCTCCAATCCAGGCAACATCTGCCTTGTAAATCTACTCTGCACTCTCTCTATAACTTTGACATTCTTCCTGTAATGAGTTGACCAGAACAGAACACAGTACTCCAAGTGGGGTTTAACTAAGTTCTTATATAGCTGCGACATTAATTCATGGCTCTTGAACTCAATCCCACGGTTGATGATGGCCAACATACCATATGCCTTCTTAATAATACTGTCAACCTGCACGGCAGCTTTGAGTGTCCTATGGACATGGACCCCAAGATCTCACTAATCCTCCACATTGCCAAAAGGATTATTATTGATCTATCTTCAAATTTGACCTACTGAAATGAACCACTTCACACTTATCTGGGCTGAAGTCCATCTACCATTTTTTAACCCAGTTCTGCATCCTCTCAATGTCCGCTGTAACCTTTGACAACCCTCCTGACTAGCCACAACATCCCGAACTTTTGTGTCATCAGCAAACTTGATGACCCTTCATCCAGGTCATTTACAAAAATCACAAAGAGGAGGGGTCCCGGAACACCATTAGGCACCGTTCTCCATGCAGAGTATAAACCATTCACAACCACCCTTTGCCTTCTGTAGCCAAGCCAATTTTGGATCCACAAAGGAAGGTCTCCTTGGATCCTATGCCTCATTACTTTCTGAATGAGTCTCTCACAGGATACCTTATCAAATGTCTTACTGAAATCCATATACACTACATCCACTGCTCTACCTTCATCAACGTGATCTGTTGCATCGTCAAAGAATTCAATCAGGTTCATATGGCATGACCTGCCCTTGACAAAGCCATGCTGACTATCACTAATCAGATTATGTCTCTCCAAATGCTCATAAATCCTGCCTCTCAGGATCTTCTCCAACAACTTGCCCACCAGTGACTCTCTAGTCTATAATTTCCTGGGTGAACTCTACTCCCCTTTTGAACAAGGAAACAACAATTGCAGCCTTCCAATCCTCTGGTACTTCTCCCATCCCTATTGATGATGCAAAATCATCGCCAGAGACTCAGTAATCTCCTCCCTCACTTCCCACAGTAACTTAGGGTATATCCCATCTGGTCCTGGCGACTTATCTTTAATACCTTTCAAAAGGTCCAGCACATCCTCTTTCTTAATGTCTATACACTCAAACATTTCAGTCCATTTTAAGTCATCCTCACAATTGCTAAGGTCCTTTTCTCTGGTGAATACTGAAGCAAGATATTCATTAAGTACCTCCGCTACCTCTTACAGATCTATGCACGTGGTTTCATTGTCACAACTGATTGGTCGTATTCTCACACAGCTCAATCTCTTTCTCTTCACACATGTGTAGAATGCCTTGGGTTTTCTTTAATCCTGCTTACCAAGGCCTTCTAATGGCCCCTTCTAGCTCTCCTAATCTCATTCTTGAGCTTCTACCTGGCACCCTTGTAATTTTCTAGAGCTCTAACATTAACTAGTTTCTTGAAACTTTTGTAAGCTTTTCTTTTCTTCTTAACTAGATTTTCTACATTACCCTGCCATATTTTCTCTGCCTCAATGGAACATACCTATGCAGAACTGCATGCAAGTGTTCCCTGAACATTTGCCTCATTTCTGCCGTGCATTTCCCTGAGAACATCTGCTCCCAATTTAATTTCCCAAGTTCCTGTCTAATAGCATTATATTTCCCCCTCCCCCAATTAAATGTTTTCCCAAGTTTTCCACTCCTATCCCTCTCCAGCACTATGGTAAAGGAGATAGAGTTGTGATCATTACTTCCAAAATGCTCTCCCACTGAGAGATCTGACACCTGACTAGGTTCATTTCCCAACACCAGATCAAATACAACCTGCCCTCTAGTTGGCTTGTCTACATATTGCATCAGGAAACCTTCCTGAACACGCCTAACAATTTCCACACCATCTAAACCCCTTGCTCTAATTAGTCAATATTAGGAAAATTAAAATCTCCCATCACAATAACCCAATTATTATTGCACTGTTCCAGAATCTGCCTCCCGATCTGCTCATCAATGTCTCTGTTTTTTATTTGGGTGGGGGTCTATAAAAACACTCAGTAGACTTATTGCCCCCTTCCTGTTTCTGACTTCCACCCAGACTGACTCAGTAGACAATCCCTCCATGACTTCCACCTTTTCTGCAGCTGTGATACTATCCCTGATTAGTAGTGTCACACCCTCACCTCTTTTGGCTCCCTCCCAGTTCTGACACACTCAGCAGCCATTCCTTCCCTTGAGCCATTCAAGTTCCTGTAATGGCCTCAATGTAGCTGAAGCGATTACTTTACAGAACACTTGTTTTGAGTCTGCAAGGGTGACTGAGTGTTCACTCACCTGCTACAATAATTCTTCATCCCAGTTCCACTGTGTCCTCTCCACTCTCAACCTCCTTCATTATCCCAACAATCACCAGCTAAAAGGAAAGGGAATAGGCAAACAGTGCAAGGTATCCCTTTGGCTGTTCCCCTCAATAACTGGCTTGGATACTGTTATGGGGTGTGGAGGAGATGACCTGTATGGCAAAAGTCACAGTGACCAGGTTTCTGTTACTGAGTCTGGCTCTGTCACTCAGAAAGGAAGGGGGGGGGGGGAGAGAAGTGCAGTAGTGTAATGGATTCAGTAGTTGGGGAAACAGGTGGGAGCCTCTGTGAATGTGAAAGAGAGTCCCAGATGGCACATTGCCTCCAAGATACCAGGGTCAGGGACATCTCAGATCGAGTCCACAATGTTGTTAAGCAGGAAGCAGGGCAGCCAGATGTCATGGTACATATTGGTACCAAAAACATAGGTAGGGGAGAGGTCCTGAAGAGCAATTATGGGGAGCTCGGTAGGAAGATAAAAGCAGGGTCTCAAGGGTAGGAACCTAAGGATTGCTGTGTGTGCCGTGCACCAGTGAGGATTAGAATATGACAAATGAATTTTTAGCTGAAGAGTTGGTGCAGGGTGCAGGATTTCAGATTTGTGGATCATTGTATTTTCTTGTGGGGAAGGTATGACATGTACCAAAGGGGTGCCGTGTTAAGAACTCGAGAGGGAGAGGGGAATTGCTAGAGTTGCTGGGGGGGGGGTAGTTGGATAGGAACCAGAGATGATGCAGCAGTTGATGTAAAGGTTCAAAGGTTCATTTTATTATCAAAGTATGCAACTCTGAAGTTCCTCATTTCTCTGGGTGGCCATGAATCCAAGAAAGAAAAGATAAACAGCACAATCATCAACCTCCCAAATCCCTCCTCCCGCACAAAACAGACGAGCAAAACGGACCAGGCACATTGACCCCCAAATCCCCCACCCAGCACAAAAAAATGAAAAGATTGGGGGGGTGGGGAAACACAGAATATAAAAACTAAAAATCTGAAAAGGAAATTTTATAGTCCAAATCCACATCCAAAATGCAGAAAAAACCCGAGCAACACTCTCTGCAGCAGCATGCACTTCCTCTTTGGTAGGGTAGCGAAATGATCAAACGACAGGCAACCGGTGCTCACCCTCCACACTCACTTTGATGCCTCAATCTCCCTCGTTGCTTGAGTTGGCAAACAATGGAAGCTTTAATCTGCAAATTGGAGTCAACCGCTGGCATGTGCCTGCCTGCTCACCACGAGGTTCCCAGTCCTATCTCTGCCGCCCAGAACCCTTTGGGAGAGTGCAGAATGCTGGAACACCCAAACGATCTCCAGACTTTCACACTTGCCTTGATGTTTCAATCGCCCTTGTCACTTTAATTGGTGAGAAATAGAACCTGTAATCAGCAAAGTGAGGTCAAGCATTGGCTCACATGCCGTTCTGCGGATTTCTTGCCATGAGGTTTGCTCACATTGCCTCTGTCTCCCAGAATCTCAAAGATTACAGAGCATTGAAGTAACCAAATCATCTCCAAACAGCAAAACAGTCTCTAAACAGTTCCAGAATCACATCCAAGACAAGAAACAAATATACAAGACGTAAAAAAACTGAAAAAGATGGTTCCATGATCTATCCAGCAGATGTTGATCAAAGAAACATCTTGACCAGTAGATTCAATGTGTCAAGATAATGTGAATCAGTATGGGTAATAGATAGGACATAAGTGTAAGTAAATCATTCAACTGAGTTGGATGAGTTGAAATGTGTTTACTTAAATGCAAGTAGAGTCATGACCAAGGATGTTGAACTCAAACCATGGAGCTACAATGTTGTGCCTATTGCAAAGACACAGCTGTTTCCAGGCCAAAGATGGCATCTGGATTTTCCAGGGTTTAGATGTTTGAAAAGGGACAGAGAGGGAGGTAAAAGAGGATTTCTGACCAAGATTGCACCTGTGTGCAATGCTCCCATGGATGACATCTTCTGGATTGACCATGAACCTATTTATTTTATTTCTTTTATGTTGTTTACATCTGCTTTTCATCTTGATTGAGATTCTGGAACTGTTGGAGCCTATGATTTGCAGGTTGTTGGATTGTTTCAGTGCTCTGCAGTCTCTGAGGTTACTCCAGGAGGCAGAGGCAGAGTTAGTGTAGCCTGCGGTGAGAAGACTGCAGGGGAGGGGCACGATCCAGTGTTCAACCCCATTTCACCGATAAGTGTTTCCATTGTTCACTGATTAAATAGATGAGAGAAATTGAAACATCATGGCAAATGCAGAGGGTGAGAGACAGCTGCCTGCCTTTTGATCGCAGGTAGGGTTGCTCTGTAGCCGGAGAGGAGAGACTGCCTTTTGATCACTGGTGGGATTACTCTGCTGCCAGAGACGGGAGACTGCTTTCTGATCACTGACGGCATCATTCCGCTGCTAGAGAGGGGAGAGGCTGCCACTGTACCTGGAAAATGTTACCCAGGCTTTCTGTGTTTTGGATATAGATATTAATAGGGAATTGGACTATGGACTTCTTTTCAGTCTTATAGTTTTTTTATATTCTGTGTTTTTCACCCGAACTTTCTTGGTTTATTTGTGTGCAGGGAGGGTGATTTGGAGGGGTGTCAATGTGCTTGTTCCATTTTTGTTCATTGTTTTGTGCAGAGAGTAGGAATTTGCGGGGTGATATCCTGCCATCATTTGCTGCCATCTTCTTTGCTCTTGGTTTCATGACTATCTGGAGAAAAAGAGTTGTATACTTTGATAATAAATGAAACTTTGTAAAGAGGTAGGGATAGTATCAGAAATGGAGAAAAGGAGGACATCATACAGGAATTGTTTAATGAGTGTGGATGGAAGTCAGAAACAGAAAGGGTGTAATCATTCTACTGGGAGTCTTATAGACACCACCCCAATACAAATAGCAACAGATCAAGAGGCAAATTTTGGAAAGGTGCAAATATTACAGGGTTGTTGTCATGAATGACTTCAACTTCCCTAATTGTATTCATGGGGGTGGTTTTGGGGACAGAAAGGGGAGAAGGGACAGCAAAGTGGGGGAAATTAGAGGATAAGCTGGAGTAGATTGATCTTGGAATAACTTAAAATGTCGGCACAACACATGGGCCTGTACCGAAAAGCCTGCAATATGCAATACCATTCTATTTCAAGGATAAGCATCTTAACTTCCATCTGCATAGGTTATGATACTTTGGACTCCTTTATTGAATTTAACATTTTCAAGTAACCTTTGCATTTCTCTCCTTTCCTATATATATATGCCTATAAATATATGCCTGTATCTTTCAGTTTTTTTCACGGCAAATGACACTGTTCAGAATAATTACTGACTTGACAGTTTTGATCTGTGCCCTATCACAGGCACCTGCACTGTTCCCTCCCCCTTTCTGCATATTAAAATCAACTTGTCTTCTCACTTCTCCAGCTCTGATGAAGGGTCCTTGACCTGAAATGTCACCTTTGATTCTTTCCCAGGTGACGTTACTTGCCCTGCTGAGTGCTCCCTAGATTTTCTGATCTGATTTTGTAACTCCAGCCTGCAGTTTTTCTCTCCAAGAAAAGTTTGCAGACTTTGTTTGCTGTTCTTCTTATTTAATTAGAGTTTATGGTGCCATATTTAAAGGAAATTTTAACATTCTTCCATTGTATGGCATGTTATTTGTCAGTTGATAAATGATAATGAAAAAAGTTCTTAGTTCTTGTGCCATTAGCATAATTTGTCAGATTCCTAATGTTGTTTGTCACAATGTATGACATATCATGCTAAGTCTGCCACATCTGTAACAATGTCTGACCCTGATCCACTGTTTACTACCAGTGTGATTGACTCAGTATCTTGGGTTTTCTAAGTCTTTGGTGAGAGTACATAAGAAATCATAGTTCACAGTCAGATTTTATTAACATCAAAAAGAAGATTCTAATAGCTGATCTGAAAATTATATTGTGTCAGTGACAGAAGATATGGGAGTTAGAGCTATTTATATATAATGGCTAAGCATCACAAGCATTCATCCACTTCACATCTTCATGAAGATGATATTTGTAACTCAGATTCCATTTTCCATAGATATCCTCAGATTTAAACATCTCAAATTATTAACCTAATGTAGATAAATCAGAAATATATTTTGAAAAATGCACTGCTACGGTACCTATTTCAGATTATAAGATTGGTCCACGGTACTGACCTCACCTCAGAATCAGAATCAGTTTTAATATCACTGGCAGGTGTCATGAAATTTGTTATTCTGCAGCAGCACCTTGCAATGCATAAAAATAAAACTGCAGATTACGGTAAGAAGTGTGCCTGTACATTTTACCCTTACCGTGTGGGTTTCCTCCTACAGCAGTTAGTAGGTTAACTGGTCATTGTAAATTGTCCCATGATCAGACCAGGATTGCTAGGCAGTGTGGCTCAAACAATTAGAAGGGCCTATTCCGTGCTGTAGCTCAATAAATAAATATATATATAAAGTTAAATTAAATAGGTACAGCATAAATAGTGCAAAAAGAGTGACAACCTTAAAAATAAGTATTAAAATAGAATTCTTCTACACATTGTCAATAATATCACTGACATGTTAACAGTAATGGAAAATGGCTCCTGACAATAAAGGGACCCTGTAGTTAAGAGTAATAAATAGGCAATAATTTAGGACGTTTTTTTTAATTGTAAAGCTGTGCCATTTTGTTTGTGTTTCCATGAAGTTTGAGCTATTGCAAATTCAGGGAATTATTTGATGAGAAAATGGAGTGGATCAATGAAGTACAAAGAAGAAATTTTGTAAAAATTAACTTTCAAAAGTTGCCACAATTAAAAACACAGTTGTAATGTGGAAACTTCAAGTCAAGTCAAGTCACTTTTTATTGTCATTTCAACCATAACTGCTGGTACAGTACACAGTAAAAACGAGACAACGTTTTTCAGGACCATGGTGCTACATGAAACAATACAAAACTACACTGACCTACATAAAACAACACAAAAAACTGCACTAGACTACAGAACTACTCAGGACTGCATAAAGTGCACAAAACAGTGCAGGCATTACAATAAATAATAAACAAGACAATAGGCACAGTAGAGGGCAGTAAGTTGGTGTCAGTCCAGACTCTGGGGTCTGATGGCTTGGGGGAAGAAACTGTTACATAGTCTGGTTGTGAGAGCCCGAATGCTTCGGAGCCTTTTCCCAGATGGCAGGAGGGAGAGGAGTTTGTATGAGGGGTGCATGGGGTCCTTCATAATGCTGTTTGCTTTGTGGATGCAGCGTGTGGTGTAAATGTCTGTAATGACGGGAAGAGAGACCCCGATGATCTTAAATGTCTATGGGATGGAAACAATGAATATAAGCTAACCAATGCTTTTTAGGCTCCTCAAATGTGTGCAGTGGGTTCTGCCAGAGACCAAAATTAAAATGTTTAACTTTGGATCTTGCTGGTTCCAAAACCAAACTGTCAATATTGATCCTTTTCAATGGAAGCAAGTTCAGGGTGTCTGCACCTGCAATACATTGTGAAAAGCAGAAATACTAAATTTACTGATAGATCTGAACCACTGAAACTGCAAGTTTATCCACAAGGACTGTCTTGCAAAGATTCCCCAATAGTTACACTGGGGAATTATCTGTTGGATTCTGTGTCAGAACATGAAGAATCTATTACACCATTAACTCCACTGGACTTCAATACCTTTCTTATAAGGTAAAGGAGAAAGTTAGCTCCTCTAATAATCTCAGTCTAGTTTAGTAGCATTAGTAATTTGTGTCTTAAGTTTTAGTTTGTTTAATTTCCACAGAAGGAGCAAAAAGAAGATGTACCAGACTAAATTATGACATGATGGAACTGCTATATAAAGAAAACTTAAATGAAATGGAGTTTAGAATAATAAGGGAAGAACCATTAAAACTTGCACAGTTCTGACAAAGCTAGACAGACTGGATGAGAGAGGGGACAGTTATGACAGAACTAGACAGACTGCATGAGGGAGGAATTTTTTGCCCATGTCTGAGGTGTCTAGAATAAGTGGTCAGTCTCTGGTTACAAGGTAGGAGATTTAGGTTAGAGATGAGGCAAATTGTTAGCACAGATTGCTATAAAATTAAATTGCTGAACATTTTTCAAAAAAGAGATGTGTTTACAGATAGAAAAGGCATCAAAAAGTAAAAGAGAGAGTTGGAATAGAGTATTGAGCCATGATGGTATTCTGTGGCAGAGCAGCCTTGAAGATCTAAATGGTCTACTTCAGCATTTACTTTCTATTGTTCTGGGTTCAAAGTCACCTTGGTTTAAAAATGCAATTTGAAAGTTTGCTGATATATAGAACTACAATGTGATGAACATTGAGACAGCTTCAGAAGGATATTAACAGACTAGGTGTTAATGAATTAGTGCAGTTAAGGGCAGCATGGTGTACTTCTGAGGAATTACATGAGTAGGAAATACAATCTAAGGAGTGCTATTTTGAGAGTGCTCGTGAAGGTGGAAGTCCAACTCCTTAAATTTGAAGCTGTCAAAGGAGTAGACAATAAGCTTAAGAGAGTGTATGAGATACTAAGTTTTGTAAAGTAGAGGATGTAATGCAATAACTACCACTGCTTAAGGTTCATGTTGCAACTCTGGCCATTGTATTTTAAGAAGGATGTCAAAGTCCTGGTGAAGACACAAAAGAGTTTTACTAGGATGAAAGCAGTAATTAAAAATCTTTATTTGCTTTTCATGACCTTGTTGATCTGGATTTCTGATTCCCAAAATAAACTTCAGGTACCCTCCCTGGGTGGTGATCAGAATCTGCAGTAGAAGCAGCTCTCATTCCATGTCTTGCTAAACTCTCTCTAATCTTGAATGTTTCCATATGGTTTCTGTTTTAAATTGAACTCTTCCACTGTCTCTAATCCTAGCACCTCTGACAAGTGGCTGACAACCTGAGATCACAAAATAATCAGCAGACTTAATTGAAAATGAGGTGAACTAAATTGATACTGAATGTTGATAGAAGAATGGTTAGTCATCTATGAGGGTGGTTCATTCAAATACCTTAAGAACCTTCAAAAGTCTATTTGACCTACTTATAGAGGGCTAATTTGCAAAGTAAAGTGGTAAAAGCTAGGAGATGGGACTAAACTAGTCAACAAGTTCATCAAAACCTCCTTCTATGCCTTAAGATTCTACTATTTATGTATTTGCAATGAGGCTAAAATCCAAACAATCCGTAGTTCATGAACATTTTTGTTGTTTCAAGAGACCACTGTTAGAACCTAAGAAAATGATTGTCTTGGACTGGAAGTTCCACAGCAGAATTTCATCACTACTGACAGAGTTCTTGAGGAATTTGAGACCAGAGTGGAGCAATCTCCCAATTCTCAAGAATTCTCAAGAATATTTCCTTCCTTCCCTCTGTCAGATTGCCAGAAAATTCTAATGTGTTCATAGAAGGAGGCCATTCAGCCCATTAAATCATTGCCAACTACATATTGGAGGGTTTCAGAAAGTCTCAGTCCTCCATTCCCTGTCCAAAGCCTAATATTTCTTTTCCTTTCAGATGTTTATCAAGTTCTTTATTGAATTCTGTGATTAAAGCTGTATTCACAACTGTCAGTGTATTCCAGACCCTGGCCACTCACTGTACAATAAAAATAATTCACGTTATTTTTGGCTCTTTGCTTGTATTTGCTGCCACCTACTTCCTGACCCCTCTGCCCATAGCAACCACTTTTTTCTCCCTCCCTTGTTTGAGTTGTACCCATTGTTTGAATATTCCTGACTTTCCTACCTGTGGTAAGAGTCTCAGAGTGTGTTGAAACCCTAATTTAAGATGGTGGCAGATGGGTGGATTAGCCAATACCAAGATACTGACACCTCAGTGATTTCAATATGCCAGTTAAGTGCAGAATTGATAACAATATAAAACATATGAAATCATATAATCATATGCCATAAACTGACATCACTGAAACAATATGTTACAGGCTAACCCTCTAAGCAATGCATGTCATGGAATATTTCTTAACAGCAAAATAAATTAGTTTCATGAAGCAGGAAACAAGCAGTTTCAAGGAATATTTGTATTCATGATCACTTATTTATTTGTTTGTGTAAATCTGAAGAGAGAACATCTCCACATGCAGGCATCTCCACCTGAAAATCATCCTGATTCAGTGTCAACTGTTAGCAAGCACTGCACCACAGACCATAACCACAGTTATGTCAGGAAGAGTGAGGGTGAAATTTTCTGTCTCCAAAGCCACAGTTATGTCAAGAAGAGTGAGGGTGGGTTGGAGGGAGAAATTTTCTGTCTTCAAAGCCACAGTTATGTCAGGAAGAGTGAGGGTGGGTTGGAGGGAGAAATTTTCTGTCTCTAAAGCCACAGTTATGTCAGGAAGAGTGAGGGTGGGTTGGAGGGAGAAATTTTCTGTCTTCAAAGCCACAGTTATGTCAGGAAGAGTGAGGGTGGGTTGGAGGGAGAAATTTTCTGTCTCCAAAGCCACAGTTATGTCAGGAAGAGTGAGGGTGGGTTGGAGGGAGAAATTTTCTGTCTCCAAAGCCACAGTTATGTCAGGAAGAGTTAGGGTGGGTTGGAGGGAGAAATTTTCTGTCTTCAAAGCCACAGTTATGTCAGGAAGAGTTGGAGTGGGTTGGAGGGAGAGTATCCAAAGCTATCAGGAACTGCAGTAGAAGTTCTGAACTAGAGAGGGGTTGTGGGCATTCTAATGATATGAGGCTGTGGAGCAGAAAAGCATTTAACTTCTCACCAAAAGAGTTTTCACCTCCTTTCAGTGTGCTACACAGATTAATTTAAATATTGACATTAAAATGCTGCCTGCCTGCCCACTTGACTGCCGACTCTTTCACCAAGCCTGGATGTGACATGGAGGTGAATTAGGTTTAGATTTGTAATTGTTTTCCTTAGCAACTTCCCAAATCACAAATCACAAATCACCTTGTTTTGAGATCACATCACATTCAAGTGCAATCATTGATTCTTGCTTCTTCCTGCTGTGGAGCATAAATTTACTGTCCTTGACCATGTCATACAAGAGAAAAGAAAAACACAGAGCTCACAAGAATAAAGGAGACTCTGACGGAAGTGTTCAACAATTTGAAGAATATTTGGTGATCAAATCGGAAGACATGATTGGGTGACTGACAGTCTCTGACTGTGACTGAAATGTGGTAGAAAGTGTTGACTAATGAAGGAGAGGGGAGGGCCCAAGATAATGTAGTTACTTAATCTTCAATTGCATCACATAAATAAACTATCACTGACTCAGTAATCAGGAGTTACCATACTTCCTGACAGAGCCCAGCTATCTGTGTCAAACATGGCCAAACAGGGAAAATCTTTAACAGTTCACTGAACTGACAACCTTCTAACCAATCATTCCCCAGTCCCTAATCAGCTGCCATCAGGAGGAATTAAAATGAGTTGGGGGGTGGGGGGGAGAGACTTCTCCCTATGGTTCAGAGAAAGAATCAGAAGAATTAGTTGGGTAGAGATGATCAGAAAGGTTTGTGGAGGTTGGACAGATCACTGGAAGCCATAGCTGTGAACATCATGATGGTTACAATGAGGAGATCTCTGGCTGAGTAAGACCACAGGAACAATTGGGTTTCCTACAGATGACATGAATTTTGCAATATTTGTGAGACACAATTTAATTGATAATTACAGGCTTTGGTAGTTCACTACCAATGTTGTTTCCTCAGGCAAACCAGCCTTCATTGCTTTCAATAGCTTTGATGGTATTGAAATCTTGAGATGAAAAATGAACCACGTCTTTTCAAACCTAATGTAGAATTCTTCCAACCTATTGTCACGCTTTCCAAGGGGTCCTTATTTTCAGCCTCATTACTAATTATATACAGTTAATATGACAACGAATTGGGTGGATACCAGTCTCTGTCTTGGGATCCTCCATTTGCACTGCTCTTAACAATGCTCACCTCTCATATGCAGAGACATGGTGCATGAAAGCTAACTCCATGGCCTAATGCCAAATGCTGAAGGGATATGATCACACTCCACCACTGTTTCTAAGTTGAGATAGTTCTGTTTGCAAAGTTAAATGTGCATGAAGACACTTTAGGAATTTAAAGTCAGTTCTAACTAGTAGCAGAGTGAATGGAATTGCATATTGGGCATATTCTTGCCAAAAGCAGGCCTCATCAATTCCCTGGAAAGATTGAAAAGTTTAATGCTATCAACAAAACAGGAACTGTTAGTGAAAACTTTGCTGAAACAAAACCATATTCAAACCTCATTAAAAAAATAATTACTCCAGAAATCAGAAAGTAATCAACATAAGTTATTAGGTTTAATATAGAGCAGAATTCTCTGCATTATATTCATAAAGTAGGACATAAAATAATTTGCTGTTTCATAAAATTAGCAATAAAATAATTCCCAGGGAGGATATTTTCATCCCAGTTCCTCAGTATTCTTATTAATAAATATCATAGAATCAGAGACTCGCAGATTATGTAGCATGGAAACAAGCCCTTTGGGCTATGTCAGCTAAAATTCCCATCAAAGCTATTTGCCATTTGCCTGCATTTGGCTCAAATCCCTCTAAGTTTTCCTATCCATGTGCCTGTCCAAGTGTTTTTTAAATCTTGTTAATGCATCTGCCTCAGCTCATTCCATATCCAGACAACACTCTGTCAAAAAAAAAATTGCCCTACAGGTTCCCATTAATTCATTTGCCTTGCACTCAAAACCTAATTTTCTCTAATTTTTGATTTCCCAACCCTGGGAAAAAGCTGTAGCCTATCTCTCTGTTGGTCGGGATTGAATATGGATGTTGTATCCTATCTGTCTAGGTACGCAAGCCAGGGTAGCACAATATGGAGAGCTGATTATTGTCCAAGTGCAGGCTCCCCCCCTCATGCTTCTGATGAACCAAAGGAACAGCAGAAACCAGTATAGTTTGACACCAGCAGCTTCACAGAAGCTGCCAGTCAGTGTTGAACTCAACGTAGGACTGCCTCAGGGACTCCAGCCCCAGGTTATCCCCTTGAGGTTTACTCCTGAAGCCTTCCCCATGAGTGTGTATAGCCGCAAGGTAGTGGAGTTTTCAGACCAGAAATTTCCTTCTCCTAGATGAGCTGCCAACCATGGATGATGAGCCCCATTTGCCCAAAGCATCTGATTTTAAAGCACCAGTAACCCACTTTTGCCCCTTTCCCTGACAGTAGAAATGGTGCTGCTGGGTTTAGTAGCTAAGCCACACGTGAGGGCATGGTCTTGCAGCATGCCATTAGCAGCATATAATAGGAAGTGGGAGTTGGTACCTCTTACCACCCCTGGCTGTAACAACCTTAAGGAACTAGCCTTATAATTTTATATAGTGTATATAAGATCACCATTTATTCCCTTACACTCCAGTGTATAAAATCCCAGCCTGCTCAATCGCTCTATGTAACTCAGCAACTCAAGTCCAGGCAATATCCTCATAAAACTCATAAGCATTCCAGCTTAATAACACCTTTCCTATAGCACAGTGACCAAAGCTGAAACAATATTCTAAAATGCCGCTTTACCTATGTTGTATACAACTGCAGCATAACATCCTAACTTCTATATCCAATACCCTGACTGATGGCCAATGTGTTATAAGCCTTCTTCAGCACCCTACCTGCCTGGAATGCCACTTCCAGAGAACCATCCACTTGTATTTCTAGGCCCTCCTGTTCTATTACACAATTCTGGTCCCTACCAATCACTGTGAAAGTCCTACCCTTACTTGTCTTCTCAAAATGTAGCATCTCTCACTTATCCCAATTAATGTCCATCTACTGTTCCTTAAAGCCCAGCTAACAAGCTAATTAAGATCCCTCCATAATCATCTTCACTGTCTATGACACCAACTGTCTGCAAGCTCACTAACAATGCCTTGTACTTTCTCATCCAAATTATTAATACAGATGACAAATAGCAACAGGCCTAGCTCCTAGAGAACATTACAAATCATGGGCCTTCAGTCCAGAAGACTCCATCATCACTCTCTGCCTCCTACCATCAAGCCACTGCTGTATCCACTTAGCTAGTTCTCCCTGAATTTCATGTGATCTAATTTTCCATAGCAGCCTTATGGAACCATGCGAACCTTATCAAAAGCCTTGCAGATGTCCACATAGACTACATCTGCTACTCTGCCCTCATTAACCTTCTTAGTTGCTTCTTCAAAAAACTCAATCAAATTTGTGAGATATTGTCATCCAAGTACATAGCCATGTTGAGCATCCATAATTAACCCCTGTTCTTCCAAATGTTTATATATTGTATCTATCAGAATCCCATCGAGTTACTTACCTACAACGGATGTTTGGTTTGCTAGTCTGCAGTTCCCAGGATTTTCTTAACAGCCCTCTTTAATTAAAGACACAACATAAGCAACCCTCCAGTCTTCTAGCACCTTACCTATCACTAACGATGGTGCATATATCTCAGCCAGGGCACTCATCATTTCTTCTCTTGCTTCCCATAGCAACCAAGTGTACTTTTTTATAGATCGCACGCATATACCTCCACCATTGAAGTGTAGGAGCATTGCAATAAGAGCAGGGTGACAACGAGTGTTTCAAGGAATCTAGCAGGTAGCAGTGATAGAAGTGGGGCAGTCCTTCAGTGAGAGCCAGGGGGTATCCCCAGAATAATAGCTGTGTGCTGCAGTCTAGACAATGTTGTGCAACAGAGGTGACAAAGAGCAAGGCAGCACATCACTCTTTCTTTTAGGTGGAATGGGAGGAGGATAAAATTACCCATATTTCTCCAGATGCATTTATAATGCTCTTAAGGTTCCTTGTTTTCTATAGAATCTTTCCTCTTCTGTCTCATCGCCCTGGGTTTTCTGAGATTTGATAATTGGTTTAAAGCTATAAAACAGGCTCCTAATTTCAGTTTAATTTTAAATTGTCTACCCATCAGAATCAGAATCAATTTATTATCACTGGCATATGCAGTGAAATCTGTTGCTTTGCGGAGGCAGTACAATATAATACATAACAATAAAAACTGTAAATTACAGTAAGTAGATCTATTTTTTAAAGTTAAATTAAATAGTGCAAAAAGAGAAAAAAAAGTAGTGAGGTAGTGTTTATGAGTCCAATGACCATTCAGAAATCTAATGGCAGAAGGGAGGAATCTAATCCTGAATCATTGACTGTGTGCCTTCAGGCTCCTGTACCACCTCCCTGATGGTAACAATGAGAAGAAGGCATCTCCTGGCTGATGGGGGTCCTTAATGATGAAAGCCTCATTTTTAAGGCATTGCTCCTTGAAGGTGTCATGAATGCTGGGGAGGATAGTGTCCACGATGGAGCTGACCCAGCTCACAACTTTCTGTAGCTTATTTCGATCCCCCATACCAGATGAGGATACAGCCACTTAGAATGCTCTCCATGGTACATCTGTAGAAATTTACAAGAATCTTTGGTGACATACCAAATTTTCTCAAACTCCTGCTGGGCCCAGGATAGATCCTCAGAGATATTGAGACCTAAGAACTTGAAATTGCTCACCCTTTCTGCTGCTGATCTCGCAATGAAGACTGGTGTCTGTGTCCTCATCTTACCCTCTCTGAAGTCTAAAAATCAATTCTTCGGTCTTACTGATGATGAGGGCAAGCTTGTTGCTGCAAGATCACTCAACCAGCTGATCTATCTCACTCCTGTGTATGTCTTCTCATCTCCATCTGAAATCCTGCCAATAATAGTGGAGTCATCAGCAAATTTATCATCCTCAGAAAATGCTTTTTGCTGGGAAACAAGGGCTCCTCCCTCACATGAATGGTGGAAAACAATAAATCCAGGGAGGCCAGTAAATCTGGGTGTTGCCCTTCCTCTGTGTGCAGCCTCCATTGGGAACAACTCATTCCTCTTTCAATTTCTGTTGGTGCTTTGACCCATTAAATCCAAATGTTATCTGATTACATCAACACTGCTGCTTGTCGAAGCAAAATTGACCAATCTCCATTTGATTTAAATGTGTTGGACTTACAAATTCTGACCCATTAAACTGGCTTCTAATTTTCATAGCAGTGTTAGTATACAGACTAGAAGAACTGTGGCTTGCAAGCCTGCTCAATAAGATCACAGGTGACCCTTGTCTGCTGGAAACAGGTCTGGCAGTGTATGTGGAAAGAAAAACAAAGTAAACATTTCAGGTAGGTTAATGATTCCACTCAGAGTTGGAAAAAAGAGGAAACTAGTTAGTTTTAAGTTAAGGAGGTGGGGAGAATGGATAGAACATTGGAATTACTTCTGATAGGGTGAGAGCAGGGTTGCCATATGGAGAGATATTAATGAAGTTATCAGCCCTCATTTAAAAGCCTCTACATTCCTCTGTCCCCTTTATCTCTCTCTAACTGCTCTCATCAAGCTATTAAGCAGACAACTTCAACATATCTTCCCCACTGCACCTTTAGCCTCACCCTCATCTCAGTCTGAACTAGCCAAAAGTTATTAGACTATTCTTATTAAAGCTATACATCTAGCATCACTCTCTGGACAGTCAAAATAATCTCTCAGGAGCTACCCTATCTATTACTTATAATAATTACAGTATCATATGCTTCAATTAGGTCACTTCCCAATTTCTGAAATTGCGAAGATTTTAGACCATTCTACTCAATCTCCTCTCGAGACAAACACCTTCCTCCCAGGAATGAATTTAATAAGCCTTCATTCCACTCTTGCTAATTACAACTGTCATTCAGACAGCTAAAATAATCCAATATCCCATGTATCTTTTATTTTGCCCACAAATGCCCTCTCTCTTTCTTAGAAACTACTTTCATTTTAAAAACTGAACTGTTGCTTCCCATGGTTGAACTGAGCATAACTAAAGCGCTAGCATAAATATAGGAATAATAACACTGGACAATAAAGATTTTGCTTCCTAGATACTTCTGAGAGTACCTTATGGATTTTGGGTTACTGTCATGAAAATCACCATGAAATTCCCCTATCGTGCACCGTTTTTTTGAAATTGCCTATATTTGCTAATTCAATTCATAATTCAAGTAAGTTAAAATGTTGCCCACAATGTCAGCTGCAAAGTTTTCTAACTTGTCCAGACACGACTGGGCATGTTTAGGCGGGGAGGACAGGTTTTAGAAAGGTTATAAAAGCATCACACACACCGTTCTACGTATTGCATGTACATGTATATGGGTTTGCGATCGTGTTGATGTATATGCTCTACATGCATAGCATTTTATGCGTACTCATTATAATAAAGTAACTGTTTTTCAGGAATTGTGACAGAGAAATGTCTCACCGATGTTGCAACAGCCACAATATTTGTAGTGAGCATACGCTTAACTCTCAAAAAGGTGTGATTCTTCTTATTAAGAAAGACTATGAGCTCTATTCTGGGTGTAAATTTAGCGACCACAACAAAGCCTGGGCCCCTCACCTTTGTTCCATAACATGCGTTGTCAGTCTTTGAGGTACTCAGGTCAATGCTGTTCACTGTCCTGATGCTATGTCTTGAGCAGAAGGATCATGTGACAGACTGCTACTCCTGCCTGACCAGTGTGTCTGGTTTCTCTGCTAATAACAAGAGATCTATTGAATACCCCAATCTCCCTTCAGCCATGAGACCTGTTATGCATGATGATACTCTTCCAGTACCAAAGCTCCCCCCACCCCCCGAGACAAGAGGCTAGACAAGGCAAACGAAGATGCCATGATGCACAATTCAGGAATGGAAAACTATACTGATATACAGATTTTGAACCCTTTATGTTGAGTGAGCCTCATCTGATAATTCTTTCTGAGTTAA
Source organism: Hypanus sabinus (assembly GCF_030144855.1). NCBI lineage: Eukaryota > Metazoa > Chordata > Chondrichthyes > Myliobatiformes > Dasyatidae > Hypanus > Hypanus sabinus. Next base: position 101,796,290 of record NC_082708.1, on the reverse strand, counting down.
ATGACCTAATCAGAGACATGGATTCATCAAAGGCAAAAACAGAATTACTGGGTTCAAGACACCATATACAAAAATTCCTGTGAAGGATTTCGATAATTGAGACAGATGTTTCCCAGAATAACTGATACCAAGATTAAGGAAGGCATATTTGTTGGCCACAAATCAAACTAGGACTTCTAGTGGGACCGGAGAAAATCACATTGAAGGTATTCAAGGATGTTGGTTGAAAATTTTCTTGGCAACTACAGACCACCAAACTACATGCTTTTTCACTACATATCAACATGCTTTGAGCATACAAAACTATGAAGTGCAATATGTCACTAAAGTTTCATTTTCTACATTCCCATTTAGATTTCTTCTCTGCAAAACTTGGCACTGTCAGTGATGAGCAAGGTGAAAGGTTTCATCAGGACATTGCGGTCATGGAGAAATGGTTTCAGAGCAACTGGAATTCATAAAAGCTGGCTGATTATTGTTGGACTCTTAAGCGAGAAGCCTCAGACACTGAGTACAAATGAAAATCATCAATAAAACATTTTTACCTTAGTTGAAATTAGTTTTTACCTTAGCTGCGTAGTGGCAGCACTGTTGTGGAGTTAAACACATTATATTCAATAAAAGCTGTTTTCTTGTTTCTCCAAATTCCTACATGATAGAAGTAGTCTGAAATTATATTTGTGTTCAGCTTCAAAAAGTCTATCACAAGCAAAGAAAATTTTGAGGAAGCAACATTCCAAAAAAATTTGCTGTTCAGTGGTGGTCAGAGAGGTCATGGACCATATACAGATTACAGAGGAGGAGATGTTTACTGTCTTGAGGCAAATTAGGGTGGATAAATTCCCAGGGCCTGACAAGCTGTTACCTCAGACCCTGTGGGAGGCTAGTGCAGAAATTCTGGGTGTCCTAGCAGTGATATTTAAAACAAACTTAGCCACAAGTGAGGTGCTATGTTACTTCTGTTTAAACGTACTGTGAGTTAACAAGAAGAATCATATTCTGGAAGAATTAGAGAACCTTTACTTACAGTAATAAACAAACACGCCTTAACCCAACCATGTGCTGGAACATTCTAGCAATCCTGCATATGGTCAGTGCTCTGTCCAGTCATGTACTGGCACATCATTGTACATAATATCACCACATCTTCCTTTCCTTAAAAAGTTAAAAACAATTAACAACATTAATCAAAACACATCTATATCAGTTAACTGAAACTCTGAAGTTGGCTCTTTCTTAAGCTCTTTGCGATTTCTTCTTAACACTGCTGGCTCCTCTGTTCGGACCATGCATGATCTGGTCTGTGTCCATGCATTCATTTTATCTTGTATCCTCACTTTGACTCCTTGTCCTTCAGACAAACATCTCCTCAGATCAGTCAATTCACATTCCACTTCCATTTGTAATGAAATACGGATCTTCTTTTCTTCATCTAATTCATTCATTAACTGTGTAATCTCTTTTTTATGCTGAGACTTCATCATTTCAATAAAACTTCTCAATTCCTTCATTTGTGCTTTCACTTCTTCCTTATACTGTGCCCACGGTGAGCGTTCTTGCTCTGGACGGTGATGAAACTGAACCTCAAATTCTCTCAGTGTCTCTTTCGTTATTGCTCACATTGAAGCAACCTCCTCCTGCCATTGCTTTTTCATATCATCAGTTGTCTCCTGTTTAGTCATCTCAGACACTACAGCTACAGCTTTCATATTCTCCATGTCAGCATTTGCCTTCGTGAGCTGGACCTTCAAGTCGAGTTACATCACCTTCTGCAGACTGTAATGCAACATTCTGTAGCTTCAGCTCTGTGTCACTATCCAAGACTAAAACTCTTTTCACCAAATTCAGTCTTCCACAGGCAGATAAACCCAGAATTGACTGTACATTTTTGACACAACCACAACTGAAAGCGTGTGCACAATATTTTTGTGTGACACCTTTGCCAGGCATGTTCCTTTAACTGGAATGTCTGATTACCCAGTCACTTTCATATTTGTCTGATGTAACTTCGGTCTTGGCTTTAAAGCATTAAACTCAGATTCTGCAAGAACATTTACTTGCACTCCAGTATGAAGTTTAAAAAGAATATTGTTTTGATTCACTTGCAATGGAATAGTCCAGTCATTCTTACTTTGTTTATTTTCACAAAGCACATCTATATAAAATTTCTCATGTTCACCTTCAAGCACAGCATTTACTTGTTTCATTTTATTTTTCTTCTTTCTACTTCTACAACAGCATGAAAAATGATTAATCTTACCTCAGCCATTGAAAATTTTGCCATATGCAAGACACCGATTTGGATAATGTTCCTGTGCACAGTGATCACATTACTTTTTTCTTTCAAATGCCATCTTGCTCTCTGTTGGTTTTGTCAATGTATTATTATATTTCTTGATGTATTCAAGCTTTTTTACAGCATTTACATTGCAGTTTTCAACAAAAAAGCTCTTCAGCCTGCAAAGTCATGGTCTCAGAAGCTTTGCAAAGCACTGAAGCTTTTTCAAAATTTAAATTTTGCTCTCTCAACAGCCTTTCTCTCATAGCATTATCTCAAATGCTGCAAACAAGTCTATCTTTAATGAGCGGGTGCATGAGCAATTCAAACTTGCATGTTCTATTACACTTTCTTAACTCAGTAACAATCTGATCAATTGTTTCAACAGCTCACTGAGCACACGTGAAGAATTTATATTGCTCATACGTTAAATTACGCTTAGGTATACAAAATACTTCAAATCTGTCCATTATTGGCTTTAAATTGCAATTATCTCCATCTTCAAAGACAAAATTATTATCTACCTCTACTGCACCATCCCCGATTACATAAAGCAGAAGCATAGCTTTGTTTTTTTCCAATTTTTCTTCATAATCGATTGCCAATAAGTACAGTTGAAACTGTTGCTTGAATATCCTCCAATTCTCAGCTACATTGCCAGCCAGCTGAAATTTTGATGGGGGCTGTAAACCTTCCATTTTACTGTTTACAGTTCAAACTTTTTTTTTCTTCTTTTTTTTTTCCAAATATCTTCGTTTCTTGATTCTCAATTCTCCCGTATTATTCTTCCAGAACCACTCCTGGCACCATGTTTTGTTACAAGGCATTGTTACAAGGCATTGGTAATGCCAAATTTGGAATATTGTGTGCAGTTCTGGTCACCGAATTATAGGAAAGATATCAATAAATTAGAGAAAGTGCTGAGACGATTTACTAGGATGTTACCTGGGTTTCAGCACTTAAATTACAGAGAAAGGTTGAACAAGTTAGGTCTCTATTCATTGGAGCGTAGAAGGTTGAGGGGGGATTTGATCAAAGTATTTAAAATTTTGAGAGGGATTGATAGAGTTGACGTGAATAGGCTGTTTCCATTGAGAGTAGGGGAGATTCAAACGAGAGGACATGATTTGAGAGTTAGGGGGCAGAAGTTTAAGGGAAACACGAGGGGGTATTTCTTTACTCAGAGAGTGATAGCTGTGTGGAATGAGCTTCCTGTAGAAGTAGTAGAGGCCAGTTCAGTTGTCTCACTTAAGGTAAAATTGGATAGGTATATGGACAGGAAAGGAGTGGAGGGTTATGGGTTGAGTGCGGGTAGGTGGGATTAGGTGAGATTAAGAGTTCAGCACGGACTAGGAGGGCGGAGATGGCCTGTTTCCATGCTGTGATTGTTATATGGTTATATGGTTACTTCTGTTTAAGCATACCATGGATTAACAATGAAGAATCATATTCTGGAAGAATTAGAGAACTTTTATTTACAGTAATAAACAAAAGTGTCTTAACCCCACCATGTCCTGGAACATTCTAGCAATCCTGCACATGCTCAGTGCACTGTCCAATCATGTACTGGCACATCATTGCACGTGATATCACCACAGTGAAGTGCCAGAGGATTGGAAGATAGCTAATATTGTTCCATTGTTTAAGAAAGGCTCTAAGAATAAGCCAAGAAATTATAGGCCAATGCATCCAACATCCGTAGTGGGTAAGGTAAAAGGTATTCTAAGTAATCGGATATATAAGCATTTGGATAGGCAGGACTGATTCGGGATATTCAGCTGTCCAGTATAATGGGAGGATCAGAAAAAGACAGGGAGAGTTACTTGTCGTACACAAATGATCAAACATGCCACAGTGATTTTGGATTGATAAGATAAGGAAGATTAGACAGCTCAATTGTTTTAACGTCATCACCTTTTCAGACAATGTAGTGAGGAGTGAAGAAGGGAGAGGCGCGATAGAAATTAATAGGAATATTTGATGGATGGTCAAATTTGACCAGTGGGGCAGAATTGGTCATCAGGGGAATTGGGGTTTGTCCCTTTCATTATGATCCCCAATCTAGTAAGGAGCTGAGAGGCTTTATGCCTCTCAAGCAGTCTAATTTTATAAACAGCCTGCTTCATCAAATTTCCTGTTAAGAACATCCTTGCACTGGCCAAACCTACAATGTCCAGAGAATGTAGGTGGTGGGGACTGGCCAGAGAAACCATTAGCCACATTTCAGGTGCATACCCTTTTGTGAAGCAGCCGAGAAGGATCTATTACCACAACAAGATCGTGGAAATACTTTGTGAGAAAGGATCCTCAATGGGCTTCACGGTTAACAGAGGTGGGCATACCAGATCCCAGGTATTATTTTTATTAAAGAAGATAGGTTCACTGTTGTTGATATTTCTGTTCATTTTAAGAAAAACGACAGCTTGCTAGTAGGCCAGAATTTTTAGAAAAGTCAACTAAATATAGTCATCTCGACCTAGTCTTAAAGGACAATTTTTAAATTGCCAGGGTTGAGAACTTTGATTTTATCATTAGGGTCGGTGGATCATGGTTCCAGAATAAAGACTATTGGATAGAGACCATCAATAATGTCTATGCAAAACCCTTCATATTCACTAGAAGGATTGGCAAATTACACTCACTGTCCATTCTCAGGCTATCATCCTTACAAGGAAGTGGTGGTTACACTCAGTAGACTATTTTAGACAGGTCACATCGTTAGATGCCTGATATCAAACGTCCAAAGCAGACACTTTCATCAAATCCTTGCCATGTAAAGAGATTACAAGGCAGACAGAGAAAGACATGCTCAAAACCACCTTGAGGAAATACAGCAGGAGTCTAAAGTCTGCGGATTGATCCAATCAGTCACCACAGAATCTACAAAACCAGAGCAAAATAATTGTTCTCAACCATTGGCTTTTATTGTCCTAGCCTACATTAAAATCTTTCCCCATTCTCAGCATGGCCTCTCCCTTATTATTGTCCTTTCTCTAACTTCCTTTTATTCAGAGAATGGAGACATGAAAACTTAAAGAGCTCAGATGTTTTTAAGATACTTTCTATTGCATCTGTCTGAAGCAAGTCCAGGTGAATATCAATCTGATTTTTCACCACTGGCTTATCTAATATTAGATGTGTGCATGTGGAACACAGAACATAGAACAGTACAGCACAGGAACAGGCTATTCAGCCCACAATGATAAAACAAATTAAAACCAAACACTAATTCTTCCTACCTACACCATGTCCATATCCCTCCCTCTTCCTTACCTCTATATGCCTGTAACGTTCTCCTTCGCGTGTAACGAAACGCCGAATTAAACGTCGAGATAAACCACAGTTAATAAGAACCAGATCGCAGTAAGATTAACCATTTACTGTTCACTCTTCACATTAACATATGGTGAAAAAGCGTTGCTCTCACTGTGATTTCTCATGCCTGCAAAACAACTTCTGCTCGGGTCTGCCTCGTGGTGAGCCCCCACCCTCGCGTTAATTCCAAACCGGTATTTTCCCACAAGACGCGGCGAAACCGGATGTGACGTCATCGCATGCCGATATATTTTACATGCAATGAATATACTTTAAACACTTCTAATTCTAACTAGAAAATACTATCGAATGAATTACTAAGCAAAAATATTATAAACTAAATAACAGTCGTAAAGACAGCACACTTCCCACTTGACCTTCGTAAGGTCACAATGAGCAGAGTACAAAACTTAGTCTCTTAATCAGTCATTGGGTAGAAGTAGAATAACTTCTGTAACTGGCCCTTGGTAAATTTTCACATTGCCTTGGTCGGTAGTCTTCAATTCGATCTTCCTGACATGTCCATCCCCACTAGGGATTGTAGCAGTGATTCTGGCCGTTGGTCAGCTGTTGCGGGCAATTTGCTTGTCCCTGAGCAGGACTAAGTCTCCAACTTGAAGATTCCTGTGGGGTTCTGTCCACTTTTGTCTCTGTTGCAACAAAGGTAGATATTTTTGTCTCCAGCGAGGCCAGAACTGATTTGCCAGAGCCTGGACTTGTCTCCATTGCTTTGTGTACAAATCCTTGTCTGAAAAGTCTCCTGGTGGAGGAGGTGCTCCTGCCTTCTGCGTAAGGAGCGTTGATGGCGAAAGTATAAAGGGGTTTTCTGGGTCAGAAGACACAGGTAGGAATGATTGTGCATTTATAATGGCTGTGACCTCTGCCATTAGGGTGCACAGTACCTCGTGGGCCAATCGGGTGCGTTGCTGCATCTCAGGTTTCCTTTTCCGGGTTTTCCGTAAGGACGTGAACCGTTTGACTGCTTGCTCTTTGTTATCTGGTGAGCGCTGGCGTGGTTCTCTGAAAGGCAATGGGGCAACCCCATTATTTGCTTCATCTCTGAAGACCTTGGTGTCTTTGGGTTTTAAAGAAATGGTATCTTGAGCTGATTGTGCAAGTTTGTTTCCATGCTCGGTTTGAACGAAAACTGACTGACCTAGCGTCTCGTCGGTTACTTTACGCTTGGTAATGTCTTGTTGTGCTTCTTTAGGGTACACCTCAGTGAGGCAGATCTTGGAACAAGAACAGCTTGACTGAGTTTGACTGCAAACTTCTGTACAGTTCGAGCTGACAATTGTTGTCCTGGAGTGAACCTCTCCCTCCCCGCCGTCCTGTTGTGGGGGTGAAGGAGCGTTGTCGGTTCTTTCATTCTTGACTTCATCACGGAGCCGTGAGGGTAAATTTCCTTCCTCGTATGGATCAATCGTGACTCTCTGAGGTTCCTCGTAGCTGGGGAAGTTATCGAATACGTATGGAGAGGGGAGATGAGCCTGCCTGTCTATTTGAGATTGTACATAGTCGCTTGTGCGTTCCAGTCTGGTCCTTTCTAAAGTAGATCTTGCTTCGGTCAGATCACGCGACCCTTCAGCTTCTTCTATGTACTTTGCTTCCGCCATGGCAGCTTCTTCTTCTCTTTCTAGCTGCAGCACTTGCAACTCTGTCGATATTTCCAACTGGGTTTCGGCTTCTCGGGCGGCTGCTTTCCTTTGTCTGGTGGCCTTTTCCTTCTGGATTTCGGCTTCTCTGGCGGCCCTTTCGGCTTCTCTGGCAGCCTTTTCTTTCTGGATTTCGGCTTCTCTGGCAGCCTTTTCTTTCTGGATTTCGGCTTCTCTAGCGGCCCTTTCGGCTTCTCTGGCAGCCTTTTCTATTTTCAAAACTGCTTCTTGTCTGGCGTAACGCAGTCGCACCTTGGCGGCTTCTGCCTTGGCTCTTGCCTGGGTGGACTTACTTGATGTCGGTTTACCGCCCTTGTCGCTGGGCGGCGTCGACTTGATGCTGGATCGAGCTGACATTGCAGCACTTGAAACACCTGATAATGTCGCTTTTTCACTGTAACGTTCTCCTTCGCGTGTAACGAAACGCCGAATTAAACGTCGAGATAAACCACAGTTAATAAGAACCAGATCGCAGTAAGATTAACCATTTACTGTTCACTCTTCACATTAACATATGGTGAAAAAGCGTTGCTCTCACTGTGATTTCTCATGCCTGCAAAACAACTTCTGCTCGGGTCTGCCTCGTGGTGAGCCCCCACCCTCGCGCTAATTCCAAACCGGTATTTTCCCACAAGACGCGGCGAAATCGGATGTGACGTCATCGCATGCCGATATATTTTACATGCAATGAATATACTTTAAACACTTCTAATTCTAACTAGAAAATACTATCGAATGAATTACTAAGCAAAAATATTATAAACTAAATAACTGTCGTAAAGACAGCACAATGCCTATCCAATCATCTCTGAAAAGCCTCTAATGTATCTACCACCACATCAGGCAGTGCATTCCAAGCATTTGCCAGTCCCTGAGTAAAAATGTTACCCCACACATTCTCCTTGAACATACCCCTTTCACTTTCAATGCATGCACTCTGGTATTCAACATTTCAATCCTGTGCATCAGATCCTCTCTGTCCACTCTATCTATGCCTCTCCCAATCTTATAAACCTCTATCAGAACTCCCCTCAGCCTCCAGCATTCCACAGACAACAACTCGTTTATCCAGCTTCTTGTGATAGCACCTGCTCTCTAAACCAGCCAACTTCCTGATCAACTTCTTCTGCACCCTCTCCAAAGCCTCTACATCCTTCCTATATTGAGGCAACCAGAACTGTATGTAATACTCCAGATATGGCCTAACCAGAGTTATATAAATTTGCAATATAACCTTCTGACTTTTGAACTTAAAGCCTTGACTAATAAAAGCAAGCATTCCAAAAGTCTTCATGATCACCTTATGAACTTGTGTAGCCACTTTCAAGGAGCCATGAACTTCACTCCCAAGATCTATCAGCTCAGCAACACTGTTAAGGATCATGCCTTAAAGGACAGTGCACCTTTAAGAATGTTATGTGATCTCTATGTGTATTCTGTTATATTGCAGGTCTTAAAATGGCTTGAGCTGATTGATTGTCAAGCAATGGCACAAAGTCTATCACAGATGTTCATCTGATTCTTCCTGACAGTACCTCCCAAAGTCATGACCTGTATCATCAGAAAGGACAAAGGTAGCAGACACATGGGAAAAGCCATCCAAGTTAAACATATCCTGACTTGGAAATATATTGCTGTTCATTATTTATTACTGAGAGTAAATCCTGCTGCTCTGTAACAAAAATCATTGTGACAGCATTTTCACCAGAATCTCTGTTGTGACTCAAGGTGTCTGACTGAGTTCAAGGTGCTCTTCTCAAGAACAATTAGAAACAGGCAATAACTGCTGGCTCATCAGTGATATCTGTGTCACCTGAAGAGTGAATTAAATAAAGCACAACAAAGAAAGTGCTCTGTCCTCTGCTGTAAATTATTTTGTTTAATAAAACAATTTGTTTGTTTAACTTCTTGGCAATCTTCCAAAAACTTCAATAGTGTTTCTGATGTATGGTGCCTGAAGTGGTAGTTAATGAAACTTTGACATTTAGTCACAATGCTTGAAATTGCTCAGATGACATGGGTGTGCAGAGAGAAAGAGTTTCTGTGTGATTGAAGTGAGATACTACGTCAGGGAATAAAGAGGATTTCTGGGCAAGTAACCTGTCTACGGGATGGCAACAGTGAAAAGAAAACATTGCATTATATTGAAATAAACAAGACAGACAAAAATGAATGTGCTATTATACACAGTATATATGTTAATGGTTACAAGTTCAGAGAGCTGTATGATACCATAAAACACTGAAATGGGACTGAAGAATGCATTAGATGCATTACAAACACTTTATGACCCACCCAGCTGAAGATCACTTGTTACTAAATCTCAGTGAAAAAGTCATTGGTTGCCTTTGCACCAGCATCATGATGCAATCAGGAGCAGAATGCACCTTTTGATCCTTTCCTAACTGAGTTAAGTCTGCTGGCATATAATTGCAGTTGTGCAGATTTACATGCTCCCTATGGAACTCAGATCATTTGTGAAATCTGGGACTCTGAGTATGGGGAGCAACTAGTGTGTGAGATAAGATAAACTCTAGAATGGGGCATTCGGACAAGCAGAGCCACACCCTTGTGGTGCCTGTCTGGACACGCCCCCTGCTGACTGCTCCTGTGGCTCCTCCCACAGACCCCTGTATAAAGGCGATCTGAGCCTGGGCCTGGCCTCTCAGTCTCCAGGATGTAGTATGGTGGTCACTCACTGCTGGTTCCTTCTTCCAGTCAATAAAAGCCGATATTTCGCCTTTACGTCTCAGAGTGAGTTATTGATGGTGCATCAACCCTTTCCAAAGCCTGGACAGAAACGTAGGAGATCAATCAGAAGAAAGAAAATGTGATGAAGAGTGAGGCGAAAAATAGAATGGTGGCATACTGTAGATGCTCAGGAATTGCAAATGGCAGCCTGAACATGAAAGAAAGAATCAACCTGGATATAAGAAAATGTATGCAGAAAATTTATTTCTACGAATATATATCAATAAATATGATATTGAGGCTCAAAATTCCTCCGGTTGGATGAGTTGAGCTGTTTATGGACAAGACTGTGTCAGATTTAATTGACTACAGTGTGCCTGGTGACAATGGAAATATTTTTCTTGGGAAGAACACCTATCACAATGGCACTAATGCAAGGACAAGAAAGAACATAGAAAACCTACATCACAATACAGGCCTTCAGCCCATAATGCTGTGCAACATGTACTTAATTTAGAAATTACGTAGGGTTACCTATAGCCCTCTATTTTTCTAAGCTCCATGTACCTATCCAAGAGACTCTTAAAAGACCCTATTGTATCCACTTCCACCACCATCGCTGGCAGCCCATTCCACACACTCACTACTCAATGCGTAAAAAAAATTACACCTGACATCCTCTCTATACCTACTTCCAAGCACCTCAAAAGTGTGCCCTCTCATGTTAACCATTTCAGACCTGGGAAAAAACCTCTGACTATCCACACGATCAATGCCTCTCATCGTCTTACACATCTTTATCAGGTCACCTCTCATTTTCCATTGGTCCAAGGAGAAAAGGCCAGGTTCATTCAACCTATTCTCATAAGGCATGCTCCCCAATCCAGGCTACACCCTTGTAAATCTCTTCTGCACCATTTCTATGGTTTCCACATCCTTCCTGTAGTGAGATAATCAGAAATGAGCGCAGGACTCCAAGTGGGGTCTGACCAGGGTCCTATATAGTTGTAACATTACCTCTCGGCTCTTGAACCTAATCTCATGATTGATGAAGGCCAATACACCATATACCTTCTTAACCACACAGTCAACGTGCACAGCAGCTTTGAATGTCCCATGGACTCCGACCCCAAGATCCCACTGATCCATCACACTGCCAAGAGTCTTACCATTGTTACGATATTCTGCCATCTTATTTGACCTACCAAAATGAACCACCTCAAAATTATCTGTGTTGAACTCCATCTGCCACTTCTCAGCCCAGTTTTGCATCCTGTCGATGTCTTGCTGTAACCTCTGGCAGTCCTCCACACTATCCACAACACCTCCAACCTTTATGTCATCAGCAAATTTACTAACCCATCACTCCACTTCCTCATTCAGGTCATTTATAAAAATCACAAAGCGTAAGGGTCCCAGAACAGATCCCTGAGGCACACCACTGGTCACAAACCTCAATGCAGAATATGACCCGTCTACAACCACTCTTTGCCTTCTGTGGGCAAGCCATTTCTGGATCCACAAAGCAATGTCCCCTTGGATCCCATGCCTCCTTACTTTCTCAATAAACCTTGCATGGGCTAGCTTATCAAATACCTTGCTAAAATCCATATACACTACATCTATGGCTCTACCTTCATCAATGTGTTTAGTCACATCCTCAAAAAATTCACTTAGACTTGTAAGGCACGACCTGCCTTTGACAAAGCCATACTGACTATTCCTAATCACATTAATTCTCTCTAAATGTTCATAAATCCTGCCTCTCAGGATCTTTTCCATTAACTTACCAACCACTGAAGTAAGACTCACTGGTCTATAATTTCCTGGACTATCCCAACTCCTGTCCTTGAATAAGGGAGAAACATCTGTAACCCACCAATCCTCCAGAACCTCTCCTGTCCACATTGATGATGCAATGATCATTGCCAGAGGCTCAGTAATCTCCTCTCTCACCTTCCACAGTAGCCCGGGGTATATTTCACCTGGTCCTGGTGACTTATCCAACTTGATGTTTTCCAGAAGCTCCAGCACATCTTCTTTCTTAATGTCTATATGCTGAAGCTTTTTAGACTGCTGTAAGTCATCCCTACGATTGCCAAAGTCCTTTTCCGTAGTGAATACTAAAGCAAAGTATTCTTTAAGTACCTCTGCTATCTCCTCCAGTTCCATACACACTTTTCCACTGTCGTACTTGATTGGTCCTATTTTCTCATGTCTTAAAATCTTGCTCTTCACAGACTTGTAGAATGCCTTGGGGTTTTCCTTAATCTTGTCCGCCAAGGCCTTCTCATGGCCACTTCTGACTCTCCTAATTCCTTTCTTAAGTTCCTTCCTGCTAGCCTTATAATTTTCCAGATCTCTATCATTATCTAGTTTTTTGAACCTTTCATAAGCTTTTCTTTTCGTCTTGACTAGATTTTCCACAGCCTTTGTGTATCATAGTTCCTGTACCCTCCCATCCTTTCCTTGTCTCATTGGAACTTAACTATGCAGAACACCAGGCAAATATCCCCTAAATATTTCCCTGAGAACGTCTGCTCCCAATTTTTGCTTCCAAGTTCCTGCCTGATAGCCTCATATTTCCCCTTACACCAGTTAAACATTTTCCTAACTTGTCTGTTCCTATCCCTTTCCAATATTATTGTAAAGGAGATAAAGTTGCGATCACTATCTCCAAAATGCTCTCCCACTGAGCGACCTGACCCTTGACCAGGTTCATTTCCCAATACCAGATCAAGTATAGCCTCCCCTCGTGTAGGATAATCTATATATTGAGTAAGAAAACCTTCCTGAACACACCTAACAAACTCCACTCCTTCTAAGCCCCTTGCTCTAGGGAGATGACAATCAATATTGGGGAAATTAAAATCTACCATCACGACAACCCTGTTATCAATGCACCATTCCAGAATCTGTCTCCCTATCTACTCCTCGATGTCCTTGTTACTATTGGGTGTTTATATAAAACACCCAGTGGAATTATTGACCCCTTCCTGTTTCTAAAGTTCACCCACAGAGACTCAGTAGACAATCCTTCAATGAATTCCTCCTTTTCTACAGCCGTGACACTATCTCTGATCAACAGTGCCACGACCCATTCTGCATCCCTTCCTGTCCTTTCTGAAACCTGGCACTTTAAGTAACTATTCCTGCCCCTAAGCCATCCAAGTCTCTGTAATGGCCACAGCATCATAGCTCCAAGTGCTGATCCACACTCTAAACTCTTCCACTTTGTTCATGATATTCCTTGTGTTAAAATAGACACATCTCAAACCATCAGTCTGAGCACATCTCTTCTCTATCACCTGCCTATCCTCCCTCTCACACTGCCTACAAGCTTTCTCTATTTGTGAGCCAACCACCCCTTCATCCATCTCTTTAGTTCGGTTCCCACCCCCCAGCAATTCTAGTTTAAACTCTCCCCAGTAGCCTAAGCAAACTACCCTGCCAGGATATTGGTCCCCCTCAGATTCAAGTGCAACTCATCCTTATTGTACAGGTCACGCCTGCCCCAAAAGAATCTGAATCCCTGCCCCCTGCTTCAATCCCTCAGCCATGCATTTATCCTCCACCTCGTTCTACTCCTATGCTTACTGTCATGTGGCAAGGCAGTAATCCCGAGATTACTACCCTTGTGGTCCTGCTTCACAGCTTCTTTCCTGACTCCCTGTAGTCTGTTTTCAGGACCTCCCTTTTCCTACCCATGTCATTGGTACCAATATGTACCACAACCTCAGGGTATTCACCTTTCCACTGCAGGATTTCGCAGACGTGATCAGAAACAAATGAACCCTGGCATCTGGGAGGCAAACTACCATCCGCGTTTCTTTCCTGCGTCCACAGAATCACCTGTCTGACCCCTTAACTATACAGTCCTCTATCACTGCTGCCTTCTTCCTTTTCCTACCCTTCTGAGCCACAGGACCAGACTTTGTGCCAGAGGCGTGGCCACTGTTGCTTCTCCCAGCTAGATCGTACACTCCCCCCCCCCCCCGAACTGTATTCAAACAGTTATTGTTAAGGGGGACAGCCACAGGGGTGCTCTTGAGTATCCGACTCTTGCCCTTCCCTCTCCTGACTGTTACCTGCTTATCTGTCTCCCAAGGCCCCAATGTGACTACTTGCCTATAGCCTCTATCTATCACCTCCTCACTTTACCCGAGCAGATGAAGGTCATCAAGCTGCACATCCTGTTCCCTAACCCGGTCCCTAAGGAGCTGCAGCCTAACGCACTTCGCTTGACAAATTGTATGAAATTTCTTCCTTAAACAAGTTATCAGTTTTGTGGTGTAGCTGGTGCAGTCACATCTGACAGGTCATGTACTTTCTATATGCAATAAGACCACACTGAAGCTGACTGGGAGATGCACCCTGAAGCAGATGAACCCAGTATTTAAGTGCAGTGCTGTGGATTTCATTGTAGTAAATGAGAAAGGTGTCATCCCAATACTTGGAGGTATTACAGTACAGTAGCTGGGGCTGATAATGCGGCACCACACCAACAGCATGATTAATTGAATCCAGACAATTATCTTAAGGAAATGAGTAAGCAAATATCCTCTAGTCTTGCATGAAATGAAGCCCCTAATTAAATATAAACAAAGGCACATTCCACCAGCTTTCATGGAGAAAATAAAAGCCAGGCTTTCATTCAGTTACCCCATGTATCTAGTGCGGCACACACTGAAAAGTGAAGCAAAAAACTGAGAATTAGTACTTACCCAAGAGACATGAATGGGGCTCTGCAGGTGGGTCTCAATAAAGACAACCGAAAATGTTTTGTGACACCTGAGTCAAGTGAAAGTTTCCAGTGTGGGGAATACAGAGATTGGACCTTGCCATGTTAATGTTGATGAAATCTGCTTTAACTCACCATTTGGGAAAAACTGTTGGAGATGACCTAGGCCTACGTCTCCACTATGTCTCATCCAGTCCTTAAGTTATCAAACAGTTTGTCCAATCTCCACCTTTCTCAAGAAAACTCTCATAGGCCAAATCAAAAGAGGTGACGAATCAACATATAGGAGGGAGATTGAGAATCTGGCTGACTGGTGTCATAACATTAATCTGTCGCTCAATGTCGGCGAAACCATGGGACTGATTATTGACCAGGAGGAAGAAACCAGAGGTCAATGAGCCAGTCCTCATTGGGGGATCAGAGTTGGAGAGGGTCAGCAACTTTAAATTCCTCTGTGTTAGTATTTCAGGGGACTTTGTATGAGCCTGGCATGCAAGTGAAATAATGAAAAAAGCACATCAATGCCTCTGCTTCCTTAGAAGTTTATGAAGATTCAGCAAGACATCTAAATCTTTGACAAAACTTCCATAGATGTGTGGTGTAGTGTATTTTGACTGGCTTCATCAACAGCCCAGTGTGGAAACACCAATACTCTTAAATGGAAAATACTACAAAAAGTAGTGGAAATAGCCCATCAAAGGTAAATCCCTTCCAACCATTGAGCACATCTACAGGAAATGCTGTCGCAGAAAAGCAGCATCCATCATCAGAGATCCTTATCACCCAGGCTATGCTCTCTTCTCACTGTTGCTATCAAAAAAAAAGGTTCAAGAGCCTCGGGACCCATATCCACCAGATTCAGGAACAGTTGTCAGCACCTCAACCATCAGGCTCTTGAACCAGAGGTGATAACTTCATTCAGTTTCACTTACCCCATCACTGAACTGCTCCCACAACCTATGTACTCACTTTCAAAGACTCTTCATCTCATGTTTTCAATATTTATTGCATATTTATATATTATTATTCTTACTTTTTTCTTTTGTATCTGCACAGTTTGTTGTCTTTTGCAAACGCCTTGTTTGTCGTGTTGGATGCTATCTTTCTTTGATTCTGTTATGTTACTTGGATTTCCTGTGTATAATATCAATGCAAATATACAGATAATATACGTCGTCAATACTAAACCTAAAAGTGCAGGTATAATAATAATCAATAAGAAATAAGCTCTATCGTTGTCTAGGGGATAATGTATTGCCCGACGGAAATTTAAAGTTCACTCAGTTCATGCAGGCTGCAGCCGTTGGGGACCGCTGTGTTTCAATTGTTGGAGAGAGAGAGAGAGAGAGAGAGAGAGAGAGAGAGATAGGATGGGAACAGTTACCGCTATGGGTTTTTTTCCAACCTTCCTTTATGATTTTGATCCGTCAGGTGTCTCATTGCCGTGGCCATTCAATTGTGACTTCTCCTTTAGCTAAACCATTCTTCCATGGTGAGCCCACAACCCCAGGCAAGGGAGGACGCACATGAGCCCCCACCGGCTTTCGCTATAAAATGCTGTCACGGGATTTCTAGCGTTTCTCCTGGTGCGTCTAAAGGGGTTGTTCCCCAGACCCTCTTTAGTCCTTACTCACGGGGTCTCAGATGTCAATCAGGTTGGGATGATGCAATCCCTCAACCAGACCACTCTGGTCATCCCCTGAGGGGTTTCATTGAATGGTACAGTACTCAATACACAATTCCTTCTCCAAGAGACAATGGCATTTTATCAGTGGTTCCGTTCTGCTGATGTCAGGAGACATTCCAACCCTTGTATATTCTGGATGTCTCTCTCTCATTTCCTGGGTCTCAGACCCGAAATAATAGCAATCTTATGATTCTCAAAAAGGAGGGGGCGACTTTGTACCCTTCGGCCCCTCAGAGTTGCTTCACATTCGTAACACTATCAAATGCCTTGCTAAAATCCATATACAATACACTACATCTATGGCTCTATCTTCATCAATGTATTTAGTCACATCCTCAAAAAATTCAATCAGGTTCATAAGACATGACCGGCCTTTGACAATGCCATGCTGACTATTCATGATCATATTATGCTCCTCCCTATGTTCATAAATCCTGCCTCTCAGGATCTTCTCCATCCACTTACCAACCACTGAAGTAAGACTCACTGGCCTATAATTTCCTTTCCTATCCCTACTCCCTTTCTTGGATAAGGGAACATGTAACACCATGGTCCTGAAAAAACATTGTTTCATTTTTACTATGTACTGTACCGGCAGTTATGGTTGAAATGACAATAAAAAGTGATTTGACTTGACTTGACTTGACTTGAACATCTGCAATCCTCCAATCCTCTGGAACCTCTCCCGTTCCCATTGATGATGCAAAGATCATTGTCAGAGGCTCAGCAATCTCCTCCCTCTCTTCTCACAGTAGCCTGGGGTGCAACCCATCTGGTCCCGGTGACATCTCCAACTTAATGCTTTCCAAAAGTTCCAAAACATCCTCTTCCTTAATATCTACACACTCAAGCTTTTCAGTCCACTGCAAGTCATTCCTACAATCGCCAAGATCCTTTTCCATTGTGGATACTGCAGCAAAGTATACATTAAGTATACACACTTTTCTGCTGTCACACTTGATTGGTCCTATTCTCTCATGTCTTATCCCCTTACTCTTCATATATTTGTAGAATGCCTTGGGGTTTTCCTTAATCCTGTCTGCCAAGGCCTTCTCATGGGCCCTTCTGGCTCTCCTAATTTCATTCTTAAGCTCCTTACTGCTAGGCTTAGAGTTTTTCGAGATTCCTATCATTACCTAGTTTTATGAACCTTTTGTAAGCTCTTCTTTTCTTCCTGACTAGATTTACGACAGCCTTTGTACCATCCTTTCCATGTCTCATTGGAATGTACCTACTCAGAACCCCATGCAAATATCCCCTGAACATTTGCCTCATTTCTTTGGTACATTTCCCTGAGAACATCTGTTTCCAATTTGTGCTTCCAAGTTCCTGCCTGATAGCCTCATATCTCCCCTTACTCCAATTAAGCATTTCCCTAACTTGTCTGTTCCTATCCCTCTCCAGTGCTGTGGTAAAGGAGATAGAATTGTGATCACTATCTCCAAAATGCTCTCCCACTGAGAGACCTGACATCTGACTAGGTTGAGTTCCCAATACCAAATCAAGTACAGCCTCCCCTTTTGTAGGCTTATCTACATATTGTGTCAAGAAACTTTCCTGAACACACCTAACAAATTCAACCCCATCTAAACCCCTCACTCTAGGGAGATGGCAATCAGTAATTGGGAAATTAAAATCTCCCACCACAACAACCTTGTTATTATTACTCCTTTCCAGAATCCGTCTCCCTATCTGCTCCTCGATGTCCCTGTTATCATTGGGTGGTCTATAAATAACACTCATTTGAGTTATTGACCCCTTCTTATTCCTAACTTCCTCCCACAGAGACTGTAGACAACCCCTCCATGACTTCCTCCTTTTCTGCAGCCGTGATGCTATCTCTGATCAACAGTACCACACCTTCACCTCTTTTGACTCCCTCCCTATCCTTTCTGAAAACTCTAAAGCCTGGCACTTGAAGTAACCATTCCTGCTGCTGCACTATCCAAGTCTCTGTAATGGCCACAACATCATAGCTCCAAGTGCTGATCCACGCTCTAAGCTCAACCGTTTTATTCATGATACTCCTCACATTAAAATAGACATATCTCAAACCATCAGACTGAGTGCGTCCCTTCTCTATCACCTGCCTATCCCCCGTTTCGCACTGACTCCAAACTTACTCTATCTGTGAGCCAATCTCCCTTTCCTCCGTCACTTTGGATCAGTTCCCACCCCCAGCAATTCTAGTTTAAACTATTCCTAACAGACTTCGCAAACCTTCCCGCCAGGATATTGATTTCCCTTGGATTCAAGTGCAACACATCCTTTTTGTACAGGTCACACCTGTACAAAAAGGTGTACAGGACCCAATGATCCAGAAATCTGAATCCCTGCCCCCACTCCAATCCCTCAGCTACACATTTATCCTCCACCTCACTCTATTCCTATACTCACTGTCACGTGGCACAGGCAGTAATCCAGAGATTACTACCTTTGAGGTCCTGCTTCTCAGCTTTCGTCCTAACTCCCTGTAGTCTGTTTTGAGGACCTCCTCCCTTTACCTGCCTATGTCGTTGGTACTAATATGTACCACATCCTCAGGCTGTTCTCCTTTCCACTTCAAGATATCGTGGACATAATCAGAAACATCCTGGACCCTGGCACCTGGGGGGCAAACTACCATCAGCATTTCTTTCCTGCGCCCACAGGATCACCTATCTGACCCCCTAACTATAGAGTCCCCTATCACTGCTGCCATCCTCTTCCTTTCCCTACCCTTCTGAGCCACAGGGCCAGACTCTGTGCCAGAGGCACGACCACTGTTGCTTTCCCTATGTAGGCCGTCCCCCTGAGCAGTACTCAATCAGGAATACTTATTGTTAAGGGGTACAACCACTGGGGTACTCTGCAGTACCTGCTTCTTGCTCTTACCCCTCCTGACTGTTACCCACTCCTCTGTCTCCTGTGGTCCCGGGGTGACTACCTGCCTATAACTCCTCTCTATCACCTCCTCACTCTCCCTGACCAGACCAGACTGTCACAATTCTGAAATAAAATCAGAAACTGCTGGAAACGTTCAGCAGGTAAAGCAGTATCTATGGAGAGAGAAATAGATTTAATCTCTTGTTGATGAACTTTCATTAGACAATAGATACACTTTCACAATAGAATTCTGACCCATCCAACTTTGCAACCATAAAAGGTGAAGTGTATTATTACATTTTCTTTTCTAAATTGAAGGATACTGATGTCAGCCAGAAGACACACATCATTATCTGCTCATTTGCTTAACTCAAACTGTCAGATGATAGTTTTTTTTCAGCAGTCACACTGATGAAATATTGATGATCCTGCCAGTTAGAAAATGGAACACATCACTGGACTAATTAGCACTCTGTCACTGATGCCCAACATTTTAATATATCACTTGTGTGCTTTAGGTTGGAGGCTTTCTGTGTATTTAAATAATTGGCATTACCTTGTTAAGTCGTTTTATGTATTCAGGCTGATAAAACTAGTACAGTTCATTCACAAGTGGTTCTACTGAAAAGTAGAATCCACTTGAAGTGTCAGTAATTGTGAAATAATTCATTTGTGAGAAATCCTAAAAGCAATTTGACACAAGAATTACCAAGTTTACTTTGTGTGTGAACACAAAGTACACTGCAGATGCTGTGATCAAAGCAACACGTACAACAAGCTGGAGAGACTCAGCAGGTCGTACAGCATCCGTGGAAACAAACAGTCGACGTTTCGGGCTGAGAAGGGTCAAAGACCTGCTGAGTTCCTCCAGGTGTGTGTGTGTGTGTGTGTGTGTGTGTGTGTGTGTGTGTGTGTGTGTGTGTGTGTGTGTGTGTGTGTGTGTGTGTGTGTGTGTGTGTGTGTGTGTGTGTGTGTGTGTGTGTGTGTGTGTGTGTACAAACATTAAGCTCATTGGGAAGTATTCTAATCTAGGAGACAGAGAATAGTAAAGCAAGGATGACTTACTGGCTTTGAGATTTGTAATAATGTAGATGTTGATATGCTACAATGTATTGAAATAAGATGAACCCATACTCATTTGATGGAATCTGTTTTACCACCACATTATTGTAATTTAAATGGCTGTAGCTACATTCCCACTCAATATCCACTGAATAATCATATTCTAAACGTGACCCAATCACAGTATAGACTGGGGTCAAAGAGGGCTGTGTTACCAATTCAAATCTTTTCTCAACTTCTTTTACCACAATCTTGCAGCTCACATCAAACAAACTTCCTGTTTGAGTGGACAAGACGAATTTCAATCCACTACGAAGGGTCTCGGCCCGAAACATCGACAGTGCTTCTCCCTATAGATGCTGCCTGGCCTGCTGTGTTCCACCAGCATTTTGTGTGTGTTGTCCACTGAGTTTATGTTACTTTCACATCAGAATGAGGGCCTGTCCAACCTCTGTCATGAGCCACAGCATGATATTGAGTTCCAAGTCACTATCAATTCATTTTCCAAGGTTTATGACCCTTAACAACTACATAAACTCTATCTGTCCCCACAGTGACTCCAAAGACTCACAAGAAGCATTTTCTGTAACCTCAGAGACAACTCTCAGTGGAGGCAGGCATTTATGATGAGATTCACAAATGCATAATTTCAGTGCACCAGCACGTTAAGCATTCTGAAGACAAATGTCCTAAAGTAAGCACCTCAACTGAGCCCAAAGCTCATGAGCTACCAGGGATCACTGACCCTTAGCCGCTGAGACCTAGAAAACCTAGAGCAGGCAACTTAGAGATACTGCCAATAGTCCCTTCTCAGAGTAATTCGAATCCATTGTAGAATAAACAAAAAATGTTAGTAGTCTGCTGACCAACATCCCCAGCATTGAGGACCAGGATATATTCCATTGTTCCTGCTAGGCAGGAAATACTGTTCACTAATTCAGCACTGGACTCATGAAACAGATTCTTCACTTTGAATCTATCACAGAAGATTATACAGTGAAAAAAGGAAACTCAACGATGTTCCTAAAGTGTTTTTGAAAATAATTGCAACACTCACTCGCACACAGCTGCCCAAGAACAGTGGCCCAGCTTCACAGCATCTACCTGACTACCAAATATGAGCTCCCGAGGAATATCGAGGTTCTGGTCCTGCAAAAGAAGGAGCCACACGTCAGGAATAGGCACTGGGATTAAGTAAATCATTTAAACATAACAGATGTAGCAGTACACTTAAGGGAACAAAAAGCAATCATGAGAAAACTTTGACAAATGAGTTGAATTGAATTGACTTTATTTCTTACATCCTTCACATACGTGAGGAGTAAAAATCTTTACGATACATCTCCATCTAAATGTGCAATTTATAGTAATTTATAATAAACAGTATGTGCAACAGGACAGTCAATGTAAGATAGAAATACAATTGTATCAGCATTAATTAATCAGTCTGATGGCCTGGTGGAAGAAGCTGACCCAGAACCTGTTGGTCCTGGCTTTTACGCTGCGGTACCTTTTCCTGATGGTAGCAGCTGGAACAGTTTGTGGTTGGGGTGACTCAGGTCCCCAATGATTCTTCGGGCCCTTTTTACACACCTGTCTTTGTAAATGCCCTGAATAGTGGGAAGTTCACAATTACAAATGTGCTGGGCTGTCCACACCACTCTCTGCAGAGTCCTGTGATTGAGGGAAGTACAGTTCCCATTCCAGGCAGTGATGCAGCCAGTCACGATGCTCCCAATTGTGCCCCTGTAGAAAGTTCTTAAGATTTGGGGGCCTGCACCAAAGTTCTTCAACTGTCTGAGGTGAAGGAGGCACTGTTGAGTCTTTTTCATCACACAACCAGTACGTACAGACCACGTGAGATCCTCAGTGATGTTTATGCTGAGGAACTTAAAGCTGTTCACCCGCTCAACCCCAGATCCATTGATGACAAGAGGGGTTAGCCCATCTCCCTTCCTCCTGTAATCCACAATCAGCTCCTTTGTTTTTGCGACATTGAGGGAGAGGTTGTTTTCCTGACACCACTGTTTCAGAGTAATGACTTCTTCTCTGTAGGCTGCCTCATTATTATTTGAGATTAGATCAATCGATGTAGTATCATCAGCAAATTTAATTAGCAGATTGGAGCTGTGGGTGGCGACACAGTCATGGGTATACAGAGAGTAAAGGAAGAGGCTTTGGACACAGCCCTGAGGGGCACATGTGTCGATGGACAGAGAGGCAGAGGTGAGGGAGCCCGATCTTACTATCTGCCAGCAATTTGCTGGGAAGTCCAGGATCCAGTTGCACAAGGTAGGGTGAAGGCCAAAGTCTCTGATCCTCTTGTCGAGCCTGGAGGGAATTATGGTGTTGAATGCTGAACTGTAGTCCAAGAACAGCATTTTCACATAAGCATCTCGCTTCTCCAGATGCATAAAGACCGTGTGTAGAGCTCTGGCTATTGTGTCATCTGTCGATCAGTTGTGTCTCTGTAGCCGATTTGTAGGCGGTCCAGTGGTAGCAAGCTGCAGATGTAATCCTTGACCGGCCTCTCAAAGTATTTGTTTATTATTAAGGTGAGTGTGACAGGACGCCAGTTGTTCAGGCATGTTACCTTGGTCTTTTCGGATACAGTGACAATGGTGGATGCTTTGAAGCAGGAGGGCACTCTACACTAGGAGAGGGAAAGATTAAGAATGTTTACAGAAATGTTGTGCTGTGCACATCCTGAGACCCCACCCTGGGATGCTGCCTGCTTCTGCAGCCGTCCGACTGTCCACTCATTAGAAAAATGTGCGTACTTCAGCCTCAGAGATGACCAAGCTCAAGTTCACATCAGCGGTTCCCCTCAGGGGCTCAGTGTTAGCAACATCAAATTGAGCATAAAAAGGATTTAGCTCATCTAGGAGAGAGGCAGCGATGTTGAAAATTCCACTGTGTTTAGCTTTGAAGTCTGGGATGAAGTGCAGACCTTGCCATAAGCTGTGTGTGGTAAAGGAAAATCATATAGTTAACATGAGTATATTAAGTGCAAAAGGTTAACTAGGGAGAGAATAAATTTCCTTTAGGATCAATGTAGATGATAGGTGTGGATTCACTGAAGATGGGCAAGGACTAAATGAGCATTTCTTGTCTATATTTACTGTAGAGATTGTCATAAAAGCTAGGGAATTCAGAGAAGGGAATTAGAAATCCTGAATCATACCCATATTACAAAAGAGGAGGTTCTGAGGCCTTGGCCTGACCAACAGTATCCTCCAATATTGTGGAATGCTCGGTAACAAATAGTTGGTCCCCTGGCAGAGATACTCAAATCATTATTATCCTCAGGTGAGGTACTGGAAAGTTGGAAGATGGCGAATGTTGTGCTTCTATTTGAGAAGGGTTTTGAGGATAATCCATGGAACCATAGGTCAGTGAGCATAACAGTGTGACAAGGTTTCTGCAGGTGACAGTGACACACAGGATTTATCCACATTTGGAAAGGCAAAACCCGTTCGTAGATATTCAGCAGTGCTTTGAGCATGGGTAATCAAATCTTCTGAATTTGGTTGTTTTTTAAAGGGACATGAAGAGGATTGCAAAGGTAAGGTAGGAAGTGTTGTCAGTGTGGACTTTTGTAATGCTTCTGACAAGGTCCTGCATTGCAGGCTGGTCTGAAAGTTTAGATCACGTGAGATTCATGAAGAACAAGCCACTAGAGATAAAAATGGTTTGGCGGTAGGACAGTGGTTGCTAGAAGGATGGTTACTGGGTCCACTGTTGTTGTCATCTATGTTAATGATTTTGATGAGAATGCAGTAATTTTGCAGGTGACCCCGAAATTGGTGATACTGTAGACAGTGCAGAGTGGGAAAGAGGGCTGAGGAAAAGAAGATGAAATTTAACTTGGACAAGTGTGAAATGTTACGATTTGGGAAATTAAACAAGGGCAGCAAGTAATAGTACCCTGGAGAGTGTTGGATAGCAGAGAGCTAGGGGTACAAGTACATAGTGCCTGAAAATGTTAACAAGGTAAACAAGATGGTGAACAAGCATCTGTCTTCATCAGTCAGGGCGTTCAGCACAGGAATTGGGACAGAATGTTACAACATTGCACATTTGAAATACTGCATGCAGTTCTAGTCATCTGGATATAGAAATAAGACCATAAGACATAGGAGCAGAATTAGGCCATTTAGCCCACCGAGTCTCATTCAACCCCAACACCTGTCCTGTCACCATATCCCTTAATGTTCAACCAATCAGTAATCTATCAACTTCCACTTTAACTGTAACTACAGTCTGTGACAGAGCATTTCACAGATTCACCACTCTTTGGCTAACAACATTCCTCCTTATGTCTGTTCTAAAAGGTTGCCACTCCATTTTGAGGCTGTACCCTCTAGTTCTGGATAACCCTACCATAGGAAACATCCTCTCCATACCCACCCTATCTAGTCCTTTCAACATTCGGTAGGTTTCAATGAGATCCTCCTGCATTCTTCTAAATTCCAGTGAGTACAGGCTCAAAGTTGCCAAATGCTCCACATATGGTAACCCCTTCATTCCTGGAATCATCTTCGTTAACATCCTCTGGCTTCTCCTCAATCACAATATGTCCCTTCGGAGATAAGGGACCCAAAACTGTTAACAATACTCCAAGTCTGGACTGACTAGTGTCTTATAAAGCTTCAGCATTATCTCCTTATTTTTATATTCTATTTCCCTTGAAATAAATGCCAAAATTACATTTGCCTTCTTTACCACAGATTCAACCTGTAAATTAACCTTCTGGGAGTCTTAAACGAGGACCGGAGTCAGTTTGCACCTCTGATTCTTGAATTTTCTCCCCATTTAGATAATAGTTCACACTGTTGTTCCTTTTGCCAAAATGCATTATCATACATTTCCCAACACTGCATTCCATCTACCATTTTTTGCCCATTCTTCCAACTTGTCTGTCTTGCTGCAATCACATTGCTTTCTCAGCACAACCTACCCCTCCACTTATCATTGTATCATCCACAAACTTTGCTACAAAGCCATCAATTCCACTATCTAAATCATTGACAAACAGTTTGAAAAGTAGCTAACCCAATACTGACCCCTGAAGAACATCACTAGTCACTGGCTGCCAACCAGAAAAGGTCCCTTTATTCCCACTCACTGCCTCCTACCAGTCAGCCACTATCCATGCCGATATCTTTTCTGTAATGCCATAGGATTTTATCTTGTTAAGCAACGTCATGTAAGAGACCTTCTTCTAGATAAGCTGCAAATCATAGCTGATGAGCTCCATCTGCCCAAAGGAACAGGTTTCAAGGTGCTAGTAACCCACTTTTGCCCCTTTTCCTGTCAGTGGAAATGGTTCCGCAGGGCTTAGTAGCTAAGCCATAGGTGAAGGCCAGGAGCTGGTCTTGGTTTTTAGAGGCTATCTGAGATACATGCCATTGGGAGCATTTAATATCCCCACTATCAATCCTGGCTATGACAACCTTAAAGAAACAAACCAGGGATCACAGTATTAAAATAAGTGATAGCCATTTACGAGTGAAATGAAGGGAAATTTCTTGTCTCAAAACCTGCTGAACCTTTGTAATTTTCTACCCTGAGAAGACCGTAAAAGCTTTGCAATTGATTTCATTCCAACCTAACTGATAGATTTCTGAAATTAAAGGAATATGCAGCATAGGCAGGTAAAATACATTGAGTTAGAAGATCAGCATTGCTTGTACTGAATGATGGAAAAGGATGCAGAGGTTCTGTAGTTTTCTCCTGTTCCCATTTCTTATAGTTTTGATTAAGTGTTGATAAAATTCACTTCCAGCCATGGAGGAATTGAAATTTTGCTCTTAAACTTGTATTTCCAGATAAGTGTAAATCAAGCTCCTGAGCCAAATTGTTGATAATTCAATGGACATTAATGAAACCTACCTATGCTTTTAGAGAATATTTAGAATAATAATAACATATAGATAAATGATAAAAGCTAGAGTAGGAGTCAATCATCTGATCTGTATCTGCATTGTATTTTGTGTTGCGTGCTGATTATGGTAACTAGTCACATGAGTGGGGGCATGGTAAAAGTGAAGGAATAAGTTACGTACTCATGCCTTTTCTTATGGCAGATGCGGACAAGGACTGGTGCACGTCGAATATTTTGTTGATCGCTCAATTACTCTTAATTTCACTTAGATTCTTCGTTTCAAGATTTTTATGTTTGCTAATAGCAAATAAGGGATTGAATACATACTTTCAACTTTGGAACAATGATATTGGAGCTGAAAGTACATCATACGAGTATAACAAATCTGTGAGCGCCACTAGCAGCGGCAATTAGTTTGGTTAGAATTGGCCACCATAGCTAGGGAAGGGTGTCAGCAGTTGTTCTCCCAAAATAATTATGTTGCAAACATTGGCAAATGATTCTTGTGTACATTTATGTTCCAAATCTAAGCTCATCACCTTGTGATTGGAATCTAACTAGCTGATTCCCATAAATAAATCAATTAAAAAGCTTTCCAATTTTTGGTAATGGAGGTAAGTGGTTGCACGAGAAAGAAAGTATACATGGGTGGAGTGCAAAAACAGTGGTGTAAGAGTAATTATCAGAACAAAATTAAAGCAGATAGATGTATCATGATGAACACGATACACAGTGCTTGAAAATTGTGGAGAATATATTGCAGTAGCAGTTAATGTAAGTGAGAAATGTGAAGATTGGATTATCTATCTCAAGAATTTAGATAAAGTGCTCAACATATCTCATTGCCCTAAGGAACTGCTATTTAAGGATATTTTTATGAAGAACTTCATCATTGCCAAAGTCAAGGGATTACAAGAAAGGGAGAAAGCTTTCAGTAATGGTCATCAATCCTGCAATTAAATTATTTACAGTAAAAAGCAGTGGATGTGCATGTCACCTTCTATGAATTGGAAGATTTAGAGCCTATGAGCAGGAACATTACCATGGGCTAATGAGTGTTGAGTCAAATTCTGTTGACATTTTCTTTCCCTTCTAAAAATACTGATGTCAAAAATCTTTCATGGGTGGTATGCTTTTCAATTTAATACTGTCAAGTAGAATTTCACTGTCAGCTTGCTTTAAAGTAGCTGTCACAGTCACATCGGATAATCAGACGTTGATCTTCGTTTGTCCATGAAGATCCAAAACTTAGAGTGAATAGTTTCGCCTCTCGTCCAGAAGTCTGGTTCAAAATCACATACATCATGATCCTGATGTATGTGATGTACCCTTAACTGTTCAGCTATTCAGACAGTGCCTGGTAGATTGGAATGAAACTGTATCCCCAATTTCAGGTGTTAAATTCTCTTTTGAAGATTTTTAAATATTGATAAAAAGTGGAAGAAAAAGCTACAATGATTCACAAAACAGTTTGAGCGGACAGGCTGAAGATAAAATATCTGTCTGCCTATAGCCTACTTATTTATGTAAAATATACAACTATGTGGTTACAATATAATTCAGCACACTAAAGAAATTAGAAGAGCATATTTTACTCCCAAGTCATTGTGGAAATGTGCTTTTTAATTATTATAATGTCTAAGCTGTAACATTACCAGGAAGAACATTTCATAATATTATTCTGTAATGTCAGTAAGACCAAGGATTGTGAATTATTTCTTATTAAGATAATGAAGGATTGATTCAAACCAATTTCATGCTCCTCCAAGGTAAAGCTTTTAAGAACAATTTAACCAGATATTAACAAATAAATGATGAAGGCAATCAAACTACATTTACATGACAGAAACTGCCCATTTGCCCAGGGTATCTGTGCCTGGCCCTACTGAAGCAATTCAAAATGACATGATAGGAAACATAAAATTACACTGATGCTGAAAGTAGAAATAAAAACAGAAACCTCAGCAGGCCAAGCAGCATCTAAGGCACATTCACATTTACAGTCAATAACCCTATGTCACAACTAATCTCAACACACTGTACACTTCTTAGAATTAGCAGCATTTAATACCGTCATCAGATCTGGGCCTAAGTACCTCCTTGTGCAATTGGATCCTGGATTTCCTCACTTGCAGACCCCAGTCAGTTCAGATTGGCTAAAGCATCGCCACAATCTCCATCAGCACAGGAGCAACACAGGGCTGTGTGCTTAGCCCTCTGCTCTACCCACTTTACACCTATGATTATGTGGCTAAGCACAGTTCTAACACCAAATACAAGTTTGTTGTTGACACCACTGGTGTGAGCCATATCAAAGATAGTGATAAATCAGCATAAAGGAAGGAGATTGAAAATTGGGCTGGTGTCTCAACAACAACCTTACTCAATGTTAGCTAGATCAAGGAACTGATTGTAGAGTTCAGGAAAGGGAAACCAGAGATCCAAGAGCCAGTTCTCATCGAAGGATCTCAGGTGGAGAGGGTGAGTAACTTTAAATTCCCAGGTGTTACTATCTCAGAGGATCTGTCCTGGACACATCATATAAATGTAATTGCAAAGAAAGCACAACAGTGCCTTTACTTCCTTAGGAGTTTGCAGAGATCCAGAATGACATCAAAAACTTTGACGAACTTCTATAGATGTGTAGTGAAGAGTGTATTGACTGGCTGTATCACAGCCTCGGACAGTAACACCAATGACTTTGAATGGAAAATCCTACAAAAGGTAGTGGATTCGGCCCAATACATCACAAGTAAAGCCCTCCACATCTACATGAAATGCTATCATAGGGTCCATCATCAAAGATCTTCATCACCCAAGCCATGCACTTTTCTTCCTACTGCCTTCAGATAGAAGATACAAGAGCCTCAAGACTCACACCAATAGGTTCAAGAGCAGTTACTAGCCTTTAACCATCCAGCTCTTGAACAAAAGGGACTAACTACACTCATCTATTGAGATGTTCCCACAACCAATGATCTTACTTTGAGGACCCTTTATCTTTTAATTTCATGGTCTCACTATTTATTGCTATTTTTATAGTATTTGCATTTGTAGCTTGTTGACTTGTATGCCCTATTTGATCTTTCATTGATCCTGTTATTGTTACTATTCTACAGATTTGCTGAGAGTGCCCGCAGGAAAAAAGAATCTCAGAGATGAATGTTACATGTGGTGGCACATATGTACTCCGATAATAAAGCTTACTTTGAGCTTTGAACTTTAATATATATTATTGGACCAAATTTTGAATAAGCAAGACTAAACTTGACAGCTTTTCAGCAAGCTGTCACATATGGGAGTAGAGCTTAACCATCTGGTTTAAAAATGGCAGGAGTGGATTAGCTGTACAGCTTGACTTCAATGGAATGGATAAGTGGCTGTATATCTAATTGGCAGCTGATCCTCAACCACGAGCCTGCCAAACAGTGAAGGCAAAACAAGCCAGTGATGGGAAAGGCTTGAAGTTTCCATGGAGAGCTTTACTCCAATGTTAATACAAATAATAAAACATGGTTCTATATTATTGATTTCTAAGGGCTATTTATCCTTCATATACAGTATAGAGTGTACCACATGAGGATAGGAGACACAAGGCTTTGCAATTTACATTTGCATGTTCTATGTGCATCAAATATGAGATGAGTATTTAAGGGTTCAGGTTTGATTATAACTAATGAAGTTAGAGCATAAAACATAACTTCAAATTGCTACAACGCATCCCTAATCTGCAAGTTCATGGAAGCGTATTCTCTACGTACTTAATTTGACATTTAAAACAATATATTCTATATATAGTGATGGCATGAAGGCAAATTTCCACACAACAATGCTCATACACACAATGCCTTAACAATCCCACTGACACTATGCTGAGACCTTATAATCAGCCCTCACATTCTTCAAGGTATTACACCGCCTTTGGAAGAGTTCAGATGAAACTAATGCAGGATTCAGCCCCATTTGCATACTTTCAGGCCAATTATGTTTGGAAGTGCCTGCAGTCTTACTGACTCTGACACCTCAATAACATTTATTAGCACAATGAAACATATTCATACTCAAACTTTTGTGTCAAATGCCAGGCATTAAAAGCATAGAAATTCTGACTGAAATCAACAATTACTTTGGCTGTTCAACTAACATTAGTTCCTCTTTTGTTGTTGATCTGATTAAATGGCAAGCTTCCTGAAATTAAGATATTCCTAAGGAGGTTATTATTACTATGTTCAGGCAGTGGTACAGATTTTAAAAGCTTTTTTACCCTATATTTGCTAGATTTAAGGGGGAGGATGTCTGAAAACCTATGGCACACCCAATTCTCATTCAAAGCTGGTGAAGTGGCAACATGACTGGGAGCTCTCCATGGAAGATCACAAGGAGTCCATTGAGATCACGGTAGGAAAAGGTGCACAAATTCTTGGACTATTGCTACGTTTTCTGGGGCTGGGATCACCTGCACAAGAGGGACTAGTTGCATCTTAACTGGAGGAGAACCAATATACTGGTCAGGGGTTAGGTGCTACTCTAGGAGGTGTGCAGGGGGAAACGAACCACTGAGCAAGGTCAAAAAGTGGAGGGACTGAGATGAAATTAGATGTCATACCAGTAAGCAAGGATGGAAGGAAGGACAGGTTGAAGCGTGTGTTTTAATGCTAGAAGTACTACGGGGAAGGCTGATGAATTTACAGCATGGATCTGGGATGAGAGTCCTTGATAAGGATGGTTTGGACCCAAATGCTGGAGTATCCAAAGTAAGGATCGAGACACAGTATCAAACTGGATCAAGACTTAGCACAAAACAAACACAGGATGATATCACTAGTAGTCTTATGACTGAGCACTGAGGTTCCATTCAGGTGCTGAATAATCAATTCTTGACACACAAAATATGATTGCCAATTAGTGGGACGGTCCTGAATCTTTAAAACCGTCATGCCAGCTATCCATACTCTGGAGACTTAGAGCATCTAAACCCCAGAAGTTGGCGCACTTGGGCGCATGACATAACAAGATCCCCTCCCCTATTGCTGACTCCTGACGGTCCACACTGCTCAGTGAGGTGATGATTGTAGTCATGGATGAGAGTCAGGTCCAAGATGTCCCTTTCAAGAACACAGCACCATCCCTCAGGTCTGAATCCTTCCCAGTCTATGAGGAATTGTTGAACACCACAAATAGTTGAACATCACAAACACCCAATTTCCCCTCGGGATCAATAAAGTATGTCTGTCTGTCTGTCTGTCTGTCTGAGTTTGTGAATTCAAAATTGTTCCCACTGTGAAGGCCTGTTCCCCATTGAGAAACCAGGGTGGCAGTGGGACTAATGGTGGTGGGGCTAAAGGGCTGGTGTTCACAGGATTTAAGCGGGAAATGTAGAATGTGGATGGATTTTAATGGTCTTGGGGAGCTCCAGGGTGTAAGCCATTGGGTTTACTTTCTTGAGAATCTCAAAGGGTCCAATGAACTTGGGTGCCAATTTCTTGGACTCTACTCAGAGAGGCAAATCCTGAGTTGACAGGCAGACCTGTTGCCCAGGCTGCAAAAATGATCCCTGTATTCTCCTGTGGTTAGCCTTTATTTCAGTCTTCCCGGTAGAGGCAACCAAAATCTCCCTTGCTCTAGACTATTTCTCCTTGCAGCATCCGAGTAGATCTTTGGCCACAGGAATCCCAACTTCAGCCTCTTGCTCAGGGAAGAGTGGGGAGAATACCCAAATTAGCACTCGAAAGGGGACATCCCGAATGCCAAATGCCATAAAGTATTGCAGGCAACCTTTGCCCACATCAAATGGTCACACCACTCATCTGGTCTTTCAGAGGCCTGGCAGCTTAGAGTTCGTTCCAAATCTTGGTTCGCCCACTCTGTCTGGCCATTCAACTGTGGGTGAAACCCAGAGGAGAGACTCACTGTTACCCTAATTAGCTTACAGAACGCCTTCCAAAAACATGAGACAAATTGCAGACCACAATCTGACACAATGTGCACCAGAAAACCATGGGTCTTCAACATCTGGTACAGGACAATTTTGGCCATCTCCGTTATAAATGGTAGATTTCCAGGGCAATGAATTTGCAGCCCTCCAAAAAACAATCCACAAATACCATGATAATTGTCTTCCTGTTGGAAGGAGAAAGACCCATGACAAAGTCCATGGAGATGTGCACCCAAGGTCTGTCCAGAACAGGCAGAGGGAGAAGAAGCCCTCAAGTCTGGGTGCGGGCACTTTGTTCCAGGCGCATACCTCATATTGATGAACCTCCATCACCATTCCAGGCCACCAATATCTGCTCTTAATCAACTTGTGAGTCCTGGCAATCCCTGGGTGAGTGGTCATCTTCAAAGCATTGAAGAACCTGAAACCGACAGGTCTAGGAATGAACAGCCAACCTGGAGGGCCATTCTGAGGTACTTCCCCTTGCTCCTGGGCCTTGCAAATAATAAATTGACTCTGTCACCTGGCTTGGGGAAAAATGGTGGTAGGCTGCTTTACTCATTTGGGTTTGTCAAACTGTTGGGACAAGGGTTCTGGTTTTTGGTTCTTTGACCCTGGTTGATAGGCCAGGATGAAATTAAGACAGTTAGTGACCATCCGGCCTGCCTGGAATTCAGTCTCTGAGCCTCCTAAGTATAAGCCAGTTACTTGTGATCCATCCATATGATAAATGATTCTTGCCCCCCCCCCCCCCGCCTCAAGCCTTCCTCCGGAGCCAACTTGACCACAAACAGCTCTCTATTACCAATGTTGTAAATCATCTCTGCTGGGGATAGTCACCTGGAAAAGAACACATGTGGGTGCAGTTTATTGTTTGACAGCGTCTGTTGAGACAACACTGCACCCACTCTGATAACTGAGGCACCCACTTCCACAATGAAAGGAAAGCCTGGTCTTGGTGCTACCAAAATGGGAGGTGTTGTGAAACGATGTGTGAGCTCTATCAAAACAGCCTCCACTTCAGTAGTCCAAACAAAAGGGCCGGTGGATCTCTTGGCTAGTACTGAGAGTGGAGCTGTCATTGAGCTGAAGTCTCTGATGAACTTTCAATAAATGTTGATAAATCCCAGGAATGGTTAAATTTGTTTCACATTGGATGGTTGTGGCCTGTGTGTTACTAGGGTCCATCCTGAGATTGCCATTTGATGATGAAACCCAAAAATGAAATGGCCATTATATGAAATTCAGACTTCTCTAGCTTGATATAAAGTCCATGATCAAGAAGCCCCATTAGAATATCTCTGACTTGAGCGATGTGCTCCTTCTTGGAAAATTAAGATGTTATCCAAGTAAACAAAGGTGTATTTATGGAGAGCATCCTGAAGCATATTCTTTATAAAGGCTGGAAAAGCACTGGCATTCACAAGGCCGAAGGGCATGGCCAGATACATATATTGCCCTGGCACTGTGTTGAATTCTGTCTTCCACTCATCACCCTGCTTTATGCGGACCAGACTGTATACACCTCACAAATCCAGCTTCAAAAATACTCTTGCTCCCTGGAGAGTCTTGAAGGCAGCGTTCATGAGAGGGTAACAATTCTTGACCATTATGCAATTCAGCTTTCTATCATCAATAGGGCTCCAGTCCTTTATCTGTACAAAGAAGAAGCCAGCACTGGCTGGAGAAGTGGGGAGCTGAATAAATCCCAGGGCAAGAGCCTCTTTTACACACTCCTCCATAGCGCCTCTCTCTGGGCCTGACATAATTGGTATAATTCACCCCATGGAAGACAAGTACCAGGCAGTGGATCTATTGCACAATCATAGAGTCTGTGCAGAGGAAACGTTGAGGATCTTTCCCTTGCTGGAGAACTCTTCCAAATCCTTGTAGATGGAAGGGATTTCTATCAGCTTGGGTGCTGCAATTACATACAAACCTTCCTCTGACGATGACTCCTGAGGTTCCTCAAGAAGCGGGGGAGAGCCGGTAGAACCCAGTATCCTCGGTAGGTTCATAGAATTTTTCATGAAAACACAGGCCAAACATAGTCTAAATTCTCACCTGTGTCCTCAGACATTAGTGAGGTGTGACAAGTGGTCCCTGTGCCCCTGGGACTGGGCTCCAAGGGTCTCTGTTTTGGAGCCTTCCCCTCCGACAGGAACTGGCAACCTGAGCCCTTTGGCTTAGCTGCTGGAGTTCCAGACCTCATTCACCTCTCATTGGTTCATACCCCAGGAGACCTCCACCCTCAGCATGACATCAAAATCCGTGAGGCTGGAGTGCAGTGGCTGCTACCATCGCTGTCCTCCCAACACCAGATGGTCTTAACAGTTCACCCAAAGGTTTCTGACACAGGTAATCTACTTCCCCACAGTAGTTGCAGTGACTTTGACTCAAGTGCCAGAATTCTCTTCGACAGATATTTCTCATGGGCTTGATAGGATCCTGAGCTGGAGACAGTCTGGTCGTGGTCCAGGATCAGGGGGTGGAATTATGATGCTTTGAGGTTAGGCTCGGGTTAGCCCTCTTTGACCTCTTGATGTGGTCCCTCTTACGCTTTGACAAATGATTGGTTGATCAGCACCTCTAAGTCCTCCGTTGGCTCATCCAAGGCAAGTGCATCCTTCAGTTCTCTAGCAGTACAGGAGTGTCCAGGGTCTTGCCATTCCAACCTCTCTCTTGGGCCAAGGTTCGAAACTCAATAGCAATATTGGTCACTGACTGCTTGCCCTGTCAAATCTTCATGAGACAGTCCAAGGCTCAGCTGGCTCTGGCAGGATGGTGGAACACCTTCCTCATGACAGGTCTGAATCCCTCTGAATCCCAGAAACCCTCCGACCTTTGTTCCCAATGTTTGGTGCCCAGGCCAAGGCTCTTCCAGTCAGAAGAGAGATAATGAAGTCCATCTTTCCATGCTCTGAAGTGGACTGGGATGGCCGGAGTTCGAACACTAACGAGCATCGAATGAGGAAACCTTGGCAAGGGCCCGAGTCACATCTCTCGGATGTACTGGCTCCATAGTGGGACCAACTGGTTTTCCCAAGCAACTCCGGCCTCCTCATTGCAAAAGCCGACCAATGGTTAACTGGAAGTCATGTATCTCCAGGCTCTGTCTGGAAATATTTTCTCTGTGGCTGGTCACAGTAGACAAAAGACTCTGATACACCACTGGGTCCATACTGACTCAATTGTACTGTAACAAGAATGCTTGACGAGGATGGTTTGGACCCAAATGCTGGAGTATCCGAAGCAAAAATCGAGACACAGTATGAAACTGGATTGAGAACTGAGTACAAAACAAACACCAGATGATATCACCAGCAGGCTTATGATTGAGCACTGAGGCACTGTTCAGATGCTCTTTAAATACTCAATTCCTGGTGCCCAAAGCATGATTGGCAACTAGCAGGATGAGGCCACACCAGCTATCCATACTCTGGAAAGTTGGAGCATCTAAATCCTGGAAGCAGATGTGTTTAGGTGTGTGTCATAACAGTATCAGCATATTGAACCATGATGTTATGGCCATGACAAAGACTTGTTTGAAGTCAGGACAGGAAAGGAAGCTTATTGTTCCAGGATTTTGATGTCTTAGGAAAGATACAGAAGGAGGTAAAAGTTAGGGTGGGGAGTCACACTGCTAAAATCAAGGACAATGTCAAACTGCAATCAGAGGGAACACAATAAAAGACCCTTATACAGAGTCTATATGAATAATAGTCACTCTGGAAGGCAAAGGGCAGTAGTGAATAGGACTCATTCTGAATGGAAGTCTGAGACCGGTGGTGTTCTACAGGGATCTGTGTTAGTAACCAGTTGTTTTCAATATATATTAATGATTTAGACGAGGGAATTAAATGCAGCATCTCCAAGTTTTCGGATGACACGAAGCTGGGCGGCAGTGTTAGCTGTGAGGAGGATGCTATGAGGATGCAGGGTTACTTAGATAGGTTAGGTGAGTGGGCAAATTCATGGCAGATGCAACTTAATGTGGATAAATGTGAGGTTATCCACTTTGGTTGCAAGAACAGGAAAACAGATTATTATCTGAATGGTGGCCAATTAGGAAAAGGGGAGGTGCAACGAGACCTGGGTGTCATTGTACACCAGTCATTGAAGGTGGGCATGTAGGTACAGCAGGCAGTGAAAAAGGCAAATGGTATGTTGGCATTCATAGCAAAAGGATTTGAGTACAGGAGCAGGGAGGTTCTACTGCAGTTGTACAAGGCCTTGGTGAGACCATACAGTTTTGGTCCCCTAATCTGAGGAAAGACATTCTTGCCATAGAGGGAGTACAAAGAAGGTTCACCAGATTGATTCCTGGGATGGCAGGACTTTCATATGAAGAAAGACTGGATTGACTATGCTTATACTCACTGGAATTTACAAGATTGAGGGGGGATCTTATTGAAACGTATAAAATTCTAAAGGGATTGGACAGGCTAGATGCAGGAAGATTGTTTCCAATGTTGGGGAAGTCCAGAACGAGGGGTCACAGGTTAAGGATAAAGGGGAAGCCTTTTAGGACCGAGATGAGGAAAAACTTCTTCACACAGAGAGTGGTGAATCTGTGGAATTCTCTGCCACAGGAAACAGTTGAGGCCGGTTCATTGGTTATATTTAAGAGGAAGTTAGATATGGCCCTTGTGGCTAAAGGGATCAGGGGGTTTGGAGTGAAAGCAGGTACAGGGTTCTGAGTTGGATGATCAGCCATGATCATACTGAATGGCGGTGCAGGCTCAAAGGGCCGAATGGCCTACTCCTGCACCTATTTTCTATGTTTCTTTGTTTCTAGAACTTTTGCTGTTTGTGATATGTGCAAATGACCTGAGTGAACACACAGATGGGTAGGTTAGTAAATTAGCAGACAACTGGTGGTGTTGTGGATAGAGTAGAAGATTATTAAAGGATACAGTTGGATAGAAACATAGAAAACCTACAGCATAATACAGGCCCTTCAGCCCACAAAGCTGTGCCAAATATGTCCTTACCTTAGAAATTATCGCGGGTTACCCATAGAAACCTTATTTTTCTGAGCTCCAGGTACCTGTCCAGGAGTCTCTTAAAAGACCCTATCATATCTGCTCTCAACCACCACCGCTGACAGCCCATTCCATGCACTCACCACTCTGCATAAAAAAAAAACTTGCCCTGCCATTTCCTCTGTACCTACTTTGAAGCACCTTAAAACTGTGCCCTCTCATGCTAGCCATAGATCTATTGCAAATATGGGCAGAGAAATGGCAGATGGAGATTAACCTGGCCAAATATGAGGCATTGACTTTGGGAGATCAAATGCAAAGAGAAGTGCACTGTTAATAGCAAGCCCCTTAGTAGTGTTCATGTGCAGAGAGAGACAGAGATCTTGCGGTCCAAGTACACAGCTCCATGAAACTGGCTACATAGATTTTAGAGTTGCGAAGAAAGCATAGGGTATACTTGCCATTATTAGTTGAGGAATTGAGTTGAAGTGTTGCGAATATATTTTGCAGCTTTATATCACTCTACTTAGGCTGCTCCTGGAGTATTGCATACATTTCTGGTTCTCTCATGATAACAAGAATGTGAAGAGGGTGCAGAAGAGGTTTACCAAGACTCTGCCTGGACTAGAGGGCACATGCTATAAGAAGAGTTTGGGCAAACTTGAGTTGGGTTTCTGGAGCAGCAGATGATGGGAGGAGATCTGATAGAAGTTTATAAGATTATGAGAAGTATAAGTGGTTTAGAATGCCAAGATCTTTTTCCCAGGGTTGAAATCTCTAACATCAGAGGCCATACATTTCAGGTGAGAGAGGGTAAATTCAAAGGAGATGCTTTTTTTTTTACATATATAAATAAGATTTCAATTTGTGTAGCATCTGTTCATCCAAGGTTTCTTCAATAATTATTGTCTCATATTTTTCAGAGATATCATTATGGGCAAAATATTGAAATTAACAACAAATGTAGAACACATTATTCCTGAAACATCTTGCTGGAGGCTCTAAGTTGTCTTGAATATCATTGGGGGGTGGTTAGCAGTGGAGTGGGATGGTGAGGAATGAGTTGCAGTGGGGGGGCAGTAATCAGAAGTAGACAACCAGATTTAAGTGTTCAGAGGCTATGGTAGAGAAAAGACTAGAGTATACTCTGAGGTGTTTTAGAACTTGCTCAAAAAGGGCTCTACATAGCAGAATGATTTTACCAATACTAAGTTCCATAAGTTCTTTCACTAGCTAAGTGAATATGTGCGACTCTATTAAATGGGAACATAAGTTTTGATTTGTGAAACATTCAGATTACAAAAAATGCTCAGAAACAGAAACCTGACATAAAATTGGGTGGATCCCTATGCTGGAGTTGATACTCAAAGGGTACGGAAGCACATTGCCAAGCTTAAATGAAACAAACACTCATTTATATAGCCAGCGTTTGTGTTTCTGCAATTAAGTATCAACAGGGATGAGCAGTGACCTCCCCGGATAAAGTAGCAGTGATGAATCCAAAAGAACTAACTAATGGTACTAGAGTTTACTCCTTCCTTGAAATGTTTCACTCTTAAAGTTTCTATGAATAGCTAGTACGTTGAATCACCTTCACAAGTTATTGAACAAAAGGAAGCCCTAGCTTTTGCATGAATGACTTTCTTGGCCTGTGATGAAAAATGAAAACCATTACAGTAGCTGCCACTTGATGCCTCCAGCATTTGGATGAATGCAGTTATTACCTTTCTAATGGAATCAGACTGATAGCAAATGCTTTCTGCATTGTCATTTCCAGTTGGAACAGGATGTGAAGTTTGAAATAAAAGATCAGCCTGGCACTTTTGGAATTGTCGATTTGACAGGCACTTCTGTCTGTTGGTGTACCATAAATCACTATCAAGAAGGAGCAAATTGGAATTGGAAAATGAGAGGGCAGCATGAACTGTCAGTGATTCAAGGTTGCATGAATTGGACCAGGAGTGGTGACTCTAAAGGTTTCATGGGTGCATATTCTGAAGGATCTGCTCAGTACATGGGAATAGTCCACCTGACTGTGGTAGCCAGAGGCAAAGAAATCTTTTTGCTTTTGTCCGGACCAGAGATCACAAATGTTTGGAGGCTGCTGATTCAATCCTTCATTTGGATGCTCATTTTCTTTTAGTTAGGACAAATTATTTCCTCCAGCTGGTTGTTGGGCAACCTAAGCTATTTGAAAGGTTGCTCTTCAAGATATGTGACCCTACACAACAGATCACAGAGATTTTGAGGTCAATCTTTTCAATGCTGTGCATCTTTGATGGGTTTGTTTTCCAAAATTGGTACACAATTCACATTGGTGCAATTTGTTACTTTCTTCTCATCAAAAGGAACCTGACATCTCTTTGGTCCCCTTTTCATCCAGTATCTAATGGGGAAGCTGAAAGGTCAATCTGAACTGTGAA
Organism: Hypanus sabinus; assembly: GCF_030144855.1. Lineage (NCBI taxonomy): Eukaryota > Metazoa > Chordata > Chondrichthyes > Myliobatiformes > Dasyatidae > Hypanus > Hypanus sabinus. The sequence continues at coordinate 101,756,766 of NC_082708.1, read as the reverse complement.
TGAAGCAATGATATGGGTATTTACTATACAAAGAATAATTGGATTGCAATGTTACTGAAAATGTGCAATAATCTTCCTCTTAAATTGTTTTTTTGGGATCAAGGCTTCCATTCTGGTTCTGTAGACTTTGAGGTGCATTCTACAAAGCACGAGGCAAACTTGCAAATGAACATTTCTGCAAAACATCAAATAAAATAAGTAGTTGTTCAACAGAGTCTGAGATGTTGAAGCAACCATATAGATCAGGAGTTCCTACACAGATTAATGGTAGGGCTCCATAGCATAAAAATGGTTGGGAATCCCTGATCTATAATGTCATATTCCTCCCATCACTGACAAAAGCTGATCTATTCCCACTACCAGGTAGATTTTGCACTGGTGCAGGCAAGTTAAACAACCAACAATATTAAAAGTAGATAATCTCGCCACTTACACCCAATCTAGTTGCATTTTGAAATTTCCCATGACAATTGTAACTTGCTCTTCTCGATTTCCCATCTTAAATTGTATCCCATGTCATGCTTATTGTTCAGAGGCTGGTATATTTCTTCCATCATAGTATTTTACCCTTCCATTTTCTTAATTTTACTGAAAGGATTCTACTTCTAATCCTAGGTCAATTCCTTCTAAGAATTTGATTTCATTTTTAGTAACAAATCCACCTTCTGTCTACCTGCCTGTCCTTTCAATACAATATGTATCCATGAATGTTAAGCTCCTAGCAGTGATTTTGTTTCAACCTCAATTCTCTAATTCTGACATCAAATGTCTCTTTCTACCTGCAAGATTTTCTGTCTTATTTCATATACTGAATTCATTCCAATATAACACTTTAGTCCTCTATTCACCACCTCTTTCTATTTTGAATCCGTTGCCTGAAGTTGAATTCTTGTCCCTTTCTAAACACTTTGTCTTATTCTCTATTCTGAAGACCTTGTTAACATCACCTGCACTCTCCTTAACTTTTACATTATCCATTTTTTTCCAAGCTGTTGAACTGATCCCAATACTATTTGATTTTTTGCCCTAGTTATTGGTTAGAGTACTGAAAACTGAGGGGTGATCTTACAGAGATCTTATAGCCATGGCCCTAGTTATTGGTTAGAGTACTGAAAACTGAGGGGTGATCTTACAGAGATCTTATAGCCATGGCCCTTGTTATTGGTTAGAGTACTGAAAACTGAGGGGTGATCTTACAGAGATCTTATAGCCATGGCCCTAGTTATTGGTTAGAGTACTGAAAACTGAGAGGTGATCTTACAGAGGTGTGCACAATCATGAAGGGCATAGACAGGGCAAATGCACTCAGTCATTTCCTCAAGGTTGGAGAATCAAGAACTAGAGGGTGAGTAGGGAAGGCTTTATGAGAAACTTAAGGGACAATTTTTAAGACAAAGCGTAGTATCCATGTGGTGTTTCCAGAGGAAGTCATTGAAGGAAATAGAATAACAGCTTTTAAATAGCAGACAGGCAAGTGGATGGGAAAGGTTATGAGTGAAAAGGTTTTAAGTGGCACCTTGGTTAGCATGAAGCAGTTAGGCCAAAGGGCAGAGGTGCTGTATGACTCCATCTTTGAGGGCCCTATGCTCTCCATAGTTACTCTTTTACTGCTAATATACAGGTATAATCTCTTTGGATTCTCATTTGCCAAAGCTACCCTCCTCCACCCACACCCACTCTCTCCCCCACACTTTTGCTCTCCTGCTTTCCCTCTCAAAAACGCATTTACACTCTGCATGCTACTTCAAGGATTCACTTGATTCCAGCTGCCCAATCTAACATCTGCCTCTCCTTCACTGGAGCTTAAATATGTCTTGTCTTAGAGGGTTCTCTACCCCTGCCAGCTTTTGCCCTTCACTCTGCCAAGAACATTCTGGCCTTGAGCTTTCACTATCTCGTTTTTAAAATCCTCCCACATTGCAAATGTCACATTTTTTTTTCAGTCTTCCTCAATCAACTCTTAAAAGATTCTCTTGTTATTTCACAGCTTATTAGTAAAGTATCATTTACAGCTAAATTGTTTCTGCTGTTCTGCCTTTGGGTCAACCCTCTTCTACGTTTCCTGAGAGAACCAGCCAGCCACAACCAGTTGCTCCCAGCTTGTTGCCTGTTGTATTTAATACCATCAAAATTGGCCTTGCTCTAATTTAGGACTTTAACTTATGGACCAATTCGATTATTTTCCATAACTATTTTAAACTAACTAGAATAGTGATATCCCAAAGTGTTCCCCACTAATACTTCAGTTACTTGTCCTGTCTTATTTCACAACAGGTCAAACTCTGCCTGTTCTCCAGTACAGCATTCTACGTTAAGTTTGAGACAATTTTCCTGGAAAAAACTTCAACAAATTATTCAGCATTAAAGCCCTGAGCATGAAGGTAGCCCAAGTCAATGTTTAGAATATTGAAACCCCCAACTATTACAAGTGATACTATTCTTAGTTATCTCCCACATAATTTGCTCCTCTAATTCCCACTGACTATTGGGTAGGCTATTGTACAATCCAGCAAAGTGATCATCTCCTCGCTTCCACCTATATTGCAGAACTGATGATTCCCCAAGGTTACGCTCTCTAACTAAAACCACGATGTCTCCCTCAAATGGAACACTATAATTGTACAGTTCTTGGATCAGTTTTCTCTGAATTCTGTATGGATTTTAGAAGTATATAATGTATCTATATAATTATATCTTTAAGAAGTTAATGTACTTCATACCGATGAAAGACAAGCACCTCCATTTCCGTGCCTACACCTTTAGCAAGGACTCTGTACCCACACTGATGAAAGACAAATCACTCCACCTTCCCTGAACAACCCAACCTTCCCCTCTCCTCTGACACTAGCAATCTCCGTCCCAGTTCTCATCCGTTCCAGGTCTTCACCATCCCTTCTGACCTTCCCCTCCCTGATGCATCAGTAAGGGCCTCACTTTTGCCCCCCCCCCCTCCCGTGCCCACACCTCAGTGAGTTCCACGTCCACCCCGAAGCTGAGCTCTTCTTCTGCCACCTCCATCTTCATGCCTACTTCTTTGTCAAGGACTCCCCAGCTCGCACGATGACCCCTTCTCCTGGTTTCATCTTCCTGTACCTGGACACACACCCTGGTCTTCTGCCCTCTCTGGAACTTTTCATTGCTAACTGCCAATGGGACATTAAACATCTAGACTTTAACACTCCTCTCTTCAATTCCAACCTCACTCCTTCCGAACACTCAGCTCTCTACTCTCTCCACACTAATCCTAAACCTGCAGATAAAGGGGGGTGCTGTCGTAGTCTGGCGTACTGACCTCTACCTTGCTGAGGCCCAGTGACAACTGTCAGACACCTCCTCTGAGTTACCTATTGAACAGAATCCTATTAAGGAGCACCAGGCCATTCTCCCATACCATCACCAGCCTTATTAACTCTGGGGATCCACTGTCACCAACCTCATAGTTCCCTCACCCCACACCTCCTGTTTCTACCTCAAACCCAAGATCCGCAAACCTGCCTGACCAGCTATACTCATTGTTTCAGCTTGTTCCTGCCATAATGAACTCATATCTGCATACCTCGACTCTGTTTTATCTCCCCTTGTTCAGTCCCTCCCTACCTACATTGGTGGCAATCCTCCAGCATTTGCTGTGTGTTGCTCAGATTTCAAGTATCTGCAGATTTTCTTTTGTTACCTTGTAGTTTGACTTGGATATATTCTTGTACCTGACCCAGCTGCTCAGCTGAGAATTACTGGCTTCAGTGAAGGATGTTCTGTTTATAGTTCTAATTCTGTTCATTTGCTTAAGCAAGCAGGAATGCAAACAGTCAGGAGACAATATTTTTAAAAATACCTGTTAACAGACTTTAAAAAAAACCTTACCAGAGTTTTTTTTAACCTGTGTTTATTACCTGAAGTATAAAAGTCCTGTTGAGAGTATCTTCATGTAGTGAAAATTGTCATAAAGATGAGACAAATTATGTTCTCATTATTCTTCCACTTGTTCATTCCACCCTTCACTACAAGCTGCACTTGACATCTCTGAAGAGTCCGCTCCAGGCACTAGTCATTCCCATGGATTACTTTCCCACAAGTGCCTCACACACATCTGGCTTCACATCCTCTTTGTTGTCTCAATGTAATTGTCTTCAAGATGTCAAGCCTGCTCTTGCTGACACCTCGCAGCCTCCAAGTGCAGGGACCTCCCAGTCACCACTCAGCTGACAGGAGTCATCTGCCACTCATTCTTAATTCTTCACCTGCAGCCTATTTAAACTCAACTCTCATTCACAATCCTGGTTTACTCACATGAACCAGCCAGTTGCTCCTAGCCTCATTGCCTGTCCTCTCTTGTTTTTCGGCTCCTTGTGGCTTGTTACTTTGTGGGCTAACAGTAAATAATTGTTTACTGCTAAATCATCTCTGCTGCTCTACTTTTGGATCACGCCTCCTCTACACCTCCTGAGAGGTTGAGTAAGCCATCAATTGACACAACAGAGTCTGTTTACCTAAAGGAAGTTTTCCACCGCCATGAGCAGACAATCCAGAAACAGCTCAAAACCATTGGCCATCTGCCTGCCAGTCTTATTCAACTCTCCACTTCTGTGTAGTGGCTCCGTACCGGTTGCTCTCCTTCCCCTGAGCCTCAGTTTCCCATGCCCAAACACCTTGACGGGTGCCCCAAATTCCTGTCCCAGTGCATCGTACCATTCGACCTCCAGTCATCTCTGTACCCCATGGACCAGGCCAAGTTCACTTTCCTCGTCTCTCTCTTGACGCAGTGAGTTCCAATCTGGCCCACTGCTAACTGCCAGCACTTGCCACAAATATAAGGATTTCACTGCTGAGGTGTGCCGGGTTTTCAACCGTCTGAGAAGTGGAAGGGATGCATGAGGATCTGATACTTTGCCTGAGTTAAGGCTCCCAATCTGTGCTGTACTATACAGTGGAATTCAGGGTGTCACCATGGGGTGCCACTGGAATATGGAAGTGTTCCTGGCCTAGTACTATCACGGCCAGTCAGAGTGCTAGAAAGCCCTCTATCTGGGGACATACCCAGCAACCTCGAAAGCTCATCACTCTGGACCTCCATATTGACGAGCATCTTATGGAATGAGACTCCAGGTCATCAGTCAGACCCCGAGATTTGTTCCCAGAACCACTTCAGGTTTAAGGAATCTCATCACTAACACCTCCAAAACACAGGGGCTATTAGGGAGATCTTCCTTCGCACCCACAAAAGTGCAAGCTTCAGTGGAGAAACAACTTGTGCACCTAATGCAGAGAGGCCAATCAAATGCCCACTGTGTCCGCAATGGCACCTCCAGGTAGCGTCAAGGGGCCTCCTATCTGCCAAGCTCTCTGTGGTCCCTCATTCCAGCAGCATAGACCATCTCACTCACTCTGTCCCTCTGCACTCTCTGTCTGCTCTACTCACACAGGAGGCTCTGGTAGCTTCCAGCGCAGCAGACAACTCTCTGGATCGAAACCTGTGTATGCACCTTGGATTCCCCACAGAACATACCTCTCCCCTCTTCAACTTCATGCCTATTGACAGACATCCCTTGTGATCTAGGACCATCAGAGCGTACACACGGTCTGTACACATGAGCATCGGAGAGCACTGAAAGTCCATCCATTTCCCCCTGATCAAGTCACCATGTACTCCTTTCTTCATTGGTCACTCCTGCCTCTCCTCACTTCACCTGGTCATCAGGTTCACTGCTGAGCTGCGGACCCATCTGCCTGACCACCTGCCTGCCAGCTCATCTTGGAAACTTCTGGTTTAAGATGGCATTACCAAAGATATGCAACAGCTTACTGGTTGATTGAAAGCAAAGGAAATTGATTAAAAACTTCATTAATAACATTGTTTGAAGTAAATTGTGATGAACTATCACCACAAACAATGAAGAGGCAAGCAAAGCAAGGCAAATTCGTGAGATGTGCCCTGCTGGTGTGCTGCAAAATCGACACACTTGGTCAACCAGCCATGCTGGTTGGAGTGAACAATTCAGAGAGGAGAAGACGGTACAGAGGTGTTCCGATTCCCATCCAGCTGGCCCGGGTGTGAGGGTGGATCATTTTAATCGCCAAGTTGATTTGGAGAGGTCAGGAATGGCTTCTTCGGCAGCAAAATCCAGGTACGAAGTGTATCGCTGGGTGCCATGTTCTAGGTTTGGACAATCTAAATGCCAGCCCAGATAGACTAGAAGGCAGGGTGTCGGGTGGGGGTGTATTGTTCTGGGTGCCGAGCTGATTTGGAGAGGTTGACAACAGTCTCTCCAGCAACAAAATCTAGGCCTGAAGCCATGACAGGGCCAGGTCCAAGTGTGAGTCTGGACATTTTAAGCACTGGCCCAGATAGTCTGGGGGCTAATCTCTCCATGCCACTAAGGCTGCAACGTCTGCTGTGCCTTGCATCTGCAAACTTCGCGGTGACTTGCTCTGCAAATATGTTGAACTGAATACTGAGGCTTTGGGCCTACTCCAGGCTGCTCCTGGGATTTGGATTGAAGGACTCAACTTGGTTCGGAATGCTGTTGTCGTTGCTCACTTCCATTGTTTGCATATTATTTTGTGGGGGTTTTTTCTCTTTCACTGTGGGCACTGCAGAGTATCCTTATTTTTCTTTGAATTGGGTTCTTAGGGGTCCTTGCTTTGTGTCTGCCTGTGGGCAAACAAGTATCAAGGTTGCATAATTTATATATTATTTGATAATAACTTCACTTGGAATCTTTAAATCTGACTTCACCATGTAAATCTGTGGAAAGAGAGAAAATCCTTGACCTCACCAAACTCTCATATGTATATCACAACTTAGCCATTACTTTCAGTAGAAGGAAAGCCAGCACCCTCTTGCCTCACAGACCACATGACTGCACGATCAACCTCCTCCCAGGCCCACCCCACCCCAACTGTTACCCCTCCCTCCTACTGAGTCCCAAACCATGAATGACTACATCGCCAAAGCGCTACAGCACGGCTTCATTTGCCCATCCCTGTACCCAGCCAGTGCAGGATGCTTCTAGGTCAAAAAAAAAGACAGGGGTTTTTATCTCTGAATTGACAATAGTGGACTCAGTAACAACGCCATTAAGAATCATTACCCTCTCCACTTGATGGATAGCACATTAAAAGCACTCCATGGTGACCAGATCTTCACCAAACTGGATCTATGGAGTGCGTAAAACCTATTCACATCCACCAGGGGCATGAGTGGAAGATGGTGTTCATAACTACTGGGCACTACAAATACTTGATAATGTCTTTTGGACTCTCTAACAGTCCAGCCATTTTCCAAACCTCCATTAATAACAGCGGACCTGGTTTTCCAACATGTAGTTCATCTCTGTGGCTTCCCTTAGAACGCTGTGTCGGACCAGGGTCCACAGTTCATCTACCACTTCTGGCGAGCCTTCTGCTTCCTTCTCCGCACCTCAGTGAGTTTGTCCTCCGGCTGTCACCTGCAAACCAATGGTCAGTCAGAAAGAGCCAATCAACAAGTGAAGAAATCTTTGCCATGGTTTGCTGCATCTAACCCTTCCACATGGAAGACGTATCTGCTCTGGGCTGAGCTGTCCCACAATCTACACACCACCTCCGCTGTGGGTATGTCAGCCTCAAGGTCCATCCACCAAGGCCCTGGCTTGTCAATGTCAGAGTGCTTGGAGGAGGGAATAGAGGGCCATCCAACCACCACAAGTGCCTAGCCAGACTACTCAAGCCTGGGGAATGAGCCTGAGTGTCCACCCAATTTCTGCCCCTGCGCACCAACTCATGAAAGCTCTTATCTTAGTTCATTGATCCCTTCAAGATCACCCATCACATCAATACAGGCACCTATCCAACTGCCACTGTCCCTCAGGATCACACCTAGCATCCGTGTGTCCTGCCTCAAGCCCATCATCTATGGACCACTCCACCAATATGAGCTGGCACCTCCAGAACCTAGGGTTATAGAAGGTGGTCCAGTGTACCCGGTTTGCCAGTTGATAGATTCACGATGCTCTGGACAGAAGTGTCTGGTAGACTATTGGAGAGATCTTATGGGCTGTCCAGTTACATTCTGGATCCATAGCTCATCAACAAGTTCTACCAGACCCATTACATAATAATGGTAAGACTCTTGGCAGTGTGGAGGATCAGAGGGATCTTGGGGCTCGAATCCATAAGACACTCAAGTCTGCTGCACAGGTTGACTCTGTGGTTCAGCAAGCATAAGGTGCATTGGTCTTCATTAATCGTGGGATTGAGTTTTAGAGCCAAGGGGTAATGTTTTAGCTGTATAGGACCCGGGTCAGACTCCACTTGGAGGACTGTGCTTCGTTCTGGTCACCTCATGACAGGAAGGATGTGGAAACTATAGAAAGTGTGCAGAAGAGATTTACAAGGATGTTGCCTGGATTGGGGAGCATGCCTTATGAGAACAGGCTGAGTGAACTTGGCCTTTTCTCCTTGGGGCGACGGAGGATGAGAGGGGACCTGATAGAGGTGTACAAGATGATGAGAAGCATTGATTGTGTGGATAGTCAGAGGCTTTTTCCCAGGGCTGAAATGACTAGCATGAGTAGGTACAGTTTTAAGGTGCTTGGAAGTAAGTACAGAGAAGTCAGGGGTAAGGTTTTTACGCAGAGAGTGGAGAGTGCATGGGATGGGCTGCCGGTAATGGTGGTGGAGGCAGATATGATAGTGTCTTTTAAGGGACTCTGGATAGGTATGTGGAGCTTAGAAAAATAGAGGGCTATGGGTAACCCTAGGTAATTTCTAAAGTAAGTATATGTTCGACTCAGCATCGTGGGCCGAAGTTCCTGTATTGTGTTGCAGGTTTTCTATGTTTCTATGTTTCATCCCGTTCATCCTGGGCCACTGGGAGCTGGCTGTAGAAGGGGTGGTTCTGTCAAGTTTTCTCCTGTTGACGGACTCCCACCTGATGTCACGTACCTCCTGGTCTTCACCCAGCTAATAGGATTCACCTGCGGTTCATTCCAGACTCCTCACCAGCAGCCTATTTAACTCCAGTTGTTATCCACAGTCCTTGTTCACTCCTTGAACCAGCAGGCCACAACCAGTCATTCCTAGGCTTCGCTCCTCCTGCCTGATATGGTTAGTTTCTGTTCTCTCTTGTTTTGTGGACTCTCTTCATTTGTTGTTTGTGGTAAAGTTATCATTGAAACCAAATTGTCTCTACTGCTGTGCTTTTGGGTCAAGTCTCCTCCACATTGCCTGACTCATGAATTTGAATACATTGTGTTTAATTCTCTCCTTCTCCATCGCCTTGCCATCATCTGGGTACACTAAACTGTGCATGCAAAATTTAATAACTTTTACAAATGATGACAGTGTTCACATTCATACATCATATCCAGTAGTTTACCAAATACAATGAACTCAGTTGCAGAAGTCTCAAGATTGGAATGAGCTTTGAATGTTTTTACAGAATTCTAATATGAAATTCCATCTGTAGTTTGTGGTTTGGTAAACCACCATTCCAGTCACCTCTGTCTCTGTCAGCAGCAACAATATCAATTTCTGCTTTTCATGTATCAAAGCACATTAGCAAAATTGTTTGTCTTTAGAGGTTCTATTACTTTTTCCAAATTCAAGTGAATCACTAAGCCTGTCCATGTCTCTCAGATAACTGACACATCCAGCACCTAACCACATCGCCCGAGTCAGAATTCTGTTCATCCTTTCATTTGCCCTAGGTCATCATCTTGTTACTTCCTCAAATATCAACCTACTGTCCTCTTGCCACTGTAGAATCTGCAGCTGCTTTGGTGTGACTGTTTAAAAGTACACTTACATTCAAATTCAAGGTTCATAGTACATTTATTATCAAAGTATGCATGCAGCACTGAAACTCATCTTCCCAACAGACAGTCACAAAACAAACATACATATCAGGCCCTTATTATATGTCTCAAATTAAAATGGAAAATGTTGGAAAGACTTAGAAAGCATGTAGCAAAAAAGCAGAAAAGTAGTAAGTGTTCATGGGTTCAATGCCCATTCAGAAATTTGATGGCAGAAGGTAAGATGCTGTTCCTAAATTATTGAGGTGTGCCTTCAGGCTTCTGTACATCCTCCCTGATGGTAGCGATGAGAACAGGGCATGTCCTAGGTGATGGCGGTCCTTAAAGATGGAAGCCGCCTTTTTGAGGCACCACTTCTTGAAGATGTTCTGAATGCTGGGGAGGCTAGTGAGCATGATGGATCTGGCCAAGTTCACAACTTTCTGCAGCTTATTTTGCTCCTATGCAGTGCACCCAACATCCACCCTCCAGTCCAGATGTGATACAGCCAGTTAGAATGCTCACCATGGTACATCTGTAGAAATTTGCACGTGGCTTTAGTGACATACCAAATCTCCTCAAACTCCTAATGAAATATAGCTGCTGTTGTGCCTCATTTGTAACTGCATCAATATGTTGGACCCAGGATAGATGCTCAGAGATGCTGACAACCTTTCCACTTTCAATAAATTATGAATCTGTATTCCCAGAACCATCTGTTCTACCACATTCCTCAGGCCCCTACTCCACACCATATAAGTCCTACTTTGGTTTGTTCTCCCAAAGTGCAGCACCGCACACTTGACAGCATTTAAATCCATCTGCCATTTTTCAGCCCATTTTCAGCTGGTCTGGATCTCACTGCAAGTTTTGATAGTGTTTATAGCTGTCCACTACACCCCCCAATCTTGGTATCATCTGCAAACTTGCTGATCCAATTTACCACATTATCATCTAAATTGTTCATATAGACGACAGATAACAATGGACCCAGCACCGATCCCTGCCGCACACTACTAGACAAAGAACTCCTGTCAGACAGGTAACTATCTAGTACCACTCCCTGGCTTCTCCTTGAAAGCCAAGGTCCAATCCTGAATACCAACCTCCCATGTGGGACCTTGTCAAAGGTCTTGCTGTGTAGATAACATCCACTGTCTTGCCTTCATCAATTTTCCCAGTAACATCCTTGAAAAACTCGACACTATTACAGTTTGAGGCATTGGCGTTTGGAGTTTAGTCCCGGCGTCCACTGTAAACAATTTGTACGTCCTTCCCATGGAATACGTTCAGGTTCCTCCGGATACTCTGGTTTCCTCCCACAGCCTAAAGGTGCACCTGCTAGTTAGTTAATTGGTCATTATAAATTGTCCCGTGATTAGGCTGAGGTTAAATCCGTAGGTTGCTGGCAGTGTGGTACAATGTACCAGAGGGGCCTATTTTCAATGCATCTTCAAATGAATAAATAAATAATTGTCTGGCTTATTCTTACAGTCTTTCTTAAACAACTGAGCAATATTTGCTATCCTCCAGCACCTCACTCGTGGCTAAGGAATGTTTAAGTATCTCTGCTAGGGCCCCTAGAATTTCTGCACTGGCCTCCCACAGGGTCAGTGGAAACGCCTGGTCAGGGTTTGGAGGTTTATCCACCCTAATTTGCCTCAAGACAGCAAACACCTCCTCCTCTGTAATCTGTCTATTGCCCATGAATTTACTACTGCTTTGCCTGTCTTTTATAGATGCTCTGTCTATCTGCTGAGTGAAGACAGATGCAAAAAAAAATCAATTTAAGATCTCTCCCATCTCTTTTGTCATTCTTAGCTGCCCTATCAAATACCGCTAACATTTCAAAAACTTCAATTAGGCTGCTTTTAGACACTAAAAATTGAAATTACATTCTTCAGCTTTCTTCTCACAGGTCTTTGCAGCCCTCAGAATGGTCGTATCAATCCCATCTTGCACTTGAAAGTTCACTGCTTTTATTATCCTAGACATTAAAAAATTCAGTTCGGAGGCTTAAGTTATTTTAAAACAAACAAATATAAAAATAAGGAGTACTTTGAGATTAGATAAACTAAATGAAATAGACATTTCCCTGGACGTCAATTTCCAATCAAGGTGGCAACCCCATTTATTTGAATGCATTAGGTCCAGTGGTGGAGTAGGATATCTAGTGCACTGGCAACTGACCTTTGGCTCACTTCTGACTTCTGCTTTGCATGGAAAGTTAGAAACACTCTGACTTATACATAGCAGTGTGCCCACTGTTCTCAACAGAACAACTAACTAAAGATCAGCACACACGAGACAGGCATCGTTCGCGAAGTGGTTGATAGAATGACAAGAGGAACTCAATTGCTACTCTGTCAGCAAGTGCAGTGAATTGTGGGAAATGAAGGAAATGTGGGCGAGGGCTCCATTAATCGGTGTGGATGGAAGCTATGTTTCCTTAATAAAGAGAACATTTCCAATCTCCTGGAACAAAAAGCCTCATCTTGAAAAAAGAGAATGTTATCCTTCCGATGCACCCAAGTTCTCTGACACCTCCTGCTTTCCACTTCTGCCTCCCCACCATCCCCAAACCTCTGATTACTCAGTTTCTTTCTCTTCCATAACCTTGTTCTCTTTGCCCTTCAACCCTTCCTTATCTGGTTCAGTGTCACATTATTTATTTATTAGATTCCATAATCAGCTGCCCCTTCTCATTTTCACATCACCTTCCAGCCTCTACCTCACCTAGTTTCACCTGCTCTCACCTGGTTCCACCTATTACCTGCTAAATCCGGTACCCCTCTCCTGCTCAGTCCTGATGCAGCATTTCAATGCAAAATGTCGACCTCCTTTGTTTCCATAAATGCTGTATCACCCACTAATTTCCTCCATAGCTTTTATTTTACTCCACATTCCAGCATCTGCATTCTTATGTGTCTCTCTTGTAAGATATATATTTTCCTTTAGAGAGTCTTTTTTTCATGTAATTGGGCCACATAATACCTCTGAAATGATCCTCCTATGGCCTGCTCATCTACCCCAAAATTCAGTGCTCAAATCTTTCCCAACAAAAGATAAAAAAAACAATGCAGTGGGTAACTGAAGCCACTTATACACCTGATTGCTGCTACGTTAGGACTCTGTGAATCATATGCATCTTTTTTCATAAGCTCTCAGAAAAACATTAATGGTCATGGGCAGACATCCTTCCTGGACTATTCCTTTAAATTAAGTATAACTTGCTTCAACTTAAGTTTCCTGGTTTCTGAGGTGTCCGATTAGGATCAGTAGAGTACCTTTACTTTCTGATGAGTTTGTGAAGGTTTAGCATGTCATCTAAAACTTTCATAAACTTTTGTAGAAGTGTAGTAGAAAGTATACTGACTGGATATAACACAGGTGGGTATGGAACACTAATGCCCTTGTGTAGAAAAGCCTTCCAAAAGTAGTCTTTTCATCACAGGAAAAGCCCTCCCCACCTCTGAGCATATCTACACATAATGTTGTTGCAGGAAAGCAGCATCAATTATCAAGGATTTCACTATCCAGACCAGGCACTCTTCTTACTGCTGCAATCCAGAAGAAAGGTCAGGAGCCTCAGGGCACACACCATCAGGTTCAAGAACAGTTAATATTCCTTAACTATTAGGCTCGCGAAGTAGGGCAGATCACTTCACTCAACTTCACATATAACTGAATTGTTCCCATAACCAGATGGCCATCTATTGCCTCAAGGATCCCCTCTGTTTCTGGGTAGAGTCTTTAAACTCTGAGCCAGGCATTCGATGCTTCCTTGTTGACATCTAGTCTGCTCAGATTGTAGTGACCTCTTCCATGGAAGGTCATACTCTTTCATTGGCTAACTTTTTCTTCTGTAGTGATAATGTCCTCATTTTTTCTGGGTTGTGCTTTTCTTTAACTTCAGTGGTGATGAGTTACTTTCAATCATATCTTCTCCCACAGATTTTCCCTCCCATACCTGTGAAGAGTATCCTTCATTCTTGTAACTACATCGGGCAGTAATTCCAATAAGGCATCATTAGATGTCCGTGTGTTGTGTCTTTCACTCCACTTCAACAGTGTCAGAACTTCAACTGCAACTGAGTCACTCAGGGAATCATTCTGGCAGCTTCACTGAGTCACACACCATGGAAACCAAAAACAATTAGTATGCTTAACAGGAGATTTCAGGTTCAACCAATACTGCTAACTTTCCGTTTTGTGTAAGAATAATCACTTGCTATCTATTCAGAATCCATCCAGAAGCCATCAGATAAATACTGGACTCGTGGTCTTTGACTTGCATGATAAGACAAGGATCAGAATTTCAGTGATTCATGGTATGAGTTATCCCAGCAGCTTACATCCTAAAACTATTAGATATCAGCACTCCAATGCAATAAATTCTGTTTCTGGATACAAAAAATAATGTTTTTCAATAAAGGGATCGACAATGAAATAATAGATTAACTCCTTATTTTCATCATCATGTTTAAAACATAGCAGTTCCTTTTATTCAAATATTTACCTATGCAATGCAATACTTCTTTTGTTGTGTAGCTTTCTGTTTAATCCTACAACAAAATTAGTGGCTGGGGTAACCTGGTTACTTGATGACTGAAAAGGGGATCAGGAACAATAGATTGATAAAGTCACCACTAATCTTCTGTAAAATGGATAACCATAGCAGATCCAATATTTGAAATTTTGATATCAATTTGATGGCTATGCTCTATCCTTTTACTTCCACAGCTAATTTTCTGAGCTATGCTCCAAAATAATCCTACGATATTTATAAGACTGTTTAATTCACACTTTCAATAAATTATTATTTATTACTGGTACAAAATATTTTTTAAATAGAACCATTTTTCCCAAGGATGATAATGATTTTTTAAAAACTAAAACACTAAAGATAGATTAGCCCTGGAAAATGACAGATTAAAATGTATGATTTTGAAAAAAACATTTGCAACATAATGGAAACAAACTTTTTCATTTTAAATATGGATTATAATACAATATATTTTGGATCAAAAATATTAATTTTGGAAGTAGCGTATGTTCAACATGATGAATTTAGCTGCAAACTGTACACTTTGAAAATCTTTATATTGTTATTAAACATTTTATGGTTCCCCTTCACTTCTTTTTAGATCTTTTTTGTAAATTGCTTTACTATTGAAAAATCCATTGAAAATCAGTAACAATGAAAGATTTTTTTTAATTAGATCAAATATACCTGACAATCCTATCAGTCAATGTTATCATTTATAAAGATGATACAAACAACATCATTTAGGAGAGCAGATCTTACAAATTTCTACCATAGCAGCAAAGCTAGTGATTGGAAATATGCTTTCAGTATCAGCTGGGAGAATTGAAAAAAGTTGTAAACCTTCACAATTAAATCGTGTGTCAAACAAATAAAATAGGAGATCAGCAAATTTAATAACACTGCATCAAAATGTACATTATTTTCTTAACCAATGCTCTAACAGAGTGGCAGTTAGTAAATCCACTCTTCAGAAATGTCTCAAATTATTTAAATAATACCAGAACAAAGAGATACACTGAGATCTATCAGGGAAGGGGCTTCAATGCTCCAATCTTAACAAATAAAGGGACTAATGATACTAAATTACACCATCCAGTCAAAGGAGTTCCTTTCGCTTGATTAGACCATGTTGTGGGAATGATAACACCATGAATTCACATCTATTTCATGGATTAATCCTTTGTTTTTAAATTTCAGTATATGGGAGAGCCAGAGATTCAGAACAATGCAATAGATATTACCAATTCAGACTGCCAGTATAAAGCTTTATCGCCAGAAACATTTCCAAAATTAAAAGTCAGTGGATTCTGCAATTTTTTTTATTCATTATCTTTCAGGGCTTCCTGACCTTCACATTCCATTTACCAGAATGAATCCCTAGTGTTCAAACTTCTGTTCTATAAAAATGAATTTGTACAAATGATATATCTGTAGCTTGGAGAGAACTGCACCATGTAGTTTTATAGATATGTGATTTAATAAAAATAACTGAGCCAGGGCAGGAGATGGTGAACCAGAACATAGCATCTCAAAATATACGTCCATTCTCCTTTTTTTGTATATATTCGGGCTGGTGGGCTACCTGAGATTTCAATGAAATGCCAGATGATCATGGACGGTTGGTGTTCAATGCAAGCTCTGTGTGCTGAAGAACCTGTTTCCTCACTATCCTTCTGTGACTCTATGAATAAAATATCTTCTCAGCCATAATAATTGAGAGCAAAGAAACAAAGCAAGGCAAGAAAAGAAATAGGAAGGATGAACTGGGATCAAATTCGAAGCAGTGAACCAGGGGCGGATGGCGGTGATATGGAGTAAGCTGGGAAATCAGGTAGAAAGGTCATCACTTAGGATAGAGTGGTGCTGAGGTGAGTGAGGACTCAAGCAATTGAGGGAAAAGGGAGACATGAAAGATCAGAGGTGGGGAGGGAGGAAGATGGCCCTTGTGAAGTGAGTGGAGACCGGTGGTTAGAGAATGGCAGAAATGCGCTCACTGTAGAAATGTGGATAGTTTGTAATTAGCTGGAGAAAATTTGAAGGTTTGTTTGAGACACTGGACAAACACACCAACCACTCCTGCAAGAAAGAGCCTCAGCATCACCATCTGCTTCACTGCAGCGAAATTCAGCTCCTAGGACAAATCAGAATCCAACTCGGTCAGTGTGTGGTGAGATAGAGTAACTGCCTGTTGTAGCGGAACTTCAGACCTTTAGATTACAGCACCATTAACTCCATAACTGATGGTTTGTGAGTGTGGGTATGGCCAAGAGAGCCCTGTCGTTTTAGTAGAGTGCAGTTTACTGCTTTGCAGCAATTAATGAGTGTGCTTATGGGAAATCTACATTGTCGAAAGACAACGGTTGCCACTTCCCCCTCCAAGATATTGTGCTGCTGCAAGGCAGGATCACTATTAATGAAACAAAAAAGACATATCCTTAAAAAGCACCCTGCTCTGACTCGTCAAGGTGCAGATTCAGCTCTGAAGTGGCCATCTCACATTTCCATTGGTTTCAACTGTATCCTTTCTGCAGCCGGATAAGCCTGCAAATTCAATTGGATACTACCTACAGACTCCTGATTAAAATATTAAAGGATGTCAGTCTTACAATGTGTTCAGCCTATAACCCATACACATGTGCGACATAAGATATCATAAGGCAGATGATTGGCATGCAAAAGCAATTTACATAGTGCCTTGACTATTCTAGTGAAGACCCTGGAGTACATGATCACGGTCTTTGACAGTCTATTGTCTGTTGTACATCATGAAGACTAAATGCTCGTCACCAGTTATATGCAGGCATCTGCAGAGTAGGTGCTTTAGGATGACAAGGAGTAGGAAGCAGAAAAAATTTTTTAAGAGGAAATGAAGAAGAATGGAGGCAATTAGAAATGTCTTTCCATCGATTTCAACTGCAAAACCAATGAATGCAACCCAATTCCCCATTTTCCACACGGCTGTATTGTGTCACAAAATCCTTTTACCCCAATTACAACATGTAATGCATTGTCCTAAAATGTCTCCCTCCCCAGTCCCATTCCATCTGTCCTTGGCTTCTCTTGTAGAACTCCTGTCATCACCTCAGCCACCCACAATGAAACTCCTCTTTAGCAGAAGCAGCACACACAAAATGCTGGAGGTACTCAGCAGGCCAGTCAGCATCTCTGAAAAAGAGTACAGTCGACTTTCGGGTCGAGAGCTTTCATCAGAACTGGTGAAGAATTCCAGCCAAAACATCGACTGTACACTTTTCAATAGATGCTGCCCGGCCTGCTGAGTTCCTCCAGCATTTTGTGCATGTTGCCTGGATATCCAGCATCTGCAGATTTTCTCGTGTTTCATAGAAGCAGGTTAGCTTGACATAATGTTAATTAGCTTTGACCGATGCTCTCCACTCAAAACATTGTTTAGTTGCCAAAACACTTAGCCATTGAGTTGCACAGATATAACATTACCTCCATCTCTCTCGATGGGTGTAGGTTAATCATGTATCAGGATCCATGTTCACACCCTCATCATTGAAGTTATTTCTTTTATTTTGTACACATGGATCCATGAAATTTAGTGATATTTTGCCAAAGGATTTCATATAATTCTTACAGAACTGTGGAAATTAGAGAAAAGTACACCTACTGTATATTTGAATTAAAAGTTTCAAAGTTCAAAGTCAATTTATTATCGAAGTATGTATACATTATACTTTGTACGACCTTGAAATTCATCTCGTAGCAGGCAGCTGCAAAATAAAGAAACCTAAAAGAAAACATTACAAAAAGAAGACAATCAAACACTCAATGTGCAGAAAGAAATCATGCAAGTAATAAAAGAAACAAACTGTGTTCTGAACTGAAGTCCACAGAGAACCCATCCACAGACCTTTGTTCAACACAGTGCAGCAAGCTGAACTCTCCCGACCATCGCCTCAGGCCCTGACACAACGACCACCTATTCAATGTGGCCCAGTCCCTAACTCATTGTACAAACATTGGATTCAGCAGCCTTGATACACTCTGGGGCCTGGACTTTGAACCCTTGAGTCAGCCTGTACCTGACCTTTCAAATTCAGCACTGCACTTAAATCGATTGAATCTCGGGTCTCCTCACTCTCGGTGACGGGCGCAATGCCTCGGCTTGTCTCAGTTATGCCACAACGAATTGCCTCCAAGTTCAAAGGAAAGTGAGAAACTACTGCACACACTGATCATCTGCTGGAAAAGAATGATTAACAAAGTATTTGTTATTTACTTTCTTTCATTAGCTACCAGCTAGTAGTTGCTGAGATTACCAGTGCCATCTTAAACGGGAAGATTTTTCTTACATGGCAGATGTCAAGCAAAGTTGATGTTAGTCTATTACTGATGCATCCATTCATTTTTAACGAATTATGTCACTAGAGGAACATTAGAGAAGCTGGGTGTGAGACAAAAGAATAAACTGAGCTGCTGCAAATTTGTAACTCTATGGATATGAGCTAGTAAGAGGAGATAAAATTCAGTAAATTTTGACATAATTCAAAACTACAGATTGTAAAAAGAAATCACAAAATTGAGTCATTACTTCAAAACTGAAACTGTGCCAACAGTTTTCCCCAGACAGTACTGTGTTTGCTTGCAATGCACAATTTTCATTTCTATCACAGAACCAAGAATGCCCCTGCCAGGAGTTTTGTTCTTCAACTACTTTGCAGCTGTGTAATCAGACAGTCCAAATTGCTGAGGATATGCATTTTAAATGACAGTCATGACATCTGAGGTAGCAGTCAACTAAATTGATGTAAATTCTCCTGTACATAATCTCATTTTCATCTTCCTTCTCCTGGAACTAGCCAGCCAATAAAACAGAAGCAAAAACAATTCAAATTTGTATTTGTCTTATAACTGCAACACAGTTAAGCTGATTATAATTTACACAATGGAACATGAGATTCAAATTATATACATGCAGCTTATTATTGTATAAATATGCAAATTTAAACTTTTTAGTGAAATGTGGTTTGGAGTTTTACTTTTATTAGTTTTAAGAAACATCTTGCTATGTGTTGTTCTTTCAATGGGCTGAGTGCTACTGACACCAGCCTAATGTCCAAAGGGGTTGTTATATTCCCTACCCACCTGTACTCACTCTAACTCAAATGTGGAGGGTCAATTTTTGGGCCTCCTAACATCCTCGTCTGATGGCAAGAATCATTGGGCTTTGGACAGTGAGATTCTTCCCCTGGGTGGACTTTAGTAGAAAGAAAACTTGGGGTGAAGCTTTGACCTCTGTCAAAGCTGTGAGGCTGATTACATTATGATATTTAAAAGCTATTAAAATTAAAGTAAATATTGACACAGTCTTTCAGGAGCTTTATGGAGGAGCAATGGTAGGTACCTCCAGTGAGGCAAGAAATTTTAGTGAGGGTCTGGAGGCCTTAGTGGCTGAGATGTGGTGGAAGGAGGAGGAACAGGAGACTCATTGTTAAGTGATATGTGTAAGTCTGTAACACACAAGGTCAACACAATGGTACAGTGAAAGCTTTATAATCAAATACATGTGGGAATTGACAGCAGCCAGTTGATCAGATATCAAGAATCAAGATTGTTTACGTCATTTCCAGTACACAAGGGTAAAAGAGTACAAAATAATTTTTACTCCAGATCTGATGCAGTACAAAAAGAAAGACAATAAGATAAAGACTGCAGTATTAAAAAAATACACAATCAATATAAACACTTATAGGTTGATTGTACAGTATGTCCATAAAGTGATGCTAGGCACGGGAGTGTCTGTACATAAGGTGGCTGACAGGAAATGATAAAGTAGTGGTAGTGGGGGCTGTGGAGGGTTGGGTTATTGGGCAGAGGTGTTGATTATCCTTACTGCTTGGGGAAAAGTAACTGTTGTGGAAAGTTTGGTGGTCCTGGCATGAATGCTACGCAGCCTCCTTCCTGATGGGAGTGAGACATACAGACCATGAGCAGATTGGGTAGGATCCTTCATGATGTTACAAGCCCTTTTCCAGCACCATTCTGTACATACATCCTTGGTGATGGGTAGGCTGGTTGTGGTGATATGTTGGGCAGTTTTGACTACCCATTGTTGAGCTTTTCCATTGCAGTGACGCAGCATGTTGGGATGTTCTCTACTGTAGAATGATGTGAGTATAGAAGTAAATATGGTCAGTAATTAAATGTCAGCTCAGACCCTCCCCCCATTTGGCCACTTGCTCAACTATAGTTCCCTTATCAGATCTCTTAGACTTTTGGAGCAGTACCTTCTTCAGCTCAAAACTTTTTTGGTCCCCTGACCCTGTAACTTTCTGTAAAATGCCAGTTACTAGAGTGTGTCAGATTGTAAAGTGCTTTTTAGTTAAGCTTTTGCCTCAGAAGCTTTTGCATTGTTAGGGATAAACAGAGAGGAAGAGGTGGAGATTTTCTTAAATGCATCTATTTTAATGCTAGGAGCATTGTAAGAAAGGTGGATGAGCTTAGAGCATGGATTGATACCTGGAAAAATGATGTTGTAGCTATTAGTGAAACTTGGTTGCAGGAGGGGAATAAGATGGGTCCGGTGACGGAGGTACATGTTGGGAAGCACTTCGGGTCCAGTGATCACAATGCCATTAGTTTCAATATAATTATGGAGAAGGATAGTACTGGACCCAGGGTTGAGATTTTTGATTGGAGAAAGGCTAACTTTGAGGAGATGCGAAAGGATTTAGAGGGAGTGGATTGGGACAATTTGTTTTATGGGAAGGATGTAATAGAGAAATGGAGGTCATTTAAAGGTGAAATTTTGAGGGTACAGAATCTTTATGTTCCTGTTAGGTTGAAAGGGAAGGTTAAAAGTTTGAGGGAGCCATGGTTTTCAAAGGATATTGGAAACTTGGTTAGGAAAAAGAGAGCGATCTACAATAAATATAGGCAGCATGGAGTAATTGAGGTGCTCGAGGAATATAACAAATGTAAGAAAGAATCTTAAGAAAGAAATTAGAAAAGATAAAAGAAGATACGAGGTTGCTTTGGCAAGTAAGGTGAAAATAAATCTAAAGGGTTTCTACAGTTATATGAATAGCAAAAGGATAGTGAGGGATAAAATTGGTTTCTTAGAGAATCGGAGTGGACAGCTATGTGTGGAGCCGAAAGAGATGGGGGAGATTTTGAACAAATTATTTTCTTCAGTATTCAATAAGGAGAAGGATATTGAATTGTATAAGGTAAGGGAAACAAGTAGGGAAGTTATGGAAACTATGACAATTAAAGGGGAGGAAATACTGGTGCTTTTAAGGAATATAGAAGTGGATAAATCTTCGGATCCTGACAGGATATTCCATAGGAACTTGAGGGAAGTTAGTGCAGGGGCTCTGACAGAAATATTTCAAATGTCATTAGAAACAGGGATGGTGCCGGAGGATTAGCGTATTGCTCATGTGGTTCCATTGTTTAAAAAGGGTTCTAAGAGTAAACCTAGAAATTATAGGCCTGTCAGTTTGACGTCAGTGGTGGGTAAATTAATGGAAAGTATTCATAGAGATGGTATATGTAATCATCTGGATAGACAGGGTCTGATTAGGAACAGTCAACATGGATTTGTGCGTGGAAGGTCACGTTTGACAGATCTTATTGAATTTTTTGAATTTTTTTACAAGGTAAGTTGACAAGGGTAAAGCAGTGGATGTTGTCTATATGGACTTCAGTAAGGCCTTTGACAAGGTTCCACATGGAAGGTTAGTTAGGAAGGTTCAATCATTAGGTATTAATATTGAAGTAGTAAAATGGATTTAACAGTGGCTTCTTGGGAGATGCCAGAGAGTATTGGTGGATAACCGTTTGTCAGGTTGGAGGCCGCTGACTAGTGGTGTGCCTCAGGGATCTGTACTGGGTTCAATGTTGTTTGTCATATACATTAATGATCTGGATGATGGGATGGTAAATTGGATTAGTAAGTATGCAGATGATACTAAGGTAGGTGACATTGTGGATAATGAAGTAGGTTTTCAAAGCTTGCAGAGAGACTTAGGCCAATTAGAAGATGGATTTTAATGCTGATAAGTGTGAGGTGCTACATTTTGGTAGGAATAATCCAAATAGGACATGCATGGTAAATAGTAGGACATTGAAGAATGCAGTAGAGCAGAGTGATCTAGGAATAATGGTGCATAGTTCCCTGAAGGTGGAATCTCATGTGGATAGGGTGGTAAAGAAAGCTTTTGGTATGCTGTTCTTTATAAATCAGAGCATTGAGTATAGGAGTTGGGATGTAATGTTAAAATTGTACAAGGCATTGGTAAGACCGAATTTGGAGTACAGTTCTGGTCACCGAATTATAGGAAAGATGTCAACAAAATAGAGAGAGTACAGAGAAGATTTACTAGAATGTTACCTGAGTTTCAGCAACTAAGTTACAGGGAAAGGTTGAACAAGTTAGGTCTTTATTCTGTGGAGCGTAGAAGATTGAGAGAGGACTTCATAGAGGTTTTTAAAATAATGAGGGGGTAGATTGAGTTGACGTGGATAGGCTTTTTCCATTGAGAGTAGTGGAGATTCAAACAAGAGGACATGATTTGAAAGTTAGGAGGCAAAAGTTTAAGGGTAACACGAGGGGGAATTTCTTTACTCAGAGAGTGGTAGCTGTGTGGAATGAGCTTCCAGTAGAAGTGGTAGAGGCAGGTTTGGTATTGTCATTTAAAGTAAAATTGGATAGGTATATGGACAGGAAAGAAATGGAGGGTTATGGGCTGAGTGCGAGCCAGTGGGACTAGGTGAGTGTAAGCATCGGCACGGACTAGAAGGGCTGAGATGGCCTGTTTCCATGTTGTAGTTGTTATATGGTTATATAAATAATTGGTTGTTAACAACTTTTCTTTGCCACTTCAATGATTGTGCCATGTTACTAGCTTCTCAAAGAAACACACACAGAATGCTATAGGAACTCAGCAGGCCAGGCACCATCTATGGAAAAGAGTCAACAGTTGATGTTTCAGACCAAGACCCTTTTCAGGACTGAGAAGGAAGAGGGAAGATGCCAGAATAAAAAAAGTGGTGGTAGGGGAAAGAGGCTGGCTGGAAGGTGATGGATGAAGCTAGGTGGGTGGGAAAGGTCAGGGGCTGGAGAAGAGGAATCTGAATGGAAAGGATTGTGAGCCATAACAGAAAGGAAAGGAAG
Source organism: Hypanus sabinus (assembly GCF_030144855.1). Lineage (NCBI taxonomy): Eukaryota > Metazoa > Chordata > Chondrichthyes > Myliobatiformes > Dasyatidae > Hypanus > Hypanus sabinus. The sequence goes on along the minus strand of NC_082708.1, from coordinate 101,733,299 downwards.
AGGGGACCCAGAGTGAAGTAATAAGCACGTAAGAAGAAGTAAAAGGTTAGGGTGGGGAATACAGGAAGGGAGGAGGGAGTTATAGAAAATTCCAAAGACGATCTGTGAATAGTCCTTGAATAAACTACAAACAAGAGAAAATTTGCAGATGCTGGAAATCCAAACAACACACACTCAAAATGCTGGAAGAACCCAGCAGGCCGGGCAGCACCAATGGAAAAGAGTACTGTTGACATTTCAGGCTCAGATACTGGCTTGAAACATCGACTGTACTCTTTTCCAAAGATGCTGCCTGGCCTGCTGAGCTCCTCCAGCATTTTGTGTGTGTTGCTTGAATAAATTACACACACTTTGAACATATTCTGCTTAAGACGTCATGGATATGCATGCAGATTAAGGACACAATGAGCATACATTCATAAAATGGAGTGAAGCAGGGTGGGGGTAGGGGGAAGGGTTATGAAGTTTGGAGACAGCTGCTAGAAGAGGATAGTCAGGAACACAAAAGGCAATCAGTACTGTCTTCAGTTACATAAAAGAGGTGAGAATGGGAAGCATTAGGGAAGAGGTGAAGTGCAGAGGGAACCAGAACCAAACAGGAGAGAGGCGGGAGGAGATTGTGTGTGTACTGTGGACAGAACCAGGAGGTTCTGTGCCTTGCCCTCTGAATTTCCCATCTACATCGACTCCTTCACCTTTTATAGGTTTCTCCAGAATTCAGCTCTAGATTTTTCATGTTTCCCTTTTCCATTTTCTCCTCCCCCTCCTTTTTTCTTTTGACTTATGAGGAAAGAATTTGATCTGAGCCCACACTATCCCCCCCCCTTAAATGCCCCTGACAAAAAGGAAGTTGTTGTATTGTACTGTGTAATACAGAGATCCAACATTTAACAGGAACATCTTAAAGCATCCTTTGTAACATACTGGAAGGTACTACCTGCACAAACAAGGAACAGTACATTAAGAACTGAAAGAATGCTTTATTGCAATTTCTGACATTTGCCTACTGTCAGGAGCTAGGTTTTGGGTTTAATCAATTCCATTTAGTCTACAAAGAATGGCTAAAAACATACAATTAATAGATAAATAATTATTGACTGCTTCTAAGGAGGAGGATGCCAGAAGTCCAACAGCCAGCCCTCATCAGGGGATCAGAAATGGAGAGGGTCAGCAACTTTAAATTCCTCGATGTTGTCATCTCAGAGGACCTGTCCTGGGCCCAGCACTTAAGGACAATGGCGAAGAAAGCATGGCAGCACCTCTACTTCCTTAGAAGTTTACAAAAATTCAGCATGACATCTAAAACTTTGACAAACTTTTATAGATGTGTGGTGGAGAGTATATTGACTGGCTGCATCACAGCATGGTTTGGAAACATTAATGCCCTTTAATGGAAAATCCCACAAAAAGTCATGAATATGACCTAATCCGTCACAGGTAAAGCCCTCCACAACACTGAATGCACATACTTGGAGCATTGCTGTAGGAAAGCAACATCCATCAACAGGGACCCCACCACCCAGGCTAAACTCTCTTCTCACTGCTGCCATCAGGAAGAAGGTACAGGAGCCTCAGGACTCACACCACCAAGATCAGAAATAGTTGGTTACCCCTCAAGTATCGGGCTCTAAAACCAAAGGAAATAGCTTCACTTTCCCCAAAACTGAAATGTTCCCACAACTTATGGAGTCATTTTAAAAGACTCTTCATCTCATGTTCTCAATATTTATTATTTATTTATTATTATTATTTCTTGTTTTTCTCTTTTGTATTTGAACCATTTGTTGTCTTTTGCACACTGTTATCGGTCCTTTTTCATGCAGTCTTTCATTGATGCTATTATGGTTATTGGATTTATTGAGTATGCCTACAATAAAATACATCTCAGGGTTGTATGTATATGGTGAAAAATATGTACTTTGATAATAAATTTACTTTGTAGTTCTGCCCTACCTTCTGGCTGCATTTCTGGTCGATCTTTGTGTGATCCTTCTTTGATCAATTGACTCTCCTCTTCATTCCTAAGCTCCCCTAAGGCATATGTGCTCAGTACCTCTCAGTGAAAGTGTGGCTTCTCCCTTTCTCTATTCTGCAGATAGTCTAGTCCACAGGACCTCTTGACATTCATCCTATTGCATTCTTGTTGAACTCCCAGATGAATAGTCACCAATCTCCATGTGAGGTAGGAAGTCTAGTTTCTTCAGCCACAACACTATCTGAAAACTGCTAAAATTAAAAAAAATTACCCAAATATCAAGCACCAACAAATTTGTATAACCAACTCTTCTTGCAATTATGAAATTGTGAGCAGTCAATAATCCTTCTAAAGAATGCTGCCTGACTTGTGCTTGCAGAATGTATGGAATCGGACAGCTACTGTTTACTGTGATTAACGTTCTGGGTTTGCTGTTTAAAAACCAAGTGATAGCTGGATTATCAAGGTCCAATTGGCAGGGCTGTTGTTAAAATAGTATCACATGAGGAAGGATACCCTGGTAGTTTTGTTTCTGGTTGCATGAGCAATGCACAAACTACTATGTTTCTAGGTGTCATGGACTCAGAAAGACAACATGTGCTAAAAACATGTTTGTACATATCATACATATAACTCAAGCCAAATTAGCAATGGTTCTCAAAACCCTATTCCAGTTTATGGAAACAGAATCAGAATCAGGCATATATTGTGAAATGTGTTAACTTTACATCAACAGTACAATGAATTGCAGGCATCCATTAGTCTCAAGAGACCATGGATTTGCACCTTGGAAGGTTTCCAGGGCACAGGCCTGGGCAGGGTTACACAGGAGACCAGCAGTTGCCCATGCTGCAAGCCTCCCCTCTCCACGCCACCGATGTTGTCCAAGGGAAGGGCAAGGGCTGATACAGCTTGGCACTGGTGTCGTTGCAGAGCAATGTGTGGTTAAGTGCCTTGCTCAAGGACACAACATGTTGCCTTAGCTGAGGCTCGAACTAGTGACCTTCAGATCACTAGACCAATGCCTTAACCACTTGGCCACATGCCAACATGAAAAATATGATAAACAAATACTGAGAAAAAAAGCTGATTTACAGTTAGTATACATGTCTATTAAGTAGTTAACTTAAAATAAGTAGTGCAAAAAACAACAAAGAACAATGTAATGAGGTAACATTCACAGGTTCAATGTCCATTCAGGAATCAGATGACAGAGGGAAGCAGCTATTCCTGAATTGCTGAGTACGTGCCTTCATGCTTTTGTACCTCCTTCCCGAAGGTAACAATGAGAAGATGTGCTAGACTTCAGTTTTTTTTTAATTGATGAATAAATGCTATAAAGCAAACACTTTTTACATCACATAAAAACAGGAAATCTATTATTCACACCAGCTGAAAATCAGTTCATATCATAAGTGACTGGTCAAACAGTTTTATGAGAGACTGAGAACATACACTCTGATCTGGTTATTTTTTCTAATGACTTCAGCACATTCCGCTCTTCAAGTGGAAAACAGAACACACTGAGTCATTTGGGAAAATAGGTGCAATGCAATAAACATTGAGCCTCAGCTGTGAGTGTTTTTGTTTTCCTCAGAATGCTAATAAGGTAAAAGGTGCAGGTGGTTAAGCAGGGAAGCAAAAATGATAGAGTGCGACAGCAGAATTTGTTATCTTTGTGTTGCCATCTCTTAAAATCTGTTAATGAAGCTTAGCAGAAAAAGAGAACAAAGAGAAGTGTTAAGGGCTATTAAAATCCTATTAAAGATTGGTCATGAGATTTCATACATTATTATAAAGGGGAATAGCAACAAAAACTGCTTTCTGAATGCGGAACTGGTATTAGTCAGATAAAAGAAGGATAATATTTTACAATGTCACTGTACTGACACATATGAAAAGTGCAGAAGAGCTTTCAGCAATAGCCTCTGTTTAATGGCTGTTGTTGGTTCCTGCAGAAGAAGAATTGAGAATCATTGGAGTCATTCAAGATATTTCATTTTCGAATAATCTATACAAGGCTCAGCTGATGGAGCATAAGATTCAGCAATGGATAACCAGGATCATGGACAGTAGGGAATTCACTTTTAGATCATCTACAGTCATTCTGAACCCGTTACTATATCACAGCTATGGGTTCCCTTCTGTCCATGTAATGCTGCCACAAAAAACACAAATTTCATGGAATGTGCCAGTGATCTTGAACCTGATTCTTATCCTGAGATTGTCAACCATCCGCATTGAACCAAGATCACCACGGCCATCAACACTGTAACAAAATTACTTCCGATGTTTCTCAATTAAAGGAATAATAAGTAAAAACCTAACCCCTCTTCCAGAAAGGTGGCAATTATGCCCCTGTTTTGTTTTTTAAATTTCAATGTCACTTTCTTTATTATTTCACTAATATAAAGTCAAATTAAATTAAATAATAAATTTAAGGACTGTCAGATTTAAATATTGGTTGTGCTATTACATCACAGTTTTACAGTGGAAGAGTTTTAATAATTGGTATAAAAAAGACTTACTTAATTCCCAGAAGTATCTATTTGCAGGCACATTTATTGAGCCCAATATTTAGCTCAATGCAATGTCACATGAAGTAGAATGTTAGATATATTTCTTTGCAAAATGTGGAATAAAGATTCTAGCTCTTTCCAATTACTGTTTTATGAATTACTGTCAGAAACGTGAGAAGATAATGGGCCAAGATATACTTGCCTTTTGACAGCAATTAAGACTAGACCGTCAGCATGGTTTTTCATGGTTCGGCGAATTCTTATACATTGCAATTTGGAGTTTAGGAACATACTAAGGATCAGGTGCCTGTGCATCCAACCTCCCATTCAACTGGCAGTCTTGATGCCAAATCCAGGTGAGAATTGCAAACAAGCTTAATTAAGGGGCCATTGATTTCATTACGAACATATGAATGAAGAGCAGGAATAGGTCATTCAAAACTTCTAGCCTGCTTCTTCACCATTTAATAATATTATAGCTGATCTGATTGTAACCTCAGCTCTTCATTCCCTTTTACTCATGGAAACCTTTCACTTCCAGCTACCTCTGCCTTAAAAACAGTCTGCTTTCCCTTTGAGGAAGAAGCTTCTAAGTTTTCAACAGTACTTTTGATGTAACACTTACTAATTTCCATCTGGAAATATTAAGTATGCTATATCCACAGCAGAGTACTTTTTCAAAGAAATACAATAAATTCATCAAACATCATTTTCCTTCAACAAACTACATTGAGCTTGCCTGATTACCCCTTGAGTTTTTCTTTTTTTTCCTTATTAATTTTATTGAAGGAATGACACAATACAGAATGGATTACAGTTTCCTACATTTTGCTTTTATATCTTACCCCTATACAAACCTCCCCTCACCCGCCCTCCCCAAACATACAATGGCAGCTAATGTACTTACAGTAGAACAATTTACAAATACAAGTACAGACATTTCACAGCCATATCCCCACACTACTTCAAGACGAAGGCCCACACACATCCACAACATGTCAGATGATCCAGAATATACTCATATTACAATTCATCAGCCACCCTGTGAGGTAAAACATATGCCTGTTAAAAGAGAGGCAACTTTCCAAGTACAATCAGATGCCCTCAACTAGTAGGTAATTCCTTAAGACTCCCAAAATATGACAAGAAAGGTCCCCATTTCAAATAGAACTTTTTCACAGACCCCCTCAGAGTGAATTTAATATTTTCTAATTTCAGAAAAAACGTTACGTCCTCTGACCAAGCAGCAGCAGATGGGGGAGTTGCAGATTTCCAGACCAGCAAGATTTTCCTACAGGCCAATAGCGATGTAAATGCAATGATATCTGACTGGTTTGCATTTAAACCCAAAACATCATCTGCCACACCAAATACAGCTATAAGCAGGCAAGGTCTCAGTGTCACCCCCAAAGCCTCACTGATAATTTTAAAAACCAGTGCCCAATAGCCATCAAGCCGAGGGCAAGACCAAAATGCGTGCATTAAACCAGCCGGAGAGAAGGAACACCTGTCACAGCCAGTGTCTACCCCAGGATATATGTCAGCAAGCCTGGCTTTACTTAAATGTACCCTGGGTAAAACTTTAAATTGTATGAGCCCCAGTCTAGCACATGATGATGAGGAATGAACCATATTCAATGCTTTTGCCCAATAATCCTCAGCCAGATCCATACCAAGGTCATCCTCCCACCTAGTCTTAGTTTTGTTTAGATCTTGAACTTCCAAAGACATCAGCTGAGAGTATAGAACAGAGATCAGTCCTTTATTATTAAAGCTAATAGTGAGTTTTTCCCACAACATAGCAGGTGGTAGATCAGGAAAAGAGGGAAATTTTTGCTTGACAAAGTGGCGAATATGCAGATATTTTAAGAAATGATTATGCGGAAGGCCATATTTACTGCACAGGTTATCAAAACTATCAAATATATTATCAATGTACAAATCCTTATTGCGCATAAGACCATTCAAACCCCATTATCTAAAAACTGAACTGTGAAGGGAAGAAATAGATGGTTTCTATGAATGGGACCCAAAACTGAAGCTGATGTGAACTTATAGTGGCAGCGAAATTGATTAAAAATTCTGAGGGTGGCGGGCACGACTGGGTTAGATGTGAATTGAGAGGATTTCAAAGGCAAGGAAGAATACACTAAAACTTGGAGAGACGAGGAGTGGCAAGACCGTGTCTCAAGCAGGCACCAGTTTATATCTGGCTGGTGAAGCCAGAAAAATACCTTTTGAATGTCTGATGCCCAATAATAATGAATAAAGCTAGAAAGACCCATTCCACCTACGTCACAACCTCTCTGGAGAGAGCGCTTATTAACCCTTGGGACCTTATTTTCACAAATAAAGGATGATATAGCTTGGTCAACTGATTTGAAAAATAACTTAGGTAAGAAAACTGGCAAGCACTGGAACAAATAAAGAAATCTGGGAAGTTTTCACTGATTGAATTCTCCCAGCTATAGTAAGGGGTAAACTGCACCATCTCTCAAAATCAGCCTTCAAAATTTGGCTAACCTGAGGCCTGTAGTTAGCTTCAAACAGAGATGTAGAAGGGTAACATGTATTCCCAGGTATACAAAACCATCTTGAGATAAAGGAAAAGGCAAAGATTCCTGTCGGATCTGTAGGGCCAAGTTATTAATGGGAAAGCATTTGCTTTTTTGAAGGTTCAGTTTATAGCCAGAGAAGGCTCCAAATTGACCTAATCATGACACAATAGCAGGACTGCTACCTACAGGGTTGCTAACATAAATTAAGAGGTCGTCAGCATATACGGATACACAGTGTTCCATGTCCCCTCTCATTACGCCTTGAATTAATGTATCTGACTTAAGTGCAATAGAAAGAGGTTCAATTGCAATTTCAAAAAGAAGAGGGGACAATGGGCAGCCTTGGCAAGTGCCACGTGTTAATGGGAAATAGTCAGATCAAAAACAATTCATCTGTATACAGGCTGAAGGCGAGTGATATAATAGCTTAACCCAGGCTACAAATAATCTGCCAAATCCAAATTTCTCCAAAACATTAAAAAAGTAAACCCACTTCACTCTATCAAAAGCCTTCTCTGCGTCCAAGGAGATTACAATTTCCAGACTCTGAGAATCACTGGGTGAATAAACCACATCAGCCGATCGACAGATGTTTTAAAAAATGGCGATTTTTAATAAAACCTGTTTGATCATCTGTGATTATCTTGGGAAGGGGGCACTCTAAACGTCACGCAAGCACTTTAGCCAAAATTCTCACATCCACATTCAAAAGTGAGATGGGGCGATATGATCCACATTGAGTCGGGTCCTTGTCCTTTTTAAGAAGAAGTGAAATAGATGCCTGTGAAAGAGTAGCGGGTAAGGAACCATTCTCCAAAGATTCCTGAAACACTTCTAGAAGAACCGGTATGAGCTTATCCTTAAATTTCTTATAAAATTTTATTGGGTAACCATCAGGACCTGGGGACTTATCACTCTGCATAGCCATAATGGCATTATTAATCTCTTCCTGCCCAAGAGCCCCATCTAAATTTTCCACCTCCTCTGGTTCAAGAGTTGGTATTTCCAAATTATCTAAAAAATGTTCCATGTTTGTTATATCTGAGGGAAACTCTGAGGTATACAGAGAGGAATAAAATGTTGCAAAGATGTTATTAATCTCTTTTGGATTGCTTGTCAAGTTTTGGTGCCTGTCTCTTATCTGGGGAATATGTCATGATGCAGCTTGATGCTTCAACTGATGAGCCATAAGCCAGCTCACCTTGTCACCATATTCATAATAGAGGCCATGTGTCTTAAGAATTAATTGTTCTGATAGGATTATAGATAGAAGATTAAACTTCACTTGCAAATCAGCTCGGCTTTTATATAGTTCCGCAGTGGGTATCTCAGAATATTGCCTATCCAGGTCCAAAATAGATTGTGATAACACTTGCATTTCCTTCCTACACTCTTTATTAGCATGTGAAGTATAAAATATTATTTGACCCCGCAAGTAAGCTTTTAAAGTTTCCCAAAGTAGAGTATGATATCAACACAGTTTTGTTAGTCTTGAAGAATGAGTCATTGTTAGCCGATATATAACTACAAAATTTCTCATTGGAAAGCAAAGGGGGATTAAGTCTCCACAGAGGCCGTTCTCTACTGTTTGAGGGAAAATATAGGTCCAGTTTCATGGGCGATTGATCAGATATAACTATTGCAATGTACTCAATCTGTCTAATCATTGATATCAAGGAGCTATCTATAAAGAAATAGTCTAGCCTGGAATAGGAGTAGTGAATGTGAGAAAAGAAAGAGAATTGCCTAACTGATGGATTCAAATATCTCCAAGGGTCTATATAACCATTTTGTTTCATTAACATCGAGAAGGCCTTTGCCATACCAGAAGATGTTCCTCTGGAGCTAGACCTATCAAGCAGTGGGTCAATAGCACAGTTCAGATCTCCTGAAAAGAATAGCTGGTGTGTATTCAGGTTAGGTATTAATGACAAAACCTTATTTACAAAGTGGACGTCGTCCCAATTAGGGGCATAAATATTTACCAAAGTGACAGGTATCTGAAAGAGAGATTCAGAAACTATAATGAAGCGGCCATTAGGGTCACTGATTACATCAGATGGTGTAAACTGCATTCTTTTGGTGATTAATATTGCCACTCTCCCAGACCTACTATTAAATCTGGAATGAAAAACCTGACTAATCCATGCTTTACGGAGTCTATTATGGTCTTCCACTCTTAAATGTGTCTCTTGTAGAAATAGTATATCTGCTTTTAATTGTTTCAGATGAGAGAAAACGTTAGCTTTTTTAACAGGACCATTGAGACCCTTTACATTCCAAGAAATAAACCTCACAGGGTGGCCTCCATCAGCAGCACTCATGTTAACCACATCAGGAGACACACGGCCCACAATCCAAAACAGTGCGAGGGCACAAGCTGCACACAATAACGCACAATGAAAAGAAAGTCTGGCCAATTCGTAACACACTAAAGAATAAGCTACCATGGTAATCCCCCAAAACACTCCCCCACCCCTTTACACAAACAAAAAAAAAACAATTAACCCCCAAAACCTAGATCTACCTCCCCAACTGAGCATGATCGCAGGCATTAGCAAACAAAAAACTTCCAAAGTGTTCCCCATACAACCAGACCTTCAAACTAATCTAGGGTGGCTTCCCTCCTTAAAATTTATACCAACACTTATTCTACCTTTAATATATATATATATATAGGCTAAAGATAACACAGGTCAAGCAAAGCATTAAAAAAACTAGGACACTAAATGCCAGAGATACAAATCCCAAATATTTACATTTTACTTGTTGAAAGTTTTTGTTAATCAGATTCCACAGCATAGCAGTTTGATCCGATCATGTTCCACAAATTAAACTGGGAAAAATGAACAAAAAAGTGAATTGTGAAAATCAACAGTTTGCCTCGGCAGGAGGACCCTTCGATGCTGCATGAATAATCTAAAAAAAAGTCATAGCACTTCTCCCTCTTCTTGTCCCCAGCACGAATGGTAAAACTCTTTGGCTGCCTCTGGTGTATCAAAATAATGCTTTTTACCTTCATGGATGACCCAGATACAAGAGGCTGTACCTGACCCCTTTCCCGTAAAGTAGGGATTTCACCTCCTTGAAAACTGCTCTTTTTCTCCCCCAGCTCCGCACTAAAAACTTCATGAAAAAACACTTCTTCAAAGAAATACAATAAATTGATCAAACATGATGTTACTTTAACTAACTATATTGAGCTTGCCTGATTACCCCTTGAGTTTTTCTAAGGACCCTATAGAAATTCTTTAATAATAGCTTCCAACATTTTTCCCATTACCAATGTTAAATTAACTGGCCTGTAGCTTCTTGCATTTTGCTTTCCACTTTTTTTGAACATTTGGTATTTTCCTACCTAATTGAAACTTCCCCAAATATCAACAGTTTCAGAAAATTCAGATCAATATATGAAATATCTCTCTCATGTCAGACCCAAGGATAAATTCAATTGCTCAGGGCTCCAACAATTTGCACAGCGCAACTTGTCTAGTGACTGCAACTTCCTTGCATGTTCCCTTCAATTTAATTCTCAGTGTACAGCTATTTCTTGAATGTTACCTATATCCTCTGTACTAATGGCTGATAGAAAATACATATTTAATTTATCTGCTATCTCCTTGTTTTTAAAGATTAGCTCCCCAGATTTTCTTTCAGAGAAATGCCCACTTTGCCAACTCTTTAAATATTAATAGAAATCACTACAGTATATCTGTTCTAACTGTACTCTGGCTTTTACTCTCTTAATTTTGATTAGGTCCATCTGACCGCCAAAGGTTAATATAGACGAGGACATAATATGGGAAAGACAATGTGAATTTGGGCTAGACTGAGTATAATCTGGTCCGCTGTCTCATCTCAAAGAGATTAAAAGATTAAAGATTAGCTTTATCTCTCACATATATATCAAAACATACAGTGTCTCCAAAAATCTAAAAAAGAGGGTGGCATGGCTTTACCTAACTTTCGTTTATATTATTGGGCAGCTAATATACGTTGTGCTACTTTCTGGTCTTTCTTCCATGGCCAACCCGAGTGCCCTAACTGGGTGGAGATGGAGCTGAGCTCCACTAAAGAATTATCTATCTCTGCACTTCTTGGCTCTGCACTCCCTAGTAGTCTGCCCAGATCAATAGCTAATCCTCTTGTTAGACACACTTTGCGTATATGGGCTCAGATCAGGAAATGCTATGGTTTCCAGGGGTTTTCCGTTTCCAGCCCTATTGCTCATAATCACCTTTTTTTACCTACTACATACGATTCAGCATTCCAGGTTTGGTATAGGAAGGGCATTAGACATTTTGAAGATCTTTTCATTGATAATCGCTTCGCTTCTTTTCAGCAGCTCTCTGTTAAGTTCAATCTGCCAATGCTCATTTTTTCAGATATCTCCAAATCCGACACTTTATTGCTCCTTTAATTCCTAACTTTCCTGAAATGCCTGCAAAAAATGCTATGGACCTATTTCTTTCCATGAATCCACTAGGTAAAGGCTTAATATCAATCATCTGAGATAAACTAGCGGCCTTACGACGGGCCCCCATGGATAAAATCAAAATGGCCTGGGAGCAGGATTTAAATATCTCCTTATCTGAGGAGAGCTGGGATTCAGTTCTCAAATCGGTTAACTCAACCTCTCTTTGTGCTCGCCACTGCCTTTTACAGTTTAAGATTGTTCATAGAGCCCATTTGTCTAAATCTAAACTACCTCGATTCTACCCTAGCGTTAGTCCACTCTGTGATAAATGCAAGAGGGGCGTGGCCTCTCTCATCCATATGTACTGGTTCTGTCCTAGCTTGGAGAAATTCTGGAAAGATGTCTTCATTACATTATCGTGTATTCTGAATCAGCACCTAGAACCAAACCCCTTAATTGCTCTGTTCGGTTTTTGGGGCGAGACAGATTTATGTCTGGGTCCGACCAAATGCCGAATATTATCCTTTGCCTCTCTCCTGGCTAGACGCTTGATCCTCCTCAGATGGAGAGATGTTGCCCCGCCCACTCATGCTCAATGGCTTAACGACATCATGGCCTGTTTGGACCTCGAAAAAATTCATTATTCAGTTCTCAACTTGGATCTAAAGTTCCATAAGGTCTGGGGACCTTTTATCGAGTACTTTCATAACCTTCCTCTTGACTAGGGTTTTTTGTTCTTTTCGGTCCCTTGCTTTCAGCTCCTTTTTTTTCTGGTAGAAGGCATTATTACCCTCTGTTGCTGAGTGTATTCACAGTCTGGGAGTTTGGCTGTCCTGACTTATACTCTCTATATTGTGTTGTGGTTGGTCTGGAGTTGCTGTTGTTTTTTCTTGTGTTGTGGGTCTTGGGGAGGACACTAAGCTTACTTGTCTTTAATTCAGGTGCTTTTTTTTTGCTAAATTCTCTTCCTTTGTAGCAATTTGTTATTGTATGCCTAATTTTGCACTGTTTTAATGTTCCTCATTGGGATTTGGGGTTTTTAATTTGTAAAATGTTTTGAAAAACTAATTAAAAAAATTTAAAAAAAACATACAGTGAAGTGTGTCTTTTGCACCTGGAGAAAATTCATGCAGTCATGGAGACAATGTATAATCTCCTTACAGGCAGCAGCATGAACTGAACCTTGATCAGTGATCAATGTTGTTGTAACATAATGCGCTAATGGATGCACACTATGCCACGTATGTTTATTAACATTATGAATACTGTTCAAGGACAGCAGCAGGTATTGAACCTGGATAGCCGGTTCTGTAAGGCGTATGGTAACCACTACTCTATTGTGCCACGGAAGGATGATATAGGAATCTGAATGCACATAGAATTGATCCCAAAATCAAAAGGGATGGAATTGTGCCTAGAATCTCTTATTCTCAAACATCTGAGATGAGGACATTTCATGAGCAGCAAATGGAAAAGGGACTTTGCAGATGAGGTTACTCTTTTCGTTGCTAAGTCTACAAAAGAGTGGCATGAGTGGAGGACCTACAAGGCATGGGTGATGGCTGTGATCAGGTGGGTTAGCGGCTGGGATCAGAAGAGCAGGAGTCAGATTGGTAAAGTGATGGTGGGAATGAGGAAGTTAGCAATCCCAATAAATGGAGCTAAGGGTGTAAATGGACAAGATGAAAGAACCAAGGAGTAACTAGCGGTTCCCAGTAATAAGCCAGGTTTTTGAACAGTGGAATAAGATGTGAAGTTGACTGGTGGGATAGAGATACGTCTCTACCAAAGGGGGTGTAAGGGGCTTCTTCCCTTTGCCAGTTTGCAGGTTACCCTTTGGCAAAGTATAGCACCTGCTTAGCAACACCACCCCCTTTGCCCAGGATCAGGGTTATGTAAACACATGGCAGCAGGTGGTGAATGATAACCTTAGCAGCTAGTGTATATCACAAGTCCTGGTTATGTGACCATTGATGCCAGGCAGACAATCTCGATAATGGCTGGGGTTACCCAACTTCTGTAGGAAAATCACGGCCATGGAATGATTGCCCACGTCATATGACACGGCACATAATGGACAAACAAATTTGATTCTCCTGTCTTTATATTTAGGTAAATATATTTTACAGCTCTTTCCCAGACTACATAAGATTATTAACCTTGACAATTCACAAGTCAGGAATGTAACTACAGATTGAGTTTCCAGGCATTCGAAGATAGCAAATCTATCCCTCCAGTCCCCAAAATATTTGCTCATTCATACAGACTCTACAGAAGTTGGATGTTCAAAGTCTGGGGACAACCTATAAATGCAAAATTTTGATCATAATGGACCACTTGTAAGCACAACCAACTGGATGTCTGAAGCATTCAGGGCACTCGGGTGGTACAGGTCCCCTTTTTTTATGCCAACGATGCAATGTCTATTTTAGGCAGAGTCAGAGGTATTTTTACTATCTATACTATTACGGAAAATTACATGCTTTTCAATTACAATGCCATTCCCTTTCTTCCCACTTTAAGCACCTGCTTGGATCAGTAAGACTTATAACATTGTTGTAAGGAATCAAATATCAAAATTATCAATCCATCTATATACCAACTCTCTAATGGAGAGACGAAAGTACAATGACCAATCTATATACTTTCCAAATGTGGTAGACCGGATTAAATTGCCTCAAGCAGAATACAGGACACTTCCTAAGATATCAATTGGAGGAGGAGGTAGCTACAATTCTACCCATGAAACATTATAAGTAGAACACATCTAGATTTAGATAGTTTTGGTCTCTATCTTTAGGAAATGAAATGAAAATGTTAATTTAGTGAATGTGGTAAGGAGCATTCTATGCATGTTAATACCTTCCCCATGTATGCAAGCAGTGAGCAAGCTCTTTTACATTAAATTGGAGCACACAAGGGTGGAGTGACGCAAGATTTCCAATTGTGCTTGTTCCTAGTGACATGAAAACCAATTAGGAGATTGCAAAGTACAGATAACAACAATGACTGATCTACTTAATATCTCCTGCAAGTTATCCATGAGCACATGATGGAAACAAGTATGTTGTTTAAGATTACAGCACAACTTTTCCTTCATTAATTAAGTAATGAATTATAGACAAAACGATCACAGCTGCATTTGAGAATATTAATCCCTGCTATTCATAATTAAATTAACCTTTTTCAAGCAGCTAAACCTACATAATTCATGGCATGCCAATAGTAAATCTGATAATTTATTAACTTTAAATTTTCACTGGAACAATTATGATTAGCATTTCAATATTCAAAGATTTGATAGGGCACCATAATTCAGTTGTGAATTTTTCTGTTACAAGTTTTATTACAAACGGTCTCTACCTCTTAGCTCAGTTCTTAATGATCTTGCATCTACTCAGAAGCTGGCTCTTTTGTTGCTCACACTAAGACTGCTTCAGTTACTTGTTGAGAAAGTGGTAGAGTTAATGTTCAGATTCATCTGTGGAATCCTTCAGCATTTTCAGATTTTAGTCAGATTTTCATCCTTTGCAAGTTTTTGCAATTTGATACTGGATGACTTTCCAGTGCAGTATTGAAGGAAATAATAAGGTCCCAGGATAAATTCATTGGTCACAACATTGACTATGGGTAGACTGTTCTTACCTCCACTGATTAAGATCTATTGATGACAAGGTGCAAAAGCTATAGGGGCGAACATAATCAGGAGCCAGTCCTAACCTCATGCACTTGCAAACAAAGGTAAATTTTGTAATTGATTTACTTATTATTATTATTATTTTTTATTTTATTTTGTATTTTCCCCTATATTATGTATTGCATTGAACTGCTGCTGTTAAGTTAACAAATTTCACGTCACATGCCGGTGATAATAAACCTGATTCTGATTTTTTTCCTGGCTGCTTCTATTGTTCCCCACTTATTCAGATGAATGTACAATTGCTTACCACTATTATAATACATAGACAAAATATTTCCACTTGCCAAGTAGTTGTTATTACTGCAACCAATAAAAGATATGGATTAGCCAGTCGCTCCTCTTATTGCTGTATGTGCTGCTGAAGACTGCCATATTCACTTAATGGTGGCTATTACACTTTCAAATTCCTTCATTATGTATGAATCATTTTGATCTAATGAGGTGCCAGATCAATTACAATTTGTACTACAGCTTCAGCTCATTTCAGGATTGTCGGACAATTCCTTGTGTAAACCTTGTTCAAACTGATCCCAACTCCAGAGCAACCTACTCACTCCAAATCAGAATTTTACAGCTTCAATTAATGCCTATGAGATCTTGTTACAGAAACACACACCAGACACCACACTAACTTGAACACATTGTTATTTCTATATTGTAATTTTTGAAGTAATCCTTTCTTGAATTAAAAAAAACACAATCAGTTATTATCAAAGTTAATACCTTTCTGGAATATAAAGTACCAGATCATCAGTGTAGAATTTCTCATTACATTCCCAAGAGTGCTGTTCAGAGCTCTACAGTAATAAAAGATGAGATATCAGTGGTTCCAATGCAGAGTCCAGTAAGAGGAACCTCTCTGACTGTTGCTGGTTTTGTATTTTTCAGTATCAATATGGTATGAGAAAGAGCTTCACAACTTCCCTTGTGACCTAATGTCTTCTAGGTGGACATATTGATGAAGATCCCTCAATTGGCAATGACATGGGTTTGACTGAAGTACTGTATACAGTATGTATCAGACAAAGTACGGAGTACCAGGTACGCAGGATGGACCGGACTGCTGATTCACAGAAGGCAAAAGGTAGCAGTCTGTGTTTCATGATAAACTTTTTGTGGTGCTCAGATACAGCGGTTTCATCACACTCTTGTTCCCCTGACCTGGAACATCTAGCGATTAAGTGACAACCATTCTACTTACCAAGAGACTTCTCCTCGATGATCCCGACTGTAGTTTAAATAATGCCAAAGGCAGATATTAAACAGGCACTTGAAATATTAAATGCTGCCATCAGCAAACAATAAACAGCCTACTCTGACACCTTTCAAATAATTGTCACGAACTTCTGTCAGGTTTGTTTGAAGAAATCTTTGCCCAATTATCATCAATATATAACCTGCTGCACCAGGGGTCCCAGCACACTCATACTCAGCTATATTACAATTAGGAATGCCTACTATTTCATCCCTAGACCGCATTTCAGGAAATCAGATCACTTATCCTCCTCCAACCTGAATGCAGGAAGAGACTAAAGAGCAAGGTTCCAGGGATAAGGACAACAAAGGGGTAGTCACAGGAAGTGGAGGAGCTGCTACAGGATTGTTTTGAGTTGGTAAACTGGGCCATTAGTGAATCTGAACGAATACACCACAGTTAGCATGGGCTTTATAAAAACTGCTCACAGAGTTCCATGTGCAGTCTGACCAAAGCCTTCTGAAGCCTCAGCATTACATCCTTGCTTTTGTATTCTTTGCCTCTCAAAATGATTGCTAAAATTTCATATGGCTTCCTTACCATTGACTCAACCTTTCAAATTAACCTTTACGGGATCCTGCACAAGGATTCCCAAGTTCCTTTCCACCTCTGATTTTTGAATTTTCTCCCCAATTACAAAATAGCCCTCAACTTGATTCCTTCTACCGAAGTGCATGAGAATGCGCTTCCCTACACTATATTCCAACCACCATTTTTTCCCCATTCTCCCGATATGTCTAAGCCTTTTTGAAGACACCTTGCTTCCTCAGCTCTAGCTACCCATCAGTCTATCTTTGTATTGTCCACAAAATAGGCTACAAAGCCATCACCTCTGTTATCCAAACCATTGGCATATAAAGTGGAAAGAAGCAGTCTCAACACTAACCCCTATGGAACACCAATATTACAGATCAGGCAACCAGAAAAGTCCCCCCCCCCTTATTCATACCATTTGCCTCCTGTCAGTGAGCCAATGTTCTATCCATATTAGTATCTTTCCTGTAATACCATGACCTTTTATCTTGTTAAGCAGCCTCATGTGCAGCACCTTGTCAAAAGCTTTCTGACTATAAAAATAAATAATATCTGCTCCTTTGTCTAGCCTGCCTGTTATTTCCTTAATGAATCCCAACAGATTTGTCAGGCAAGATATCACATTAAAGAAACCCACTTGATTTTGGCCCATGTTGTCATGTGCTTTCAAGTACCTCAAAACCTCAGCCTTAATAATAGACTCCAGCATCTTTCCAGCCACTGAAGCCAGGCTAAATGCCCTATAGCTTCCATTCTTCTGCCTCCTTCCCTTGTAAATGGTGGAGTGACATCTGCAATTTTCCAGTCCTCTGGAACCATTCCAGAATCTTGTGATTCTGAAAGATCATTACTAATGCCTACACAATCCTTTCAGCCATCTCCTTCAGAAACTTGGGCTGTAGTTCTTGTAGTCCAGGTGACTTTTATCTGCCTTCAAACTTTTCAGCATGCCAAGCAGCTTCTCTTTATTAATAGCAATGGCACTCACTTCTGTCCCCTGACAGTCTCAAGTTGCTGGCATTCTGCTTTTGTCTTCCACAGTGAAGATGAACACAAAATGCTTATTAAGTTTGTCTGCCATTTCTTTGTCCCTCACTACTACCTCTCCAGCATCGTTTTCCATCAGCCCAATATCCTCCTTTATCTCTCAATTACTATTTATATACATATCTGACAAACCGTCTAGTATCCCCTTTTATATTATTGACGAGCTTAACTTCTTTTCTGTCTTTATAGCTTCCATGCTAACCTATTTTCTTTGCTTGTTGATATCGCAGGTACTTCTATGTTTCATATTCATCCATCAGTTGTATTGTATCCTGCAGCTCTGTTCTGTGTTCTATTAGCTCTACTGCACTTTTCTTTATGTTTAATGTTCTGCACTTAACTAGTCCAAAGTTCATGTTTATTTCTTTGGAAAATACTTCTAATTAAATTAATGCTGCTGCTTTTCTTATGAAGGAGTGTATAATTTCAAACTGTTTTGTATAGAAGGTGTGCTAAGGTATATTTTCCTTGGATTTAATACCCTATTTTCATCTGATACATTAAATGAGAGAGTGGGTATAAAGCTAACAAAATCATAGTGTTTTTTCTCCATTCAAGCTGGTAAAACCTGAGCTACAGGCATAGCCAAGCACATTCATTTCTTAATTGCTAGGAACTTTTGGACTATTCTAGTGGTGTTTAGCATTGTGGCTTTCTGAAGATTTACGTAGATATTACTGTGTGGCCTAATTGTTTAATGATATTGTGTAGTGCCTTTGGGATGATACCAGTTGTAGATATTACTATCGGGACAACCCCGTTCATGTTCCAAAATCTTTCAATTTCCTCTTTTAATTCAGCATATTTTTGTTTTTTTTCACTTTATGATTTTTGTAAGTTATGTGTGTTTGGAATGGCTATATCTATTAAGTTGTTCTTGCTTGTATGTCCTGTATTGTTATATCTGGACAGTTATTATGGACTGTCTTATCTGTAATAACAGAAAGATTGTAATATGATTTGAGGTATTCTGACTCTAGAAGTGGATCAAGCTTGTATTTACAGTAAGGTGTGATTTATTTTATGAGTTTGTATGTTAAAGCAAGATTTTGATGAATGATGTTTGCCACTTGATTGTGCCGTGTAAGTAATCAGGTTGAGTTAAACTGCTATAGGATCCTGTAATATTTTGGATTGTTGCTGTCTTTTATTGGTATTTTCTTCATTTATCATCTTGTATTTATTGGTCTTCTGTTTGGTATTTTGATAACTTATTGTGTTAACCACCTGGTCCTGTATTGTCATAATACATAATATTGCCCTTCTGTTGTTGGGAAGAGGTCTCCAACTCTGAGCCAGGAGTTTGATGCGTCCTTGTCGACATCTCGTCTGCTCAGATTGTGGGGATGTCTTCCATGGAGGGTCATGCTCTTCTGTTGGTTAAGTTTTCCTTCAGTTATGATAATTTCTTCATTTTTCTGGGTTGTGCTCTCATTTAAATTTAGTGATGTTTATTTCTTATCAGAATTGGATATGCTCATGCAGAATGCTGAAACCTGTTTTCAATATGAAAGTACAAAGTATATCCTCAGAAGTTTTATCTGACTGTTGTATAAATTTTTAATGTTTGTTATTCTTATTACTCTGTCAGGAACGTGGCCGGTTGGACCCAAACACAGGATGCGGACACTGACGTACTAGGGGGAAGGACAGGATGTGGATGCCGTGGCATTTAAGGGTAGAGCTGGGGTTCAGGTAGATAGAGTGTCAGGTGGGCAGAGAACAGTGGGCTTCCGGAGTTCAGGCAGGGAGATCCCACAGTTCAGGCAGGCAGGTAGGTAGATTCCTCATGGCGGGCCACAGGGATCCCGGGCAGGGCCACCTCCCAGGCAGGAACACAGAAGCCTGGGCCAGTTGCGGACACCTGGGCAGGTGCGGGGCACAGTCCATGGGAATCGAAGGGAGGCAAGGGTAGGACGGGCCGCATGGATCCCGGGCAGGGATGTCTCCCAGGCAGAAACACAGAGTCCTGGGCCAGACACAGACACCTGGGCAGGTGCGGGGCACAACCCTTAGAGAGCAATATGTGGAAGGAACCGAACCCCCGCCAGGCAGCGACAGTACGGCCTGACCTGCCCGATGGAGGCAACGGGTAGGACATTGGGTCCAGGGTGAACAGCAGGACTACCATGATACACTGGTAAATTGGGAAAGGCAACCGACAGCGTGGCAGCACAAGCAAGGAGAATAAGGCAGAACCGCAGGACCAGCGCACAGGAGAGAAGCAGGGGAACAAGACCAACTGGATAGAGCATTTACAGAACAGTCCAGCAACCAGGGCAAAGCAGGATCCCGAGCAGCACGTCAACCAGGGTAGGACAGGATCCCGAGCAGCACGGCAACCAGGGTAAAACAGGATCCCGAGCCGGGCGGCAACCAGGGTAGAACAGGATTCCAAGCCGGGCGGCGACCAGAGCAGAACAGGATTCCAAGCAGGGCGGCAACCAGGGTAGGACAGGATTCCGAGCATGGCAGCAACCAGGGTAAGACAGGATTCCGAGCCGGGCAGCAACCAGGGTAGGACAGGATTCCAAGCAGGGCAGCGACCAGGGTAGGACAGGATTCCGAGCCGGGCAGCAACCAGAGTAGGACAGGATTCCAAGCAGGGCAGCGACCAGGGTAGGACAGGATTCCAAGCAGGGCAGAGACCAGGGTAGGACAGGATTCCAAGCAGGGCAGCGACCAGGGTAGGACAGGATTCCAAGTCGGACAGCGACCAGAGTAGGACAGGATTCCAAGCAGGGCAGCGACCAGGGTAAGACAGGATTCCGAGCCGGGCAGCGACCAGGGTAGGACAGGATTCCGAGCCGGGCAGCAACCAGGGTAGGACAGGATTCCAAGCCGGGCAGCGACCAGGGTAGGACAGGATTCCAAGCAGGACGGCAACCAGGGTAGGACAGGACTCCGAGCAGGGCGGTGACGAGGGTAGGACAGGATTCCGAGCCGGGCAGCGACCAGGATAGGACAGGATTCCAAGCAGGGCAGCGACCAGGGTAGGACAGGATTCCAAGCAGGGCAGCGACCAGGGTAGGACAGGATTCCGAGCCGGTTGGCGACCAGGGTAGGACAGGATTCCGAGCCGGGCATCAACCAGGATAGGACAGGATTCCAAGCAGGGCAGCGACCAGAGTAGGACAGGATTCCGAGCCGGGCAGCAACCAGGATAGGACAGGATTCCAAGCAGGGCAGCGACCAGGATAGGACAGGATTCCAAGCAGGACGGCAACCAGGGTAGGACAGGATTCCAAGCAGGACAGCGACCAGGGTAGGACAGGATTCCGAGCCGGGCAGCGACCAGGGTAGGACAGGATTCCAAGCCGGGCAGCGACCAGGGTAAGACAGGATTCCGAGCCGGGCAGCGACCAGGGTAGGACAGGATTCCGAGCCGGGCGGCGACCAGGGTAGGACAGGATTCCGAGCCGGGCAGCGACCAGGGTAGGACAGGATTCCAAGCAGGGCAGCGACCAGGGTAGGACAGGATTCCGAGCCGGGCAGCGACCAGGGTAGGACAGGATTCCAAGCCGGGCAGCAACCAGGATAGGACAGGATTCCAAGCAGGGCAGCGACCAGGATAGGACAGGATTCCAAGCAGGGCAGCGACCAGGGTAGGACAGGATTCCGAGCAGGGCAGCGACCAGGGTAGGACAGGATTCCGAGCAGGGCAGCGACCAGGGTAGGACAGGATTCCAAGCAGGGCAGAGACCAGGGTAGGACAGGATTCCAAGCAGGGCAGCGACCAGGGTAGGACAGGATTCCAAGTCGGACAGCGACCAGAGTAGGACAGGATTCCAAGCAGGGCAGCGACCAGGGTAAGACAGGATTCCGAGCCGGGCAGCGACCAGGGTAGGACAGGATTCCGAGCCGGGCAGCAACCAGGGTAGGACAGGATTCCAAGCCGGGCAGCGACCAGGGTAGGACAGGATTCCAAGCAGGACGGCAACCAGGGTAGGACAGGATTCCGAGCAGGGCGGTGACGAGGGTAGGACAGGATTCCGAGCCGGGCAGCGACCAGGGTAGGACAGGATTCCAAGCAGGGCAGCAACCAGGGTAGGACAGGATTCCAAGCCGGGCAGCAACCAGGATAGGACAGGATTCCAAGCAGGGCAGCGACCAGGGTAGGACAGGATTCCAAGCAGGGCAGCGACCAGGGTAGGACAGGATTCCGAGCCGGTTGGCGACCAGGGTAGGACAGGATTCCGAGCCGGGCATCAACCAGGATAGGACAGGATTCCAAGCAGGGCAGCGACCAGAGTAGGACAGGATTCCGAGCCGGGCAGCAACCAGGATAGGACAGGATTCCAAGCAGGGCAGCGACCAGGATAGGACAGGATTCCAAGCAGGACGGCAACCAGGGTAGGACAGGATTCCAAGCAGGACAGCGACCAGGGTAGGACAGGATTCCAAGCCGGGCAGCGACCAGGGTAGGACAGGATTCCAAGCCGGGCAGCGACCAGGGTAAGACAGGATTCCGAGCCGGGCAGCGACCAGGGTAGGACAGGATTCCGAGCCGGGCAGCGACCAGGGTAGGACAGGATTCCAAGCAGGGCAGCGACCAGGGTAGGACAGGATTCCGAGCCGGGCAGCGACCAGGGTAGGACAGGATTCCAAGCCGGGCAGCAACCAGGATAGGACAGGATTCCAAGCAGGGCAGCGACCAGGATAGGACAGGATTCCAAGCAGGGCAGCGACCAGGGTAGGACAGGATTCCGAGCAGGGCAGCGACCAGGGTAGGACAGGATTCCGAGCTGGGCAGCGACCAGGGTAGGACAGGATTCCAAGCCGGGCAGCGACCAGGGTAGGACAGGATTCCAACCCGGGCAGCGACCAGGGTAGGACAGGATTCCAAGCAGGACAGCGACCAGGGTAGGACAGGATTCCAAGCCGGGCGGTGACGTGGGTACGACAGGATTCCAAGCAGGGCAGCAACCAGAGTAGGGCAGGATTCCAAGCCGGGCAGCGACCAGGGTAGGACAGGATTCCAACCCGGGCAGCGACCAGGGTAGGACAGGATTCCGAGCCGGGCAGCGACCAGGGTAGGACAGGATTCCGAGCCGGGCAGCGACCAGGGTAGGACAGGATTCCGAGCCGGGCAGCCACCAGGGTAGGACAGGATTCCAAGCAGGGCAGCGACCAGGGTAGGACAGGATTCCAAGCAGGGCGGCAACCAGGGTAGGACAGGATTCCGAGCCGGCCGGCGACCAGGGTAGGACAGGATTCCAAGCAGGGCGGCAACCAGGGTAGGACAGGATTCCGAGCCGGGCAGAGACCAGGGTAGGACAGGATTCCGAGCAGGACAGCGACCAGGGTAGAACAGGATTCCAAGCAGGGCAGCAACCAGGGTAGAACAGGATTCCAAGTCGGACAGCGACCAGAGTAGGACAGGATTCCAAGCAGGGCAGCGACCAGGGTAAGACAGGATTCCGAGCCGGGCAGCGACCAGGGTAGGACAGGATTCCGAGCCGGGCAGCGACCAGGGTAGGACAGGATTCCGAGCCGGGCAGCGACCAGGGTAGGACAGGATTCCGAGCCAGGCAGCGACCAGGGTAGGACAGGATTCCGAGCCGGGCAGCGACCAGGGTAGGACAGGATTCCGAGCCGGGCAGCGACCAGGGTAGGACAGGATTCCGAGCCAGGCAGCGACCAGGGTAGGACAGGATTCCGAGCCGGGCAGCGACCAGGGTAGGACAGGATTCCAAGCAGGGCAGCAACCAGGGTAGGACAGGATTCCGAGCCGGGTGGCGACCAGGGTAGGACAGGATTCCAAGCAGGGCAGCAACCAGGGTAGGACAGGATTCCGAGCCGGGTGGCGACCAGGGTAGGACAGGATTCCAAGCAGGGCAGCAACCAGGCTAGGACAGGATTCCAAGCCGGGCAGCGACCAGGGTAGGACAGGATTCCGAGCAGGGCAGCGACCAGGGTAGGACAGGATTCCAAGCAGGGCAGCGACCAGGGTAGGACAGGATTCCAAGCAGGGCAGCGACCAGGGTAGGACAGGATTCCGAGCCGGGCAGCAACCAGAGTAGGACAGGATTCCAAGCAGGGCAGCGACCAGGGTAGGACAGGATTCCAAGCAGGGCAGAGACCAGGGTAGGACAGGATTCCAAGCAGGGCAGCGACCAGGGTAGGACAGGATTCCAAGTCGGACAGCGACCAGAGTAGGACAGGATTCCAAGCAGGGCAGCGACCAGGGTAAGACAGGATTCCAAGCAGGGCAGCGACCAGGATAGGACAGGATTCCAAGCAGGGCAGCGACCAGGGTAGGAGAGGATTCCGAGCAGGGCACCGACCAGGGTAGGACAGGATTCCGAGCAGGGCAGCGACCAGGGTAGGACAGGATTCCAAGCAGGGCAGAGACCAGGGTAGGACAGGATTCCAAGCAGGGCAGCGACCAGGGTAGGACAGGATTCCAAGTCGGACAGCGACCAGAGTAGGACAGGATTCCAAGCAGGGCAGCGACCAGGGTAGGACAGGATTCCAAGCAGGGCAGAGACCAGGGTAGGACAGGATTCCAAGCAGGGCAGCGACCAGGGTAGGACAGGATTCCAAGCAGGGCAGCGACCAGGGTAGGACAGGATTCCAAGCAGGACGGCAACCAGGGTAGGACAGGATTCCGAGCAGGGCGGTGACGAGGGTAGGACAGGATTCCGAGCCGGGCAGCGACCAGGGTAGGACAGGATTCCAAGCAGGGCAGCAACCAGGGTAGGACAGGATTCCAAGCCGGGCAGCAACCAGGATAGGACAGGATTCCAAGCAGGGCAGCGACCAGGGTAGGACAGGATTCCAAGCAGGGCAGCGACCAGGGTAGGACAGGATTCCGAGCCGGTTGGCGACCAGGGTAGGACAGGATTCCGAGCCGGGCATCAACCAGGATAGGACAGGATTCCAAGCAGGGCAGCGACCAGAGTAGGACAGGATTCCGAGCCGGGCAGCAACCAGGATAGGACAGGATTCCAAGCAGGGCAGCGACCAGGATAGGACAGGATTCCAAGCAGGACGGCAACCAGGGTAGGACAGGATTCCAAGCAGGACAGCGACCAGGGTAGGACAGGATTCCAAGCCGGGCAGCGACCAGGGTAGGACAGGATTCCAAGCCGGGCAGCGACCAGGGTAAGACAGGATTCCGAGCCGGGCAGCGACCAGGGTAGGACAGGATTCCGAGCCGGGCAGCGACCAGGGTAGGACAGGATTCCAAGCAGGGCAGCGACCAGGGTAGGACAGGATTCCGAGCCGGGCAGCGACCAGGGTAGGACAGGATTCCGAGCCGGGCAGCAACCAGGATAGGACAGGATTCCAAGCCGGGCAGCAACCAGGATAGGACAGGATTCCAAGCAGGGCAGCGACCAGGGTAGGACAGGATTCCGAGCAGGGCAGCGACCAGGGTAGGACAGGATTCCGAGCTGGGCAGCGACCAGGGTAGGACAGGATTCCAAGCCGGGCAGCGACCAGGGTAGGACAGGATTCCAACCCGGGCAGCGACCAGGGTAGGACAGGATTCCAAGCAGGACAGCGACCAGGGTAGGACAGGATTCCAAGCCGGGCGGTGACGTGGGTACGACAGGATTCCAAGCAGGGCAGCAACCAGAGTAGGGCAGGATTCCAAGCCGGGCAGCGACCAGGGTAGGACAGGATTCCAACCCGGGCAGCGACCAGGGTAGGACAGGATTCCGAGCCGGGCAGCGACCAGGGTAGGACAGGATTCCGAGCCGGGCAGCGACCAGGGTAGGACAGGATTCCGAGCCGGGCAGCCACCAGGGTAGGACAGGATTCAAAGCAGGGCAGCGACCAGGGTAGGACAGGATTCCAAGCAGGGCGGCAACCAGGGTAGGACAGGATTCCGAGCCGGCCGGCGACCAGGGTAGGACAGGATTCCAAGCAGGGCGGCAACCAGGGTAGGACAGGATTCCGAGCCGGGCAGAGACCAGGGTAGGACAGGATTCCGAGCAGGACAGCGACCAGGGTAGAACAGGATTCCAAGCAGGGCAGCAACCAGGGTAGAACAGGATTCCAAGTCGGACAGCGACCAGAGTAGGACAGGATTCCAAGCAGGGCAGCGACCAGGGTAAGACAGGATTCCGAGCCGGGCAGCGACCAGGGTAGGACAGGATTCCGAGCCGGGCAGCGACCAGGGTAGGACAGGATTCCGAGCCGGGCAGCGACCAGGGTAGGACAGGATTCCGAGCCAGGCAGCGACCAGGGTAGGACAGGATTCCGAGCCGGGCAGCGACCAGGGTAGGACAGGATTCCGAGCCGGGCAGCGACCAGGGTAGGACAGGATTCCGAGCCAGGCAGCGACCAGGGTAGGACAGGATTCCAAGCAGGGCAGCAACCAGGGTAGGACAGGATTCCGAGCCGGGTGGCGACCAGGGTAGGACAGGATTCCAAGCAGGGCAGCAACCAGGGTAGGACAGGATTCCGAGCCGGGTGGCGACCAGGGTAGGACAGGATTCCAAGCAGGGCAGCAACCAGGCTAGGACAGGATTCCAAGCCGGGCAGCGACCAGGGTAGGACAGGATTCCGAGCAGGGCAGCGACCAGGGTAGGACAGGATTCCAAGCAGGGCAGCGACCAGGGTAGGACAGGATTCCAAGCAGGGCAGCGACCAGGGTAGGACAGGATTCCGAGCCGGGCAGCAACCAGAGTAGGACAGGATTCCAAGCAGGGCAGCGACCAGGGTAGGACAGGATTCCAAGCAGGGCAGAGACCAGGGTAGGACAGGATTCCAAGCAGGGCAGCGACCAGGGTAGGACAGGATTCCAAGTCGGACAGCGACCAGAGTAGGACAGGATTCCAAGCAGGGCAGCGACCAGGGTAAGACAGGATTCCGAGCCGGGCAGCGACCAGGGTAGGACAGGATTCCGAGCCGGGCAGCGACCAGGGTAGGACAGGATTCCGAGCCGGGCAGCGACCAGGGTAGGACAGGATTCCGAGCCAGGCAGCGACCAGGGTAGGACAGGATTCTGAGCCGGGCAGCGACCAGGATAGGACAGGATTCCAAGCAGGGCAGCAACCAGGGTAGGACAGGATTCCGAGCCGGGTGGCGACCAGGGTAGGACAGGATTCCAAGCAGGGCAGCAACCAGGCTAGGACAGGATTCCAAGCAGGGCAGCGACCAGGGTAGGACAGGATTCCAAGCAGGGCAGCGACCAGGGTAGGACAGGATTCCGAGCCGGGCAGCAACCAGAGTAGGACAGGATTCCAAGCAGGGCAGCGACCAGGGTAGGACAGGATTCCAAGCAGGGCAGAGACCAGGGTAGGACAGGATTCCAAGCAGGGCAGCGACCAGGGTAGGACAGGATTCCGAGCCGGGCAGCGACCAGGGTAGGACAGGATTCCAAGCAGGGCAGCGACCAGGGTAGGACAGGATTCCGAGCCGGGCAGCGACCAGGGTAGGACAGGATTCCAAGCAGGGCAGCGACCAGGGTAGGACAGGATTCCGAGCAGGACAGCGACCAGGGTAGGACAGGATTCCGAGCAGGACAGCGACCAGGGTAGAACAGGATTCCAAGTCGGACAGCGACCAGAGTAGGACAGGATTCCAAGCCAGGCGGCGACCAGGGTAGGACAGGATTCCGAGCCGGGCGGCGACCAGGGTAGGACAGGATTCCGAGCCGGGCGGCAACCAGGGTAGGACAGGATTCCAAGCCAGGCGGCAACCAGGGTAGGACAGGATTCCAAGCCAGGCGGCAACCAGGGTAGGACAGGATTCCGAGCCGGGCGGCAACCAGGGTAGGACAGGATTCCAAGCCAGGCGGCAACCAGGGTAGGACAGGATTCCGAGCCGGGCGGCAACCAGAGTAGGACAGGATTCCAAGCCAGGCGGCGACCAGGGTAGGACAGGATTCCGAGCCGGGCGGCAACCAGGGTAGGACAGGATTTCAAGCCAGGCGGCAACCAGGGTAGGACAGGATTCCAAGCCAGGCGGCAACCAGGGTAGGACAGGATTCCAAGCCAGGCAGCAACCAGGGTAGGACAGGATTCCAAGCAGGGCAGCAACCAGGGTAGGACAGGATTCCAAGCAGGGCAGCGACCAGGGTAGGACAGGATTCCAAGCCAGGCAGCAACCAGGCTAGGACAGGATTCCGAGCCGGGCAGCGACCAGGGTAGGACAGGATTCCAAGCAGGGCAGCGACCAGGGTAGGACAGGATTCCGAGCAGGACAGCGACCAGGGTAGGACAGGATTCCGAGCAGGACAGCGACCAGGGTAGAACAGGATTCCAAGCTGGGCAGCAACCAGGGTAGAACAGGATTCCAAGTCGGACAGCGACCAGAGTAGGACAGGATTCCAAGCCAGGCGGCGACCAGGATAGGACAGGATTCCGAGCCAGGCGGCAACCAGGGTAGGACAGGATTCCAAGCCAGGCGGCAACCAGGGTAGGACAGGATTCCAAGCCAGGCGGCAACCAGGGTAGGACAGGATTCCAAGCCAGGCGGCAACCAGGGTAGGACAGGATTCCAAGCAGGGCAGCAACCAGGGTAGAACAGGATTCCAAGCAGGGCAGCAACCAGGGTAGGACAGGATTCCGAGCCGGGCAGCGACCAGAGTAGAACAGGATTCCAAGCAGGGCAGCAACCAGGGTAGGACAGGATTCCGAGCCGGGCGGCGACCAGGGTAGAACAGGATTCCAAGCAGGGCGGCGACCAGGGTAGAACAGGATTCCGAGCCGGGCGGCAACCAGGGTAGGACAGGATTCCGAGCCGGGCGGCAACCAGGGTAGAACAGGATTCCGAGCCGGGCGGCGACCAGGGTAGGACAGGATTCCGAGCCGGGCGGCAACCAGGGTAGGACAGGATTCCGAGCCGGGCGGCAACCAGGGTAGAACAGGATTCCAAGCAGGGCAGCGACCAGGGTAGGACAGGATTCCGAGCAGGACAGCGACCAGGTTAGGACAGGATTCCAAGCCAGGCGGCAACCAGGGTAGGACAGGATTCCGAGCCGGGCGGCAACCAGGGTAGGACAGGATTCCGAGCCGGGCGGCAACCAGGGTAGGACAGGATTCCAAGCCAGGCGGCAACCAGGGTAGGACAGGATTCCAAGCAGGGCAGCAACCAGGGTAGGACAGGATTCCAAGCAGGGCAACGACCAGGGTAGGACAGGATTCCAAGCAGGGCAGCAACCAGGGTAGGACAGGATTCCGAGCCGGGCAGCAACCAGAGTAGGACAGGTTTCCAAGCAGGGCAGCAACCAGGGTAGGACAGGATTCCAAGCCGGGCGGCGACCAGGGTAGGACAGGATTCCGAGCCGGGCAGCAACCAGAGTAGGACAGGATTCCAAGCAGGGCAGCGACCAGGGTAGGACAGGATTCCAAGCAGGGCAGAGACCAGGGTAGGACAGGATTCCAAGCAGGGCAGCGACCAGGGTAGGACAGGATTCCAAGTCGGACAGCGACCAGAGTAGGACAGGATTCCAAGCAGGGCAGCGACCAGGGTAAGACAGGATTCCGAGCCGGGCAGCGACCAGGGTAGGACAGGATTCCGAGCCGGGCAGCAACCAGGGTAGGACAGGATTCCAAGCCGGGCAGCGACCAGGGTAGGACAGGATTCCAAGCAGGACGGCAACCAGGGTAGGACAGGATTCCGAGCAGGGCGGTGACGAGGGTAGGACAGGATTCCGAGCCGGGCAGCGACCAGGGTAGGACAGGATTCCAAGCAGGGCAGCGACCAGGGTAGGACAGGATTCCAAGCAGGGCAGCGACCAGGGTAGGACAGGATTCCGAGCCGGTTGGCGACCAGGGTAGGACAGGATTCCGAGCCGGGCATCAACCAGGATAGGACAGGATTCCAAGCAGGGCAGCGACCAGAGTAGGACAGGATTCCGAGCCGGGCAGCAACCAGGATAGGACAGGATTCCAAGCAGGGCAGCGACCAGGATAGGACAGGATTCCAAGCAGGACGGCAACCAGGGTAGGACAGGATTCCAAGCAGGACAGCGACCAGGGTAGGACAGGATTCCGAGCCGGGCAGCGACCAGGGTAGGACAGGATTCCAAGCCGGGCAGCGACCAGGGTAAGACAGGATTCCGAGCCGGGCAGCGACCAGGGTAGGACAGGATTCCGAGCCGGGCAGCGACCAGGGTAGGACAGGATTCCAAGCAGGGCAGCGACCAGGGTAGGACAGGATTCCGAGCCGGGCAGCGACCAGGGTAGGACAGGATTCCAAGCCGGGCAGCAACCAGGATAGGACAGGATTCCAAGCAGGGCAGCGACCAGGATAGGACAGGATTCCAAGCAGGGCAGCGACCAGGGTAGGACAGGATTCCGAGCAGGGCAGCGACCAGGGTAGGACAGGATTCCGAGCTGGGCAGCGACCAGGGTAGGACAGGATTCCAAGCCGGGCAGCGACCAGGGTAGGACAGGATTCCAACCCGGGCAGCGACCAGGGTAGGACAGGATTCCAAGCAGGACAGCGACCAGGGTAGGACAGGATTCCAAGCCGGGCGGTGACGTGGGTACGACAGGATTCCAAGCAGGGCAGCAACCAGAGTAGGGCAGGATTCCAAGCCGGGCAGCGACCAGGGTAGGACAGGATTCCAACCCGGGCAGCGACCAGGGTAGGACAGGATTCCGAGCCGGGCAGCGACCAGGGTAGGACAGGATTCCGAGCCGGGCAGCGACCAGGGTAGGACAGGATTCCGAGCCGGGCAGCCACCAGGGTAGGACAGGATTCCAAGCAGGGCAGCGACCAGGGTAGGACAGGATTCCAAGCAGGGCGGCAACCAGGGTAGGACAGGATTCCGAGCCGGCCGGCGACCAGGGTAGGACAGGATTCCAAGCAGGGCGGCAACCAGGGTAGGACAGGATTCCGAGCCGGGCAGAGACCAGGGTAGGACAGGATTCCGAGCAGGACAGCGACCAGGGTAGAACAGGATTCCAAGCAGGGCAGCAACCAGGGTAGAACAGGATTCCAAGTCGGACAGCGACCAGAGTAGGACAGGATTCCAAGCAGGGCAGCGACCAGGGTAGGACAGGATTCCGAGCCGGGCGGCAACCAGGGTAGGACAGGATTTCAAGCCAGGCGGCAACCAGGGTAGGACAGGATTCCAAGCCAGGCGGCAACCAGGG
Organism: Hypanus sabinus; assembly: GCF_030144855.1. NCBI lineage: Eukaryota > Metazoa > Chordata > Chondrichthyes > Myliobatiformes > Dasyatidae > Hypanus > Hypanus sabinus. The sequence continues at coordinate 101,702,236 of NC_082708.1, read as the reverse complement.
TAGGACAGGATTCCAAGCCAGGCAGCAACCAGGGTAGGACAGGATTCCAAGCAGGGCAGCAACCAGGGTAGGACAGGATTCCGAGCCGGGCAGCGACCAGGGTAGGACAGGATTCCAAGCCGGGCAGCGACCAGGGTAGGACAGGATTCCAAGCAGGGCAGCGACCAGGGTAGGACAGGATTCCGAGCAGGACAGCGACCAGGGTAGGACAGGATTCCGAGCAGGACAGCGACCAGGGTAGAACAGGATTCCAAGCTGGGCAGCAACCAGGGTAGAACAGGATTCCAAGTCGGACAGCGACCAGAGTAGGACAGGATTCCAAGCCAGGCGGCGACCAGGATAGGACAGGATTCCGAGCCAGGCGGCAACCAGGGTAGGACAGGATTCCAAGCCAGGCGGCAACCAGGGTAGGACAGGATTCCAAGCCAGGCGGCAACCAGGGTAGGACAGGATTCCAAGCCAGGCGGCAACCAGGGTAGGACAGGATTCCAAGCAGGGCAGCAACCAGGGTAGAACAGGATTCCAAGCAGGGCAGCAACCAGGGTAGGACAGGATTCCGAGCCGGGCAGCGACCAGAGTAGAACAGGATTCCAAGCAGGGCAGCAACCAGGGTAGGACAGGATTCCGAGCCGGGCGGCGACCAGGGTAGAACAGGATTCCAAGCAGGGCGGCGACCAGGGTAGAACAGGATTCCGAGCCGGGCGGCAACCAGGGTAGGACAGGATTCCGAGCCGGGCGGCAACCAGGGTAGAACAGGATTCCGAGCCGGGCGGCGACCAGGGTAGGACAGGATTCCGAGCCGGGCGGCAACCAGGGTAGGACAGGATTCCGAGCCGGGCGGCAACCAGGGTAGAACAGGATTCCAAGCAGGGCAGCGACCAGGGTAGGACAGGATTCCGAGCAGGACAGCGACCAGGTTAGGACAGGATTCCAAGCAGGGCAGCGACCAGGGTAGGACAGGATTCCGAGCCGGGCAGCGACCAGGGTAGGACAGGATTCCGAGCAGGGCAGCGACCAGGGTAGGACAGGATTCCGAGCTGGGCAGCGACCAGGGTAGGACAGGATTCCAAGCCGGGCAGCGACCAGGGTAGGACAGGATTCCAACCCGGGCAGCGACCAGGGTAGGACAGGATTCCAAGCAGGACAGCGACCAGGGTAGGACAGGATTCCAAGCCAGGCGGTGACGTGGGTACGACAGGATTCCAAGCAGGGCAGCAACCAGAGTAGGGCAGGATTCCAAGCCGGGCAGCGACCAGGGTAGGACAGGATTCCAACCCGGGCAGCGACCAGGGTAGGACAGGATTCCGAGCCGGGCAGCGACCAGGGTAGGACAGGATTCCGAGCCGGGCAGCGACCAGGGTAGGACAGGATTCCGAGCCGGGCAGCCACCAGGGTAGGACAGGATTCCAAGCAGGGCAGCGACCAGGGTAGGACAGGATTCCAAGCAGGGCGGCAACCAGGGTAGGACAGGATTCCGAGCCGGCCGGCGACCAGGGTAGGACAGGATTCCAAGCAGGGCGGCAACCAGGGTAGGACAGGATTCCGAGCCGGGCAGAGACCAGGGTAGGACAGGATTCCGAGCAGGACAGCGACCAGGGTAGAACAGGATTCCAAGCAGGGCAGCAACCAGGGTAGAACAGGATTCCAAGTCGGACAGCGACCAGAGTAGGACAGGATTCCAAGCAGGGCAGCGACCAGGGTAAGACAGGATTCCGAGCCGGGCAGCGACCAGGGTAGGACAGGATTCCGAGCCGGGCAGCGACCAGGGTAGGACAGGATTCCGAGCCGGGCAGCGACCATGGTAGGACAGGATTCCGAGCCGGGCAGCGACCAGGGTAGGACAGGATTCCGAGCCGGGCAGCGACCAGGGTAGGACAGGATTCCGAGCCAGGCAGCGACCAGGGTAGGACAGGATTCCGAGCCGGGCAGCGACCAGGGTAGGACAGGATTCCAAGCAGGGCAGCAACCAGGGTAGGACAGGATTCCGAGCCGGGTGGCGACCAGGGTAGGACAGGATTCCAAGCAGGGCAGCGACCAGGGTAGGACAGGATTCCGAGCCGGGCAGAGACCAGGGTAGGACAGGATTCCGAGCAGGACAGCGACCAGGGTAGAACAGGATTCCAAGCAGGGCAGCAACCAGGGTAGAACAGGATTCCAAGTCGGACAGCGACCAGAGTAGGACAGGATTCCAAGCAGGGCAGCGACCAGGGTAAGACAGGATTCCGAGCCGGGCAGCGACCAGGGTAGGACAGGATTCCGAGCCGGGCAGCGACCAGGGTAGGACAGGATTCCGAGCCGGGCAGCGACCAGGGTAGGACAGGATTCCGAGCCGGGCAGCGACCAGGGTAGGACAGGATTCCGAGCCGGGCAGCGACCAGGGTAGGACAGGATTCCGAGCCAGGCAGCGACCAGGGTAGGACAGGATTCCGAGCCGGGCAGCGACCAGGGTAGGACAGGATTCCAAGCAGGGCAGCAACCAGGGTAGGACAGGATTCCGAGCCGGGTGGCGACCAGGGTAGGACAGGATTCCAAGCAGGGCAGCAACCAGGGTAGGACAGGATTCCGAGCCGGGTGGCGACCAGGGTAGGACAGGATTCCAAGCAGGGCAGCAACCAGGCTAGGACAGGATTCCAAGCCGGGCAGCGACCAGGGTAGGACAGGATTCCGAGCAGGGCAGCGACCAGGGTAGGACAGGATTCCAAGCAGGGCAGCGACCAGGGTAGGACAGGATTCCAAGCAGGGCAGCGACCAGGGTAGGACAGGATTCCGAGCCGGGCAGCAACCAGAGTAGGACAGGATTCCAAGCAGGGCAGCGACCAGGGTAGGACAGGATTCCAAGCAGGGCAGAGACCAGGGTAGGACAGGATTCCAAGCAGGGCAGCGACCAGGGTAGGACAGGATTCCAAGTCGGACAGCGACCAGAGTAGGACAGGATTCCAAGCAGGGCAGCGACCAGGGTAGGACAGGATTCCAAGTCGGGCAGCAACCAGGTTAGGACAGGATTCCAAGCAGGGCAGCGACCAGGGTAGGACAGGATTCCAAGTCGGGCAGCAACCAGGATAGGACAGGATTCCAAGTCGGGCAGCAACCAGGTTAGGACAGGATTCCGAGCCGGGCAGCGACCAGGGTAGGACAGGATTCCGAGCCGGGCAGCGACCAGGGTAGGACAGGATTCCGAGCCGGGCAGCGACCAGGGTAGGACAGGATTCCGAGCCAGGCAGCGACCAGGGTAGGACAGGATTCTGAGCCGGGCAGCGACCAGGATAGGACAGGATTCCAAGCAGGGCAGCAACCAGGGTAGGACAGGATTCCGAGCCGGGTGGCGACCAGGGTAGGACAGGATTCCAAGCAGGGCAGCAACCAGGCTAGGACAGGATTCCAAGCAGGGCAGCGACCAGGGTAGGACAGGATTCCAAGCAGGGCAGCGACCAGGGTAGGACAGGATTCCGAGCCGGGCAGCAACCAGAGTAGGACAGGATTCCAAGCAGGGCAGCGACCAGGGTAGGACAGGATTCCAAGCAGGGCAGAGACCAGGGTAGGACAGGATTCCAAGCAGGGCAGCGACCAGGGTAGGACAGGATTCCGAGCCGGGCAGCGACCAGGGTAGGACAGGATTCCAAGCAGGGCAGCGACCAGGGTAGGACAGGATTCCGAGCCGGGCAGCGACCAGGGTAGGACAGGATTCCAAGCAGGGCAGCGACCAGGGTAGGACAGGATTCCGAGCAGGACAGCGACCAGGGTAGGACAGGATTCCGAGCAGGACAGCGACCAGGGTAGAACAGGATTCCAAGTCGGACAGCGACCAGAGTAGGACAGGATTCCAAGCCAGGCGGCGACCAGGGTAGGACAGGATTCCGAGCCGGGCGGCGACCAGGGTAGGACAGGATTCCGAGCCGGGCGGCAACCAGTGTAGGACAGGATTCCAAGCCAGGCGGCAACCAGGGTAGGACAGGATTCCAAGCCAGGCGGCAACCAGGGTAGGACAGGATTCCGAGCCGGGCGGCAACCAGGGTAGGACAGGATTCCAAGCCAGGCGGCAACCAGGGTAGGACAGGATTCCGAGCCGGGCGGCAACCAGAGTAGGACAGGATTCCAAGCCAGGCGGCGACCAGGGTAGGACAGGATTCCGAGCCGGGCGGCAACCAGGGTAGGACAGGATTTCAAGCCAGGCGGCAACCAGGGTAGGACAGGATTCCAAGCCAGGCGGCAACCAGGGTAGGACAGGATTCCAAGCCAGGCAGCAACCAGGGTAGGACAGGATTCCAAGCAGGGCAGCAACCAGGGTAGGACAGGATTCCGAGCCGGGCAGCGACCAGGGTAGGACAGGATTCCAAGCAGGGCAGCGACCAGGGTAGGACAGGATTCCGAGCAGGACAGCGACCAGGGTAGGACAGGATTCCGAGCAGGACAGCGACCAGGGTAGAACAGGATTCCAAGCTGGGCAGCAACCAGGGTAGAACAGGATTCCAAGTCGGACAGCGACCAGAGTAGGACAGGATTCCAAGCAGGGCAGCAACCAGGGTAGGACAGGATTCCGAGCCGGGCAGCGACCAGAGTAGAACAGGATTCCAAGCAGGGCAGCAACCAGGGTAGGACAGGATTCCGAGCCGGGCGGCGACCAGGGTAGAACAGGATTCCAAGCAGGGCGGCGACCAGGGTAGAACAGGATTCCGAGCCGGGCGGCAACCAGGGTAGGACAGGATTCCGAGCCGGGCGGCAACCAGGGTAGAACAGGATTCCGAGCCGGGCGGCGACCAGGGTAGGACAGGATTCCGAGCCGGGCGGCAACCAGGGTAGGACAGGATTCCGAGCCGGGCGGCAACCAGGGTAGAACAGGATTCCAAGCAGGGCAGCGACCAGGGTAGGACAGGATTCCGAGCAGGACAGCGACCAGGTTAGGACAGGATTCCAAGCCAGGCGGCAACCAGGGTAGGACAGGATTCCGAGCCGGGCGGCAACCAGGGTAGGACAGGATTCCGAGCCGGGCGGCAACCAGGGTAGGACAGGATTCCAAGCCAGGCGGCAACCAGGGTAGGACAGGATTCCGAGCCGGGCGGCAACCAGGGTAGGACAGGATTCCAAGCCAGGCGGCAACCAGGGTAGGACAGGATTCCAAGCCAGGCGGCAACCAGGGTAGGACAGGATTCCAAGCAGGGCAGCAACCAGGGTAGAACAGGATTCCAAGCAGGGCAGCAACCAGGGTAGGACAGGATTCCGAGCCGGGCGGCAACCAGAGTAGGACAGGATTCCAAGCCAGGCGGCGACCAGGGTAGGACAGGATTCCGAGCCGGGCGGCAACCAGGGTAGGACAGGATTCCAAGCCAGCCGGCAACCAGGGTAGGACAGGATTCCAAGCCAGGCGGCAACCAGGGTAGGACAGGATTCCAAGCAGGGCAGCAACCAGGGTAGAACAGGATTCCAAGCAGGGCAGCAACCAGGGTAGGACAGGATTCCGAGCCGGGCGGCAACCAGAGTAGGACAGGATTCCAAGCCAGGCGGCGACCAGGGTAGGACAGGATTCCGAGCCGGGCGGCAACCAGGGTAGGACAGGATTCCAAGCCAGCCGGCAACCAGGGTAGGACAGGATTCCAAGCCAGGCGGCAACCAGGGTAGGACAGGATTCCAAGCAGGGCAGCAACCAGGGTAGAACAGGATTCCAAGCAGGGCAGCAACCAGGGTAGGACAGGATTCCGAGCCGGGCAGCGACCAGGGTAGGACAGGATTCCAAGCAGGGCAGCGACCAGGGTAGGACAGGATTCCGAGCTGGACAGCGACCAGGGTAGGACAGGATTCCGAGCAGGGCAGCGACCAGGGTAGGACAGGATTCCGAGCTGGACAGCGACCAGGGTAGGACAGGATTCCGAGCCGGACAGCGACCAGGGTAGGACAGGATTCCAAGCAGGGCAGCGACCAGGGTAGGACAGGATTCCGAGCTGGGCAGCAACCAGGGTAGAACAGGATTCCAAGTCGGACAGCGACCAGAGTAGGACAGGATTCCGAGCAGGACAGCAACCAGGGTAGAACAGGATTCCGAGCAGGGCAGCGACCAGGGTAGGACAGGATTCCGAGCCGGACAGCGACCAGGGTAGGACAGGATTCCAAGCAGGGCAGCAACCAGGGTAGAACAGGATTCCAAGCAGGGCAGCAACCAGGGTAGGACAGGATTCCGAGCCGGGCAGCGACCAGAGTAGAACAGGATTCCAAGCAGGGCAGCGACCAGGGTAGGACAGGATTCCAAGCAGGGCAGCGACCAGGATAGGACAGGATTCCAAGCCAGGCGGCAACCTGGGTAGGACAGGATTCCAAGCTGGGTGGCGACCAGGGTAGGACAGGATTCCAAGCCGGGTGGCGACCAGGGTAGGACAGGATTCCAAGCAGGGCAGAGACCAGGGTAGGACAGGATTCCAAGCAGGGCAGCAACCAGGGTAGAACAGGATTCCGAGCCGGGCAGCGACCAGGGTAGGACAGGATTCCGAGCCGGGCGGCGACCAGGGTAGAACAGGATTCCGAGCCGGGCGGCAACCAGGGTAGAACAGGATTCCGAGCCGGGCGGCAACCAGGGTAGGGCAGGATTCCGAGCCGGGCGGCAACCAGGGTAGAACAGGATTCCGAGCCGGGCGGCAACCAGGGTAGGACAGGATTCCGAGCCGGGCAGCGACCAGGGTAGGACAGGATTCCAAGCAGGGCAGCGACCAGGGTAGGACAGGATTCCAAGCAGGGCAGCGACCAGGGTAGGACAGGATTCCAAGTCGGGCAGCGACCAGGGTAGGACAGGATTCCGAGCAGGACAGCGACCAGGGTAGAACAAGATTCCAAGTCGGGCAGCGACCAGGTTAGGACAGGATTCCGAGCAGGGCAGCGACCAGGGTAGGACAGGATTCCGAGCCGGGCAGCAACCAGGTTAGGACAGGATTCCGAGCAGGGCAGCAACCAGGGTAGGACAGGATTCCGAGCCGGGCAGCGACCAGGGTAGGACAGGATTCCGAGCAGGACAGCGACCAGGTTAGGACAGGATTCCGAGCCGGGCAGCAACCAGGTTAGGACAGGATTCCGAGCAGGGCAGCAACCAGGGTAAGACAGGATTCCGAGCCGGGCAGCGACCAGGGTAGGACAGGATTCCGAGCCGGGCAGCAACCAGGGTAGGACAGGATTCCGAGCAGGGCGGTGACGAGGGTAGGACAGGATTCCGAGCCAGGCGGCGACCAGGGTAGGACAGGATTCCGAGCAGGGCAGCGACCAGGGTAGGACAGGATTCCGAGCTGGGTGGCGACCAGGGTAGAACAGGATTCCGAGCCGGGCGGCGACCAGGGTAGGACAGGATTCCAAGCCGGTTGGCGACCAGGATAGGACAGGATTCCAAGCAGGGCAGCAACCAGGGTAGAACAGGATTCCAAGCAGGGCAGCGACCAGGGTAGGACAGGATTCCGAGCAGGACAGCGACCAGGATAGGACAGGATTCCAAGCAGGGCAGCAACCAGGGTAGGACAGGATTCCGAGCCGGGTGGCGACCAGGGTAGAACAGGATTCCGAGCCGGGCAGCGACCAGGGTAGGACAGGATTCCAAGCAGGGCAGCGACCAGGGTAGGACAGGATTCCAAGCAGGGCAGCGACCAGGGTAGGACAGGATTCCGAGCAGGACAGCGACCAGGGTAGGACAGGATTCCAAGTCGGACAGCGACCAGAGTAGGACAGGATTCCAAGCCAGGCGGCAACCAGGGTAGAACAGGATTCCGAGCCGGTCAGCGACCAGGGTAGAACAGGATTCCAAGCCGGGCGGCAACCAGGGTAGGACAGGATTCCAAGCAGGGCAGCGACCAGGGTAGGACAGGATTCCAAGCCAGGCGGCAACCAGGGTAGAACAGGATTCCGAGCCGGGCAGCGACCAGGGTAGAACAGGATTCCAAGCCGGGCGGCAACCAGGGTAGGACAGGATTCCAAGCAGGGCAGCGACCAGGGTAGGACAGGATTCCAAGCCGGGCGGCAACGAGGGTAGGACAGGATTCCGAGCCGGGCGGCGACCAGGGTAGGACAGGATTCCAAGCCGGGCGGCAACGAGGGTAGGACAGGATTCCAAGCAGGGCAGCGACCAGGGTAGAACAGGATTCCAAGCCGGGCGGCAACGAGGGTAGGACAGGATTCCGAGCCGGGCGGCGACCAGGGTAGGACAGGATTCCGAGCCGGGCGGCAACCAGGGTAGGACAGGATACAGAACAAAACAACCACCCACCTGGTCCCAGTCCCAAAGTCTCTTATAAACACCTGCAGCTCAATGAGTCACAGGTGTGCTTCTTTGTGCTATGAGGGTCCTAACTAGTTCACGGGTGTTGGGAGGGATAACTGCAGGACCCAGAGTCTGGAGCACTCAGACTGGATCGAGACCCGGAACGCGGATTCCGGACCAGACCAGACCCTGACATGCTCCTCCCTTCCTAGGCACTGTTAATCTAAGTACATTTGAGTGTACTGTACATAAAGTTTTCTGAAATATATCATTTCAGTTTTTATTTTTCTTTGTAAATTGTCCAGATCAGTTTCGGACCAAGATATCATGCCAAAAGAATAAATTAAGAAAGGCAAAGTGAAAGTGTTTATTGCCTTTGTTATATTTTTATTGTTGTGCTGTCTATGGCAGAAGTTCTTATGCCTTGAAGTAAATTCTGTCAAAAGATTTTCCTTTATCACACAATCATCTATTTTCTTTGCTTGATGATGTTCCAGATACCTATATGTTTCATATTCATCCATCAGTTGTATTCTGCTGTTCTGTTTTGTATTCTATTATGTGTATTGCACCTTCCTTTATGTTTAATGTTCTGCACTTACCTAGTCTGAAGTTCATGTTAATATCTTTCGAAAATAGTTCTACTATTTGAATTAATTGCTTTAGCTTTACTGATGAAGGAGCATATAATTTCAAATCATCTATGTATAGAAGTTATGGGTCATTTTGTTGTTCCAGATTTGATACCAAATTTTTCTCTGTTTCAGTAAATTAGAGAGCGGGTTTAAAGCCAGACAGAACCATAGTGGACATAGAGAGTCTCCTTAGAAAATGATCAGCCATGATCTCAGAATGGCAGTGCAGGCTCAAAGGGCCAAATGGTCTACTTCTGCACCTATTGTCTATTGTAAAATGCCTCAGTTTATTTTCATAATGGTGGTTGTTCTTTTTTGGTTGTTAATAGATAGGGTGATTATTGGATACCAGTACTTCATCAGCTATTGCAGGAATTTCAGAAATATTGGGTGTTGTTTATATATATTAAGAACTTCCACTAACCATGAGTGTGGGACAGAGTCAAATGCCTTTTGGTAGTCAATATAGCAACTTTGAAGATTTCTGCTTTTCCACTGAGCTTGATTTAAAATTACAGAATCTATTATCAGTTGTTCTTTCATACACTTATGGCATCCTTTCTGCCTTTCTGTAAGTATATTGTGGTTATACAAATGAGTGGTGATTAGTTGTGAGATGCTTGATGTTACAATATTATATATAGTTTGTAAACAAGTAATAGGACAATACTTTGATGAATCATTTGTGATTTCCCCTTTAGACAAAAAATATGTTCTATCTTCTGTCAAACATTCAGACAGCTTTTCAGGATTTTTAAGAAAATTGTTGATATGCATTAATGGGTACAGATAAAGGCAAGTATATTTTTATACCAATAATTATGAATATTATAACTGCCAGTACTTTTCCAGTTGTGGGTATTTTTTATAACCTCTTTCAGCATATTCATTGTAACTTCAGGTACTTGCATTCTTCAATTGTGTGTGTGTGATCTTTATCCTCCCTAATCCAGCTTGATTGTGTATCATCTTGTTTGACCAGATGCTAAAGCAAAAGTTCATTATCTCTGTGATCGTTGGTAGTTATGCGCTAGGGTTGGTGACATTGTCCTGTACAAACCTTTTTCATTGTTTCTGAACTGATAATTCTGTTTTCTTTGTCTGGTGCATTGCATGTATCTATCTAGTCTGGCTTTGTACACACCAAGCTTTTGTTTTGGTGTATCTATAAACTCTACAGCTTTAGTTAGGCTGATCATATCTTGTCTGAACCTTAATATTTCCTTAGTATTACCTAAGCTTTTCTCTTAACTTTCTTGTTCGGGTTATCCATTTTATACACCAACAGGTGGGCTTTTTCTGCTCTTGGATTCAATTTTGCTTATAAACCGTCTGATGAGGTTTCAGATCTCTGCTCCTGTTGTCAGAGCCGGGGCTGTCATCTAGTTCCGTCAGCAATGGTGCTGCTACTGGCCGCCCCTGGTTCCAGTGCAGTCGTTTCATCCCATCCGCGATGGTGCTGCTGCTGTTATTATTATTATTGTTATTAGTAGTAGTAGTAGTAGTAGTATTTTATTATTTTATTTTTGTATTTGCACAGTTTCTTGCACTTTTGCACTTTGGTTGTTTGCCTGTCTTGTTGGGTGTGGTCTTTCACCGATTTTATTGTTTCTTGGAATTACTGTTTGTATATAATGACATATCGGACTTTGAAAATAAGTTGACTTAGAACTTTGAAGGGTTATCTCTCATATTTCATAATCATTGCAGGGGGTCCATGTCCCTGTTAATTCCTATGCCCCACAGACCTCCCCCCACAGAACTATTTAAAAAGACTTTACCACCATCAGGTAACTTGCTGATTGATTTTGTTTGGTTGTTGTTACAAATCCATGTTTGCTTGCCACTATGCAGGATTCAGTTCGATTCGAAATATATTCAGGGAGCAGTGTACCAGGTTCCACAGAACAAATTCTGATTTCAAAGCTTTTGCACAAATCAGTTTCTCTGCGACACACAGAACTGAGACAGGAGAAGAGCGGTGGAATTAGCAAACATTCCAAATGGAATTCAGTGTAACCGAACAGGAGGAAGAGCACACAGAACTGGAAAATCTGCTAGAAGATGGAGCAGGATAACAAAAAAAAGCTCTCAGAATAAGGCTACATCTGCACAGTACGTTAAGGAAGCAGTCCCACTAGTTGACCTCCAATGAAAAATGTGGGACATAAATATCTTTCAGCAAAGCCTTATTCACTTAAATCTGAAACCAGCTGTAGCCAGGACTACAACTCAGCAGGTGCAGACCACTTTGTCACGGGCTCACATCATCGACTTGCTGGCCGTGTATGAAATATGTAGTAGTGAAAATATTGTAATCTTGTGATAGAGCACAGAAGTTTACTACAAATCCTGCTTGATAGTCATTGTTGATGGATTGTTGCCTTTTATAAATTATGTGCTTGGATGCCAAGATCCTTCAGTAACATATTGATAAATGCAAAAACATACAAAGAGCTAGAGGAACTCAGCAGGTCAGGTAACATCTATGGAAGGAAGTGGACAGCTGATATTTGGATGGAGATCCTTCATCTGGACTAGTTTTTGTGGAAACTTGTTTTGGTAAATTGGATGGCACACTTCCAACATTACTTCAATGAGTCGACTTCAAATTTATTTTCTTGTTAGAAAGGCAATGTAGAACAAACTGATGATATGAGAGACGCATAATCGGAGCATTTTAAAGATCAGAGAATGATTGGATAGAAACAGTATAGTTTTATGAAGGGAAGATGATGTTTGAAAACTTAGCTTTTTGAGGATATATTCAATGTGCTAGATCAAGGAGACCTGTGGTTGAATTCTGTTGGATTTTCAAAAGATATTTGATAAGGTGCTGCATAGAAGGCCGTTAAATAAAAATAAAGGCATATTGTTTAAGATATAGGAAAGAAAGAGTTTGGTTAAAAATACACTGAGGAAAAACTAATGTTCTTTCCTAACAAGGTGCCAAAGGGTTCAGTATCGGTCTTCCAGATATGAGTAATTTATATAAACAAATTAGATAAAGAGGCAGAATATATCATCCGCAAGTATAATCAGATTATAATATTAAGCAGAGAGGTAGATGGTGAAACAGGATTAGTAGCCTATTCTTGCTTCTGTTACGAAAATAAGGAGATGGAATGAAATTTTTGAGCTATTTCTAGTATAATTAATGGTATGTAATATTTGCACAAACCGTCCCTTTGACTCGATAACCTAGAAATTGGAAATGGTGTTTCTTAAGCACCATGAAATCAAAACTGATTTTACTTGGAGGAAATTATATTAGGGATTATTCTCAAGTTAAATTATGCTAATCACAAAATTGGAACAGATTCTTCTGGTCTTGATCTATGCTGGTGTCATACATAAAGTTTCTAATTATATCATTAATGGCACAGTGCTCTTTCAACCATACTGATATGACCTGGATTTCAAAACTCCATAACGACCATTGTGAAGCAGCTTCATTTTAACCATGAGTAGCTTTTCAGTACATGCAACCCAAGTTCAATTCCCATGTCTGCCTGTAAGGAGGTAGTACGTTCTCCCTGTGACCATGTGATTTTCCTCCAAATGCTCTGGTTTCTTCCCAGGGTCCAAATATCTACCAGTTGGTAGGGTGATTGGTGATTGGTTATTGTCAATTGTCCCATGATTAGGCTCAGATTAAATCAGGGGATTGCCGGGTGGAGAGACTTGAAAGGGCCAAAAGGGCCAATTGCACGCTGTATCTCAATAAACAAATATTGACCAGTTTATTGCTTTAATCACTATTTAAAGGGATTCCCTGTGGTTCCCACAATGCCAGCAGAGTTGTGATTAAAAGAAGATCACATTTGGTAGCTTAACATCCAAGGACAAGCAGGTGGGCAGAGAGGGTGGGGTGGCTGTGTCAGCAAAAAATTTAAATAGAATTCTTAGAAAGAGCTGGCATAGGATCTGAAGATGTAGAATCCATGTAGATAGAGTTGAGGAACCGCTAAGGTAAAAAGACCCTGGCTGGGAGTTATATACAGGCTTCCAAAAATAGCAAGGATGTGGTGATGGGAGATAGAAAAGGCATGTAAAAAGGGCAACGTTGCAATAGACAGGGGGAATTTCAATATGCATATAGATTGGGAAAATCAGATTGGTGGTGTATCCCAAGAGAGGGAATTTGTAGAATGCCTACAAGATGGATCTTTAGAGCCCACTAGGAGAAAGACAATTCTAGATTGAGTGCTGTGTAATGAAGCAGATTTAATTAGAGAATGTAATATGATAGAATTCATCCTGCCGTTTGAGAGGGAGAAGTTAAAATCAGGTGAATCTGTATTACAGTTCAGACACATGAGGGACAGGCTAGCCAAAGTTGATTGGAAGGGGCCATTGGCAGGGACGATGGTAGAGCAGCAAAGGGTGGAATTTCTGGGAGTAATAGAGAAGACACATGATCAGTTCATCTCAAAAAAGGAGAAGCATTATAAAGGAAGGAAGAGGCAACTGTGGCTGACAAAGGAATTCAAAACCGCATAAAAACAAGAGGGAATAAAATACAGCAAAAATTAATGGGAAGATAGTGGATTGGGAAGCTTGTAAAATCAACAGAAGGCAGCCAAAAAACAATAAAGAGAAAAAGAGATGAAATATGAATGTAAGTTAGCCAGTAGCATAAAAGAGGATACCAAAGTACTTTTTCAGGTATACAGTAAAAATAGTAAAAGAGAGGTAAGACTGGACACCAGACCACTGGAAAATGAGGCTGGAGAAGTAGTATAGGTGGATAAAGCAATGATGGATTATCTGAGTAAGTATTTTGCATCAGTCTTCACTGGGAAAGACACCAGCACATGCCAGAAATTTGAGAGAATCAGGGGACAGAAGTGAATGTAGTCGCTAATAATAAGAAGAAGATGCTTGGGAAGCTGAAAGAGCTGAAGATACACAGGTCATCTGAACCAGGTGGACTATACACCAAGGTCCTGAACATGGTAGCTGAAGAGATTGCGGAGGACTCAATAGTGACCTTTCAAGAATCACTAGAATCGCATATGTCACTTCACTCTTTAAGAAAGGGGGGGGGGGGTGGAAGGCAAAATACAGGAAATTATAGGCCATTTAGCATGACAAGTGGTTAGCAAGATGTTATAAACTATTATTAAGCTTCAGGGTACTTGGAGACACACAGTCAAATAAACTAAAGTCAACATAGTTTCCTTAAGGAGAAATCTTGCCTGACAAGTCTGTTGAAATTCTTTGAGGAATTGACAAGCAGGGTAGAAAAAGGAGTGTTAATGAATGTTGTTTACTTGGATTTTCAGAAGAGCTTTGACAAGTTGCTGCACATGAGGCCAATAAACAAGATAAAAGCCTATGGTATTACAGAAAAGGTGCTAGCATGGATAGAATTTTGGCTAAAAGGCAAAAAGCAGAGTGGGAATAAAGGGGGCCTTTTCTAGTTGGATGCTGCTGACTCACGGTGTTCTGCATGGATCAGTGCTATGTCTGCTATATTTCCCATTAATGATCTGGATGACGGAATTGATAGCTTTGTTAGCAAGTTTTCAGGTGAAACAAAGATAGATAGAGGGGCAAATAGCTTTGAAGAAGCAGGAAGTCTACAGAAGGAGTTGGACTAATTAAGAGAATAAGCAAAGAGTGAGAGGTACCTTGGGGTACCTTGTCAAATGCCTTGCAGAAATCAATATACCCTACATCTACTGCTCCACCTTCATGAATGTGTTTAGTCACATCCTCAAAAAATTCAATCAGGCTCATAAGGCATGACCTGCCTTTCACAAAGCCATGCTGACTATTCCTAATCATATTATGCCTCTCCAAATGTTCATAAATTCTACCTCTCAGGATCTTCTCCATCAACTTATCAACCACTGAAGTAAGACTCACTGGTTCATAATTTCCTGGGCTATCTCTACTCCATTTTTTGAATAATGGAACAACATCCACTACCCTCCAATCCTCTCGAACCTCTTCCATCCCCATTGAAGATGCAAAGATCATCACCAGAGGATCAGCAATCTCCTCCCTCACCTCCCACAGTAGCCTGGATTACATCTCGTCCGGTCCTGGTGACCTATCCAACTTGATGCTTTCCAAATGCTCCAGCACATCCTCTTTCTTAATATCTACAGGCTCAAGCTTTTCAGTCTGCTGTAGGTCATCCCTACAATTGCCAAGATCCTTATCCATCACGAATACTGAAGCACAGTACTCATTTCACCTTGGCTATCTCCTCTGGTTTCATACACACTTTTCCACTGTCACACTTGATTGGTCCTATTCTCTCATGTCTTATCCTCTTGCTCTTCACATACCTGTAGAATGCCTTGGGGTTTTCCTTAAACCTGCTCACCAAGGCCTTCTCATGGCCCCTTCTGGCTCTCCTAATATCTTTCTTAAGCTCCTTTCTGCTAGCCTTATAATCTTCTGGATCTCTATCATTACCTCGTTTTTTGAACCCTTTGTAGGCTGTTCTTTTTTTCTTGACTAGGTTTATTTGATAATAAATTTACTTTGAACTTTGATATTGATCCTGTCTACTGCTCCATGGCACACATGCCTCATTTTTGGCAGCTATCCATTCGAGTGAAGCTGGAACTGTCTCCCTTTCCACTGTAGTCTCCTCTCCTCCCTGGTACAAATAATATGTGTTGTTGCAGTCCAGTTGTCAGGGGAAAGATGTTTAAGCCCTCTGGTTTTTGCCATCCCTATAGGGAAGCAGACAGCAACTTTTCATGAAAAAGGTGGCACAGTGCTACACTATCATGTTGTTAAATGCATTGTTTCCTGCCCTTTGGAATAACTTTGTATGCAATATGAGGTGAAAGTAATGGAAATCAAAACAAGAAATTCATGAAATAGCCTGTAATTTACTCGTGCGACCTATTGGAAGGATTTGTCAAATTCTATCCAGTACTGCCCAAAGTCTTAGTTATTATTTCTTTTTTATCCTTCTTTGGCCTATTTCAAATGATTGTGAATACTTGCAATAATCTCTGTTTCTAACATATATTTGGAAGTTATAATAAATAAGTTTAATTCTCAGCATGCAAGATGTATGTGGCTTTTAATCTGCATTTGAAATGGCCAGATTATTGCATCAGAGGTGTTGGTGAAGCAAATGAGAAAATTGTGGACTTCCATTGACTGATATCCATAAGCATCTTTGAACCGATAATAAGGCAAGTTCACAACCTTTGTGAGAAGCTGCAACACCATAATGCAAGCCTAATCACAAGTTTTTAGTACTGCACACAGCAGGCATGAGGTACGAGGTCAGGAACATACGAAATGACTGTCCCCACCTGCGTGATTTCCAGCAGTGCAGGAAATTAAGGGAAAAAGCAATTTCCAGGCTATAAAGAGACCTGCAGTATATGAAGGTGAATCTATACCAACTATTTTACGTTTACACATTAATTTATTTCCAAGAGGATTATCTGCCTGTGGAGCCAAGACTAGAATATTAAAAAAAGGCTTTTTTTTCTCAGGTATTTGATTTATTTTTGCTCTATTCAACTTTAATATTTATCAAGTACACTGGGAATAGTACCTCATTTGTAGCATTGGCTAATTTGATGAAACATAAATAATGTATAAGGTGCACTAAAAAAAATAATAATCAGTCATCAATCAGTAACTCATCTGTGTGATAAAGCAATATTTTAAAAGTAATACATATTGACATAAGAGAATGATTTAATCTATCATTGGAGAATATAACAGCAATATAAACCATTTATGGAGAGAGAGTCTTTTTTCATAATATGAAAAAACTTGCCATAACTGATTAGATAGAGTAGACTTTCATTCTGACTCTCAGGGAATAGTACCGAGATTATTACGAATCTCAATGGTTAGAAAATCTACCAGGTTCTTCGGGGTGATATGTGACTTCTTATTTGTCAAATATTAACTATTCTCTACTTAAATAGATTGAAAATGATTGAAATGGAATTTTGAGTGGAATTGGGCTCAAAGTGCAACAAATTGCATAAATCCTAAGGCAATAGCAACTGCCTCCACCAGCATGGCAAGTAAATAAGGAACAGGAATATGAAGAGCAGGGTGTGGAAGAAGGAGAGGATTGGGGACAGAAAGACCTGAATTAGGGGACGAAGGTATCAATGCAATCAAGCCAGTTCTCACAGCCCCCCCCCTGTTGAAAACCCCCTTCAAGAATGATACATGTAATCTTGTCACCAGTTTTCAATTCACTTATTAAATATAAAAATAAACTAATCATTTTTGTTTGGTCCATTAGAGTCTGTCCTTCTGCCTTGATCACACAGGATACCACCATGATAGTTGGTGCAGAATTTGTATACAAACTCACCCTTTGACACATGGGGCTTAGCTGAAGTACCTTTATACTCAGATCTAATGTCCTTATAGATGTACAAACTCCCTATCTGAAACACGGACTGCAGATGTAAATGAAATGACAAATCTGCCTGCATCGACTCTGTCTTTCCCATCTATCAGCACTGTCTGGAGCGGTTGCATTACCTCAATATCCAAAATTACTCAGGGATAGATCATGTTGAAGAGAACTGGGGTAGTAAAAAGTTCATGTTCACACTTTCAGCTACTTTTTAGTGATCTGAAGGAAATGAAAGGAAAGAAGGGGCACAAATTGCAGATAGGATAGGGTCTTTAAAGGGACTCCTGGATAAGTACATGGAGCTTAGAAAAATAGAGGGCTATGGGTAACCCTAGTTAATTTCTGAAGTTCAGCACAGCATTGTGGGCCAAATGGCCTGTATTGTGCTGTAGGTTCAAATTGTTAGCATTTAGTCATCATCATTGGATTCAGTGATGTCAGTGGCTACAATCTCAACATGGCCTGGACTAACTCCTGAAGGGCCAGAACCTATTGGGTCTCCCCTCTTGACATCGGTTAGTTCTTACTTTCTTTGGTTATGCAGAGTTTTCTTCTGCAAGGGAAGGAATGAGAAGTTAGAACATGGAACATAGAACAGCACAGCACAGGAAGAGACCCATTTTGTCAAGTGCTAGTCATGATGCAAAGTTAAACTAAGACAAACTGCCTTCACATGGAAACTATCCTTCCAATCTCTGCATGTTCATGAGCTTGATTAAATACCTCTTAAATATGGCCATCATGCCTGCTTCAATTATGACACTTGGTAGGGCATACCAGGCACCCCACTCACACACCCACACACCCCTACCTGCACACACACGCACAAACACACATATACGCAGCACTCTGTGTAAAAAAAAGACTTACCCTGAAACTCACCCAGATGTCGGGTCAGTAAAGACCCTATGGTCAAACTCATGACTGTTGAGTCCTGGGTTCAAGGCTCAAAGGTCAATCCCATGATCGGCACTTCCTGGGCATGATATCCTGTGGTCAATGAAATCCAGAGTGCAAAGCTTGAAGGACAAAGCCCAGAGCTCAGTGAGTCTGGACATAGAAAGCTTGGCAGGTTGAAAATGAAGCCAGCAAGTCTGGAGGTAGAGGGCGAGTCTGGGCCAGAGACAGGAGGTTGCAAGCCCAGTTTTGAGAGTCTGGGACCAAAGACTGGAAGCCCTGAGGTGCCCCATCCTGGCGTGTGTGAAGGGTTGGAGAGTGGGACGCCGTTTGCTTGGCTTGTTCTATTGTTGCAGTTGCTGTTTGTGTTGTTCTGTCTTATGTGTTGTTGCTGTGTTCAACATTGTAGACATGATATGTTGGCACCAGAATGTGCCTTCAGCACTTCCTTGGGTGTGTTGGTTGTTAATGCAAAGGACACATTTCATTGCATACTTCAACGTACATGTGATAAATAAATTGAATCTGAATCTGACTCAAAAATCCTTTAAATTACCCCACTCTCAGCTTCAAGGTATGCTCTCTAGTACTTGATGTTTCTACTCTGGGAAAAGGACTCTGGCTACCAGCCCTCTCTATGATGCTCATAGTTTTATAAACCTCTATTAGGTCTCCACTCAGCCTCAAGTGACCCAGAGAAAATAATCTAAATCTGTCCTTTCTCTCCTTTTAGCTTTTCTCTCTAATCCAGGCAGCATTAGAGTGAACCACTTCTGCACGTACTCCAAAACTTATCCATCCTGTAATGAAGTGACCAGAACTGCAATCAATACCCCAAATGCAACCTTGCCATAGTTTTATGCCGCAACATGACTCCGCTGTTCTCGGTGCTGAGGCTGAGGCTGTGAGACATGTCTCTGAACTTCACAGTGTTTTACCCCACTATTTGATGAACTGAGAATTTCAGCCTATTCCAGCTGCTCTGGAATTCGGGTCAATGGACTCAATTTGGTTCAGAATGCTGTTGCTCTCTTTTATTGTTTGTATGATTTGTGCTTTTTTTCTTCTTTCTCTGTGCACTGGGTGTTGGTCTTTTCTTTAATTGGGTTTCTCTGGGGGTTTCTTGCCTTGTGGCTGCCTGTAAGGAGGCAAATCTCAAAGTTGTGTAATTTATACATACTTTGATAATAAATGTACTTTGAACATCCTGACACTTAAATTCAATGCGTTGGTGTTATGACATGCACCCAACCGCGCCAGCTTCCAGGGTTTAGACACTTCCAGCTCTCCGGAATATGGATCACTGACACAGTCCTTTAACGACTCAGGACTGTCCTGCTAGTTCACAATCATGTATCGTGCGCCAAGAACTGAGTATTTAAAGAGCACCTGAACGGAGCTTCAGTGCTCAATTTGAAGCCTATCTGGTGATGTCATCTAGGATTTGTTTTGTGCAAAGTTGTTGATTCAGTTTGATACCGTGTCTCGATCCTCGCTTCGAATACTCCAGCATTTGGATCCAAATGATCCCAGTCAAAGACTCTTGTCACAGTGCAGTTGAGCCAGTATGGACCCAGTGGGCTATTTGTCCACTGTGACAAGCCACAGCGAGAAGGTTTCCAGACAGAGCCTGCAGATACGTGACCTCCAGGTAGCCATTTGTCAGCTTTCGCAAGGAGAAACCAGGAGTTGCATGGGAGAACCAGCTCTTCTTCCAAAGCTGGAGAGATTCAACGATGAGCCAAGTTCTTGTCTCAGCTTCCTCATTCATTACAGTTTGAACTCCACCTGTCCTGGTTCCCTTTGGAGCATGGAAAGGTGGTCTTCTTTACCTCTCTTCCGACTGGCCTGGATCACCGTGCATTGGGAAGAAATGTCAGAGGGTTGCTCAGATTTGGAGGAATTCATGGTGGCCATGAGGAAGGTGTTCCCTCACCCTGCCAAAGCTAGCCGAGCATTGGACCGTCTGGTGAAGATTTGACAGAGTGGACGGTCAGCAGCTGAGGTTGCTGCAATTACTGTGGGGAAGCAGGTCA
Source organism: Hypanus sabinus (assembly GCF_030144855.1). NCBI lineage: Eukaryota > Metazoa > Chordata > Chondrichthyes > Myliobatiformes > Dasyatidae > Hypanus > Hypanus sabinus. The sequence goes on along the minus strand of NC_082708.1, from coordinate 101,682,076 downwards.
CCTGCGGGCTGAACGTCCAAAGCTGCAGCTGTGGGAGAACTGTTCAGAGTGTTCTGTGTTGGGAAGATTGTGATGGTAGCAGTCACTGCCAACAACCTCACAGATTTTGGTGTCATGCTGAGGGTAGAGATCTCCTGGGATATGAGCTGAGGAGAGGCAAATGCTTTTTTGGACTCTGGGGCAGCTGGAAATTTCCTGGACTTGGGGACTGCCTGTCGCTTCAACATATCACTACAGGAGTTGAGTCAGCCCATACCTGCAACTTGTGTCCTGAACGGCCAACCTCTTGGCTGCAGACATTGGTTTTGCAGATGATGATAGAGGATCATGTGGAGGACATTCGATTCTGTATCACTGAGTCTCTGATCCTCACCTTTGGCTGTCATAGCATAAACTTCTGTGACTTGGATGAAAGGGAAAATCACTACGTGGTCCAGTCCCTGCAAGAAGGTATGTTTGTGAATCCCAACCCTGACCAGTTAGGGGTGCTCTGGATCTAGATCTCTAGTTCAGGAGCAAACCCAAGCAGTAGGGAATTCCAGCAGCTAAGCCAAAGGGCTCCAGTTGCCAGGTCCTATCCAGAACAGCGACCCTTAGAGCCTAGGCCCAGGATCGCAGGGATGATTTGATGCACCTTGCCGATGTCCGAGGATACAGGCAATGATTTGGTCTGTGTTTCCATGAAAAATTCTTGTGAACTTATGGAGGAGCCTCTGGCTCTCAAATGCCAAATCATACCAGCTACTTCAAAGGCCTCAGGAGATGTCCTCATTCAGGGGTAATTGCAGCATGCAAGCCAGTAGAAATCCCTTTGCTCTGCAAAGTTTTGGAAGGGGTCTTCAGCAAGGGAAAGGCCTCAACTCTTCCACAGCACCAACCCTACAACTGTGCCATAGATCTACTACCCGGTCCTTGTCCTCCACGAGGTTAATAATACGTGACCTGAGGCCCAGATAGAAGCGCGATGGAGGAGTATATAAAGGAGGCTATTGCCCTGTGATTCGTTTGGCCCTGCACCTCCAGCTGGTGCTGGCTTCTTCTTTGTAGAGAAAAAGGACAGGAGCCTGCAGCCTTGCCTTGATTATAAAAGGTTGAATCGCATTTAGGATTGTTATCCTCTTCCATTCATGAACACTGCCTTCAAGATTCTCCAAGGAGCAAGGGTATTCCTGAAGCTGGACTTGCAGAGTGTGTAAATCCTGGTTCAGATGAAGGAGGGTGATGAGTGAGTGATGGCATTCAATAAATTGACAGGGCTCTATGAGTATCTAGTCATGTCCTTCAGCCAGAGGTTTTCCAGGCCTTTATAAACAACATGCATCAGGATGGTCTCCATAAGTATGCCTTTGTCTACTTGGATAACATCCTAATTTTCTCAAAGTCTGTGGAAGAACACATTACTCTCATCAGAGATATTCAAAAGAGATTTCTTGATCGTCGACATTACGTCAAGCGGGAGAGGTCTGAATTTCACATAACCACCAATTCCTTTTTGGGTTTCATCATCTCAAATGACAATGTCAAGATGGGTCCTAGTAAAATGCTGGTAGTCAGAGATTGCCCACAACCATCCAGTGTGAAAGAAATGCAACAATTCCTGGGGTTTGCCAACTTTTACTGAAAGTTTATCAGAAACGTGAGCTCAGCATTGGCTCTGCTGGCAGTACTAAGAGATCCACGGGCCCTTTTGTTTGTACTACCGAAGTACAGGGTACTTTTGCAGAGCTCAAACAGTGGTTCAGGACAGTTCCCATTTAGGTTGCACCTAACCCGGACCTTCCTTTCAGCATGGAGGTAGACGCCTCAGACGTCTACTGGGTGCAGTATTGTCTCAACAGACACATTCAGACAATAAACTGCACCTGTGTGCCTTCTTTTCCAGGTTGCTATCCCCAGCAGAGGTGGACTACAACATTGGAAATGGAGAACTGCTTCTGCTCCAGTTAACTCTGGAGGAATGGCTTGAGGGGGTAAGAACCCTTTTATCATATGGACAGACCACAAGAAACTGGCTTATGTTCAGGAGACCAAGAAGCTGAATTCCGGACAGGCCAGGTGGTCTCTTTTCTTCAATGGCTTTAATTTCATCCTGATCTATTGACTGGGGTCAAAGAACCAGAAGTCAGATGCCTCGTCCCAACAGTTTGACGAACCTGAAGGAGAGGAGCAGCCTAGTTCCATTTTGCCCCAAGCTGAGGTGAATAGCACCTGTCCGATGGAGAGTCGACACATTTGTTTCCAAGGCCTAGGTGCAAAGAGAGATTCCTCAGAATGGCCCTCCAGATCAGCTGTTCGTTCCTAGTCCCGACCAGTCTCAGGTTCTTCAATGGGGCATGTATTGAGAATCATCACTCAGCATGGAATTGCCAGGGCCCTTGAGTTCATGAAGAGAAGATATTGGTAGCCTAGTATGGCAAATGAGGTCTGTCAAAATGTGCAAGCATGCAAGGTATGCGCCTGAAACAAGGAACCTAGCATCCAATCTCAAAAGATCCTTCACCCTCTGCCTGTTCTGGACAGTCCAGGGATGCACATCTCCATGGACTTTGTCATGGGTCTTCCTCCTTCCGGGGTAGGACTGTTATCATGGTAATTGTGGATCATTTTTTGAAGGACTGCAAATTCATTGCCTTGTCCTGCAATTTTGGCTGTCCTCAGGATCCATGGTTTTCCAGTGGACATTGTGTCAGATCCCAGTCCACAATATGCATCACGTTTTTGGAAGGTGCTCTATAAACCAATAGTGGCAACAGTGAGTCATTCCACTGGGTTTCACCCCCAGTCGAAAGACCAAACAGAGCAGGTGAACCAAGATTTGGAACAAACCCTAAGATGTCTGGCCTCTGAAAGACTGAACAAATGGTGTGACCATTTGATGTGGGTAGAGGTCACCCACAGCACTTTACAGAATTTGGAGTATGGGATGTCCCCTTTAGAATGCTTATTTGGGTATTCTCCCCACTCTTCCCTGAGCAGGAGGCTGGGGTTGGTGTTCTTGTGTCTGAAGATCTAGTTCGACGCTGCAAGGAGAAATGGATTAGGGCAAGGGAGATTTGTTAGCTTCTACCCGGAAAGCTGAAATAAATGCTAACTGAAAGAGAAGACAGGGACCAATTTTGCAGCCTGATCAACAGGTCTGGCTGTTGATTCAGGATTTACCTCTCCATGTGGAGTGCAGGAAATTGGCTTCCAATTTCATTGGTCCCTTCGAGATTCTAAGGAAAGTATACCTGGTAGCTTACATTTTGCATCTTCCCAAGGCCCTAAAGGTCATCCCACTTTCCACATTTCCAAATGAAAACCTGTGAACACCAGCCATTTAGCCACACCACCATCAGTCCCACTGCCACCCAGGTTTGTCGATGAGGAACGTGCCTTCACAAACTGTTCGGGTGTTGGGCAGTTCCTTGTGGACTGGGAAGTAATTGTATCTGAGGAACAGGGCTGGGTTCCTGAAAGAGGCATCTTGGATCCGGCTTTCATCCATGACTACAATCATTGTCTTTCAGAGCAGCCAATGCTGTCAAGAGTTGGCCATAGGGGAGGAGGTTCTGTTCCAACACGCAGCCAACTGTGGGCCATCTTCCGGCGTTCAGCCGCTCTAACTCTCCAGAATATGGATAGCTATTGCGGCCCTTTTTAAAATTCAAGAAGGTCTCACTAATTGGCAATCGTGTTTTGGGCACCAAGAATTGGGTATTTAAAGAGAAGCTGAACTGAGGTTTAGCACTCAATCATCAGCTCTATGGCTGATCTTGTCTAGTGTTTGTTTTGTGCACAGTTCTCAATCCAGTTTGATATCATGTCTTGATCTTTGCTTCAGATACTCCAGTACTTGGATCCAAACCCTCCTCGTCCAGGACTCTCGTTGCAGTTGGCTGATGAAGACAAGCATGACACATGCCTTCTTCACCATCCTATCCACTTCTGCTGTCACTTTAAGGGAGTTCATGCTCCTAAGGGTCCTGCCATTTACTGTAAACATCTGACCACCCGATCTCACAGTTGCCCGAATTAAACTCCATCTGCCATTTGTCCACACATATCAGCAAATGATCTATACCTTGTTGTATACTTTGACAACGTTCCTCACCATCCACAACTACCCCAATTTCAGTGTCTTCCATTGACTTACTAATCAGGCCATTAACATTTATTTCAAGTTATTTATATACATATATATCACAAACAACACTAATCCTTGCAACACTGAACACTGATTTTGTTTACCTTTTTGACTAAACTTACAACATCAAAACTTTTCATCCAAAGTTTCCAAACCTTACTATCTTTGTCATTTCTCCTTAGTGGAACATACCAGTGCTGAATTCTGATCATGGAGCCTTTAAACAACTCCTACGTGGCAGGTTTGGATATCCAATAACAGCTACTCTCAATCTGCTCTCCCTAGTTCCTGCCTAATAACACTGTAATTTTCTTTCTCCCAATTTAGAGCATTCCCTAAGGTTCAAATTATCTTAAAACTTTAAGTTATGATCACTGTTCCCAAAATGCTCTCTCACTGAAACCCCAATCAAATGTCCAGAATCAATTCCCAATACATAATCTAATACCATCTCTCCTCTAGTTGGACTATCTACTGTATGTACCATTTCAAGAAACCCACTTGGATGTACCTAAAAATATTTTAAGCCTCATGCTTACACATAGTTCAATATGTAGAGTCCTCAATATGTGGAGCGTACAAGCTGTGAGGTGGGACTAAAAAGCTTAAAATACTATTCCATGAATCAATCTGCTAAGTCTTCACTGTCATAAGTACAAGGATATCCTTTGTTAGTTTGACAGGCTAGACTGGTACACAACATTTGTGCTCCAGTCTTGTCAGGGTTCTATATAATTGTAGCAAGATGTTTACTTTCACACTTGAAGCTTTGTGCAATACTGCTTGCTTCCTAATTGCTACCTGTACATGAATGTTAATTTTCAGTGATTTGTGTGCCAAAATATTTAAGTTCCTCTGAACATCATACCTTTCATACTTGATTATTAAAAAAATCCGTTCTATTTGTTTCATAATTTTTCATCTTATATTTGCTACATCCTTGTCTATTTATTTAAGCTGACTGCATCTCTCTGAAGGCTCCCTGGATTCACTTCATGGTCCACAATGCAACCCAGTACCCAGGCATCATCAGCAAACATGAATATATTGCACTTGATGCACATCCAAAGCATTGATGCAGATGTTCAATATCTGGAACCTCAGTACTGGTTTCTGTAGTACTCTCAAATAATGAATCTTCTATAAGCAATCCTCATTCCACATCACTATATAATCTCATGGCCAGGTGGTCTAATTTTGTTCACTAAATCCTTGTGCAGCAGCTTATTGAAGCCCTTCTGAACATCCAACTGTACCATATTAACAGATTTTCCTCATCCATTCTTCTGATCAGAAATTCAAAAATTTCCAAGATAATTAATCAAACATAATTCCATAAGTCCATGTTGACTCTGCCCAACCCTATTATTTTTTTTAACTCTGTATTAGCTTTCTTTTAGTATTAGATTCTAGCGTTTCTCCTATTAGTGATGTCAGGCTGCTAACAATATTATACCCCAGCTGATGTATGAATCCAATGAGCTGCAACACTAAGCACTGACTGTGTGCAGAATTATTGTAATAATCAGGCAACAAATAGTCTGTCCACTATCTGTATACCTTTGAATGTGCTTGAGTTAATTGCACATCATAATTTTCATGAAAATATTCTATTTAATCCCCTTGGGTTTATTTGACATTTAGTATAAATGAACATGTTTGGTGAATTTGCAAATCGTGTACTCCTGGATTGCTAAAACAAAAATGTGAGTCAAACTTTGAGAGAGTATGGAATATACAGTAGGCCCAGAAGTCAAATAATACACCACTCTATTAACAGACAGAATCATAACATTCAGGATTTTTCTTTTGCATGCTCAGTTCAAAGATTCCCTATGTGAATACAAGCAGCTGCTTTTGAATTGTAGGAATCATAAAAGTTCCATGGGAATGGCCATTCAGCCCATTTTATCCAAGTCAATTAAAAGCTACAGCTACTGAGATTACTCCAACTTCCCAGCTCTTGCTCCATACCTTATAGATTTTAGTTCTTCAAATCCTCATAGAGGACTATGGCACAGAAACAAGCCCTTTGGCCCATCTTGTCCAACCCAGCCTGGTATTTTACCTGGTCCAACCTACCTTCACCTGGATCATAACCCTCCATACCTCCCTCATCCATATACAATTGAATATTATTTAAATGTTACAATTCAACCCACATCTACAGCTTCCACTACCAGTTCCTTCCACATTTGCAAGACCCGTTGAATGGAGCTCCCCCTCAAATTTCCATTACATCTTTCACTTTTCATCCTAAACGAATGACCTCTAATTCCAGTGTCACCTAGCTATTTCCTATGGTAGGGGATTCTAGGACAAGAGGGCATGACTTTAGAATTGAAGGACGTCCTTTTAGAACTGAGATGTGGAGAAATTACTTTAGTCAGAGGGTGGTAACTCTGTGAAATTTGTTGCCGCGAGCGGCTGTGGAAGCCATGTCATTGGGTGTGTTTAAGGCAGATTCTTGATTAGCCAGGGCATCAAAGGGTATGGGAGTGAGGATAACTGGAAGAATTGGATCATCCCATGATTGAATGACAGAGCAGATTTGATGGGCCGAATGGCTTACTTCTGCTCCTAAATCTTATGGTGTTATGGTCTAATCTGAGGAGAAAAAGCCTGAATGCATTCACTCTATCTATACCCCTCATAATTTTGTATGTCTGCAAGATTTCCTCTCATTCTCCTGCACCCCAGGGAATAAAGTCCTAACATTTTCAACTGTTTCCTGTAACGTACGTCCTCAAGTCCTGACGACAGTCTTGTAAATTTTCTCTGCATTCTTTCAAGTTTATTGGTATTTTTCCTATAAGGAGGAGGCCAGAACTGTATCCAATACACTAAATTTGGCACCGCCAACATCTTATACAACTTCAGCATAACTCCTGTACCCATAGCCCTGATTAATGAAGGCCAATGCATCAAATCTCTCTTTATGACCCTATCTACTCATGAGGCAGCTTCCAAGGAATAATGAATTTATATTGCCAGGTCCCTTTGTTCTATTGCACACCTCAGTGCCGTAATATTCTCTGTGTAAGTTCCACCTTACGAAATGTAACGCTTTATACTTGTTGGCATTAAATTCCATCAGCAATTTTTCAGCCCATTTTCCCAGCTAGTTCAGATTACTTTGCAAACTTTGGTAGTCTTACTTATTTTCTACTATGCCTTCAGTCTTGCTGTCATCCTCAAATTTTCTGATCCAGTTTACCACATTATTACCTTAATCATTAATATAGGTGACAGGCAACAAAAGAACCAACACTGATGATCCCTGTTGCACTCCACTAGTCACAGGCCTCTGTTCAGAAATACAATCATCTACCACTGCCCTTTGACTTCTCCTGCTTCACTTACTTTAAATCCAACTGATTTCTTCATCCGAAATCCTGAATGTCAAGCAACTTAGCCTTCTGAACAAGACTCCAATGCAGAATGTTGTCAAATGCCTTGCTAAAGTTCATGTAAACTATGTCCATTGGCTTTGCTTCTTGGTAACCCTCTTCAATATCTCTAGAAGATTGGTTACCCAGAACCTGCCATGCACAAAGTCATGTTGACTATCTTTAATCATGCCATGTCTATCCAAATATAATCCATTTTACAGTCAGAAATTCAATACATTCTAAGATAATTTATTGGACATGATTGAGCAGTTCCACAGATGCCATAAATCCATGTTGACTCTACCCAATCCTTTTATTATCTTCCAAACTCTGTATTACCTTTTTTTTTGTATTAGGTTCCAGTATGTTCCCTACTAGCAATGTCAGGGCTGCTAACAATGTTAAACTCCAGCTGATGTATGACTCCAATGAACTGTAACACAGCAACCTTATTCCTTTACTCAAAATTATATATCCCATCCCTTCTACTAATTTATCCACAATTAATATCAGGTTCATGGGCTTATAACTTCATAAGAACACAAGAAATAGGAACAGGAATTAGCCACCTGGCCTGTCCAGCCTGCTCCACCATTCATTAAGATCTCCCTGTTAACTTTCACGCCCTGATGAATCAAGAACCTACTAATCTCTGCCTTAAATACACTCAATGGCCTGGCCTCCATGGCCATCTGTGGCGAGGAGTCCCACAGATTCATCCCCCTTTGGCTAAAGAAATTCCTCCTCATCCCCATTCTAAATAGATGTCCTTCTACTCTGAGGCTGCGCCCTCTGGTCTAGCGCCAGAGGAAATATCCTTGCCACATCCAATCCATCTAAGTGATTCAACATTCTATAGTTTTCAATGAGATTCCCCTCATTCTTCTCAATTTAAGCAAGTAAAAGCGTGAGCTATCAATCATTCCTCTTATGATAAGCCTCTCATAATCATAATCATTCTCGTGGACCTCCTCTGAACCCTCTTTAATGTTAACACATCCTTTCTTAAATAAGGGGCCCAAAATTACTCAATAGGTTTAAATAGGTACACTTAATGTCAGAGAAATGGAGACAATATACATCCTAAAATTCTCCTTCTTCTTCACAAACATCTACGAAACTAGAGGAGTGCCCCAGCGAATGAATGACACTTAAATGTTAGAACTCCAAAGCCCCCCATGCATAAGCAGCAGCAAAGCAATGACCCCCACCCCTCAGAAGAAAAAAAGCATCAGTGCAAAGCATCAAATAAGACATAGACTCATTGTGACCGAAATACTACTCGTTCACCCAGTATTTGACATATCACAGGCTCTCTCTCTCCCTAGTAAGGGAAAAAGAGATGCCCCCATTTCACAACAAGATGTAACAAATCATCTCGCTGATTTATGATGTTAAAAGTCTGTTGCGTTGCTTTTTCGAAGCTCTGTGCCCAAAGAACTCGGGTCTCTGGGCACACAGCCAGCAGCCAGCTCTCTGCTTTTGATATTCCATGCACTCCTCTCCCACGACACATCTGGTGGCAGCATCGGCCTTGAATCAGCCCGTCTCCAGAGCCATGAAAATCCTGCACCCTGAAGACATGCTAGTCGTCCAGGCTGTATCCTTGGCATATCAAAATGGAGCCGATCATGACTCTTCGAGTGTGGGTCCCATTTCCACAAAGAACCAGTCAGCATGTAACTGTAGGTCAGGATCTTCAAAAGAACCTTGAAAAGGAAAAAACTAGATATCAAAGATAGAAATAGAGCTGTTTCTGAAGATGCAAGCAAAGGAGTCACCGTTAGGTGCCATCGTCCTCCTAAGCCCCGCCCAAAAAGTTCACGAAAAGGTTCATGAGTTGAGAGTTAGGGTGCAAAAGTTCAAGGGTAACACAAGGGGGAATTTCTTTACTCAGAGAGGGATAGCTGTGTGGAATGAGCTTCCAGTAAAAGTGGTAGAGGCAGGTTCGGTATTGTCATTTAAAGGAAAATTGGATAGGTATATGGACAGGAAAGAAATGGAGGGTCATGGGCTGAGTGTGGGCCAGTGGGACTAGGTAAGTGTAAGTGTCGGCATGGAATAGAAGGGCCGAGATGGCCTGTTTCCGTGCTGTAATTGTTATATGGTTATATGATACTCCAAAGGAGGCCTCACCAGTACCTTATAAATCCTCAGCATTACATCCTTGCTTTTATGTTCTAGTCCTCTTGAAATGAATGCTAACATTGCATTCGCCTTCCTCACCACTGACTCAACCTGCAAATTAACCTTTAAGAAATCTTGCACAAGGACTCTCAAGTCCTTTTGCCCCTCAGATTTTTGGATTTTCTCCCCATTTAGTAAATAGTCTTAGTTCCTTCTACCAAAGTGCAGGACCATAAACTTCCTGACACTGTATTTCATTTGCCACTTTTTTGCCCATTCTCCTAATGTGTCTAAGTCCTTCCGTAGTCTCTGCTTCCTCAACACTACCTACCCATTCACCTATGTTCGTATCATTCGCAAACTTGGCCACAAAGACATCAATTCGCTCCTCTAAATCATTGACATGCAATGTAAAAAAAAGCAGTCCCAACACTGACCCCTGAGAACACCACTAGTCACAGGCAGCCAGTCAGAAAAGGCTCCCTTAATTCCCACTCTGCCTACTGCCAATCAGCCACTGCTTTATCCATGCTGGTATCTATCTTGTGGCTCTTATCTTGATATGCACCTTGTCAAAGCTTTCCTTTCATAATTTTGTATTTTTCTACCAGATCCCCTCTCCTTATGAATTCTGGCTTCAACAGTACCCTGTACAGTTGGAGTATATTCAGTTATTTTTTTTAAACGTGATCAGGGTTTCTGCCTTCTTTACCCTGACAGTCAATTCTCGACACTCGTCGTTCTTTGGTTGAAAATATATTGAATCAATTTACTTCTAATCTTTCTGCTAATTAACTTAAGCCTACATCCAAAGTAATCTCTCTCTGCCAAGGGAAGTAGGTCCTCCTTGTGCATCCTCTCAAGGCTTCAGAAAATTTTGTATACCTCCATTTAGTGTTCCTTCATCATCTTTTTTCTAAAGAAAACAATCTTCACCAGCTCAGGGGCAGGAATGGTTACTTTGCGTGCAAGACTTTAGATGTTTCGGAAAGGATAGAGAGGGAGGCAGAAGAGGTGGGGGCGTGGCACTGTTGATCAGAGATAGTGTCATGGCTGCAGAAAAGGAGGAAGTCATGGAGGGTTTATCCATGGAGTCTCTGTGGGTGGAAGTTAGGAACAGGAAAGGGTCAATAACGCTACTGTGTGTTTTTATAGACCACTTAATAATAACAGGGACATTGAAGAGCAGATAGGGAGACAGATTCTGGAAAGATGTAATAATAACAGGTACAACAAGCTGGAGGAACTCAGCAGGTCGGGCAGCATCCGTGGAAATGAGCAGTCAAAGTTTTGGGCCGAGACCTTTCGTCAGGACTGAAGAGGGAGGGGGCAGGGGCCCTATAAAGAATGTGGGGGGAGGGTGGGAAGGAGAAGGCTGGTAGGTGCCAGGTGAAAAACCAGTAAGGGGAAAGATCAAGTGGTGGGGAGCGGAAGCAGGGAGGGGATAGGCAGGAAAGGTGAAGGAGGAATTTAAGGTGAAAGCACTATGGGTAGTAGAAGAAGGCAGAATTATGAGTGAGATGATAGGCAGCTGGAGGAGGAGGCAGAGTAGAACTGGGATGGGGGAAGGGAGGGGGAGGGAATTACTGGAAGTTGGAGAATTCTGCACAGAGGTCAGTGACCAGTGGTGTGCCTCAGGGATCTGTTCTGGGACCCTTACTCTTTGTGATTTTTATAAATGACCTGGATGAAGAAATGGAGGGATGAGTTAGTAAATTTGCTGATGACATAAAGGTTGGAGTTGTTGTAGATAGTGTGGAGGTCACAGTGGGACATTGATAGGATGCAAAACTGGACTGAGAAGTGGCAGATGGAGTTCATTTTGGTACATCAAATATGATGACAGAATATAGTATTAATGGTAAGACTCTTGGCAGTGTGGAGGATCAGACCCCACTTGGAGTACTGTGCTCAGTTCTGGTCGCCTCACTATAGGAAGGATGTGGAAACCATCGAAGGGATTCAGAGGAGATTTACAAGGATGTTGCCTGAATTGGGGAGCATGCCTTATGAAAATAGATTGAGCGAACTCAGCCTTTTTTCCTTGAAGTGATGAAAGATAAGAGGTAACCTGATAGAGGTGTATAAGATGATGAGAAGCGTTGATTGTGTGGATAGTCAGAGGCTTTTTCCCAGGGCTGAAATGGCTGGTGCGAGAGGGCATAGTTTTAAGGTGCTTGGAAGTAGGTACAGAGGAGATGTCAGGGGTAAGTTTTTTTACAGAGAGAGTGGTGAGTGTGTGGAATGGGTTGCCGACAATGGTAGTGGAGTTGGATATAATAGGGTCTTTTAAAGGTCTCCAGCACAGGTACATGGAGCTTAGAAAAATAGAGGGCTATGGGTAACACTAGGTAATTTCTAAGGTAAAGACACGTTCAGCACGGCTTTGTGTGCTGAAGGGCCTGAATTGTGCTATAGATTTTCTATGTTTCTATATTCTATAAATGGTCTTGCTTCATAAGTATTATTCTCCAAAATCTCCTCGATATACTATTAATAGGTGAAAATGACATTATATGTGTAATGTGCTAATAATGACTGCTTATTCAAAAGTCTGATTATAACCTATGATTTTGGCACTAAGTGATAATAACTACAATTTGAATGTTCTTGGAAGAGGTAAAACAGACAAATTTAGCACTCATAATGATTAGGAGAAATTGTTTTAGTACTACTTAATGTAATTCTTGTACTCAGTTCCACTGAAGAGGTGGAGTCGTTGACTGATTCATAGCAAAATACTCTGGAAAGGGTTAGAGACTAAGCTGAAAAGAAATCTTGAAAGAGAAAATGTAAGTCCTGGTGCATGATGTCCAGAAAAAGAGGTATGTGCTGTACTCACAGGAAAAACAAGTCCACATTATCATCATTCCCTCTCCTTGCAGAAGCTGGCACTATACTTCACAGTTTTGAGTCTTGTTCCTTGAGCAGATCCAGCTGTACATACTCTTACTAAGATGTCCATTCCCCTTCTCTTGATATAAATTATTCATTGTATTATATTAGTATAACATCCACGATCTTAAGAGAAGATTCATTGAGTAGAATTTTCATGGAAGTAATGTTAAAATATCAATGTTATTACATGTGGGGAATCATCTATACTGAATATAGATAGAGAAAGCTATTAGCTTAAATGTTATGAATGCATCTGCATTCTCAATCTCATGATATATTTCTTGGAAATCCAATCATCATTGATAATTCTATTAATTGGACTGTTGTCAATTTAAGCTATGCATCTACAGTTATTTCAATTCCTTTCTTCCTGCTCTGTATTTCCTTTTATTTTACTGGAGCCCTTCATTCACCTTTGAAGTTTTCCTCATCTTTTTCTTTCCAGCAAAATGGGATACAGTTATTTGATGGTGAGCTTTACTTCATTGTAAAGCTTTTTCAACAACTAAGATGCTGGACAAGTCCTCAAGAGTGCAGTGTAAAAATACCTTACAATGAAGGTAGAGTCATGTGCTGGCCAGTCGAGAGGCAGACTGCAGATTTTATTTCTTAAAGGACATTCATGATTTCATTATTAGCACACTACCCATATGGTGTCAATTGCATTTATTAATAGTATATCAAGGAGATTCTGGAGAGTAACACTTATGAAGAAAAACCATTAATGGTGAAGATTGTTGTCTTTAGAAAAGAGATGTTGAAGAAACGCTTAATGGAGGTGGACAAAATTATTTGAAGCCCGGAGATAATGCTAAATCTAATTACTGATACTGCTTGTATGCTAAAGATCTATTTAATGGATGCGCATCAAATATTCCAGCTGCTTTGATGTGATTTGTATTCATACTGCAGGGGGTGGGTATAGTACAATAATATCTATATTGCTGGTCTGTCAGTCATAATTTGGATCAATAACCCAAGTACAAGTACAACCATGTCATGGTTGTTACAGAAGCTGAAGTTGAACTAAAGCCTGGTTTCAATAAAGCTCAGAAAATAAACTACCAGATTATCTTAAAAACCTCACTTGCTTCAGAAAAAATCTTCAAAGAATATCGGTTGCCCAAATCCAGTTTGGCACATAAATAATTCCAGACACATCAAATTATTGACTTTTAAATGCCCTATCAGTTCAGAGGTAATTACCGATGGATAATAAATGCTGGCGTTGTCAATATTCAAGATTCAAGATTGAGTAGTTTAATGTCATTTCCTGTAGACAAGTGTAAGGAAAATGAAATAATCTTTAATCTGGATCTGATGCAGCACAAAAGAAAGACACAAAACATAAACAAAATAATAATAATTTTTAAACTCCCAAACAAATATAAATATGTAAGATAGTATCTATAGATCCATTGATTGTCTATAAAGTGACACCAGACTCTACATAAGGTAACAGATGGGAAATAAGTAAGTTGTGGTGGAGTTAGTGGGTGGAGGTGTTGATTAGCAATACTGCCTGGGGAAGGTAAATGCTTTTGAGTCTGGTGGTCCTGGCATGGATGCTATGTACCTTGATGGTACATAGCCCTGATGGCAGTAGGACAACCTGTCCATGAACATGATGTTATTGACCTTTTTCCAGCACCCTTCTGTATATATATCAATGATGGTGGGTAGGCTGCTGTCAGTGATGCTTTGGACAATTTTGACTATGTGCAGAGCCTTTCCCGTCCACCACGGTGTAGTTTCCATGCAGCTTGTTTCAATGCTCTTGACTGCACAACTGAAGCATAGCCTGAGTATGGATGTGTAAAGTCTAGCTCTCTTCAACCTTCTCAGAAAGTAGAGGTATTGGTGAGCTTTCCTGGTTGTGTAGGATTTGTTCTGAGACCATGAGAGGTTGTGTGAGACAGGAGTTTGAAACTGCTTGCAGTTTCCACTGCTCTGTTGCCGACGTGTCAGTGGTGCAAGTTCTCCTGAAGATGATAACCATCGCCTTTGCCTTGTTGACATTAATAAAGGGGTTACTTGCCTGGCATCAGGCCTCTAGCTCTTTCACCTCCTCTCTGTGGGCCACTTCAGTGTTGATGATGATGTGCCCTCCACTGCTGTCTCATCTGCAAACTTGGCAATGTGATTGCTTGGATATTTGGCCATGCAGTCAGGTATGGGCAGAGTGTACAGTAATGGGCACGGCACACAGCTCTGGAGGGAGATACCCATATTGAGGATGGATAATGGGAGTGGGAGAAGCAGATGTGCATCTTGACTGCCTGAGGTCTGTTCTTTGGAAGCCAAACAACCAGTTGCACAGTGGTGTATTTAGACTGAGGAGCTTTGTTCACCAAGGTCTGTAGGACGATATTGTTGAATGCCAAAATGAAATCCAGAAACAGCATCCTGAAATAGTGTCATTGTTTACTAGTGTGCCACGGCCAGGTGCATGACAGATGGTACCTATCATAGAGCAGTTTGTTAGTAAGCTTATTGGTGAGTGTCCAATGTGGCAGGAATGGAGCTTTTGATATGTGCCATTACCAACTGTTTAAAGCACTGCATGATTAGTGTCAGTGCCACCGGACAGTAGTCATTACATTCTGAAGCTGTAAAGTTCATTGGAACAAGGATGATGGTGGCTGATTTGAATCATGTGGAGGCAGCAGCCTGGATGCATGAAGTATTGAAGATGCCGGTGAAGATGTCAGTGAGCTGATGTGTACACACACTGTGTACTAGGCCTGGCCGCCTTATGAGGGTTGACTCTCTGGAAAGCCCTTCTCACATCTGATGCTGTTACAGATAATGGCTGTTCACCTGGAGGCTGGGGGTGGGGTAGCTTTCTTGGATGGTGTTATGTTGCATCGTTGAAGTGTAAGTAAAAGTTGTTTAAAGCATCAGAGAGGAGTGCATCACTGGTATAGTGACACTGTTTTTCTTTGCATAGTTAGTAACACCCTTGATTCCTGTTGACATAGGCCAGAGAACATATTCAGACAGAAGTTTGTGAGTTTTTTGTGCATAGGTGGTCTTTGCCCTCTTGATGACTAAGGATGAGGTTTCTCCTAGCCAGTCTGAGAGCTGTTCTATCACCGGACTTGAAGGCAATGTTCTGGGCTTTTAGTATGGAGCACAACTCTGTGTTCAGCCAGGGTTTCTGGTTGAGCCATGAGATAACTGGTCTTGAGGTACCAATTGTCATCTACACACATACTGTTGTAGCTGATGATTGACGTTATTCATCGGTGAATAAACAAAAACAATGAACAGCAAAATAACCATTGTAGGAAGCAAGGCAGAAGGTTTTCTGTCCTTGTTAGCCACAGATGAGGTACCAGAAGACTAGGATGTCTAATGTTGTAACTTTAGTTCAGAAGATCTGGTGGGAGCATTACTAAAAGGGTTTCTGAGAGGCAGGATTTATTTCTATTTGTAAAGGCAAGAACTTACTAGGAATATTCAGCATGTCTTTTAGATTCTATGGAGGTGACCAAGAGGAATGATGAGTGCTAAATAGTAGATGTTGTTTACAATAAAAGTCTTTGACAGCTTTCTGTTTTGTAGCCTTGTCCAGAATATTAAAATACATGGAAAGACATGTTACTGCAAATGCTGGAACCTGGAGTACAAAACCAGCTGCTGGAGGAATTAAGCGAGTCAACTAACATTGGTAGAGACAAAGGGATAGATCACATTCTGGTATGCAGGAGTTTGATATGAAACACCGACTATATCTTTGCCTACAAGGATGGTGCATGT
The DNA here is from genome assembly GCF_030144855.1 of Hypanus sabinus. Lineage (NCBI taxonomy): Eukaryota > Metazoa > Chordata > Chondrichthyes > Myliobatiformes > Dasyatidae > Hypanus > Hypanus sabinus. The sequence goes on along the minus strand of NC_082708.1, from coordinate 101,665,771 downwards.
CCTACAGAATTTCTCCAGCCCCACTGAATTCCTCCAGCACTTGGTTTTAGCTCTAGAATACTTGGGATCCAGAATGAGACAGCAGATTGGATACAAAAGAGGCCAGGTGGTGGGAGGCGTACAGTGTGGTGGAGAGGTTTCTTTCACAAAGGAAGCCTGAAACCAGTGATATGCCATAAGGATTGGGGCTAGATCCTTTAATATTCATCATATATATTGATGATTTGGTGGAGTATGTAGACATGATCACTAAATTTGTAGATGACAACAAAATTGGTGGCATGGTGACAGAATGAGTCAAAACTTAGACTTCATTCTTCAGTGAAATGAAGTTTACAGTCACAAGGTGAAGTCAATAGATCAGTATCATTGTGTGTAGTGAGTGGACTAGAAGCATTTGGAATTTCCATGCCTACTCATTATCTTCTCAAATGGGTATGCTTGTAGTGTATGATTCTGGAACTCCTACGCCCTAGGCACAATTTCAAATAAAGCTATGGAAGTTTCCCCTGTTCTAAAGGGCTTGGGTAAGACCAGACCCCTTGAGTACTCAGTATAATTTTGGTCTTCCTACTTAAGGATGGGTTTATTTGAACTGGGTGCAGTTCAATGAAGATCCACAAATTTTTATTTAGTCAAGATTAGAAAAGCAAGTGGTGATCTTATTGAAATATACAACACTCCGATGGGTTATGACTACCTTGATATTCTCCAAGTTTCCTTCCTTAGGGAATTGGAACAAAGGGGACATAGGTTTAGAATAAATAGACATGCAATTAAGATGAATGATTGGAATTTTGCACCCCAGAGAGCTACGGAAATTTAATTTGATTTATCAAAGGCCAAGACAGACCAGTTTTTGTTCCAAAGGAGAATCAAGGGTTTAGGGAAAAGCAAATGGGATCAATAAGTGCAATAGTGAGTTACTAGCTCGGAAGCCATCAAATATTGGAGTCTACATGAAGCAGATGGGTAAACATGCCTGGTAGATATCAACAACAGGAAACATAAATGAGCACTGACATTTATTTTTGCTGTTACTTTGACCACAATAAGCAGAACTGTCCCTGTGTTTAACACAATATAAGGATCAGGATCTAAGAGTTATTACTACAAGGCAATGCCATCCAACAACATATAGAATTTCAACTTCAGCATTCATAGGCAAATCATACTAAAATAGTAGCCTAAGTTTATGTTCTGGAGTTCTGGAGTGACAGTTTGTATACCTTCCAGCAAATTAGAACCCATGGTGCAGGATAGCACAAGGAAATGGCTGTAGGACCAATTTTCATCAATTTAAATAATTTTGTCAGACCTAATGAGGCCAACACACTCATGAATGTCATAAGGCTAGAAAGAATATTATGTCATGAAATAGAGGGTTCCGTGCCATGCAAAATGTGCTTAGCCTTATTCTTCAGATTCTGCAGGGTCTAAGGGATCTTTAACAGGCACCCACTATTTAAATTGGCAGAGAATCAGTCCAAAGAACTCCCACAATGCTCTGAAATCCACATCATCTAGAGGTCTGGACATTAACAAATGAGATATATTTGTGGCAATGTATGTGAGAACTTGTTGGGTAGAAATCTGACCCATTTTCACTCCTATGATGATGAAAATAATTGAGAATAGAAAGCCTTACGAAAAATGTTAAGAAATTGAAATGAAACTTTACCAAATGTTATTTTCTCAAAGAATAAAGATCAAAACCAAAGTTAAATCAACAGTTTCCTCATGTACAGTATTTATTATGGTAATTGAAAATCAAGAGTTGTTCATATACACAGCTGGCACCTTTGAGAAGGACTGCATGTTCCTTACGACAGTGCAAATGCTGTCCTGACTTTTGAAAATTTATTGGAATGTTCTGTGTCTATACATTTCTATTGCAGATGTTTGCTGGGAAAAGAAAATGCAAATATGACTGTGGTGAACTACAGATACCTGTCTGGACATGCTCCTCTGCTGACTGCTCCTGTGGCTCCTCCCACAGACCCCTGTATAAAGGCGGTTGGAGGCACCAGTCTCCAGGATGTTGTGTGGTCATTTCTTGCAGCTAATAAAAGCCCGTCGTTCGCCTCCCGTCTCCGAGAGTTATTGATGGTGCATCATTAAATCCTTAAGAATTACTAAGCAAAGAATGGTTGTCCATTTTACATGCAGAAACATTTTGCGTAGTTGGGATATTTACCACCCTATGAGCATTGGTAAGGAACCACTATGGGGTCTAAATAAAAAAAGTTCCTAAAACAGGAATTAGACTACGATGTAAAATAAATCAATGTCTATTACTGTGGGCAGAATATGAACTTCATGTTGCCACCAATCCACATGATAACTTCTATACATGAACCAAGTGCTAACTGCATTGCTTCTTCACTGTACAATTTTGTTTGCTGATATTATATGTGACAAGCCTGCACTGCTGAAACCTGACACCTGTCTCAACTCAACACCTTTTACATAATCTAACACTATTCAACAGTGAGAGGTATGTTAGCCAAATACTTTGTCTGAATCTAATACATTCCTGTAATTAGCAGAAAAGGAGGAGTACAAGAAGAGGCCATAACAGTTTATTAGCTAATTAATCCACCAATGCCGTTGCAGGTGTAATCCTCTTCCCAATCAACTATATCCTCTTACCATATCTTCATTAAGACTTCCTCCTTTCAAACAGACAGGAGCAGTGTTCAGGAAGTGGTTAAAGACCAACAGATAGGAGATCAGGATGAATGTAATGATAAGGTCATGCTGTCATTTGATTTCATTATACTCGCCAGATGTTAGGTTAGAAATGAGATCTGCAGATGTCCCTGTCCTGCCACAAGCACCTGCATTTTTGGGAAGAGAAAAGGGAAGTGCAAGTGCCAGCTCACCAGATGGGCAAGCCACTCATGAATTCTATGGCACTTTAAAAGACTCTGGGCAGCCGGCAGAAGAAAGTTGATGGATATGCACAATAAAATACTTGAAGTATCAGTGGGACTGAAGGAAAGACCAGATAAAAGGAGAATGAAATTTGGAAGAGTCTGCCATCAACTTTTGAAAGCCTTTGCACAGAACTTGGAACCACTTTATACAATAAAAGTGATGAATAATTCCATTAGCGTGTCACTGCATGACACATATTCTTATCGCCTATTTCTCAACCCTCAGCACAACACAGGCAGAAGCTTCCCAAAACTGGGATAATCCATCTTCCAGTTTCAATACAGTATATTCAGATTCAGGTTAGTTTATTGTTATCTACACCACTGTGCAATGAAGTTCCTTGTTTGTACGAAGCTCACATGGTAAGAATAAATACCATATATATAGCAGCAATCACAAAACAACAGAATGGTACAATGTATGTATGAAGTAGTGCAGAAAGGTGAGAAGAGGTAGCATTAGAGATACAATAACATGGCAGCACCAGGGGCTGTTCTTGATTCTGGTTGTCATGGCTTTGAAGTTCCTGTATATTCTCCTGGAAGGCAAAAGAGAGAAAACGGGATTGCTAGGGCAGCAAGCCTCCTTGAAAATACAATATCCGGATACCAAAGCACCATGAAGATGGAGTAACCGAGAGGAAGTGACAAGTCTATAATGGGCTGGCAGTGTTGTATTTGTCTGCAGGTCCCATTGGTCCAAGCTGAGATGCAACTTGTCAGTATGTTTTCTATAGTGCATCAGTAGAAGTTCGAAAGAATCCTTGATCTTCTCAGATGCCTAAGAAAGTACATGCACTTACACTCAGTGGCCACTTTATTACATAACTCCTGTACCTAGTTACATGGCCATGGAGTGTATATTCATGGTCTTCTGCTATTGTGGCCCATCCACTTCAAGGTTCATCATGTTGTGTGTCCAAAGATGTTCTTCTGCACATCACTGTTTTAACGATCACCTTCCTGTCAGCTTGAACCAGTCTGGCCATTCTCCTCTGACCTCTCTCATTAACAAGGTATTTTCACTCACAAAACTGTCGCTCACTAGATTTCCTTTTTGCTATTCACACCATTTTTGTAAACTCTAGAGACTGTTGTGTGTGCCAATCCCAAGAGATCAGCAGTTTCTGAGATACTCAAACCACCCTGCTTGACACCAACAATCATTCCATAGTCAGAGTCACTTGGATCACATTTTTTCCCCATTTTCATGCTTGGTCTGATCAACAACTGAACCTCTGGAACAAGTCTGCAAAGTTTTCTGCATTGAATTGCTGCCACATGATTGGCTGATTAGATGTTTGTATTAATAAAATGACCACCAAGTTATATGTTTTCTTGATTACCACATTGGTATGAAAGGACCAGGAGCGGTTTCTAGTGATAAAGATGCTTAGAATCTTGAGGCTATTGACCAATTCTACAACAGCTCTGTTAAATACAGGATTGAGTTCACTTCCCACTTCCTTAGGTCAACAGACATTGCTGACATTAAAGACTAAATTGTAGTTCTGACACTTAGATACAAAGTTTGTAATCTCTTTCCCATTCTATTTCATCATTGTTGTTGATCAGGCCGATAGCAGTGGTATCATCAAAAAACTTGAAAATTGACTTGGTGTTGTATTTGTTCACACAATCATGGATTAACACAAGTTACAGCCGGGGACTGAGTACACAGCCCTAGAAGAGTCCCAGTGTTTATGGTTAGCTTGAATGAAGATTTATTGCCAATTTTAAGCAACTGAGGTCTGCCAATCATAAAGTCTAGAAACTATATGAGGGCTCCAAGGCCAGGGTCCAAGTGTTTGGAGATGATCTTATTAGGTATTATGTTGTAGATGGCTGAGGTATAATCAATGTATAACATCCTGACGAATGTATTCTATTGGTCAAAATTCAAAGTAAGATTTATTATCAGAGTACATACATGTCATCACAAATAACCCTGAGATTCTTTTTCCTTCAGGAATACACAGAAAATCTATAGAACAGTAATTGTAAACAGGATCAATGAACAACAAACTGTGCAGATGCAAATATAAGTAAATAACAATAAATAATGAGTGAATGAGGTAACACAATCAAGAGTGCTTAAAGTGAGACTATCAGTTGTGGGAACAGCAGAAGTAGAATCAGTGAAGTTATCCCCATTTGTTCAAGAACCTTTTGTTAAGGGGCAGTAACAGTTCCTGAACCTGGTGGTGTGAGCCCAGAGGCACTTGTACTTCTAATTGAGGCAGCTGTGAGAAAAGAGCATGAGAAGAGTGAATGGTGAGGATCTTTGATGATGGATGTTGCTTTTCTACAGCAATGTTTCATGTACTGTAGATGTGCTCAATGGATGGGAGGGCTTTACCCATGATGTACTGGGCCAAATCCATTACCTTTGGTAGGTACTTAGCCACACAGTCATTGGTGTAAAGTGAGTAGAGAAGTGGCTGAGCACAGAGCACAGTGGTGCTCTTGTGAAGATGGAAATTCTGGAGGAGATGTTTTTGTCAATCTGAACTGACTGGTTACTGCAAGTGAGTAAATCCAGTATCCAACACCTGGGGGTATTGAACCCCAGGTCTTGGGCACTGTGATGATTGAAACCTGCCTGAAGCAGGTGGGTACCATAAACTGCCAGAGCAAGAGGTTGAAGGTATCCGTGAACACACTAGACGGTTGGTGAGCACAGGTCTTCAATACTGGGTCAAGTACTCCGACTGGACCAGATGCTTTCCTTGGTCTCACTCTCTAGAAGGCAGCCGACACATCAGCTTCAGATACAGAGACCAAAGATCATTGGGAGGCATGAGGGTGTGCAATGGTTCCTTCCTGTTTTGATGGTCAAAACAAGCATAGAAGGCATTGAGCACATCGGGAAGTGAAGCTCTGCGGTCCTCTATGTCAGAAGATTTAATTTTGTAGGCGGTTACGACATTCAAACCCTGCCATTGCTTTTGAATATCTCCCATTGATTCTACTCTAGTCCAGAATCCCCATTTTGCCCTTGGGATAACTTTCTGAAGACCATACCTCTTGTAGCAATATTGATCTCCAGACTTGAACATCTCTGAACTGGCTCTCAACAAATTCCGGATTTCATGGCTCATCCAGGGTATCTGATTGGGGTAAACCCTAATCAGTATGATCCAAAGCTTTATGTATGTATGCAAGGGAGATAGTATCCTCCTTGGACCTATCTTTTCTCTATGAAAAGGGCAGGAAGTCCAGATTGTTTGACAGGTTGGAGCTGATGTAAGTCATTATCAATCTCTCAATGCACTTCATTATGATCAATGTTAGAACTACTGGTCGATAATCATTAAGACAGGGCACTATTTTGGTGGGGGAGGGTAAAAGGAATGATGGACATTTCCTTGAAGCAGACAGGGACAGTAGACCATCAACGTTGAAGGTTAATGATATCAGCAAAGACAATAGTCAATTACCTAAGGCAAACTCAGGCAGCACCATCATGGATACAGATATTAGACTTTTTTAGGTGTCATTACCATATAGCATTACATCCTCCAGCACATTATTGGGAAAGCTAAGCTCTCCTGCTGGAGGAACTCATCCGTCAGTGTGACAGCATTTATCCATTCACCTCTTCCATCCTACCAATGTTGTTTCTGCTAGCATTCAGGTAGCCAACTTAAACAGCTCCTCTTCATGTCATGCTAGACCTAGAGCTGTTCATATCTATTCAACGATTTGTAGTTATTCCATTAAATCTCAGCAGGCAATCAGAAGCCATTCTGCAGTAATGGTGGAACATTACATAGGATCACAGGTCAGTCAAAGGCAGATAGAAGAAGAAAATGAGCATTGATGTATTTATGCTAATCTGGTTTGTTTAGATTTGTAAATTTTGGTGAATTGTTCATTAGTGACAGAAGAAGGTAAAGTGTAGGACTTTGGGGAATATACACCCAGTGGCCACTTTATTAGGTACACCTGTACACCTGCATGTTAATGCAAGTACTGTATCTAATTATCCAATCATGTGGCACCAACTCAATGCATAAAAGCATATAGACATTGTCAAGAGGTTCAATTATTGTTCAGGCCAAACTTCAGAATGAGGAGCAAATCTAATCTAAGTGACTTTGACCATGGAATGATTATTGGTGCCAGACTGGGTGGTTTGAGTATCTTGGAAATTGCTGATCTCCTGAGATTTTTACACAGAACAGTCTCTAGAATTTACAGAGAATACTGCAAAAGCATACAGTGAGCAGCAGTTCTGAGGGAAAAAACACCTTGTTACTGAGAGAGATCAGAGAAGAATGGCCAGAATGATTCAAGCTGACAGGAAGACAGCAGAAACTCAAATAACCTCATGTTACAACAGTGGTGTACAGAATAGCATCTCAGAACAAACAACACATTGAACCTTGAAGTGGATGGTCTACAGCAGCAAAAAAAAACACAAACATACAGTCAGTGGCCACTTTATTGCATATAGGAAGCACTAAAGTAGCTAGTGAGTGTATACTCATATTTTGTTGAAATGTAGAGCCAAAGCATTTAGCCTCGACGACTACAAAAAAGCCAGTCAAGAGCTTGGGTAAGGTTTTTGACAGCTCTCTGAGGGACACGACATCCATTCAGGCGACCTGCACTGAGTTGGATGGCTGGCTGAAATCCATGGACAAGTCTGGCCTACCTGGGAAGTTTAAAGCCTGGGTGTATTAGCATGGCATTCTTCCCAGAATCCTGTGACCCTCCTCGTCTATGCAGTTCCGATCTCGACGGTCGAAACCTTAGAGAGGAGGGTCAGTAAGCAGCTCAGGAGGTGGCTGGGGCTGCCGAGGAGCCTGAGCAGCATCGCCCTCTATGGACACCACAAGAAACTGCAACTGCCCTTCAAATCCTTGGAGGAGGAATTCAAAGTAACAAGAGCCAGAGAAGTGATACAGTACAGGGACTCAAGTGATCCGAAGGTGGCTCGAGCAGGGATCCAAGTGAGGACCGGCAGGAAGTGGAGGGCAGAGGAAGCTGATCAGGAAGCAGAGGAAAGGCTGCGTCACAGGAGGCTGATGGGAGTGGTCACACGAGGCCAAGCTGGGCCAGGATCCTTTCCAACTCCTCAAATGGACACCATCAGAGGGAAGGAAAGGCATCGCCTAGTTCAGGAGGAGGTGAGAGCAGCAGTGGAGGAGAGGAGAACCTGCAAGGCGGTGGGTATGAAGCAACAGGGAGCTTGGACAAGATGGGAGATTGCGGTGGAGAGGAAAGTGACCTGGGCTGAGCTTTGGAAAGCCAAGCCACACTGCATCCAGTTTCTCATCCAGGCAGTGTACGATGTGCTTCCAAGCCCAACAAATCTGCACTCATGGGGCAAAGCAGAGTCATCTGCGTGCCCACTGTGTTCCAAGTGAGGATCCCTGGAGCACATCCTCAGCAGCTGCACAAGGGCACTTGGTGAGGGATGGTACCGATGGAGACATGATCAGGTCCTGAAGACCACTGCTGAAGCCATCAGCACAGGAGTCGAGTGGGTGAAGTGGGCCTGACGCTCCAAACAGACCATTGCCTTTGTCAGAGCTGGGGAGCAGCCAATACCCATCAAAAGAACATCTGCAGGTATTATGACCTCTGCAAGGGACTGGCAGCTGTTGGTGGACCTCGAAAGGCAGCTGAAATTCCCCAACCATATTGCAGCCACCACCCTGAGACCAGAGATTGTCCTTGTGTCTGAGTCTACGAAGCAGGTGGTGATGCTGGAGTTGACAGTCCCATGGGAAGATAGTTTGAAAGAGGCCTTTGAAAGGAAGTTATTGAAGTATGCCAGACTGGTCAGCAACTGCCAGCAGGTTGGATGGTGAGCTCGGTGTCTCCCAGTGGAAGTTGGTTGTAGGGGATTCACAGCCCATACTTTCGCCAGAGCCTTCAGCAATTTGGGCATCGAGGGAGAGAGGAAGAGGACAGCCATCCACAATATCACCAATGCGGCAGAGAGGGCCTCAAGATGGCTGTGGGTCAAGAGAGGGGAGCCATGGAGTCATGTGTAGCTAGCCATCTGGACACAAGCTGGGGTCTGATCAGCCCCGGCTGGGTCACCTGGAGGAGGGTGTATGATGTTGAAAGACCCGAAACACCCAATGATTCCATGAACATCACTGATGATGTATCCAGAAGCATCAGTAGATGTATGCCCATGGAATCTATGCTGGCTTCCAGTGCATTCCCAATAGTTCCATTTCCCTACTTTATTTTCCTGTACCTATTCTCTCTCATGTACCCATCAGCTCCCTCCTTATTCTCTTGACAGCCACTTACAATAGGGGTTACATACAGTAACCAGTTAACCTATGGACAACACATCTTTGGAATGTGATAGAAACTAGAGCACCTGGATGAATCAGACACAGACTGATACTTCGTTTAAAACACAGACTTTGTTTAAAATTTAAACAAAGTTATGAACATTTGAAACTAAGTGGGGAGCTGACAACCAAAGCGGAGATTCAATGAAAAGAAAAGATAAAGAAAGCAAAGGTGGTGCCTCCAACAAACCCATCACCTTCATTATCCAGGTAATAGAAATTCCTTAGATAAGAATAAACCAATTAACAGCTGCACAATTACATCACATGGGTTGTGTGCTAATACTTAGCCAATGAAAAATGAGAAAAGTGAAAAACCATTATGTAACTGTTCTACTGCTTTCTGCCATTAAATGGGGATGAAGCACCACATATGGTGAAAAATAGATGAGTTTGTTTAAAAAAAAGTAAAAATTATGATTAAACTATGGATTTGGTCTTACGTTAATTCATCAAATATCTTATAAAACATATTTTAAAAAATCAGTGGATTCTAACACGATGAAGCACTCATTAGACCATGATATCTTGGCACATCACAATGGTGAATACTGTTGGATCCCTCCAGAAATCTCCAGGCAGCAGAAAGTGTATTGCATTAGCATCTAACGGCATACTCCATCAAAGTTCATGTGGCACAATGACATTTGTTACTTGTCCATAGGTATTATCAGGATTTACTTCAATGGACAAATCTTGATACCCATTTCATTGATGGCTTAAATCCATGAAATACAGGCAAAATTCTGGAGACTGATCGCTATAATGAAGCCTTTTTGGTCTCAGGTCAGGTGGTCATAGGAGGAACAAAATCTTCTTTGATTGCAACACTCCACAAAGCTGACATGTAGAATCTGTCAATAGAGAATGAAGCAAAGTTAGCCCTCTGTGAAAAGAATGCATCAATAAACTTATTTGAGCAGTTGTGGATGGTAAACTATGAGATGTAAATATATTTATCTCTTCTCCAGAAGTAACATAAACTTATGAATGTTCATTTTTGTACTCATCTGGACAGGCATTGGGAATGAGGACATTTTCCTGCACTGAGCTTATAGATCCACGACAGAAGTCAATCAAATTTCAGTGAGAACATGTTTACTGAAGCACAGAGTTCCAATATATCATTCTTTATTTGGATTAACCCAGGGAAGTGCTAGCTGAATATCCCTGGCAGACAAGGCCTTCTCTCAAAAGACTTCCCCCACCTGCCCCATCCCTTTGATAAGTTTGTCCTCCTCTGCTTACCCACTGCTCATTCTTCCTAATGCACTGCATTCAAATTTCTCATCATGCTTTTATATCTGCGAGCAACAAACTTTGAAAAAAGCTTGAAGTCAGAGCAACGCATTTCAGCACTTGCCACACATCATTCCCTGTAAACTTTAACACATGTGAAGAATTCTACATTGCACCAAAGAGTGCAATGAATCAAGGTTCTTGCCAACTGCAATCAATCAGCAATAACGTTAAAAGCATTTGCTGATTCATTTCAATACTAGTTTTCTGCTGCTGAATATGTGTTGAGCTGTTCAAGGTTATAAAAATGCAGGAAATGAAATGCTAAGTGCGAACGTAACTGTGTCAGTGTTAGGTCAGTGGCATATGACATCATTACCTGCTGACCATTAGCTCTTCATGCACTACCACTTTCATAAAAAGTACAACATATTCCACAAATATCTGCATACATTGTATATAGTTTTAAAATTCTAATAATGCTTATAACTCCCAATGCTATTGAAGTGCATTTGCCTTATGAACCTACTTCAATTTTTTAAAGTATATTAAAATATTTAAGCCCAGCAATTAATGCACCTAATTCTGTGCCTTGTTTTGAAATTCCTTTCCTATAGTTACATCTAACATTTATTCCATATCATCCTTGGGATGCAGTTTTCAATCTCATCCATCACAGTTTCTAAAAAACTGATGATAATGAAATAATAACAAGAAAGTTTTTATGTATATCTATTTATTGAGATTCAGCGCAGAATAGTCCTTCTGCCCCTTCAAGCCACACTGCCTAGCAATCCCCCAAATTAACCTTAGCCAAATCACAGGGCAAAGTACAAGGACAGGTTAGGCCACCAGCTGGTACATCTTTGGACTGTGGGAGGAAACTGCAGCACCCAGAGGAAACCCACGCGGTCACTAGGAGAAAGTAGAGATAGTGGCAGGAATTGAACCTGGGCTGCTGGTACCATAAAGTGTCCTGCTTACCACTACACTACACCTATAGTCACCAGTGCTAAACACGTGGAAGAGAATTGGTATCACTCATGCAATTTGTACAAATCTGAAGTGAGTGCATGAGTGAGGGAAAAGCCTATACGTGTTCCTATAAACTGCACTTGCTATGTACCCCATGGTTTTGTTTGGTATTTTGGACACTAGCATTACTCACTCAGTGACGGCCACAATGTGTGAAGGCATATAATAAGACACAGATCAGTCTTACTGAGGTTTACCAAGTAATAACTGAAACATAACTTCCATTCCTTAATGATCTTCCCCTGCACCTCATATACAAGTTAACATTAAACCAGCTTTTTTAAAATTACTTCTGTTTATGTACTAACAAATCTCTTTAGATTGTCTTGGTTTCACATTTCTTGCATTTGGAAAATATCTTCGTTTGTTCTGCATCAACTTCAAGATCAAGATTTATTTATCACGTGTACATCAAAATATATAGTAAACTGCGTCATTTGCATTCCCAACACACCTAAGGTTAGGATGGGGCAGGTGCTAGTGCCACCACACATACTGGTGCCAACATAGCATGTGCAAATTGCTTGACAGAATAACACAGAACTCAACCAAACAGAACACAATCAACAAAACAACAACAGCAAAATGAAGCCCCATTCTTCACTCCCACCCATGCACATATACAGTCTTCCAAATCGAGGACATGCCGTCTTCAGTCTCCAGCAGACTTTGACTTCCTCAGCAGACTCGGAGAGTTTCGCACACTCAGGCCTCTAGCGATGTTACTCAACAACCACTTGACCCTCGGTACTTTATCCTCAGCATCGACCTCAGGACCCGCTACACACTGAACACTAGACCTCAAATTCTACACTTGATGATGATGGGACCTAAACACTAGGCATCGAACTACGGTGTCACTGATTCGCAAACGCAAACTGATTTGTTAGACTTTGTTCCTCCTGCCTGCAGAGAGCTCTGTCTCTGGAACCCACTGACAACTCACTCACTCTGAGGGGCGAGCAGCCCTCATGCATGCTGGTCTGTCAGCTACAGATGTCCCATACCTGCATTGCTAGCTTGTGAACATGACTCTGGTCTCACCTCTAAATCCCTCACATCCCTGACAATAACCCTAACTCCCCTCTCTGTTTTTGAAATCATCCCTACAAACCTATAAGAATCTATTAAAACAAACAATTAAATCTGAGGTGCAAGCTCAATGGAGGCTGCAGCTCGGCACCATCTTGATTACAAGAATAACTAAGATCATTGATTTCATGAGGTGATATGGTATTGCCACATTAATATGAACATAAGAAATAGGAGCAGAAGTCTGCTCTCTGGCCTGTTGTATCTGCTCCACTATTCAATAAAATCATGGCCATGCTACTTCATCCATGGGGCAGCATGGTGGCACCGTACTTTACAGTATCAGCGCCAGTTCAATTCTCACTGCTGCCTGTAAGGAGTTTGCGTGCTCTCACCATGAACTTGAGGTTCCTCCAGTTACTCTGGTTTCCTCCTACAGTCCAAGGATCTACTGATCAGTAGGGTGATAGGTCATTGTAAATTGTCCTGTGATTAGGCCAGGGGTGCTGGGCAACATGGCTTGAAGAGTCTATTCATCTGTGTCTCAATAAAATAAAAATAAAAATACCTGCCCTTTTCACTTCAACCATCAGCTCCCCTACTGTTCAAAAATCTATCTACCCATGTCTTAAATATATTTAAATATATATCTCCTGGGCAGAGAATTCCACATATTCACTACTCTCCGGGAAAAGCATTTTCTCCTCATCTCTGTTCTAAATCTATCCCCCCTCCATCCCTGATTCTCAAGGCTAAGTCGCTAGTTCTAGTCTCAACTACCAGTGGAAACCACTCTTTCCTGTCTCTAATCTATTTTATATGTATTTTACTATGTTTCTATAATATCCCCTCTCTGTAATCCAAATTCCAGCAAGGACATTCCCAGGCAACTCAGTCTCTCCTTATATGCTAATCACATATCCAGAGTCAACCTGGTGAGCATGCCCTGCATTGAGTCTAAAGCCAGTACAATAGATCTTTGCTCAAATAAGGAGACCAGAATTGCATGCAGTTTTCCAAGTGCAGTCTCAATAGTACCTGATAACCTCCCTTATTTAAATTCAATCCCTCTAGCAAAGGGGTCAATATTCCATTTGCCTTCCTGACAACCTGTTGTGCCCACAAACCAGCCTTTTGTGATTCATGCACAAGTGCTCCCAAGTCCCTCTGCAGAACAGCATACTGTAGTCCTTCATCATTTAAATAATCTGCTCTATTTTCCTTCCAAATCAGATGACCTCACATTTAACTTTACTGCATCATCTGCTAGATGCTTTCCACTCATTTAACCTACCTACTTCTCTCTGCAGGCTCTCTGCATCCTCTGCACAATTTGTTTTTCCTATCAATTTACCATTGTCAGCAAGCTTAATTATGTTACACTCTGTCCCCTCTTCCAAATTGTTCAAGTGTATAGTGATCAGTTGTACGTCAGGCATTGATCCCTATGGCACTCCATTTACCATTGATTGCCAGGGATAGAGGATTGGTTAACCAAGAAGGCAGAGAGATCTATCCTAACTTTTTAGCTTCTAATAGTTAACTAATCCTCTATCCATGCTAATACATTACCCTCAACTCCATGCACTTTTCAATTATGCATAAGTCTTTCATACAGCACTTTATTGAACACCATTTGGAAATCCAAGTATCCTAAATCCACTTGTCCCACTGTGCTCAATATACCCTCAAAAAAATCCAGTAAGTTTATCAAAAAGACCTGGCCTTCCTGAATCCATGCTGTGTTTGCCTGATGGAACCACTTCTATCCAGAGCTCTCATTGTTCCTTAATGACAGCTTCCAGCGATTTTCCAATTACAGACAATAAACTAACTGGCCTATAATTACCTACTTTTGCCAGCATCCTTTTTTAAACGGGACAACATTCATGGTCTTCCAATCAGCTGGACCTGCCCAAAGTTCAGAGAATTCTGGGAAATTATCACAAATACCTCTCTAACTTTTGCCATTTATTTCTGTATCCTGGCATGCATTCCTTTAGATCCACCAGTTCACTCAGCACTACCTCTTTAGTGATAGTCTTCATCTTCCCTCGCATCCATAACATCTCTTTTTGGCATGTTAGATGTGTCCTCCACTCTGAGGACTAACAAAAAAGTTATTCAAAGCTTTGGCTATTTCCATATTGCCCAATATTATTTCCCCTTCTCATCTTCTAAGGATCTAGGTTCACTTTAGCTACACTTTTCTGATTTATATAGGTATGAAAAACTTTACCCTTTTTAATTTTGCGCTAGTTTTCATGATCTATTTCCTCTTTAACTATTTCTGTGCAAAATACCAATCTGGCTACAATGAAGTTAGTATTAATAAATTGTTAATTTACCTCTATATTTCAAGATGGAATTCTGAGTATTTTCCTGCAACAAGAAATGTCACTTTTGCAAACATAAATATAAAGATAGTTCCATGCACTACAATATAGTTAAAATAGCATCCGTCCAAGTCTTAATCTTTTTCATCTAACCAGTCCCTTATAGTTAGGACAATTTGTTATCACTCAAACGTTGTGGTTTTGAGGTGTCCTTTGAGATCAATGTGGGCTGGTAGACTGTGTCATGGTAGGTCAGTGGGATGACAAGGCAGTCGGTTGCTTAGAAATGAAAGTGATATACTACTATTGTTTCACTAAGTACCTACCTATAGTATTTCAAATGAAGGGACTCAAACTTCAAAGCTAGTCCATTTACCTTTCTCAATTTCGATTGGCTGTGGGTCAGAGATTCTGAAAACCAATGTGGTTCTTACATTTTTTTAAGAAATGCTATGAATTATTTCTAATAGAGTATTTTGTCTGTCCACCTGACAATGCTCTTGCAATGATATATCTCAGAGTAGACTTCCCAATTCACAAGTCCAGATGTGTCAGGTATTGCAATGATGTGGCTTGCCAATCAGTGCCAACTGAGTGCAATTAGAACCCTGGAACCCTGGGGTGGGGAGGCTGGCCTAATGAAAAATACTGACTTCACCCATGATGGTTTTTGACCTTACAAACTGTTTGTCTTGTCAACTAAAAAATACTGTTAATACTATCCTCAAATGAGATGGCCTCAGAAATTTTTCTTCATTCTAGGTCCACTACATAAAAACCAAAGCCGACATAAAAGTCAAAAAGAGGGTATGTAATAGAGAAAAGATCAGTGAGAAGTTAGAGAATTGGGAAGCTTTTAAAAACCAACAGAAAGAAACTAAAGAAAGTCATTAAGAAGGTAAAGATGGAATATGAAAATAAGCTAGACAATAATATTAAAGAGGATACCAAAAGTTTGTTCAGATATATAAAGAATAAAAGAGAGGCGAGAGTGGATATTGGACCACTGGAAAGCGATACTAGAGAGGTAGTAATGGAGGACAACAGAACAGTGGATGAACTGAAAAAGAATTTTGCACCAGTCTTCACTATGGAAGCAGTATGGTGGAATCTCCAGGTGTCAGGGGCAAGAAGTATGTGAAGTTACCATAACTAGAGAGAAGGATCTTGGGAAATTGAAAGGTCTGAAGTTAGAGAAGTCACCCAGAGCAGATGGTGTACACCACAGAGTTCTAAATGTGGTAGCTGAAGAAATCATGGAGACATTAGTAATGATCTTTTAAAAATCTCCAGATTCTGGAATGATTCTAGAAGATTGGACAATTTGCAAGTGTCACTTCACTCTTCAAGAAGGGAGAGAGAGCAGAAGAAAGGGAACTATAGGCCAGTTAGAACGATATTGGAGTGGATTATTAAAGATGACGTCTCAGGGTACCTGGAGGGACATGATAAAATAGACTGTAGTTAGTGTGATTTCTTCAAGGGAAAATCTTGTCTGACAAATCTGCTGGAATTCTTTGAAGAAGTAACAAAAAGGATAGACAAAGGAGAATCAGTTGATGCTGCGTACTTGCATTTTCAAAAGGCTTTTGACGAGATGCCACACATGAGGCTACAAGCCCTTGGTATTACAGGAAAGATTCGAGCATGGATAAAGCAGTGGTTGATTGGCAGGAGGCAAAGACTGGGAATAAAGGGGGCCTTTTCTGACTGGCTGTCGATGACAGTGTTCCACAAGGGTCTGTGTTGTAACTGATACTTTTTACTGAATTAATGGCTTTGCTGCAAAGTTTGCAGATGATATGAAGATAGGTGGAGGGGCAGGTAGTTTTGAGGATGTAGAGAGGCTACAGAAGAACTTACACAGATTAGGTGAATGGGCAAAGAAATGGCAGATGAAATACAGTGCTGGGAAGTGTATGGTCATGCACTTTGATAGAAGAATAGATTGTCTCTTTTCTAAATGGAGAGAAATTTCAAAAAAAAAAACTGAGAAGCAATGGGTCATGTGAGTCCTTGAGGCAGAATTCCCTAAAGGTTAATTGGCAGGTTGGGTCTGTGGTGAAGAAGGCAAACGCAATGTTAGCATTTATTTCAAGAGGACTAGAATATAAAAACAAGGATTTAATGTTGAAAACTTTATAAAGCACTGGTGAGGCCTCACTTAGAATATTGTGAGCAGGTTTAAGCCCCTTATCTGACACTGGAGCTGGTTCAAAGGAGGTTCACAAAAATGATTCCAGGATTGAATGGCTTGTCATATGAAGAACTTCTGATGGCTCTCAGCATGTATTGACTGAAATTCAGAAAAATGAGGGGTGACCTTATTGAAATCTATTGAATGATGAAAGGCCTTGATAGAGTGAATGTGGAAAGAGAACATTTCCTATGATTGGTGAATCTAAGACCAGAGGACACAGCCTCAGAATAGAAGGACATCCTTTTAGTATGGAGTTGAGGAGGAATTTCTTTAGCCAATGAGTGGTGAATCTGTGGAATTTTTTTGTCACAGGCCAAGTGAGACCAAGTCTTTATGCATACTTAAGGCAGAGGTTGATAGATTCTTGATTGGTCAGAGCATGAAGGGATCTGGGAGAAAGAAGGTGATTGGGGCTGAGAGGAAAATTGGATCAGCCATGATGAAATGATGGAGCAGACTTGATGGGCCAAATGGCTCCTATATCTTATGGTCTTACATGATGCCATAGAAGAAACGATACTAACCAATGTATTCACCAGAGACCCATTGCCAGTGCAGATTATATGAAGCAAAAATATATCATCTCTTCCAACCTAAATCAAACAAGCAGGACGTGGTTCAAGGTCTATCACCCATTTCTGTGCTTGCAGTTCTCTGTTCATTAACTGGAGTGTGGAAGAGAATGGACCTTAATAGATTCGTCCTTGATCTCCCTCCGCATGACCACTCTTGGACAACAAAGCTTCCATGCTGAGACCCTGGAAAATGTAGACCATTTTCCATATCTCAGGGGCTGCCTCTGAACAAAGAGCAGACATGTGATGGAATTCAGCACTGCCTTCAGTGTGCTATTAATGTCTGAGAAAAGAAATACCAGAAAATCATGATCAATGTTAATATGAAACAATGAGAGTTTATATAGTGTTAGACATTGAAACAATCCAAATCCAGTTGCAGATATTAAGCTCTTGAAAAAGACAAATGGGTACTGATTTTGCTGGAATGTCTACAAAGCAAATCATAACAATACAATATATAAAGCTTGATTTTTCATCCAACCACATCAATTAGTGAAAGTTCTATCAATGGATTCATGAAATATTGTAAACCTAAATTGTTTAAAATAAAATCCATTAAGGAATGAATTTCAAGTATTAACTTCTGGAATATAATTCAGCAAAGTGAAATTCACAAATTACTGACCATCTGAATCAGACGTGTTGTCGCCTTTCTCCACCGGGTTACTGGTCTGGAGAAGGGATTGCAGTCAACCTGATGATCAAGAGTGAGGAATACTATCCATTTTGAATTCAATAAATTCATCCCCTTTCAACTTCTGTTAACAACAATGAAACAATGCTTGGGCCAGCATAAATAGAAAATTACATTTGAATGACGGTTCAGTCTGAAGTGACATTTACCACTTCTGAAGATTTCTAAGCAATAATTCAATTTGATCTTTGCCTTGGTCTAAAAGATTAGTTGAGTAACATTGATCCTCTTTAATGTCACAACCCAAGTTGAATTTGAATGAAGAGGTTGTTTATTGCTACCAGCTTTTTCCCACATTATCATGGTGAATGCAATCAAATAAAATAACTCTTGTCGATCAAACACTCTTGGACATTTTACATCATTAAAGGCTGCAAATAATTGTGCTCTTCTGAAGCACACAATATTTTTGAGTTATAAACATAAAAAGTAAATACTTAATTTGAATCAATTCAAAGTTCATAAGATAAAATTTAACAGTACACCAACCAATTTGAGTGAATATTTAGTTAAAAATTTTACCACATGATACTTATTTAATATGCTAATGAAATGTTAATTGGCTGCTTGCAATGTCATATATTGATAATTAAAAATATTGTTCCTGTGCAATTTTGGTTAGCTTAAATTATGAATGTGTTGAATTCAATGTAATGCAATGTGTCTTTTCTGTGCAAATAGCATTCACCTTATGTAAACCATTTTTGAGATTTATTTATTTTAATTTAATTTATTTATTTATTTATTGATATACAGCATGGAATAAGCCATTCCAGCCTTTTCAGCTGCACTGCCCAGCAAACCCCCAATTTAATCCTAGTATAGTCACAGGACAATTTACAAAAAACAAATAACCTACAAGCCGGTACAACTTTGTAAACCCACGGGGTTGTGGAGAGAAATTACAAACTCCTTACAGGCAGTGCCAGGAATTGAACCCAGATCACCTGTGCTGTAAGGCATTGTGCTAATCACTACACCACTACACTACCAGGCCGTTCCTTTTTTTTCAGAAGTGAAGTTTTTCAAAGATTAATATTGAACAATATAATGTTATCAAGGTGTTGATAGTGCTATCAAGGGCACTTTCTGCAGTTATCTGAAAAGGTCCTGTTCTAAAGCAATTAATGACTGCTATTGTTGTTGGATTACTGGAAAAACTGGAAGAATTAAAGTAACTCTCCAAGGTAGCATTAGGTAGATATCTATGAATCCCTGAATAGATTATATCACTTTGAATATTGTTGCATAGCAAATACTAAATTATCTTCCTTGGTACATACAGTTTTCATATGCTTATTACTTTTCTCCTAATACCCTCTCCCTTTGTATTCACCTTTCCCATTTGTTCTGCTTCTCCTCATTCAAAATGACGGCTTCACAATTGAAAGGAAATATAATCAAAAAAAGCTTTTAGTTCCACAGAAATAAAATAAAAATCTGCTTGGACTATAATTGAACAGCTACTGAATAAACGTTTTAAAATATCAGAATTCAGCAGAATAACACATCTTTGTGACTTTCTCTTTCATGGGTAGCTAAATTGTTATTGCCATCTGAAATCATATATTGCCATTTACACTACAAACTGAAAATTGAGGTTATGCTGCTAAGAGTAAATACACCACTAAAAAAACAATATTTTCACAGCAGCTTTGTGAATGCTATGCTTACCAGCATACCAAAGGCTCCCTTTCCAAAATACTTAAAGTTTATGAAGGGTTATTTTCATGGATACCACAGCTTCAGCAAATGTCACAATATTGTTGTGTAAAAAAATCACTTTAGTTTTAATAAACTTGTAAACTTATTACTACTGGGCAAATAATCAATAAAACTAAAGCTGAAAGAAAATATGGGAGCCTACATTTCGGAATATCTGATTCTGTTAAGAATAATCCTAGTTTCAGATATTCAGAACACATGTATCCTACTTAACAAATTTTGTTCTCCTGTTAAAAATTCAGTTTAGAACTATGAGTGGGCTCAAACCCAGTCTACTTCAAGCAAATTGATTTCCATTGTAGTTGAAGGAAATTTGGTTTAAAGATTAGCTTTGTTCATCACATGTACATTGGAACATACAGTGAAATCCATTGCTTCCATTAATGACCAACACAGTCTAAGGATATACTAGTGGAAGTCCACAACTGTCACAAACTTGCTGCGGCAACTTAGCATGCCCACAACTTATTAACCTTTACTGATCCATTTATCTTTGGAATAAGGAAGGAAGTCCAGATATCCTTGGAAAGAACATGCATACTCCTTACAGACAGTGGTAGGAAGTGAACTCTGATCACTGGTGCTGTGTGTCAGTATGCTAGGCTCTATGTTATCATACTGCCCATTCTGTGCTGTTAAGAAGTGGTGGACTTCTTTTTAATGATTATTGGCTTTAGTGTGATAGATTTGCACTGAGCCCTGCAATTTTATGCCTCATTATTTTAAGTATATAGTAGCAGGAAAATAATAAATATTTAGAGAAATTAATTTGATGCAAAATCAAGCTTGAAAGGAGAACAGTTAACAATTGAAATATTTTTAGCATCCAAGACACAAGTGCCATATATTGTTCTGCTAGAGCTTCTAATATACAGTAACAAACTACAACAAATTCAGAGTGGATCAAATTATAAGCATGTTTATTACTTGCAAGAGAAGATATACCTCTAATTGTTAAAACTTTGGAAGGTGGCTTCAATCTTGCAGTTCAGTGCAAACCATTTCTGTACTTTTACAAAGTAATTCATCAACTTTCATGTCTTTGAGTTCACTCCATCTCATAATGACATCCTTTCCTTATCTGGATCCATCTCTGGTTCCTGGTATCTGTTCTTTCATCAGCCCATTTGTCTTTGAGGCTTCTTCCCCCATGACAGCTGTGTCCTATTTTTCTCTGTTGTCAAAACATTCCATATCATAAATATACCCTGTACCAGATAACACACACAGACTTCTTGTAAGCTTCTGTCCAAATCAGCAAAACACTCTGGGATCACAGCAATTCCATTTTGTTACATTACAGTTTATAAAGGTTATAAATGCATAAATACTTCAGGATTACAGATATATTCCCACACAAGTAATGGTTTAAACACATTAATTCCACTTTTACTCAGTGATCATTTGCAGACTAGTTTTTCTCTGCTATTTGACTACAATTACATATCTAACTTTATTATACCATGAAATGTTATTTTTAATCACTGAATAAGGATTTTAAGCTTTAATAAACCCTTAAATTGTAGAAGATTATCCTTGAGCAGACTCCCTTTGAAAGCATTTCATAATCAAGATTTTTACCACTGCTAGTAAGGAAGTAGTTTATTGGGGAATACATTGTCTATTTTTAATAATTACCCATTTTCTTGCCATCAGATTTCAGGTGTCATAATTATCTTTATAATGCACATTTCAATTATCTACAGATCACACAACAGCTCCAAAAGTACAAGTAATTATCTTTCGATGATTATGAGTGAAATATTATGAGTAATTTGTGAATTAAACATTTTGCATGTGCCACACTAAAGTTAAAATCAGTTCAGATAAACTATAATTTTATCTCACCATTCCTTTGTTGTGCTGTAGTGGTTTTTTTGCTGTGTAGAACCTTTACAATGTAACCTGGTTCACTGTCGGTTAATCCCTCTTAGTAAGTATGCATTGCTTCCTGCAGGCTTCGGTGCCCGGAGGAAGTTAACAATTAAATTCCATTTTTGTCCTTTTATAATGTAGCTCTCAAGCTTAAATTGATTACACGTGACAAAAGGAACATAAGAAATTGTAGCAATAGTCGATCCATTAGCCCTTTGAGCCAAGTAATGAAAGCATGCTGATCATTTACTACAGCTGTCTTCCTGCACAAAAGTCCCGTCGCTTAATTCCCTTATAATCCTAGAATTTGAAAGTACCCTATAACTGAGCATTCTTATCCCACTGAAGTAAAACCTTCCAAAGAATTGTAACGCAATGGAAAATCTCCTCATCTACACTCTAAATTGGGTATATTTAAGGCAGAGGTTGATAGATTCTTGTTGAAGGGCCTGGACAGAATGGATGTGGAGAGGATGTTTCCTATGGTGGGTGAGTCCAAGACCACAGGACTCAGCCTCAGAATAGAAGGGTGTCCATTAGAACAGAAATGAGGAGGTATTTCTTTTGCCAAAGAGTGGTGAATTTGGGGAAGCTGTGGAGGCAAAGGTATTGGGAATATTCAGGGCAGTGGTTGGTAGATTCTTGATTAGTCAAGGCATGAAGGGATAAGGGGAGAAGACAGGAGATTAGGGCTGAGAGGGAAATGGATCAGCCATGATAAAATGATGGAGAAGACTTGATGGGTCAAATGGCCTAAGTCTGCTGCTATATCTTATGGTCTTATGGTTGAAATGAGAGAGAGAGAGCCTCCGTTGGTCTGAGTTGACCATGGATATTTCATCCTAACTCTCTAGATACACAAGCCTGAGCAGTATGATATGGGGAGCAAGTAGCAAGCTCCCCTCTCCAAGCGTCTGATGAACCCAAAGGAGCATCAGAGGCCGATGCCAGCATCATTGTCTCACTGTAGAACTCCCTTAGTCGATGCCAGCTCCAGATTTTTCCCTTGGGGTTTACTCCCAAAGCCTTCCCCATGAGTGGGTATTGCCGCAAGGCAGCAGAGGTCTGAGATCAGAGATTTTCTTCTCCTAGACAAACTGCCAACCATGGCTGATAAGCCCTGATAAGCTGAAGCGCGCGGCCAAGTGGTTAAGGCTTTAGGCTGGCGATCTAAAGTTCGTTAGTTCGAGCCTCAGCCGAGGCATTGAGTGTGTCCTTGAGCAAGGCACTTAACCACACACTGCTCCTGCACGTTTATAGCCCAGTGGCAGCGGATGGTGCAGTATGAACAGGTCAGGACTGATTTTAATATGCTAGTAGCCTGCCTTTGCCCCTGCTCCTGTCAGTAAAAATGGTTCCAGGCTTAGTAGAAGCCACACATGAAGGCCAGGAGCTGGAGGTGGCTGTCAGAGGCTATTTGAGGCACATGCTATTGGGAGCATTTAACTAATAGTGGGATCTGGTCCCCAATACTACCCCTGGCTATAACAACCTTAAGGAAACTTGGTTGAAATAGACAACCCCAAATTGTAGAGGAAGAATTCAATAGTACAGCTAGAAATTTAAGTTAATAGTCACAGGCAAAATATGGTTAGAACAAGGAAGCATTGAAACTTGGCACAATGTTAAATGCGGAAAATAGAATGTTCTCTAACTACTGGAAATTGAGGGGCTATTTGCTGACGATGCTTCATAGTGACATTTGATGTGACGCTGACCATGCAGATATTCTAATTAAATGTAATGATATGCTTGATCCAGTGAATGAAGACAATGAAATATTCTGTACATACTATGAATAGAGTATACTTCAGTATATATAAACAAACAAAGCAGAATATACAAGTCAAAATATGGCCGTAGGAGCTCTATCCACTTTTATTCTTTGTCGCTCATTTATTATGTTTATCATGGTAACTTGTCACATGAATGGAGTGTCATAAAAGTGAAGAGAACAAGTTACATATTCTTGCTTATTTCAGGGTAGTTTGTAGCTTGGAACCAGTGGAAGTCATATCTTTTGCTGACCGCTAAGATAATGCTGAATAATGAGCTTACATTTGGGTACACTTAATTTCATCGCTTCAAGATTGTATGTTTGCTAATTGTTAACAAAGGATGTGCCTTTTGGAGGAATCATTGGGGTGTGTTATGCAAGTATAACAAAAAGTAGCAGTCACAGCCAGCGGCAATTGTTTCATTTTGGTTTTGGTTTCATTTTGCCGATTCAACGACTACAATGAACATTCCAATAAAGTGCTCAAAGTCTCAGTAGTGTATCTGAAATTGATTAAGCTAGAACAGATTGTAGTGCAATGATAGGTCAACTGAAAATATAAACTTACTCAAAGTGGTACTGAATTACAAAAAATGCCCAGAAGCAACAGAACAAATGAAACTTTGTCCAGCGGATGATAATGCCAAGACAATGCAGAGAACACAGAAATTATTGATGTAATGTTTGTAATTTTGTTTTGACGGGCCTTTGCTCAAATATATGCTATTTTATTAAATGCGTTGAATTTGGCTTTGATTGTAAATGCTCACATGGTTTTCTTTTTATGATGATTTCTGAAACCAAGGGAATTTCAAAGCTGTTCAAAGGCCATTTTCTTTTTGTGGAATGATGGTAATGGTTCTAGTTCCTTCTATTTTTTTCTGTCAGTTTATACATTAAACAGGACAGCTGTGAAACAAGAATCTGTTCCTTAACTTCACTATTACTAGAAGATAGAACAGAACAGTACAGCACAGGAACAGGCCCTTTGCCCCACAACACTATGCTAAAGCAGCTAAAAAGTAACTCAAAAAGCCTCCTACTTACACCCTGTCCATATCCCTCCATTGTCATGTGCCAGTCTAATTGTCTCTTAAAAGCCTCTAACGCATTTGCCTCTCCCACTGTAGCAGGCAGCGTATTGCAGGCATTCACCACTCTATCAGTAAAAAACATAACCCTCACTTCCTGTATGAACCACTTTCTCACCTTCAATGCATGTCCTCTGCTATTAGAATTTTATTCTTTCCACTTTCCTCCAATCCTTTGATTAATAAACATCTAACTACCAGCTTCTCTCTAAAAGGATGTAGGCCTTCTACGCTCATACTACTGAAGTCTGTCGTAGTTTTCTGCATATCTATGATATCTCTTCTCAGTTTCCTTTTTCTCCACCAGAACAGCCATAACTAAATTTCTCTGACCTTGGCAACATCTAGGTTAGTCTGCTCTGCACCCTTTCAGCTGTTGACACATAGTTTCAATAATGTGCGGTTTCGACTGTGGACAGTATTCTAGCTAGGACCTGACAATTTGGCATCGTTTGATGCCAGACAAGCAGATTTTCTTGACCATTGGATGTCATTTCTATTAAAAGCTAATACATTTTAAATGGGACTTTTTTTCAAATATTACATAATATTGTAATAAATATGGTATAAGCAGGTTAGTTTACGTGCTGAGTGTGCACAGGAACCCAGTGAATGCAAATGGAGCATGGGTACTCAGGCCCCAGTGAGGGGATAGCACATGAACTAGGCTCTGGTGAGTGGGAACAAAACAAGGCAAATGTCACTTTGTAATCCAGAAGCCAAACCACTGGGGTTTCTGAATCATCAGCTATCTGACTTCTGCTGAATCCTACTGTTCTTAGTATATTACCATGTTTTGATTGTTCTCCTGAAAGGTGTTATCTCATACTTTGCCAAAATGAATTCCATGGGCAACTTCTAGGACACTGCTGGACATTCCTTTGATACTTTCTTGCATTTCTAGAACTTTGGACCTTTTCCATGTTGGTCCCAGTGGAGCAGTGTTTCATTTAGCTCTATTCGTGTATGGGTGAATGATAATTAAACTTGAATTTGATCAATAGCACTTTTATTAGTACTTGCAAAGTTCTTAATCACATTTAAATCCATTTTCATTTACTTCAGTAAAACTCACAACAAGCATGACCCTTCGCTTTTATCATTGTGCCAATTTTTAATGGAGATTGCTACTTTCCTTTGGATCCAACAAAATTCTACTTTCCTAATCATTTGGCGTGTAGGAAAGTCTTTTCTAAAATCTGCTTTGATTCCATGAAATGCAAAGGATTAGTCAATCTTTGAAAAATTCAGTTGTTAGTCAGACATGACCTTTCCTCAATAAATTCATGCTGACTGTTCTTGATTAACCTGTGCCTCTAAATGCTGATTTATGCTGTTGCTCAGGATACATTTTAGGCTCAGAGCTGAAATTGCAGAAGGGCTTGCCAATATATTCTGGCCATCTCATCATTCAAGGGAGCTGCTAGAGACTAGGAAAGCACAAATATAACAATCTTGTTCATAAAGGTGTGTGAGATCATATCCAGCAACCCCCAGGCCAGTCAGATTTACCTCAGATGGAAACTAACAAAAATAATTACCATAAGAAAAAAATAGGAAATTGGATAATTTGGAAAAGTTTTGCATAAATAATTGAGACAATTATTTTTCACTTAGGTTTTTTTTGGAATTTGGGCATTGCTGGAAGAACTATCAGTTATTGCCCACCCCGCCCCCATACATCATTGAAGTGACAGTAGTCAGCCATCTTCTTGTACAGCTGTAGTCCTCTTCATGGGCAAGCCTCCAGAATAATGTTGAGTGGGAAGTCCAAAGTGTAGACTCAGGGATGATGATGGACCAGCAATATGCTTCCAATTCAGGGTGGTTGGTGAATTGGAGGGAAATCTGCACATTCTTGCTGTCCTGTTTCTGTCTGGCAACAGACATCATGGATTGGGAGATTGTTAAGGCAAGTAAATGCAGTGCATTCTGTAGATGGCACATATTTCAACCCTGTGAGCCAGAATGAATGTATACGATGAAGTGTAGGGTATCAATCTAAGGACTGCTTTACTCTGGACAGTGCCAAGGTACTTGAGATTTGTTGTAGCTACATTAATCCAGGCAAGTGTAAAGTATTTCATCATAATTCTGGATTTTCCTCATAGTTGATGGAAAGGCTTTGGGGTGGACAACTCATCAAGTGATATCCAGTCTTGAATTTGCTCTTGCAGACAGTGTTGATGTCTTCTTCTTCTTGAGTCCTTAGCATAGGCCATCGATGACTCCTTTGGAGTTCATCGATGTTTCTGTAATCCATTCTATACAGGGGATTGGACTGTAAAAATTTGCCAGAGCCCCTGTTGACTAACCTTACCCATTTCCACCTCTCACTACAGGGATGTAGGGTTGGACTTTGTGAGGTAGAGTTTTGATGTAGCTGTTCTAAATGAGTTGTAGTCAATAGAGAAACCCAAGATATTGATGGTGGTGGTGGTGGGAGGGGGATTATGATGTTGATAATTACATTAAATATCAAGGGGAGGTGGTCAAACTCTCTCTTGCTGGAGATGTGTCATCATCTGGCATGTCATTTGTCACTTTCTAAGCAATGCTTGAATGCTGACTTCATTTGCTGATGAATGGTAAAAATAGAACTGAATATTAAGTGATTATTAGTGAACATGCCCAGTTTTGAACTTATGATAGAAGGTTGGCCATTGATGATGCAGCCAGATATCATGGGGCATTAGACACTGCTCTGAGGAACTTCAGCAGTCAGTTATGTCCTGAAACTAATACGACTAATCTTCAAACACCATAACCATTTCCCTGGGCATGTGTTATGACTCCAAATATTTATGTGATCTCTCCTTAACATCCACTGCCTTTCATTTTATTGGACTCATTGGTACCACACTTGGTCAAATGCTGCCTTGAAGATGAGTTAGTCACTCTTTTCACACTTACAGAGTGCATCTCTTGGTGCAAGTTTATACTAAGGCTGTCATTAGCTGGGCAAAAAGGGACCATGAAAATTACCTTAACAAGTAAGATAAAGAAGAATATCAAATATGCTACATTAGAAGCAAGGAGGTAGCCAAGGAAGGAATAGATCCTTTCAGTGACTAGAAGGGTAGTCTATGTGTGGAATCAGAGGAAATGAGAAAGATCCTAAATGAATATTCCTCATTAGTATTCACCAGACAGAAGGACATTGGCCTGGAAAATTAAGGGGGAAATACACTCATATCATGGAGTATGTCTGTATCAGTAAGGAGGAAGTGCTAGAAATATTGGAGCACATTTGAGTGAAGAAATACCCTAGTTGGATGAAATATATCCCTGGATGCTAAAGCAAGTAAGGATGAAAATTGGTAGGGCGCTAACATAGTAATTAGCCACTGGCAAGATACCAGAAGACGGCAGGATAACTAATGTAGTCCTGTTATTCAAAAAGATAATTGGTGATGGCCTGGAAATGATAGCTGGTGAACCTTAAACCACTGGTAGGAAAGTTGTTAGAAAAGAGTGCGAGGGACAGGATTTATGTTCACTTGATAAAACTGGGCCTGATTAAGAGGAGTCAGCATGGATTTGTGCAGCAAGACAATGTCTCACAAATAGTTTTATGGCAATGTGATGAGGACATCAAGGTCGGTGAGTTTTACATGGACTTTAGTAAGGTTGTTGCAAAGCAATGCCTGATATGGTACACTTACCTAAAAGGTCAACTGACATGGAATCTGAAATATATTGAAAAACTTCACCCAAAATTGGGAAAGTGACAGGAGGTAAAAAGTAGTGATGAATGGTGCTTTTTGGACTGAAAACCGGTAACAAATGGTCTATCTCAGTTACCAGTGCTGGTATCTTTATTGTTGGTTTTATATATGTATTGGATGAGAAGGTAAGATATGGTAACTAAGTTTGCAGACAATATGAACATTGGTAAAGTGGTAGATGAAGAAGAAAGTTGTTTGAGGATCTAGTGGGACACAGATCTTCAGGAAAGCTGAGTGGAGTAGTGACAGATGGAATTTTATCTAGACAAATGTGAGTTAATGCGCTTTGGGAGGTAAAAATTCTGGTAAGACATGAAGAGTAAATGGAAAGGACTTTAGGAGTGTTAATGGATAGAGAGGCATTGGTGTGCAAGTCTATAGCTCCATGAAAGTGGTGACTTTTGAGTAGTGAAAAAGACATTTGGCATGCTTACCTTCATAGGCAAAAGTTCTGCGTATGAGAGTTGGAACATCATATTATGTGCAGTTTTAATCATCTATCTACTGGAAAGATGTGATAGCAGAAGAGGGAATGCAGAAGAGATTCACCAGGATGCTGCTTAAAAAGGAAGACTGGATTTATTCTCACTGGAAGTAAAAGGCTAAGGGTTGAACTTATAGAGACTTATAACATAATGAGGGATCTAGACAGAATAGATGGACAGAATCATTTTCTCAGAAGGGAAAATATTTATAGGAGTTCTGGGGGATACATTTTTCCCAAAGGTTGGTGAATATCTGGAATGAGCTGCCAGAATAGTCCGTGAGCCAGTAGGGTTGGTCGGTAACATCTGAGGGGAATAATGCTCAGTGATTTTTGGCAAGGTATACATCTCTAGAGTTAGAAAATATGTGATAACATTGCACCAGTGGTAGCTTTATTACTTCAAATAAGTAATCACTTTTTGTATATATTCCATATTAACATCAGTACAGCAGAAAATGTTACCCCACCCCCTAAAAGGTAAAAAACCTCATTTGGAGAGATTTCTGGAGTTTTATCAATGTCATGATATTTTCCATATTGTTGTATCAAATCAAAACAATCTTAAGCTTTTGTCATAGCATATAGAATTACAGTACAATAATTCAAATATGGGGTTCTACACAGTCATAACCTAGGCCCCATTTGGTTGTAAAATGAATATATTTAATCAAAGACTGCTTTCCATACTTCCATAAACTATTAATAATCATAATAATTTTCCAAGTCTTCCATGTCTTCCACATCTTCATCTGAACTTCCCACACTCTCTGAGGTGGATGCCTGGTTCTCACAGTCTGTCAGTCTACACACGTCAGTACACCTGAGGCCATTTACAACACGCATACATCTTGGGAGTTAACTTTTTTTGGACAGTTACAGGCCAGTAGATCCAGGATGGCATCGGGTGCTGGCTGGCCTTCCAGCAGTGCACTACAACTGTTCAGCTTCCTCTTCTCTCTCCACCTTCCATCCTCTGCCAACAGGGCTTGGCACTTGTGGGTCCTTCTCCAAACATCTTCTCCACATACCAGCCTGGTAGTTGGCTCGCTGTGCATGGTTTGTTAAGCAGTCCTTGCATGGTGGGAATTAATTACTTCAAATTTCTTTTTTTTTTTTGGCACAGAGAAGGTGATACCTGAGCATTGACCTTGGTGGCCAATGCTTTTGGGGCATACAGAAGACATGTAAATACCTCCAGTTTGTCCATCAGTTCTGGGGAGAGGTCCCATTCCTGACCCAACTCCAAGAATGTGTCCTGAGTTTCCCTGTGGCTGGTCAGAAGTTTTAGGGCACTTGTCTTCACTTTGCCTGCAAAAGCACTGACAGTGTCACATCCTGTATATGAGTGCAACCCAATGAGAGCCCTACAAACCTCTATGCCAACAGTGGCAGCAACCTTCCTGATGTCTACAAGCCTTGTACAGGTTCTAGCACCACATTTCTGGAATAATGGGGCCTTAATCTTGTCACAAAATGCTAAAGACATGATAAAGACATCTGTGTCTTCTGAGCAGATTGGTGGCATGGGCAGCATAGAGAAGTAGGCGGTCATCTGCTTCTTCTTGTTGACACTGAACAGCTGACACCACTTCACTGTCTTGAGATGTGATTCTGTAACATTTTGTCATTCACAGTTGCATACAGAATCCTCTCCTGTAGCTTTGCTCTTACTCCGCCTTCCTCCATTTATGGACTATGAAGCTAATGAGACTATTTTTGTTACTGACCTTGGTCAGGAAGCTCCTCCTCTGCCTCACCATCTGTGTGCCTGTGATACCTTGCAACTCATGACCAGTCTCTTCACCCTATAGAGATCTTCCACTATTATTGATAGAGCTCTCCTTGTATGTGTCGAACTCAACATCTATTCTGCTACTCTGCCTGCCTTCCCTCAAAGCCATACTGAGAATTGTTGTGGCAACATCTCTGAAAGTAACTTGATCACCTTTCACTCTTTGGACCAAGTTCATTCCATCAATCACTGTAGCAGAGTTTCCTGGGAGTTGATCTTCTACTGCTACATTTTTCTGCAAGGTTGTGGCTAAAGTAGCTTTATTTGTCTTTCTCAGCAATCCTTCAGGTGTGGACAGGGCCTGATATGTGATGAAGTCTAATCTATGATCTTGTCGAAATTGGTTGCCTTGGCCCTCCAAACTTTGAGTTCCCTCTGTAGAGTTTGATTTTCCAAGACAACGTCCCTTAATGATACACTTACAGGAACCATTAACAATTTTCCTTTGTCATCTGGAAATATATCTACTGAATTGCCCAGCTCAGGTTCCAGTTTCCTACGAATGTACTTCCTTGTACAATCTTGCAGGAGTGTAACTCCACCAGACAGCATGAAAGATTCAAGTTTTGTGACCAAAGAAGTGACTTGTACAATCATCTTGTTGGGTATGATATCAGTCCTGATACACTTGAAAAGGACTTTATAGGCTTCCCTTTCAATCCCTTTATACAGTTCATCACCATCCGTTTCATCATCATCCTCTTTCTACTCAGGTTCCTTTTTCTTGATTCTGGTATAATCCTTATAGCATGATTCATGATAGTGGGCCTCTGCAACAACTATGTTTCTGCTTGTTACTGCTAGAATCTTTTCATCTTCCTTTTGGGTTGCACATTCCTGTAGTGTTTGGTCAGCTGTAGAGTTGTACAGCTTGTGTAAGCTTTTCTCCTTTTTTCTGAAGGAGCCCTTCAGAAATGTCACCTTATTACAAAAGATGCAGATTTGATCATACATCCTTGCTTCTGATGAAAGTCTCCTCCTTGGACTTTTTGATGTACAGGTATCCTCACCAGCTTCATCAGGGATGCTTTCCTTGGCTTTCCTTTTCATAGTGTCTAAGTCTCTCTTCCTGGTGAAGAGGCTTCAGCATTTTCGGTGACAGTAGATTCTTGGGACTTCTTTTTCTCCAAGTTCTTTAGCAACATCTAAAGTAGGTGCATAACTTCTCACTTTGGCTGCTTCAAGTAATGTTTTCCAAGTTCCATAGTCTTGAGGACTAACGAAATGGTCATCATGTTCTTTTAATATTTTCCAGTGTATGATATACGCATCTTTGTACTTATGGCTCTCCATTCTGAAGCAAAGTGATTCAACTACACAGATCTAAATCTACTCTACTCTCTCTATCCTCTGTTGTGCAGGACTACCCCACCACCACAGTACCTGAAACAGAAAATAATCACATTAACATTGCTGGTGAAAAAAGCACCTGCTGCGAAGGTGATATAACTGTATGTATAAATGGTGATATACAAGATATAAATGTGAAACAGAATATGAAAACAGAAGTACATCTTATGTAATGTATAGTCACTGTGTTGTCACTGCCAGTAATAGACGGCATTTGTAGAGATACTAATTTTAACAACTTTTCTGAAAAACATATAGTCTGAGCTATATCCCCAACAGTTTTCTAAGACAAAGTGTCAATAATAAGAGAGAAGCATCAGTTTGAAGTAGAATGCTTTATTCTATGCTAAGTATAGTTTTGAAGAATGTTTTGGCATGAGGTTATAAATCGAGTGATAACGCACAGAAAGCTACCACTACTGCAATGCTATCATGTATTTTCTAGCACTAGGGAAGTATACCTTGCCAAAACTCACTATAAGGATTATTCCCCCCAGATGGTACCAGTGGCCCAAATTTGGGGTCCTGGCTCATGGACTAGAAGGATTGGAGGAGGCTGTTATGTTTGCAACTTCAAAACATAAAAACTAATTCAAAGAATGACTCTGCAGTCTGGGAATGCAGGTGTAACTTTGTCTTTACTTTAAATGAGGCATACATGCATCATGGGGTAGTGTGATGGTGTATGCAATTCATGTATTTATACATATAACCCATAATGAATTATTTAAACAAACAAGAATGCTGAATCAAACTATATATATATGTATATATACATACACACACACACACACACACACACACACACACACACACACACACACACACACACACACACACACGATTACTCAAATATTATTAAAATATTAAATTCACAGCATAGGCAGATGTATCTATAAAGCTTAAGAGGACAGAGACTTCAATAAGGAATATGGGCCTAAACAGGTACATAGGGAGTTTCAAGATTCAAGATTGTTTAATATAATTTCCTGTACCCAAGTGTAAAGGAGAACAAAATAATTGTTACTCCAGATCTAATGCAGCACAGAAAATAACACACAAAAGAAAAAGAACGTAATAATAATAATAATAATCATGAGGAGAAGAAGAAGAAGAAAGAAAAATTGTTAAAGAAATAGAGACAGTAATGGAACTAGTAGAACATAAAACAGAGCAGCAGGATACACACAACCAATGGGTGAATATGAAACATATATGTATCTGGGATATTAACAAGCAAAGAATATAGATGTAATGTCCTAGCTCACATCTTTATTGTTTTCCTTAGACTTACACAGCCAAGGAAACCAAAGGGTTTCATTGATCATAGTGCGATAAAGGGGAAACTTTTGACATAATTTACTTCAAGGCTTAAAAAAATCTGCTAAACAGAGTTCAATAATAAAAATATAACAAAGGCAATAAACACTTTTGCTATGCTACACACACAAAACGCTGGAGGAACTCAGCATGTCAGACAGCATTGAAAAGATGTCAACATTTTGGGCCAAGACACTTCATCAGTACTGAGAAGGAAAAGAAAAGATGCTAGAATAAAAAATTAGAGGGAGGGGGAAGAGGCTGGCTGGAAGGTGATAGGTGAAACCAGAAGGGTGGGAAAGGTCAAGGTCTCAAGAAGAAAGAATCTGATGAGTGAAGAGAGTGGACAATAGGAGAAAGGGAAGGAGGAGGGGACTGAGGGAAGTGAAAAGTCAGAGTGGGGAATAGAGGAAGGAGGGGGAGATTGTTCACTGAAGGAGAAATCGATGTTCATGCCATCACGTTGATGGGTACCCGGAAAGACTATAAGGTATTGCTCCTCCAAAAGAGGAGGCCATGGATTGACACACTGGAATGGGAGTGGGAATGGAAAATAAAATGTTTGGCCTCTGGGACGTCCCACCTGTGGCAGATGGTACAGAAATGTTTGACAGAGCGGTCCCCTAATTCATGACAGGTCTCACTCAGGTAGAGGAGACTGCATTGAGTGCTCTGGACACAATAGATGACCCTAGCAGATTCATAGGTTAAATTTGGCTCACCTGAAAGGACGGTTTGGGTTCCTGAGAAAAGGTGAGGAAGGAAATCTATGGGCTGGTGTAGTACTTAGGCCACTTGCAGGGATAAGTGACTGGAGGGAGATTAATGTGAAAGGATGTATAGGCAAGGGAATTGTGGAGGGAGAGATCCCTGTGGAAAGTTGAGGGGTAAAGATATATTTAGTAGTAGGATCCGTTTGAAGATGGCAGAAGTCGGGTTGGATGCGGAGACTGACGGGGTGGTTGGTAAGGACAAGAACTACTCTATCACTATTGTGATGATGGGAAGATGGGATGAGCACAGACGTACAGGAAATGGAGGAGATGCAGATGAGATGCATCAATAGTAACGTAAATGAAACCCAATTCTTTAAAGAAGGAGGACATCTTTGATCTCTTAGAATGGAAAGCCACATCCTGGGAACAGATGTGGTAGAGGCGAAGTAACTGAGAACAGGGAATAGCATTTTTACAGGAGATAGGATGGGAACAGGTATGGTAGAGATAACCATAGGAATCAGAAGGTTTATAAAAAAATGCCGGTTGACAGTTTGCCTCCAGAGATAGAGACAGGGAGATTGAGAAAGGATGGGGAGGTGTCAGAGATGGACCAAGTGAAATTAAGGGCAGGATGGAAGTACTAATGTATTGTTTTGGCATAATATCTCAGTTGGAAAAAGATGGGAAAATTTACAAAGAAAAATAAGAACACAGTGTACACTTGAACAGAAGCAGAAAGATGAATAAGAGACATAAAAATGGCATAAGAGTCAGATAAAACTTTAAAGATATATTTTCATCAACAATCATGGATAAGACCATGGAAATCATTGTAGACATCAGGAAGGTGCAGATGAACCAACCCCCCTCTGCAAATACATGGCTCCTTCGTAGGGAGAATTAAGTGTAGCAAGTTCCTGGGAGTTCCTGTAGGGAGGTGACCAGAACACAGTATTCCAAGTGGGGTCTAAGGTCTTATATAGCTGTAACATTACCTCACAGCTCTTGAACTCAATCCCAGGTTGACAAAGGCCAACACACCACATGCCTTCTTAACAACAGTCAACCTGTGCAGCAGCTTTAAGTGTCCTACTGACACACACCCCAAGATCTCGCTGATCCTCCACACTGCCAAGAGTCTTACCGTTAATCTTATATTCTCTTCAAATTTGACCAACCAAAATGAACCACTTCACACATATCTGGGTTGAACTCTAGACTATCAACAACACCCACAACCTTTGAGTCATCAGCAAACTTACTAACCCACCCTTCTACTTCTTCATCTAGGTCATTTATAAAACTCACAAAGAGGAAGGGTCTCAGAACTGAACCCTGCGGAACACCACTGATCACCGACCTCCATGCAAAACTCGACCCATCTACAACCACCATTTGCCTTGTGTGGGCAAGCCAAACTGCATGCACAAAGCAAGGTCTCTTTGATCCCATGCCTTCTTACTTTCTGAATGAGCTTTGCATGGGGAACCTCAAGACTTCACTTTCCTGAAATCCATATACACTACATCCACTGCTCTACCTTCCTCAAAGTGTTTTGTTATATACTGAAATAATTCAATCAGACTCATAAGGCATGACCTGCCCTTGACAAAGCTATGCTGACTATCCCTAATCAGATTATGCCTCTCCAAATGCTCATAAATCCTGCTTCTCCAACAACTTTGTCCACCACTGAAGTAAAACTCACTGGTCTATAATTTCCTGGGTTATTTCATATTAGTTTTGCATGTTTTTCAATTTTCCCTATTTTGGGGCTCTACTGTGAAAAGGAGCATGTGATTCACAAACAAAAATTCTTAGTTAAATTCATCAAAATCCCTGGTTGTAATACTTATTTATGTTTTGGGTTGTGGTGAGTATTGGTAGCTTGGGTTGAGGCATTTGACATTTCCCTACAGCTGGGGGAAAGTAACTGTTTTTGCGCCTGGTGGTCCTGGTGTGGACACCATGTAACCTCCTCCCTGATGGGAGTAGGACAAACAGTCCACGAGAAGGGTCCCTCATGATGCTTCTGGCCCTTTTCTGGCAGCTTTCTGCATATATGTCTGTGGTGGTGGGCAGGCTGGAGCCAGTGATGCATTGAGCCATTTTGACTACCTGAAATAGAGTCTTCTTGTCTGCCATAGTACAATTTCTGTACCACACAGTGATACAGCTTGTTAGGATGCTCTCTCTTGTAGAATGGCATGTGTATGGATATGCAAAGTCAAGCACTCTTCAGCCTCATTACAAAGTAGAGTAGTTGGTAAGGAGTAGGTCAGCCAAAATGTCCTTTTTCTGTGCTGTGTTTCTAAAAATCTATTGGTTTGGAGCCATCTAGCAAAATCTAAGCTAGGCATTGGTGGGCTGAATATTGTTGTTTGTTAGTGTTGTTGATGGCACCTATCTTTTCTATACCGATGACTGTGGGTAAACAGATCAGGTAATAATAAGCTGGATTGAATTTGTCCTTTTTTTTTGTTCATTTTAGTAATTTGTAATCTGAACAACCTGAGCGAACATTTTGAATCAGTGGCAGAGAAAGCTATTGAAAGGATGTTATTCATATTGAAAACTGTTTATTCGACTCATATTCTCAAAGATGGTTTGCAAAGTGGAGACACATGGATTTACAGTCAGTAGCATCAGGGAAAGGAAATTAATTTATAGGCAGTAAGTGGAGAACAGAGAGAAATGGCAGATAATAACTTTCCACAGGGTTCAGGGCTGAAAGCACTACAATGATGTCTTAGATATAGGTATACATCACAAATCAGCAGATGACACAAGTCTTGAAAGTACAGTATACAATGATGACAATAGTAATAGACTGCAAGAAGACATGGGCAAATTGTGAGAATGGTACAAGATAAATGGCAGCTGACATTTAATAAAGGTGAGTGTAAAGTGGAAAAGTACTGAGAGGCAAAGTAGACCAACAAAACAGTTCTGAATGGTATGTAGGAACAGAGGGGACTTATGTGAAGATATACATGTGAGAGAATGGTTAGCAAGGCATAAGTAATCTGAGTTTGATAAAAAGAAGCAACAATTTTAAAAAACTAACTTGATGGAGTTTTGAGTTCAACTCAGATCATTGAACTTTATATGACGTGAATGTTCTAGAGAGGATGCAGAAGAGAAAGTTACAATGGTCCACGATGTAAGCTATAGGGTTGGACTAGAGAAACTAGATGGGTCCCTCCTTGAAGTAAAGATGATCAAGTTCGAGAAGAGATTTGATAGAAGTGCACGAGGTCATGACAGATTTAGAAAGAGTGCATGAAGGACATTTACTTTTCAAGGGTCAGGACCAAAATATTAAAGTTTTGGACAAAAGATACACGGATTATATGCTTTACACAGAATATGGTTATGCTTTGTAATTATCAGTCTATAGAGGTAATATATGCACTGTCATACTGAGCATTAAATATTACCTGACTCAACCGAGATTAACATAGAAACATAGAAAACCTACAGCACAATACAGGCCCTTCAGTCCACAATGCTGAGCTAAAAACGTACTTACTTTAGAAATTACCTAGGGTTACCCATAGCCCTCTATTTTTCTAAGCTCCATGTACCTATCCAAGCATCTTAAAATTGTGCCCTCTCGCACTAGCCATTTCAGCCCTGGGAAAAAGCCTCTGACTATGCATAAAATCAATATTGTCTATCTCAGATTAGATAGGTACTTGAGTAAAGAATAATTTCCAAGGCGATGAGCAAAGAATGGGATTATGGGACTGATGGAATCCCTGGTCTTTGTTATTATTCTAAATGACTTGGATGAAGAGGAGGAAGGCTGAGTTAAGAGTCCGGCCTCCTCTTGCAGGCACCTTGCAGAATCCACCCAGCTGATAGGATTCACCTGCCACTCGTTGCAGACTCCTCACCTGCAGCCTGTTTAACATCGTTTCTCAGCCATAGCTCTTGCTCCAGTGGAGTGCCGGCTGGCTGGGTGGTGCATGTGTGAATGTGGTTTGGAACTCGTTGAGGGAAAGAGAGTGGGGAAGGAGTGGGAATTGCTGGGAGGGGGTTGCCTGGGTCTGGTAATGGCAGATAAGGTGAGAGGAGGGGCTGAGGGAAAGAGAGTGAAGAAGGAGCGGGATAGGGATTTGGGATCAGAGGTAGGCAGCTGGGGAGAAATGGATTATTGTGAAGGGAGAAATAAAGGGAATAAGGAGATTGTGAGGGGATGGATGAATGAAAACCAAGACAAAGGGAATAAAAGAATAAGAAATGACAGTGGAGAGAGTTCTGAAAGTGAGGAAGATGAACAAGTTCAGAGAGGTGTTGTTATAATTAGGTTTAATGAGAAGGCACAAGGACAAATGAAGAAAATTAACCCGTTTGTGCTAACAACAACTCTGGCAAATAAGATAGGGGAAATAGTATTTGCAAAAGTCCTTAATGATGGCAATCTATTGGTAAGATGTGCGAATGAGGAACAGCTTGAGAAAGCACTCAAGCTAAAAGAGATAGGAAAATGCAAGGTGGAATATACATAGAGGGTGGGAGCACGAAATGGTGGTTGTAAAAGAGGGATCACGGGTGTACCAATGAGAATAAACATGGAGGAGTTGAAGAGGAATATCAAAGTGGGGAAAGTAATTAATGTTCTAAGACTGAAAACAACAAAGGAGGGATTGAAAAAGGAAAGTGAAACAGTATTGATTGAATTTGAAGTAGAAAGAGTGCCAAGGAAAGTGTTCCTGGGTTTCATGAGTTACCCAGTAAGGGTATATGTGCCAAAGCCATTGAGGTGCTATAATTATCAAAGGTTTGGATACATAGATAAAAACTGTAAAAGACAGAGGAGATGTGCTAGATGTGGGGATGATCATGAATATGGAAAGTGTGGAACAGGAGTGCAACCAAAATGTTGTAATTGTGGAGGAGCTCATAATATGGCGTATAGTGGGTGTGAGGTTATGAGACGGGAGAATAAAATTAAAGAAATAAGAGTAAAAAGAAAGATCACTTATGCAGAAGCTGTAAGAATGTCAAGAGAGCAGAATAATGCTCCTAATGACCAGAGAGCAATAGGGATGCAAGAGATGCAGCGAAGAGTGAATGACAGGATTTATGTGGAAAAAAAGCTCCAGTAACATTCATTGCAGGAATCATTAATAGTACAGCAGAGATAAAGTCAAAAGGTGACAAAATTCAGCTGGTGGTCAAAGCAGTAGGACTGACATGGGAAGAAGTGAGGGAGAATCTCACTAATCAGTCAAGCCAGGAAGTGTCATAGGTTTGTTAGTACTCATTATGGTGATTCTTTTGGAATGGAATGCAAGGAGTTTACTGGCCAATGGCCAGGAATTTAAGGAATTTATTAAGGAAGTGGTTGTAAAACTGGATGTAGTATGTATTCAGGAAACCTGGTTGAAACCAGCTTTAGACTTTGTGGTACATGGGCATACAATGATAAGGAAAGATAGAAATCTAGGGGGGGGGGAGGAGGTTGTGCTATGTTAATCAAGCAAGGTATGCTGTAGAGAGTACTGGAAAAAGGAGACGATCAGGAATACATAGTGGTGGAAATATGGGAGAGAGGGGAGGGAGTGGTTATAATTAACTATACAATCCATGTAAAAGGTTGGATTTGGACAGCCTACTAAGGATACAAGGACAAAATAGACACAAAGTAGTGTGATGTGCAGATTTCAATGCTCACAGCACAATATGGGGGGATCTGATTACAGATTCAAATGGAAAGGTAATTGAAGATTTGATGGAAGAAAGGGATTTGGTATGTATGAATGATGGTAGGGGAACAAGGATAAACGTAACAACAGGAACTGAGTCGGTATTGGATATCAGTAACTGGGGAGTTTGGACTGCTTCAACAGTAGGCAGTGATCACTACCCAGTTTTATGTTCAGTGGGTGAAAGAGTTGAAATAAGACCAGGTGGGGGAGTCCCAAAGTGGGTGTTTGGAAAAGCAGATTGGGGTAAGTTCCAGAAGTTAAGTGAAGAAGCATTGACAAAGATTGACATTTCTGGAAATATAGAGGAATTAAACAGTCAGGTGACTTCAGCAATTATTATGGCAGCAGAAGGATCTATACCCAGGAGTAAAAATGGGATGAATAGAAAAATAGTGCCATGATGGACAGAGGAATGTTGTCAGGCTGTAAAAAAAAACAGAAATAGAGCACTCAGACTAGTTAAAAGAACTCATAACATGCAGCATTTGATTCAATATAAGAAGGCACAGGCAGTGGTGAGAAGAACTATACATCAAGCTAAAAGGGCAAGTTGGAGGAGTTTTTGCAACAAAATAGGAAGAACAACGCCTGTGGGAGAGGCATGGGGAATGATTAAGAGGATGGGGGGAGATAGAAGGGATTGGGAGTATCCAGTAATGATATCTGAGGAGGAAACAGCAGTCTCCAGCAGGGATAAGGCTGAGATCAGGGCCAAGTCATTTGTAAAGATACATAGTTCAGAAAATGTGTCTGAAGAAGGGAGAAGGAGAAGGGAAAGAACAATGAGTCAATACCCAGGTGTGTTAAACAGGAGGAAAGAAACAGATGATATAATTGATGATCCATTTACTTTGGCAGAAATGGTGAGAGCAATAAAGAGATCGAGACCAACCTCCCCAGGTAAAGATCTAATATGCTACGTTATGCTAAAAAATCTAGGAGAAGGAGCGCTCTTGAAGTTACTGCATCTTTACAACAGAGTGTGGGAGGAGGGAAGATTACCAAGTGCATGGAAAGAAGCAGTAGTAATTCCAATAAGGAAACCTGGCAAGGATCCGTCAAAACCCACTAGCTACAGGCCAATAGCACTAACATCAAATATATGTACGGTAATGGAAAGGATGATAACAGAAAGGTTATCATATGAGCTTGAGAAGAGAGGAACGCTGGCAAGTTATCAGAGTGGTTTTAGGAAAAGAAGGAATTCCATGGACTCAGTGATAAGGTTAGAGACTGAAATAAGAAAAGCCCAGGCAAATAAAGAATCAGTAGTTGCAGTGTTTTTTGACATTGAAAAAGCCTATGATATGATGTGGAAGGAAGGATTATTAATTAAACTGCACAAGATGGGGGCTGGGGGAGAGTTTTTAATTGGATTAAAGATTTTTTTTTTGGTAAAAAAATTCAAGTTCGGATTGGATCAGAATTATCAAAACAGTACATAGTGGGAAATGCCACACCTCAGGGTAGTGTGATTAGCCCATTACTTTTCATCATTATGGTCAATGATGTCTTCACAAAGGTACCAGTGGATATAGGTGGGTCATTGTCTGCGGATGATGGGGCCTTGTGGAAAAGAGGCAGGAACATGGAGCATATAATCAGGAAACTACAAGGAGCAATTGATGAAGTGGTAGAGTGGGGTTATGATTGGGGATGTAGATTTTCAGTGGAAAAAAACTCAAACTGTATTTTTCACTAG
This sequence comes from Hypanus sabinus, assembly GCF_030144855.1. Taxonomy (NCBI): domain Eukaryota; kingdom Metazoa; phylum Chordata; class Chondrichthyes; order Myliobatiformes; family Dasyatidae; genus Hypanus; species Hypanus sabinus. The sequence continues at coordinate 101,624,112 of NC_082708.1, read as the reverse complement.
GAAAAGAATTGAAGTAGGGAAGAAGTTAAGGATGTATGGGATTGAATTAGAAAGGGTTGGATCATTTAAATTTCTGTGAGTTATATTTGATTCACGATTAACATGGGCAGACCATATCAGGAAAGTTGAGGAGAAATGTAAAAAAGTAATAAATGTGATGAGATGTTTGACTGGTAGGGAATGGGGAGCAAGTTGTTCAGCTTTGAAGAGAATGTATGTGGCTTTAGTAAGATCTGTGTTGGATTATGGAAATGTAGCATATGGATCAGCAGCTAGGTCTCTCATAAGGAAACTGGATGTGATTCAGGCTCAGGTTTTGAGAGTGTGCAGTGGGGCTTTTAAAACATCACCAGTATCAGCCCTGCAGGTAGAAATGGGAATAATGCCTTTGGAATTAAGAAGGATGCAATTGATTGCAAACTACTGGGTTAATTTGCAGGGACACAATGATTCTCACCCTGGTAAAGGAGTGTTGCAGGAGTCCTGGGAAAATGGGAGGTTTCAGAGGGAAAACTTTAGTCGGGTAGGGAATGATATTGCTAGATCATGTGGAGTGTTTGATCTAAGGATAAGTCCTTCAGTAGTTTATCCGGTTGTAGCTCCATGGAAGCTGGTATGGCCTGACATAGACTGGCATTTGTTAGAGGTGGAAAGGAAAGTATAAAACTGATTTGGTAAGTGCATTTAACTGTTATGTGATAGAAAAATATAGTGATTATACTCAGGTCTATACAAATGGTGCTAAGGAACCTGAGACAGGAGTGACGGGGTTTGGGGTGGCTCTACCAGCAGAAGCAATTGCAATCAGCAGAAGAACATTTGATAAGTTAGCGGTGTATACAGTGGAGATGATGGCAGTGTTGGTTGCATTGGGCGGAGAAAACTAAACTAGTCAAAGTGTTGATATGCTCAGATTCATCTTCAGTACTAGCAAGTTTAAGGTCTTCTCACTCAAACAGCCAGCAAGATGTACTTCATGAAGTCCTTCAGTCAGTCACAAGAGTTGCAAATCAGGGAGGTCAGGTAAAATCTCTATGGGTTCCAGCTCATGTAGGGGTGAAGGGCAATGAAAGGGTGGATGAGTTGGCAAAGAGGGCAATAAAGAAAGAAAATATAGAAATGCACATTAGTATCAGTAAAGCAGAGGTTAAGTGTGTAATCTGGGAAAAAATTAACCAAATGTGGCAAGAAAGATAGGACAGGGAGGGGAAAGGGAGGCATTTATATCAAATACAAAAAAGTGTTGCAGGTACTAGGGTAGGAAGTAGATACAGAAGAGAGGAAACTGTGGACTAGGTTAAGGCTGGGGCACTGTGCACTAAACCAAACATTGAAATTGATAGGGAAACACCAGACAGGATTGTGTGAGGAATGTCAGGAAGAGGAGTCAGTAGAACATGTTGTTCTGAGGTGCAGGAAGTATGGGATACAGAGAGAGATGATGAGAATTAATCTAAGGGAATTGGGGGTGCTGGAAATCACATTAAAAGGGTTGCTGGGCATGGGTGAGAAAACACAGGTCAGGGTATTTTTAGCTTTCTTAAGGGGTACAGGGGTTTTTTATAGGATATGATGGATAAACAGAAATAGGGTACTAGGATGGGGAGGATAAAGTGTAGGTTGGGGTATGTGTATGTGTGCGATTGGTTGAAGGGATTTAGAATCGCACACTCTGGAGCAGAAGGTGGCGGTAATGCACCATTAAGCTGGGTGCCAATTGCCGTAAAACAAAACGGAGAGAGAGACAGAGATAGCTCTTGCTCATTGAGTTAGCCAGCCACCCATTGTGCTTAGCTTATGTGCTGTCTTGGTTTGTGGCCCCTTGAGACTTATAACTTTGTTGTCTAGCATTGAAGTTATCAGTGACTGCTGAATTGTCTTTGCTGCTCTGCTTTTGGAACAAGGACTGTCACATCTCCAGACAGTATCAGTGAAACATCAATTGACTCAGCAGAGTATGCTCACCTAAAGCAAGACAGAATACATGATCCAGAATCAGCAGGAAGCCATTGACCATCTGCTCAGCACACCCTTCCAACTAACCAGCTCAGTGTAGGAACTCTCCAGCAGTGTAGAATCTCTCCCTTGAGCCCCGGACTGCTGTGCCCAAATGCTTCAATGGATCTCCAACCCAATGCCACAGCTTCCTGTCCCAGTGCTTCTCACATTCCCAACTCCTGCTGTCTCTGTATTCTATGAATTGGGCCAAGATCACCTTCCTCATCTTTCTCTTGACAGAGTAAGCTCTGACTTGGGCTACCATTAACAGGGCTGACAAAACACCCATTTTTAACAAACGGGTGTTTTCACCACTGAGTTGTACAAGGTTTTCAATCACCCAGGAAGTGGAAGGGAGGCAGAATATCTGATACCTGTGTCAAGGTTCATGCTCTGTGCTGGATTACGCCATAGAGTTTATGATCTTTGTGGCAGAGTGCAGCTGGAATGTGGAAGTGCTGTTGGCCCATTACCTTTATGACCTCTTGGAGTACTTGAAAGACGAGCTGTCTGACCTCAAAAGTCTTATTATTCTGGTTTTCCGTATTGACAAGCGTCTTAAGATCATTAGCCAGACATTCAGTTCCATTCCCAGAACAGGTTCCACAGCAATACCTACATAACCCAATTACAAACAAGAGAATCTCTGCAGATGCTGGAAATCTGAGCAACTCACACAAAATGCCGGAGGAACTCAGCTCGCCATACAGCATCTATGGAAAAGAGAATAGTCGACATTTCAGGCTGAAACCTTTCGGCAGGGAGAGCACGAGCATTGGTGGAGAAGCAACTTAAGCACTTTCTGCAGAACAACCAAACACCAGTGCATCAAGTTCTGAATGCAACTGCGAAAGGCGCCTCCAGGTAGAGACGGGCCTCTTATCTGACAAGCTCACCCCAACTGCTTGTTCCAGCAACAGGCCCATCTGACTCTCTCTGTCCAACTCTACACAGACAGGAGGCTCTGGTGGATTCTAGAGCAGCAGAAAACTTTCTTGTTCAGACTCCCTACCAAACGTCAAACCTTTCTCTCACTCCTTCAACATCATGGCCATTTATGGATGACTCTAGGGGTCTGGAAGAGTCAGAACACACACAACACCTGCACACATGAATGTCAGAGAGCACTTGAGTCCATCCAATTCTTCCTGATCAACTCGCCCAACACTCCTCTCATCTTGGGTTACTCCTGGCTCTCCACTCACATTCACGACCCTCACTTCATTGGGTGTTCTGGTCCACTGCTGAGTTGGAGAACCACTTGCCTGCGACCTCACTTGATTTCACCCTGTAAATCCATGGAGATGGAGGAAACCCTCAACATCACCAAGTTCCCCCAGAAGTATCATGACCTAGCCATCACCTTCAGTTAAAGGGGAGCCAACACTCTGCCACCTCACAGACCACATGACTGCATGACCCATCACCTCCCAGGTACCATCCCTCCCCAAGGCTGACTGATCTCCTTCTCCCCTCCTCAGACCAAAGCCATGAATGACTACACCGCCAAAGTGACCTAACGTGGCTTCATTCACCCATACCCAACCCAGCCAGTGCTTCTTTGGTAAGAAGAAAAATGGGGGTCCTCATCCTTGCATGGACTACTGTGGACTCAAAAAAAATCACCAGTAAAGAACAACGAAACTCTCCCCTTGACGGACAGCACATTTGAAACACAGAAGAACACCAGATCTTCTCCAAACTGGATCAATAGAGTTCATACAAATGATCCGAATCCACCAGGGGATGAGTGGAAGATAACATTCGTAACATCCACTGGTCACTTCGACTACTTGATGCCTTTCAGATTTTCCAAAAGTGCTGCTGTTGTCCAGATCTCCAAGACATGCACGCAGGTTTGTTCTCATTTACCTTGACGACATCCTTGTCTTCTCCAAGGACTCCAAAACCACATTTATCATGTACATTCAGTCCTTCAGCATCTCTTTGAAAACCGGCTGTACTGTAAGATAGAAAAATGCCAGTTCCACAGCCCAGTGTGTTCCTTCCTGGTTATGTCCTTTCACAGCAAGGCATAACTTTGGACCCAGAGAAAGTGTGCGCTGACGTTGAATGGTCTCGACTAAGTTAGCAAGGGGAAGGAAACCAGGGTGTTAGGGTCGAGGAAGAGGAAAATAGAAATAAGTCAAAGATACTGTGCAGCAAAGATGGCAAGAAGGACAGGCAGATGAATAGACAGGGTAATTTACTGTGTGATAAGAATATAGCAAAATCAGTAACAGTTACTGATCTAAATGTACTATACTTAAATGCACGCATCATTAAAAATAAAGTGGATGACCATGTACAGCTACAGGCTAAAAGATATGGCATTGTGGCCATCACCAAGTCATGGCTAAACGATGGATGTGATTGGGAGCTGTATGTCCAAGGATACACAGTGTATAGGAAAGATAGGAAGGTAGGTAAAGAGGGTGGCGTAGCCCTGATGGTAAGCAATGATATCAAATCACTAAAAAGAAGGGATATAGGATCAGAAGAGGTAGAATTCTTATGGGTCGAGTTAAGAAATGGTAAGGGTAAAAAGACACGAACAGCTGTTATATACAGGCCTCCAAACAGCAGCCAGGATGTGGACTACAAGTTAGAACTGGAAATAGAAAAGGAAGGATAATGTCAAGATAATTATAGGGGATTTTAATATGAAAGTGGATTGGGAAAGTCAGGAAGGTACTGGATCTCAGGAGAGGGAGTTTGCAGAATGCCTATGGGATGGCTTTTTGGAGCAGCTTGTCCATAAGCCCACCAGGGGATCGGCTGTTTTGGATTGGGTGCTCTGTAATGAACCTGAAGCGATTAGGAATCTAGAGGTAATGGAACCCCTTGGAAGTAGTGATCATAATATGACTGAGTTCAGTTTCAAATTTGAAAAGGAGAAGCTGGTATCAGGTGTATCGATATTTCAGTGGAACAAAGGAAATTACAGTGGTATGAGAGAGGAACTGGCCCAAGTTAATTGGAAAAGTAAGCTAAATGGAGGGACGGTAGAGCAGAATTGGATGAAATTCCTACAAGAAATAAGGAGAGTGCAGGAATAATATATTCGAAGAAAAAAGAAAATCATGAATGGAAAATGGCACAAATGTTGCTAACGAGAGAGGTTAAGGCTAAAATAAAAGCAAAAGAGACGGCATACAAGGAAGCAAAAATTTGTGGGGAAAACTGAGGACTGGATGACTTTTAAAAGCTTACAGAAGGAAACTAAGAAAGTCATTAGGAAAGAACAGATGAATTATGAAAGGAAGTTGGCAATTAACATAAAAGGATACACAGAGTTTTTTTAAATATATGAAGAGTAAAAGAGTGACACGGGTAGATACAGGACCGATTGAAAATGATGCTAGAGAAACTATAATGGGTAACAAAGAGATGGCAGAGGAACTAAATGAGTATTTTGCATCAGTCTTCAAAGTGGAAGATATTAGCAACATACCTGATAGCCAGAGGTCTCAGGGAATAGAATTAGGTACAGTCAAGATTACTAGAGAGAAAATGCTTGGGAAGCTAAATGGACTAAGGATAGATAAGTCTCCTGGACTGGATGAGGTGAACCCAAGGGTTCTGAAGGAGGTGGCTTTGGAGATTGTACAGGCTTTGGAAATGATCTTCCAGGAATCAATAGACTCTAGTATGGTTCCAGAGGACTGGAAGGTCTCAAATATAGTTCCGCTGTTTAAGAAAGGAGGGAGGCAGCAAAAAGAAAATTATAGACCTATTAGTCAATCATCGGTAGTTGGAAAGTTATTGGAGTCGATCCTCAAGGACGAGCTTATGAAATACCTCGAGGTGCATAACAGAATAGGCCCAAGCCAGTTTCATGAAGGGAAGATCCTGCCTCACCAACCTATTTGAATTTTTTGAGGTAATCTCAAATAAGATTGACAAGGGAGAGGCTGTGGATGTTGTGTATTTGGATTTTCAAAAGGCCTTCGATAAGGTGCCGCATAAGAGGCTGTTTACTAAGATGAGAGTCCATGGAATTACAGGAAAGATATTGGAATGGGTGGAGCATTGACTGATAGGCGGAAAGCAAAGGGTGGGAATAAAGGGATCCTATTCTGGTTGGATGCTGGTTACTAGTGGTGTTCCGCAGGGGACGGTGTTGGGGCCTCTTCTTTTTACACTGTATATTGATGATTTAGATTATGGATTAAACGGTTTTGTGGCTAAGTTTGCAGATGACACCAAGATAGGTGGAGGAGCAGGAAGTGTTGAAGAAACGGAAAGGTTACAGAGAGACTTGGTCAGTTTAGGAGAGTGGGCAAAAAAATAGCAAATGAGATAGAATGTTGAGAAATGTACAGTTGTACATTTTTGGAAGAAGAAATAATTGGGCAGATTATTATTTAGATGGGGAAAAAATTCAAAAATCTGAAGTGCAAAGGGACTTGGGGGTCCTTGTACAGTTTACCCTAAAGGTTAACCACCAGATTGGATCAGCAGTAAGGAAAGTGAATGTTATGTTGGCATTCATTTCAAGAGGAATAGTGTATAAGAGTAAGGAGGTGTTGATGAGGCTCTATGGGGTGCTGGTGAGACCCCATTTGGAATACTGTGTGCAGTTTTGGGCCCCCTATCTTAGAAGGGATGTACTGATGCTGGAGAGAGTTCAGAGAAGATTAAAGAGGATGATTTCTGGAATGCAGGGGCTAACATATGAGGAGCATTTTTCAGCTCTTGGACTGTATTCATTAGAGTATAGAAGAATGAGAGGGGATTTCATAGAAACATTTTGAAGGTTGAAAGGGTTGGACAGAGTAAATGTGGAAAGGCTGTTTCCCTTGGTGGGTGAGTCCAGGACAAGAGGCCACAGTCTTAGAATTAGAGGGTACCCATTTAAAACAGAGATGAGGAGAATTTTTTTTAGCCAGAGAGTCATGGATTTAGGGAATTTGTTGCCACATGCAGCTGTGGAGACCCAATCATTAAGAGTGTTTAAGGAGGAGATTGATATGTATCTAATTAGTCAGGATATCAATGGATATGGGGGAAAAGATGGAAATTGGAACTAGATGGGAGAATAGTTTAGCTCATGGTGGAGTGATGGAGCAGACATGATGGGCCGAATAGCCTACTTCGCTTCTTTGTCTTGTGATTTTGACCACACTCCTTCAAATGGCTACAGTGCTTCTTGAGCTTCTGAAACTTGTATTGCTGTTTCATCAGGAACTATAGCTAAATCATCACTCCTCGCACCTGCCTTATGGATAAACCTGTCTGCAGTCACAGACCATGCTTTCAATGAACTCAAGAGAAGCTTCAGCACCCAGCACCACTCTCATTCTCCACTCTCCAGACTGCTCTGGACCATTTATGGTAGAGGTAGACACATCTGACTTGGGTACCGAAGCCATCTTTTTCCACCAAGGACTGGATGGGAAGACACACCATTGTGCCTTCTTCTCATGCAAGGTCAACTCTACTCAGTGCCGTTATGGAATAGGAGACAGGCAGCTTTGAGCTATTAAACAAGCCTTGGAGACAGAGACATTGAGTGGTTGGAAACATTGAGCTCTTACTGAGCTGGACTGACCACCAGGACCTTGTATCCGTACAACAAACCCGTCAGCTCAATGCACATCAGGATCTCTGGGCCCACTTCTTCGAGCAATTCAACCTCACCATCTCCTACCAACTTTCTGTCAAAAACACTAAGTTGGATGCCCTGTCTCAACAGTTCGACCCAGCTGAAATAGGGACTGACCTTCAGCCCATCATTTTGCCCTCCTGGATCCTCACCATGATTGACTGGGATCTTGAGAAGCAGGTTTCCTAGGCCCTACACACAAACTTGCTCTGTTTGACACATCCAGCAACCATGTGTACGTGCTGCTGGCTGTGCTCTCTGAAGTAATCCAGCAGGCCCACTCCTCACTGCTCTCTGGCCATCCAGGTGCATGACTGGCTCTGGATTTTCTGCAACAGCAGTTCTCAAAGCCGACCATGGTTGCAGATGTATGTTAATTCTCTGCTTCTTGCCATGGTCCCTCATCACCATGAATTTTATCACAGATTTACATCTTCCAGTGGGGTCACAGTGATCTTAACAGTTGTGGACTGATTCTCCAAGTCCCTCACTGAGCTTTCGACAGTTACTGAGATGGCAGAGCTAGTTCTGTAACATATAGTTAGCCTCTGCCTATTTGATATTTCAGTAATATTTGAGTAATATTGTAAATACATTGTTTGATAAGGCATTCTTTGTTGTTCATATAATTCATTCCGGGTTATATGTAATAGTATTTCAATGGTGCATATTATTACATCACCTAATCATATGTGCACGCCTTGCTTAAAGGTAAAGGAAAACTAAGAAATACATGAGTTATTCCCCCCCCCCCATCACCTGTGTGCTTGTCTTGATTAGTTACAAAAACAACACAGTGGTGACCATGAAGATTTAAAATGAACTTGAGGTGCTGCTGAAGTGCATCGAAGTGTTTGAGTTAAAATAAAAGTGCAGCATGTTTTTTTCTTCAGCAACACAGAGAGACATTTAATTTTTTTTTAAAAAGAGGCAAATGGAACGAAGTTTATGGGTTCATAAACAGTGAGTACTGAATGATATTCATAAATTTTAAAAAGAGCAGAAATACCTATCTACGTTTGAAAAATAGATGCTTTTGATTGTATAAGAGATAACTGAATATTGTACTGTGTGTGAATGGAGCAGTATATTGAAGCAAATGAAATAGCCAATGAAATGCAAGTGTCAGTTTTCCTGCGAGCTCTAGGTGGAAAAACAAACATTTACTTAGAAGTTTAACTGTCCCAACCAAACCAGCCTAAATTAGCTTTTCTGGTATTGTGAAAGTAGCATTTAGGACTGAAGCCATTGTTGTTTGCAGAAAGATTTGGGTTTCATAAGCAAAATCAAAAGAGAGTCTATTTTAGTGTACATGGCTGAATTGTTGTCTGAGCATTGTCAGTTCAGTAATGGGCCTAATGATGCAGTGAGAAACCATTTAGTTTGGAGAATCTTACAAGAAAGCGTTTAAAAAAAAGGCTCCTAGCTGAAGCACAACTCATATTTAAAAGAGCAGTTTAAATAGCTGTATCAATGGAAACAGCTGCCAGAAATGCAATTGGGTTGCAATCAGGAATGGAAGTAATATTAACAGAATTACTTCATTGAAACAGAAACCTGCCTGGCCAAACAAATTGTGTTAGCTTTGTGGAAAAGGATCACATACACCAGGTCAATGCAGATTTAAAGGTGAAACTTACAGAAAATGCAACAAAGTAGGACACATACAAAGAGCATATTGGGCAGACAAAAATAAATGGACTGCTCAGGGAAGAGAAAAAGATAGAGAGTCAAGTTGCCCTTTCAAAAAGAGAACTAATCTGCAAGCTGTTAATGGAAAAATCTCATACTAATGAGTCTGACACAGGTCTGTGTAGCCTTGTGATTTACAGTGTGAATACTGACAATAAACAAGCAATATTGCTTACACCAGAAGAGAATGGCAAATTAATTAAAATGGATTAAAATGTTCCAGTCATTCACAAAACTTTAAAAATACTGAACTAAAGACCTAAACTGGAGAAAAAGATAACTCCTGTGGGAATAACATTAATATCAGTGAAATACAACAACCAACAAGCCACATTGGGCTTGTATGTGGTTAAAACAAGTAGGGCCAGTATTGTGTGGATATGATTAGCTGAGTTAACCTCAACTTGATTGGAGCTCCATGCCATATCCCCTGAAATTGTCAACTGAAAATAAATTAAGAAAGGTACTAGATGATGCCATAACTATGTTCAAGATAACACTGGGAAACTGAAATATATCAAGGATAAAATAGTATTAGATGAAAATACTACAACCAGATTTTACGAAGCCCATCTGGTTCCTTATACCATCCATGACAATGTAGCAAGTGAGCAAGAACACATAGAGGCTTAAAGAATTATTTCCAAGGTGGAGTGGAGCTCAAGAGAAACACCAGTGGTCCCAGTAGCCAAGATAAACGTATCTGTCAGGATCTGTGATGATTTTAAGGTAATCTTCAACTCAGTACTGGAAGTTGTTCAATACCCTCTGCCCAGGAAACAGGATATCATTGCAAACCTTTCTGGAAGAAAACACTTCAGCAAAGTGGACTTAGCTGAGACATACCTCTGGATGGAAATGGAAGAAGAGTCCAAAGTGTTTCTCTCCGTGAATGTTCACAAAGGCTTCATTGCTATAATAGGCTCATTTTTGGAGTAGGATCTACAGCTACACTCTGGCAGAAAGCTGTGGTGCTGCAGGGCTGCCCAGGCACTCAGCATTCACATATTCGTTGACATATTCGTTACTGGGAAGGATGACAAGGAACATCTCCAAAATCTTAAAGTAATGTTAAAAAGATTATAAGATTATGGGGTCAGAGCACAGTGCAACAAGTGTGAAATCTTTAAACCAAGCATCACTTACTGTGGTCATGCCATCGATGCATAAAGCTTACATAAGTGTGCTGAGCAAGTTCAAGCAGTGTTGCATGCCACAAGCCCAAAATACATGTCACAGTTTTGGCCCTTTTTAGGATTTGTCATTCACTATAACTGGTTCCTGCCATGTGTTGCTACTGTATTCCATCCCTTGAACTACAGATTGGGAAGAAATGGGAATGGACAAAGCACTGCGAGGTGGCTTTCAAAAAGATAAAGGGAATGGTGATATCAGAAACCGTATTCACATATTATAACTCATGTCATCCAGTGAAGCTTGACTGTGATGCCTTGCCTAATGGTAAAGGTGCAGTCATGTCACATGAGCAAATGGAAGTGAACATCCCATAGCCTTTGCATTGCACTCCCTTACTGCTGCAGGAAAAAAAATTATCCACGTACAGATTGACAGAGAGGCTTTGAGTCTGATTTGAGTTGTAAAACGCTTCAACTAGTACTCGTATGGGAGAGAGTTACTGATCATTGACCACTAGCGTTCATTTTCAATCCACAGAAAAGTATCCCACTGATAGCAGCAGCATGAATCCAGAGATGTGTTCTGTTTCTTCAAGGGCACAATTAAAAGATTTAATTCAAGAAGAACATGAATCATGGAAATGTTGATGGATTGTCCTTTTTACACTTGGACAAGGTAACACCTGAAAAATTTACAGTAATTTACATCCTCTTGATGTATTCTCCCTAACTCAAATCGAAAGTCACCCTATTACAGGAGAGGTGATTCAAAGGGTAAGCAGAAAAGACTCCACACTGTCTCAGGCATACATGGTAACCCAAATGGCTGGAATGTGCAGCAGAAATTCCAGTCCCCCTGTTTGTGCCAGTGCCAAAATGAATTTGCCCTTTACAGGACTTGCCTTATGTGGGCATAGAGAGGTGTTGTACCATTCAAGCTGAGAGCTAAAGTGTTAGTGGGGGCACATGCTGGTCATCTAGGTGTGATCAAAATGAAAGTGCTGGCTTGAAGTTTTGTCCAGTGGCCTGGGATAGGTCAGCAGATTGAACAGCATGGCATGTCCTTTTCAGGATGCTAACACATCCAGAGCTGATAAGCAATTTCCTGCAGTCCCAAAGTCAACTCCTACAACCACCATAAAAGAGGCCCCAGAACCCGATATTGATCCATGACCACAATCTCACCTGCCAAGCAGAGCAACTCACCACCCCATCAGGAAAGACATTGTCCCACATGAGTAAAATAACCTTCACAGTGATTAAATCTTTAGGCCTGAGTGAGACAATTTAAAATTTACTGTGCTGTGGGTGTCCATATAATATTTGCATTCTATTATATATATATATATATATATATATATATATATACACACACACATCCACACACACACACACACGTATACACACACCTATTGCAATATTGCAATTTATAGTTTTTATTGTGTATTGCAAAGTACTGCTGCTGCAAAACAATAAATTTCCTGAAGTATGCCAGTGATATTAAATCTGATTCTGACATTGCCTGACAGTGAACTTGCAAATTGCAAATTACACAGAAGTTGGTGGAGTTGTGGATAGTTGTGAAGTTTGTCATAGGTTACAAAGAGACATTGACAGGATGCAGAGCAGGATGAAGAAGTTGAAGGTAGAGTTAAATTTGGCAAAGTGTGAAGTGATTTACTTTGGAAGTTCAGATTTGAAGGCAGAATAGAGTTAATGGCTGGATCCTTACCTCTGTGAAGGAATTGATGGAATCCACATCCATGGTTCCTTTATAACTGTTGTGCAAGTTGATAGGTTGCTAAGAAGGTTTATGGCGTGTTGACCTTTATTAGTTGGGAGACTCAGATAAATTGTGCCCAGTAAAGCCACTGTCTGACTGGAATCGCTACATTCTGACAGCCCAGTCAGTGGCAGGATCAGTGCACAGCAGGGAGATTACTCGCAGGTTGGCAGCTTCGCGGGCAATCGGTGTCATTGCAAAAGCCCAGTTAGTGGTGGGAGCAGAGCAGAGAGAAGTAAATAAAAGTAGAGAAGAGCAAGCGGAGCAGCCATTGTTGGGAGTGGGACTGTCAGGCTTTGACTCAAAGTAGACTTCAGATTGGAAGAGGTGTTGGCTCTTCCAAATAAATTTCTGTTAAATTTCCCTTTTTTCTTACTGTGATAGGGGTACTGAGTGTAAGTTAAATGGACATTTTGTGTTCTTCATGCAGATGTTGGAGCCCTAGGAGACTCAGAGTTTCCCAGGGAACCACATCTGCATGAAGTGCATCCAGCTGCAGCTCCTTTGTAGACCATGTTAGGGATCTGGAGCAGCAGCTGGACGACCTTCAGCTTGTATGGGAGAGTGAGGAGATCATTGATCAGAGTTACAGGGAAGTAGTCACCCCTACGTTACAGCAGCCGGGTAGCTGGGTAACTGTCAGCAGAAGGAAAGGGAAGGTGAATAACCAGTTAGCACAGCACACCCCTGTGGCCATCCACTCAATAATAAGAATTCCATTTTGGATGCTGTTGTGGGGGATGACTTCCCAGGGGAATGCCATGGAGACCAGGTTACTGGCACTGAGCAATGTGTCGTGGTGCAAAAGGTAAAGGGAGAGAGGAGGGGAGCGGTAGTGATAGGGGACTCAGTAGTCAGAGGAACAGACAGGAGGTTCTGTGGATGTGAATGAGACACCTGAATGGTACGTTGCCTCCCAGGTGCCAGGGTCAGGGACATCTCAGAGTGCATCCACAGTTTTTTGGAGGGGGACGGAGGGCAGCCAGATGGTTTGGTACATATTGGTACCAATGACATAGGAAGGAAAAGCAAAGAGGGCCTATAGAGAGAATTTAGAGAGCATGCCAGAAAGCTGATAAGCAGGACCTCCAGGGTAGTAACTTCTGGATTGCTATCTGTACAACACGCCAGTGAGAGTAGAGATGGGATGATCTGGCAGATTCATGTGTGGCTGAGAAGCTGGTGCAGGGGGCAGGGCTTCAGGTTCTTGGATCATTGGGATCTCTTCTGGGGGAGGTATGATCTGTACAAAGGGGGTGGGTTGCACCTGAACCCGAGGGGGACCAATATTATTGCAGGCAGGTTTATTAGAGCAGTTGGAAAGGATTTAAATTAATTTGGCAGGGGGATGGGAACCGGAGTGAAGGGACATAGGATAGGATGAATGGTAAAAAAGCAGTTAGAAGATAACGTACTGTCAGAATATCAGGAAGGGCAGGCAGATAATAGGACAAAATTGCAGCCAGTAGGGTCAGTATCAGTGCATTACGGATGCAAAATCAAAAAGGGTAGCATATACAGTATTCTAAATGTTGTATCTCAATGCACAGGGTATAAGAAATAAGGTGGTGATCTTGTTGCACTTTTACAGTTTGTTCGGTATGATGTTGTGGCTATCACTGAATCATGGCTGAAGGATGGTTGTAGATGGGCACTGAATGTCCAAGGTTATACAATGCATTGGGGGGATAGGAAGGTAGGCAGAGGGGTTGGAGTGGTTTTGCTGATAAAGAATGTTATCAAATCAATAGGAAGATGTGACATAGAATCAAAAGATTTTGAATCCTTGGGGGTTGAGTTTAGCAACTGCAAGGTTAAAATGACCCTTATAACAGTTATATACAGCTTCCCAACAGTAGCGAGGATATGGACTGCAGATTACAATGGGAAATCGAAATGGTGTGGCAAAAGGGCAATGTTATTATAGTCATGGAGATTTTACCAAGTAGGTAAATCAGGAAAATCGGGTAGATAATGGATCTCAAGAGAGTGAGTGTGTTGAATGCCTACGAGATGGCTTTTTAGAACAGTTTGTTGTTGAGCCTACAAGGGGATCAGCTATACTGGATTAGGCATTGTTTAATGAAACTGAGTCAGTTTGGGAGCTTAAGGTAAAGGAACCCCTAGGAGACAGGTTTCACAATGATTGAGCTCAAATTGAAATTTGACAGGGAAAAAATAAAGTCTGTCATAGAAGTATTTCAGTGGAGTTAAGGAAATTACAGAGGTATGAGAGAGGGTTGGCGAAAGTAAGTTAGAAGGAGATGCTGGCAGGGATAAGAGCAAAGCAGCAATGGCTTGAGTTTCTGGGGGAAAATGAGTAAAGTGCAGGATAGATGTATTTGAAATACAAAGAAATACTCAAATAGTAAAGTAGTACAATCCCATGGCTGACAAGAGAAGTCAAAGCAAATGAAAAAGCAATGAAGAGGGCATAGAATAAAGCTGAAGTTAGTAAAGAAGATTGGGAAGTTTTTAAAAGACTACTAAAAGCAACTAAAAGAATCATTAGGAGGGAAAAGATAAAATATCAAAGCAAGCTAGCAAACAATATCAAGGTGGATAGAAAAAGATTTTTCAAGTATATAAAAAATAAGTGAGAGATGAAAGTAGATATAGGACCACTAGAAAATGAGGCCAAATAAATAATAACAGGGGACAAGGAGGTGGCAGATGAACAAAATGAATATTTTACATCAGTCTTCACTGTGGAAAACACTAGCAGTGTGCCAGGTGTTGAATGCAGATTGTGGGGGAAGATAAGTGAGTGCATTTACTATTACAAAGAAGAAGGTGCTCAAAAAGTTGAAAAGCCTAAAGGTATGTAAGTCACCCAGGACAGATGAACTGCACCCTAGGGTTCTGAAAGACGTAGCGGTATGGTTTGTAAAGGCTTTAGTAATGATCTTTCTTGAATCATTGGACCAATAGTTCCAAAGGACTAGAAAATTACAAAATGTCACTCTACTCTTTAAGAAAGGAGGGAAGCAGCAGAAAGGAAGTTATAGACTGGTTAGCCTGACGTCAGTGGTTCAAAGATGTTGGTGTCAATTGTTAAGGCTGAGGTTGTGGAGTACTTGGTGACACAGGACAAGACAAGACAAAGTCAGCATGGTTTCCTTAAGAAAAAATCTTGCCTGGCAAACCTGTTGGAATTCGTTGAGGAGATTAGAAGTAGGAAAGATAAAGGGGATGTAGTGGATATTGTATGTTTGGATTTTCAGAAGACCTTTGACAAGGTGCCACACATGAGGCTGCTTACCAAATTAAGAGCCCCTTGTATTATTAATAATTATTAAGTTATTAGCATCGTTAGAGATTTGGCTGATTGGTAGGAGGCAGCGAGTGGGAATAGAAGGATCCTTTTCTGGTTGGCTGCCAGTGTCTAGTGGTTTTCCACAGGTGTCACTGTTGGGACCGCTTCTTTTATGCTGTATACCAATGTTTTAGATAATGGAATAGGTGGCTTTGTTGCCAAGTTTGCAGATGATATGAAGATTGCTGGAGGGGCAGGTAATGTTGAGGAAACAGGAGGGCTGCAGAAGGACTTTGACAAGTTATAACGATATAACAATTACAGCATGGAAACAGGCCCTTCTAGTCCATACCGAACCTGCACTCAGCCCATCACCCTCCATTCCTTTCCTGTCCATATACCTATCCAATTTTACTTTAAATGACAATACCAAACGTACCTCTACCACTTCTACTGGAAGCTCATTCCACACAGCTACCACTCTCTGAGTAAAGATATTCCCCCTTGTGTTATCCCTAAACTTTTGCCCCCTAACTCTCAACTCATGTCCTCTTGTTTGAATCTCCCCTACTCTCAATGGAAAAAGCCTATCAACATCAACTCTATCTATCCCGCTCATAATTTTAAGTACCTCTATCAATTACCCCCTCAACCTTCTACACTCCAAAGAATAAAGACCTAACTTGTTCAACCTTTCTCTGTAACTTAGGTGCTGAAACCCAGGTACCATTCAAGTAAATCTCCTCTGTACTCTCTCTATTTTGTTGACATCTTTCCTATAATTCGGTGACCAGAATTGTACACAATACTCCAAATTCAGCCCTACCAATGCCTTGTACAATTTTTACATTACATCCCAACTCCTATACTCAATGTCAACACGAGTGAACCTGCAGATGCTGGAAATAAATAAAAACGCAAAATGCTGGCAGAACTCAGCAGGCCAGACAGCACCTATGGGAGGAGGTAGTGACGACGTTTCAGGCCGAAACCCTTCATCAGGCGTCACCCGAAAAGTCATCACTACCTCCTCCCATTGATGCTGTCTGGCCTGCTGAGTTCTGCCAGCATTTTGTGTTTTCCTAAACTCAATGCTCTGATTTACAAAGGCCAGCATACTAAAAGCTTTCTTCACCACCCTATTCACATGAGGTTCCACCTTCAGGGAACTATGTACCATTATTCCTAGATCACTCTGTTCTACTGCATTCTTCAATGCCCTACCATTTACCATGTATGTCCTATTTGGATTATTCCTACCCAAATGTAGCACCTCACACTTATCAGCATTAAACTCCATCTGCCATCTTTCAGCCCACTCTTCTAACTGGCCTAAATCTCTCTGCAAGCTTGAAAAATCTACTTCATTATCCACAATGCCACCTATCTTAGTATCATCTTCATACTTACTAATCCAATTTACCACCCCATCATCCAGATCATTAATGTTTATGACAAACAACACTGGACCCAGTACAGATCCCTGAGGCACACCACTAGTCACCGGCCTCCAACCTGACAAACAGTTATCCACCACTACTCTCTGGCATCTCCCATCCAGCCACTGTTGAATCCATTTTACTTCTTCAATATTAACACTTAAACATTGAACCTTCCTAACTAACCTTCAGTGCGGAACCTTATCAAAGGCTTTACTGAAGTCCATATAGACAACATCCACTGCTTTACCCTCGTCAACTTTCCTCGTGACCTCTTCAAAAAATTCAAAAAGATTTGTCAAACATGACCTTCCATGCACAAATCCATGTTGACTGTTCCTAATCAGAGCCTGTCTATCCAGATAATTATATATACCATCTCTACGAATACTTTCCATAAATTTGCCCACCACTGACGTCAAACTTACAGGCCTATAACTTCTAGGTTTATTCTTAGAATCCTTTTTAAACAATGGAACCACATGAGCAATACACCAATCCTCCGGCACCATCCCCGTTTCTAAAGACAATGATTAAGAGAATGGGCAAGAAATTGGTAAATTAAAAAAATATTAATAATAATATTAAATACTTTATTGATCCCAAGTAGGAAATTCTTTTGTTACAGTAGCCATGTTCAGACTTAACTAATAATAAAGTACAGAATAATAATATACACAATAATAATTTTCCAATGTGCAATAATAATGTACAAATTAATAAAGCAGACTATTGTACTGTGATGTGTGTTCTCCTGTCGCATGGAGATGAACTGTTGTATATGCTTATTGCATTTGGTAGGAAAGATTTTCTGCAATGATCCTTGTGACAGTGGAACTGAATTAGCCTGTTTGAAAGGGTGCTCCACTGCTTATTCATGGAGAAAATGTGCCAGATTGTCCATAACAGTTAACAGTTTGTTTAGTCACCTCCTCCCCACCACTAACTCAAGAGTCCAGGTTGTAGTCAAGAACGGATTGAGCCTTTTTATTCAGACTTTTTACATCACCAGCACTGATTATGCTCCCCTAACATAAATCTGCAAAGAACACTGCACTTGCTACAACAGACTGGTAAAAGATCTCCAACATTCTGCTGCACACATTGAAGGATCTCAGTGTCCTGAGAAAATAGAGTCTGTTCATTCCCTTCTTGTAAGCAGCTTTGGTGCTAGTTTTCGAATCAAGTCTGTTGTCGAGGTGAACACCCAATTATTTGTACTCCTACACCACAGCAAATGAAATACAATGTTGGAAAATGCATGGTCATGCACTTAGGTAGAAAACAATTTATGTGCAGATTATTTTCTAAATGGGCAGAAAATACAAAAATCTGTGATGCAAAGGGACTTGACAGAACACCCTGAAGACTAACTTGCACATTGAGCCATTGGTGAGGAGGTAAATGTAATGTTAGCATTTGTTTCAAAAGAACATAAGAACAGGGATGTGAAGCTGAGGCTTTATAAGACACAGGTGAGGCCTCATCTTGAGTATTGTGAACAGTTTTGGGCCCCTCATCTAAGAAGAGATGTGCTGGCATTGGAGAGGGTTCAGAGGAGGTTCGCAAGGGTGATTCTAGGAATGAAAGTGTTATGAGGAACTTTTGATAGCTCTGGGCCTGTACTCACAGGAATTTAGAAGGATGGGGGGTGGGGTGGGATCTCATTGAAACCTTTTGAATGTTGAAAGCCTTAGACAGAGTAGATGTGGAAAGGATGTTTCCCATGGCGGCAGAGTCTAGGACAAGAGGGTACAGCTTCAGGATAGAGGGGTATCCATTTAAAACAGAGATGCAGAGAAACTGCTTTAGCCACAAGGTGTTGAATTTGTGGAATTTATTAACAAAAGCACCTGTGGAGGCCAGGTCATTGGTGTATTTAAGGTGGAAATTAATAGATTCTTGATTGGCATGGCATCAAAAATTACTGAGAGAAGGCCGGGGAGTGGAGTGGAGGAGGGGAGAAAAGGATTAGCCATGATTGAATGGCAGAATTATCTTGATGGGGCAAATGGTCTTATTAAGCTCCTATGTCTTATGGTTTATGTCTATACTGACTAAAAGATTTGTTCTGAGAGCAGTTCAAGAACTCTGCACCTTCTATGCCTTTTAAGCTACTGTCCTGATCCATGTAGACTGCTTGAAATCCTCTACCATTACTGCCTTGATATCTTGTCTTGAGTAATATTCTCAAATATTTGCTCTTCTAGCTTTGTCCAGTTGTTCAGTGCCTGCAATGTATTCCCAGCAATGTGACTGGCCCACTTCAGTTCCTCAGTTCAACCTGTATTGTCCCTTTGTTGATTTTTTCCCTTACAGCTGTAATTGTTACTTTGCTAATATTGTTACAGTAATCAGGAATGGCAAGCTACCATTCCTTTTCTCAGAATCACTGGCATATATCATGAACTTTGTTGTCATTGTGGTAGCAATATATAATAATAGAGAAAACAAATGACAGTAAGTATTTATGTTGAATAGTTAAATAAGTCAAGCAAAATTAGAAATAAAAAAGTAGTGAGGTGCTGGTCATGAGTTCGATGTCCATTCAGAAGTCAGATGGCAGAGGGGAAGAGGCTTTCCTGAATTGTTGAGTGTGTACCACCAGGCTTCTGTACCTCTTTCCTGATGGTAGCAACGAGAACAAGGCATGACCTGATGATGAGGATCTTTAATGATGGATGCCACCTTTTTGAAGCGTCGCTCCTTGAAGATGTTCTGGATGCTTCAGAGGCTCATGATGGAGCTGACTAAGTTTACAACTTTCTGCATCTTATTTTAATCCTGTGCAGTAGCTTCCCCCAAACCAGACAGCAATGCAGCCAGTTAAAATGCTCCTTAATGAGCCATATTTCAGTAATGGCACAATATCATACTCCCACATATCTTTGAGTCCTTTGTTAACATTCATTTCTAAGACTTCTTCCATTGGAATATAACCATTTGCTCATCTGGCCTTTGCCTCCTCTACTCTCAAATTTTAATATTTTGCTCTCCAGATTCTTTACAATCTACTTCCAATCTTGACTCTCTCACTGCTGTCAGACTCCCATTCCCCTGCCAAGATAGTTTGAACTCTATCTGATATACCGTTTAAACTTCCTACAAGGATATTGGTCCTGGTTCTTTTGAGCAATGAAGGTTCAGCAAATTGTTATAACAGGGATGGAATAAATAAGGAAAAACATGATCTGGTGATAAGAACATTTGTAACTAAAGACAATAGTTTAAAGGTAATTAGAACAGAACCACATGACAGGAAAAAAAACTTGTTTAATAAGTTGCAGGAGCCTAGCAGGTATTTCATAAGCCATGACAGGATGCTTATGAAAAAAATATTTAATTAGAGCTATACTGTATATTGTTGCTGATTATTTTATAGAGTATTTTTCATTAGTTGAAATTTAAATTTATATATGCCTTCTTTCTTGGTTTCCTCTGCTATGTATTTTTATTAAATGACATCTATGATTGCTTTTTTAAAAATATTATTTTTCTTGAGGTGGTGTAGTGTGGGGGAATGGTGACTGTATTTTACTCTTGGGCACAGAGCTACAACAACAGACCTATAGCTTCAGGCTTTGGCAGGGAACCCAGCAAACTTAAATTAGAGCTCAGGGGAATGGCTTCACTCTGCCGCACACAGCACCCCACTGGCTTTGCCTGTGCTTATATTTATTTCAAATTGTGGGGAATGTGGTAAAATTTTGCAACTAAGGATTTTGCAAATCCATAGTTGTTCAGTTGTCCACAAGATAATCAACTTTATCTGTGCATCAGCACCGGCTGTCCGTGCAGCATATCTTTTATTTTTCTTAGAAAAGTAACAATTGATTACCTCATTTTACATTGTATTGTAAAATTGTATTTATATGACCACGTTCTAGGTACATAGAGAACTTGCTAAATTTCAGGCTGTCTTAAAATCTAGACGTTTTTCTATCATCAGCAAGTTATAGAAATTACAGCAAATTACTAGTTAAGTAACTATATTTTAAGGAATATAAGATGCAAGGGCAGAATGGTGTAGAGTAAATTCCAGGACTTTGAGAAAAGACCTGGCCACAAAAGGCAGAGCAATGAAATGCAACGGTGCAGGAGAAGCCCAGATCAGAGGTGTAGAGATGCAAGTTGTAGGTTATGGAGGTTCTGAGGATGAACACAAGAATTTGATTACAATATTGAAACATTCTAAATGGAAGTGTTACTGGAACAAGTTAGTGGATTAGGTTAATAAGCATAGGGTTGATAGGTGAATGGCCATGGTATGAGTTGGGATATAAATTGGAATATTTCGGAAATCCTCCAGTTTTGGAGGAGTCACAGGTACAAGAGCAACGTTAAAAATTAAGCTGAGAAGTAACAAAGCCATGAATAGTTAGCAAGAGATGAAAAATATCTCTTAGTACACCCAAACAACAAATCTGGGTTTAGATCAAGTGTACATGAATCAAATGGACAAACCAGCTTCAGAGCCAGTGCTGAGGGTTCAATCCTGATATCTGGTACTATCTGTATGGATTTTGCATGTTCCCCTTGTAACCACATGGACTTCCTCTGAGTTGTACCAGTTTTCTGCCCTATCCTAATGATGGGTAGTGTCTAAATGGCAGAACCTGGCAGGAGTTGGAGAATGTGAGAGCAAAAGGATTAGTGTAAATGGGTGTCTTATGGATGTCATGGGGTCCATGCCTATTCCATGTTGTATTACTTTATGAAAATTCATTTGTAACTTGTTTTATGTTTCTTTGTAAAACTACCTGACTGCAACTGTTCTGACTTTGCAGGTTGTCACCTAAATTACTAAAGTAAAATACATTTATATCATTAGCTACAAATAAGAGAAAAATCACCAGATGCTGGAAATGCAAATAACACACACACACACAAAATGCTGGAGGAACTCAGCAGGCCAGGCAGAGTAAGTTGAAAAGAGTTGGCTGAGACCAATCATGTGGACTGTACTCTTTTTCCACAGATGTTGCAGGCGTGGCCTGCTGAGTTTTTTCTAGCATTTTGTATGTATCATTAGCTATAATACATGAATGTAGATTGTATGTGTATAGTTTGGAAGGGTTACCAAAGAGTTAGAGAGTATGCTTCACTTCTTCAGCAATCTTATATTGGCT
This sequence comes from Hypanus sabinus, assembly GCF_030144855.1. Classification (NCBI taxonomy): domain Eukaryota; kingdom Metazoa; phylum Chordata; class Chondrichthyes; order Myliobatiformes; family Dasyatidae; genus Hypanus; species Hypanus sabinus. The sequence continues at coordinate 101,602,071 of NC_082708.1, read as the reverse complement.
ATTTGTATATCTTAGGAATTCAAACTAGTGACAATTTAACTCTGTCGGGGTAAGGATTCACTGATCCCCGAAACACAATAAATTGTCACGACTAACAGATTTCAGAACACTTCTGTTAAAACATCAGGCTGCTTATTTCGGAAGTAAATAGGATATCCACGTGGTATTAAAAATTGAATAAAAACATGGATATGCTGGTTTTGAATGTATGAATGGAAACTTCATTTCCCCTGGCCCACGAAAGGTCACCGTAAGAAACACGTGTTACTGCCGTTTGCACGTATTAAGAAAAGTTAATGTCATACACCTTAAAAATAGAAAATAAAAGAATCGCGCTGGAGACCTGAAACGGCCGCAGTTTTGGTAAGGACGTAAATGCCGCAGGGAGGCGCTCATGGACCTTAGCGCCGGCGTGGTGATTCCAAACGCACCAAGTGCTTTGCGAAGTCAGGTAACCTCGTCCTTACGTTGCATCAGATAGTTTAGGCATTACTGTTCTCTGGAGCGTGCAATTGTTGAGCATCAATTTGAGAAACAAAGTGGCAGTCGCTGATTTTGACCTCATGTCCAATCACTTAAGTTGTAGCTGTTGTGTTTTGATAAGCATAGTTTGGAAAACAGCGGGGTGAGCGCTCTGTTGAGCGGGTGTTCCTATACCTGCTGTGATCGCTGTGCCCCGAATGACCAGCGGGAAGCTATCATCACGCCACTTGCACAATTTGGGAGGCTGATTGATGTGGCTGGGGTATTGAGTGTGAACAAATACTTCCTGTCGCTAACGGATTTCCAGTGTGTCTTTAGTATTTGAGCTGGCAACACGCTTTGCCAGCAAGCTTTGGACGTTAGCGGAATATACTTTTAAAGCAGCTCCTTTGCAATGTAGGTGTGAATAATTAAGTACGATCATTCCGAAACTGCACACTCGTTTTAGTTCATCGCACTGTTACGGTCAGGTGATTTAATTTCTCGGGCAGACACGTATTATTAACTATTTGAGGTGAATCATCGCATTCCCGAGGTCTGTGGAGTTGATACAGACACTGGTTCGCATTAGAAATTCCAGGAGGGATTTTATTGCTGGCTGACGTCACAGTCACTGCGCATTTGCTGCTATCTTCTAATCCATCAACAGGTCTCACTCCCAGAAATCTGCAACACAGTCCCCAGCGTGAAAACATGTCACCAACAGTATTCACCTTTGAGATCACTACGATTTATTTTAACACGGCAATACGCCAGTGTCTTAGTTACACACATTTTTAAAGTCAAATAAGATGTCAAGATTTAGATTAAGTTATATTGTTTAGACTCCAGCAAAATGTCACCTGCATGAATGCACAGAATTTGAAACAAATTTCAGGTAGTTTAAGTCAGTACATGCTTCACATTCGGCCTTGGGAGATTCTAGAACATTGTTGCTGAATGAGGGATCGTTTGTGTGGGATGGATTTCTACAAAGGAAGGTGAATTTGAAATACACTATGGAACTGCAAACGATCATATCCAAAGCTGAAATAGGGTTGAAATCGCCAGATCAGTGGAGGCAAAGAGTAGCTATGGTTTTGTTGAATGTCGAAGTAGGCTTAAAGACTTCACCGGCCTATTCCTGATCACATTGCTTACGCTATTATCTGCTACTGGAAAGTTGTGGTGAAGGATTCCTTTATTTGCAAGTCTTGTCGATCTCAATTAAAGTTGTAGGGTAGCGGGAGTGAGCAATGCCGCTTTGTAAAATAGGCCACGCTGCAGCTGGTCGCAAATCCGCAACTACAGCCAGAGGAGCCACCGAACTGGATCGGCAAAGGGAACAGCCCCCGTCAATCCTGTAATTACTTAACTTAAACGTTTGAGTTAGCAAAACAAATTCAGCATCAGCGACGGTAATTAAATCTTACAGTAAAACGTTAGTACTTATTATTTAAGATGAGTTCAGCGAGTGTTGTGCAAAACACTTTAGCAAAGACAGTTTCGCACATATGAGTGTAATCATAAAATTGACTCGTTTTGATGATGTACTTAACGGGAATGTCGAAATGTGCTTAATTACTCCCGGACCCCAACATATGACCGCATATGCTCGACCCTTATTTCAAAATCTCAACGATTGCTATTTTTTACAATTAATTTTGAACCATCTGAAGAACATGCGTGACAATTAAAAAGTAGCGCATTAAAGAAGAAACTGGAACGTATTACACCTTTGTAGTGGCTTTCTTTGGGTTCATCATCAGTGATTAATCTTAAAGGATATTGTCAAGAGGTGGGAGTGAAACGGAGATGTTATTTTCTGCACTTATTGTAATTAATTTAAAACTAACATTGCAGAGGATGCTTGAGCAGAGCAGTCAAGATGGTTTTGCAGTAAATGATATACTTTGCCAATAAAATGCAAGAGGGGCCAAAAAACAAGAGAACATGTACTAATCACAACAGACAACAAGGTAACTGAAAGCTAGGAGCAAGTAGTGGAGCCTGGCTGGTTTGATTAGTGAACAAATTCTGTGTACCAGAGTGGGTTCAAATAGGTCACGAGTTGGAAATGAGCGGCAGTTGACTACTCTTCCTGGGGTAGAGACTGAGAGGACTATGCATGTACAGGCCTGACAGGACTAGCACCGGTACCTATGGCCGGCTTCCGACAACCCAGGGTGATCTAGATGGGTCCAGTGGAATGTCTTAATGAGTGATGGATCCAGCATGTATCTAGATAGCACCCAAGATCTTTCCTCCGGGCCGTACCCTTCTCAGTTGACCAGGTACTGGACAGTCTGTCCACAATGACGTGAATCCATCAACTGGCAAAACACGTTCACCAGACCACCTTCCACCGTCAGATCCCAGAGGTGCCGGCTCAGGTAGGGTGAGTGGTCCCTGAACGATGGGCTTGAAGCAGTATATAGAAGGTAGGTGTGATCCTAAGGGATGGTGATGGCTGGAGATGGTAAGTGGCTGGATTGATGTGATGGGTAATATTGAAGTGACCAATGAACCAGGGTGAGAGCTTGTGGGAGTTGTGCAGGGACAGATCTCAGGTGGAGAGCAAGGCACAGACCCCAGGATGGCATAGTCTGGTTGGGTATCTCCAGTGGTTGGCCTGGTGGCAGTAGGTGCAGTTGACAGCTAGGATGAACCTCCACACTCTCTCCCAAGCATTCTGGCAGCAGTGAACCAGGGCTCTGGTGGATGGGACCCTCATGGGAAACAGTGGTGGTTGGTAGCTATGAAGCACTTCAAAGGGTTACATGTCTGCAGCAGAGTATGTGTGTCAATTGTGGGATAGTTCAACTCAGAGCAGAAACCTCTTTCATGTGAAAATAGGAGCAATCTTAGGTGCAGTATGTAGTGCAAATGTGTGCATGGAATCAGAGGACTTAGCGGAGGTACTTAATGAATACTTTGCTTCATTATTCACTGGGAAAAGGATCTTGGCTTATGATTTTAAGGGTTGTTCCATAATATGCTTATCAATTCAGTGACATGGATTTCAACATCAGTAGGCATATCCGGATAGATGGCTAGTTTTTCAAGCACTCCAAGAGGCTGTGATGCTACTGGGCCAGCAACACTTCTGCATTCCAGGCACACTCTGCCAAATTCCATGGATTAATCTAGCACTGAGTTGGGGCCTTGACGCAGGTTATGTATAAGATCTGCTGCACCCTTCCACTTCCCGGGTGGTCAAAACCCCAGATCACCTCAGCATCAAGTTGGAGAATCCAGGCCCCTGAGGGAGGAGGTTGACTGTAATTGGGGCTGCTGTATCAAGGCTGGCAAATCTGCTGGGTTGACTCATCCTGTCAGAAAACGTAGAGGAGGCTTTAACCCACAGCAGTGCTGCAGAGATCTTTATAAGTAAACAATATTTTACTAATAAACTACAAAATACAAGCCATGGGGGGCACAAAACAAGAGAGAACAGAAATTAATCATAACGGGCAACAAGGTAACTGAAACCAACTGGTTCAATGAGTGAACTAGAATTGTGGATGAGAGCTGGGATTAAATAGGCTGCAGGTGATGAATTGGAAATAAGTGGCAGGTGATTCCTGTTTACTAGGTGGAGACTGGGAGGAGCCTGCATGTGCAGGCATGACACTATATGCCCTTAGTGGGTCAAGTAACAACATTTGGGTATCAAATTCAGCTCTATCTCACTTTAGTCAGCTTGTTTAAGCTCACAATTGATCATCAACACAATAAGACTATAAAATCTGTCCACATCCCTTTGCACAGAGAAGAAAGATATTTTAAGAAATTTAACAAAAAATTTAAATAGCTACATTGCTTCATTCAATAAGAAGGATGCTGCAATTTCTTCCTACCCTTCATCTCAGGAAATTTACTAAATGTTCTTTAACCTGAGTGGAGTCAGTGTCTATGAGCAGAGTTTGTAATTACACTTCAGTAAGTAGTACAAATAGGTATTGTTCCAGCCAATTATTAAATACAAACACAATACAGTGAATTCTGGTTAATTGACTGCCTTGAAGCAGTGTGTTTCATTACTGCATTATGCAAATTTTAATTTTCATTTGTAACATTTAAGATGATTTTCTATACCTTCAAATTATTTGTTGGTCCTAACTTGTTGAACTAATGAAATCGTATCATTTTCACTCCTGACAATTACTGGCATTTCCATGCCTGAATGCTTGAAACAGCAGAGAACAAAACAGTTCTGAATTACTCCTTATGAGTTCTTTATTACTCTCCATTAGTGACGAAAATCACTGCTTTTTGAACACAAACACGCAAGTGACGCTATTTAAAAACCAATTGCTCTGAGCACAGTGTTGTGTCTAACGATCACACGACGTGGACAAGAATGACCCTTAGTTGGATAATGTTAGGCATCAGTCTACTATCTCAATTAAGCGGAATGGTGTTCCGAATAAAATAAGATGTTTTTCTTTTTGAAGACTTGTCCCAAATATTTGGCTGTCCTGATTAAGCGAAGGCCCAAATAACATCCATCCAGTGAATCTGGGGCAGCGAGCCCGTCCTCACTGGGTTCCAGGTTGTGCTCGCGCCTTTGTCGGGAACGCGCCGACCTACCGCGGCCGCCAGTGCTCACGCACAAGAGGCGCGCGCCCGCCCGCCCGCCAGTCGCGAGAGAAGCTTGAGGCTGCATCGAGCTCACAGCAGCTGCAGCGAAAGGCAAGGTGAAGCTCGCACATCCTTTCCTCAACATTCACTGTTCTATTTTTTTAAAGAACACGAACACTATTTATTATATTTTTTACAGTTGCACTCTCACGAAAACGCCCCCCTCCACCACCTGAACTGATGTATTTCTTTTAAACAAATTCTCTCCTCGTTTGCAGATGCTAAAGGTCTTGCTCTGTGTTGTTGCTGTAGCCTTTCTGCAAATAGAAGGCAGACAGCGAGCTACAGCGGACAACGGCAATTTTCTGGATGATAAACAATGGCTGACCACCGTCTCACAGTATGACAAGGAGCCAGGGCATTGGAACAAATTTCGAGACGTAGGTACCTGTTTACTGTTGTTGCTTTCCGAGTGCAGCGTTGTGTTGTTGCCCGGGGTGGTTGGAGCAGGATAGAGGTGTGTGAGCGAGCGGTTCCGAGCGCCCTCCCGCCGAGCCCAGGCTAAACTCGGGGCGATCGCTGGCTCACTCCCTTCACCTGGCTGCGGTGTTTGCAAACTCGGGGGCGTCGGAGGGTGGGGAAGAGGCGCTGCTGCTGACTGCATTTTCTTTCATGCAACTTTACCTTCTGTGGGAGTGAACGCGTTGGAAAGTGACTTTGCTGGATATCGAAATCTGAAGGGTTTCGCGAATAGTTTGTGGTACAGTTAACTTAACCGATAAACAAAAGTCTGTACATTAGGAGCCCGGATTGATGTTGGTAGAGGTGTTTTGGAAGGCATTGTGTTCGATTTGAGCAAGTAGGCAAAGTGAAAATCCAGGTGGAGGTATTGGGACTGGTCGGACCAAGGCCGTTTGAATTCCCGAGTGTTCGGCATCACTTGACCCTGGGCACCTTGGGTTACTTTCAGTCGATTGTTAGGGCACTCATCAGTTTTCACTCGACATTTGGATTGAAATTAATAAACGAGGCTAAGTGGTCTGTCTGGGAAGCTCTTTGCTAAAGTAACTATTAGTGGTATGGTGTTCGCTACTGTGCAAGAGGTGGTTGAAGGAAATTCAGGTATGGCGTGACGATCTGACTGAACATATTAGCTACTCAAGAGGGGTGCGTGCGGATTGGCTTTTGCAGATGTGTTATGAGTCAGTGGAAAGTAATAAACAACAGAAAATAATCGCGTACTAGGGAGAGGAGCATCACCTCCGGCTAAGAGGCACTCATTTCTGAGCACCACTTTGTGGGGAAACTGCAATAATTTCTTGAGTGCAGCATGGTTGTGTTAAATATGAGCGTTCGTTTGTTGGTGTGATGCATGTAAGTGGGTGTACAATAATCAGTACATCGCAATTAGGGACGTACAGCAAGATCAAAGACTGTCCATATCCACAACCGGATCCAGTATGTATTAAATTAGTACTTTTTTATTATGATAAGGTAGATCGCTTGATTTTACTGACTAATTATCTGTCAAGAATTACCAAGATTGAGGTTAATTGGACAGAAAAAATGTTTTTTCCCAAGTAAAATAATTGCAGAAGTTCATACTTCCCTCCAGCAAAAAAAAAGCGAACTCTTGTTTTTCAATTGTCTTTGTTTATTATTTTGTTAAATATCAAGCAATACCAAGGCTAACAAACTGGTGAAAATTTACAATTAAACAATTCAAAGCACCATGAATGTGAAAAACACAAAAATAACCCTGAAAATGTTGACAAAATAAACTCAGAAGGTTAGCATGTGTGTGGAGGAAGAACCATTTAATGTTTCTGAACTGAAAAACCGATACATTATCTGTATTACTGACTTTATTGCAATTTTTTAAACCATCAAATATAAGTTCACAAATAATTACAGCATTATTGGTAACATACAAAATGCTGGAGGGACTGAGCAGGCCAGGCAGCATCTGGAAAAGACACAGTTGACACTTTGGGCTAAGACTGTTCATCAGGACTGGAAAGGAAAGGGAGAATTCAGAGTAAAAAGGTGGAGGGAAGGAAGGAAGAAATACAAGGTGGCAGGAGATAGGAGAAGTAGAGATCAGGGAAAGAGATAGAGGGCTGGAGAAGGGAGAATCTGATAGGAGAGGACAGAAGACCATGGAAGAAAGGGAAGAGAGAGATGATAGGTATTAGTGGTATACTCCTTCTTTATTGTTCATTATCAAATTTGATTAGCTGAGCATTGAGGAATGTAAATCTATACAAAGGCTGGAGCAATCAGGCCAGTACCAGCAATGTTGAGGAAAAATTGCTGAAACATGTACCGGATGGATTTCCATATCAACATGCTGGGGAAACAACTAGGTAGCAAGCTATTTGCAATCTTGAATTATGCAACAAAAAGAGTTAATTAATCATGTGAAAGAATACCATAACATTCTAAAATTTTATATCAGTTTTACAACTAAAGTAGTTCAATATGAAAGCAGGATTTTCAATCAAAAATGAAACTTAAATCTGCGAAGGTTGGCTGAGAAAATACATTAAAAAGTATGACAAGTAGTGGCTAGCATGTGAAGAAATAATGCATGATTTACAGCAAATATACTTGTAGGCAAAAGGAAAAACTGTGGACTACAGGAAAATTTAGAATATGTGAGTGAACATATCTCAGTGTCAGATTTTATATTTCCAATATTTTCTCAAAATGTAAGGAAAATCAAAACTGACACCAAGGGAATATATGTATAAATCTGAAAAGAATGCACGTCAGTGGGTTCTTTACAGAGAATGGAGAGTGAATAAGGATAAAACAGATGGACTAAACAAAAACTTTGTGACCGTCTTCTCAAACGATTTGAGAAATGCCCTAGAAGCACTGGAGAAGCAAGGGTGCAGTAAAGACAAGGAAATAAAATGTAAGTTAATAAAATCTGCCTGGCATGTCAATGAAGCTGAGAAATCTCAAGGATCTGATGACCTCCATCCCAAAATTGTAAAGGTAATAGATGCTGTGGATATGGAAATAATTATACCTTCAAAAATATTATAATTATAGAATCTTTCCTGCAGAATGGGAAGTAGCAAACATTTCTCTTAGAAGGGAGAGAGAATTACTGACCAGTTAATCTTAAATCAATAGTTTGAAAAATGCTGGAATCAATTATGAAGATCTTTTGTGAAAGCATTTAAAACACTGTAACATGACTTAAAACATCATAACATGAGCACACATCTGCTTGTGGACTATTTGTCCACTCCCATTTGGAGGGAGACTATGTAGCATCCACACCTGGACAGTTATGTTCCCCAAGTAAAATGACTGATCAACACCTCCATCCACTACCGACCCCTCCACAGCCCCAACCACCACTACTTTATTATTTCTTGTGAAGACACCTTATGTACAGACACTCCTTTGCCAAGCATTACTTTGCCAACCCCTGCAGTAAATGTTACAAATCAACTTTTCACCTCCATTTTGTTTTCAGGTTCTGTTGTCCTTTTTAAAAAAATTCTTTTTCTTATGACTTTGCATCAAACGAAGCAAATTTGTTTGGAGATATATGAAAAAGCATTGTCAATGTCAACTTGTATGGCTCTCCCAGTTACATTGCACTTCTCCCAAGGGCAATAGTGTGTATCTTTAAATTCTAGCTCAGGCAAAACCAGACTGGTATCTTAAAATATACCAACACAGATATTTATTTTTTTCAGCTGCTATAAATGCAATAATGTGCTTTGCATATAATGGTTAAGCAGTTTTTTAAAAAAATGTGCTCATGGAGTTCAAGGCATGGTTTCCTTGAATCTCCCATTGAAGGTATCTCCACAATGTTGTTTAGAGAGCTCCAGGATTTAGCCAATACAAATGAAAAACAAAAGGTATTTTCAAATACTTGAAGAATAATCCATAGGTGGTGGAGCTCCTATGCTGCTTTTGCTATTGGTAAAGCTCTTGAGTGTGGAAGGTGCAACTGAGAAGCCCTCTAGTCTAGGGCAGTGGTGGGATCCATATAATATCACATGCGCATTGTGCCCACTTCATCCATCTCCTTTTCCCCGAAGTATGTCACTTTGCTTGAGCATGAAGTGAAGGGGGTGGAGATTGGGAAGGGAATTGTATCATAGCTTTCAACATTTACCCAGTCGCTGTGGCATGAATTCCTTTTTCCTTCAGAAGATGCTACTTTTTCCTGTATGGATGCCATTTTAAGACCACCTTTCAGGAAAATAATTTCAAGTGTCACTTTATGGCCTTCTCAGGGGGTTGGGAGCAGGAAGTTTTGTTTAGAAAGTCAGTTGTGATTTTACTGAATTGCAGAGGAAACACAAATAGGTGAATGGTCTAATTCTTCTTGAAATTAAGTTCTTGTGAAGCTTTGAGAATCTTTCCTGATTATGTGGTGTCTTTATGTGGGACAAGAAGAAATCCAGCCCTTGCTATTACCTATTACCTACAGGAATTTCCTAATAAAAGTTTGACCTGATTCCTGACCTCTGTTGCAAGTAGCTTCCATCAGTTTACCAATGGAGTTATGCTTTGACCCCACTTGCTTTTATAGCACCTGCAATTATGTCAGCATTTGTGCTGACTTTCACGTTGTGAATTCAAACACCACCCCAGGGAACTGAATACATTATCTATAGAGGCTTCAGCACAGAAACTAGATATGCATCATTGTCAAAGAAGCCTTTTTCACCCAAGGTTTGCTACCAGGGGTACAATTGTTTGTTCAATTGGGTGTAAAACAAATCCTTTTCAATATTCAAGGTGGAGCTAGGAAATCTCAAGCAGCTCTCCTAAACTAGAATATCTGGTCCAATTAACTTAACCATTTGTGGAACTCTGTGAATAAATTAACCCCTATAGCTGCTACCTGCAACTTATGATCAGTCCGTGACTTTTCTTTAAATATATCTCTTTATTGTACATCTTTAAAAGTTTTTTCTTCATTGTTTATTGCCTCAAAGTTTTTTTTGCATCAACTAACCTAGAGACATTTGTGATATACATATTCAGAACATTTATTTATCTTACGGGTGGTCGGGTGAGGTACTGTTTAGCACAATGATTTACAGTACAGATGATCCAGGTTCAGTTCCTCCAGCTACCTGTAAGGACTTTATACGTTCTCTCTGTTACTGTGTGCGTTTCCTTTGGGTGTTCTTGCTTCCTCCCACAGTTCAAAGATGTACCGGTTATTGGATTAATTGATCATTGTAAATTGTCCTGTGATTAGAATTAAATTGGGGGATTGCTGGGCAGTGTGTCTAGAAGGGCCTATTGTGTGCTGTATATCAGCAAAGAAATTAAATAAATTTTACTATGATAGTTCTAGTTTCCCCCAATCCTCTCTCCTTCCTCCCATCTCTTTAATTTTCTCTTATTCTGGCACCTTATACATCCATTGTTTGCTCTATGTCATGATCCCATGCCCTCTTCACCACATAAACCTAGCCTGGTTGCTTTGCTACTGTATTTTTCAGAAGGGCACATCAACTGTTTATTTGCCCCCCCCCCCCACGCGCCTCCATAGATGCTGGCCATTTTGTGTGTGTTTCTGTGAAGAGGCAAAGCAGGAAGACAGGAGCAAAACTCTACTTGGAATCTGGAGAGGAAAGGCAGTCCAGTATGCTTGAATGTCAGAGGTTTGGAGGAATTAGAACCGGTCAAGTTTTCCCCTTGTAGAAATGTTTCCTCTGACAAGTTCTCAGAATTAAGGACAACGTGCTGTTTCTCTGATCTTCGTTTTTTTTTGCTTTTCTTGCTTCTTGATAGAACTTTAGTGACTCAGAATTCAAATGCTCCTTAGAAATGTATAAGAACCATCAGAAATATGCAGACAGGTTCAAAAGGAAACAATACTATCCAGAATAAGGAATCCCAGAAGGCATTTGAGGTTCTGACATACAAACAAGTAAACATACCTTTGTGCCATTTGAATAAAATACCTTAATAGCACAAACATCTCAGTATATTTTTATTTGCAGTTTGTCATCTTTTGCACATTAGTTGCTTGTCTTTGTTTATTTAGTGTTCATAAATTCTGTTTTATTTTCTTTGCTTGTAAATGCCTGCAAGAAAATGCATCTTATAGTAGATGGTAGTGTGTGTGTGTGTGTGTGTATATATACACACACACACACACACACACACACACACACACAATAAATTTACTATGATATAAATTGATGGTAGTGTTGATAGGAGGATAGTCCTAAATTATTGATTAATACTGATCAACTGCTACCTCGATCGAAACAATGGCATAAAGCCACAAGCACCATTAATCCCGTTTATCAGCACTTGATTGGTGAGTTACCTTGCCATGGCAATTCAAGTGCTCAGTGAGATGCTCCTAAATGTTGTGAGAGCTGCCTCCATCACTTCTCCGATGCAATCCAGATTGCTTTGAGCCTCTAGGTAAAAAAGTATCTTTCTTGGATTCCTCTTAACCAATTAATCCTCACCTTGAAAGTACACTGTTTGGTGTTTAACACCTCTGACACAAAGAAGTGTTTCCTAATAGGTATGAGATAAGGCTGAGAAGGTGTAGAAGAGGACAGCATGTTACCACTGTGGCAGGGTCCTAGGGAATTCAGGACAAGCAGGCATTGGGGTAAAGTACAAAGATTACTGAAGTTGACAGCACAAGAAGACAGAGAAGAAGCCATATTGGATGGTTATCTTCATTAACCGGAGAATAGACTATAAATGCAGGGAGCTTTTGGTTCAGCTCAATGAAGCACTGATCAGGCTACAACTGATTGTGTGTAGTTCTGGTCTGCACACTGAAAGAAGGATATGATTGCACTGTAGAGGATGCAAAGGAGATTGACTAGGCTGATGGAATATTTTTGCTACAGAGCAGGAGGCGGCAGTGAAGGGAGCTGATTAGAGATATGCAAAGTTATGAAAGGCATGGGTAGTACATAATAAACATTTCTTCTTGTCAGAGCTGTCAAAGGCTGAAGGACATAGTAGTAAAGTAGGGCTAAAAGGTTTAGAGAAAAGCGGAAGAAGATTTTCTTTGCACCTGATGGTTGGTTGCAATCTGGAATGCATTATCAGAGAAGCTACTCATAATGTTCAAGAGGATCCTGATGAGCACTTGAATTACCAAGGTAAAGGAAACATGAATCAAATGTTTGGGAGTGGGTTTAATATAAATAGGTACTTCAAGAATTTCATGGGCCAAAGAAAACTTTTCTGTGCCGTTTGCTGCTGACTCCATAAGAGTGAATAGCTATTCTTTTTATTTCTGTCCATCAGTGATGCCGGCATGCATTAAATATAATGAATGCATGATCAAAATAGTACTGAATTATAGTTCTAAAAAAAAATTACATTGACAGTCTTGCCTTCGTGTTTTTGAAATCTTCATTCTGTCCCTACCCTCGGGTTCTGATATTTAAAGATTTCCCTTGAATCCTGCAGTCCCTGATCTTGATTTGTAGGTGGTGCTGTTCTCTATCTTAAGGTTTTATTTTCCCTACTACAGTGGCATGGGTATAGGATTAATTTGTGGAAATCGGTTAGGTTTAAAAGATTTATTGTTTATATAAATAGTTTTAACCTTTTTGCTTGGTCTGTCAATGGGGGGGGGGGGGGGAGTAGGTTGCAAACAATCACATAACACATCCTTATCTTGAACCTCCACAGAAGTTGCCTTTATGAGATTATTATGAAATTAATTTTTGCTTTATTGCTTGACTGCCTATCAGAGGCTTGTTGCCAGTCTAGAAAATATCCAATGACCAGAACCTGACAGTCAGAAGGGAACAGTTGTGGCTCCACACTGACTGCCCAACTGCAGCAATACACAAACTTACTTCGGAATGACCCTCCCTTTGGAACTACCAGTTGTGAGCCACCTGACCATCTACTACTAATCTCTTTCACAAGCAGTGGCTGGGTGAGAGTTTGGTAAAGACTGAAGTTTAGCAACTGGATGCTCTTGGCCCAAGGGTATGAGCGGTGGAAGGAAGGGCAGGGATTTATAATGATTCTATACCAGGCTAGTATTGAGCCAAATAACCCTGGGACAGTACATGTTCCATATTCAATTAAAAGATTGAGACAAGTCAAGGAATTATAGTCAATGGAAATTCTTCCTGGTGCAATGGACAGGCCATAGATACCACTAATTTTTTAAAGAAAATTTTGGCAATATTAGTGAAGGAACTCAGACACCACTTGGCTGGCTCTGTCACTTCTGTTGAAGTGGTGTTGACGTTTCACAAATAGTGAACCTTATAAGTGACAATTCATTCCAAATTAACTTGAAGCTGCTTAAAATCAGTGCATTTTTTTTCCCAATCATACATTTCTATTTTTCAATGCAATGTGTAATCTAGGTTTAAATATGAATTTTCATTTCCTTTAGTCAAAACTATTAGGGATGTACTCAGTGTTCTAGATTTAAAAGTAGTGAGGTGGGCCGAACAAGATTGTAAATTTAGAGAAGGATGCAATTATTGAAATAAATAGCTTTTAATCCTGGTTTTTAATTAGTTACCATGGGATTGCATGAAAGGGCAGTACAATTTCCCTGAACTGAAACTGGGCATAGTGAAAAGTGTTTACAAGTGTCTGCCCTGTGTTACAATAGATTTTTGTTTCACCACATAGCACTTGCTGGAGTTGCATGGTGATGGAACCACTCATTAATTTGGAGGAGTCAGTTGTTACATGACAATATATTGTAGTGCAATGTTAGATAAAGAGGGAAGATGTTATTTTGGTTTGCATATAATAGGACCACTGGGAACAGAATCCATGGTAACACTGGGGAAGTGATCTCTCCTTTACACAGCAACACTATATTAGTATCTCTTTTGCAAATGGAAAGTTTTGTGCCTGATTTTAAAAAGTGCGTGACAACTCTGAATTCTTTAAACTGAGCTTCACTTTCTGTGGTCACACTATTGATGCAGAAGAATTACTCAAGTGGCTGTGAAAATTCAAGTAGTGTGGATACCTCAAGGCCAAAGGCTATGTCAAAGTTGTGGTCCTTTTTAGGATTCATCAATTACTAAAGTAGGTTCCTGCCAAACCTGGCTACTGTGCTCCATCCTTTGAACTCGTAACTACAGAGCAGGCTTAAATGGCAATGGACAAAGTATGGTGAGGTGGCTATCCAAGGGGTAAAGGAAATCGTGCTGTCCAACACTGTACTCACACATTATGATCCACATCATCTAGTGAAGCGTTCCTGTGATGCTTCGCCTTATGGTATAGGTGCAGTCATGTCTCATGTTATGAGGGATGGAAGAGAACACCCCATAGCCTTTACATCACGTTCCCTTACTGTGCAGAGAAAAATAATGCACAGATTGAGAGAAAGGCCTTTGGTCTGGTTTGGTATGTAAAACATTTCAACCAGTACTTGTATGGGAGAGAGTTTACCCTTGTTACTCATCACCAACCACTAGCGTCCATTTTCAATCCACAGAAGGGTGGTTCCACTGACAGTAGCAGCACAGATTCAGAGATGAGCTCTGTTTCTTGAAGGAGACAATTACAGGATTGAATTCCAGAGGACAGCTCGTCATGGAAATGCTGATGGATTATCCTGTTCTCTCTTGGAAAAGGAAATACCTGAAAAATTGACAGAAGTGCACAATCCTCTTGATGTATTTTTCCCAGTGCAAATCACAAGTCTCCTTAATATTTCTCCCTGTTACGTGGCAAGCCAAAATGGCAAGGATGTGCAGCAGAAGTTCTAGTTCTCCCAGTTTTATCAGCACTGGAATGAACTTGTCTTGTGTGGGGATTGAGAGATGTTGTAACATCCAAGTTGAGAGCTGAAGTGTTGGAGGAGCTACATGCTGATAGTCTAGGCGCGCTCAAAATGAAAGTGTTGGCTTTAAGCTTTGCCTGGTGGCTTGGGATAGATCAGCAGATTGAGCAGTTTGGCGTGCACTGTTCAGGATGCCAACATGTCCAGAGATGCTAAGAGCAATGCCTCTTCATTGCTGGGAACAGCCCACGTTGCCTTGTTAGAGTTAATTGTTAGAGAAGGAAAGTGTTCAGAGTTGTCAGAACCACTTTCTGCAGTTCCATAGTTGAACCCTACATCTGCCATGGAGGAGGCCCCAAAACCTAAGACTGTTTCATAGCCACAAGTCTCACCTGCCAAGCCGAGTGTCCTCCCTGGTCAGAAATTCTCCACATTGATTAAATCTTGGCCTGAATGGGACAATTTAACATTTACTATGCTGTGGATGTCCATATAGTATGTGTACTTTGTGTGTGTTGAGATGCTTTCTATATTGAGTTGGAGCTTATTGCTAAGCAGAGAGGAGTGTTGTGTATTTAATATTTCTGTAATATTTGGGTAATATAGTAAATATATTTGTTTAAGCATTCTTATTCATTTAAATATTTCATTATGGGTCATGTGTAAAAGTAGGTGAATGGCATACTGTACATCATCACACCACTGTGTGATAAGTGCATGTCCTGCTAAACATAAAAACGAAACTAAGACGGGCATTTCTGGCTGCATGCTTTTGCTTTGAATTAGTTTTATGTTATGGAGTTACAAAACATAGCAGATTTCAGTACAGGTAAAAAGCAGTAGTGTAGTGAAATGTTGACTGATACATGTTTAAAATATGTAATACAGAATCTTTGCGAATATGGTTAAGTATTTATAGCTTAAATTTATATAATTTAAAGACAAGCTTACAGTTAACGAGCAATTTTTAATGTTCATTCAGCGTAAGTTCATACATTCAGCATTCACCTCAAGAGTGGATGCAGGAATGAATTGTGCTACAGCCACATTTTCACAGTCATAATTGTGATAATATACTAGAGCACAGTGCCATCTACAGACATCATGTGTAAAGTATTACATAAAAATATTACAGGTTTGACAATTACTACATTAAATAAGACAAAACTGCAGTGCAACCACTGACATGCAAATGTCACAGAAAGATAACCAGGCAAACTTGTCTGCAAATTCATTTATGTAATCTAAGCTCTTGCACTTTGTAATTAAATTGAAATGTAAAATTGTCTTTGAAACATGAAATTTGGAGCAAAATACACATTTGAATTGTGTGCTTCTGAGCATCAGGAGTTCATAGATGTACAACAGTGATACCAATCAGAATGCAGTGCCATTGATATTGCTGCAGCAAGATGGTGCAACTCGGTAGTAGTGTAAGCTTTGGCCAGAAAAAATGAGTCCCAGTGGAAGGATGCTGGCCTTCTTATCATTTGTATCTGTTTGCACCGTTATTGGGGAGTATGCCACAGAATATGAAAACTAATTCAATGCAGCACATTGAGCACCAAGATTTCTTTGTTTTGTAGGTGACAGGAAGGGTGTAACTATTCTGAACCTTTCTCCAGACATTTACACAGCACCACTGTTACAACCGAGCATCAGAAAAGCAGGAAGTTCATTTTAATGCCCATGCTAGCATTCTCAATCGCATTACTTCCCATAGGGATTCCAACCAACAACCATCACTTTACAAATGAATAGCCCAAATTTTCTCCGATCCTCAAGGTAAATTTTATTATCAAAGTACATATATGTTACCATATACAACCCTGGGATTCATTTTCTTGTGGGCATACTCAATAAATCTATAGAATCATAACCATAACAGAATCAGTGAAAGACCCAGAGTGCAGAAGACTATAAATTTGCAAATACAATAAAAGGAAATAATAGTAATAATAAATAAATAAATATGCAAGAAATATTCAGAACATGAGATGAAGAGTCGTTGAAATTAAATCCCTTGGCTGTGGGAGCATTTCAGACATGGGCCAAGTGAAGTTATCCTTGATGGTTGAGGGATAATAACTGTTCCTAATCCTGGTGGCATGAGACCTGAGGCTCTTGTATGTTCTTCCTGATGACAGCAGTGAGAAAGGAGCATGTCCTGGGTGGTGGGGTTCCTGATGATTGGTGCTGCTTTCCTAAGTCAGCATTTCATGTAGAAGTGCTCACTGGTGGGGAGGACTTTACCTGTGATGAACTGGGCCAGATCCACTACTTTTTGTAGGATTTTCTGTTGCAGGGCATTGGTGTTTCCATACCAGATTGTGATGCAACTGATCAATATACCTTCCACAACACATTTATAGAAGTTTGCGTAAGTTTTAGATGTCATGCCAAATCTTCATAAACTCCTAAGGAAGCAGAGGCACTGCTGTGCTTTCTTCATAATTGCACTTAATTGCTGAGTCAAGGACAGGTTGTCCAACGTAATAACACCTAGGAATCTAAAATTGCTAGCCCTCTCCTCCTCTGATTTTCTGACTAAGATTGGCTCATAGGCCTCTGGTTTCCTTCTCCTGAAGTCCAGGAATAATCAGCTCCTTGGTCTTGCTGACAATTAATAAAATGTTATTATGGTATCACTCAATCAGATTTTCAGTCTCCCTCCTGTATGTTCATCATCATCTTTGATTCAGCCTAAGACAATGGTGTCATCAGCAAACTTGAATATGGCATTGGAGCGGTGCTTGGCCTCACTGTCATAAGGGTAAAGCAAGTAGAGCAGGGGACTAAGCACACAGACTTGTGGTACAGCTGTGCTGATGGAGACCATGGGGTCTGCCAGTGAGGAAATCCAGGATCCAATTGCACAAGGAGGTATTAAGGCCAAGGTCTTAAAACATTGATTAATTTTGGGGGTATGATGGTAATTGAATGCTGAACTGTAGTTGATAGAGAACATCCTGATGTATGTATCTTTGGTGTTAAGATGTTCTAGGGTTATGGTCTTAAACTCTAGTTAATCATAAAACATTGTGTGGGTAATTTCATGTTTTGTACTCAACTTCTAAACTAAGTTATATGTAGTTAAAATGTATAACCATGCAAAATATTGGTAAATCATGTACCCTGGCTTCTGTATGAAAATTGTTTTCCTGTACCCACAAATGGAAATGGCACAGAACACTGAAACACCATGTCCACAAGCAAGATACAATTTCCAAGTTGCTATGAAGTGAAATTGAATGCACAAGTTAGTCAATTGTTGGTCTGCAGGATGTTTTTCTGAATTATTTCATTATCTATGTGTTTATGACAGTGGAATTATTAACTTCCATCTACCTGAGGGTACTTTTGTATGTACGTTTAATTATATTGTGAGCAATGAGGGATGTGTAGCTACACAAAGTCCAACCTATCATTATTTCCAGTTTCAGTGCTGGAAGCATCATAGGTGGCTACATTACTTAAAATTGCTCAAAATACCTTCTGAAAATATTTTAATAGCTCATTAAGAATAGGTTTAGAATATTAATAATTCTGTTTGTGATCTGTGCCAGTTCTGGGTGAAGCATTTTCAATCTAAGCTGCTTGCTTGTAGAAAGTGTGTTAAAGAATAGAAAAATGCTTTAAATCTCAAACGAAAATGCAATGTAGTATCAGCATGGTGAAATCATAATGTGGCTTTACTCTGATAGCCACTCATTTTATCTTCTGTAGAAAGTGATCTGTTTGTATTCCTGGATCCAGATTCTGGCGTTGTGCTCTGCTCTCGTTATGTGGTCTTTCCTCCCAAGTAGACATTATGTTGCACCAACTCTCTTAATAGCTTAATTGCTCCCTTTTGATTTCCTTTGTATCCTTAATTTTATTAGAAAGTGAAACTATAGTTAACTGTTCTCTCTAAAATGAATATTCAGTAGTAATCAAAACTGCAGATTTAGGTTTTGCGCAAATACTTACATTGTTAAGCAAGTCGCTATTGGATTATTATTCACATTCCTATTGATCTCTTCTCACTGCTGCCATCAGGTAGAAGGTACAAGATCCTCAGGACTTGCACCACCAGGTTCAAGAATGGTTGGTACCCCAACTCTCAGGCTCTTGAAATAAAGAGGGTAACTACACTCGCTTGCCCCATCATTGAAATGTTCCTACCACGAATTATCTCACTTTAAGGACTCTTATCTCATTTTCGCATGTTCTTGGCATTTATTTGCATTTGCACAGTCTTCTGCACTCTGGTTGATCTTTGATTGAGCCTGTAATAGTTGCTAATCTATTAATTTGTTGAGTATGCCAACAGGACAATGAATCTCAGGGTTGTATATGGTGACATATATGCACTTTGTTAATAAAATTTACCTTGAACTTCAAAATAAAGAAAATCCATAAGCTGTTTTGCCAGTAGCTTTTCTAATATTTAAACATATCAGGACAAATGAAGAGAATGTCCATGGGACATTCAAGATATTTACTGTCAGAACATTCACCCACACGTAATAGTGCAGTTACATAGAACATAGAATAGGACAGCACAGTACAGGCCCTTCTGCCCATAATGTTGTGCCGACCCTCAAACCCTGCCTCCCATATAACCTCCCACATTAAATTCCTCCATATACCTGTCCAGTAGTCTCTTAAATTTCTCTAGTGTATCTGCCTCCACCACTGACTCAGGCAGTGCATTCCACACACCAACCACTTTCTCAGTAAAACAAAACCTTCCTCTAATATCCCCCTTGAACTTCCCACCCCTTACCTTAAAGCCATGTCCTCTTGTATTGAGCAGTGGTGCACTGGGGAAGAGGCACTGGCTGTCCACTCTATCTATTCCTCTTAATATCTTGTACACGTCTATCATGTCTCCTCTCATCGTCCTTCTCTCCAAAGAGTAAAGCCCTAGCTGCCTTAATCTCTGATCATAATGCATACTCTCCAAACCAGGCAGCATCCTGGTAAATTTCTTCTGTACCTTTTCCAGTGCTTCCACATCCTTCCAAGAGTGAGGCAACCAGAACTGGTCACAGTACTCCAAGTGTGGCCTAACCTGAGTTTTATAGAGCTGCATCATTACCTTAAACTCTATCCCTCGACTTATGAAAGCTGACACCCCATAAGCTTTCTTAACTGCCCTATCTACCTATGAGGCAGTTGTAATATAAAAACAGAAAATGCTGCAATTATTCAGCAGGCCAGGCCATATTTAGGAAAGGCGTTAATGTTTCAGTTTGAAGATCCTTTTTCAGAACAGTTATTCTAACTCTTCAGCATTTGCAGTTTTATTTTCATTTAACAGTGCAGTTGTGTGGTTTGCAGTTCACCACGAGGTCTTTTTCTGTCTTGCAAAAATACAAAAATAGGCTGCTTAGCAAGTTGAAGGGAACATGAAGAGCCTGTAAAGGGATAGATTAAGGAAATAGGTGAGAAATATATCTTCATCCAGTTTTGAAGGAGGAATTAAATAGAAAATTACTATGGAAATGAAGCAAGACTACAAATATTCCTATGCATAGGTGTTTGAGGGCCTTGATGCATGACACACAAAGTTGGCGTGTATGATAATAAATAAGCAAGGTTAATAAAATGTGGCTTATATTGCAAGCAGAGTCCTACAGATTGGAGTTTTTTTGATGTATCTTAGCAGGCCATTGAGAACACACATGCAATACTGTGGATATTTTTGACCACAAAATTTAAGGAAGGATCCCTTGCTTTAGCAGTAGTGCTGGGATGCTTCATTAGAATGACTCATAGGGTGATGGGTTGACGATTGAAGGAAAGTTGAGCTAGTAGGGCCTGGAATTTAAAAGAATAAGAGGTGATATTATTGAAATCTGAAGACAATTAATGGATGGGTGTAGAAATGAAGTCTGAACAATGATGGATTTGGCTGTTAAGAAATGTAGTTTGTTGTGGAATCCTAAAGCAATTAATTCTATCTTCCAAACAACACACACAAAATGCTGGTGGAACACAGCAGGCCAGGCAGCATCTATAAGGAGAAGCACTGTTGACTTTTCAGGCCGAGACCCTTCGTCAGGACTAACTGAAAGGAAAGACACTAAGAGATTTGAAAGTAGAGGGGGGAGGGGGAAATGCAAAATGATTGGAGAAGACTGGAGGGGGTGGGATGAAGCTAAGAGCTGGAAAGGTGATTGGCGAAAGTGATACAGTGCTGGAGAAGGAAAAGGATCATGGGATGGGAGGCCTCGGGAGAAAGAAAGGGGGGGGGGGGGGAGCACCAGAGGGAGATGGAGAACAAGTAAACAACTAAATATGTCAGGGATGGGGTAAGAAAGGGAGGAGGGGCATTAACAGAAGTTAGAGAATTCAGTGTTCATGCCATCAGGTTGGAGGCTACCCAGCCGGTATATAAGGTGTTGTTCCTCCAACCTGAGTGTGGCTTCATCTTGACGAAGCCTTTTTGTTGGCTTTGCGGAACAGTCCACGTTCCAAGTCTATACGGGTATCTGTCCTCCTCTTTTCCTTCGCTACATCGTCAACTGCATTGGCGCTGTCTCCTGCATGCATGCTGAGCTCGTTGACTTCATTAACTTTGCCTTCAACTTTCACCCTGCCCTCAAATTTGTCAAGATGAAGCCATACTCAGGTTGGAGGAACAACACCTTATATACTGTCTGGGTAGCCTCCAACCTGATGGCATGAACATTGACTTCTCTAACTTACGTTAATGCCCCTCCTCCCCTTCTTACCCCAACCCTGACATATGTAGTTGTTTGTTTTTTTTCCTCTCTCTCTGCCCATCACTCTGCCTGTTCTCCATCTCTCTCTGGTGCTTCTCCCCCCCCCCCCCCCCACTTTATTTCTCCTGCGTCCTCCCGTCCCATGATCCTTTCCCTTCTGCAGGTCTGTATCACTTTTGCCAATCATCTTTCCAGCTCTTAGCTTCATCCCACTCCCTCCGGTCTTCTATCATTTTGCATTTTCCCCTCCCCCCACTACTTTCAAATCTCTTAGTGTCTTTCCTTTCAGTTAGTCCTGACGAAGGGTCTCGGCCTGAAAAGTCAACAGTGCTTCTCCTTATAGATGCTGCCTGGCCTGCTGTGTTCCACCAGCATTTTGTGTGTGTTCTTTGAATTTCCAGTATCTGCAGATTTCCTCGTGTTTGCACTTCTATCTTCCATGTATTTTGCTGGAGGAAGGCTCTACTAGTCCAGACTGAGATGCCGGTCAAACAACATGGAAATGGTGAATTGCGGAACTAAACAAGGATGCTAGGAAGAGGTGCTGTGGTTCTTCAGCTCAGAGTCCGACATTGTGAATCCAGCTGATGATATTGAGAGACACTGTGGTTAGTGTTAATTCATTTGGAGCACTGGGGGGCACAGTGGCTCAGCACTGTCCTGCAGTTCCATCAACCTTGGTTCAGTCCTGACCTCCAATACTGTTTATTGTGATGATCTCTGGGTTTTTTCCAGGTACTCCTTTTTTTTCTAACACTGTAAAACAGTGTCACTTGGTAGGTTAATTGGCCACTATAGTTCAGATTCAAGTTTAATTATCATTTAACCATACATGAACACAGCAGAATAAAACTGTGTTTCTCTGGCACCAAGGTGCAGAACACATACAGCACACTCAAGATGGTGCGCACACACAGTCATGCAAAAATAATATATTGTAACGATGTACTACATACAGAGCTAGAAACAATGACATGCAGTCGGTAAGTCATTTCGAGACTAGTTTATTCAAACTTCGTGGCACTGGCTTTTGATCCCTAGCTCCCACCCTCCTGGGTGGAAATGATGTCAGAGGTGCATTACCAAAGTCTCTCCCCGTGCATGGGCAATTTGTGAGCCGATTCAGCTGTGCAGGAAGTGGGTCGCCACAATATATTGCCCAATTCCGAGTGACACGCCCTGCAAATTGATGCTGCAGTTCACAGACAAACAGCACGCAATCCAGCTGGTCTTTCCACTGCTCAAACATTGGAGGGCAGCAGGGATAGAGGGTTCAATCCCCAACTGAGCACAGTCATCACACTACACCCCCTCCTGTGTCTCCTTTCTGGGAATGCAGTAGCAGGCAAGCCTGCGGCTTAAGGCCTATTCCTCGCTATAACTGAGACCATGCAGCTCCCCTGCCATCTGTCACATTGCCAAGCAAGGGGAATTAGGCTTGTGGCATCTGACATTATCAATGCCCAGCAGGGTCTTGTGATTGCAGGAGAAATGTCTAAGACAATCTTTCGCGGTTAGACTGTACACTGCCTATGGTTTGTTCCTAATTTGCTGATGTATGTAGAATTGTACATAATGGGAACGTCGGGAATAAAAAAATGGGATTAGTGTAGGAATAGTATAAATGGAAACTTGATGGTCAGTACAAATTTGATGAGCTGAATGACTCTGAGTGTAGGTTCACTGGTTGAATGACCAGTAAAGGTGGAACTTGAGGAAAACTTCCTGAGGTTTCATATTAGTACTGGCAGCAGTGGAGTGTATTTAAATTGTTGATTGCCTTTAAAGCATTAAAGCTTGTTGCAGACCCACACCAGAAATTCTGCCTGTTCTCAGTTATCTAAAAAATTCAAAATTTCTGCTAAATACATCACAGGTGGTTTTGACAGAGAAATGATTGAGGGTAGATCCCTGCAGGATGCTAACAGGGGTATGGAAAGGATACCCCTGAACAGCAGTCAATTAGCGATCAGGAGAATGAGAAGACATAGTTCACACAGGCTCAGCCATTGAGTATAAAAGGCATTGATTTGTGGCAGTTCGGCATTTGAACAGCAGCCAGTCAGCAATTGGGAGTGTAAAAGGCGTAGCTCACATAGGTATGCCAGTTGAGCGCAGCTGGCATTGACTTGAGGCAGTTTGGTGTTTGAACAGCAGTCAATCAGCAATTGGGAATGATTGGCGAGAAAGGACAAATGGAGCAGCCATTGTTGGAGTGGTTATTTGAGGCTTTGTCTCTCCGAGGTTTCAGCCTGGAGAGGCATGAATGAGAGAAGGTGAAAAAGCTGTAGGTAGATTTTTCCTCAGTTTATTTATTGTTTTGTTTTTATATTTGCATAGTTAGGACAGTAGAGATGCCAGGCTGGGTTATTGAATGCTCCTCTTCTGGAATGTGGGAAGGCAGGGGGGACCTCCAGTAACCCTGATGACTTTGGCTGCAAAAAGTACATCCAACTGCAGCCTCTAATGCTGCACGTTAAGGAGTCAGAGCTGGAACTAGGTGAACTCGGGATCATTCAGCAGGCTGTGGAAGATAGGACACATAGAGATGTAGATACACACAAGATGCAGGACATAGGAGAATCGGTGACAGACAGGAAGGAGAATCAGATTCAGGTTTATTATTCCTGCATGTGACGTGAAATTTGTTAACTTACAGCAGCAGTTCAATGCAATGCATAGTCTAGGAGAGAAAAAATAATAAATAAGCAAATCAATTACATATATTGAATAATTTTTTTTTAAGTGTAAAAAACAGAAATACTGTATTTTTTTAAAAGAAGTTGTGTCCAAAGATTCAATGTCCATTTAGGAATCAGATGGCAGAGGGGAAAAAGCTGTTCCTGATTTGCTTAGTGTGTGCCTGCAGGCTTCTGTACCTCCTACCCAATGGTAACAGTGAGAAAAAGGCATGTCCTGGGTGTTGGAGATCCTTAATAATGGATGCTACCTTTCTGAGACCGCACTCCCTGAAGGTTTCCTGGGTACTTTGTAGGCTAGTGCCCAAGATAGAGCTGACTAGATTTACAACCTTCTGCAGCTTCTTCTGGTCTTGTGCAGTAGTCCCTCCATACCAGTCAGTGATGCAGCCGTCAGAATGCTCTCCACGGTACAACTATAGAAGTTTTGGAATGTATTTGTTAACATGCCAAATCTCTTCAAACTCCTAATAAAGTATAACCGCTGTCTTACCTTCTTTATGACTACATCAATATGTTGGGCCCAGATCTTGACACCCAGGAACTTGAAGCTGCTCACTCTCTCCACTTCTGATCCCTCTATGAGGATTGGTACGTGCTCCTTCATCTTACCCTTCCTGAAGTCCACAATCAGCTCTGTCTTACTGAAGTTGAGTGCCAGGTTGTTGCTGCGGCACCACTCCACTAGTTGGCATATCTCTCTCTCATCACCAGCTGAGATTCTACCAACAATGGTAGTATCATCAGCAAATTTATAGATGGTATTTGAGCAATGCCTAGCCACACAGTCAGGGGTGTACAGAGAGTAGAGCAGTGGCTAAGCACACACCCCTGAGGTGCACCAGTGTTGATCATCAGCGAGAAGGAGATGTTATCACCAATCCACACAGACTGTGGTCTTCCAGATAGGAAGTTGAGGATCCAATTGCAGACGGATGTACAGAGGCCCAGGTTCTGTAACTTCTCAATCAGGATTGTGGGATTGATGGTATTAAGTGATGAGCTATAGTCGATGAACAGGATCCTGACATAGGTGTTTGTTTTGTCTAGGTGGTCTAAAGCCGTGTGAAGAGCCATTGGGATTGCATCTGCCATTGACCTATTGTAGCAATAGGCAAAGGTCCAGGTCCTTGCTGAGACAGAAGTTGAGTCTAGTCACGACCAACCTCTCAAAGCATTTCATCACTGTCGATGTGAGTGCTGCCAGGTGATAGTCATTAAGGCAGCCCACCTTATTCTTCTTAGGCACTGATATAATTGTTGCCTTTTTGAAGCAAGTGG
Source organism: Hypanus sabinus (assembly GCF_030144855.1). Taxonomy (NCBI): domain Eukaryota; kingdom Metazoa; phylum Chordata; class Chondrichthyes; order Myliobatiformes; family Dasyatidae; genus Hypanus; species Hypanus sabinus. The sequence goes on along the minus strand of NC_082708.1, from coordinate 101,576,584 downwards.
GAACTTCTGCCCGTAGCAGTGAGAGGTTGAAAATGTCCTTCAATACTCCTGCTAACTGGTTAGCACAGGTTTTCAGAGCCTTACCAGGTACTCCATCAGAACCTTCCTCCTTGCCAGTGTTCACTCTCTTTAAAGATAGCCCGGGGGTCGGCAACCTGCGGCTCCCGAGCCATTTGTGGCTCTTTCACCTCTGTGCTGCGGCTCCCTGTGGCTTTGGGAAATAATTGGTCAGTATTTAATTAAAATGTATTTTATGTTAGTTTGTTAGCTTTTGAAATGTAATTCTAAATTTGAAGATTATGGTGATCTTGTACAATGTAAGTGTGGCGACACATTTCCTGGCACATCCGAAACGGCTCACAATTAGCCAGCATTCCGGCTAAGGGAGATAGCCTACGGGGGTTTGTGAGTACGTGTCTTTTGCAGCATCTGCGTCCATGGGGGCTGGGTTGAGGGAGGCTTAGAAGCAAGGCTGTTTAGTTCGAATAAAGTTATTCGACTGCAGTTTACTGACTGCCTGAACACACCGCTACAACGTGTTTTTATCGCTATTAATATACGTCACCACTGCCAATACCTGACACCCGCCAGTGCGCGATTTCTTTAATTTTTCGATCCAAGGTAAGCCAACTATGGAGAATTCTAAAAAAAGAAAAGTGACTGAAGAAAACAGAACGTTTAATGATACGTGGACAGATTCATTTGCTTTCACTGTTGACGAGACTGGTTTACCGGTATGCTTAATATGCAATGAGAAACTAGCAAACAACAAAAAGTCAAATGTCGCAAGGCATTTCCAGAGTAAACACGCAGCCTTTGCTCAAAAATATCCGGATGGAGATGAGAGAAAAAAAGCCGTTTCGGAACTGATGCGGAAGGTTGATCTGAGCAAAAATCATTTCCAGAAATGGATGAAGTCAGGAAAATCAACGACATACGCCAGTTATATTGCCGCTCAGGAAATAGTCAGGCACGGGAAGCAGTTTACAGATGGTGAATATATAAAAGAATCTTTCATTAAGATTTCAGAACATCTATTCACGGACTTTAAAAACAAGAGTGAAATTGTGCAGAAAATCAGGGATATGCCCCTCTCTGCAAAGACTGTCAAAGACAGAACCATAAAAATGGCAGAAGACATCACAAGACAGCAAATTAAAGACATCAATTCAGCTGTGGCCTACTCGATTGCCTGTGACGAGTCTAAAGACAAAGGCGATATTGAACAAATAGCGTTGTTCTGCCGGTATGTAAACTCTGCCGGGCCACAGGAAGAACTGATTGAGTTGATACCTCTAAAAGACCAAACACGGGGGGAGGACATCTGTGAGGCTGTCTTGAATTGTTTAAGAGCCAAAGGAATAAAGACCACCCATCTGGTGTCAGTAGCTACTGATGGGGCTCCGAATATGACGGGAACGCACAAGGGATTTGTGGCTTTACTGCAGAAGTCGCTGGACAGAAAGCTGCTGACTTTTCACTGCATCTTGCACCAAGAGGCACTGTGCGCTCAAACATTTCCTCCGGAATGCACAGAAGTAATGGATGTTGTCATTCAGATTGTCAATAAAATAATGGCAAAAAGTTTAAATCACCGTCAATTCCGTTTGTTACTGGACGAGATGGAAAGCGCATATTCTGATCTCCTGCTGCACAACAAAGTCCGGTGGCTGTCCAAAGGGGAGGTGCTGAAACGCTTTGTCGCGTGTTTGGAAGAAGTGAAAACTTTCCTGGGCAGCAAAGGGCTCAACTTTCCTGAGCTGGAAAAGCTACACTTCATGGTAGACATGACAGCGCACCTGAACACGCTGAACACAGCTCTTCAGGGGAAAGGACGCACAGCCCTGCACATGTTGGAGGATGTCTTGGCATTCGAGCGCAAGTTGACAGTGCTTGCCAGAGATTTACAGAAAGGCACTTTGTCTCACTTCCCCAATTTGAGAGAGTTCAAACAAGGTCACGACATGATAATTTCGGAGTATTTACATTCTGCAATCATCGCAATGCAAACATCGTTTGGGAAACGCTTCTGTGAGTTCAGAGAGGAAAAAAACACATTATCCTTCCCGGTCACTCCCTTAAGCATCGATCCTTCCCTACTGAATACGACTGCATTGGCAGGTGTGAGTCAACCTGATCTTGAGATGGAACTGGCCGACATAGCCGACAAAGACATATGGGTGTCCAAGTTTAGACGCTTGACAGCAGACCTTGAAGATGTTGCCCGTCAGAAGGCCGTTCTTGCTCAGAATCACAAATGGAGTGATATTGAAAACCTTCCAAATCCGGACCAACTTGTGTTTGAAACATGGAATGCTGTGCCCGACATTTATGTAAACATGAAAAAGTATGCGCTTGGAGTCCTGTCGATCTTTGGATCCACATATGTATGTGAGCAGGTGTTCTCCAACATGAACTTTATTAAAAACAAACATCGCGCACGCCTCACAGATGACAGCTTGCGATCCTGTGTAAAGATGAAGGTGACGTCATACAGCCCTGATGTGCAGACGCTGTGCGCTGAGGTCCAGGAGCAGAAATCCCATTAACCAAGTATGATAAATATTTTAATTGCCTATTATTTTATGTATATTCATATTTTTTCATTGTTCAGTGAAATAGTCCTTTTATTTTTCAGGCTGACAGCTGGCTGATGATATTTTTGGTTTGCTGCTGGCGGAAAATTTAAGTTCGGCGTTTTTCATAAATACAAGAAGGACTCAAATAGACATTGAGTATTTTACTTAAAAGTAACTTTCAACCCAACGTCTTTTTTTCGGAGTTCAAAATGTTTTTGTTGCATGCAGAAATGTAATTTCGTTTTCTCTGCAGGAGTTCATCAATTTCATAAATGCAACACATTATAGTTTGTTTATACATAGCATAAAGGCAAAAAAAACGTTGTATGCAGTGTTATTTCATTTTAAATGTCAAACGGGTTTTGCGGCTCCCAGTGTTTTCTTTTCTGTGGGAAACGGGTCCAAGTGGCTCTTTCAGTGGTAAAGGTTGCTGACCCCTGAGATAGCCTAACATTAGCCTCTGAGACAGAGCTCACAGGGTCATCAGGGCAACAGGGATCTTCACAGCAGTAGCTGTGTTCTCCCTTTCAAAGCGTGCATAGAAGGCATTGAGTTCATCTGGTAGTGAAGTATCACTGCCATTCATGCTATTGGGTTTAGCTTTGTAGGAAGTAATGTCTTGCAGACACTGCCATAGTTGCCGTGCATCTGATGTTGCCTCCAACCTCATACAAAATTGTCTCATAACCCTTGAAATAGCCCTCTGCAAATCATACCTGGTTTTCTGATACAGGCCTGGGTTTCCAGAGTTGAATGCCACAGATCTAGCCTTCAGCAGATGACGTACCTCCTGGTTCATCCACGGCTTTTGGTTTGGGTATGTACAGTATGTTTTTGTGGTCACACACTTGTCCACACATTTTAATGAAGTCAGTAACAACCGCAGCATACTCATCCAGGTTCGAAGATGAATCCCTGAATACAGTCCAGTCTACTGATTCAAAGCAGTCCTGTAGGGTGCACTGTTTTGTGCATGTTGATCCCATTGCTCAGATCATCTAAAGCCTGCTTGACATTGGCCTGAGGCAGAATGTAAACTGCTACCAGAATGACCCAGAGAACTCTCGTGGTAGATAAAAAGGACGGCACTTTACTGCCAGATATTCCAGGAAGGGGCTAAACAGCCGGTGAAGCATAGCCCTGTGGTCATCCCCTCTATAACAAATATAGATATTGTTGGGGGGGGGAGATGACCTAGCAGTGGAAAGTCACAGTGGTCTTGCTCTGTGAATCAGAACTGAAGAGGTGAGAAGGAGAGTTGTGGGGGTAGGAGTTTTGTTAGGGTAACAGAAAGGAGATTCTGTGGGCAAGAACAAGATTCCGAATGTTACGTTGCCTCCTGGCTGCCAGGGTCCAGGACATCTTGGATTGAGTCCTCAGCATTCTTAGTGGGGGTCAGTGGGGGTGAGCAGCCAGTGGTCTTTTTAGGTACTAACAACATAGTTAGGAAGAATGACAAGTTCACGAGGTTAAGTGCTCAGTTAAAGGACAGGACTCTAGGGTTGTGATCTGAGGACTGCTACCCTTGAAACGTGCTAATGAGGACAGAAATAGGAGGATCATATTTCACGTGTCTAAGGAGTTGGTGTAGGAGGGAGAGCGCCAGAGTTTTGGATCACTGGGCTCTCTTCCAGGGAAGGTGGGACCTGTACAGCAGAGAAGGTTTGCACCTGAACTGGAAGTGGATTAGTATCCCAGCAGGAATAATGGCTGGTACTGCACTGGAAGTTGTGGGGCGGTGGGGGGGGGGGGGGGGGGAGGAGTAGTATTTAAACTAGAGTTGCAAGGCCATTGAAACCAGTGTGCCAGGACATACAGTGGAGAAACTGTGGAGGTAGATGTTATGATTACGTCAGACAAGTCAGGAATCAAAAGGATGAGCATGGTACAACTAATGTTTGGAGCTGAACATATTTCAATGCTGGAAGTATAATAGAAAAAGCAGATGTCCTTGGGGCATGAATCCGCACATGGAATTATGACATTATAGCCGTAGTCGAGACTTGGTTTGAGAAAGGGCAGGACTGGCAGATCAATACTCTGCAGTTCTGTTGTTTCAGATGCAACAGAATGGGAGGGATTAAAGGGGGAGGAGAGACATTACTAGTCAGGGCAAATGTCATGGCAGTGCTCAGTCCAGACAGGCTTTATGGGTGGAACTGAGGAATAAGATGAGTATGACCATGTTAATGTGGTTATATTATAGGCTACCCAACAGTCTGCAAGATTTAGAGGAACTAATTTGTACAGAGATCCAAAACTGTTGCAATAAAATAAGAACATAAGAAATAGGAGAAGGAGATTCTCCACTGTCTGGGAAAACCTCATCTCTGTCCTAAACCTACTCCCCTGAATCTTGAGGCTATGTTCCCTAGTTCTAGTCTCAAGGAACATAAGATGGGATAGCGTTTCTCAGATGTGTTCAGGAAAGTTTCCTTAATCAACACACAGAAGTCCCAAAAACCGATCATGTGATTCTGGATCTGCTTATGGGGAATGAGACAGGGCAGTTGACAGAATTTTGTGTAGAGGTACATTTTGCATCTAGTGATCATAGTGATAGTAATTTCAAAGTAAATATGTAACAGGATAGGTCCAGTCCACAGGTTGAGATTCGAAGTTTGAGAAAGGCCAATTTTGATGATATCAGAAAAGATCTGCCAAGTGTAGACTGGGACAGGCTTTCTGGCAAAGGTGTACTTGGTAAGGTGGAGGCCTTCAAAAGTGAAATCTTGAGAGCACAAAGCCTGTCAGAGTAAAAGACAAGGACAGTAGGTTTAGGGAACCTTGGTTTTCCGGGAGATTTTGAGACCCTGGTTAGGGGAGATAAAAGGAGGTGCATAGCAGGTTATAGGCAAGTAGGAACAAATGAGGTACTTATAGAGTATAAGAAATGCAAGGGAACATTTAAGAAAGAAATCAGGAGGGCTAAAAGAAGGCATGAGGTTGTCTTAGCAGGCAAGGTGTAGGAGAATCCTAAGGGATTCTTCAGATATGTTAAGAACAAAAGGACTGCAAGGGACAAAATTGGTCCTCTGGAAGATCAGAATGGTAATCTATGAATGGAACCAGAAAAAAAGGGGGGACCTTAAATAGATATTTTGCATCTTTATTTACTTGTGAGACAGACACAAAATCTATAGAAGTGAGCTAAAACATCAGTGAAGTCATGGATCCTATGTAGATTACAGAGGAGAAGGTGTTTGCTGTCTTGGCAAATTAGAGTGGATGAAACCCCAGGACCTGACAAGCTGTTACCTTGGAATTTGTGGGAGGCAAGTGCAGAAATTGCAGAGGCACGAGTGGAGGTATTTAGATCATCCTTAGCAACAGGAGAGGTACTGGAGAATTGGAGGATAGCAGTTGTTGTTCCTCATTTAAGAAAGGCTGTAAGTGTAAACTAGGAAATTATAGACCAGTAAGCCTGACATCGTTTTGTGGGAAAGTTATTGGAAGGTATTCTAAGGGACCAGCTATGAGTATTTGGATAGACATTGACTGATTAGGAGAGTCTTCATGGCTTTGTGTGTGATAAGTCATATCTAACCAATATTAGAGTTTTTTGAGGAAGTTACTAAGAAAGTTGTCGAAGGTAAGACGGTGGATGTTGTCCTCATGGACTTTTGTAAGACATTTGACAAGGTCCTGCATGCTCAAAGCAGTTCAGCTGCTTGGCATTCAGGTTGAGGTAGTAAATTGGCTTATACAATAGCTCTGTGGGAGAAGCCAGAGAGTAGTTTTAAGTGATCGAGGGCCTGTGGCTAGTGGAGTGCTGGAGGGATTGGTGCTGGGTCCTTGGTTATTTGTCATCTGTATCAATGATCTGGATGATAGTGTGGTTAACGTGTAGTGGACAGAGAGGAAGACTGTCAGCTTGCTGCGGGATCTGGACTAGTTGGAAAAATGGCCAGATGGAGTTTAATGCAGACAAGTGAGAATTATTATTCTTTGGTAGGACCAACCAGGTAGGACACTGAGGAATGTGGCAGAACAAAGCGGATCTGGGAATACTGGTCTATTATTCATTGAAAGTGGTGATACATGTAGATAGGGTCGTAGAGAAAGCTTTTGGCACATTGACTGTCATAAATCAAAGTATTTAGTACAGGAGATGGAATGTTATATTGAAGTGTATAAGATGTCAATGAGGCCTATTTTGGAGTATTGTGTGCAGTTTTGGTCACCTACCTACAAAAAAAGATATAAGCAAGGTTGAAAGAGTGCGATCGGGGTTTGGATTTATTCCCCATATACATTTACATGTTTGAGGAATTTGCTGTTGAAGGTTGGCCAGGGCATAACATGCAACAGAAACAACATTCACCAATGATAAAGAATTGTATAAAAATAAAGTTAGTGGTTAAAATACAGAAATGGAATAAATGTGCATAGGTACAGTGTGTACAATATCTACATTGTAAGCAATATGAAATGTGATTTATATTGCTTACTGTGCTATGATAGGGGTAATAGAGGATGCTGGGGGGGGGGGGGGGTTGGCCAACTAGAATGGTTGATCAGATCAGCTGCCTGGGGGGAAGAAACTTGGGCATGAAGATTTTGTTTTAATAGACCTATAGTGCTTTCCCAATGGGAAGTTTTGGTAAAAATATTTGCAGAATGGGTAGTGTCTGTAATGATGTTTTTCTGCTCACATCCTGGCCACATCCAAGTCCTGCAGTGATGGTAGAGCACAGCTAATGACTTTTTTCACTGACCTGACAGTTCACTATAGTTTGCGTAATTTGCACCAAATTAGACAGTAATGGCTTATGTCAGGAAGCCTCTATGAAGGCAGTGTAGAATTGCCCTAGTATGTTCTGGGAAAGATGAAGTTTTATCAACTACTTGAAGACTTTTACTTTAAACTTTGAAATTTAAAACTTTGAAGTACATCCTCTGCCCAAGCATTGGGTTAATGAAGGAACTCCCACATGAGGTCCCGTGAATTAATGGTGCCCAGGAACCTGAATGTTGAATTTGATGAGTGGGTGGAGATGAGGGAAGAGAATTCCTTTGAAGTTGAATGGGTGATGCGGTACCGACAGAGGAGGTTGGTGTGGCCATCAGTTCGAAAGTCTGTAAGTAGGTGAAGAAGTACAACAAGGCACAAATTATCTTTGGCAGAATCACATTGAATTCTAGGGTACGGTGTTATTAAGCATTTGGCCCTGACAGGCACTTGGGACTTGGAGAAGTATTAGAGGGAGCATTCACCTCATACAGCCAGCTCTATTTCAAATCTGGATTAATCATTACATTGGGGTCTGGATTACATTGTTAAACTTCAGTTATATGTTATTTGTGCCTGAAAATTGTTACATATGGCACACTTCATCTGACATGTTATGCATTGTTGTTACACTGTAACAGATGAATGAAACTCCAATCTAGCAAAATGTAAATGTAAAGAGCAGAAGAAACCTTCCAGTGATAAAACGTTACTTTTTAGTTAATCCAGCTGATTTTGGTTAGCCTTTAAGATTATCAGAAATGATGAAAAAAAATCACATTGCTAAAAGAGAAATCTAGCCTTCCTTCAGCAGTTTTTCTCAATAATTAACATTCTAAATGTTGTGATAAAATATTTTATATATACACAGTGGCCGCTTTATTAGGTACACTTGCACATCTATTCATTAATGCAAATATTTAAGCAGCCAATCATGTGGCAGCAACTCTGTATGGAAGCATGCAGGCATCGTCAAGAGGTTCAGTTTAGGCCAAACATCAGAAAGTGAAAGAAATGCAATCTAAGTGGCCTGCAGAATGATTGTGGTGCCACATGGGTGGTCTGAGTAGCTCAAAACTGTTCATTTCCTAGGATTCTGACACACAGTTTCTTAGAGTTTACAAAGAATGGTGCAAAACAAAAATCCAGTCAGCAGCAAATTCTGTGAGTGAAAATGCCCTGTTAATGAAAGAGGTAAAAGTAAATGGCCAGACTCGTTCAATCTGCCAGGAAGACAACATCAATGCAAATAACCACATGTTGAAATTTGAAGTAGATGGGCTATGGCAACAGATGACCATGAACATACTCAGTGGCCATGTTATTAGGTACAGGACATACCTAATAAAGTGCCCCTTAAGTCTATATATAATGTAAATGTAAGAAAATGTAATCAATCTGAAGCATTAACTGTTTTTCCCTCTATATGTTGCTGTCTGATCTGTTGAATAATACTATTTAGTAAGATTTCCAGCACCTGTAGCTTTTTGTTTTCATTTCTTTTCGTCTTATGGATTCTGTAATGTTTTTCCTTCAAGACCTTGAGGCTAGCTCAATCTGATCTTGTACTCAATTGTAGTTTACATATTTTGCCTAAAATTCGTAAGCTGATAGAGGTTAAACATAGGTTGAAGTCTTTAAGCTTGTGTTAGGCAGGTTGTTTGATTGTACAACACAAAATTTATCCTCATATACTTTTTGTTGTAAAATATACTTCAATGGGTTTATTCATACAAACTGTTAATGCAGTCTATTGCTTAAAAGGAAACTTCTAGTGGCTCAGAGTTATTATAATGAATTTGACTTGACAGAGACAATCAGGATGAAGGAGTGACAATCAGCCATAAATAGCTGAGGAACCACAGAAGTCAGTGTAGGGCCTCAACTATTTACAGCCTGTATTAAATTGGATGAAGAGTATGTGTGTACTTAAGAGACAAAGGCAGGTAGGTTAGTGTTTGGTGGGGACTTAAAAACTCTGCGGTAGAATATGGATAGATTAGGTGAGCAGCCAAAAATTGACAGATGGAGTACAATGTGGGAAAATGGAATAGCAGATATTTGTGTCTCCATATTTGAGGAGTGATAGAGCATTGGAGACAGTGCAGAGAAGTTTCACTGAGATCATTTCTTTGTTGGATAGGCTGACATATGAGAAGCTGTTGAATAGATTTGGTGTATATTGTTTAGAGGAATAGGAAATTATCTATGATGTAAGATCCTCAATGGAATGGCAGGTTGGATGATGAGGAGATGTTTCACTTTAGTGGGATTATCAAGAACAAAAGTATAATTTCACAATATGGTGCTGTCCATTTGAAACTGAGATGAGGAATTCCTTCTCTTGGGTGATCAATATTCTTTTGAAATTCCCTACCACTTGGAACTGTGGAAGGAGTTACTAATAAGATCTTGGAGTTCCTGGTTGTTTAGAGCAATTAAACTTTTGGCGTACAGCCTTGTAACAGGGGCCTTCGAAGAACTAATTTAAATTCTGCTATTCATTCCAAATAAGGTAATTTATTCATATTTTGGATTACTGATATACTTTTTCCAAATGCTCTTGTTTACTTCCATCACAAAACAGGATATATATTTTTTAATTGAATGCATGGATTTCATTTTCTCTCTAATTATGGTGAACTTGACTAGGATGGTCTAGATTCCTGCATTTCATGGGACTTTCTGTATCTGAAAGGAAAGTTGCTAGTTCCAAAAGTCATTGTTACAGGGCTTGAGCTTTCCCATAATACCAACAGAAGTAAATGACTAGGTTCCAGAGTTCTCTGGAGAAGTAAAAAAAAATTGGCAATATCATTACTTAGTTTACCCAAAGTCCTGGAGGAACCTTGTGGAGAATGTCTGAAGACTTGAGAAGTCAATTTTTACAACTATTACCTTTGTCCCAGGTCTCATTAGGCTCAGCATTAAGAGACAGCCTGGGCCTTTGCACTAGCGATAGGTATAGTACCACCGACTAGCCTGGCCAAGTCTCTAGCTGGCGCTTAATGTAGTTTGAAATAACTTTGTAAATAGCTATTACAGGCATAATGAGATGTAAGATTCTTTGAATTACCAACACTTCTGTGACCTGGCTCCTACTCTTGACTCAATTATGATGTACATTAATCTGTAGTTTTTACAGATAAAACAGAAATAGCCATGGTTAGAAGGTGGACCAGGAAGAAATCTGCCAAACTCCTGGACATGTTGAAGTGTGCATGTTTACTCTGTTGATGTCTGATTTAAAGTTTTGTCTTGACAAAAACATTTTGATTTTATACTTGAATAAAATCCTCTATTGTTGACCTTTTGAGTTTAATAATTTTAGAAATGGACAACAGATAATGTATGATATATTTTCCATTTCCTCTCATTACTTTTTTAAATAATATTTCAGGCAATATCCATGATTATGTCAGACAGTCTGGCTGCTTCAGAATCATCTGTTAAATATTGGGGCTTGTTCCAGCATTGCTGAAAACAAGCCCACCCTCAGCCTGCTCTTATTGTTTGAGTAGAATGTAGGCATTGCAGCCTTTCATTTTCTGTTGCCTGTCTACCAAATTTATTTAATGGCTCCACATAATCCAATCATTCCATTGTTGTTAGTCTGTATTGTATCTGTTCAATTGCTACAATTCCTTTGATGAAGGTACAGTTCAGGACTCTGCATAGTATTCTAAAACCAGTTGTAATGCCCTGGTTAAGATGTTTACTGCTAATATGCAGTAGGCATTCCATTGTAGCAGTTCTGTAAGAGCAGTCGGCTCTGCTTTTAGCATGTTTGGGTTTGAGCTGAAGATAAAGGGCTATGTTGTTCAATTTAGGAATGTTGTGTCAGCCAATCAGGTACAGTGGAATTGGGAGGAGGTTTAAAAGAACGCTAGGTGGAAAGGCTTTGGTGACACACAGACACGTGTGGATTTGAGGTCTTTCTGGCAGGAGCTGGGAGACAGGAGGGAAGATGGCTGAGGATGCCATCCCTGTGGCACACAGTGCTTTGTGCAGATGAATGGCTTCAAGGAGAAAGACCAGTACTCCCGGGGAGAGGAGTTGGTGTGGAGGCTGTTTGTCCGAGATGGAGTTTGAACAACATCTGGAAGGTGGTGTGTGCTTTCACACAGACCGTGTGTCCAATGCATGAGTTTAAGACAACTTCAAGATGAGCTCCAACTTTTGTGCACATTTGGGCTGAGTTTACTGTAATGGGCCCTTTTATAACCATATAACAATTACAGGCCGTCTCGGCCCTTCTAGTGTGTGCTGAACGCTTACTCTCACCTAGTCCCACCTACCTGCACTCAGCTCATAACCCTCCATTCCTTTCCTGTCCATGTACCAATCCAGTTTTTTTTAAATGACAATATCAAACCTGCCTCTACCACTTCTACTGGAAGCTCATTCCACACAGCTACCACTCTCTGAGTAAAGATATTCCCCCTTGTGTTATCCCTAAACTTTTGCCCCCTAACTCTCAACTCATGTCCTCTTGTTTGAATCTCCCCTACTCTCAATGGAAAAAGCCTATCCACGTCAACTCTATCTATCCCGCTCATAATTTTAAATACCTCTATCAAGTCCCCCCTCAACCTTCTACGCTCCCAGGAATAAAGATCTAACTTGTTCAGCCTTTCTCTCTGTAATTTAGGTGCTGAAACCCAGGTAACATTCTAGTAAATCTCCTCTAAGTTTTTTTCTCTTCTCTTTGCTGCTGTTTGATAAAGCTAAAATTTGTAAATATACTTATAATTGCATGCTGTGTACGATCTGTTATTTCTTGCTGATGGCTAATTGCCTGGGGGCAGTATTTACAAGATATTCGCACACATCAGGACTCTGCACAGTATTCTAAAACCAGTTGTAATGATCTGGTTAAGATGTTTACTGCTATGCTGTAGGCATTCCATTGTAGCAGTTCTGTAAGAGCAGTCGTGGTTGAGATGTCCCAACTTCCCGGTTTTGGTGGTACCCAAGGATTACTGACCATAGATGTATCGAGTTTGAGAAAGGTGGTTTTCTCACCGCTGAGTCCAGTAGCAGTTATCCAGGACTAACAAGCCATGTCTTTAGTGATGCCCGGTAAAAAGGGGGCTTCATTGTGGGGACTCGTCTGAGACTTGATTCCCTGAATACTATGTATTTGTTATAAGAATTGATTAAGTGGTTTGTGTGTTTATGCCTGTGTTTAAACTAGTTTCCCAGAAAGTGATTAAAATTTATACACTGCAGAGATTATGCTTTGGTGCAATTCAGTGAAATTACTCACAACTAATGCATGTGTTCTGAGCAGGGTGGATATCCGTAACCCAGATAAATTGTTGATTAGTATTTTAAGTACCATTAAAGTATGAAGGAAAGTTACCCTCATTGAATGGCATTTTTATTAATTGGTTGGTAAGAATGTTGTGGTAGTCCGGACTAGCAAGGACATGATGAAAGTGGATCTACCTGGTACGATTGGGGTGCCAGAGAGGCGGGGCAATAGGCCGTCCATTTAGAAAAGAGTGCAATGTAGGCTAGAGTGAAGAATTCGGTGACAAGTTTCCCATAGCTGAGGATGGAGACTTTAAAGAAAAGTTGCTTTTGTTTTAGTGGAGTGAGGAGAAGGAGCAGTCTGGTGTGAAAAGTCCAATGAGTTCTTTAGCGGTTGATTTAAATTCTGAGCTTGTTTTGGCTATTACATCACTGTCTGATAAATGCAGAAGTATGTCTGCAGAGAGGCTAAGTTATTGTTGGTTAGGAGAGTTCCCTGGGGTCAAGCCCACACACCTGGTCTTTGACGCCTTTACCATTGATGCCACTCAGTGCCCTGGAGATTTGGGGATCAGAACCGTTGAGTACCCATGTGATGGGTTACTTCTCATTGAAGCTGGAGTTTTCAGAAGCAGATGTTGGAGTAATGGAGACTATTGACACACCAGTGTTGGTCAGCCCTGATTCTGTTTGTAACTCTCCGGTTTGGCTAGTGGCTTAATCTCGGGGAGGACAGCCTGTGGCCGGGCCAAACTGAAGAAATCTTGTTTGGGCGAACAAAAGACCGCAAAGCCTTGTCTTGGGCACTCAGGAAAGAAAAACATCTCCCCTCATTGGCCAGCGCACATTCCAAAGCCCCCATTATCTCTACTCATTACCCAAATACTGCGCTGCAGATAAACCATAACATTAGCCGGGAAACCTTCCCCAGGTAAGTAATGGAGAGAACTTGTCCATTGCCCTGTGCTCAGAGCTGCTTCTGAGAAGGTGCAGGTCCTCCTGAGCAGGATGATGAGCAGAAACAAGGAACCATGTGGTACACCCAATCTAAACCTGTCATGTTATGTCCTGGAGGAGTAGCTAGAGCACAGGAACCCTTAAACTTGCCAGAAATGTCTGAGGAATGGAAAAGGAGATTAACTGAGAATATGTTGGGATGCAAAGATGTACTGATGAGTCTGATGTTGGTTACTCCAAGAGTTCTTACCACACTCTTACAGTGACTGAGAACACCCCTTTCTGAGAGGGGTATAGGTGCAGTCATCACGTGTGTTATGAGTGATGGAAGTGAATGCCCTGTAGCCTCCTACCACTGCAGAGAAGAATTATGCACAGACTGACAGGGAGGCCTTGAGTATGGTGTAAAAGATTTCAACCAGTACTTTTAAGGGAGAGAATTTACCCTTGTTTACTCATCATCAACCACTAGCCTCAATTTTCAATCCACAGAAGTGTGTTCCACTAACAGCAGCAGAGGTGGACTTTATTTCTTGGAGGACATTTGCAAATTGAATTCAAGAGGACGACTAATCATAGAATGCTGATGGATCATCTCTCTTAGCCCTGGAAAAGGAAGTAATGAAAATATTTATGAAAAAAACACACAACTCTGGACTGATGCAAATCGAAAGTCTCCCTTTTGTGGCAGAGATGATCCAAAGAGAAACCAGAAAAGACCCCACATTGTCTCATTCCCTTGACGGAGGTTGCTTTATGTGGGGATTGAGAGTTGTTGTGCCATCCAAGCTGACAGCTAAAATGTTGGAGGAGCTACATACCGGTCATCTAGGCATGGTCGAAATGAACACATTGGCTCGATGGTTTGCCTGGTGATCAGCAGAACGAGCAGCTTGTCATGGACTATATGAGCTGCCAACATGTCCAAAAGAATCCAAGAGCAACGCCTCTCCATCCCTAGGAATGGCCTATATCGCCCTGGAAGAAGATTCACGTGGATTTTGCTGGACTGTTCATGGGTACAAATTTCTTGGTAGTACTGGATTCAGCTACAAAATGGTCAGAGGTGCTCCCAATAGGCTCCACTACAGCCTCACACACTATTAATCTGTTGTGAAACCTCTTCATAAGGACTGGTGTCCAGAACATTTAGTCGGTGATAATGGACCACAGTTTGTGGGGGAGCAGTTTCAATCATTTCTAAATATGAGTGGCATACGACATGTTACTTTACTTTATTGTCACCAAGCGATACTATAGTGTACAATCATCACAGCAATATTTGATACTGTGCTTCGCGCTTCCTGAAGTACAAATTGAAGTAAATAAAATAAAAATTTAAATTATAAATCATAATTCGAAAATAGAAAAGGGAAAGTAAGGTAGTGCAAGTCAGGTCTGGATATTTGGAAGGTACGGCCCAGATCCGGGTCAGGATCTGTTCAGCAGTCTTATCACAGTTGGAAAGAAGCTGTTCCCAAATCTGGCCATATGAATCTTCACGGTCCTGAACTTTCTCCCGGAGGGAAGAGGGATAAAAAGTATGTTGGCTGGGTGGGTCGTGCCCTTGTTTATCCTGGCAGCACTGCTCCGACAGCGTGCGGTGTAAAGTTAGTCCAAGGATGGAAGATTGATTTGTGTGATGTGCTGTGCTGTGTTCACGATCTTCTGCAGCTTCTTCCAGTCTTGGACAGGACAACTTCCATACCAGGTTGTGATGCACCCTAGAAGAATGCTTTCTACGGTGCATCTATAAAAATTAGTGAGGGTTTTAGGGGACAGGTCAAATTTCTTTAGCTTTCTCAGGAAGTAAAGGTGCTGGTGGGCCTTCTTGCCAGTGGACTCTGCTTGGTTAGACCAAGTCAGGTCATTTGTGATATTCACCCGAGGAACTTAAAGCTTTTGACCTGTTCCACCTGTGCACCACTGATGTAGATGAGTGCAGTCCGCTACTCCTTCTGAAGTCAACAACCAATTCCTTTGTCTTGCTGACGTTGAGGGATAGGTTATTGCCTTTGCACCATACCATCCAGCTCCAAATGGGATGACTTGTCCAGAGTCTAAAGAACGCATTGTGAACAGTGTCAGCAGAACACAGTGCACTAGCACTGAACCAGAAGCTTGCCAATTTCCTCTTTGCATATCACAATGAGCACACTTCACAACCAACAACTCACCAGCTGTGCTGTTCCTGGGTCGTCCTTTATGTTCACGCTTAGATCTCCTGAAACACAAATCTCAGAAGGAGTATGCAGGGCAAATAGCTGAAACAAATTGAGAGTTCCTCAAACAAAGAGGTTCACTCTTGGACAAACTGAGTTGATCAAAAGTGGTTGCTCGGAAAGGTTAAGGACCGAACTGGACCACTCTTTAACACAGTGGAGATTGAGTCTGATATCATCTGGAGACAAGACAAATTGATCAGTTGAGAGCAGATTCAATTAATGGAGAATAAAGTTGGCTACTGCTCCCAAAAACCACTTTCTGCGGAATCAGAGTTAACTCCTACAACTGTGTCCATAACCTGAGATTGTTTCTCAGCCACGTTTCTCACCTGCCAAGCAGAGTGACATCAGGAAAGATGTTATCCATTGAGTGTACAAAATCCTCCACAGCAATGAAACCTTTAGGCTTGAATGGTGTATTTAAAATTTGCTAGGCTATGAATATTTGCATGTAGTACTTCATCTTAAATAATACACTGTTGTGTATAGTTGAGATGCGTTCTATATTGAATTGGAGTTATAGCTAAACAGCAAGGAATCTTGTGTATTTAATATTTCAATAGTATTTGTGTAATCTTGTGTGTGTGTGTATATATACACATACACATCTATATATATATATAGTTTGAATACGCTATTTTTGTTCACTTAAATAAGTCATTAAGGATTATATGTAAAATACCTTCATTGCATGTGCCATCACATTACCAGATGATACATGCACACCTTGCTTAAAGTAAACCCATAGTGAAACTCATGTTTCAGTGTTTTCGAATCAGTTTTATGTTTTGAAGTTAGAACACATAAAAGGACCTACTCTTCTATGTTCCAATGGCAGCAATTTGCAAGAGAACTTTAAATGGCAATCAAAATGTGTCATTTCTGGTCTCCAATGTGGGCTGATGATTGCAGCAAAAGCATTTCACCTTTCTTTAAAGCTGGAGCTTGCTTTATAATTTTGATGGTAACAGATAACAATAGTATTTGTACTCTATGAGGAAAAGGGTGCTTTGTTTAAAAAATATTATCACCATTGTTCTGCAATCATTGTTCAGTGTTTTGATTCAAATTTTTAATGGGAATATGCAATTTAATTGATTTAAACATGAAGTTGAATAGGGAATTTTGTCCATTAATGTTCCATGAAAAAGAGATTCTGCATGAGTGCTCACAAGAAGTAATTGGAAAATGTTCTCTTTCTTAATTGCTGTAGTCTAAGTAGACAATACCATTAGATACAGTTGGCATCTTTGTGTTCTGAGTTTTCAGTGTTATAGAAGTGAACTCAGCTGTGTAGATGTATGCCTTTATTGTTGACCTTTGAGTATTACAAACACGTCATCTCTTTTCTAATCCGTGAGGCAAATAGTTCACCATGGTGAGCAACAACTGCAGTGTTTGCATGGTGTGCACACTAAGGCAAGCAAACTAATTGAACCACAACCAGCAAAAGCTGAACTTGCATTCATCCAAATTTTAAAGGTTTCTAATTTAAAATGATTTCAGCTGTTGCTTTTATGACATTTAATGAAAATCTTACAATAAAAGAGTGTCCAGCAATCAGGGTTTTCAAATAATTACTAATGAGAGTCTGGTGTCTAGGATGGTACTCTACAGAAAAGTTGTAGGTCATTTGGCCGTGATTTAAAGTGGATTTACAATGGTGAATGGATGAATGTGGCCAGTTAGATCCTTAAGTCTGTGCCAACTCTTGGGCAGTTCCTTCAGTCCCATCTCCTGATATTTCCATCACACCCCCAGCAACCTGTTCCCTCACATATGTCCATCAGCTCCATGACTCTTGTCACCAAGCACCATAAATGGTAATTCAGAGCAGTCATACAGCATTACAGCCATAGGCAGAAATCAGAGCTTCCAGGTGATAGCTATGAGGTTACATGCCTACTCCACACAGACAGCACCCAAAGTTAGGATTAAACTCAAGTCCCTACAACTGTGAGGCAACAGTGCGGACCACTGTGCCATAACGTCACCCCATTCATTTGGATTTCAGAGAGAACCTTTAAGAACTTACAGCTTGATAACCTATTTTACTTTCTCTTTCCCCATCACACCTTCCTAGATTAACGATTTATGAAATAAAAATTTACAGTGGATAACTTGTTCATCTGTACCATATGATTATTAATAAATATGCTTTGATGACAATTCCATTAAAAATTCAGCCTCAGCAGACAAAATGCTAGAGGAACGCTGGGCCACATCAGTGAAACCGGATGCAAACTGAGTGGTCACCACTGAACACGTACACTCCCTCTGCCATGGCCATCTAGATCTCCCAGTTTCTCGCCATTCTCGTTCTCCTCCCCATTCGTAAGTGTGAACCAGAAGTGCATCACTTCATTTCTCATATTCTGCCTGTGTAGTCTACAACTGGGTGGTGTGAGCATTGAATTCTCCAGTTTCTGATAACTGCTACACCTTTTCTCTGTCCCTGACCCACCTGGTCTCCATCTCTGTTTCCTTCACCTTCCTTAGCCTCTACATCTGCCCCTCAACCACACACACCACACTTGTTCCCCTTGTTCACTACTGCCTCTGCTCTCCCCACCTTCCATGCTCTATTCTCCTTGCTTATCAATTTTCATTATCTTCGGCTTGTCACTTCTGTCTATTGCTCCAAGCCCACTCACCCTCCCCCAACTTGCCCTTCACTGGATCCTCCAATCACTAGCTTTTGTTTGTGCTATTCTCTGTCTCCCCTTTGCTGGATTCACCAATCACCAGCCAGTTCTTGCTCCGCACTTAGTTGCAACTTTATTTTTGCTGACCTTTCCACTATATATTTCATTCTCACTTTGAAATGTTGACTGTCTGTTTCCCTCTATAGATGCTCCCTGACCCCCTGCAGCATTTTGTGTAGTTGTTGCAGGTTCCAACAGTTTCTTGTGTGTCTATTGCAACAAAGGTTCTGGTGAAATTTGGAGTCTAGGGAATCACAGTATTATGATTGTTGTGAGTAAATTATTGTTATTAAATCTGTCTTTGGAGAACTTGGACATGGGGATAATTAGGTTATGTCACAAATTACAACTCTTAAATCCCATAGTTTCATGTTAATAGATCCATTTTCCAATATGAGGCCTCGCTCAAGATGGAGGAGCAGCACCTTATACTCCACATGGGTAGCCTCCAACCTGATAGCATGAATATGGATTTTTCCTTCTGGTTTTAAAATAAATCTCCCTCCCCCTCCTCTTTTCTTCTATTCCCCACTCTGGCCTTTTAACTCTTCTCGCCCACCCATCACCTCCCCCTGGGTCCCCTCTGTGTTATTATGTGTGTGTATAATAAAGAACTTTAGTTCCCAGTAGGCAGTGCCTACTTTAGTTCACCTGGAACTGGAAGCTTGAATGGTGAGTTGATTGTACGTGCTGAGTGCTGAACAGTGTCAGTATAAAATTTTCCAGCATTTACCCACACCAAGTTTGTCTTCACTAAGAACAACCATAACATGGTGTCAGAAGTTGACATGAGGACTAAACACGGAGAGTATATTAATATTGTGCGAGGCTGTGAAAGAGGGGCTAGCAGGCTGGAGAGCATGTTGTGTCCCAAAGTTCAGCTGAGAGACAGAGTGTTCCTGCCACGGATGAGCTAAGTTCTCCTGCACCTATGCAGTTTACCGGCAATCTAATGGATAAGCAGAGATGCTTCATACAGCAATTCAATAAATATTTAGCGGCTAGTGGAGCAGCAGTGGCTGATGAAAAATTTAAAGCATTTATTTTCCTGTGTGTAATCAGTGAAGATGCTCTGGACATCTGCAACAGCTGGACACGCTGATAATAAAATGTGATGAGTATTTTGTCCGAAGTAAAAACATTATGTTTGAGAGATACAAGTTTTTTTTCTCTCTGTGACCTGAAACAAGGTGTGGCTGAGCTTCACACATCGAACAAGTTCTGTGAATCTAGAGATCTGAGAGACTCACTAGTTAGAGACAGAATAGTTTGCTGAATCCCAGATAATGGGCTCATTAATAGATTCCTGCATGAAAACGTTCTGATGGTGAAAAAGCCTTTGGATGTGTGTAGGGCAGTGGAAACCACACAAGCAGAAGCTAAGGAGCTGAATAGAGCAAACACAGCAGTGCATGCTGTGAAAACGGGGATGGGGGGCAGTGCACAAGGCATTTCCCACAGCAACAGCAAAGCAAAGTGGTATGCTCAAACAGCAAATGTGAAGGTAGGCACATCACAAAAGCATGCCTTCTTTATGCAAAGTCTTGTAATAATTGGGGGAAGAACAATCATATTGCAAAGTGCTGCAAAGCTGGGGTTACCGAGAGAAAGGTGCACACGGTTGATGAGGAAATGGAGGAAGTCTTTCCAGATTCTCTGCAGACTGCTGGTACTGGTAAGACAGAATGGATTGTTCCAGTGACTGTGAATGAGACAGTAATTCCATTCAAGCTTGACACCAGAACCTAGGCAAATATGTTATCCATGGATGATTACAAGACTCACAGTAAAGAGCAAGATAAACCCAGTGAAGTTAAAAGTGACAGCTTATATTGGAGAGAACATAGTAAAAGGGGGCTGTATAGTGACGAAGATCAGCACCTAAAGGAAAGAGAGTACAGCCAGTATTAGATTTGAGTGCATGTGAAAAGCTCAATCTGGTGAAGAGTTTTCATAGTGGCTTCACAGAACAAAGATGATCACACTTCACTCGTGGAAGAGTATGCAGATGTCTTTGAGGGGCTTGGATGCCTACAGGTGTATTGAAAAGTCATGTAGATGAGACAGTAGCTCCTGTTGTCCATGCATGCAGGAAAGATCCATTTGCACTTAGAAACTATCTTAATCAAGAACTGGCAAGCATGGGAGAGATAAATATCATGCAGAAAATTGAAGACTGGGTGAGCTTACTGTCATTTTGCAAAAGAAAAATGGAGCAGTACTGATATGTCTAGACCCAAGTGATCTCCATAAAGCCATTAAAGGAGAGCATTTCAAATTGCCCAATATAGGAGATGATCATGCCCAGGTTTGCAAGTGCATAGTGGGTTAGCATGTTTGATGTGTCATGTGGGTTTTGGCAGATGAAGCTTGATAAGGCAAGTTCGAGACTGTACTTTTAACATACCACAGGGTACACATTGATTTCTTCGGCTACTGTATTGGATTCTGTCTACACCAGAAGTCTACCATAAAATGATCCACATGATCTTTAAGGGCATACCAAGCATCGAGACGACAATGGATGTCATCGTCGTCTGAGGGTCCACAACGATGAGCATGATGCATGGCTGAGACAGATGCTTGACATGACCCGCCTGATATGTGCTTTGCAAAGGAATAAATTCAGTAGTTATTCTGTCTGGTGTATAGATTTAGTTATGTTCATAAGTCTTACAGTGATTGGTAGCTTTTCTAACTACCTTTCTTTTCAGTTATGTTTTCTTTAGCTGATGTGGGGCTATGCTGATCAACAAAGTGTGATGATGTAAAGTAAGCAGGACAAAATAAAAGGGGAAATTTATTGTAAGATCACCAATAATTTTCATCTTTGCTGTTTAAGTGGAAAAAAATTGAAGCAGTTGTTGCTGTAACAAGCTGAGAAATGTAATAGCTGGCACTGTTTCAGGAGTAAGCAGAGTACTTTGCAGCAGACAGGAACACAATAGCTTGAAGACCATTCACATTGTTGTCAATAATAGTGCAATCTGTTGACTTCAGTGGGCAAGCATGAGATGTAGCTATTACCAATGCCATAAAAGGTTTATTGCATTGTGGCAGCAAACACCAAAGTTTGAAGCATGAAATGTTTTCCCTAAATAAGCTAACTAGAGTTTGAAAATGTTGTATTTACTTAAAAATTGAGCAGTATCTTGAAATTATTCTAGGCTTTAGAAATACTGGCACATTGCTTTAACATTTTATTGTACCAGAGAGAAGTTGAACAAGAAAGTACTTTAATACTGCAATCAAGTTTTACTGCTGATAATGTGAAGAGCAAGGATATATAATTTTCCAAATGCTGTATTCTTTTAGATTTTTTCTCCCAAGTATCATCCGGGTACTGGTCTTGACTCTGTTGCATTGAGATTTCTAGTGTTTCTCCAGGGAGGAAGCAACATTGTATTGCCTAAGGCAGACATAAGAATACAAATTGGATTTAAATGAGGTCAGAGACATCTGGTGCCTTGTATTCCTGCCCCAGAACTGGAAGAGAAGCACACTAGAATGAATGCCTTGAAGAAGTGGTCTTGAGTTAGCCATTAACTATCACTGCAATCAGTGGCCTGTAACTTCCCTTTCAGAGTTGAGCATTTGAACCGCCTGTATGACTTGGCATTTTTGCAGTGTGAGCTTAAGTCTCGAAGGTACAGGACAGTTGTAATATGCAGAGGGCCTGGGCCTGAGAACAAGGAACGAACCAATGTTTGGCGCATTGCTGGAGTGGACTTGGAGCTGATTTAGAGCGGCAGATCTGTGGTGGCGGGGCCTGAGCCCAAAAGCAAGGATTGAGCTGATGTTCGGCTGATTTAAGCACTGGGTCAGATTGAAAAGGTCAGGGTGTTGGGGCCGCTGCGAGGGATGAGACGGTGTTCAGCTTGCTGCTTAGCGAGGTTTCCTCATCTCTGCACAGAGCGGAGGCTGTGCCCTGAAAGTTAACAGGCTCCTGCACTGGCTGTAGTAATGACTGGCTTTGTTGCTGTGGACTCGTTTTTGTGAACTTCAGTTCTGAGTGTTATTTGCTTACTTTTTATTCTTTGCATGACTTGTTCTTTTTTTAACATATTGGGTGTAACAGACTCTTTTAATGGTTTCTATTGTTTTGTGGCTGCCTGTAAGGAGATGAATCTTAAGGTTGTATATCATATACATACTTTTATAAAAAAAGGCACTTTGAACAAACCCCTATAATTGTTTATAATTTACTGTATTCAGTGTTTTTTGATTCAGAATGATTGTAAGAAGAACAGACTGCTTTTTAAAATGTGCTTCATAGAAAATCTTGACTCCCATTTTTCACATTATGTATTGAATTATCACTTTTCCTGTGAATTGTTTGAACTGTGACAAGTAGTACTAATCTTAATAATGACTTAAATGTTTCATTGTGTCCTGATTATCAAATTGCCAAGTGTGAAATCAGATGCCTGGCTTCAGAGTTATGTTGTTATTGAACTTTCAGCTTTCATATCAATGTACTAAACAGTCAATAAAGTGAGGGACTGCAGTGCATCTTGATGATGCATTCCTTTCCTGGTGAATTCCCTTGATTTATTTTGCAGGTACCTTCCTATTCACCATCTCAAGGGTACCATAAAGTCATTTAGTGTATTTGAATGTCAATAGTTGTAGTTTAATGGTAGGACAGAATAGTAAATGTGAATTGCAGTTAAGTAAATTGCAGCTCCACCAATCAGCTATTTCCGCATGACCCTTAAGTTTTTTTTACTGTGCAAAAATCTTTTGACTGGTGTTTTAAATATAATACTTTATTGAGATGCCTTTTTGGCCTGATGACGTCGTCTCTACAGCCTCCTGGCAGAGAATTCCTCAGATTGGCTGCTGGCTGGGAAAAGCAGTCCTTCTTCGTTTCCATCCTAAATCTACTCTCGAGAATATTGAGGCTATATTCGTTAGTTCTAGTCCCACCTACAAGTGAAAACAACTTTCCTGCCTCTATCTTATCAATCCTTGTCATAATTCTGTAACTTTCTATGAGCAAGTATAGTCCCAGGCAACTCACTCTCTCTTCATCGACTAGCCTCCTCATCCCCAAAATTAACCTAGTTAATCTCTCTCGACCTGAGATGAACTGGTTTTAGAGGTGGTGCATCAGAAGCCGCACCTGAATTAACTACATGCAGAATTAGGCCATTTGGCCCAATAAGTCGACTCTGCCATTTGCTAATGGCTAATATATTTTCCCTCTCAACCCTGTTTTCCCACCTTCACCACATAACCTTTGAGATTCTTACTAATCAAGAACTTTAAATATACACAATGATTTGGCTTCCATGGATGCCTGTGGCAACAAATTCCACAAATTCACTGTCCTTTGCTAAGGAAATTCCTTTGCACCTGTTTTAAAGTGACGTCCTTTTCAAGAATTCCAGCATTTGTGTATGGTCAAGCAAAGAGCAATAAATTGCTGACTACAACTATAATTTTCGGTGGAATATTTGTGCAGAAATCCAAAGTTGCTCATTGTTTTGGGGGAAATGTTATCAGTTACATAGGTCAATCAATATTGTTCTAAAAATCTGGGACGTAGGAGAAGACATATACCTTAATGAATTGGGCAGGCATGCAGCAGATTAAAAATAATGCAAAGAAGTGCAGTGATTTGTTTAGGTTGGAAACTGAAGAGAGGTAATATAGATCAAAAAGAAGCTAATGGGACAACCAGAACAAAGAATGACAGAACTAAGATATGGGCTTTTGAAGATGGCAAGAAACACTGAAGCTGTTTTAAAAATAGACTTGTGTATGGTATAAAGAAGGACATATACTGAACATTTGCAAGTAATTGCAAGACAAAGGATATTGAGATGAATTTAAAGGGAGCGTGAGAAAAGACACCCCATTAGTTTAAAGGGAGTGTGGGAATTGAGCCGCACTAAATTTAAAGGCAGTGTGGGAATGAGGCCGCACTGAATTCAAAATGGAGTGTGGGAATCAGGTTGCACTAAATTTAAAGGGAGTGTGGGAATTGGGGCCACGTGAATTTAAAGGGAGTGTGGGAATTGGGGCCAGGTGAATTTAAAGGGAGTGTGGGAATCGGGGCCAGGTGAATTTAAAGAGAGTGTGGGAGTGGGGGGTGGTGGGGAGCAGGTGAATTTAAAGAGAGTGTGGGAGTGGGGGGGGGTGGGGTGCAGGTGAATTTAAAGAGAGAGTTGGAGTCTGGTCGCACTGAATTTAAAGGGAGTGTGGCAATCTGGTCACAATGGATTTAAAGGGAGTGTGGGAATCTGGTCCACTGAATTTAAAGGGATTGTAGGAATTGGGGCCAGGTGAATTTAAAGGGAGTGTGGAAATCAGGTCAAACTGAATTTAAAGTGAGTGTGGGAATTGGGCTGCGGAGAATTTAAAGGACTGTGGGAATCGAGGCCAGGTGAATTTAAATTGAAGTGTGGGAATGGGACCCAGGTGAATCTAAAGAGATTGTGCGAATCTGGTTGCACTGAATTTAAAGGGAGAGTGGGAATCGGGCTGTGGTGAATTTGAAATGAAGTGTGAGAATCAGGCTCCATTGAATTTAAGGAAATTGTCAATATGTCCCAGTAAAGTTATAAGGAATGTGGAAAAGGATATCTGCTTCGAGTTTGAAGGGAGTACAGGAATTTAGGCTGCTGAGTTTAGAAAGTGTGCAGGAAATAGAACTCTGCAATCCAGCAGCTGAACCATTGATACCTCTGACTAAATCAATAGAGGACAACAGAAGATTTATGGAATAGTATTTCTATGACAATGTATTTTAATTACTGTAACTCAATTCAGGCATCGCAATAATGTAAGTTACGTTACTCACGCTTGCACCTTGTACTGGGTAGCATATTCCACTCCTCTGCTTGAATATTATTTCAATTTGTGCCATTAGCAAATAATTCTGGCAAATTACTCCATTATTTTATAGTGAAATATTAATTCACTGAACCTTGTGCTGCAGATGGCTTATCTGAATTTAGAAAGTCTGTACACTGATAAATGTTTATACATACAGCCTGTTAGAAACTGGTGTTTAAATCTAAGGTTCTTTTAGCAGTCAGGGACGAGGCATAAAACTTGTTGTTTCATGATTGTTTTATTTAGATTTGATAGAACAGAGAGAGCAGGAACAGAGCAATGACAGGGAGTCTCTGCTAAATTGAAAAATGAGGAACTAAAGATGGCACCTAACATAAAACAGTTTCTTTTAGAACCAATGGATAAAAAAAATTCCATAGACAAGAGACAACCAATAAGAAATAATCATTCATGAACTAAGAAGCTAATATGCTTCCAGAATTATTCTTCATGCAGCCACTAGAGGCATATTAACTGTTCTGTATGTAAAGGCTACTTTAAATCCAACCAGCCTTTTTTTTGGGGGGAGGGGGGTAAATCTGTAATATTTATAGCCATATTTGTAATTACTTTCTGTTAATTGCTTTTAAATAGAAACACTGGCCTTTTAGAGTCTTCTGAAGCATATGGTGTTCCACCCTTTATCCATCCTTCTCTCGAGGAAATACACTCAAACACAATCCAATTTTTGTACATGAACTCTATCGACAGAACAATTATCAGTGAGTTTCTCCTGTGATGTATCGAAGTTAAGGACAGCAAGTTCTAGGAAATGATGGCCTATGACATCCTCCACCTCTTGCTTGAGTTTTCTCATTTCTCCCTGCTTTTGTTAAAAATATTCCTAGTAGAATTGCTCGTATATTGAGCAGCAGCAGAGAACGCATGATGATTCTCCATTGAAAACTCCCAGAGTATAACATCAACATCCAACTGATTAGACAAAGCCTTATTTCTGATCTCATCTTTTGGCTTGTGTCCCTGCTGTCACCAGCTGATATCTCTACTTTGGAGTGTGTGTTACCAAGTGAAGCCCAACTCTCTGTTCAGTTAATCCCAAGTGCATTATAGGTTGGTACATAGTTAGCCAAAGTTCTGCCACTGCATCTTATTATCTTTGCAACATAAGAAAGTTGCAACTTATTATTATGAAAGCAGTCGTATTTACTCAATACTGAACTTAGGTTAGTGGGACAATGAAACATGACTTGTTGGTAGCTTGTGCTTAACAGAAAGGATCCATGTAACTTTTGATGGTCAAGGCTATTGATACTCCAGTAATCTCTAGCACTACCTGATCATCTGTCAGCTGTCATTATCTTCCTCTTCCATGCCCCCATGTATTACAAACAGTGGAGATCCTAGTATAATCCCTGAAGAACAGCGATACTAAATCCAAATGGTCAGTCACCATTAGATCCCATACATTTTAATCTGGATGAATCTACCATGAGAGACTTTGTCATATGCAGAAGCTAGTTTTATACTGAGGGGCAAATTTTAAAAAGATGATAAACTTAAAGATTTTTCAAATCAAAATACAATTTTGAAACTAGAAAAAGATACAAATGACTCTCATATGTATAAATTTTCCAGTGCAGAAAGAAGGGTTTAGGCAAAAATCTTTCTTCTCTGTAACTCCTAGCAACTCCAACTAATATTTATACTGTTTTCACCTGTCAATATCACCTGCACCTGACATGTTGCAATTACTTTGATCTTGTTTTTCTTGATCAAATCAGGAGAATGGACTGCAACACACACAAAATGCTGAAGAAACTTAGCAGGCCAGGCAGCATCTATGGAAAAGAGTAGATGGACTGTCTTAATTAAGTCAATATGGATAATATTGTTCATCTTGATCAGATCACGTGGATGAGATATCGTAGCCTTAATTCGGTCAACATGAACAATACTGTTGCAATTGGTCATGTCAAGAATATGAGCAAAGTGTACAAGTTAGAAGCTTAAACTACTTCAAATTAAGCATCTTGAACTTTCTGCTGTGGTGCTAAAAAAGCTGAGGTTAGCAATAATCATTTTGGACCTGGGCAGCGATGCCCATCACAGATTAAGTTAAAAAGATTCAGAAAGATATTGGGAACTGTAGCGTTTGAGTTACAAGGAGAGACTGGATATAGAATGAGTTAAGGATGCTGAGAAGTGACATTATGCAGGATAATAAAATCATGAGGAGTATGAATAAAGTGGTTAGACATTCTTTTTCCCTAGAGTAGACGAGTCCAAAACTAAAGGGCAGTGGTTTTAGGCACCTCCGTGGGAGTTTCCTGCCAAACGTTTCTTTTGCCGCAGGAAGTGCTTCAGAGGCGTGTACAATTTCTGTCCAATTGGGAGGACCCTGCCTGTCTTTATCCAGCACTGTATCATGCACTCTATCTTCACCAATGGTTATTAAGGGGTATTACTTAAGGTCAGAGCTGAGAGGAACAGTATTGCAAGCCTGAGAAATATGATTGCTACTGTATATTACTCTGGAAACAGTGGTATTTAAAAGGAATTGTTTGAACTATACTCTCCACCCCCCCCCCCCCCCCACAACCCACTGACTCTGCCACTATGCTGCTTTAAAGGTAGAGCTAATGAATTACCCAATTTTTGTTGGAACTTTAAACCTCTTAGTGGAAGTACTCCTGGAAAGGAAGAAACATGAATAATAGGACTGCAAAATTATTTCAATCAAATTTCACTGGTCTGGTTCACCAAAAAGTACACTGAAATAACTTATGTCTCAGGAGTTTTTATAATATTTCAAAATCATTGACCATTTAATTAGGTACAGTATAGCTGCACACTTGCTCATTAATGCAAGTATCCAATCAGTCAATCATATGGCATAAAAGCATGTAGACATAGTCAGTTATTTATACCAAACATCAGAATGTAAGTGACTGACTGTGGAATCAGTAATATTGTTGAGTGATTGTTGTTGGTGCCAGGTTTGAGTAACTCAGAAAATGTTGGCCTCTTGGGGTTTTCATGCACAACAGTGTCATGAGTTTATAGAGAGTGTGTGGAGAAAACAAAAAAAAACATCCAGTAAGCTGCCGTTCTGTAGGTGAAAATGTCTGGTTACTGAGAGAGGTGAGAAATATTAATTTTTTCATTTATTTTTATTTAAAGAATGGCAATATTGGTTCAAGTTGACAGGAAGGCAACAGTAACTCAGAAAATCATGCTTTACAACAGTAGTGTGCAGAAGAGCATCTCTGAATACACAGCACATTGAAGTGGATGGGCTATCACAGCAGAAGACCACAAATACTCAGTTGCCACTTTATTAGGTACAGGAGGTAGCTAATGATGTGGCCACTGTGCGTACATGTTGATGTAGTAATAGTTCTTCAGACCTGTGGAGTCGATGGAGATCTGCCCCTCAAGAAATCATACAAACTGTGAAGTATAATGAAGATCACTGGTTGTTTGAAAATGACTGGACCACCTTGGGAAGGGAAAATCTTTTTAAGTAAAAAGAACAGTGATTGACTATTCAGTGAATGCACTAAGCAGAAGTAATTTCCCTGAAGTGCAGATACTTTGAGATAGACTGAGAAATATTTGGTAGAAATGAAGAGGGTGAAACTGCATGCATGGTAAAAAATTTATTTTGCCCTCAGAACACTGACTTGCATTGTTACCCTTGTGAGGCTATTCAGTCTCTTCCAGCACCTTGTAATTGCTTTGGCAACAGATGGAGAATTATTAGTTATAGAAAAATACATAGAAATTGAAACAATTTTACATTTTCTGTTTTAAATGAACACTGTAAAATTAGGGGTCAGTACTGATTTCATCAGAGTATAAAGGTGTTAATTCTACTGACCATAAAGATTAAGAGCTGTTACTAATTTCATCATAGCATTACTGTGTTAATTGTAGTGACATTTCTGGGGTCATTTAATCTATATCTTTAATGAAATATTATGTATTTTCCATTACCTCAGAACAGTAGGAAACACTTCAGAGTGGGTAAAGTATTGTACATCTAGCACTTAAGTGTACAGATGTGCAGTGAGCTGCTATGGGTAACTGTAAGATATATAGATTTACGTGGGGAACCTGGTTGTATAAGTATTGACCAAATCATTGATGAACTCTCAGCTGTTCAAGTCTTTTACCACCTTCTAGGAAAGGTAAGACCTGTACAACAAGACGTATTAAACCTGAGCCCAAGGAGGACCTTGTGGGCAGGTTTGCTTGAGCTGTTGGGGACAGTTTGAACTAATCTGGCAAGGGATGGGAATCTGCCTGTGATGGGCCTGAGGATGGGGTATTTGGTGTACAAATAGATGCAGCGTGTGGCAAGACTGAGAAAGGACAGGCGGATGATAGGGCAAAATATCAGTCAGTAGGATGAGTTGAAATGTAACATGGAAGCTGAATTGAAAAGGTGATGAATACAGGGCTGAAGGTGATATATATTTGCATCACACAGTACATTGAATTGAATTGAATTTTGGTTTATTGTCATTTTAGAACCACAAATGCAATGCAGTTAAAAAAGGAAGCAACATTCCACCAGAATGATGTCACAAAAGCACATGACAAAAACAGACTACACCAGAAAATCCACATAACGTTTGGCAATCCCCAAATCCAGAGTCCGGAGAGGCTGCTGCGTAGTAATATTGCGCTACCATCTTAGCGAGTTCCCCAGAAAGGAGTTCCAAAACCACCAGACAAAACCAGACTACCCAGACACACCAAGTCAGGAGACCAACTCTACCACCCAACAAACCAAAAACTAAAGCTACAAGGCCTACACAAAACCACATAGTTATGACATATAGTCACAACAGTGCAAACAATACCATAATTGATTAAAAAAAACAGACCATGGGAACAGTAAAAATAGTCCAAAGATGTTAGAAGACTATAAGTTTGAAAGAAACCACCACACAGTTTCCACAAGTCCTCAGAGTCCTGATAGACTCGTCATCCCATGAAGGTGGCAGAAGGGAATACCCCCGCTGTGGACTTCCATGGCGCCGTCGGACTCAGCCTCGCAGACACAGCACACAGTGAAAGCGCCCGACCGCAGCGGACTCTGAATCTGTCAAACCTCCATGCTTCCGACCATCCCCTCCGGCACAGCCTCTGTGAGCACCATCCTCTGCCGAGCGCACTACAACACCCCTGCCACCAGCCACCGGCAATGTGACCCTGAGGACTGGGGGCCTGTTCTTCCCAGCAGAGACCCGGACCTCACAACAGCAGCAGTAACGAAGAAGGTCTTCCTGGAGATTTCCAGATGTTCCTCCGTGCTCCCACGTCCATTTTTCATCAGATTAGGATTGTGCACGACACCCCGCTTGACAAATAGCAGTTATCAACTCTGGAGAGGCCACTGCAAACTGTGTCGTGCCGCCATTTTGAAGTGAAGGTAGAGGAATAAGCTAGAGGTCTTGAGTCACGTTTACAGATTGGCAGGAATGACGTGGCAATCACTGAGTTGTGGCTGAAAGAAGATCATTGTTGGGAGCTCAATGTTGAGGGCAAGAGTGGATATTGAACTTCTGGAATGTGATCCTGGAGAGGTAGCAACAGGGGACAAAGACTTGGTGGATGGAATTAGCAATTATTGTGTGACAGTCTTCACTGTGGAATACACTAGCAGAGTGCCAGGGAGCAGAAGTGAGCTGTTACTAAGGAGAATGTGCTTGGGGAGCTGAAAAGTCTGAAGGTAAATAATCCATGTGGATGAGACGCACTGCACCCCAGGGTTCTAAAGTAGGTAGCTGAACCGGTTGTGGAGGCATTAGTAAGGAACCTGTTGGAATTCTTTGAGGAGATTGCAAGTAGGATAGATAATGGGGATGCAGTGGGTGTTGTATATTGGACTTTTGAAGGCCTTTGATGAAGTGCTACACACAAGGTTGCTTACCAAGTGAAGAGCTCATGGTATTACAGGAAAGTTACTGGCATGTTTAGAGCATTGGCTGATTGGTAGGAGGCAGCGAGAGGCGAAAAAAGATCCTTTTCTGGTTGGCTGCCAGTGACTAGTAGTGTTCCACAGAGGTCAGTGTTTTTATCTTGTATATCAATGATTTAAATGATGGGATAGGTTGCTTTCTCGCCAAGTTTGCAGGTGATATGAAGATTGGCAGGTAGTATTGAGGAAACAGGTGGCCTGCAAAAGGACTTGGACAGGTTGGGAGAATGGGCAACAAAGTTGCAAATGAAATGCAATGTTGGAAAATGTATGGTCATGCATTTTGGTAATAGAAATAAATGTGCAGACTATTTTCTAAATGGGGAGAAGATCTATGATGCAAGGGGACTTGGAAGTCCTTGTGCAAATCACCCTAAAGGTTAACTTGCAGGTTGAGTCAGTAGTGAGGAAGGTAAATGCAATGTTAGCATTCATTTCAAGAGGTCTAGAAGATGTTCTGAATGTACCACAGCTCTGAGGGGCCGAAGGGGCGAGAGCAGCCCCCTCCTTCCGGAGAATCACAAGAGCACTACTAATTCGGGTCTCGGACCCAGGCAAATGAGAGACAATGTAATGGTTTTGGCCAGGGCTCTTAGAGACACCTGTGCTGAGGGCATGACCCTGCTACATGACAGCTACCACGGATATGGACACCCTCGGGCAATGTGGGGGTGGGGATTGCATCACCCTACCTTGATGGACATCCACAACTCTGCAAGTCAAGATAAAAGGGGACTACAGAAGGCGGTACCCCAGAGAGACGCACCAAAAGGACTCGATCGCTCAACGCTCCCGTGATAGCTGGAAGCCAGTCAAAAGCCACGTGCGCTCTGTAACTTCTCTGCCTGGGGAGCGGGTGGCTGATAATACCGAGAAGGACTTCAAACTAATAACAGGGAAACAACGCACCCCTGATTCAACAGTGTTGCTTCGTCAAAGACCCGGGTTCCTCCTCACTCTCTCTGAAATACGTGAAACCCAGCGATTCCCCAAAAAGACTGAAGCCTGCAGACTTCTGAGTGACTTTTATATTCCCAACGGACAATATATTATCCCCTAGACAACAGTCGAGATTATTTCTTAATGATGATTATTGCTATACCGGTGCTTTAGATTGAGTTTTGCCGATGTATATGTTCTGAATGTTTGTATTAACCTTACTTTTGTGCCCCCCCTTTATGAATAAAACCATTTGAAAATAGTGCCATCAGACTCCAACGGACCTCTCTATCTTTGCTGGTGAGTTATCCAGTTACGGGATACGTAACAAATACAAGAACAGGCTTGTAATGCCGTGTGATGCTGAGGCTTAGTAAGACACTGGTGAGGCCTCACCTTGAGAATTGTGTACAGTTTTGGGCTCCTTATCTGAGAAAAGTTGTATTGGCAGAGGAGGTTCACGAGGATGATTCCAAGAATGAAAGGGTTTTCAGAAGAGGAATGTATGATAGCTCTGGGTCTGTACTCACTGGAATTTGGAAGGATGGAGGGGATGGGGGCAAACTCATTGAAACTTATCAAATATTTGAAAGGCCTAGACAGAGTAGATTTGGAAAGTGTTTTTCCCATGGTGGAGGAATCTAGGACGAGAGGGCACAGCCTCAGAATAGAGAGGCATTCATTTAAAACAGCAGAGAAATGTATTTAGCCAGAGGGTAGTGAATTTGTTACCACTGGCAGCTGTGGTCTATGGGTGCATTTAAGACTGAGAATGATTGGACATGGCATCAGAGATTATGGGGAGAAGGCCAGGAAGTGGACATGAGGAAGGGGAAAAGGATTAGCTATGATTGAATGGCAGAGCAAACTCAGTGGGCCAAATGGCTTAATTCTTGTCCTATGTTTTATGGCCTTGTGATCTAAGATGTTGGAATCCATTATTAAGGATGAGGTTTTGGGGTATTTGGAGGCATATGATAAAATAGGCCAAAGTCAACATGGTTTCCTTGAGGGGAAGTCTTGCCTGACAAATCTTTTGTAATTCTTTGAGAAAATAATAGGCAAGATAGACAAAGGAGAGTCAATGGATGCTATTTACTTGGAGTTTCAGAAGGCCTTTGACAAGGTCAGCATATGAATCTGCTTAACAAGATAGGAGTCCACAGTATTGCAAGAACAATGATAGCATGGTTAGAAAATTGACTAGGAGGAGGTTAAGATTGGGAATAAATGAGACCTGTTCTGATTAGCTGCTTATGACTAGTGGTGTCCTGCAGGGTTTTTTTGTTGGAAGTGCTTCTTTTCAGGTTATACGTCAATGATTTGAGTGATGGAATTGATGATTTTGTGGCCAATTTCACGACAATGCAAAGTTAGGTAAAGGGACAGATAGCTTTGAGGAAGCATGTAGTCTCCAGAAGGACTGAGACAGATTAGGAGAATGGACAAAGAAGTGGCAGATGAAACGTAGTGTCAGGAAGTGTATGGTCATGCCTTTGGTAGAAGAAATAAGGTGCTGAGTGTTTTCTAAATGGGGAAAAAATTTAAACATCAGAGGAGCGGAAAGGTTTGGGAGTGCTTGTACAGGATTCCCTAAAGGTTAACGTAGGTAGAGTTGATAGTAAGGAAGGAAATGCAATACCAATATTTATTTCAAGAATATTAAAATATTAGAACAATGATGTAATGCTGAGGCTTTGTAAGGCATTGGTTAGACTGCACTTGGAGTACTGAGAGCATTTTTGGACCCTTATCTATAAAAAGATGTGCTGGCATTGGAGAGGGTTTGAGTTTAGAATCTGTCCTTTCAAAAGGTCTTGACCGCATTGCTCTATCGCATGGCCTACTTTATGTGCCTTGAGGTAGAGAATCAGGTTTCGCCTGAGCTATTATTACATAACACTCTGCTTAATTGATTGCAGTGCTTGAGGTTGGATTTAAACAACAGGCAATTAACTATCATTAATTCAAAATGAAAGTGACAAGAGCAGACCAAACAACAACAAATTTTATACAGTGTAGTGTGGAGTATCTGAAATATCTATTTATACCAGCACCAAACAACCAACAGCAGCCAGTGTATCTGTTGTGTGAAAGTTCTATTCAAATGAGTCAATGAAACCATCTAAGCTCCTTGGACATTTGAAGAGAATACACTCTGATAAAGCAAACGAGAACTTGGCTTATTTTCAGTCACTTGTGAAATCTTTCAGAAAAGTGCATTTCACACCATGTTTGCCAGCACTTCACAATGAAGCAATGATGGGTTGCATGCTTCGTACAGTATTTCATTGCTTATTGCTAAATCTGAACAACCCCATACAATTGGAGAAGAACTGATCCTGCCAGCAGTAAGGGAGGTTCTGATTATGGTTTTGCATAAGACACCAGACCAAGTAATTAAAGCGATCTGCTTAGTGGCAACTCTGTTCAAAGACAAATAGATGAAATGTCTAAGCAAATGGAAGGCACATTGTGCAAAATACTTAGTATTACAGAAATTGCTCTACAATTGGATGAGTCAAATTTGTCAGGCAACAAATTTTTACTTCCTGATTATGGTCACTTCATAAAAGATCAGAGCATTGTTCAAGAGTTGTTATTTGCAAGAGAACTAGAAACCTATGTGAAACTGGTGTCAGTATTTTAAAGTGAAGGACGTTCTGCTCACCAGGTGGGGCACCATCAATGACAGGACACGACTGTGGAGTTATTAGATTCCTGTAAAAAGCTATACCTAACATATTTACCATTCACTGTGTAATTCACAGGCAACATCTTGTCGTAAAAAGCATAAGTGATCATTGAATGCTGTTAACATAGCGGTAAATAAAATAAAATCCTATGCACTATTTTGAGATTTTTGTATTGAGAATGATGAATGTTTTGAAAATTTGTTGTTGCACACAGAAGTCAGATGGCTGTTAAAAGGAAATTACCTGAGACACTTTTATGTGCTTTTTGAAATGGTGCTTACATTCTTTGAAGACTCGGATACTTCATTCAGTAATTAACTCAAAAATATTTGGTATGACATTGCTTTATTTGTCAGTATTATTTGCAAAGAAATTATGTGAATATTATCAAAGTCAAATCAGTCATCTCCACATTTCTGTCCAAGTTAACTCTATTTAAGTGCAACATTGGCTGTCACAATTGTTTCCAATTTCTGAACCCCTCTGAGTTGTATGAGAAAGATAGAATACCAGATGAAGGTTTGCAAGTATGCTCTACCCACCTGGGTGAGCTGTATAAAGACATGTCAGAGAGAATTCAGGATTTCAGATTTGGTAATAAATCCATTCCTGGAAACTTGTAATGAGGCATTAACAGGAAAGGAGGAGGGAGATCTGAACTCATACAAAATGACAGAGCTGAAGCCAAGATTTTAAAAAAATCAAGACTTTATTGCAGAGACAAATCAGTGAACACTATCCTGCACTTTGGATGTTCTTTATTGCATTTCTGACATCACATTTAGAGAAGCATGGTTCCAATGCGGTCTTTCAAAATAATGAAGCAGACTGCAAATTACTGAAGGTGCGAATCTGAGACTCCTGAGTGACATTCAGCCTGACATTGAGAAGCTGATATAATTGCACCAAGCCCATCCATCTCATTGAAAGATTAAGAAACAATCAAGTAGTGAGCTGTTAGACTACCTATGTATGTTCTAAAATTGTTGATGAAAATTGTGTATACTGTAATTAAATATAGAAATAATTTTATTTGTAGTTTTAAATAGACTTGAATATTTTTGCAGTTATTTGTCACTGCTTTGAACTTGCAGTTACTACTTTCACTGTGTATCATAAATCAAAATTCTTTATAGTTTTTTTGTAATGGTTACAGGGCTGTGGTTTGGGGGAAATGAGGTTGTAACCCAAAGAAATTTGGGAACCACTGGCCAAGAGGATTGGATGTGGAGAGGAGTTTCCTATGGTGGGGGAAGCCAAGGACCAGAGGGCACAGCCTCCAAATAGAGGGATATCCATTTAGTGGAGAGATGAGGAGGATTGTCTTTAGCTAGAGTGTAGTGCAGGCATGGGCAAACTACAGCCCGCGGGCCATATGCGGCCCGTTAAGCTTTTTAATCCGGCCCGCAGAACTTGATGAAATTATATTAATAAACCTTGTTAATGTTTTCCCCCGCAATTCTGGCATATTCCCAATAGATGACGCACTCTATATACATTTGTGGCGACCCATTTCCTGGCACATCCGAACCCGCTCACAATTAGATAGCCTACGGGGGTTTGCGAGCAGAGAGCTTTGGAGCCTCTGCGCCACGGGGGGGGGGGGGGGGTGCAGGTTGAGGGAGGCTGAAAAGGGAGGCTGGGGATTTCGAATAAAGTTTTTTTTCTTCGACTGCAGTTACCGACTCCGTGTCGTTATTTTAGCGCTGCGTGTAGCACACCGCTACACATTGACCTTTGTTGAGGTGTAGCGTATTACTCCACATTTGTGCTTTACTCTTTGTTTGGCTTGACCTATTTGTGTGAACAGGTGTTCAGCGTCATGAACATCAACAAAGCCAGCCACAGATCCAAGTTAACTGACCAACACCTCAGATCCATCCTGAGAATCGCCACAACAAAACTAAATCCAGACTTTGATGCGCTGGCTAAAAAGGGAGACCAACAACACTGTTCCCACTGAAATTAAAAATAAGTTTCTTCGTTGTGTTATGTAAAAAATGCATTTGAAAATATTTTTTCAATAAGCCTTACATGTTACATGTCATTTCTGTTAAGTGATGGACATGAGTAGTGCGCAGGTGCACGTACGTTCTCAAAATAAAAAATGCGCTCCAGATCAAATAACGCGCTCCGCATACTGGCGCGCTGTCACTGTTCTGTCCTTGTGCTGGTCGTTGTTGAGTTTTGGCACAGGGGACAATTGAATAAGAAGGAGCAGGACAAGTAGACCTGCATCTCCTACCGTTTTTGAAATAAAAACAGGCAGGAGGAGAGTGATGATGATAATATCTTGAAAGATAACAGAATTTTCAGTGCTTTAAAATAATAACTGTTACTATTAAAAAAAGCTGTATTTTATTCATTTAATTTTCAGTGTTTTAAAAGTCATTTCAATAAATAGCTAAATACCATGGGACTTCAAAGACAGATATTTTGTTGTTATGCATTTGTTCATTTTCGATTGAAATTAAAACACATGTTTTCTACATATCCCATGATATTTTATTTCCTCTTATGAGGTGTATTACCAAAACACTCCATCCATCTGCTCCTGGTCCGGCCCCCCTGTCAAATTTTAGAACCCTTTGTGGCCCTCAAGTCAAAAAGTTTGCTCACCCCTGGTGCAGTGAATCTGTGCAATTCATTGCCATGGATGACTGTGGAGGCCAAGTCATTGAATATATTTAAAGCAGAGGTTGATAGGTTCTGGATTAGTCAAACTGTTAAAGCTTATGGGGAGCAGGCAAAAGAAAGGGGTGAAGAGGGATAATAAATAGCCACGATGGAATGGCAGAGCAGGATCAATGGGTCGAATGGCCTAATTCTTGCTGCTGTGTTTTATGGTATTTATGGTCTAAGTATTGTCATGGGGGATCTTACATAACTATTTGTGTTGATAAAGATTCGAGTCAGTGAAAAGATAAATCATTGATTTATTCATCTGGAGAGTCTGTTGGTTGAAGCAGACATACAATGGGATGGGAAAATTTAACACAACTACAGTGTATCACTCCGAGTGAAGCAGAAGTGCAGCCTTTGACATATAAGAAATAATAAGCATTTTTAAAATTTTGTTTCAGGCACAGCTTAGACAAAATTTAATTCAGTAAAGGAGTATATAGAACTAATTAGGTTATAAATGTTGTTATATTCATTGGATTTAATCATCATGTACAAATTGCTATTTTCAATTGGTTTCTTATAGTATATTTTTGCATAACATCTCTGGAATCCCAGTAATATGTTATATCGGTTGAAGGGCACCTTGAATCTTAATGACTGAGAAGAAGTTAAGTGAAAAGTGTGAGAGAATAAGTTTCACTTTAAATTCTTGAGTGGTAAATTATTGCAGTGATTGTACCTTTAGTTATAAAACTTAGTTTGATTTTCATTCAACCCTGTGATTTTGAAAATTAAATTGAGACATTTTTTTGATTTGTAATTTTCTAGTGTCTCCTTCCTACATTTGGGTGTAGGAGCATTTATAAATTGAGTTCAAGTTTCATAAGTAACTGTGGCTTTTCTGGAGGAGATCATTATCTCAAAAATATTGTCATTGAATTTGTATTGATGGTAGGTTGTTCCGATACTGTCTACTGAATGGCAAATGGGAAGCACAATAGAAAATCCATTTTGTAGAGTGGACATTACCCTTAAAGGTGACATGAGATGGCAGTGGATCTGCAGTTTGGTTTTCTCATTTGCATTGGAAAATGCAAACAACACCTTGGGGTATTTTATATAGATGCTTCATTTGGTTCAGGAGATAATACATTCTTCAGTGCAGAGAATGTATTCAGGAATAAAATTAGTTGTTATTTTTGTAGATAAATGTTTATATTTTCTGCAAAATCCTTTATAGTGATGTTGAAATTTGCCATAACAACTCTTAACTGCAGCACTAAGGCCAGATAGATTGATTTGAAGAACCATAAATAATTGGGGAATAGGAATTGTACATAACAGCAATTATAGGAAACAAAGCCTTTTGTATAGGAGGGCATCAAAAATGTATTAAAACCCAATCGGGGTCTACATTACATAATTCTTATTGTACTGTTTAATGTAATTATGTGGATTTGCATTATGAATGGAACCTTTGACATACCAAATTGTAATATTGAACATTTAGTTTATTGAGGAGTATGCAGTGTTGTGAAAGATTCATTATTTAGTATATTTCCTTTTATAAGATACAGCAGAATGAAAAATGGTTATTCTGTGTAAGTAAGCAAATGTATTTTTAAAATGCATGTTGGCCTGGAGATGAATTCTAATTTAAACAAAATAAATCCTAGTTATACACTTGACTTTTAATGATATTATTTCCCTTTATTCTTTCCTTACGTTAATTTCTGCTTAATGAAAATGTGTGGTGTAGGTAGTCTCTCATTTTTCCAAGAGCACCAGTGGAAATCTCCAATGCAAGACATGAGTGTATTTGACACAGTTTAAATATTAGTTGTACCAATTGGGTTATAAGAGAATAAACTATATTAGAATATGTTATGATTATAAGTACCTAACGAAAACGTCAGTATGTACCTTGAGTTTAATTTTGTTCTTGCAATTACAGCAAACATTAAAGAATGCTTCATTACCATGGACAGCTCCAGTGCTTATTCTACCTGATATGGTACCTCAATGCAATTATCAAGGATAACTGCACTTTTAACAAAGAGCATCAGGGCCTCAAGATTTGCATTGTTGTTGGTTCTTGGATTTAATTAATACAAGCAAACAATATACAAAGTATAAACATAAATTCTACAGATGTTGGAATTCCAAAGCAACACACACGCAATGCTAGAAGAACTCAGCAAGTCAGGCAGCATTTGTGGAAATGAATAAACAGTTCACAGTTCTGGCTGAGACCCTTCATCAGGATTGAGAGGAAGGGGGAAGATGCCAGAATAAAAAGTAGGTGGGAGGGGAAGGAGAATCACTATTAAGGTGATAGGTGGAACTGTCGAGGGCTGGAGAGGAAGGAATCTGATAGGAGAGTGGGCCATAGGAGAAAGAGGAGTGACATCAGAGGAAGGTGATAGACAAGTGAGGAGAGGTAAAAGGTCAGAGTAGGTAATAAAAGAAGAGGGGAAAGGGATGAAATTATTTTTTTATAGAAGGAAAATTGATATTCATGCCATCAGGTTGGAGGCTACCCAGACATAACATATGGCTTTGCTCTTCCACCCTGAGGGTGGCCTCATGTTGGCACAAGAGGAGGCTGTGGACAGACGTGTTGAAATGGAACTGGAATTCGAATTAAAATGTTTGGCCACTGGTAAGTTCCACTTTTCGCAGATGGTGTGGAGGCGCTCGAAGAAGTGGTTCTCTGATTTACAACGGGACTCGCTATTATAGAAGCTGCCGCATCTGGAGCACCAGGCACAATAGACAACTCCAGCAGACCCAGAGGACTGTTTGGGTCCTGAGTGAAGATATAAACTAACATTTTTGTTAGCTACTTATCATCATATGTTTTAACATAACATTTCTTTTCTCTAATAATCCAGTTGATGCAGCCATCATGATGTGTTTTGAGAGGCTGATCACACCATACATTAACTTCAGGCCTCAATCCACTGTAATTCTATTACTACCAAAACAGGTCAATGGCAGTTGCCATCTCCCTGACCCTGCACTCATCTCTGGAGCATCTGGACAGTAAAAGCACCTACGTTAGACTATTGTTCATTGACTACAGCTTTGCCTTCAATTGTATAATTCCAAGCAAACATATTACTAAAGAAATTCCAATTTGTAAAGTAGGATCTGACTTATATATCCATTGTGTGCTGGTCCATATTCAATGAATCAGCAGTCAACCTAAATGAGTATATCACAGATGGCAGAATTCATCAGTATGTGCTTAGAGAATTGCAGGCTAAAGAAATCATTCCAAGTATTCTCCAACCGCAATCCACGGATAAACCGGGAGATCCATTCGCTGCTGAAGCCTGGATCTGAGAAGTTCAAATTGTGTGACCTTGGCCTGAAAAAATGGGTATGACCTCAGGGAAAGCAGTCAAAATAATTGAGGACATCCCCCCCCCCCACCATTTTCCAGGAGGTAGAAAATACAAATATTTGAAAAACAGACATACCATCAGACAGTTACTAGCCCACTTTTAAAAGACTCGGCATACATGAGTGGTGTCATAACAATGACCTCTCCCTAAATGTCAGCAAAACCAAGGAGCTGCTTGTAGACTTCAGGAAAGTGAAGCCAGAGGTCCATGAGCCAGAGCACGTTCTTTATTCGCTGCTACCATCAGGTAGAAGGTATAAGTGCCTCAGGACTCACACCACCAGGTTCAAGAACAGTTACTACCCCTCAATCATCAGGCTTTTGAACAAAAGAAGATAACTACACTCATTCCATTTCTGGTGTTCCCACAACCAATTATCTCACTTCAAGGGCTCTTTATTTTCTTCTTTCATGCTCTCATCATTTATTGCCATCTATTAATATTTCCATTTACAGTTTATTGTTCATTGATCCTGTTTACAGTTACTTTTCTATAGATTTGCTGAGTATGTCTGCAGGAAAAAGAATCTCAGGGTTATATGTGATGGCATGTAGGTACTCTAATAATAAATATTACTTTAAACTTGGAAGAACTTATAATATGATAAAGATAGTCTTGATCTACCTAACCATAACGTTTGTACTTCTTGACCTGCTCTGCACATTCTTTGTAACACCAGAGCCAGCATTGATTTTTCCCTTTTAAATGAGCTGTTTAAGGCTTCAAAGGAGAGAGGCTTCACTCAGAGAAAGCAAAGAAAAAGAAAAACTCAAGTAGCTTTCCTTCTCTTTATATCATTCTGTGGGTGAGAATGAGATTACCAGATGTTATGTTGCCTCCTGGGTGCCAGGGTCTGGTATATTTCAGATGGAGTTCTCAGCATAATGAAGTAGGAGGATGATTAGCCAGAAGTCGTGGACCATGCTGGTACCAATGACACAGATACGACGAGTGATGAGGTTCTGCATCATAAGGAGTTAGGTGCTAAGTCAAAGGGCAGAATCTCCAGGGTTATGATCTTAGGATTGTTACCTGTGCACATGCTAGTGAGTATAGAATTAGGAAGATTATATAGTTTAATACTTGGCTAAGGAGTTGGTGTAGGAGGGAGGGCATAAGATTTCTGGATCATTGGGCTCCCTTCCAGGGAAAATGGGACCTGTACAGAAGGGATGGTTTGCACATGAACTGGAAGGAGACTAATATCCTAGTGGGAAGGTTTGTTAATGCTGCATGGTGGAGTTTATATTAGAGTTGCAAGGGGATGGGAACCAGAGTTCCAGAACAGTTAGTGGAGAGGTGGTGGAGGCAGATGTTGGTAAGACATCAAAAGGTTGAGGGTGGAGTGACAGAATCGAAAAAGGTGAAGACAAGACTGGAAGTGTTGTATTTGAATGTGTGCAGTATGTGGAATAAGGTAGATGCACTTACAGCACAGTTGCACATCGGCAGGTATGAAGTTGTAGGCATCGTTGAATCATGGCTGCAAGATTATAGCTGGGAAATTAATGTCAAAGGATACATGTATCAAAAGAGCATAGACAGGAAGGCAGAGTGGGTGGTGTTGCTGTGTTGGTAAAAATTGAAATCACATCAATAGAAAGAGGTGACATAGAGTTGGAAGGTATTGAATCATTGTGGGTAGAGCTAAGGTTCTGCGAAGGTAAAAAGACCTTGATGGGAGTTGTATACAGACCCCCAAACATTAGTAAGGATGTGACCTACAAGTTACAATGGGTGATAGAAAATGCATGCCAAATGGGCAATGTTACACTTGTAGTCACGGGGTCCTTCAGTATGATGTAGATTGTGATAGTCAGGTTAGTGCTGGATTCCAGGAGGGAGAATTTCTTGAGTGCCTACAAGATGGCTTTTTGGAGCAGTTTGTGGCTGAGCCCACTAGGGGATTAGCTACTCTGGATTGTGTATCGTGCAATGAACCAGAATTGATTAGAGAGCTTAAAGTAAAAGAACCCTTAGAAGCAAGTGATCATAATATGATTGAATTCACCCTGAAATCTGAGAGGAAGTGGAAGTCAGATCTATCAGTATTACAGTGGAGTAAGTATGACTGAGGAGTTTGCTGGAATTAATTGAACCAAGACACTGGTAGGGATGATAGCAGAGCAGCAATGGAGGAATTTCTGGAAGCAGATTGGTAGGCACAGGATATATACATCCCAAGGAGGAAGACAATTTCTAAAGGAAAGATGACTCAACCATGGCTAACAAGAGAAGTCAAAACCAACATAAAAGCCAAAGAAAGGGCATATAATAGAACAAAAATTAGTGGGAAGTTAAAGGTTTGGGAAGCTTTTAAAAACCAACAGAAGGTAAGCATAAAAAGTCATTAAGGAGGTCAAGATGGATCAAAGAAGGCTAACCAATAATATTAAAGAGGATACCAAATGCTTCTTCAGGTATATAAAGTGTAAAAGAGAGGTGAGAGTAGATATTGGACTGCTGGAAAATGATGCTGGAGAGATAGTAATGGTGGGAAAGGAAATGGTGGACAAAGTGTATAAATATTTTTCGTCAGTCTTCGTGATGGAAGACACTAGCAGTAAGGTAGAATTTCCAGGTGCCAGGGAGCATGAAGTGTGTGAAGTTGCCATAAGTAGACAGAAAGTTCTTGGGAAATTGAAAGGTCTGGAGGTAGATAAGTCACCTGGTGCTCAGATGGTGTACACCTCAGAGTTCTGAAAAAGGTGGTTGAAGAAAGTGATCATAGAGGCATTAACAATGATCTTTCAAGAATCATTACATTCTGGAATGGTTCCAGCAGACTGGAAAAATTGAAAATACCACCCCACTCTTCAAGAAGGGTGAGAGGAAGAAAAGAAACCAGAAGCAAGTTAGTCTAACTTCAGATGGTTGGGAAGATGCTGGAGTCAATTATTTAGGATAAGGTCTTGGAGTATTTAGAGGCACATGATAAAATAGGCTGTAGTCAGCATCATTTCCTCAGCGGAAAATCATGACTGACAAATCTGTTGGAATTCTTTAAAGAAATAACAGGCAGGATAGACAAAGAAAAATTACTTTATGTTGTGTACTTGGCTTTTCAGAAGGCCTTTGACAAAGTGCCGCACCTGAGGCTGCTGAACAAGCTATGAGCCCATGGTATTACTGGAAAGATTCTAGCATGGATAAAGCAGTGGATGATTAGCAGAATGCAAAAGGGATTAAAGGGTGCCTCTTCTGGCTGGCTGCCGGTGACTGCTGGTGTTCCACAAGGGTCTGTGTTGGGACTTATTCTCTTTAATTTGTATGTTAATGGTTTAGATAATGGATTTGATGTTTGCAGATGATATGAAGATAGGTAAAGGGGCAGGTAGTTTTGAGGAAGTAGGCTACAGAGGACTTGGATTAGAAGAATGGGGAAAAAATGGCAGATGAAGTACAATGTTAGGAAGTATATGGTCATGCAATTTGGTAGAAGTGAAAGGATTTACTATTTTTTGAATGGTGGGAAAGTACAAAAAACGTGAGGTGCAAAGGGACAGGAGTCCTTGAACAACACACACAATGCTGGTGGAACACAGCAGTCCAGGCAGCATCGATAGGGAGAAGCGCTGTCGACGTTTCGGGCCAAGACCCTTCATCAGTCTGAGACCCCTCATCAGTCCTTGTGCAGGATTCACTAAAGGTTACTTTGCAGGTTCAGTCAGTGGTGAATATGGCAAATGCAGTGTTACCGTTCATTTCAAGAGGATTAGAACACAAAATCAGGGATGTAATGTTGAGACTTTATAAGGCACTGGTGGGGCCTCACTTGGAGTA
This sequence comes from Hypanus sabinus, assembly GCF_030144855.1. Lineage (NCBI taxonomy): Eukaryota > Metazoa > Chordata > Chondrichthyes > Myliobatiformes > Dasyatidae > Hypanus > Hypanus sabinus. The sequence continues at coordinate 101,531,884 of NC_082708.1, read as the reverse complement.
TTATGAGCAGGTTTGACCAGAGGACATAGCCTGAAAATAGAGGGGTGTTCTTTTAGAATGAAGATGAGGAGGAATTTCTTTAGCCAGAGGGTGGTGAATCGGTGGAATTCTCTGCCACAGGCAGCGGTGTGAGTCCAAGTCATATATATAAAAAAAGGCTGATAAAGTCCTGATTGGTCATGGGATATGGGTAGAAGGCAGGAGATTGGGACTGAGAGGAAAATTGGATTAACCATGATAACCAGAGCAGACTAGATGGGCCAAATGGTCCAATTCTGCTCCTATATCTTATGGTCTTATCCTGATGTGCCTAAGTATAAAATGTTTTGACAGGACATCATGCAAGCAAAAGTATCTTGGTACGTGTGATAATAGTAAACCAGTTACCATTTACCAATATGTTGTGTAAAAAAAAAGGGAAGCAGCCACTGAAGGAGTGGAGATTTGAGGCTTTGACTCGAGAGATTCTGGCAGTTTTGGCAGTTGGACTGTACAATCAAGTCAATCAAGATTTGAATTGCTCAGCAGAAAGCAGCTGATTGGGCAATCGAGGTGAGGTGACCAAACAGTTTGAAAAGCTCAAACAAATAAATAGAGGGTTACCTCAAGCGGAGCGGCCAGTGAAGGAGTGGAGATTTGATGCTTTGACTCGAAAGGCTTCGATGAGAAGAGTCAGAGGACAAGCTTGTTCCCAGTTGGTCTTTACAGTGCCTCCTGAGACGGTGATGTGCCCCTCCTGTGAGATGTGGCAACTCCCCTCCTGTGAGATGAGGGCAAACTCCCCTCTCCCGCAGAGTCACATCTGCCAGAAGTGCTTGCGGCTAGGTGATCTGGAAGACCGTGTGAGGAATCTGGAGCAGCAGCTGGATGACCTTCGACTCATAAGGGAGAATGAGGCAGTCATAGATGAGAGCTACAGGGAGGTAGTCCCACCTAGGCTGCCGGAAACAGGTCATTGGGGGACAGTCCGGGGGGGGGGGGGAGCGAAGGAGAGCAGACAGGTAGTGCAGAGCACCCCTGTAGCCATTCCCCTGAATAATAAGTTTACCGTCCTGGATGCTGTTGGTGAGGACGACCGACCAGGTGTGAGCCACGGTGGCAGGGTCTCTGGCACAGAGTCCGACCCTGTGGTGCAGAAGGATCGGACAGAGAAGAGGAGAGCTGTCGTCATTAGAGACTCTATAGTCAGGGGAGTAGACAGAAGATTTTGTTGACGTGAGAAGGAAAACCGCATGGTTTGTTGCCTCCTGGGTGCCAGGGTCCGGGATGTCTCTGACCGGGTGCATGACATCTTGGTACAAGAGGGAAAACAACCATAAGTCGTGATACATGTTGGGACCAACAACATAGGCAGGAAGAGGGATGAGGTCCTGAAGTGTGAGTTTCAGGAACTAGGCAGAAGGCTGAAGAACAGGACCTCAAGGGTGGCGTTCTCAGGATTGCTGCCAGTGCTACGTGATAGTGATGGTAAGAATTGGAGGAGATGGCAGTTAAATGCGTGGCTGAGGAGTTGGTGCAGGGGACCAGGTTTTAGATTTTTGGACCATTGGGATCTCTTCTGGGGAAGGTGGAACCTATACAGATTGGATGGGTTGCTCCTGAACTCAAGGGGGAGCAATATCCTTGCTGGTAGGTTTGCTAGCATGGTTCAGGAGGCTTTAAACTAATTTGCAAGGGGGATGGGATCCGGAGCGATAGAGCAGTGAAAGAAGTGCATGGAGTAAAGCCAGATCTAACATATAGAGAGGCTTTGAGGAAAGAGCAGCAGAATAAAAGGTATAAAGGTAGTAAGGTAGAAGGGCTAAAGTGTGTGTACTTCAATGCAAGGAGCATTAGGAACAAAGGTGATGAACTGAGAGCTTGGATACATGCATGGAATTATGATGTAGTGGCCATTATGGAGACTTGGCTGGCACCAGGGCAGGAATGGATTCTCAATATTCCTGGATTTCAGTGCTTTAAAAGGAATAGAGAGGGGGGAAAGGGGAGGAGGGGTGGCATTACTGGTCAGGGATAATATTACAGCTGCAGAAAGGGTGGGTAATGTAGCAGGAACCTCTTTTGAGTCAGTATGGGTGGAAGTCAGGAACAGGAAGGGAGCAGTTACTCCACTGGGGGTATTCTGTAGGCCCCCTGGTAGCAGCAGAGATACCAAGGAGCAGATTAGGAGGCAGATTTTGGAAAGGTGCAAAAATAACAGGGTTGCTATCATGGGTGACTTTAACTTCCCTAATATTGATTGGCACTTGATTAGTTCCAAGGGTTTAGATGGGGCAGAGTTTGTTAAGTGTGTCCAGGATGGATTCCTGTCACAGTATGTTGACAGGCCGATTAGGGGGAATGCCATACTAGATCTAGTATTAGGTAACGAACCGGGTCAGGTCACAGATCTGTCAGTGGGTAAGCATCTGGGAGACAGTGATCACCGCCCCCTGACCTTTAGCATTATCATGGAAAAGGATAGAATCAGAGAGGACAGGAAAATTTTTAATTGGGGAAGGGCAAATTGTGAGGCTATAAAGCTAGAACTTGTGGGTGTGAATTGGGATGATGTTTTTGCAGGAAATATACTATGGACATGTGGTTGATGTTTAGGGAACTCTTGCAGGATGTTAGGGATAAATTTGTCTGGTGAGGAAGATAAAGAATGGTAGGGTGAAGGAACCAGGGGTGACAAGTGAAGTGGAAAATCTAGTCAGGTGGAAGAAGGCAGCATACATGAGGTTTAGGAAGCAAGGATCAGATGGGTCTACTGAGGAATATAGGGTAGCAAGAAGGGAGCTTAAGAAGGGGCTGAGAAGAGCAAGAAGGGGGCACGAGAAGGCCTTAGCGAGTAGGGTAAAGGAAAACCCCAAGGCATTCTTCAATTATGCGAAGAACAAAAGGATGACAGGAATGAAAGTAGGACAGATTAGAGATAAAATTGGGAAGATGTGCCTGGAGGCTGTGGAAGTGAGCGAGCTCCTCAATGAGTACTTCTCTTCGGTATTCATCACTGAGAGGGAACTTGATGGTGAGGACAATATGAGGGAGGTTGATGTTCTGGAGCATGTTGATATTAAGAGAGAGGAGGTGTTGGAGTTGTTAAAGTACATTTGGATGGATAAGTCCCCGGGGCTTGACGGAATATTCGCCAGGCAGCTCCACGAGGTGAGGGAAGAGATTGCTGAGCCTCTGGCTAGGATCTTTATGTCCTTGTTGTCCACGGGAATGGTACTGGAGGATTGGAGGGAGGCAAATGTTGTCCCCTTGTTCAAAAAAGGTAGTAGGGATAGTCCAGGTAATTATAGACCAGTGAGCCTTACGTCTGTGGTGGGAAAGCTGTTGGAAAAGATTCTTAGAGATAGGATCTGTGGGCATTTAGAGAATCATGGTCTGATCAGGGACAGTCAGCATGGCTTTGTGAAGAGCAGATCGTGTCTAAGAAGCCTGATAGAGGAGATGACCAGGCATATAGATGAGGGTAGTTCAGTGGATGTGATCTACATGGATTTTATTAAGGCATTTGACAAGGTTCGACACGGTCGGCTTATTCAGAAAGTCAGAAGGCATGAGATCCAGGAAAGTTTGGCCAGGTGGATTCAGAATTGGCTTTCCTGCAGAAGGCAGAGGGTCGTGGTGGAGGGAGTACATTCAGATTGGAGGGTTGTGACTAGTGGTTTCCCACAAGGATCTGTTCTGGGACATCTAATTTTTGTGATTTTTTATTAATGACCTGGATGTGGGGGTAGAAGGGTGGGTTGGCAAGTTTGCAGATGACACAAAGGTTGGTGGTGTTGTAGATCGTGTAGAGGATTGTCGAAGATTGCAGAGAGACATTGATAGGATGCAGAAGTGGCAGATGGAGTTCAACCCAGAGAAGTGTGAGGTGGTACACTTTGGAAGGACAAACTCCAAGGCAGAGTACAAAGTAAATGGCAGGATACTTGGTAGTGTGGAGGAGCAGAGGGATCTGGGGGTACATGTCCACAGATCCCTGAAAGTTGCCTCATAGGTAGATAGTGTAGTTAAGAAAGCTTATGGGGTGTTAGCTTTCATAAGTCGAGGGATAGAGTTTAAGAGACGCGATGTAATGATGCAGCTCTATAAAACTCTGGTTAGGTCACACTTGGAGTACTGTGTCCAGTTCTGGTCGCCTCAGTATAGGAAGGATTGGAAAGGGTACAGAGGAGATTTACCAGGATACTGCCTGGTTTAGAGAGTATGGATTATGATCAGAGATTAAGGGAGCTAGGGCTTTACTCTTTGGAGAGAAGGAGGATGAGAGGAGATATGATAGAGCTGTACAAGATATTAAGAGGAATAGACAGAGTGGACAGCCAGCACCTCTTCCGCAGGGCACCACTGCTTGGTACAAGAGGACATGGCTTTAAGGTAAGGGGAGGGAAGTTCAAGGGGAATATTAGAGGAAGGTTTTTTACTCAGTGAGTGGTTGGTGCGTGGAATGCACTGCCTGAGTCAGTGGTGGAGGCAGATACACTAGTGAAGTTTAAGAGACTGCTAGACAGGTATATGGAGGAATTTAAGGTGGGGGGGGGGGGAGGCAGGGATTGAGGGTTGGCACAATATTGTGGGCCGAAGGGCCTGTAATGTGCTGTACTGTTCTATGTTGCCATTGTAGCATGATTTAAAAATAGTTTTGATTGTCTCATTGTGTGGAAGGTACTGGAAGTCTTTTATGTTCATGAAATTATGATCAAATCTGTAGGACTTGCAGGGAAATTCTCAAAAGGGGAAAGAAATGTCTGGGTCTCCATGATGCTCCCAGAAGATTTGGTTTAGACCCATGTGATATATTCCAAAGATCTTAGTCACTGTAGGTTAAAGAAATCGAGCAATATAATTCTTAGAAGTATACTTTCTGGCTGTCAAGCAAAAAGATGAAGGAAAGGATATTGATGTTGCTAGCTTCAAAAAACAGCAAATGTATCTTCTGTACTTCCTTGCTGTTGAGCAAAAAGGTAAAGCGAGAGGATATCAAAAGGAAGTCGTGCCATATTGTTGGGCATTCTGCTTGGTTTCAGTTGACGACACCATTGCTTGTGTATTGGAATGTTTTGGGGTTCAAATTGAAGTCCTATGAATGGAGCAAAAATTTGTAAGGCTGATGTTTAGGTGCAATCTTGAAGGAGTTTATATCTTAGAGATTTATCTTTTAGATGAGATGCTAAATAAAGGTCCTGCAGTATCTTTTAAATCACCAAAGAAAAATACAGTGCTTCATTAATGGAAAGTGCTTTGGGACATGCTGTGGTAGTGGAAGATGCAAATTAAGTATAATTTTGTTCTGCCTTTTTACTGGTTATTATCTATGCAACTGCATTTTCAGATCCACATATTTCTGGTAACATCTGAAGATCGCTGTCCCCCCGTATGGTTTCATTAGGGACGTAGTGATGAATTTGCACCATCTGCTGCAATTTGGTTTGAAAATACTTCTGCAGTGGTGACAGCACTCTCAATGGCAGTAAAGGTCACTGCTTTTCTTAACTTCAGTGGCTCCTACCAAATCACCAATGGTAATCATCAGCTCATACATGAGCAAGGAAAATTAGTGATTAGATAAATTCTCTAGCAATTTTGAATCCTAGCCTAATCATGGGGCAACTTATGATGACCAATTAGCCTACTAACTGGTACATCTTTGGACCGTGGGAGGTAAACCCATGTATACCACAGGGAGGATGTACAGATTCCTTACAGGTAACAATGAGGTTGAATAGCGGACTCTACACATGCTGTAATAGCGTCACGCTAAAGGCTGATTTTCACTTTTGCGCCACTCTACGCCGTAGCGAGCATGCGTTGGTGTGTGCCAAAACGCTACTTGGTGGTGGGATTTCTATGCCACTGTTGAGTTTCTTCATGAGAGACAGGGACAAGAAAATGCATTTCAAACATTTTCGCATGTTGGCAGGCAGATTTGCCGACTTGGTTCATCTATTTTGCATCGGTGTATGCACAGCCTACAAACATGGTGGAGAAGAGGCAACTGGAATTGCGTAGGAGGAAATGTGATGCTACCAAGCAGACCAATCACAGTTGTTGTGGTTTGTGTCGTCTTAATGCATGAATAACTTTTCTGGAGAGATGCACGTCATCCTACAGCGTAGGATATGGTGTAGGGTACGTGATACCTACAGCGTAGATGCAGTGCACAAGTATAAAACAGCCTTAACAGCTACATTACCATTGTGCCCTATTTACCATTAAATCCACCAAAGCTATCCATCTTGAACACATGTTCTGCTGCATGGGATGGCTGTTGGTGCATGTTGCAAGAAATGTTTGTTTATCAATTGAATTGTGTTTCCTGGTGTTTGATCTGAAGATGATAATGTCTGGGAAGTCCTTCAGAAGTCAAGAATGAGTCACAAATATTGAAGTTTCCATCACCCTACTAGATGTTCATCACAAAAAGAGAACCAACCCCAACCACGCCCTATCCGCGTTATATGTGGGGGATACATTCCTCGCAGTCTACGCATAATATGGATAATTATTTAAATGGAGAAAATAGGGATGTGTTCCAGAGGGCTTTCTAAATATGCTTTATCTGTAATTTACTCACACTTTTGTACCAATATGACATAAAAGCATTACCACACGGCAATATTCGTATTATATTTCATCAATTTAAGGTAATATTCAATGTAATAAATCATAAAAAGTTAACATACTAGGGTGTACAGTACTCAACAAAAGCAGCAGGTGTGTTCACTCTGGGAGATGAGTGGTTGTTGTGTCGGGCAGCTTTACATGGATAAGGTGGATGGTTGTGATTGTCAGGATCATATCAAACACAAGAAGGGATGAAGGAAGACTTACAGAACTCTTAGAACTGCCAGCAGCAGGAGAAGACACTGGATTGAAGATAGTGGTGAGGGTTTTTTGCTTGGCAGCATTTTGTTTTTCAGCATAAATTTGCTTGTAGGGGAGAAGGATTGTCGGCAGGGAACGACTGAAATGCTGACTCCGTTCTAAACTTGGGTCCATGTCCATCGCCATTTATGCCAAGTGTTCCGGCTTCCACCGTTCCCTCACCATTGGTAAACTCCTGAGATTTTCAAAATCATCTGTTGCTTGCAGCATCTGAAAGATACTTCGCCGTTTTAAAAAAAAATCCACCTTGAATGTGGATCACACCTCGGTTGAGTGGTTGAATCAGTGATGTTGTGTTAGGTGGCAGGAAATGCACTGTTAGGATGAATGCTGTCCAAATGTTTAGGATGGGCTGGCACACTGTCAAGCAACAAAAGAACTTTAAAGACAAGATTCTGTTCCCTGCAGTAGTGTCCCAGAGCTGTGTTACCTTCAGCTGATGCCGTGCTGTTTATAATTTCCATCTTTTTTTTCAAGTGTTAAAGCGGTTCTCTGCCGCTTGGCTGATGGCCCAGGACATGACATCGGACACTTAGGAAGCATAGTTAAATATTTCAAGCACAAAATCACTGCACCGTAGGTAAAACCAACAAAAGTTCAAGAGCACATCCACACCTTGCCAAAACCAATGCGAGACTGGCGGGAGTGAGACTGTGAGGCACATGCACGTGACCTGTATTGGCGGGAAAGCAGTGCTCCTTGCATAACTGAGTTCTGGATGCATATAAGGAGATGTCGGTAGAAATAGGTTCCTCGCATAACTGTGAATCCGCATTGTATGAAGACGCATATAACGAGAATAGGGTGTACCATCAACTGACTGCACCACTAGTGAGAACAAAAAAAGTAAAAAAGAACTGGGCAAAGAAAAGCAGGGACAGAAAAAAGAACCTTGATTTGTACTTTTCTTTATATTGAAAGCTAGCTCAAACTGGACAGATTAGTAAATTTCTTTGATAAGAACAGCCTTTGAGACAAGGACAGTCTGATTTATGCTGCCATGATACAGTAATAGACCAAGAAACTATCAAAAGTAAAGAACCAGTTATACAACAAGTAACTGAAGATAAACTGGATGTTTACAATCAGCTCATTGTACAGATATATAAGCAATCATAAAGAAGGGAAAACTACATGAAAAATGACAATGTACACTCTAATCCCTCCCTGGATATTAGGGAAAATAATTTTCTTTTGGTCTTTTGAACTGTGCTGCCCAGCAACACCCATCAAACCTGATTCAACTCTAACCTAATTCCCAAACAAATTACGATGATCCATTAACCTATGCAGTATGTCTTGGACAGTGAGTAGAAATTGGAGGACCTGGGGGAAACCCTTGCAATCCTTGGGGCGGGTGTATGGACTTTTTATAGAGGCCGCCAAGGTTGAATTCTGAATTCCAACAGACTGAGTTGTAATCGTGTTGTATTACTACGTTACTGTGGCGCCTTCTCAAACTGCAGGGTGAGTTCTACCTTATTATAATCACTGGCCCCTAAGGGTTCCTTGACCTTAAGCATCCCTAATCAAATCTGCTTCATTAAACAACACCTAATCTAGAATTGCCTTTTTCTTTAGTGGGACACAAGCTGCTGTGAAAAAAAAACCCATCTCATAAGCATTCTACAAATTCCAGATTTTCCCAATCTACAAGCCAGATTAAAGTGTGCTGTGAGGTTTCCTCTTCCGTGCATCCACCTGGCTAATGTGGAATGTCTTTGTCACTCTCCAGCTCAGTAATTCTATCTGTCTGATTGATTCCCTTTTCCCCTGTAACCATACAATGTATTCACTCTTATATGCCAGTCAACTCCAATTCTTTTGCTTCCTACCTGAACTATGGTAGCTACGACTAATGCTGGAGGAACTCAGTAGGTCTAGCAGCATCTGTGAAGGTAAATGGACAGTCGCTGTTTTAGGTTGAGACCATACATCTGGGCTGAGTTAATCTCCCAGCATGTTTTTGTGACCAACTGTACCACGGGCATTCTCTCAGAAAGTACAATCAGTAAAATAGAAATGCAGAAGATGCTTTAATTTGTACGACGATAGGCTTTTATTCCCAGTGGTTAGATCTCACTGAAAAATATTAATCTCTTAAGCATTATCTTATGATGATCAAACCTGAAAGTTAAATATACCAATGTGATTTTTAATAATGGTACAATTTAAGAACTAAGTAATCATCACATAGGCTGACATTTTAAAAATTACCCTCACAGTGTGATATTCACATTTGTATAAAAACATAAATTTGTCTCAAAATCCTCATGATAAGGTTTCAGTTCCTCTGAGGACCTTTGATTGAAACTTGCCTCATATTTGATGAGTTGTATTAAATTTTCAGCTGGCAGCCAAGTAAGATGCCTCACTAGAGGAAGGACAGACAATCTGTTAATTTTATTCCACAGAGAGTACGCCTTCTGCCGGCAGTTTCAGGATGCCTTCGATGTTAGTAACTACTCCCAGCTTCCAAAGGTTTTGCCATTTGGATTATTAAATCTGGTTAAATCTGATGTAAGAACTATTCTTTAACTTATTTGCCAACTTCAATAATTTCAAAGCATCTACAAATAATCAGCCATATAACACCTTATGTTTGCTATTGCCGAGGGGTTACAGTAGTAATGGGGATAAGCTCTCACTACTTCTTTAATGCTCCCACTGGATGCATCTCAATTAGCCTCTGACAAACAAGTCCAGCTGCTGGCCTTCACATGAGACTTGGCTATTAAATCTGGCGGAACTGTTTCTACTGACAGGACAAGGGGCAAGAGTGGGTTACGGGCACCTTAAAACCAGCCGCTTCAAGCAGATGGGGCTCGTCAGCCATGGTTGGTGGCTCATTTTGGAGAAGCCAAACTCTGATCTCAAACTTCCGCTGCCTTGTAGCTATAAGCACTGAGGGAAAAATCTGGAGCTCGAGTGCCAAAGACAGCCCTATGTTGAGTTTGATGCTGTCTGGCAACCCCTGTGAAGCTGCTGGTGCCAAACTGTACCAGTCTGTGCAGTTCGTTTGGGTTCTTGAGAAGTGTGGAGAGGGGAAGCCTGCTATATGGCTGACAGCTTGCTGTCTATATTATACTGCTCAGGTTTGTGTATGCAACATTCATGATTTTGTTTTAGCGTGTCGCACCAGACAAGTCAGCCATTCTTGTCTGGTGTGTGCTGTCAGGATTGGTCCCCTTTCAGTTTAACCAGGTCACAATATGAATGTTCCTGACTGGACCCTTTTTTTTAAAACGAGGCCGAGAGGCTGGCTCGACACTCAACCCAGCACAGATGGAAAACTTGCTCGGGGGGTGGCCCGACTTGGATTCGAACTCAGCAGCTTTTGCTCTGGAATCCAGCGCTGATGCCATTGTGCTACCATCCATGATCAATCATGACCAAGTGAGACCTCACTCACTCAATTACTTTATGTATTTTGTATGATAGTGGCAGTAGGAGGAAATCTGTATTCCCAATTTGAACATAAATGCTGTACTTGCACTAAGTCTTCCTTGGTGCTGTTCTGATAGGTATTGAACCCACGATCCATGGTCTGTGTAGTTCATTAGGCAGTTGACGGTGATACTAGTCAAGATAATTGTGTTCCTGGAATTGTTTCTTATGTTGGTATAGATTTGGAAATAAAGCTAGGTTTATAAATAAGTTCTTTTGTATTACCCTCAAAATCATTGTGCTATGTGAAAGAATTCTGTTGAAGCATCATTATCCTGAAACATTAAATCTGTTTCTGTCCCCACATTTGCTGCTTGACATGATTTCTGTTTTCATTCTGTATTTCTAGCATCTTTTTTTCTTGTTTTACTATTGAGTAATGCAGTTTATGCAAAAAACGTCATTGTGTTTATCTCATGTCAATATCATACAACTCTAAAATCAAATTCTTCTTACAAATGGATACATTAATCACAGAAGTGCTCAATTATATTCCAAGGGATTACATGTAATCTACTCACTGAAATAAAGGAAATGTCGAGAAACAACTGAGCATAGCTATGATGACATTGAGTGCGCCTGTTTGAGAGCATGAAATGAAATCAATAGATTAAGCCCAACTAGTATAAGTGTGCAAGTGCCCTTACTTTAGGGAGATTATACTGTATCGACCTACACTATAAGGACTAATTACTTCACTACTTCAGTCTCTTCCTGAAGGGGTTTACCTGTCATTAAGACCTATTTTGAGTGGTGGGTTCCTTTTCTGAAACAAATAGGAAGTACTTCCAGCTAATGAAGAGATAAAGCACAATTTATTTTTAAGTGAGGCATATTGAATTCTGAAGAGTGATTCTTGACAGAGATTTATGGCTTAAAAAAGATTTCCAAAACACAAGTGTAGTTCTTACAAACTAGAAAGACATGCCAATGGGTTGCAGATAAATAAGTCATTCCTTATCGAAACTGACACGGAGTATTTTGTTTCTTTTCTTTCTCCTCCCAGTTCTGTCTTCTGATATTTATACTGTCAATCTACTAGTTGACCATCTGTATGTAATGTTTCTCAATGGCATTTATCAGGTGAAGTGGATAGATTATTTATTAGGCTAGTGTGGACCCTCTAATTTTAATGGAATACTTCATAGTTCTAGTAGACCAATATGGGTGTGGTCCGTGCCCAAGTGGTTAAGACGTAGGTCTAGTGATCTGAAGGTCGCTAGTTCGAGCCTCAGCTGAAGCAGCGTGTTATGTCCTTGAGCAAGGCCCTTAACCACACATTGCAACGACACTGGCAGCCAAGCTGTATGGGTCCTAATGCCCTTCTCCTGGACAACATCGTGGCATGGAGGGGGGAGATTTGCAGCATGGGCAACTGCTGGTCTTCCATCAGTCATCATCAAAAATCAATGGACAGCTGAAGAAGACCAATATGGACCCCACTTTTGCTGTTGATTAAGTCAAGGGGGTGAGTAAATTACTAGTTAGAAATTTAAGTCAGTGAACAAGTAACATCTTGATTCTTTGGTAGTTTCTGTTGCTGTGCTAAAATGATGAGATGAAAGTGAATATCCATTAAATAGCCCAACTTGTGTTCGGTATGCAGATAACTGTTGCACATTGGGCACAGAAATATCTCCAAATTGTTGAATTATTATTTGTACTTTGTTAGAATTTGAAATTATCTTTAGTGAGAAGTGCTGTGTTGTCAAAATTGTTAAGCTACCAGGAAAATTCAGGAATTTCTGTTGTCTTATACTGCACCCAAAATAACAGATTGAAGCTTCAAAATGTAATAAATAGCATTACATTTGTTAATGGGAGAATGAAGTAATTCACTGTCTACTCAATCTTTTTGTTGTGAGTACGATTTTCAATTCCTCTGAAAGTATCATTTTGCTGCTTTGTTTTTGTGTTCAAAATCAAGAGCAGAGAACTATTGGAGCCTGCTTTGCTGGCTGCATTAGGCAGTGCTTTCGCTAATACTCGTGAAGTGGCAAATTGAATATTTCTCGCAGCTGGCTTTGCAATGGAAGAAGTGGTGCAAAGCCACTGACAATTGATTATAAATCTTGTGCAAAGTCCTAATGTAAGCAAATTTAATATTTTTACCCTTGTCATTTTGGCTGGAGTAAGGAATCTGACCAGGAAGTGGCGGTGATAGTTAAGTCAGGTGGAAGAGCGAGGGAAACTTCACCACTGTCATAGAACTAGTAAATTAAGTAGCTTAAAACATGATGTTTGAAGGCCCAACATAAGAGCAATCAGCTTTTGACGTGCTTGAATAATTTTGAAAAATAATATCAGAAAAAGAAAGACCCTGCAGAATGAGGTTCAACTCCAATCCCTCTTTGCCCCACTGCTCAAATATGAGTGCAGAAAAATCAGCAAATCTGGATTCTTGCTTATTAAGTGATTAATATCTACACTTGGCAGTTTCAAAGTAAATTGCTGAATGAATTTTTTAATGTCATTTGAAACACATGATGTTGCAAAGAAGAGCTTGTGCAGCATTTTTTAAAAACTTGCATGAGTAAGATTATTTGTCTTGTGAGATAGCAATTTGGCATTTTGACAGAACAGCCTAATTATTAGTTGTGCATATTTCTACATTCTCTTTTAGAAATTGAAGTTTTGGGATTATGAAATTATTAGATCATTCATGTAATGAAAATGATACATGATTGAGTTCATTAATATTACAGATGATACGCAGTGATACAATATGCATTGCAGTACTTTGTTAATAGTGTAATTTGTACCTTGAATGAAATACTTAATGGATATTTAATTATACTCACTTTGATGAAGGTTGACATATACGCACTCCAATGGAAAGTGACTATTATTTCCTCTGCAACTTTAAGAGGGGATCAGAAATGTAGTGAAAGAATCATTGAATTGTTATGGTATAGATGAAGGGCATAGGCCCCATTAAATGTATGCCGACATCTAAAATTGGAATCTCATAAGTCCCATTTCCCTGCTCTTTCCCCAAAGCCCTTAAAGTCCTATGTACCCATCTAGGAGTTCTTTCTTGAAGGCACTTAGTGATTCTGTATTTTGCTTCTCTGGTAGGTAAACAGTCAACAGTTTGGGCTGAGACTCTTTAGCAGGACTGTTGAAGGGTCTCGGCCCAAAATGTTGACTGTTCTCTTTTCCAGCCTGGTCTGCTGAGTTCCTCCAGCATTTTGTGTGTGTTGCTCGGTTTCTTATAACTCTTTATCTCTGAGAAGTTTTAGATCAGTCCCATTTTGAACTTGCCTGTGCTATTTACTCCAGCCTCTTCTAATCATTCCACATATTCCCTCTGACATTACTCCTCTTTTAATACTATGTTTTTGTTGGCATTTCTGCTTTCACCTGAAAGGTAGGTAACTGACCATTTTTGTTCCATATTTTGTTGGTAAGATTTGATACCTCAAGGTTATATTTACATTTTTAAGTGTGTCTCGATCCTTTGATTGCATTTTATGCTTCACTGTTTCTGGTGAAAAGCAAGCATAATGGTCAAATTAAATGTTAGAGTACTGTGGTCAGACAAGAATGATTTCAAGATAAAGTGAACAAAGCAGTGTTAGGCAACAGAGATTTAGCCAAACTACTTTTCTTGTTCTGATATACAAAGTAGTTAGAGTTCTGCGCATACATTTTAAATGAATGGACTGAACTCATTTGAGCAATATTTTTATGCCAGGGTAAGTCTTAGTTCTCAGTGGACACCAACATTCTCTCTCAAACTCTCAGCAGTAAGCTAGATTTAGTAGAAGGTACCTCAATTCGACTAAAGTTGACGGCGATCCTCAATTATTTATAAATTAATTTCTGGTTAAGTCGTTCCAGGTGTCTTTCATGATTTTGTTGCTCTCTTTTGTTGCTCTAAAAGGCTGTTAGGAGTAGTATGAGAAGTTTTGAGCTAAACAAGCTTGTTTATTCCAGACATATTGCATTTTATGGATCTTTTTGGAATATGCACATCTGTGATTGTGAGCCTACTAGGATAAAGTAGTAGAAGAGGGAACATGAAGAGCAGAGCTTACCCACCTAATCTGCCTGAGTGTCCATGAGGAGCAATCTCTGAAAGGATTGAGATTCCTTAAACATAACATTATTAAACTTCGGCCACAGTTGTTGTCCTGGGCTCTAAAGGTACTGTTCGTTCTGTATGCAGTTCTTTTTGTATGAATTTACTTCCTGTATGCTGGCTGCCTTTTACATAATTTCCTGCACAGGCAATTCAGATTTTCTTTCAAAACACACGGAGGAAAGTCATCTCTTTTGATCAACTCGTTATAGGCCCTTAAAACTGCAATATCTGTGAGTGTTAAGGTTTCTTACTATTGGCAAACATTTAGTAGATGTACTTTGAAGGAAGTAATATGTTTATCACTGTGCCACGAGTTCATCCTGGTCTACACAGCATAGTTATGGAATGTTGCATTTGGGTATTACCTTGGTTAACACAGATTGTGAGAATCATTGATGGCATTCGTGTCTGAAGGTAGCGATTTTGTATTGAATTTAATACATATTTTACTTAGCTTTCTGCAGTTTCACAAGTGTTTCTCGTTAAAATCCCTGAGGACAGGTGTTTTCTCAGGTGTTTGTACATGTGCATTGCGAGGGCAGTAAAGCGATAAGGTAACTCGTCTTCAGAGGTATCGTCAGTGGACTGGAGATGCATTTCGATGCCGTATGCTACAATGTCAGCATCTGATTTGAGCAATGTCGATTGCCAAGTCCCGAAGTCAGGTCAGAGTGTGGCACATCAATTGCGTCTTTGAAATGCTCAAGCAAACCCACAGTTAGCATAGTTGAAGCACAAGCCCGCACCAGAGCTGAGTGGCAAGAGTGCGAGCAGCGTATGCTACCTGTGCTGGAAATGCGAATGGACAACACTTGTGTACAGGCAACATTAAGTGCATTCAAGGAGAAGCATGAAGCTGATGTTGCCTTAGCAGAGGCAAAGGTATATGAAGCAGCAGCTGGCTTAGACGGTGGTGGCAATCTCTGGGAAAGTGACTGAAGAACCGACCATTGCTGCAAGCCCTCTATTAAGACATGGTTGCTCAACAGAGGATGAAATCAAAGCAGCAGTAAAGTTAGGAGCCAGCTTCCTGCTTTGCTTCTCTACAGATTTTTCCCAGTCCTCATCCTGGACTTGCATTCCCTGCTTCAGATTCAAAGAAAGATGAACTGTAATTTAAGGTAGAAAGTGAGAAGTGCATGGGTGTTCACCACTCACTAAGAGCACACTGGGGGCTGGGCAATGCGAAAAGTGCATCAGTGGCTCACCCTTCAACAGAAGCTATGGCAGAACCAACAGCACAGCTGTCATTCGCTGCACCAGGATGTGGTGATAAACCACTACTGGACAATAGTTTGTGTGAGATGCTGAGAGTGGCCAGAGAAGCCCTGAGGCGGTCATTTTGATTGAGGACAAGGCAGTCAACTAGAGAGTGGTGGAGAAACTGGAGAGTAACAAGGAGAACTGGAGGAACAGTAACAGTATGTTACAGAACATGGATGAACACACAGTGCAGCAAGCACCAGTGGTCTTCAGGAAACTGTGCCAATAACCAATTGACACTTCAGAAGAATTAGACCCAGATACAGCTGTAAATTCAGGGCCTGTACTGTGGCTGCTGGTTCCAGCGCACCTGCAGTGGAGCATGACACGGAGCCAGCTGAGTGTCCATCAGATGCAGCTACTTCCTTATGAACTGTAACGATGTGTTGTTGAACATCAGTAGCTGCTGGAAGAAGAGTCAATGGATTTGTCATGGAGCCAATAAGTGGGGAGATCAGCTTGCCCCTGCCACCTTTCATTGAGTGCAATAACAGAATGAAGTCCCAACTCCTGAAACTGCACGTGCTGACAAGGCTCCTGACTTGACTCTTCAGCTAAGATTCTCCCACTGCTTGGCAGAGGCACCATCTGTTTCCATAAAGCACGTGAACAGCACAGTGCCTGGCACGATATACATTATGCCTAATGACTGGACCTAGATTGGATCATTGTAGGTAAAGTCTGCCTTGATGATGCTCATCGGCCCAATGTCAGTGCATTTAAAACAAACGTCCGGAGCGTCCAAGTTATTTCAGACCCTGTGAGAGTAGTATCTATATGAAAGTGGAGATTGTAGGAGTAGCCAAAGACAGCTTTGCAGTGGTTGGCACATTTGTAAGCAACCTGTCAGTGCAGAGCAACTAAATCGCTCTTGTTTTTCAGACAGGTGTATGGAAACAAAGTGCAGTGCATCGCAAAACAGGAACTCCTCTCAATCTAAAGTTACCTTAGTGAACTCTGTCATTGTCTTGACCCTGAGGAGTTACTGTGAGTTGGACAATGTATTATGAGGACACATCTTACTTCAGAGATACCTTAGCCAATCGTCATCCTAGTTGACACAAAGTACACTGCAGATGCTGTGGTCAAATCAACACGGACAAACAAGCTGGAGGAACTCAGCAGGTCCGGCAGCATGCGTTGAAATGAGCAGTTTATGTTTCAGGCCGAGACCCTTCATCATCCTAGTTGAGCACTGTGTCACCAGTCTGCCCATCAGACATTATCACAAACAAGTATGATATCAGGCCGACATTTTTGAAGTGAGAATAGTTAAAGATTGTGCAGTAAGAGTACTTTAAGATTAGTCTCTGCAACTGTTCTTTCTTTGCCAAAGATGTAATGAAATGATCATTTGTCTTTTGGTCTCAATAGTTAAGTTTGGTATCTTAAAGATGCCATGGGGGGAGTGTCTGACCTCTTGAGGTGCTGTTTATTTTGCATGCTGTTCAATTTGTGACAACATCACTTCCTGTACATACTTTGCCTTTTATATCATTTCCTACGCGGATAATTTGCATTTCATTTTGAAGCACATGTAATCCAAGCTCCATCCACTCTTTATTTGCCCTTGAAACAGCAATATCTGTGAGTCTTAAGCTTTCTTAATATGGGTAAGTATTTAGTTGATGTACTTTGAAGGAAGTATTATGTTTATCATTTTTCACTATTAAGTTATTGTTGTGCACGAGTTCACCCTGGTCGATATGTCATAATTTTTGGATCTTGCATGTATATATTATCTTGGTTAACACTGATCATGAGAATAATCAATAGTATTAATATATTAGAGCACAGTGATCCTGTATTGAATTTAATACACAATTTACTTAACTTCCTGTAGTTTCAGAAGTTTTTCTTCTTAAAAACACTATGAAGGGATTTTTGAGGTGTTTAACTCCTTGCCTAACTTTGTGTTCACACACACACCACCCCCCCCCCCCCCAACCAGCCAACCAACCAATAGAGTTGTAATTACAGAAAACAAAGGGTTGCCCTTCACTGGCAGCAAAGGGCACCATAGTTGTAATCTTGTGGGTCTGATAATTTCAAGGTGATGTTGAACAGTATTTGCAAGGTCTTTGAAGTTTTTAAACAAAAGATTCCTTTTCACAGTGGGCCTTCATTTTGTCCTGCCAAATCTTAAGCTGGAGATCTGAACCCAATGTCTTGCTCTAATTTTAAGCTTCATTGTGAAGCAGGCCACTATTGTGATTTATGATGGAGTGGGGGGAGAAAAGAGAGAGCCCACTCTATATAACTGCATGATGCTGTGTAGGTCAATACCGGTAACCTGACAGTAGAAGTCCTCTGTGGCAGTTTTTTTTTCAAACATATCCATCTTTCCAAAAATAATAATGCCTGTAATTGAACATGGGCAACAGCTGGAGTACCAATTAGTGATGTATGAATGATAATGTGTCTTTTTATGCTCAAAATATTTATGAAGCAAAGCATGTTTTGTAGCTTCATTAGCTTGTCAAGTTATATGTATGAACCAGTCTCTGTTTTTGTATCCTCTTATAACAATGCTAAACTGTAATCCTTTTATCACTCCATTCTTTCTTACAAGATGAATCACTTTGTATTTCATAAAATAGATAGCACAAACAAGGAGAGGTGGAGCGATTGAGTGTTAATTAACATTAGAATAATCCCCCAGTCAGAATGGCATATTGCCGAGGTTGCAAAGGAAGGAAACATTGGGAATTTTGGTTCTTATTCTGTTTGGACCCTCCTTTAGCTGGACTACAAATCTTACAATCTGTTCAAAACTCAGGGACAGGACTGGGGGACAAATGATTCTCAGACTGGACCAGCCTCTGCAATTCTGGCATAACGTGCTGTACTTGTCCAGAAGAGTGTAAGGACATGGGTGCGTGGCGGTGCCCGTGGGGAAAATGAAATGGGGTAACCATAGGATTAGTGCACAAATGATTACGGTTGAACACTGACAAGGTGAACCAAAAGCGGCTGCTTCTATGACTGTGTGACTCAAATTTCAACATTTCCAAATGACACAGAACTTGGAAATGTGAGTAACACTGAGCAGAACAGTAAGATGCTACACATCATTGAGGTCATCTCCAAAAAGTGATGCTCAAGAAGGTAGTATCCATCATTAAGGACCCTCACCATCTTGAAATGCCTCTTCTCATTACTGCCACCAGGGAGGAGGTGCAGGATCTGAGGTCCCATACTCAATATTTTAGGAATGGCTTTTCCCCCTCTGCCATCAGATTTCTGAGCAGGTAATGAACACAGGAACACTACCTCACTATTGTTGTCATCCTCATCAAGTCAACTCTCATTCTCTTTTGCTCCGAAGAAACAGTCCTAGATCGCTCAGCCTATCATCATAAGACATGCCCTCCAGTTTGTTTTGTTTCAGACCATGATAGCTTGAAAATAATAGAAGGACAGTTTATTCCTCCTCCTTTTGCTTTCAATAAAACACTTTTATTAAACCGTGGAACAATAAAATGTACAAAAAAAGGACATAAGATGAACAAATGCACCTTTGATTGGACCCAGAATGGCAGTTGTGTCTGAGCATGCTGTCATCTTACCAGATACTCACAGTTATAAGTATTTGCTTTTAAAATTGAGAGCTTTGCCCAATGGTGTGTGAATGACAGCTTTGTAGTGAAGTTAAATGCAGTATGAAAGAAATATGAGAACAATGGAAAGACAAATGTGCTTCTCTATATGAGTTAGACAGTATAACATTAGATAACCATCTGAACAGATGTGCGACAGAGCTAGCATGGCATAATACATGCCATGTCTTCCAGCCTTTCTGTACATTGATTTGCATGCACAGAATAAATAATTTATTTTATTTTCTGTGGCAGACTGCTCTCAACCAAGTACTCAAATCCATTTGTATATTATGAACTTGTCCTCTTCTCTAGCGGTTCCCTTGGCATCTAGCCTGATTTGCTTCCTCTAGTTTTATGGCTTTTGAAGTGGTTGTTAACTCATGTTCCGATGACCAAGCACTAAAAGTTCTAGTAAATAATCATCACATAAAACATACAGACACTAAAAGTTAATTCTAAAACATAAAATATGATAAGTAATAATAAAACTATGCTTCGTTGCTTGATCTGCTCTGGAAGAGCCTTCTCAGATCCAACCTCAAGGCAAACAAGATTCCTGATGGTCTAACATAAGTTGCAGAATCTTTCTGTCATAAGCAGACAATTTTGTTAAAATTGTACAAGGCATTGGTAAGGCCAAATTTAGAATATTGTGTGCAGTTCTGGTCACCGAATTATAGGAAAGATATCAATAAATTAGAGAGAGTGCAGAGACGTTTTACTAGGATGTTACCTGGATTTCAGCACTTAAGTTACAGAGAAAGGTTGAACAAGTTAGGTCTCTATTCATTGGAGCGTAGAAGGTTGAGGGGGGATTTGATCGAGGTATTTAAAATTTTGAAAGGGATAGATAGAGTTGACGTGAATAGGCTGTTTCCATTGAGAGTAGGGGAGATTCAAATGAGAGGACATGATTTGAGAGTTAGGGGGCAGAAGTTTAAGGGAAACACGAGGGGGTATTTCTTTACTCAGAGAGTGATAGCTGTGTGGAATGAGCTTCCTGTAGAAGTAGTAGAGGCCAGTTCAGTTGTGTCATTTAAGGTAAAATTGGATAGGTATATGGACAGGAAAGGAGTGGAGGGTTATGGGCTGAGTGCAGGTAGGTGGGACTAGGTGAGATTAAGAGTTCGGCACGGTCTAGGAGGGCCGAGATGGCCTGTTTCCGTGCTGTGATTGTTATATGGTTATATGTTATAAGCAGACATTATTTAGCACCAGCTAAACAAGCAACAGAAAGAGGAACCAATGTTAGTAAGTAAACATCAGTAATCTTTTAGTCAGCAGCCATATTGGCTATGTTCCCTTTGTTGTTGGAAGCCTATTTGAAAAAATGATGTAATAAAAAAGCTGACACAAATGAAGCATATTTACAAATCAGTGTAAATGATATTACATGCAAATATAAATGTAATGTTCTTGGCCATTTCATTAGTACAAGTGTTCTGTCTGCCTCTGTCATTTATAGTGTCACTTCTTGGTGGTGGAGTCTGTGGGTGGTCATAGAAGGCAAGGTCAACTAACCTGACTCACCTTTGATTGGTACCATCTCGGCATGGCAAGCACGTTCTGCACTGACTTGCTGATGGACAAAGAGTGGCAGTGATGGGAGGATGAATGCTAATACTTTCACAAAGGATAGCAGATTTGTCATTGCCACATCTACAAAATTATAATACTCTTAGCAATCCGAACAGTAGTTGGAGAACACTGTGCAAGCCTATCTACTCCACAGCCATGGTGACGGGAGGCTCATCTAGATAACAGGAACTAGAGTTTGGTTGCTATAAATTTTTGTTCTACTACAATATTCAGACTTCAGTTGGCACTGTCCACAAGTTACTATATAATAGCTAAGTTTAAATGTATTCCAATAGAATTGCTCACCGTGTAGGCTTGAAGAAAAGAACCTCCTTCAGTATGCTGCCACTTTTTGTGACTTCTGTGACACAAATTATGAGTGGCTGCTTCCTCTTTTTTTTCCCCAGAGTTGTGTGCATGCACATTTGGTCCACCACAATATAGTCCTGACGAAGGGTCTCAGCCCGAAACGTCAACAGCGCTTCTCCCTATAGATGCCGCCTGGCCTGCTGTGTTCCACCAGCATTTTGTATGTGTTGTTGTTTGAGTTTCCAGAATCTGCAGATTTCCTCGTGTTTGCTCTAAATTCGCTACTGCGAAGCCTCTGCCAGCGATGCCTACGCTGAAGAAGTTTAAATCTTCTCTTCAACGGGAGTTCAGTGAAACCCTCTATCGCTGCTCCCCATCTATAATTCCTTCAGCCCTTCAACTTTTCGGTCATATTTTGACCCAGACCCGCTATTACTTGACTCTGCCTCCCGTTGTTTCTCCCGTCGAGCTCTGAGGGTGACACTCTCCGCCAAGAGGAGGTACCTGGCGTCCCTGTCACAATCCCTTCCACGCCTCCGGGACACCTTTCTCTCAGTCTGCAATGGACCTGTCCGTTATTTCATCCTCTGTCAGATCCATGCGTGCAATCACTGTTCTTTGATTTTATCACATCCTGCAAGGATCACAAGATCTTCCATCTGCAGACCCCAGAGAACGGACTTCATATCATGACCCCGGGCCCGGCCGTCAATCTCGGCTGCCCCAGCGACCCAGGGCATATTGAAAACCTGGACTCCAGCACCATCACAGCGTGTTCCAATGGCCATGGATCTGCCCCGGCTGTTGATCTCAGCTGCCCCAGCAACCCAGGGCAGGGCATTTTGAAAATCCAGACTCCAGCACCATCACCACATGTTCCAATGACCATGGACAGCTTCAAAGCGATTGTGCAACCACCAACTGCGACTCCAGCCTTGAACTCCAGGCCGGGTCTTCACATGCTGAGATTGTGACTCCCGTCTCCCCTTCCCCCACCACCACTCTGCAATCCCCTCTCCCTCAGATCCCATCGTCACCTGGGCCCTCAGAGGCTCCATCTTCCTCTCACCCCAACCCTTCCTTCTCCACTGACACTACCAGCCTCCCTCCCCCCTCTGATCCCATCTCTCATCCGTGCCGGGTCTTTACCATTCCCTCCGACCTTCAGCTCTCTGAGGCAGAGTGCTCTGTCCTCAGTAAGGGCCTCACCTTTGTCCCCCTTCGCCCACACCTCAGTGAGTTCCACGTAGGCCATGACGCTGAACTCTTCTTCCTCGGGCTCCGTCTCCGAGCTTACTTCTTTGACAAGGACTCTCCTACCCCCACTGATGACCCCTTCTCCTGTCTTCAACCCTCCTCCTCTTTATGGACACCCCGCTGTGGTCTTCTGCCTGCTCTAGATCTCTTTATTGCTAATTGCCGATGGGACGTCAACCATCTTGACTTCACCACACCCTGTTCCAATTCGAACCTCACTATAAAACTTGCTGATAAGGGGGAGCTGTTATTGTCTGGCGTACTGACCTCTACCTGGCCGAGGCACAGTGACAACTCTGATACCTCCTCTTATTTACCCCTTGATCATGACCCCACTAAGGAGCACCAGGCCATTGTCTCCTATACCATCACCAACCTTATCAGCTCTGGGGATCTCCCATCCGCTGCCACCAACCTCATAGTTCCCACACCCCACACTTCCTGTTTCTACCTCCTAGCCAAGATCCACAAACCTGCCTGTCCAGGTAGAACTATTGTCTCAGCTTGCTCCTGCCCCACTGAACTCATTTCTGCATACCTTGAATCTGTCTTATCCCCCACTTGTTCAATCTCTTCCCACCTATGTTCGTGACACTTCTCATGCTTTGAATTTTTTCAATGATTTTAAGTTCCTTGGCCCCAACCATCTTATTTTCACCATGGACATCAAGTCCCTATATACCTCCATCCCCCACGGAGATGGTCTCGAAGCTCTTCATCTTTTCTTTGGATTCCAGACCGAACCAATTCCCCTCTACCACCACTCTCCTCCGTCTAGTGGAATTGGTTCTTACTCTCAATAATTTCTCCTTTGGCTCCTCCCACTCCTCCAAACCAAGGGTGTAGCCATGGGCACCCGTATGGGTCCCAGTTATGCCTACCTTTTTGTTGGCTATGTGGAACAGTCCATGTTCCAAGTCTATACCTTTGCTACATCAACGACTGCATTGGCACTGCCTCTTGCACGCATGCTGAGCTCGTTGACTTCATTAACTTTGCCTCCAACTTTCACCCTGCCCTCAAATTTACCTGAATATATTTCCGACACCTCCCTCCCCTTTCTTGATCTTTCTGTCTCCATCTCTGTAGACGGCCTATCTACTGATATCTACTATAAGCCTATAGACTCTCACAGCTACCTGGACTATTCCTCTCCCCACCCTGTCTCTTGCAAAAAGGCTATCCCCTTCTCACAATTCCTCTGTCTCTGCCGCATCTGCTCTCAGGATGAGGCTTTTCATTCCAGGACGAAGGAGATGTCTTCCTTTTTTAAACAAAGGGGCTTCCCTTCGTCCACCATCAACTCTGCTCTCAAACGCATCTCTCCCATTTTCCACACATCTGCCCTCGCCCAATCCACTCGCCACCCCACTCGGGATAGGGTTCCCCTTGTCCTCACCTACCACCCCACCAGCCTCCAGGTGCAACGTATAATTCTCCGTAACTTCCGCCACCTCCAACGAGATCCCACTACCAAACACATTTTTCACTCTTTCTGCTTTTTGCAGGGATCGCTCTCTACGCGACTCCCTGGTCCACGCGTCCCCCCCATCCCTTCCCACCAATCTCTCTCCTGGTACTTATCCTTGTAAACGGGACAAGTGCTACACCTGCCCTTACACTTCCTCCTTCATCACCATTCAGGGCCCCAGACAGTCCTTCCAGGTGAGGCGACACTTCACCTGTGAGTCGGCTGGTGTGGTGTACTGCGTCCGGTGCTCCCGGTGTGTCCTTTTATATATTGGTGAGACCCGACACAGACTGGGAGACTGTAGCGAATTGGTCTGCCAGAAAAAGCAGAATCTCCCAGTGGCCACACATTTTAATTCCACGTCCCATTCCCATTCTGATATGTCTATCCATGGCCTCCTCTATTGTCAAAATGAATCCAAACTCAGGTTGGAGGAACAACATCTTATAAACTGGCTGGGTAGCCTCCAACCTGATGGCATTAATGCCCCTCCTCCCCTTCTTACCCCATCCCTGACATATTTAGTTGTTTGCCTGTTCTCCATCTCCCGCTGGTGCTCCCCCTGCCCTTTCTCCTGAGGCCTCCCGTCCCATGATCCTTTCCCTTCTCCAGCTCTGTATCACTTTCACCAATCACCTTTCCAGCTCTTAGCTTCATCCCACCCCCTCCGGTCTTCTATCATTTCGCATTTCCCCCTCCCCCCACTACTTTCAAATCTCTTACTATCTTTCCTTTCGGTTAGTCCTGACGAAGGGTCTCGGCCCGAAACATCGACAGTGCTTCTCCCTATAGATGCTGCCTGGCCTGCTGTGTACCACCAGCATTTTGTGTGTGTTGATGCTCCATTAATTAGCAGGTGGAACAAAGTTGGAATTTGGTGCACAGCTTGCAGTGGGAACAACAGACAGGTGATAATGAGGCTACGGAACTTTACCTGCTATGTTAGAGATAATTGAACTGCATGGTTTGCTAAATATTTCATACAGCTTGTGTCATCCACAGTGAAGGCTGATGCAAGGTACTTAACTAGTTCATCCACCATTTTCTTGTCTCCTACCTCCCCAGCATCATTTTCCAGCAGTTCGATACCTGCCCTTGCCTCTCTTTTACATTTTATACATCTGAAGAAACTTTTGGTATCCTTTTTAATATTATTATGTAGCTTACCTTTGCATATTTTCCTTCTTTATGACTTTATTGCCTTCTGTTGGTTTTTAAAAGCTTCCCAATCATCTAGCTTCCCCCCCCAAACACATTTTTTTCTCTATTATATGCTTCTCTTTTATGAATTCTCTTTTATGTTGGCTGTGACTTCTCTTTGTGTCATCCTGCCTTTGGACTACTTCTTTGGGATGTATATATGATGCACCTACTGAATTGTTGTCAGAAATTCCAGCCATTGCTGTTCTACCATCGTCCCTGCTAGTGTTCCCTTACAATCAATTTTGGCCAGCTCCCCTTTCATGCCTCTATAATTCACTTTATTTTACTGTAATGTTCATACACCTGATTTTTTGCTTCTCCTTCTCAAATTGCAAGGTGAATACTAGCATGTAATGATCCCTGGCCCCTAAACTTCCATTTCTTTAAGCTCGCTAATCAATTCCGGTTCATTGCATAACACCCAACCGAGAATAGCTGATCCTCTAGTGGGCTCAACTATAAGCTGCTCTAAAAAACCATCTCCTAGGCTTTTGAAAAATTTCCCCTCTTGGGATCCAGAACCAACCTGATTTTTGTAATCTACCTGCATATTGAAATTCTCCATTGTAACATTGCCCTTTTGCCATGCATTTTCTATCTTCCATTGTAATTTGTAGTTTACCACTTTACTACTGTTTGGGTGTCAGTATGTAACTCCCATCATGGTCCTTTTACACTTGAAGTTTCTTAGCTCTACCCACAATGATTCTACACCTTCCAACTCTGTCACCTTTTTCTAATGACTTCATTTCATTATTTTACCAACAGAGTCTCACCACCCCCTCTGCCCAGCTGCTTGTCCTTTTGATACAAAGTGTATCCTCAGATGTTAAACTTTCAGCTATATTCTTTTCAGTCTCACTACACACTGCCTCTGTTTGTAAACCAACTACCCAATCCTCAGTGCTATCACTCCAATTCCCATCCCCTTGCCAAATTAGATTAAAACCTCCCTAACAGCTCTAGCAAAAAACCTGCCTGCAAGGGTATTGGTCCTCCTTGGGACCAAAACGTGTTACCCATACTTTTTGTGCAGGTTGTCCCTTCCCCAGAAGAGATCCTGTTGATTCATAAATCTGAAACCCTGCCTCCTACATCAGTTCCTCAGTCATGCATTAATTTGCCAAATCATTCTATTTTTGCCCTCACTGGCGTGGCACAGGCAGCAATCCAGAGATTTCAACCTAGCTCCCTAAAGTCTCTCTTCAGGTCCTCCTTCCCTTTCTTACTGTGTCACTGGTACTAATATGTACCAAGATTTCCAGCTGCTCACCCTCCCCCTTTTGAATGCCGTGACCCGATCCGAGACATCCCTGACCCTGGCACACAGGGAGGCAGCATGCCATCCAAATGTCTCTATCACACCCACAGAATCTCGACTCTGACTATGGTATGTCCCATCATTACTGCAGTCCTCTTCACTGCTCTCAGCCACAGAGCCAGAGAACTGGTTGCTGTGGCACCCCCCCCCCCCATCCCCCTCAGCAGTATCCAAAGCGATATACTTATTATTGAGGGGAACGACGACCATAGCAGTACTCTGCACTGGCTGCCCATTTCCCTTCCTTCTTTTGACTGTCACACAGTTACCTGCCTCCTGCTACCTAGGGGTGACTACCTCCCTGTAGCTGCTGTTTACCACTTCCCTCAGTCCCCCGTATGAGATGAGGGTCATGGTGCCAGTTGCTCATCATGTTTTCTGATGATCTGCAGCTTGCTGCACTTGGTGCAGTTGTGGTTATCTGGGAGGCTTATACATGACCCAGTCCGGAGTTCACCAACTCAGAACAGTTCCATAGCTGCTCCCCTGTCTTCCCATTACCATCTTTTTGTTGTCCTTACCTCTGGTGCCTTGCTCTATAGTCTCTGCCTACATGGAGAAGAATAAGCAGATAATCAGGTTTTCTGAAATGCAGTCAAGGGATGGAATGGTAGTATTTTTGTTGGAAGTGTAGCAGTGGTTAAGTACGTTGGGTCCTATGGTCTTCAGGTGATATGCTGATGGTAGTTGGGTAGAGATCTTTTTCAAGCTAGCCTAAATAAAGTCCCTGGTAAGGATGTGAAAGGCAACAGAATCATGGCACCCAATTCATCGAGTGCTAGAGCACCATCTGCTTTTGGCAACATGCAAACTGCAGTCAGCGTCACAGTGGTGAACTCTCTTGGTAAGTAGAATGGTTTATTATCACTGGCTTGTGTTGTGAAATTTGTTAACTTGGCAATAGCAATTCAATGCAATACATAATATAGAAGAAAGAAAAAAAGTTAAATCAATTGCGGTATACATATATTGAATAGATTTAAAAAATCATATAAAACAGAAATAATATATATTAAAAAGTTGAGGTAGTGTTCACGGCTTCAGTGTCTATTTAGGAATCGGATGGCAGAAGGGGAGAAGCTGTTCCTGAATCACTGAGTGTGTGTCTTCAGGCTTCTTTCCTACCTGATGGCGACTGCCCTTTTCTAATGCCACCTGATGGAGTCCATCTGATGGAGTGTACTTTTAGTTTTATAATTTGTTTCAACAAACTCAGACAACGGAGAAATTTAATTTGTGTAGTTACTGGGAGCCTAGATTTTTTTTAGATAAAGGTTTGTGCTATTTGTATTCATTATGTTCTTCCATTCAAAATGTAATAATTGAGTGAAGATTTGGTTCTGGCCGGGCAGTTTGAAATGACTTTCCATTGTAAAAATTTTATTCCTGACTGCTGTTGCTATTTTGTTCTATCTCCTTTGATTTCAATAGATCTTATTTTTACCATTTTTATTGGTAATGTAAGTTTTTAAGAGGAACAGTTAGCCTGTTTTCTTCAATTGATGCTTGGTACAATAACCATTCTGCTATTGTTCACATTCTGTTACATAATTTCTTAGTGCACGTAGGAGCAATCTTGTGATGTTTTATGGACACTTTGTACACCATACCACTGAGGGAGTAATTTTGGTAGCGATTGTACATTTTCATTTCCTCTTACTTTTTCAAAGAGATTTATTTTCCATGAACGTGACAAATGATTTTTGAATTGGTCAGGAAAACCATAGTGAAAAATAAAATGAATGATTTAGTTTTACAGTGCTTTGACAAAAGTATTCAGCAGCGTTTGAGCTGTTTTGCAAGTGGGAATGGGCAAATCTTACTCAGTCATGTTGACCACAGCTAATAGACACTTATCCAAAAGGACTACTGGTTTTAATAGTGGTGAGAGGTGGTTCAACTAAGAACTGAGCAAAGGGGGGTGAGTACTTTTGAACTGCTGCCATTTCAGTATTGAATTTTTACAATTTTCCTTGTTTTGGGGGCTGTACTGTGGAAGTAAAAAAGGAGCATGTGATTCACAAATAAAAATTCTCAATTAAATTGATCAAAATCCCTGGTTGTAGTAGTAATTTATGTGAACAAAGAGTTGGAGGCTGAATACTTTTTCAAGGCACTGTGTGTTAGATAGAAATCTGATTAGGATTTCTGACTCCATCTTGTGAGAACGTTAATAGGCACTGACAGCAATTATAAAGAGGTTCTTTGACATGGGTGTGGAATAATTTTAAATCAGATCAGGCCATTCAAGTGCCCTTGTGACAAAAGAAATAAAGAGCATTGGGGAAGTCCAAATTGCTTAGGCCAGCTTCTAGTCTGTATGAAATAATGCTATTGGTCAATGGAGTAAACCTCAGGACTATCTGTGCATGTGGAGTCAAAAACTGAGGAACATGTTGGGGTTTCTGATGTGTATGAAGAAGTAACCCTTGTTCACTATGCGATTACAGATTTCAGTGTGTTGCTCTTGAAATCCCATTAATGAAACTCAACCTAGAGAAACAAGGAAAAACTTTGATGGTGTTTGATCTTTTAGAGAACTCCCAGTCGTCGTAGCTTCCAGCAAACCATTGGAACTCACCTGTAGGCTCAGAAATTCCAAAGAATATATTAATCACCTTAAGGAGCCTTGAAGAGTAGGCATACCATAATTTTCTTCCCCTTTCATGTTGTGCGCTTGTGAATAGAGGAGATCTATAGGAATCAGTATATCAGTGATTTTGATGAGGGATGTAGTACTATATTTCCAGGTTACCTGACAATACAAAGCTAGGTGACTATGTTGGCTGTTAATTAAAGGATGTGTATGTGAACAAGTGAAGTTAATAGGTAGGTAAACAGGGAATGAAGCAATGTTGAATAATGTGAGGCTATCAAATTTGGTAGGAAGAATAAAGCAGATATTTTGTTAAAGATGAAAATTGAAAGATGTCATGTTTGGAGTCATCTGGGTGTGCATGTAGATGAATTACTGGAAGCTAATGTGTGTGTAAAGGAAGCAATTAGGAAGTCAGTTTTAATGTTGGCTTTTATTCCAAGATAATTTGCCTTGAACATGAGCCAAAATGTACTCCATGTTATCTCAAGCAAAATTAGGTCAATTGAAACAAAGCTTTAAAAATATGAAAAATTTGTTCGGAAGGCACAAGTGGAAGTAGATGTGGTAGAAATGATTGAATACTGGTGAACTTTCAAGCCAATGTAGAAAAGTACAGATATTTTCATAATACAAAGTGTTTTTCATAGCAAATCTATCGCTAATGTTCCTAACCACTATTGTCTGTAAGGGATTTGTATGTTCTCCCCATGACCTTGTGGGTTTTCTCTGGTATTCCAGTTTCCTACTACAATGTACCTGTTGGTAGTTGACTTGGTCATTGTGAATTATCCTGTGGTTAGGCTAGGGTTAAATTCAAAGATTCAAAACACACTTATTATCAAAGAATATATAAATTATACAACCTTAAGATTTGTTTGCTTACAGGCAATTACGAAGCAAGAAACATGAAAGAACCCAATTTCTTTTTTAAATCCAAACCTCAGAGCCCACAGAGAAAGGGGGGGGGGGAAACGCAAAGTAAATCATGCAAAGAATAAAAACAACGGCACTCTGAACCAAATTGAGTTCTTATATCCAAATTCTCAGAGTAACCTAGAGTAGGCCCAAAGCTACAGTATTAGTTCATCATATTTGTGGGGCAAATTACTGCAAAGTTTGCAGATGCAAGGCACAGCAGCTTCATGGAGAGATGGGCCCCTAGACTATCTGTGCTCCAAACCTCGCACTAGGACCTGGCCCAGCTGTGGCAAATCACTTCCGGTCTGAATATCACTGCAGGAGAAGTCATTCTCGACCTCTCCAAATTGGCTTAGCGCCATGAGTAATCCAACCACGCCTGCACCCTGCCTTCCAGTCTTATCTGGGCCAGCATTTAGACTGTCTAAACAGCGTCTTGTACCTCGTATTAGGACCCAGGCCTCGCCATGGCAAATCACTCTGGGCCGAAAACACACTGCCCAGCAATTCACTTCGGGCCTGGATTTTGCGGCCGTAGAAGGCATTCTTAACCTCTCCAAATTGGCTCGGCGTTCAGAGCGATGCACTCTCACACTCTGGCCAGCTGAGTGGGAATCGGAACACTTCTGACCCATCTTCTCCTCTCTGAGCTATTCACTCCAACAAACATGACTCCAACTCCAAATGTGTCAATATTGCTGCGCACCAGCAGGGCACGTCTCGTGAATTCACTTTGCCTTCACTTGCCTCCTCATTGTTGTGATAGTTCATCACAATTTACTTCAAAAAGAAGGTTATTAATAATGTTTTTAACCAAATTCCTTTGCTTTTGAACGAGCAGTAATGTCTTCGGTAGTGCCATCTTAAATGGGGGATTGCTGGCTGGTGTGGCTCGGGGGGGGGGTGGGGGGGGAGGCCTGTTGTGGGCTGTATTTCAGTCAACAGATAGATAGCATTACATGTCAAATAATGATGAATTAAGCTGAGTTAATGCAAGAGGAAAAATGAAAATGGCAATTGCTATTTGCAATAACAGAGCACATAAAAAGCCAGTTCTGTATTTGAAGGCAACAGCGATCACACAATGTGTTGTGCAGAGTTGCAGGTATGCAGCACATGTACATTCTGCTGATTAAAATTGATCGTTATAGGTACAAAAGAGTATTGAATAAGTTAGTGTTTTATTGCAGTATATGATGATTTTACCATTGCAGGGTACTTATTTTGCATTTGGATCAGTTAAAGGTATATTTTTAACTATTCATCATGCAGAAATCTGTTGTTGGGAGTAGATTGCATTAACAACTGGGTGAAATTGCACTTGGAATCTATATGAATGATTCACGCTAGTGCATCTGACCTTTAAAGTTCAAAGTAAATTTATTATCAAAGTACATATGTCATCATATACGACCCTGAGGTTCATTTACTTGCAGGCATACACCATAAATCCAAAAAACACAATAGAATCAGTGAAAGACCACACCCAACAGGATGACAACCGATATGCAAAAGGTAACAAATTACAAATACAAAAAAAGTAATAAATACAAAGCAATAAGTATCGAGAGCATGAGATTAACGGTGCTTGAAAGTGAGTGCACAGGTTATGGAAATAGTTCAAGTGATGAGGCAAGTGAAATTGAGTGAAGTTATCCACACTCGTTCAAGAGCCTGCTTGATTGAAGGATAATAACTGTTCCTGAGCCTGGTTGTGTGGGTCCTGCGGCAACAGTGAGAAGAGAGCATGGCCTGGGTGGTGAGTATCCTTCAGGATGGGTACTGCTTTCCTGCAATGACACTCTGTATGTGTGTACTCAACAGTGGAGAAGGGTTTACTTGTGACAGACTGGGCATTATCCATTACTTCTGTAAACTTTCTGTTCAAGAGAATTGGTGTTTCCATATCAGTCTGTGATAAAGCCAGTCAATGTACACTCCACCACACATCTATTGAAGTTTGTCAAAGTTTTAGTTGTGCTTAATCTTTGCAAACTCCTAAGGAAGTAGAGATACTGCCATGCTTTCTTCATAATTACACTTACATGCAGGGCTCAGGAGAGTTTCTCTGAAATGATAACACCAAGGAATTTAAATTGCTGACCCTCTCCACCTCTGATCCCCAGATGAGGAATGGCTCAACGACCTCTGGTATCCTCCTCCTGAAGTCAATAATCAGCTCCTTGGTCTTGCTGACATTGAGTGAGAGATTGTTGAGGCATCACACAGTCGTATTGTCAGTCTCCCTCCTATATGCTGATTTGTCACCACATTTGATTCAGCCAATGACAGTGGTGTCATCAGCAAACTTGAATATGGCATTGGAGCTGTGGTTAGCCTCACAGACTTGAGTGTAAAGGGAGTAGAGCAGGGGGCTAAACACACAATCTTGTGGTGTACCTGTGCTGTTGAAGATTGTGGAGATGTTGTAGCTAGTCCGAACTGACTGGGGTCTGCAAGTGAAGAAATCGAAGACCTTGGCCTCAGATGTGCAAGTAGTAATGATGCTATTGACATAACTCTCATTTCCAGAGTTCTTGATGTGGTTTGCAGCTTAAAGTGACAATGTATGACTCTTTTTGAACGGCTTCTGTAGGACCAGGACATCATTGTGAGAGTTTGTAACTCTCCTTGCTTTTCAAAGAGACTTGCTGCTGATATTAGGGGACCTGACTAGCCGTCTTTATTGCATACCACAGGCTGTTCAAGCACCTTTCAAACCACAGAGTATGCTAAACATACTTGAGTGCTTTCTCCAGTATATGGCTACAAAGATTCCCATTCAACAGATCCCTCACTAGTGCTTCCAGCTGCACTTCATTACTAGAAGCATTGTTATAATAATAACTGATCATTTAGGATAGCTCATGAACCTTAGGATAGGAGGAAAAGGTGTTTTTCACAAAGAACTTATTTCTTGATGGTCTAGGAATACAGCCCTTGTCCTCAAAGGAGCCATACAACTAGATATTTCTGACAGTTGATGCTGCCTGGTGGGATAGTTCCTAGGGTGAGGAAAGATGAGTCCGGGAGAAAGCGGTGAATGTGTTGCATCATATCATGGATATCCTTCTTTATCCATGTAATCACTATGTGACTGTAGTCCCTTGTCCTTTCACATACTGTACCACCCATGACCCTTTCTTAACATCTGATGCTCAACACATAAGACAAACAATTCCAAAGAGACACATAGGAGCAAAATCATGATAGAGGATGATATAAGTTATAGCCACTGCTGGAAGGAGAGCAGTGAGAAGACTTGTAGCCTGATTGTCATCAGCACCTGAAGTAGAGCAAGAAAAAGGGGATTTGGATGCTTCTTAGAGGATGTCCCTGATAAACAAGCACAGCTTCAGCTCCCTTCTGAGCAGAGACACAGATACCCTCCATGTGGTATCCAAGGGAGATGCTTCTCACAAGGATCCTGTCAAAGTACAACTCATAAGAAGACAAGCAGAACTCCTCCAAACTCTAGTTGTTACATAATCAGGTGAAGGCCCCAATGATGCATAGAAGCATAAAAAACCTACAGCACAATACAGGCCCTTCGGCCCACAAAGCTATACGGAACATGTTCTTACCTGAGAAATTACCTAGGGTTATGCATAGACCACTATTTTTCTGAGCTCCATATACCTGGCCAGGAGTCTCTTAAAAGACCCTATCGTATCCGCCTCCACCACCGTCGTTGGCAGCCCATTCCACACACTCACCACTTTCTGTGTGAAAAACGTACCCATGGCATCTCCTCTGTACCTACCTCCAAGCACCTTAAAACTGTGCCCTCTGATGCTAGCCTGGGAAAAAGCCTCTGACTATCCACACAGTCAATGCCTCTCATCACTCCAAGGAAAAAAGGCCGAGTTTGCTCAACCTATTCTAATAAGGCATGCAACATCCTTGTTAATCTCCTCTGCACCTTTTCCTATAGTGAGGCGACCAGAACTGAGCACAGTAATTTCTTGTCTACTGCTTTACAGATCTGACTGCACTGATGGACATGAATCGTTTACTGAAAATGCTTGTTGCATCTAGTTCCACTGTCTTGTAGTTCTCCCTGACATTTTTCATAGGAAGGTGAAATATATTGTTGCGTTGTTTCAATGAATGAAGATCCTGACAACTAGAAGAGATAACTGTAATCATCTTCTGCCAGGCTGTTATGGTATCCTTGGTGTGTTTCCTGGTTAACCTCTGATACACCTAACTAAAGCTGTAGTTGCGAATCTCTTAATTCAATTTTGCCTGGTCCCCAACACATTACAGACATCCTCCTTATTTTTGGTATCACTCTGCCACTGTATTCCCATATCCTTCCACATACCACCTGTGTCCCTTCCTTTGAAGCTTACATTTTGTTCAAGTTTAAGCATTTTATTGTTCAGACACACTGCCTAACATGCTGAGTATTTCTAATTTTCAGTTTCTTCTTATTGAGAGAGTTGTCACAGGGATCTGTAACCTCTGTAGCTTTAGCTCCAGATGTGCAACACATTAGGATTAATCTGGTGATCAAAGGTTAAGGTGATAATAAATTTCAACTTCCTAGTCTTAGGATCATTCTAGGATTGAAGATAATCTGTGCCGTAATGCCCAGTTTGTGGTTCACAGCTGTGTTTGGTAAAACGCCAGCAAGGCAACAGAGTAATTTTGAAGGAGGTTAGTTTGGAGATCTGTGCTTCCTTGCAGGTACAGGGTTCTGTTGCCCCAGTGTTTATCAGAAAAGGGAAGCACTCAATAGCTGACCTCATCACTCCCCCTGGCACTATGCTCCCAACCTGCTGAAAGTGACAGATTTCTATTTCTTGCAACGCTATATTGTAATGAGATGGATACGTGGTGCCGTTGGCTTACTTGGTGAATGATCACATGTTTGGTCATCAGCAGATGCTAGAAATCGTGATGGTGCCTGGATTGCCATCGTGTTACATTCAAAGGTCATCCATTTAGTAGCAAATGTACAGCTCTCAACCTCATATTGTGCAAGGCATGCCTGTCAATTTTGCCTGGTAATGTCAAAGTGCACTGGGGGCCTAGAACTGCATGTAGAACACCATCAGTCACCGATCTACTGCTCTCTGCCTTCTGTGGGCAAGACCCAATTCTGAACCCATGCTACCAAGTTTCCATCGATCCTATGCCTTTCTGGATGCGCCCACCATAGGGAACCTTGTTGAATGCCTTACCAAAATACATATAAATCACATTTACCTCTGTACCTTCAGTTACTTGCTTGTCATCTCCTTGAAAAAGCTCAATTAGGCCTATGAAGTACAACCTGCCCCTCAAAACTATGCAGAACATCCCTAATAAGACTGCTTTTCTAAATGCTTGTTAATCTTATCGCTAGGAATCCTCTCCAACAATTTGCCCAGCACTGATGTTCTGTAGGACTCATTGGTCTGTAATTCTCAAGAATACCCCTATTACCTTTCTTAAACAATGGAACAACATCTGCTATCCTCCTTCCTCCGGCACTACTCCTGTGGTCAGGGAGGATGCTGTCTTTATTAGGTGCAATCTATATGGGACTCCATACATATGCTAAATGTTTAACCCTTTAAATTTTATTTTTTTAAAATGGACCAGTAGGCTGCTCAGTTGTTGCTCAGTTGTAACACATTTGCAAGCAGTAAATAGAATGGTCATTAAATGGTCTCTCCAGCAGCACTAAGATGCTAACAAATTAATTAACAGAATAATAGAACAAGACGCATAAAATGCTGGAGGAAGTCAGCAAGTCAGGCACCATCTATAGAGAGGAATAAATAATAGATGTTTTAGGACATGACCCTTCGTCACAACTGGAAAGGGGGAGGAGGAGGAAGTCAGAATAAAGTTGTGTGAAGAGTGGAAGGAGTACAAGCTGGCAGGTGAAAGGTGAAATTGTGAGGTGGAAGATGAGTGAGGGAAGGGAATGATGTGAGAAGCTGGGGGCTGATAGGTGAAGAGGGTAAAGGACAAGGAGGAATGTGATAGATGAGTGGACAATGAGAAAGAGAAGGGGCACAGGGAGGTGATGGGCAAGTGAAGATAAGGGATGAGAGGTGAGCTCGAATGGGGAATGGAAAAAGAAGGGGAAGGGGGAGAAATTACAGGAGGTTATAGAAAATAATTTTCATGCCATCAGATTAGAGTCTGCCCAGACAGAACATGTGTTGCTCCACCAACCTGTGAATGACTTCATCGGGCTATCACCAGTTTGAGAGTTCATTTTCTGTGAAGTAGCACATACATTTTATCTTACCTTCTGTCTTGGTTGCAGAACCCACTTATAAATTCCCCTCTAGTTCTGTTGGGCACTGCATGCCTGGACCCAGGTATCAGATGCAGTAACATAGCATTTCCTTCATTTTGTTAATGACTTTTACATTTCTCATTACTATGTTCTATCTTGTGGTGGTGTATATTCCAAAACTGAAAGGCAGAATATATGCCAAAAGTGAGGAGAGTAGGCAAGTTTAGAAGTGCCTGTTTGAATCACTTGGAAATTATGAAGCAGGAAAGTATGGTTTGAGGCAGAACTGGACACAAGGAGACTTGTTAAGAACTTATCCTAATTTTCCATGGTGGTCACTAGCTTAAGTGCCATGAAGTCTGAATATTCTCTCAACCCAATGAGTGAGCCTTTCAGCACAATTAGGTCTCCCTCCAAGCCTGCTGCTCCAGTTTTCAATTGTAAGCATCCTCTTTAATGTAAGAGAGCGGGAAGCATTGAGATTCTTGTGAGGTGTGTAAATGATATGGCTACTGGGATTGAATATAGCTAGGGATGCAATGTGTGTTTGTCAGCGTAATGTGTAGAACACAGATGTGAGATCACTCGGCTTTACTGTAGGAGTTGTTAGCTATCAAGTCCTTGAGCAAAACTTCTGGCATTGACCAAACTAGCCACCTTGTCCTACAGAAGCATCAGTTCTGACCCTTAGCTTCCTCTACAGGTGCCCATCTCTTCAATGAGGACTCCCAAACTTGCATCATGAGGCAAGGGGTCCCCTCTACGGACTTCTGCAATGAATGTGCTATACCCAAGCTGCACCATGGATCCTCACAATGGTTGTATTCTGAGGGCACATTACTTTGAAGAAACAGAAACATGATGGCATTTATCACTGCTGAGTTTCAGCAGGTGCACTGTGCTTAATGTGTGCTAATAGAAACAAAGTGCTTTCTCAGGAGTGTACACGTGTTTGCATTAGGTTTGTGCATATAAATCATCTGCTAATGGTACAGGGACAAACAGCATTGTCTTTTTCTGAGCATCATTTTAACTCACTAATGCACTAGTAATCTATAATCTATCTGTACCCTTGCATTTCTTTTGCTCTTCTTTGTGATGGTCAGTATTTTTACTGCTTTTATAATGATCTGCACTTTTAGCAGTAACAGTGCACTTTATTTCCACCAGGAGCTCTGTGGTTAGGAATGTGTACTCTCAAGCTGAATACATTCAGACATTGTGGCACCTTACTATGCTATTAAGCTGTTAAATACTGTACTGCCAAATATTTAATTGGTCCTTTCAGTGACATGATAGCTAATGCACAATTACACCAGGTGCAATTCATTTATTGTAACTCCTAGAAAAACTGACAAATGCAAACAAGAGAGATCCTTTGTGCAATACCCCTGTTAAGTGTTCCTCCATAACACATAGGTATAACTGATTTGAGATGCATTAAATGATAGTTCCTGAATTTGCTGAGATGTAACTGAATTACACAAATTGCTGGGAAAATATGTGCAGATTATTAAATACAGTTGACCCCATCTCATGACTGTTCGATTAACGGAAATACACCTTTGTAGAATTCACATACCATACACAAAAATTTGAGGCATGGAATAAAAAATTCTCATGGAATTTATATGAATGTAAAGGAATAAACACTAAATTTACATTTGTCACCTGGATTTCTTAACACATGCTTCACATTATGAAAATTCAGGGTTGTTTTCTGGGAAGAAGAATGCTCCAGTAACACAAAGATTGCTTGTGATTACTGTTCAAAACCATCTGCTAAAACAAACAAAATAATCCAAATATTTAATTGTAAGTTTAATTTGGATAAGTGTGAGATGTGGCATTTTAGGTAGAAGAGGAAAGGAACACACTCAGAATGCTGGAGGAACTCACTAGGTTAGGAAAATGGAAAACATAGAAACATAGAAAACCTACAGCACAATACAGGCCCTTCAGTCCACAAAGTTGTGCTGAACGTGTCTCTACCTTAGGCTTACCTATAGCCCTCTATTTTTCTAAGCTCCATGTACCTATCTAAAAGTCTCTTAAAACACCCTATCGTATCCACGTCCACCACCGTTGCCAGCAGCCCATCCCACACACTCACCACTCTCTGAGTAAAAAAACTTATCCCTGACATCTCCTCTGTACCTTCTCCCCAGCACCTTAAACCTGTGTCCTGTTGTAGCAACCATTTCAGCCCTGAAAAAGCCTCTGACTATCCACACGATCAATGCCTCTCATCATCTTGTACATCACTTTATACATTATAAAATGAATGAATAGCCAAGACCCTTCATCAGGATTGGAAAGGAAGGGGGAAGACGCCAGAATAAACAGATGGAGGGATGGAAAGGAGGATAGCTAGAAGCTGATAGGGGAAGCCAGGTGGATTGGAAAGGTCAAGGGTTGGGGACGAAGGAATCAGATAGGAGAGGCAAGTGGACCATAGGAGAAAGGGAAGGAGGAGTTACCTGGGGGGGAGTAATAGGCAGGTGAGAAGAGGGGAAAAGCCAAAGTAGGGAATAGAGGAGGAGGGGAGAGAGAATGATGTCATATTCATGTCATCAGGTTGGAGGCCCAGATTCAATAGAAGGTGTTGCTCCTCCACCCTGAGGGTGGCCTCTTCTTGGCACAAGAGGAGCCCATGGACTGACGTGTCAGAACGGGAATGGGAATTAAAATGCTTGGCCACTGGGAAGTTGCACTTTTGGTGGATGGAGCAAGGGTGTTCAACGAAGGGATCCTCCAAATGAGCAACGGCATTTCACAGTGAACAATAGGATCTGAGGAGTGTTGCAGAACAGAGGGGTCTAGGAATGTAAGTACATGGCTCTTTGGTGATTTTGCATGTAGACAGGGTGATGAAGCAGACTTTTAGCATGTTGTCCTTCATCAGTTTGGGCATTGAGTATAGAAGTTGGGATGTTATGTTGCAGTTGGACAGGATATTGCTGAGGCCACATTTGGAATATGGTGTTCCATTTTGATCACCTTGCTGGAGGTAAGATGCCATTAAGCTGGAAAGAGTTTAGAGGAGAATTACAAGGGTTTTGCCAGGATGCAAATGTCTGAATTATGGGGGTTGGTTGAGTAGGTTGAGACTTTTTTTCTTAGTTGAAATGTTGGAGAGAGGTGATCTTGTAGAGATGTATAAAATAGGGTGACTGCACTGTCTTATTTCAGGATTGGGGATTCGGGAACGAAAGGGCATTAGTGTAAGGGGAGAAGGGAGAAATTTAATAGGAATTTAAGGGACAACTTTCTCCACTCAAGAGAGTGGTCGCTATATGGAATGAGCTGCCAGAGCAAGTGGTTGAGGCAGGTATGTTAGCAATATTTAACACATACTTAGACAGGTACATGGCTGCAAAATGTGAGAGTGATACAAGCCAAACATGGGACTGTGGGACCAACTTAGATGGGAATCTTAGTCAGCATAGACCAGTTGGGCTGAAGGGCCATTTTCCATGCTGTATGATTCTATAACTAAGTTAGGGATACAAGTACTGTATATAAAATAGCTAGTTTGTAAAATACACTCTACATAAATCTGTACTATAAAATTTAGCACATTTCTGATCAGATTGATTTTAACTGGATCAGTACTCTATCTAAATTTTTCAGTGAATTTTTGCAGTGGATAAATCTCCTGGTTTGCACAAGGTGAGATTCTCTATCCACATGTAGCCTATATCTAAGATGTTAAAGCTTAAAATCTTGCACATTTTTAGCTAGCTTGATGTCATCTGTATCTTTTCCACGTGCTGGTTTCCGTCCAATTTGTAAGAAAACTTCTGCAATCCAGCTCTTTCTTACCTGTGCATTTTAAATGTTGAAAGAAGGCACCAGTGAATAACACAACCAAAGGTTACATCCTTAAGCTAGTTAATGCAACTGCTACTTTTATCTCTTTTGCTTATTCTTTCAAATATGATTCTGCTACTGTTGGAACCTGTGACTTACATGTTGATGGTGTGTTTTCTGGCCAATTGAGCGACCTGGCACTTTGCTGTCTCCAAGGGAGTTCAGTGAAGTTTTGATTGAAGTGAGCGGCCAGAAGGCCAAGAAACCGGGAAACGGGGCACAAGCCAATGATCGACTCCATTTCTCATCGTTCTTACCGATTAAAGTGTTGAGCAAGATTGAAATCAACGAGGATGAGAGCACAAGGCTGCATTTAACTGGTCTCTCCTCCATCCCCACCTCTCCCCCACCCCCTCCCCCTCTCTCCCCTCCCCCTCCCCTCTCCCCTCCCCCCCTCCCTGCCAGAGGAAGGTGCCGGCATTTGACCAGTGTGTCTGGCTTTCCCTCAATGCTGCCAGAGGATGGTGCCGGTGTCCTGGGCAATGTTTAATCATGTGGTTTTTGGACTGCACTCTGTAGTTCATGTTATATGTGTTCCTGGTTTCTGGTTACTCTTTTTTTGTTATTTTGTGCATTTTTGATCAATGCAGGCTGGCTCTGCAGCTTGCAGTTGACGAATGACACAGTGCAAATTTGAAATGAACTGATCTAAACTGAACATTCGTAGACTATTTCAATAACTCTTTGTTTTGATGTTTTAGATTCTGTGGTTTTTGTTGTTTGCGTGATTTCTTTTTTGTGCTCTGGGTGTTTGATGATTTAATTGAGCAGGTTTCATCGTGTTACTTTGTTTCATGGCTACCTGGGGGAAAGATGAAACTCAGGGTTGTATACTGCGTACTTTGATATCTTTTATACAGGGTATGCATTTTATCAAGGCTTTAATGAGTGCATCATATAAGCTTCAAACATAAAGAACAGACCAAATATTGTAGTAGCTATTATATTACTTCATAATGGGACAATTTAATTGATAATCCTAATTATGACCACTTCATAACAGAGAGCTGGATTTTGGAAAGGTTTTCAGTTCTATGTGGAATACTAGCAATATAGAAAAGCATGTCCTGATTTCTGCTAATACATATTTACTACATCTTTTGCCTTACCCATGTCTGGTTACACTTTTCTCTTTTTCATAAAGGCAAGAGCTTCTATCTGTTTGAGTTGAGGCAGTGGAACAGCCAAACAACAGTGACAGTCCATCACTCGATCTGACCCTCACCTACTGACATTTTGCAAATAACGGAGGTTAACTCGAAGGGAAGAGTTGCACATAATGAGCCAGGGCAGCAGTGCTGGATAATCCAGGGCACAGATTGTCGCATTCTGATGCAGAGTAATTACCCTGCTTTCACTGTATATATGCAATGCCCAGCTGAAAAAGGACTTGTAATGTTATTTCCCCTTTTCTTCCTCACTCAATTCTCATTGTTCTTCCAGCATCTCCTGCACTTTATTTGTGTCTCTGCATTATTTATGAGCCACAACACCCATCTGTTCTCAGCTGTACCAAAAACCACTTCCAGAACAATCCAGGCTACAAAAGGCTATGAGGACTCGATGTCTGCTTCATTTTCAGTATAATTGTGTTCTTTTCTTGTGGAAAGAGACTCAAGCCAATGTGAGCAACTGAACGTGGAGCAGATGCCACTTGACTTTAATCTGATCAAGTGACTCAAAGGTACTGGACACTGAAGATTTGTTCATCTAATAGGGATAAACCATCATTGGGTTTGGCAATGGGTACTCTGTAAATTTGATGATGTCAGTGCGACCTTTCAACTTAACTGGATACCATTTTCTGGGCTCTTTTTTAAAGCTGCTGAGTCCACTGGGAAACTTACCATGCTATTGGGTTTTATGATTTAAAAGAAAGTGAAGCAAATGTTTCTTTAAGTGTTAAGTGAAGTAATACTCCAGAAAACCTGCTCATCTGACTCTACCCAAATCCCAAAGTGTCAGATTATTAAAGCTTTACAAAATTGTTCTAGATGCTTACCCCCTACCAAGAAAAAAATCTTCTGCAAAATTGAAAGATTTCTCTGACAATACCTTGAAAAGAGCTAGAGTTAGACATTTATAGAGTACTATTTAGATCAAAAATTTCTCCATTGCTGACAGGTAGTCCTCTTTTCTGGGTGCTCTTCTCTTTATTCTTCCTGCAATGTTTGACAGATTGATTTATGCAAAATGTTTCATCAGCCACAACACTCTTAAGCCTACTCAGATGACAATCCTTGCAGTCAATTACCAACAAATATATAATTGACAACCCTTTTTAAATATTGTAGACTGGAGTGAAGAGTAATACTTCCAGTGAAATTTGTTGTTCTTACATGTTAGGTTCTGTAAATCACTGTTGCCCAAATTGGTAGTATAGCCTTCAAATCTGAAGTACACACAAAGTTTGATCTAAACATCTGGCACCTTCTGAATTTTCATTCCTTGCAAGAGATTCTCCTGTCAGCTGCCCCATTTTTTCGATGTCACGAACAACATTTCAAAATATTCACTCATTCTTTCTGCAATTGATTCTAACAATCTGAGTACAAAGGAGACTCATTCTAGGTCTTCAGTTTGCAGAAGGAAATCTTTTACATAGATTATTGAGTGTGTAGTGCATGTTTTTCTAGGCACAGGAGGTAGAAGTTTGGTTCATCAAGTCATTTCAGCTTCCAAATACAATTCCATGGGAAATCCTCCCCACCATTGAGCACATCTACAAGAAGCACTAACACAAGAAAACAGCATCCGTCATCAGTAAACTCCACCATCTAGGCCATACGCTCTTCTTGCTGCTGCCACCTGGAAGCAAGTATGGGAACCTTGGGTCCCACACCACAGGCTCAGGAACAGTTGTTATCTTTCAATCATCAGGCTTTCAAACCAAATCAAAATATCATTCAAGCCGTACATAGATACAGCTGAATGAGACAGTGTTCCTCTGGGGCCAAGGTGCAAAACATGCAAAATAAATCGAGCAACCACGTCCAGCAGTCGATGGTGCAGACTACCAGCAGTGTGCAAATGTCTGCAATCCTGCCTGTCATTCCGCTGTTCAAGCACAGATGAGCAAGGTCAGGCCCCAGCCATACTCTACCATACAGTAGTGCTTCCATGTCTCTCACTTGCTCTGCAGCAGCAGGCAAACCCAAGGCTTGTAGCCTAGTTTTTGCTACAACTGAGCTACAGAGCTCCCATGTTGACTGTCCCTCCACCAGACAAGGGTTACAGGCCTGTGGCAGCTTACATTTTCACTGTCCAACAGTCTTGAAATCTGAGATGATCTCCCATGGTTATAATGCACCAACTTCGATGCTTTCGAGTAGAGGGTAGCGTGGTCTGCTGCCAGATCAGCCACTCCATGTACAAAGTGGCTCCCCTGATGCAGTAGTGGGTTCATCCAATATCCCAACTGACACCTTAGCTGGCACCTTCTCCAACATCCCGGCCTCAGCCGGCCCCTTTGATACATTGGCCAGCTCTGCCAACAACACCAGTCCAGCATGGATAATTTCATTCACCTCAACTCCGAACTGAGTCCACAATATGGACAAAGACTTTATAACTCATATTGTCAGTAATCTACCTATCTGTCTGTCTGTCTCTTTTTCTCAGTTCCTTTATCTCTGCCGCATCTGTACCAAGGCTGAGGCTTTCCTTTGCAGTAAATCAGTGATGTCCTCTTTCTTCAAAGAAAGGAATTTCCCCTCCTCTGTCATTGATGCTGCCCTCACTCCATCTTCCCACAGTTTGAACAGGGGTAGAGTTCCTCCTATCCTCACCTACCACCCGATTTTGCCTCCACATCCAGCACATCATTCTCTGCAATTTCTGCCACCTTCAATGGGACCCTTCTACCAAACACATCTTTACTTCCCCCTCCCCCACTGTCTGCTTTCCACTGGGATCACTCCCTCCGTGCGTTGTGTTCAGTATGAGGGAGAGGACAGAGCTCACCAGGACACTAACATACAGGCTATGCAACTGAACTTTATTAATAACACTGCTTGTACAGAATGTCAGCTCCTTCCATGTGGGAGCAGCTAACTGAGTGGCCTAGGATTAACCCATTAACAACCACAACACAGATTCCTTGTCCATTCACCCGTCACCAATAATCTCCTTCTGGGCACTTGACCCTGCAAGAGGAAGCAGTGCTACAACTCCACGTTCAACTCCTCCCTCACCTCTATTCAGGTGAGGCAACACCACCTGTGAATCAGTTGGGGTCCTTTACTGTGTCTAGTGTTACTAATGCTGCTTCCTTTACATTGGTGAGATCTGATGTCGGTTGGGGGACCACTTTGAGTACTTCGCTCCATCACAAAAAGCAAGATTTCCTGATGACCCACCATTTAATTCCAATGCCCGTTCCCATTCTGACATGTCTATCCTTGGCCTTCTGTGCTGCCATGATGAGGCCACTCTCAGGGTGGAGAGCAACACTTTGTATTCCATCTGTGTAGCCTCCAACTGGATGGCATGAAAAGCGATTTCTCGAATTTCTGGTCATTGTTCCCTCCTTCTCTCTTCTATTCCCCACTCTGGCCCGTTTCTTACCTTTATTCTTCTCCTAATCTGCCTATCATCTCTCCCTGGTGTTCTTC
The DNA here is from genome assembly GCF_030144855.1 of Hypanus sabinus. Lineage (NCBI taxonomy): Eukaryota > Metazoa > Chordata > Chondrichthyes > Myliobatiformes > Dasyatidae > Hypanus > Hypanus sabinus. Next base: position 101,487,220 of record NC_082708.1, on the reverse strand, counting down.
CTCCTTTGCCTTTCTCCCATGGTCCATTCTCCTCTCTATAAGATTCCTTCTTCTCCTTCCTACCTATCACTTCCCAGCTTCTTACTTCATTCCCCTTACCCCACCCACCTTGCTTCACCGATGTTGCATTCTAGCTTGTACTCTCCCCTCCCTCTTGTTTTCTTATTCTGGCTTCTTCCTCCCTCCTTTCCAGTCCTGATGAAGGGTGTCAGCCCGAAATGTCAACTGTTTGTTCATTTCCTTGGATGCTACCTAACTTTGAGTTCCTCCAGCATTTTGTGTGTGGAATTTTGCTTTATTGGAGGTAGTCGAAGACCAGTAAAGAAATGAGCATTTGGGAAAGGTAAAAACTATGTGCTTGGAGTTCTACTTGTTCTTGAAGTATCTGAATGAAAAGCACTGAGTGTTACAGATGAATAGCTGTATTTGTTGTAGCCATAAAGCTCACACAATATTCTGTAATTTTTTAAATTCTGTGTTTATTTTTTTATCATCTGTAATTGCTGTTGAGAAGGTGGTGGTGTAACTGCTGCAGTATCCCATTACTGTTAAAGAAAGTTTTGGGGAAATTGATGCCATAATGATGGCATTATCAATCATAGTGTTTCCAGGTCAGGTTGGTGTACAGTTTGTGGAGGGACATGTGATTTGAGATGTTTCCTTCAACTATCAACTTTGATATTGTGCTGATGTCAGGCTTCTTGAAAGAAAAGGGTACACCCCAGAATCTGCATAAACGTTAAGCTGCAGTCAAGGTTAGGGTGGTTTAAGTAGCTGCCACTGTGGCCAGCTGCTTCATGCTAAAATAGATCTTTAACCATTTAACTGTAGGGACAAGTACAAATTCAGGTAGCTTGTGTTACGAATCCCGTAACTGGAGAACTTACCAGCAAAGATAGAGAGGTCCATTGAAGTCTGATGTCACTATTTTCAAGCGTTTTATTTATAAAGGGACACAAAAGTAGGGTTAATACATACATTCAGATAGTGCACATCGTCAACACTCAATCTAAAGCGCGGGTATAGTAATAATCATCATTAAGGAGTGAGCTCTGCTGTTGTCTAGGGGTTAATACATTGTCCGTTGGAAATATAAAAGTCACTCAGAAAGTCTGCAGGCCTCAGCCCTTTGAAAATCGCTGGGTTTCACGTGGGGCGACCGAGAGAGAGAGATTGGGGGAGAAGAGAAAGAACTTGCCGAGTCTTGATGAAGCTTCCGTGAAATCGGGGGAGCGTTGGTTTCCTCTCCCCAATGTTAGTTAAAAGCGGTTTTCTGTGATTCCAGCCACAAATTCCAATCCCGGAATCTAACACACGTGGCTTCCTTCAGAATGGCTTCCCGCTGCTGCGGGATCACTCACTCGTGCCTTCTTGGTGCATCTGAGGGGGCTGTCCCCCTGAGACTCTCCTTTATACTTCCTCACGGGGTCGCAGGTGTCAATCAGGTTGGGATGATGCAATCTCTCAATCAGCCCACCTTGCCCGAGGGCTTTTCACGTGGTCTCCATGAGGCAATAGTCGCTGTCGTCTTATTCTGTATCCCGGGTGGGACGTGCAATTTGGCACATTTCTCCCTCTCTCTCTCTCTCTCCCCTACTGGGTCTACTGACCCCCCCCACCTCGAAGGATGCTCTTGCGATTCTCACAAAGGAGGGGGCTGGGATCATAACACTTGAAAGTCCAATTTGCCTTTGAAGGATCTGTTGTAGCTACTGTAAATTCCCATGTATAAACCGAGAATTTGGCCCTAAATTTTGGTCCTAAAATTAGGGGGTCAGCTTATACAGAGGGTGGCAACTTTGGAAAAACGAATACACGGAAGACAGGTCGTATTCATTGGCTGTTTTTGAGTCAAATTGGTTCCACTGTGGACGCATGAATTCGTTGGTTTGTTTAAACTCACATCTCGTGGGTGGAGCACGGACATCAAACCACCGGGGAAGACTGCAATGTCTGTATTTTCAGCTTTCAATGCTGCTTTTGTCTCACCTGATAAGTGTGCTTTGAACACATCCCAGACAAGTAGCGACTTTACCTCCCCGAAACCTTCAGGATGTCGACGCCACACCTCTAACCTACTTCAAGCAACACGCTTCGTCCATCCAGCAGTGTTCTTGAACGTAAACAACACCCCGTGGGAATTTTCTGAGCAATCTTTGTTTTTTGTTTCAACACAAGATCACCTTTATTCATAAATCGGGTAAACCAACTTCGCATAGCTTTGAAATTTTCGCTGACCTCATGGTGTTTTTCATCCCATTTCAATGCTTGAATTCGAATCATTTCTCTGGTAACAATGTATCCTGACGATCGCTGATGATTCACCCACTGTAAAACTTTTTTTTCCAGTTCTGGCCACTGGCATGTTTTCCCGCGGGTTGTGCATTTCGTCTTTGGCATTTCCCTCAGCATGTCCTCTGCCTTTCTCCACTCTCTCACTTGTTTCTCGTTTACACTAAACTTCTTAGCCGCTGTAGAATTATTCATTCCTTCAGCAAAATCAACAAACTTCAGCTTGAAGCCAGCATCATATCACGTTTGTTTTAATCTTTTGTACATGGTGGTCGCAAACTCAATACTGAGTACACGTGTACTGATCCTGCCACCCCGTGTTATGTTTTAACGAGATTACGGTAGGTGCTAAATTGTTTCACAGTGGTTGGTCGCATTTCAGAGGATTCTTTTCCATTGGAAACCTAATCCAAAATTTCTCTTCCCTGATTTATTTATTAAGAATTTGCCTATAACGCTCTACAATGTGTAGGCCTATTTTCTTAGCAGGTACTGGTCCACGAAATTTCCAGGGTCCGGATCCAGTAAAGTTGAGTACCGGCATGTGAGATCTTGTGATCGTTTCTGGTTAAGTCAAAAGCCTCTACAAAAGGGGTCAGCTTTTGTAAAAAGTCGCTTTTTTAACCTTGAAAATACTCCGGAATATATGGTAAGTGTCAGCTTAGTGGTGATTATGGAAGGTTCAATACTCCAAAGAAATTCTCAGTCATAGACTTTGTTCTTGAGTATATGGAAATAATTGATGTCTATGGAACAGGAAATGACTTGTCCAGCAACTCTGCTTTAAGTATTTTGGAGATGGATGGCTCACAAGGAAGGAAGTGAATACATCAGAGTGTTGTCTAAGATCTTTAAAATTCTCTTGCTGCCATACTAGTTAAGTGTCTGACTTACATAATTATTTTGGTCATTCATAATATCCAGAACAAAGTGTAGTGGTAATGTTTTTGGATATTCATGGTGTAGTAACCAAACCAAAACCAAAACAATTGCCGCTGCCGGCAACCCTGCTTGCATGATGTGCCCTCTCCCCAAAAATAGTTGTTCCAAAAATTGAGGATATGTATTTGATCCTTTATTAGCAAGTAGCATGACGGCGCCATGGAAGTCCATAGCAGGAGTATTCCTTTCTGCCGCCTGTGTGGGATGAAGAGTCTGTTGGGACCCTGAGGACTTGTGGAAACTGTGTGGTGGTTTCTTTCAAACCTAGAGTCTTTTAACATCTTTGGACTATTTTTACTGTGCCAATGGTCTTTTTTTTAATGAGTTGTGGAATCGTTTGCACTGTTGTAACTATATGGTTTTGTGTAGGTCTTGTAGCTTTAGTTTTTGGTTTATTGGGTGGTAGAGTTGGTCTCCTGACTTGGTGTGTCTGAGTAGTCTTGTTTTGTCTGGTGGGTTTGGAGCTCCTTTCCGGGAAACGCGCTAAGATGGTAGGGCGATATTAATACGCAGCAGCCTCTCTGGACGCTGGATTTGGGGATTGCCAAATGTTATGTGGATTTTCTGGTGTAGTCTGTTTTGTTGTGTGCTTTTGTGATATCATTCTGGAGAACGCTGTTTCATTTTTTAACTGCATTGCAGTTGTGGTTTCTAAATGACAATAAACCAAAATTCAATTCAATTCAAACTTCCAAACTTGAAGCAATGAAATTTATGTTCTTGTGTAACCCAAAGGTAAGCTAAGTGTGAGCTTTATTGAGTGGTCAGCAAAAGATATGACATCCACAGGTCCTCAGCTACTACAAACTATGATGAACAGAACATGAATACATGACTTATTCCCTTCACTTTTACCATGTCCCCCCAACTATGTGACTAATTACCATAACAAACATGCAACACAGAACAGGTGTGTAACCCCCTGGGTCGCCTCAGGCTTGCTCAGCTCGTTCTCGTCTAGGGGGAGCAGCCTTCGGCCCCGCCAAACTGGGTAATCAGCTGGTGTGGGTGCTGTGTGATGTCCCCGCCTCGCCCAAAAACAGACAGTACACCATATGCAATTAAATGAGTACAATTTATAAAGGTTACTATAACTAAGTGATTAATAATGATACAGTATATATGAAGAGAAAATTAAAGAAAAGGCGCCAAACTTATCAAAGTCCAAACCACTTCGTGCACAGCCGTTGGAGCTCAATTACTGGAGTCTTCTGGCCACCATTCGCTCCCCTCCGAACTCCTCGACTCGCAGCTCAGGACCCTCCGAACTCCTCAACTCTCCAAACAGCTCAGGACCCTCCGAGTGGTCAACCAAGCACATCTAGCTTCATCCCCCCCCCCCCCAGAGAATCTCCCGGCCTCGGACCCCCCTTTGGGGTCCGATCCTCTCCCAGCTTAGAGCATTGCGTCCTCTCTCTCGACCCCCCTGCCCAAAAGCCTGTCAACAAAAGCTTACAGACTCAGAAGAAAGAACATTAATCCCCATTTGGTTTACAAAGGAATACCATTCGCGTTATCAGTAAATTAGCATTCCTGCTAGTTAACAAAAAGAAGAAACCCTCTTTACACTCTCCCTCCACCAAATAAGTCATGTCCTCATGACTACTAAATAACTCGCCACCTTTCCTGCCAACACACCGTAACCCAAGCACAAACAGTGACATCTTCTCCCCACACAGTAACCCTCACACCCTGTTTTTCAGGCGCTACTTAGGCCAACTATCTGGGAGTTCCCTAACCCTTCTGAGACCTCCGTACCCCCTCACCTAAACCCTTCAGGCTCGGACACAACTGGGGATACCTTGGGCCCACTACCAACTCCTCTCTCAACCTCTCACTCATGCCCCACACTGCACACAGCTAACCCTCCCCGCTACACCTGACTCAATGGGAGAAGGGCCAAAGGTCTCTTCCTCAATCGAGGGAAAGTCAGCAAAAGGCAGCATGTACCACACATCCAGCACATCATCCATCGAATCTGTATTCTTCCTCATTCCTGTGATCGGTAGCTGCTGTTTGATCTTCTCCAAACGGAAACACGTGGTCTGCACTGCTCCCGCAGTCTCTTCAGCCTCCTGTTCAGTATTCACTGCACTTCTCTCCAGCTTTTTCTTCCTCATGACTTCTTCCAGATCAACCTTCAGGTTTTGCACTTCATTTGAACTGTCGATGGTCATCTTCAGGTTCCCTTCAAGCTTCCGCTTCTCTCTTCTGAGATTCGTCTGTAATTTCTTCACCTCCGCAAACTCCCCTCTCCGGGTTCTCAGTTTGCTATTACCCTCAGTCAGACAACTTTCTTCATTCTCTCCAACTTGTAAGTCTTCCGAATGGTTCCAGATCACTTTCTCCAGTCTGTCCGTCTTCATTTCAAACTTGATTCCGTAGAGACAGTCTCTCACGAGCTGCGACCTTCGCCAGCCCTGGCACGTGTCCCGAAAACACTTTAACTCGGTAGTTCTCAGCTGCTCCTGCAACGACCTTACTTCATATTCTCCTGAGGCAAATCCAAATACCAATAGATCATCCACATACACCAAAACTCCAAACGCCTCCACCTCCCCTATGGTCTTCCACCTGCCCTGCAGGAAGGTTGCAAGGGCTCCAGATATGCCCTGTGGCATCTTTTCGGACCCGAAGACTCCTAGGGAATTTATAACGGCCGCCTTCTCCTTGTTGGCCCCACTCATCGGGATATGGCAACATCCACTCCTCAGATCCAGCACCTTAAACCACTTCACACCACTCAGACAGGCCATCGCCTCTCTGGCCCTCAGGGCCATATTCTGGTCACTGACAGTGCGCCTCTTCAACGCAATATAATCCATACACACGCTGCCTACATCTTCCACGGCTGTAGGGGCCAGTCGCCGCAACCTCTCTCTCTCCGAGGTGTCTTCAGCAATCAACTCCCCTCCCTTGTGGTATTTCGCAGCGTCCACGAAGAGGGTCTCACCATCAGATACTTCCCCCAGGCCGTACCACCACTGGCTCTTGTTTGAATTCGTTATCAGCCCAATGCTGCTACACACGTCCGCACAAGCAGCTCGAAACCCTGGGTGCATCGACAATGCCTCCAAACAGCGCTCACCCGCCTCCTCCGGGCAGGCCCCCAAGCGCACCAGCAGGATATTGGTTCTTTCTAGAACAGAAACGCTGCTCGTCTCAACAGGGTCCGGACACATCAGCATTAACGATTCATGAACCTCAGTCTCCTCCACATTTGCCTCTAAGAACTCCATTTTCACTGACCAACAACCGTTGTCTGGATAATCACCGACACTGGTACCCCGAATCTCCAGTGTCCTCAATGTTGTCAAGGGTAAATGCTTCCAATAACGGTTATGAAACAAACTGTACAGCAACTTCACCGGCGCCCCGGTGCCGAGGATGGCTTTAACTTGACTTCCATCCATCCGTAACAACACCTGTGCGCATGGCCCCTCTAAGCCTTCAGGAATAGGGTCTGCTCCTTTCGGGAGTTCCTTGGTACATTGCTGGGAATGTGCTCCCCCAGAGACCCCAAGCCGTTCCCCCACTGGGCCTCCTCTAAGTTTCCCGACACCTCTCGAATCAACGGAACAACTGATCCCCTTGACAGATCCCCTTGGCACCACAAGCAATTTATCTGCCCCCCTAGGCAAAAAGGGATACCCTAAAAACTTCCCACCAATCTCCTGCCATAGATATAATAAGCCCCCCAGCTGCGGCATTTGACTTCCAGTCAAACCACACGCATTTTCCCACACTTTCCCAGAGCTGGCAGCGGTCACTTCGAGGTAATTGCGCCTGACATTTCTAACAAAGTCACCAGCCCGCCTACTCAAACTTTCAACCCGTCCCTGTCGCTTTTCCTCAGCCAAGCACTGCCACTCACCCAACAACTGAGAGGTCCGCTCCGCCCACGCCTCCGCCCCTTTAGGGCTGGACATTATTCCAATAACCGGGCGGAGCTCACCACTGCTGAAACATCCCAACCTGTCACTCCTCAATCTCCAAACAGTACGGACAACCCATGGTCCCACCACCATTTCGTCAGCCAACAGCAACCACCCCACCCAACCACACACCGCGATAACCAGCAATCGCACACCCACAAAGGCACACCAGCTCTTTGCCGCAGACACAATTTAAAGAGGGTGATCACACAGCTTCCACAGAAATCAACCCCGGACGAGCACCCCACAATGTAACCCCCTGGGTGGCCTCAGGCTCGCTCAGCTCGTTCTCGTCTAGGGGGAGCAGCCTTCGGCCCCGCCAAACTGGGTAATCAGCTGGTGTGGATGCTGTGTGATGTCCCCGCCTCGCCCAAAAACAGACAGTACACCATATGCGATTAAATGAGTACAATTTATAAAGGTTACTATAACTAAGTGATTAATAACGATACAGTATATATGAAGAGAAAATTAAAGAAAAGGCGCCAAACTTATCAAAGTCCAAACCACTTTGTGCACAGCCGTTGGAGCTCAATTACTGGAGTCTTCTGGCCACCATTCGCTCCCCTCCGAACTCCTCGACTCGCAGCTCAGGACCCTCCGAACTCCTCGACTCTCCAAACAGCTCAGGACCCTCCGAGTGGTCAACCAAGCACATCTAGCTTCATCCCCCCCCCCCCCTGGAGAATCTCCCGGCCTCGGACCCCCCTTTGGGGTCCGATCCTCGCCCAGCTTAGAGCATTGCGTCCTCTCTCTCGACCCCCTCGCGCCGATCTGCCCAAAAGCCTGTCAACAAAAGCTTACAGACTCAGAAGAAAGAACATTAATCCCCATTTGGTTTACAAAGGAATACCATTCTCATTATCAGTAAATTAGCATTCCTGCTAGTTAACAAAAAGAAGAAACCATCTTTACAGGTGGATCACACTTGCACATGGTAAACAGTGAGATTTGTACAAATCCCATGCTTAATGCTTGATAGTCATGTGATATGATGGTGACAAGTCAGTGATGTTTGCAAATCTGGCTGATGACAGATCATTGTTCCATTTGAGTGTAAGCTGCTTCTCTGTTTTTGAATTGAGCTAGAGTAGTGAGATCATAAAGTGAATTTCAGGCATACATGTTTTGCCCTAACAGTGTATTGTGACTGAGGAGTTACCATTCAGCCCTGAGCCACTGATCCGTTCATTGCAGTGGCTGAAATATGGTGAGCAGAGACTGCCTCAGGATGATTATATTACATGATTTTCATGGAGGCAAGACATTAATCTTTTTTGTGGCTACTTATAAATGACATTCAGGGCCTTTGCCCCAGGTCTTGTGTTACCTTTTTCTTTCAACTATTGATCTAATTCAGTTCTGAAAGATGACTCTTCTTTCTGTGAATAGAGAGCATCCTTGATGGCGTATAAGGTGTAAACTCTGCTTTGTGGCAAGCGTTAGTTGTTGCTGTCTGGAATGAACAAAATGTGAAGGAGGTCAGGCTTTCACTTCTACAGCCAGACCAATACGTAGCTGGACCTCTGCTACCAGAAAATTGCCGAAAATTGCTACTAGGAAAAGTGAAAATCCTACAAAAGGTCGTGGATTCAGCCCAATAAATCCTCCGAACCATTGGACATACCTATGTGAAAGGCTGACGTAGGACAGCAGCATCCATTATCAGAGATCCCCACCACCCATGCTCTCTTCTCACTACTGCTGTCATGTAGAAGGCACAAAAGCCTCAGGATTCAGGCTACCAGGTCCAATAACAGCTACTGCCACAACCATCAGGCTCTTAATCAAAAATGGAAACCTACACCCACTTGCCCCATCATTGAAATGTTTCCCACAACAAATGACCTCACTTTAAGAACTCTTCAATTCATTTTCTCATGTTACCATTATTTATTGCTATTTATTTATATTTACATTTGCACAGTTTGTTGTCCTTTGCACTCTGGTTGATCTTTTACTGTTCCTGTTATCTATGGACTTGCTGAGTATGCCAACAGGAAAATGAATCTCATGGTTCTATATGATGACATATCCGTTTCTTCAATAATAAAATTTATTTTGCACTTTGAACTTTGAAGTGTTTTGGGGAAAAAACAAATTCAGGGTTTACTGTTCTTCAGATGGATATAGGGAGAAGCAGGGTTTCCAAAAGACTCTTGTGGGCTGGACCTGCTTGGTGGAGCTCTTTATAAACCATTTCCTTCTGTTGCCTTTCCCACCAAACCAGCTCCACTTGCCATTTGACTAACAAGATGCCTAGACTGATCATTAAAATTACAATAAAGTAAATTAACAATAATAAGCTTCTCTGGCTGTCATTTGGACACTGGAAAATGTCTTCCAGCTGTCTTCAGTGTCATGGAATGCAGTGAGGTTTCCATCATGACAATCACCAACATGCTTATAAGTAAGGTATTGTAATTTTGTTTCCTTACCTGTTAAACAAGATATATTTGCTATAGGATGAGTATTTCAAACATTCACTAGACTGGTTACTGTAATACTGTGTCTGTCAAACAGGGATAGATTGATTTGGCTTGGCCCCCAGTCTCTAGGATTTAAAATATTGAAATGTGAGTTTATTGAAACCTGCAACATTTTCAGGCTGATCTGACTGGGTTGATATGGGGAGAATGTTCCCACTGGTTAAGGAATTTTGAATGAAGGGTCATAGTCTGAAAATAAGGGTTAAATTTAAGAGGATAGTATGGAGAAATTTCTTCACAATGGCTGGGAATTGCTTGGAATTCTGTACCTCAGGATGGCCGTGGAAAATGAATCTTTGATTACGTTTAAAATAAACAGGCATGGGGATTGTGCAAAATTTGGTGTTGAGGTTGAAGATGACTCATGATCTTGGTGAATATTGGTGTAAGCTCGAGGTTGAGTGATTGCAGCTCACCCTGCTTACGTTACAGTTACAACATTTTAATCAGTAGATGTTACATTCTAATCAACTGCAGAATGGTTTCCTACATTGATAGTGAATGACAAGGAAAAGTGTTACAAAATTCATCAGGCTATTATCATAAGCTGTGCTTCAAACTTTAATTGTTGTGATTAACTAATGTTACAGAAGCATTGTTCATCATGCATTGGGTTTCACAGCTCTGTTTAGAAGTAGTACTTTTCAAAATGGGATCCTGGATCAGAAATCAGGGAATAGCCACCTGCCAAAGAACTGAACTAACTTCAAGGACTCACCAAGTTTGACATTACATTTGAACATTTGCATCTCTTGTAAAAGTTACTTCTTGTAACTTAAAGCACTTAAACAAAATGATACTGGTTTTAGCAGCATGTCATCTCCAGCATCTCATGTAATTGGGTAACATGGAATTGGCTTTATAGAACTTTGTTGAGGAAAGAATGGAAATTGAGATGATCTTGATAGAAGCAATTCAGTCCTAGAATATATTTCAGACTTTGTCACCTTGGTATGCCTTTGTCAAAGACTTTATACTACATTCCTGAAATATTCATGAAGGACCCCAGGAGTCTTTGCAGCCAGTTCTTCTTTTGTAAATATTCTGTAGAAAAATGTGTCCTTATATCCTGTAACTGCTATGTTCTTAATTAAACAATAGTTTCTGACATCCAAGTTAAAATTCATATAATTACAGGTACTTCTCTACTGCCTTTTGTCAGGAGAGTTATTGACAACCACAGATCACAGCTTTCAGTTTTCCCAGATAATTTTTACTTATCATCTGTGGCAGGAGCTAAAGTTTTAAAATAGTGAAACTGAAGACTTTGATCAGTGATTTCTTCTTTCACAAGACCTTTGCAACTTGTGAAAGGCGAGATGGAGATACTACTGAACTGCCTTAAATTTGGAGCACTATCTGTAATCAACAAAAGAAATCATGAGAATGAAAAGCCATGGAAAAATAATATAGTATTTTTTATTAAAACCCTATATTAATTAAAGTAATATTGAGCAACAAGCCAGCTTTTGCTCTTTCTTCTTTCACTTTGATTAGAAGCTTCCTCAGATCCTCCTTACTCTCAGCCATTAGAGTAGTATCATCTACATATCTGAGGTTAATATTTTGTCCGGCAATTTTGATTCCAACATTTGAGTACACTAGGTCAGCATTCCTCATGATGTATTCAGCATATAGATTAAATAAGTAGGGTGACAGTATGCAGCCATGTCGTACTGCTTTCCCAATCTTGAAGCAATCTTGTTCTGTGTTCAGTTCTAACTGTTGCCTCTTGACCTTTGTACAAGTTTCTCATAGTCAAGCCTATGGTATTTCCAGTTGTGATGTAAGGCTGAATGCAAAAGAATTGATGCCTTTGAACTTAGATGCTGGAGGAAAATGTTAAGAATTTGTTGGACAGCAAGAAGATCCAACAAGTCAATACTTGAAGAAATGCAGCCAGACTGCTCACTAGGAGGTTCGATTATGAGACAAAAGCTCAAATATATTGGCCACATCATGAGAAGACAGGATTCCTTGGAGAAGATTCCCATATTATGTAAAACAGAAGGTAAAAGGAGGAGAGGATGACAGATGCCACGATGGATGGATAATATTATTAAGACAGTGCCTATGGCCTTGGGGGATCTCAGAGAGGCAGTTTCCAACAAGAAGGCTTGGTGTGAAGGAGTCCATGAGGTCATGAAGAGTCGGACTCGACTTAACGACTGAACAACAACAAAATTAGTTAACTGGAGATGTAACAAGGTAGAGGAATTGCTGCAATAAAATTGCGTGAGTGGAAGCTGACTCTGAATTCCAGGATAAAGTTATCCTAAAATGGAGTTTTGGCTAACAGCTGACTATAGTTCCACTCTGTGCCTTTGTATTGTATCCTCAACTTCTCAGGACATCAGTTTGATAATCAATGTTCAATTATAGTCCAGTTATAATCAATGAGTTTTGTGTTCATTCTTACAATCCCTGCTCTCGTGGCTCAGTGCCACGAATGGAGTTGTGCGTATATGAGACCGTAGTGTAAACCTTACTTCAGAAGGGAACAAAGGTAAATATAGCAAGATTAATACTGATGATGTGACAGCCATACAGCCACTTCATGGAAAATCACAAGGAGTTCCACTGCAAGTTTTCTCCACTTTAAAATGTGTTCTTACTTTGCAAGGCAGAACCATAGTTTCACTAAACTCATTGATCATAAATCAGGAGGCTGAGGAAGGAAGGAATACCAGGGGATTGGTAATTAAATATTAAACAAAAATCACGCATTTTGTTACTTTACAAAGCCTGTGCCTAGAAAGTACAAATTTCACCTAGTTGGTAAATATTAATATCAAGAAAGGGAGTAGAGATAGCCCAGGAAATTATAGACCAGTGAATCTTATCTCAATGGTTGATGAGCTGATGTAGAAGATCCTGAGAAGCAGAATATATGAACACTTGCAGAGGTATAATTAGGAATAGTCAGCATGGCTTTGTCAAGGGCAGGTGGTGCCTTACAAGCCTGATTGAATTTTTTGAGGATGTGCCTAAACACATTGTTGAAGGAAGAGCAGTAGATGTAGTGTGTATGGATTTCAGTATTATTTGATAAGGTAGATAAAGAACACTGAGGCTGTCTACAAGAAGGGTCAGAGCCGTCTCTATTTCCTGAGGAGACTGAGGTCCTTTAACATCTGCCGGACGATGCTGAGGATGTTCTACGAGTCTGTGGTGGCCAGTGCTATCATGTTTTCTGTTGTGTGCTGGGGCAGCCAGCTGAGGGTAGCAGACACCAACAGAATCAACAAAGTCATTCGTAAGGCCAGTGATGGGAGTGGAACTGGACTCTCTGACGGTTGTGTCTGAAAAGAGAATGCTGTCCAAGTTGCATGCCATCTTGGACAATGACTCCCATCCACTCCATAATGTACTGGTTAGGCACAGGAGTACATTCAGCTGGAGACTCATTCCACCAAGATGCAACACTGAGTGTCATAGGAAGTCATTCCTACCTGTGGCCATCAAACTTTACAACTCCTCCCTCAGAGTGTCAGACACCCTGGGCCAATAGGCTAGTCCTGGACCTATTTCCACTTGGCATGATTAACATTATTATTTAATTATTTAGGGTTTTATATTGCTATATTTCTTCACTATTCTTGGTTGGTGCAGCTGTAACGAAACCCAGTGTCCTTCGGGATCAATAAAGTCTGTTTGTCTATCAGTCTGTCTTTGTGGATCCAGAACTGGCTTGCCCACAGAAGGCAAAGAGTGGTTGTAGATGGGTCATATTCTGCATGGAGGTCAGTCACTAGTGGTGTTCCTCAGGGATCTGTTCTGGGACCCTTACTCTTTGTAACTTTTATAAATGACCTGGATGAGGAAGTGGAGGGATGGGTTAGTAAGTTTGCTGATGACACAGAAGTTGGAGGTGTTGTGGATAGTGTGGAGGGTTGTGGAGGTTACAGTGGGACATTGATAAGATTCAAAACTGTGCTGAGGAGTGGCAGATGGAGTTCAACCTAGATAAGTGTGAAGTGGTTCATTTTGGTAGGTCAAATATGATGGCAGAATATAGTATTAATGGTAAGACCCTTGGCAGTGTGGAGGATCAGAGGGATGGATCTTGGGGTCCAAGTCCATAGGATGCTCAAAGCTGCTGTGCAGCTTGACTCTATGGTGAGGAAAGTGTATTGTGTATTGGCCTTCATCAAACGTGGAATTGAATTTAGGAGCCGAGAGGTAATGTTGCAACTATATAGGACCCTGGTCAGACCCCACTTGGAGTACTGTGCTCAGTTCTGGTCGCCTCACTATAGGAAGGATGTGGAAACCATAGAAAGGGTGCAGAGAAGATTTACAAGGATGTTACCTGGATTTGGGAGCATGCCTTATGAGAATAGGTAGAGTGAACTTGGCCTTTTCTCCTTGGAGCGAAGGAGGATGAGAGGTGACCATGATAGAGGTGTACAAGATGATGAGAGGCATTGATTGTGTGGATAATCAGAGGCTTTTTTCCAGGGCTGAAACAGTTGCGACAGGAGGACGCAGGTTTAAGGTGCTGGGGACTAGGTACAGAGGAGATGTCATGGTAAGCTTTTTACTCAGAATGGTGAGTGCGTGGAATGTGCTGCTGGCAGCGGTGATGGAGGCGGATACAATAGGTTCTTTTAAGAGGCTTTTAGATAAGTACATGGAGCTTAGTAAAATAGAGGGCTATAGGTAGGCCTAGTAATTTCTGAGATGGGACATGTTTAGCACAACTTTGTGGGCCAAAGGGCCTGTTTTGTGCTGTAGGCTTTCTATGTTTCTATGCATTTATCATATCCTGTTTCATCCAAATGCTAACTAATTTATCTTGAGGGTCAGTCCTACTGATCAAACAGCAGCAGGCAGGCGCCTGAAATGCAAATCCGTTTAGTAACTTGTACTTTGATAACACTAATGTTAATTGAGGTTAATATCGTGATGCTGTGGGGGGACATTGTTGACAGCCCACCCCTGCATTTCTAATGACCAGTACTATTTATTGTTCTTGTGTTAAAATGCTTTTGTGGGATTATGGTGGGATGTTCCAGCTCATTTATTGTTACATTTTAGCTTGGGTTATACAGTTATTTACATGTATATTTGTGGGTCACCCTAACTGTAACCAGGGCATGTGATGGTCACCTCCCTCCGTCTCTGTGAGACTGGTTGGATCCTCTCTCTGGGTCATGGTGTCTAGTCTGTTTTGTGTTTATCACAATAAAACGGTTGTCGATCTAAAGAGCTTCCTCATCTGTCATTATGGACAGAATATGTTATTTTAAAAATTATTTCACTCTTTGGAATTTTATTTCCAGTTGGATCTTCTCTTTTATAACTTAATATCCAGTGGATTTTGGTTAAATGGGCTATCAGTTAATTGGGGCCGCCACTTTGGGCAGCTCTTAAAGAATAAAAACTCATTGAGAAAAATACTGGAGATTCCCTTCATTATTCTGAGACACTGTGCCACTGAATTGGGACAGGAGACTTTTGCTCTAGAGTTTCTGACTAGCACCAGTTGTGTGCACTTGCGTGGCTATTGGACACTGCAATATACTTAGAGTGAACAGTTTTTAAATAGCATCATCTGTATGTGCTTATGTTATCCATTTGAGTTGACAGATGCAGATTTTAAAAAGCAGTGATTTTTGATCATTTTGGGTTTTTTTTATTTCGACTTTATGAAATTTTAGACCATTGCCAGGATACCGGTAAAAAATTTGACACTAACCGAAAAAAATCACCCTAGGTGTCTGTGTTGATTTTGTTCATTTACAGTCAATGAGAGAACATGGCAGTGTACACCGGATGACTCCTCCAAGTATAACTATTTGGAACTAATACACAGTTTTAGTACTGTAGTGGTGTGCTGCATGCAGCACTGCAATAACGACACGGAGTTGGTGAGCTGCAGTTGCAAAAGAGATTTATTCAAACTTCGCGGCCTCACTTTAAAGCCTTCCTGATCCCGCCCTCCCCGCCCAGTCCCGTCCCGCGTGCGGGCTTTTCCCCTTGCTGGTGAAGCAGGCTTGGCGCCCTTTTTGGGACCGGCCTCTATGCCGGCGCGCGCCGCTTTGTGAGCTGGTTGGAATGCGCTGGGAAGTGGGTCACCACAGTACTGTAGTAGTATTGGTAGTCTACTTTGTTCTGTATTTCAATTAAATATGTAATTTGTTACTCAGTTAAATGGTAGTTCAACTTTTTTATGCCTTTTAAACTGTTTCCATGAAACTTTGGCTATTTGGGGCAGCTGCCTATAATTAGGCCAAAATGTACTGGCCTCAACGTTTCTCATTATCCATAAACCACTGTAATTATAAACTTGTATCCCAGGATATTGGTACATATGAAACAACACCTAACAGGATTTGTAAAACAATTGTGATGTTATGTCAAAATGTTATCTGGCTAGGTTTCACTATGTGCACTATTTCTACTTCTGACAGATTATTCCTAATAATAGTAAAAATGCAGTTTACAAATCTGTGTGTGCCAATTGTCCATTACTATAAATTGTTAAGGAAATCACAAGGTCACTACATTTTGTGAGTCTGATCGATGTTTCTGAGAATTTATAAATTGATTTTTTTCCTTAAGATTTCATAAGCACCCATTTTCTGTAGCTTTTCATGTATGTCTACATACACTTGGGATTCTTTCATTACATTGAATATATTTCATGTTAACCGTATCACTCTCCATAATTAAACTAATGTGACATACACTGTACACAGCTGTCAATGATGAGCATTAAATATTTTACGATTGCTATTTCAAAAATTTCTTTAGAAGTTATAGGAGTATTTGCACAAGATCAGATTTCCATAAATCCTATCTTTGGTAACCAGGGAAGCACTAATATTTACTTAATTGTGTGATATTTCAGTCTGTCAATAAGTAGAGCTAATCTAGCTTGTTGCTGAAAGATAACAATAGCCACGAGGCACGGGTTCTCCTTTGAGAAGAGATAATTACTTATCCATTGTTAAGTTTTTAATACACTTTTTGTTATAAGTATTTTGGTGCTTTCTTTTTTGCAACTGGTAATGCATTTACCAAAAGGTTTTGCATCAGAAGCCATGTAGGTCAGGGTTTTAATATCCATATGAAGAAGACTATCAAGTAATTTTATCGATCAGTGTGCATAGCTCATTTGACTCTGTTCTTATCTTGTCTATGTCCTGGTTCTAAGCTATTCTGTAAATTATAAAGAGAAAAAAATAACTGGGCTCGTGGTTTTGAATACAGAACTAGTCTAAGTGTTTCTTCTTTCTAATGATCAGCTTGCTGTTCCAGATTGCTTGGTCAGGTTGTAGCTCTTGAATGAAGGGGATTGAAGGAAAAAAATAAATTCAAATGATACAAGGTATTTTCTGTTTAAACACAGTACCTGGCTTCAGCACTGGATGCTTGTTGATGGCAAAATTGTCTCATCTAGAAGCAAGTTCATGAAGGTCACACAGGTTCCCTTTGATTAGCCCTAGCAGTATGTTTGGGTGATGTTCTTTTTGTGCTTGAATATCTGAAACTCCATGTAGTGTGAAATGTTTCCAGCTCCTTGGCTGGATTCTTCAATTGTCTGTCTCATGTATGGAAGATAGAGGTGTGATGATCTGTGAGAAAGATGTCACCTACACTTCAGTACAAGGCTGCTATCTATCCCAGCTTATCTAATTCAATACATTGCATTTTTAGGGAAAATGTCAAAGCCTTGCTAAGAGTACAGGAGAGTTTACTAAACTTGTACCAGTGCTGAGGAGCTTCTGTGAAGGGGCTATAGGAACCAAGATTTTATTTTTCTTCACAGTGGGTAAAATAGCATGTGGATTAGTATTTTTCAGTAACTTGTTTTTAAGTATGACAAACGATAAATTTTCCAAGGCTCAACAGAGGGCCACAGGTGCAGCATGCATAATTGGAGAGTCAGAGCTTATATATGATGAGTGATTGTCACACACACACATAACTACATGATTGTACCTGGCATTAGCAGTAAAAGTGCATTTGGTTGTGTTGTTATGTTTCATGTGTTGTAATTTTGTTTAGTCTAAGTAGTAGAAAATGGGCTCGGAGACTAGGGTGCACAAATAACATGCACTTACTTTACTTAGTGCGGCCAGAAGCACAGAATAATTACAGCGTGACGGGGACCATTATGCCCATTGAGTTCATATAGCGTTATGCAACAGCAATTTACTTGGACCAGTTCCCCCAATCTCCCCATAGCTCTGCAAATTCACATTTCAACAACATCATACTGTGCTCGCTGCATCAAGCACCTCCGTGCCATCGCCACAGACGGCAATTCCTGGTGACCAGACATATTAATTCTGATTCCCATCCCGTTTACAATGTGTTGCTCCATGACCTCCTCTTGTGTCAAGATAAGGCCACCCTTAGGGTGAAGGAGTAACATCTTATGTTCCACCTGGTTACACTCCAATCTGACGGCACGAATATCGATTTCTTCTTCTGGTGAACAAATTCTCCTTCCCCTTCCCCTATTTCCCTCTTTGATCTTTTACCTCTTCTCACCTGCCTATTACTTCCCCTGGGTTGCCTCCTCCATCCCATTCTTCTGTGGTCCACTGTCCTCTCCTATCAGATTGCTTCATCTCAAGCTCTTGACCACTCCAATCCACCCCGCTTCAGTTATCACCTTCTAGCTAGCCTCCTTCCCCGTTTTCCCCCCTCCTCGCCCCACCTTTTTATTCTGACACCTTCCTCTGTCCTGAACAAGGGACTTGGCTTGAAATGGTGACTGTCTATTCATTTCCATAGATGCTGCCTGACCTCCCGAGTTCCTCCAGCATTTTGTGTGTAACACTGTTTATGAATTGTCTTGATTTCTGGAACCAGCTGTACTGTTGATTAGCATCTCATCAGTAGGAGCAACATTTTTTAGGGGCCAGTGATAAACAAAGGTAGCTAACATTGATCAGTCTGGAAGAACTGCAGGTGCCTTATAGTTGCAGCAGATGATGGAAGCTATTTTCAACTTGATTATAACTTAATAAAGAACATAGAGTGAATACTACTTGCTTTGGGAGTGTGTAGTTTAAAATTGAAATTGTCCAAGACCTTGTGGCCAGCCACGCTAGAAACATTCAGGACAAAAGCAGGCAAAGTGTAGAGGGTATATTGGATACAGATAGTTTAACGTATACATTTGCCATGAAGTATTTACCTGTGAATATTTTCTCACTGTACTCAAGCAGATTGACAGTTAATATTGGCAATGTGTTTGAGATTGGAGGATTTGTAGAGTAAGGATATCGGGTGATAGGTTGCCTGACCAGAACGGTTGTCTGCTTCTCTTTTCTGCTGATCATCATTTATTTCAAACTCAATGGGCATAATGGTCCCCGTCACGCTGTAATTATTCTGTGCTTCTGGCTGCATTAAGTAAAGTAACTGCATGTTATTTGTGCACCCTAGTCTCCAAGCCCATTTTCTACTACTTAGACTAAACAAAATTACAACACATGAAACATAACAACACAACCAAATGCACTTTTACTGCTAATGCCAGGTACAATCATGTAGATATGTGTGTGTGTGACAATCACTCATCATATACAAGCTCTGACTCTCCAATTATGCTGCTGCTGAGTAAACAAGCTACCTTCAAAACAGCCTTGGTAAACCACAGTTTGTTGTTCAGCAGTTGCTCTTTCATTTGTTAGAGTTTCAATTCTATACAGTATGGCATACAGTAGTTCTAGGCATCAATATGTGTGGTACACTGGTTATAGTTACACAACAACATTACTAGACAGTTGTTATGCGTCACTGAGTGTAAATGTGCCATTATGTGGTAAGCACGGTGAATAAAAACACCTATCATGTTCAATGGTTGTAAAATTTATCCCTTTCTTTCTGTTACAAAAATATTCACTTCTAGGAATGGAAAGAGTTGAGATCTCTCTCGGGGGAATAGGTTGAGGGGGTGGGGTAGGTAGTTTGGGTGATACTGGGATCTGCACATTCACAGTCTTGTGTACAAATGCATTGTAGAATAGGCATAATCTGATCCATGCTGAAATCCTTTATCTGGTGGGCCTCCTGGAAAACCTGGTTGGCTTACATCAAAGCTGGAACAAGGACAAACAAAGTCTGATTGGGCTGCCTCATTAAAACACTTATCAGCAAGCCTCCTGAGAATGCTTTATTTTTCTGCTATCTATACCATTCCTCTTATGTTAGAGATGGTAATGGATATACAACAATGGAATTTTAGTATAAGAACCTTGCAATATTGTTAACATGTTAACAGCGTTGACACAATTTTAAACAGTGATGTTTGCTGTGGTCTCTGTGCTGAGGCTGTAGGCCTGCTCTGGCTGCTTCAGGCTTCGTGTGTATGGACTCTCTCTTGTTCTGAATGCTGTTGGTTGCTGTTACTGTTAGCATGATTTCTGTTTTTTTTAATCCCCTTTTCTCTACTCATGGCTGTTGGTCTTTTTTTCAAATGCATTCTTTAGGGCTTCTTGTGGCTCCCTATAAGGAGGTAAATCTTAAGGTTGGATAATATAGACATACTTTGACAATAAATGTACTTTGAACTTTGAAATGGGGATTTTCTCATGCAACATTAGGGCGATCAATTTTAAAATTTGAACATAAAGCCACTCACAAGTGAGTGCACTTTACAGCCTATTTAGCTTGGACTTTAAAAGCAAACAAAATTGAGTTTTATGATTAGCTCAGCAATGTACATTTACAATTTCCGAGCTCTGTCTGTGTGTAAAAACAAAAGCTAAACTGGATGCCTGGATTGTTATTTTATTTGTGCTCAAATAAACTTTGAATGCACTTTAAGTGACAAGACTATCTTCAAAATTGCAAACAGATGCAATTCCTGTATTAGCCTTCAATATAGACCACATTTTGATGAAAATAAATATCATTCTGGCAGTATGATGGTATTTTTTTTTAATTATGTATGGTACAACCTAGCCCCCTCTCAACATCTGTTGTTTTAATAACCATAACATTGTAGAGTCATAGGTGTTCTTTCTATTCTGCCAGTGGGAGATGCCAATATTACACTAACCATTCTCCTGACTTTCCTGCACTTACTGTGTTACTTTTAAATAATGCATAAGTTTACATTACACGTTTCTGTACTTTGGAAATTGAATCTAGGTGCTTTGTTCAATTAATACAAATGGTTGCATTTGAACTCAGACAACTGAATGAAAGGAACTAGTGAAGAAGAATACGCATTGAAAGTGATTGTAAACGATTGGTGATTAGAACTTTCAGTCATTATAATATCTTTGAATATTATTATTCAAAGAATTCAGAGACATCTCAGCGTGTAAAGGGCAAGTTCGGAAACCACTGTTGAATATACGTGATCTTCGAGCCCTCAGGCGGCACTGCCTAAGAAACCGTCATGCTACTATGACAATTATAGCCACCTGGGCTTAGGAGTACTTTGGAAGACCATTGTCACTTAACACAGTCCGTCGCTGCATCCAGAAATACAACTTGAAACTGTATTACGCAAGGAGGAAGCCATGCATCAACTCTATGCAGAAACACCAGCAAGTTCTCTGGGCCCGTGCTGTGGTCAGATGAGTCCACATTTCAGCTAGTTTTCAGAAAAAACAGGTGTTGAGTTCTCCGTGCCAAAGATGAAAACTACCATCCTCATTGTTATCAGCAAAAGGTGCAAAAGCCAGCTCCTGTGATGGTATGGGGGTGCATCAGTGCCCATAGCACGGGTGAGTTGCATGTATGTGAAGGTACCGTTGACTGTGAGGCGTATATTAGGATTTTAGAGAGACATATGTTGCCATCAAGGCGACACCTCTTCCCAGGACGTCCATGCTTATTTCAGCAGGACAATGCCAGACCACATTCTGCACGGGCTACAACTGCGTGGCTTTGTAGACACAGAGTGCGTGTGCTTGACTGGCCTGCTGCCAGTCTAGATCTATCTCCTATTGAAAATGTATGGCGCATCATGAAGAGGAGAATCAGACAACGGAGACCACGGACTGTTGAGCAGCTGAAGTCTTATATCGAGCAAGAATGAACAAAATTTCCAATTGCAAATCTACTACAATTAGTATCTTCAGTTCCAAAATGATTAAAAAGTGTTATTAAAAGGAAAAGTGATGCAACACAATGGTAAACATGCCTCTGTCCCAACTTTTGTTGAGTGTGTTGTAGCCATCAAATTCTAAATTTGTGTATATTTACAAAATACAATTAAGTTGGTCAGTAAAACTATTGAAAATCTTTTCTTTGTACTTTTGTCAGTTAAATAAAGGTTCACGTGAATTAACGTATCACAGATTTTTGTTCTTATTGCATTTTGGAAAATATCCCAACTTTTCTGAAAATGGAGTTTGTAGGCTGAGAAGTGGCAGATGGAGGCAACCCAGATAAGTGTGAAGTGCTTCATTTTGGTAGGTCCAATATGATGGCAGAATATAGCATTAATGGTTAGACTCTTGGCAGTGTGGAGGATCAGAGGGATCTTGGGGTCCAAGTGCATAGGACGCTCAAAGCGGCTACGCAGGTTGACTCTGTGGTTAAGAAGACATACAGTGTATTGGCCTTCATCAATCGTGGAATTGAATTTAGGAGCCGAGAGGTAATGTTGCAGCTATAAAGGACCTTGGTCAGACCCCACTTGGAGTACAGTGCACAATTCTGGTCGCCTTACTACAGGAAGGATATGGAAACCATAGAAAGGGTGCAGAGGAGATTTATAAGGATGTTGCCTGGATTGGGGAGCATGCCCAATCTTTTCTCCTTGGAGCGAAGGAGGATGAGAGGTAACCTGGTAGAGGTGTATAAGATGATGAGAGGCATTGATCATGTGGATAGTCAGAGGCTTTTTCCCAGGGCTGAAAGAGGCCACAAGAGACCACATGTTTAATGTGCTTGGGAGTATGTACAGAGGAGATGTCAGCGGTAAGTTTTTTAAGCAGAGAGTGGTGAGTGCAGGATGAATGGAGACAGAGGGAAATTTTGGAGATGTGAGACACAGGATGAATGGAGATGGAGAATTGTTGGGGATGTGAGACTTGGGATGAATGAAGACGGGGAAGATTGTTGGCGATGTGAGATTGGGATGAATGGAGATGGAGAATTGAGACGTACTTCTTAACTTGTATGCCATCCACCACAAATTTCATGCACCCTAGCTGCTTTGTATACCATCTACAAATGCACTGCAGTTACTTGCTTAGGTTATTCTGACAGCGTGCTCCAAATCTGCAACCACCATCATTGCAAGGGCAGTTGGTACTACATGCAGGTTCCTTTCAAACTCCAAGACCATCCTGAATTGGAAATATTTTGCCATTCCTTAATTATTGTTGGATCAGAAGGGTTGTAATAGTTCTAGAGGACCTTTCCAGCTGCATCTCGAGAAGGGATTAATGCTGCAGAAGCAATATTCAGGATCCCTGTCACCCATTCCACAATCTGTCATTACCATCAAGGAGATGGTACAGGAGCATCAGGACTAGGACTGCCAGACTAGATAACAGCTTCTTCCCTCAAGCTCTGAGACTAATGGATACCCTGCCACCATTGAGGTCTTGTCACTGTGTGCATTTTGAATCATATTTTATTAACTTCGAGTATATTTTGTTTTATGTGCTGTGTGATATATGCAAAGGAGACAAATCTCCAGGTTGTATGAAGTATGCATGCTTTGATAATAAATGTACTTTGATGTTGTGAGGGTACACCATGGTTCGAAGGAACATTGTTTCAATTGGTTGTATATATGTGCAGTCAGATGACAATAAACTTGAGCTTTCTGGCAATGCTAATAATACCCAGATCCTGAAAAATATATTAAATAAACACATTGGAAAACTCTGAAGAACTGCATCTTAATATATCGAGTACTGAACTGTATCATTCATTTATTCAAGCAATGTGATTTACAGAGTGGTAATGAGTGGAAATGCTAATCTTTCAAGTGGTTTATAAAAGGTTTCTATGAGGGAGAATGTAGATACCACTGTTTTCATATTACTTTTCAAATGGGTTATCTATTATTCTGTTAATACTTATGCTTACATAATGTGATAATATAGGAATAAAATTATATCATAGTTTAAATATCAAAATCCCACTCATAAATATCTTTTGAGAACTATTTTCTCACTCACTCATTTCATGTCAGGACAAGTTCTGGAGGAAATTCTTTGCATGTTGCAACAACAATCTCCGTTTGCAATTCCTGTATTTAATGCTTAGCAACTGCTGCACACGGCACAGGGTCTCATGTCTTTACTAAACTCCAGCAAAAATTCAAATTAGGCATCTGCTAATTTGAACATTAATGATAAGAGATTGCTTTACAGTTTAAAGATTCAGTTTAAAATAATATCTTGCTAATGATATTTCAATAGTATATACCCTGGCCCAATATCCAAAAAAAGCAGAAATTTCCAAGGCAATTATTCTTGTTTGGTATAATCATGGTAATTCTCAATTGGTGTTGTCTATTTGACAGAGGAACAATTCTCAGATCTCTCCTTGAGAGATTACACATGTACAATAATCTCTGCACTTGTTTTTTTTACTGCTTTTAACCTATTTGTTACTTAGGCATATGCTTCTATTTTAGTTCCTTTTTTCACAGTCCTGTAACTATGGAAGTGACAAATCTGCAGTTACTTTCATCAACCAGCCAATGAGAAATATTCTTTCAAAGTTTTTGTTTGTTTGATCTGTTAAGATTATAGAATGATCACACAGTTTTGTTAAATGCCGGAAAGCTTGGCTGCATTTCAGATTCTTTTGCCTCGCTTGTATGCAATCAAAAAGATTCTTCCTTTGACCTGCTCGTTGAACTGCTCAACTCTTCTTCCAAATAGATTACAATTGGCAATGCAGAAGACTGTTTATCAAAACAGGCTGTAAAGAAAGTGCTTAAGACAAATATACAAAAATGCATTTCCTCTTTCTTAATGAATTAAGGGCATGTAATCTACCAATATTTAAATAGGGATAATATAATTTTCTGAAGCAGTTTGTATACAAATATGCAAAGTGATATACATATTTCAGTGTTGGATATACACGATTTTGCACACATCTTTAATCTGTTTCTTTACTATGTTTGTTTAATTTATCTATTTTCTGTGCCATGCACCTCCTTGTTTAGAACAATGAGAACTTCAGTGTTTCAATGTATATGTGACAAACATTTAATCTGTAGAATAATGAACCATAAATGTTCTCTTGGGTCTTTGATATTCTGGAATCAGCAATTGAGTCTGCTGACTTTGGAAATGAATTTCTGTCTCTAGTTTCCATTGTTCACTCTATCTGCTTATCATCTACTAGTCCCATGATGCTATACTTAAGATTATCTCATTACTGCATGTAGAGATCAAAAGTTCAAAGTAAAATTTATTATGGGGTACACACACATCACCACATTCAACCCTGAGATTCTTTTCCTGTGGGCATACTTTGCGAATTTATAGAACAGTAACTGTAAACATCTGAACTGTAAACAGCAAAGAAACTGTGCAAATGCAGGTAATAAATATAACGAGGATGATATAACAATATAACAGAGTCCTTAAATGAGTGTAGTTATCCCCTTTTGTTCAAGAGCCTGATGATTGAGGGATAGTAGTAGTAGATCTGGAGTGCAAAGATGCATACATCAGAATGCTCCTTATCTATTACAGCTCAGCATTTAACACCATCATCCCCTGAAAACTAATGAGTAAACTGCATGATCTGGGCCTGAATACCCCTTGAGAAATTGGATCCTGGATCTCCTCACTTGTTGACTGCAGTCAGTTTGAATTGGCAAAAACATCTTGACAATCTCCATCAGCGCAGGAACACCTTAGGGATGTACTTAGCCCCCGCTCTACTTGCTTGACACCTATTCAGCAGATCAAACCTTGGCAAACGTCTATGAATGTGTGGCTACAGCTCCAACGCCATACACAAGTTTGTTGATGACACCACTGTTGTGGGTTGTATCAAAGGTAGTGACGAGTTAGCACCTAGGAGGGAGATTGAAAATCTGACTGAGTGGTGCCACAACAACCTCTCACTCAGTCAGGAAGACATACGAACTGATGGTAGACTTCAGGAGAGGGGAACCAGAGGTCCGTGAGCCGGTACTCAGAGGATGAGAGGGTCAGTAATTTCAAATTCCGGGGACCGGTCCTGGACCCATTGTATAAATATAATTATAAAGAAAGTATGACAGTGCCTCTACTTCCTCAGGAGTCTGCAGAGGTTCAGCAGATCAAACCTTGGCAAACTTCTATGAATGTGTGGTGGAAAGTGTGCTGACTGACTGCATTACAACCTGGTGTGGGAACACCAAAACTTTGAGTGAAAAATCCTACAAAAGGTGATGGATTTGGCCCAGTACATCATGGGTAAAACCCTATAACCATTGAGCATGTCTACATGAAACATTGCCGTAGAAAAGCAGCATCCATTAGCCAAGATCTTCACCACCCAGGCCATGCTCTTTTCTCACTACTGCCATCAAGTAGAAGGTACAAGAGCCTCAGGACTCACACTGCCAGAGCGAGAGGTTGAAGGTATCCGTGAATACTTCATAGAAGTCATTGGCACAGGTCTTCAGTATTC
Organism: Hypanus sabinus; assembly: GCF_030144855.1. NCBI lineage: Eukaryota > Metazoa > Chordata > Chondrichthyes > Myliobatiformes > Dasyatidae > Hypanus > Hypanus sabinus. The sequence continues at coordinate 101,460,981 of NC_082708.1, read as the reverse complement.
GATTAGGTACTCCATTTGGACCGGATGTTTTTCTTGGGTATACCGCACATTATCTTCAGATACTAAGACCAAATGACCTTCAGGAGGCATAGGGATGCGTGAGGGTTCCTCCCTGTTCAGGTGATCAAAGTAAGCACGAAAGGCATTGGCCTCATCTGGAAGTAAAGTTCTGTTGTTTTAACTTTGCCGGAGATTTTGGCTTTCAATTCCTGCCACAGCTGTTGAACATCCCTTGTTGATTCCAGTCTAGTCTGGAATCAGCACTTTGTCTGAGAGCTGGCTTTCTAGAGAACATTCCTGCACCTCTAGTAGCATTCTTGATCTCCAGGCTTGAATACCTCTGATCTGGCTGTTAGCAGATTCCAGATTTCATTGTTCATCCAGGGCTACCGATTGTGGAAACCCTTAAATGATCTTGTGGAGACGCACACATCCCCAGCTGCTTTTACAAAGAGTTGTTGTGTCAGTCTCCACGTATCATTTTGTGTCACTGGGTGTAACCACAATATTTACTTTTCTTAACTTCATTTCCAGACTGAAGTAGTATTAAAGTTGATAGGTGACAACAACTACATTTATATTATCCTGTAACTGTTATTAGGAATGTTTAAAAATGTACTTGAAAAACTGAGACAAAAATATGCTCTTAATCTAGCCTCTTAAGGTTTTATGCTAATATAAACATAGACTGTTGAAAGGTCACTGGCATGGGCAAAAGGTTAGATTGTCTGATTCTCTAATTTATAGTTACATTTGTAGCTATTACGGCATTTTGAGTTGGAAGGTGGATGGTTCGCTGAAGGTATTTACCAATGACCTTTCAGTCTGTCTAGTATCTAGTCTATTATCATGTAACCAAGCTCCATACAAATACAAATCTCCTAGCATTCACATCAGCAGACAGGGTCTGATCCTGATGATCCAAGCATTGCTAACATCTTATTAGTATCCTTGATTATTGAATCTGACTGGGGTCTCTGACTTTGAGAGATGCCAAGTACAGACTCTCTGGTTCATCATAGTGCACATGGGAAACTTCTTAAGAACTATACCCTTAATTTCAGATTACACCATTTAACAACTTGCTGTCAAAATTTAAACTTTTATTTTCATCTGTCTGCTAAAATCATTCAATGCTTTGTTTTCACTTATTCCTCAACCAGCCCCTGACACTACTCATGTCATACTTCATAAAACGTATGGCTAAGTAATCTGTTCTGTGTCTTTATGTCATCATATGGGATAATGTCAACGTACATATATCACAGAATGGAATATTTTGTAGATTGTTCTTCACTGTTAACAATACCATAGTCTTCCAAATGCAGACATACTAACTTGAGAACAATGAGCTGTTTAAATGGAAAGGCAGTGTGTTTTGCCTTGGATATGGTGGTAATATTCAGGAAGAAATTTGTGCCACACAGGGAAATATTTTGGCTACAGGAAAGTGTATTACTAAACTTGTTGGTGTCTCTCCCTCAGTTCTGTCTTTATAATCTTTGAAATATAAATGATCAGTGAGTATGAGGATTGATCACCTGGTCTTCAGTGAAAGTGTGATATTCGTAGTATTCACCAGATAAGCTGACTGCTTGGTGGTTGGGTAAGGACAGGAGGGTGTAAAAGTGGGTTAGCTAACCTTGCCCAATTTCTCATTTTCTAATTTGCAATTTTGAGGCTCCTGCAGGTGCTTTACTGTTTTGTACTTTTACAGAGAGAACTGATGTTTGGTGATGGATTAAAAAGAAAACATATGTTTATAGCAGATTGTCTCCAGAGTTTTTGCACAACCTGTGATATAGTAATATTTTCTTTGTAGATAAAGAATGAAATCAGCTTTTTAGATTTAATTGCTACTCAAAATAATGTTCCTGTGAATGATTTTGTGAGACGTGGCCTATTATATTGAAGAAACCATGATTGACCAACAATTCAACCCTCATTGCGTTCTTTTCACATCTCAGAACCAGCTAAATTACCACTTCAGTCTTATGGAAGTTGAGAAGTCTAGTTTTGTTACTGACAATACAGACTTAATGACTGCTTGAAAATACTGATTTTATTACAATGTTCCGTATCACCATCTCAGTCCTGAGCAAAACAATATTTATACACAATACTTTGACATCTGTGTTATAAGTAATGCATGATGTTCAAGAGTGGTGAAAATCTTGTTTTTGAAGTTTGCAGAAGTTTCATCAGAGTGTCTGACATTGAATAATTAATCAAATATTAATGTTTCCTGCATTTTAATAGTGACTACACTGAAAATTACTTAATTTTTGCCAAGTGGAAGAGATCTTGAGGTCATGAAAGGGGTGATTATAAATATGTCAAAATCTTTATTCATGATATTCTTGTAAACTTAAGCACTCGCGAGCTAGTTTTGAGTTTCTGGGGTGTTGTGAGCATTACTTAATCTTTTGGGAAAAAGGTTGCTATCTAGCATTAACACGATGAAATAATTTCAAATTTGACAAAATAGTGCATTGTTTATTCACAGGCTAATTTATATGCATTAACTGGTTGGTGTTGTGGCAGCTGCACCGGACTAGGCGAGTGGTCGCGGGTTCAGATCTGGCCAGCTCCTTGTATACTTTCCATCCATGCTGGGTTGAACATCAGGCTAAGAACTTGGCCTCCTAAAACAAAACAGACAGAAGTGCTAAAGAAACAGCAAGGTTGCTGCCAGATGTGCCACAAAGCACATAAAGAAACAACATCAGCATTAAATGTATTGCACTTAGATATTTAACAATTAACAAAGAAATAAACATGAAAGTTAAATATATTTGAACAGTGATGTCAGACATACACCATATCCTCGTTATATGTTATACGTTCCTAGAAATAGACACATAATGTGAAATTGCATAATGTGAATAATTATTTAAATGGAGAAAATAGGGATGTGTTCCAGAGGGCTTCCTAAATATGCTTTATTGAATTGAATTGAATTTTGGTTTATTGTCATTTAGAAACCACAACTGCAATGCAGTTTAAAAAATGAAACAACGTTCCTCCAGAATGATCACAAAAGCACATGACAAAACAGACTACACCAGAAAATCCACATACACGTTTGGCAATCCCAAATCCAGAGTCCGGAGAAGCTGCTGCATTTTAATATCGCACTACCATCTTAGCCCGTTTCCTGGAAAGGTGCTCCAAACCCACCAGACGAAACAAGACTACCCAGACACACCAGGTCAGGAGACCAACTCTACCACCCAACAAACCAAAAACTAAAGCTACAAGACCTATTCAAAACCACATAGCTGCATATAGTTATAGTTAACATACAGTTACAACAATGCAAACAATACCATAATTGATAAAAAAAACAGACCATGGACACAGTAAAAATAGTCCAAAGATGTTAAAAGTCTTTAAGTTTGAAAGAAGCCACCACACATTTTCCACAAGTCCTCAGGGTCCCGATAGACTCGTCATCCCATGCAGGTGGCAGAAGGGAATACCCCCACTATGGACTTCCACGGCGCCGCCAGACTCAGCCTCACAGATGTAGCACACAGTGAAAGCACTCCGAGTCCATCAAATCTCCGAGCCTCCAACCATTCCCTCCGGCACAACCTCTCTGAGCACCATCCTCTGCCGAGTGCACTATGACTTCCACCATTCCCTCACCGTTGGTAAACTCGTGGGATTTTCAAAATCGTCTGTTGCTTGCAGCATCTGAGAGAGAGTTAGCCTTTTAAAAAAAAATGCCTTGAATATGGATTACACCTCGGTCGAGTGGCTGAATCAGTGATGTTGTGTTAGACGGCAGGAAATGCACTGTTATGTTAGGATGAATGCTGTCCACAAGTTCAGGATGGGCTGGCGCACTGTCAAGCAACAAAAGAACTTTAAAGGCAAGATTCTGTTCCCGGCAGTAGCATCTCAAGAGCTGTGTTACCTTCAGCTGATGCTGCACTGTTTATAATTTCCAACTTTGTTTCAAGTGTTATAGCAGTTCTCTGCCACTTGGCTGATGGCCCAGGATATGACATCGGACGCTTAGGAAGCACAGTTAAATATTTCAAGCACAAAATCACTGCACCATAGGTAAAACCAACAAAAGTTTAAGAACGCAAGATCGCACATCCACACCTTGACAAAACCAATGTGGGAGTGAGACTGTGAAGCGCGCGCACCTGATTTGTATTGGTGGGAAAGCAGTGCTCCTCGCATAACTGTGAGCTTAGGGTGCGTATAAGGGGACATTGGTAGAAATAGGTTACTCGCATAACTGTGAATCTGCATTGTCTGGAGACACATATAACGAGGATAGTGTGTATATTGTTTAACATATTTCAGCTGTGCAGTATAGCCATCTGTACTGTCCACACAATGTTGCCCACACTACTGTTGGCTCACTCTATCTCTTGTGACCACTTGCCATGCTAACTGTCCGAGGTGAAATGCGAGATTTGCTGTTGGCTCTGCAAGACGCAAATACCCCAATGTTAACATTCCTATTTAGATTGGTTTTAAGAATGTCTTTTATCTCAGTCAGATGGAGTCATCAGTATTATGAAATGGAAGTGCACAATCCATGGTCTGAAGTGAATAGCCCATGAAAGCCATTGTAATGCTGATATTATCACTCATTTGCACAATGTAGACATTACTGAAGAGTCATCATTTAATGCCTATTTCTAATGCTCTAATTTTGATAAGGTAGCAACAAGTTGCTGCCGTCAACCGCAGGAATCTTGGTGTCGGCACTCCTGAATTGCTTTTACTGTATATAAGGAGCTCTAGGATTAAGACAAAGTACCAAAACAAAGTTGGCAATTTTCCTCCTCAGGATGGTGTGTAGCTTGAAGAGCTGGTGGCATTCCCGTGCACCTGCTCTCCTTATTGTTAATGTTAGATTTGGAGGGCGCTGTATCAGTAATCTTGGCAAGTAATTTTGCGTAGTCTCTACTGGTAAACACAACTGATGCAGTTCACTTGAAATGCAGGGAATGCAAGTTTATGGTTGTAATTGGGGTGTGAATCATGTGAGCAACTTATCCTGGGTACCTTAGTGTTTTAGAACTACCCTCATTCAAGCAAGTGTTCTGTGATCGTGCCAGTTCAAGTGGTTTCATTTAATATCAGAGTATGTATACAATATTCAACCTGAAATTCTTGCTCTTCACAGACATCCACAAAAACAGAAGAGTATCCCAAAAAATAATCGATGGTAAAAACGCTAGAACCCCAAAGCCCTCTTCTCCTCCCTCCCATGCACAAGCAACAGCAAAGTATTAAACCTCCACCCCCCCCCCCCCCCGCACTTATTTCAGCAGGAAGCATCAGCACCCATCACCCACTAGGCAAGCAACAGCAAAGCCCCTAAAGAGAGACCATGATCTGCCGTACAATGGAAGTAACCATTCACCCAACAATTCAAACGGCCACAGGCTCCCTCTATCGCCTAATAAAGGGGCAGAGAGGTGTCACACCATGAGGGGAAACTAACAAAGCAAAAAACAGTTCGCTGGTTCCAAAATTAAAGTCTGGCACATTGCTGGTTTACCCCCCTTCCCCCAAGGTCTGACTCCAGAATCTGCAGCAGCAAACTCTTCCCCCACTGTGTGTGTATACACATGCACAGCACCCTCCCTGGCACCATATTAACTCCGCCAGTCAGATTCTACAGCAGAAATTGAAAACTGTCAACTGCAGATGCTGGAAATCAGAAACAAAAGCAAAGTGCTCGAAAGACACCGTCTGCGGAAAGGAAAAATAATTCATTTTTCAGATTGAAGAAGGGCTTCCTGCTCTGCTGAAAGTTGCCTGCATGTTTGTTGTTTTAATAAGTAATGGGGTAGCTGACTTATCAGCTTTGAATTATTAAGTCATAGAATACTACAACAGAGTAACATGCCCAAATGGTCCGTGCCAAATTAATTCTGCCAAAATAAAAAAAGTAAACGAATGGACAGAGAATTTGTTGTATACTGGTGAGGAGACTTCTACAGAAGGAAAATTCCTCAAACCGTTTGGGAAGCAGTGTGGATTGTGGATCTGTTCAGGATTGATGAAAATGGAAGATTTTCTCATTTCTATTCTTTTACTAGTCACATATATAAAAAAAACATAATAAGTATGCGTGGGATGCATTGTGATATTGGTGGTCATTTGATCTCAGGGTTTTAAACAAAATAATTTAAGATTATCCAGCTCAAATGAGATTTCAAGGAACAAGAAGACTCCATTTCAACTGTTTATTATTAGTTATTGTGAAAATAGTATTCAAATAAGTTTGCTCTTAATTTATTCATGAAATGTGGCATTACTAGGCAAAAAAAAATCCCCATCTATAATTGCCCTTGAAAGGATGGTGGTGAACTACCTTTGTTGAACTTCTGAAGTACATATTTTGAAGGTTGTCTTAGAGTATCGTTAGAAAGGCAGTTTGATGGATTTGACCTAGTTTGATGCCTGCTATGTTGAAGTACTTTCCAAACTGGCTTGCCTGCTATTTAATTTGCATAAAATTCATTCCATTGTATTTATTCACTGGGAACTTTTGCATGCATTTTAATAGCCAGTTTCACTTGAGAAGAGATGTTGTATAGGTGGAATTTATATTGAATATTATTCCTTTTGTAGTTCAGTACAATTTCTCGAGCATTTGATTTAAATAATTGCACTATAGGGACCAGAAAGGTCTAATGCCAATGTCGTGATTTCTCGTGCCCCACAAATGATTAGGAGACGCAGAAGATTCTTCAAGAAGGGTTAAACTTTAATTTGCAAATCAAAGCTGAGACAGTCATTGAGCTAGTCGCTGATTGCTCATTGATCTTTGGACATAGCATGTTTTATAGCAGGCATGGGCAAACTACGGCCCGGGGGCCATATGCGGCCCATTAAGCTTTTTAATCCGGCCTGCAGAACTTGATGAAATTATATTAATAAACCTTGTTAACGTTTTTTCCCCGCAATTCTGGAGTTTTCCCAATAGATGACGCACTCTATATACATTGACCTTTGTTGAGGTGCAGCGTATTACTCCACATTTGCGCTTTACTCTTTGTTCGGCTCGACCTATTTGTGTGAACAGGCGTTCAGCGTCATGAACATCAACAAAGCCAGCCACAGATCCAAGTTAACTGACCAACACCTCAGATCCATCCTGAGAATCGCCACAACAAAACTAAATCCAGATTTTGATGCGCTGGCTAAAAAGGGAGACCAACAACACTATTCCCACTGAAATTAAAAATAAGTTTCTTCGTTGTGTTATGTAAAAAATGCATTTGAAAATATATTTTTTTCAATAAGCCTTGCATGTTACATGTCATTTCTGTTAAGTGATGGACATGAGTAGTGCGCAGGTGCACGTACGTTTTCAAAATAAAAAAATGCGCTACAGATCAAATAACACGCTCCGCATACTGGCGCGCTGTCACTGTTCTGTCATTGTGCTGGTCGTTGTTGAGTTTTGGCGCAGGGGACAATTGAATAAGAAGGAGCAGGACAAGTAGACCTGCATCTCCTACCGTTTTTGAAATAAAGACAGGCAGGAGGAGAGTGATGATGATAATATCTTGAAGGATAACAGAATTTTCAGTGCTTTAAAATAATAACTGTAACTACTAAAAAGGCTGTATTTTATTCATTTAATTTTCAGTGTTTTAAAAGTCATTTCAATAAATAGCTAAATACCATGGGACTTAAAAGACAGATATTTTGTTGTAATGCATTTGTTCATTTTCAATTGAAATTAAAGCACATGTTTTCTACATATCCCATGCTATTTTATTTTCTCTTATGAGGTGTATTACCAAAACACTCCATCCATCTGCTCCTGGTCCGGCCCCCCTGTCAAATTTTAGAACCCTTTGTGGCCCACAAGTCAAAAAGTTTGCCCACCCCTGTTTTATAGCAATCTCCTGGTTTAGTTGCATTAGCATATGCAATCGGTCTATAGTTGCGTATCACACGTACATCCGCCACTATTGTTTCTACCCATTGACTTAATCATCTTCTAATCTACATCTCTTAGCTACCTTTCATTAACACACCATTGTCTTCTACATTCTTAATATTTCATTCTCCTGCTAAATTGGGTACATGCATAGCAAATAGCAAACTCAGATTACATAATTTACATCTCTTAGCTTCCTCTAACACACCATTGTCTTATACATTCCTAGGGTTTCATTTTGGATACATGCATAGCAAGCTGACTACATAGTTTTGGTTACACAGCAAATAATGCAACTTTTATACTCCAATACCAACTTATATGTGCCTGAATAAAAGTATTACAATTTTGTTTGGGAGTACAATTTAGGAATGGTTTAACTTCTTCAATAACCTCAATAAGTTATCCTGGATTTTTTATAAGAACAAGATCATATCGTACTTTGATTTTTGTCCCTGATTCTTGATTAAGCAGCACATTTTTTAAAAAACTACAGGAAAAAAAACTGAAAACAACAAACACCCCTGGAGAATGCCTTAAGGATAGTAGTAAAAAATAGAGAAAAGGACAAATACTTTTAAAAGAAAGAATGTTATAAATATTGGGGATAGAGGCTTGCTATTCATCATGAAAATAAACTTGTCTATCAGTTTCTTTTTATATAGCCTATATTAACAAAAAGGTCTGTACTCTGAATTTCAAATCTTTATTGTTTGCTTACTTAAAGCAAATGACCATAGTGTGATAATATTTTTAAAAAATTAGTTTAATTGGAAAGACCATCCTAACTAATTTCAAAATAAGACAATAAATATGTAAGTAAAAAAAGGAATAACAGAATATCAGTCATGTCAAACAATTCAAATCGTTTGTGCCCTTACTGCTGAGTTATTTTATTTTTCATTGATCTAAAAACTTTGCTTTTTGAGAAGTACGAAACAATTCACTATCAATATTTGGGGTAATAAAATTGGTTATGAAATTGGAGAATAAGTTAGTCTGGCATCTTAATGTTTTCCTGTACCGCATCTAATGTCATGGAATACTGTGTGCTTAAGATATGGTGGTATTTCTGTGACCTGTAAATGGCATTGATGTGAAATTTTAGAATGGAACTCAGACGTAATTATGCTTTGTTTATATTTTGACCAAGTTTATTTTCCAAATTTATTATTTAATTCTTTCTCTCTTGTTTCTCATGCTTGCCTTTGCAGGAAGTTGAGGTTTGTACTATTTTTAAGTTGTATTTCTCTTGTCATTATTTAATCACAAGTTGAAAACGTTATTAACCCACAAACAGATTGAAGTATTGTAATCACTCATCTTTTTTTTCTAGGATGACTATTTCAGGAACTGGAACACTGGCCGACACATGGACCAAGGTACTATATCATAAGGTTAATTTCAATTATGAAAATGGGGCTTTTATATTTGAAAAAAATGTTATGTCGGCATGATCTGAAAAAAACATTCAGTTTTCTCAATAGGTTTTTTAAGTAGCATGAACGATTGAAAACTTTAAAGCTGGATGCAGTTGTTTATTAAAATTGTTCTAATTAGATCATGTTGGGTGAGTAGCTAATTCATTTATGGGAGAATTTTACTTGAATATTGTGTTTAAAACATCTACCTTCATTCCACTAGTCTTTGGCCTGAAATTTTTGTGCGTAGTGAACATATAACTTCATCAGAAAGTCCCTCATGATGTATCAACTGATGGTGCATGTTCTGCTGAGTGGCCATCAACTTGAAACATTAACTCTGTTTCTTTCTTCACAGATGCTGCCAGTTCTGCTGAGTATTTCCAGCATTCTCTTGTTACTGTTGCAATTTGTCTAGCACCTGTAGTTTTTCTTTACTCTTGGATGACCTGGGATCTAAAGGGCCATCCACAAAGTCTATAATTTCCATTCTTTGTCCTCCATATATCTAACATAATTAGGTAGAAAGAGAGCAGCAGTATCTAATACTGTATGTACGCTTCCGGTCGCTGTTTGTCTGGTTTTTATGCACATGTGTGTGCCCTGTGGACAGTGTTTGGCACTGATGCAGAAATAAGCTTTTGCAATGAAGCTTCATTATAATTTAAAAGACCTGTCTGAGCAGGTGAAAGCATATGGAGTTTGGCCTGGGAACCTGCTTCAGGTAGATTCACTGAAGTGAAATACTTACTCTTAATGGCAGGTATCTCCCACCTGATCTAAGCCTTCTGAACCTTAATTGGAGTGGAACCAATATCCTGAGGGGGAGAGATTGTTTGACATGGAGATGGGAACCAGAACACCATGTCAGAAAGCAGAGAGCAAGATAAGTGTCATAGGAAGAAGAGGCATGAGCAATGATGGGTTAAAGTATGTTTATTTCAGTGCTCGGAGTATGAAAGGCGATGAACTGAGAGAATGAATTGGACATGGAACTATGACATTGTGGCCATTACAGAGACCTGATTGAGAGGCGGGGGGAGGGGGCAGGGGAAGCATAGGATACTTGATCTTCCAGGGTTTTGATCTTTTAGAAAAGATGTGGAGAGAATTAAAAGATGGGAGGGAGTTATACAGTTAATTAGAGGCAGTGTCACATCTGCACTCAGAAGATGTAGAAACAGAAATAAATGCATGCTCTCTTAAGCATTATGATGTAAAGATGCATTATGCTACAGACCTCAGTAGCCACTGGGATGTTAAGCAACAGATTTGCAGGCTGATTAGGGGAAGGAGCAAAGCCACCAGGCTTCTTGTTGTGGGTGGCTTCAACTTCCCCGTTGCAGACAGATTTTTAAGTTCATCCAGGATGTTTCTTAAATCTGTACGTAGAAAGTTAATTGAGAAGAGGGGCCATACTGGATCTGGTATTGAAAAATGAGTCTAGCCAGCTGACTGTGCTTTCAGTGAGGTGAATCTATGAAACATAATTATAACTGCTTTGTTTTAAGATAGCTGTAACTCAAATGAATATGGGCCTTGCGCAAGAGTACTGATTTAGGACCAAGCAAATTGCAAGAGTATTAAGCAGGAACTAGGGAGAGTTAATTGGGAGCAAATGTATTTCGGCAAATCTGCATCTGACATGTGGAGATTGCACAAATTATAGGATAGTTATGCTTCAGTTAGAAGGAAGGACAAGGATGGAAAGGCAAGCAAAACAAGAGAGGTGGTGAATTTAGTCAAGAACAGAAATGGTATGCATGATTGAGGGTGCTAAAATGAAAACAAAACCCTTGAGAATTATAAAGAAGGCAGAAAAGAACTCGGGAAGTATTTACCAAGGAAAAGGCTATGGAGGACCAGTAAGTCAGTGCTGAATGTATAGGGTATTTAGAAGTCAAGGAGGAGGAATTGTTGGATAATTCCCAGGACCTGATGGGATTTATCCCAGGTTATTGAAAGAGGCAAGAGACGAGATTGCTGGGCCCTTGCCGAGTATCTCTGTGCCCTCTCTAGCTGCAGGCGAGGTCTCCGAGGACTGTAAGTGCCAAATGCTGTACCTCTATTTAAAGAGGGAACAAGGGTAAATCCGGGGAACTATAGATGAGTCTCATGTCAGTTTCAGGGAAATTGCTGGGAGAAAATTCTTCAGGATAACATGTTGACAGCCCATGGCCTAATTAGGGAGAGCCAGCATGGCTTTCTGCGTGACAGGTCATGCCTTACCAACTTGACTGAGTTTTTTTAACAAGGTGACAAGAGAGGTCGATGAGGGTAGAACAGTGGATATTGTCTACATGGATTTTAGTAAGGCTTTTGACAAAGTTCCTCATCGGATGCTAACCCAGAAGATTAAGATGCATGAAGTCTGCATTGAATTGGCTGTTTGATTCAGAACAGGCTTGTGCATAAAAGATGAGGGGTGTGGTTGAAAGGATTTACTCAAGCTGGAGGTCTTTAATTAGTTGTGTTCCACAGGGGTCTGTGCTGGGACCTCTGCAGTTTGTGATGTATATAAGTGACCTGGATGAAAATATAGAAGGGTGGGTTCGTAGGTTTGTGGATGATACCAAGATTGGTGGAGCTATGGATAGTGTAGAAGACTGGCAAATAATATAGGTCGGTTGCAGATGTGGGATGAGAAATGGCAGATGGCATTTAACCCAGATAAATATGAGGTGTTGCACCTTGGTAGTGCAAAGGCAAGGAGACAGTGCACCGTAACGGGCAAGATCCTCAACAGTGTTGCTGAGCAGAGAGATCTTGGGATCCAAGTTCATAGCTCCTTGAAAGTGACTACACAGGTCAATAAGGTGGTTAAGGAGACTTACGGAATGCTTGCATAAGGCATTGAGATCAAAAGTCAGGAAGTTATGTTGCAACTTTATAAAACTCTGGTTAGGGCACCTCTGGATTATTGCCTGCAGCTTTCATTGGTCTGCAATAGGAAGGATGTTGAAGCTTTGGAGAGGGTGCAGAAGAGGTTTACCAGGATGCTGCCTGGTTTGGAGGGCATGATCTATCATGAGAGGCTGGATAAACGAGTTGTTTTCTGTAGAGCATCTCAGACTGAGGGGAGATCTGATGGAGGGTTACAAGATTTTGAAGAGTTGTAGATAGAGTAGACAGGAGTATCTGTTACCCAGGGTTGAAATGTCTAATACTAGAGGGCAAACATTGAAGGTGAGATGGGTTCGGTTCAAATGCGATGTGAGGGTTAAGTTTTTTTTTACTCAAACTCCTGGATACCTAGAATGTGCTTCCAGGTATGGTGGTGGAGAAAAATGCATTAGAGGCTTTTAAGAGATGTTTGGATAGGCACATGGATGTAAGAAAGATAGAAGGATATGGACATGGTGTAGGTAGGAGGATTAGTGTTTGGGTGTTTTTGATATGCTTCCTAGATGGTTTAGCACAACATTGTGGGCTGAATGGCCTGTTCCTGTGCTGTTCTGTTCGATGTTCTATTAAGGGAATTAGGAGAGCCAGAGTAGGCAATGAAAAGTGCTCAGCAGGTAGGTTTGCAGAGAATGCTAAGACATTCTATACATACATCAGGAGCCAGAGGATAACTGGGGAGAGAGTAGGGTCACTCAAGGATAAAGGGACAAAGGTGAGCTTGCAGGTGGAAAATGTGATCAAGGCATTAAATAATTACTTTGTGACGGTATTTACCAAGGAGAAGTGAGTGGAGGTCAGAGAAACTGGGGGTGGAGCATGCCAATATGCTAGGGCATTTTGAGATAAAGGAAGAGATTGTTTTGAGTCTGTTGCAGAATGCTAAATTTGATGTCCCAAGGGTTTGATGGAATATACCCCAAGTTATTGAGATAGACAAGAAATGAGTTTGCTAGAGGCAAGATGAGATGGTTTGTTCTGAACCCAACCTTGTGGAAACATCAGGGTACTGGAGATACTACTGGCATGCTGGGCCTTGCTGTGAATAGTGAAGCACCTTTTCCAAACTAGTTTGCATTGGGGAATTTGCTAAATTACTTTGTTTAGAAGACCGCAGTATGTGTTGACGTTTTGGTTGGATGTAAACTGGGAACGAAAGGAGACTGCAGGTCAGATAGTATTCTGGGATGATTAATCACTGCACTGGGGTAAAATTTTAATTATTATGACTGCCCCAATGATGGTCATATTTCTGCTGCTTCCCTGAAACCAAACATGACATTCCCTCCCTTGCCCTAACCTTTGAAATTATGGTCATTGCCCTTGATTCTTCCCCATCTCCTCTTCTGCAGTCGACCCAACACCTCTGAGTAGTGAACCAGTAAATGAGGCTTTTTTCCATTGCTTTACAGTTCTGAACATTACCAGCATTTTGCTTCTATGTTTGGAGATGACTTTCAACATCCAATACTCCCAGTGGTTTTCTTTTAGATTGTATTCCCTCACTGCCTACTTGATCTTCCTAGCTCCAGTTTTCCACTTGAGATGTCTCTATTTCCTTAATTTACATCACAATTAAAATTTGCAATTTCTGAAATATATTCAGAACCTATCTTCAAACAGTCCCTGTGTAACTTGTGTAGATACTTTGCTAAATTACAACATGCTGGAGAAGAGTTTAATTGCAACACATGCAAGTATCCAAATTATATCTACTATTAAGAAAGCTTATTGAAAAATCCAATGAAATTCTCTTCCTGAAAACTATATATGTTGAAACCACCTTGAAAATATTCCCTCCCTTGTTATTTTAAGGCACAACGCAACTTATGAACCATATTTGTGAACAATTAGGCAAGCACATGTTTATTGATTGTAGATCAATGCTAGTTTTTCCATAAACCTTTTCATGAATATTAACAGTGAAGTCTATAATGCACATTGCATCCTCGAAAAACAAATTTGTCTTCATGCTACTTCCCCTCTAGTCAGGACCAATTTTTCCAACATATTCGATTCAGAACTTCAGTAAAAGAAATAAAAGTGTGTACTCTTTTTTAAATCAGAATCAGAATCTTTTAATATTGCCAAGTATGAGGACACATACAGGGAATTTGATGCCGGTTTCTCCGAGCTCTCTCTGTACAGAATTAAAAGCAAACAAAAACAATAGTGCAAATAATCACGAACTATATACAATGAGGTCCACCTCACTGAATGTACAGGTGGACTTGATTTATAATAGACTAAAATTCAAGTCTTAATAAGACTGATGGCATTCGGAAAGAAACTGTTCTTGTACCTATTTGTCCTGGCATACAGTGGTCTAAAGCGCCTACCAGAAGGAAGGAGTTGGAACAGGTGGTCCAGGGTGTGATGGGTCTACAATAATGCTGCTTGCTCACTTCCTGACTCTAGATGCATACAAGTCCATGATCAAGGGCAGCTTCACACCAATAATCCTTTCCGCATCCCTGATGGTTCTTTGGAGTCTATTCTTGTCTTGTTTGGTAGCTGATCCAAACCAGACAGTGATGGACGAACAGAGAACAGACTGGATTATTCCTGAATAGAATTGAATCAGCAGCTTCTAAGGCAGGTTGTACTTCCTGAGCTGAGCTGCTGAGCCTTTTTGATAAGAGTGTCCGCGTTGGGTGTCCACTTCAGGTCCTGGAAGATTGTGACACCCAGAAATCTGAAGGTCTCCACAGCAGACACAATACTGTTGAGAATAGTGAGTGGGGGAGTATTGGGGGGCTCCTCCTGAAGTCCACTGTCATCTCCACGGTCTTGAGCGTATTTAGCTCCAGATTGTTCTGACCACATTAGAGAGCCAGCCATTCCACCTCCTGTCTGTATGCAGACTCATCACCGTCTCGGATAAGGCCAATGACAGTTGTGTCATCTGCAAACTTCAGGAGTTTAACAGATGGATCCTGTGAGGTGCAGTTATTAGTGTAAAGGGAGAAGAGCAGTGGGAGAGCACACATCCCTGGGGGGCACCGGTACTGATTGTCTAGGTGCTAGAGATGATGCTCCCAGCCTCACTTGCTGCACCCTGTCAAGTCAGTAAGCTGGGTGAGTTTGGAGTGGAGGATCTCTGGGACGATGGTGTTAAACGCTGAGCTGAAGTCAATAAACAGAAGTTCCTGGGTTGTCGAGGTGTTGTAGAATGTAATGCAGTCCCATGTTGACTGCATCATCCACTGACCTATTTGCCCGATAAGCAAACTGCAGGGGGTCCAGCAGGGGGCCTAGGATGTCCTTCAGGTGAGCCAACACTAGTCTCTCAAAGGACTTCATGACCACAGATGTCAAAGCAACAGGCCTGTAGACATTTAGTCCCTTGATAGTGGGTTTCTTACGGACTGGAATGATAATGGAGCGCTTGAAGCAATGAGAGACTTCACACAGCTCCAGTGATCTATTGCAGATCTGTGTGTAGATGGGGGCCAGCTGATCAGCGCAGGTCTTCAGGCAGGAGGGCGACACACCGTCTGAGCCTGAAGCCTTCCTGGTCTTCTGCCTCTGGGACAGCTAGCTCACCGCCCTCTCACAGATCCTAAGTGCAGGTACAAGGGAGTTGAAGTGAAGGGGGGTAGGGGGAGCAGTTTTTGTAAAGTGGGGTGAGAAAGCGGATACTAAGATGTCAGGGTGATGGATGATGGGGGTTGCAGGTAGGTCTGAAATGGAGAGAAAATTCAAAAATCTGAGGTGCAAAGGGACTTGGGAGTCCTCCTGTAGGATTTCCTAAAGGTTAATTTGCAAGTTGAGTTGGATGTAGGAAGGTGAATACGATATTAGCATTTATTTCGAAAGGACTAGAATATAAAAGCAAGGATGAAAAGTTGAGGCTTTATAAGCTGATGGTGAGACCTCACTTGGAGTATTGTGAGCAGTTTTGTGCCCCTTATCTGAGAAAGGATGTGCTGACATTGAATAGGTTCAAAGGAGATTAACAAAAATGATTCCAGAATTGGAAGGCTTGTCATATATGTAGCTCTGGGCCTCTAATCATTGGAATTCAGAAGAATCAGGGGGAACCTCAGTGAAACTTACTGAATGTTGAAAGACATAGTGGATGTTTCCTGTAGTGAGGGAGTCTAAGACCAGAGGACACAGACTCAGAAGAGAGGGTGTCCATTTAGTACTGAAACAAGGAGGAATTTCTGTAGCAAGGGAGTAGTGAATCTGTGGAATTTGTTGTTACAGGTGGCTGTGGAGGCCAAGTTAGTTGGTATATTTAAGACAGAGGTTGATAATTCTTGATTTGTCAGGGCATGAAGGGATAAGGGGAGAAGACTGGGGCTGAGGGGGAAATGATGAAATGGCGGAGCAGACTTGATGGGCCAAATGGCTTAATTCTGCTCCTATATCTTATGGTCTTCAAATAAAACAGAATTTGTAGGTAACTTGTCTAACAGAAGTTGGAATATGACAGGACTTTAGAAAATAAGTATATGAAGAATTTAGGTAATAATACAAAACTAATTGTATAGAAATGATGTACAGTATTGTGAAATACTGGAGGTGCCATTGGTGATTGGGGTTAATATACTTTTGAGGGTGAATTAATTTTTACGTGCCCGTACAACAGTGAAGGAATGTGGACTGAACACTGACTGCATCCTGGACATGAGAAGGAAGAGGGAAATAGTTTTCCCCCAGTATGTCCTAGTCCTTATTCCATGAAGTGGGTATGATTGATTTCTGGATTTGAATTTTGGATCTGAATGCTGATAATCAGGACTGGTGTTACAGGCATGTTGGTGCAACAGTTAGTACTTCTTCTCAGCTCGAAGGATCTGATCTTGTGTAGAGTTTGCATGTTTGTGCCATGACTGTGGTTATGCACTGAATATTCTGATTTTCATTTTACATTGCAGTGATTGCTGGGAGGTGAATTGACTACAGTAAGTTATCCCTGAGTGTACATAAGTGAAGGAGGGGAACTGTTAGTATGTGAAACAGAGTAGGTCATAGCACAATGTGGGAAATAATGAAGGAAGGAATAGGACTGATAGGATTGTTATGGAGGCTCTTTGGCTGAGCGACCTCCAGTATTGTAAAAAAAAGTGTTTTCCTTGTAAATTAAAATCTCTCTCTTTCAACTGTTAAAAACTGAGTTTGCTAGGGATTGGGTTTGTATGAAGTCAGAGGAGTTGATGCTGTTGAATATTGGAGAAGTGGGGTGCTGTGGCTCAAGGTACATTCTTGTCAAAGGGGAATTTTGGGGACAGTAGTAATTTGGCAAGGGAGATAGCGCAATATGAAGGCCAGTAGTCAGTGAGGGTGAGACAGATGGGATTGCTAATATTAATTTGGTGAAACTTTTACCTGTGTTAGAGGAGTTTTTCATTATTCTTTATTGAAGTTTATCTCTGATACAGGGTTCTATTTTTTATTTTTACAATGTGGAGGAAACCCTACTGTAAACACTAACTGCTTCACGTGGAATGACTAATCCATGATCCCTCTATGTGAGTCCTGATGTGGAAGTCCTCTGCCTTGCCTTGTGGATTGACTGGCTGCCACTTCCTTTCAACATCCAAAACCAATAATTCTTAATACAGGAAATCCATTCTGTTAGGATTACCTTCTGTGTATAATTTCTTTTTAAAGTGATGGTAAGAAACTTCATCAGAAAGTATTCTCCCAGAAATGATAAAGTCCTTGTCAAACACATAGTGCAAAGTTTGTGGACCCACCAAAATGTCTCTGGTCCACTAAGTTTTTAAATATGCATCAGACCTGTGTATATTTTTATGAATAATTTATGAATTAAATCATGTTTCTTGTTGTACTATCATTAATGGTTCAATATAGCAATCATTCTAAGTCCATTATCTAAATAATGTATTACTACATTTGAGATTTTGTAGATATCTGCGCTGAAGTTGAAGTATTCTGGCAGTACGATTGATTAGGTGGTGATTGGCTGGTTCAATTTTATCAAGTGTTAAGAGGTGCAGTGGTTCCCATCACTGGCAGTTGCCTGTTTTTTTTTGTCTACTGAAAACACACCATTAACTTGTACCTGGTATATTTCTCTACTAGCAAAATCACCAAACATTAGATTACCAGGAATCACACTGAAAAGCCAAAGCTAGTGTTTTTACTTCATCTGTCATAGCAGGTTAATTAAATAGATTAATTTCACTGACAAGTAAACTCTGTGCATGTGTGTGTATTTTATATTCTCTCTCTCTCTCTCTCTCTCTCTCTCTCTCTCTCTCCCCCTCTCCCTCTCTCTCTCCCCCTCTCCCTCTCTCTCTCCCCCTCTCCCTCTCTCTCTCCCCTCTCCCTCTCTCTCTCTCTCTCCCCCTCTCCCTCTCTCTCTCCCCCTCTCCCTCTCTCCCTCCCCCTCTCTCCCTCCCCCTCCCTCTCTCCCTCCCCCTCCCTCTCTCCCTCCCCCTCCCTCTCTCTCTCCCCCTCCCTCTCTCCCTCCCCCTCCCTCTCTCCCTCCCCCTCCCTCTCTCTCTCCCCCTCCCTCTCTCTCTCCCCCTCCCTCTCTCTCTCCCCCTCCCTCTCTCTCTCCCCCTCCCTCTCTCTCTCCCCCTCCCCCTCTCTCTCCCCCTCCCCCTCTCTCTCCCCTCCCCCTCTCTCTCCCCTCCCCCTCTCTCTCCCCTCCCCCTCTCTCTTCCTCTCCCTCTCTCTTCCTCTCCCCCTCTCTCTTCCTCTCCCCCTCTCTCTTCCTCTCCCCCTCTCTCTTCCTCTCCCCCTCTCTCTTCCTCTCCCCCTCTCTCTTCCTCTCCCCCTCTCTCTTCCTCTCCCCCTCTCTCTTCCTCTCCCCCCTCTCTTCCTCTCCCCCTCTCTCCCCCCTCCCCCTCTCTCTCCCCCCTCCCCCTCCCTCTCCCTCTCTTAGAATTCCCCGTTGAGGCTATTATTATTATTGTTTTTACAAAATGGGATTTACACACAAGATTAGCAACATCAGTGCTGGTTGAAATATTTTAGACATTTATGCAGTGGAAGCAGTGAGCAATTTTCATTTTATGATATTTTGTGGAAACAATCCCAAATTCTTGTGATGAAGGATATTGTGAATTACATTAATTATGTAGTACTGGACACTGTTTCCCCTTACCACTAAAGCACACAGAGAAGGGACAGAAAATAATGGAAATAATTTCAGCATCAATACTTTTGCTAGTTATGGATAAAGTTCTGATAAAGGATGTAAAATATTGACGCTAGTTTCTGACTGGCCTAATGAGTTTTCGCAACTTTTCCTGTTATTGTTTCATATGCTTTGTGTTGGGAGCTTCATGATTATTAATACAGTGGTTGGTGCAATGCTTTACAGTGCCAGCGGACAACAATCAGTAAATGGGGTTCAATGCCTGTGAGGAGTTAGTACATTCCTCCCATGACTGCTTGTGTTCCTTCCTAGAGCTTCTGTTCCTTCCCACATGCCAGAGATATATGAGCGAGTAAGGGTTAATAAACAATTGGTGTATTATGTTGGCACCAGAACTATTACAACACCTGCGGGCTGCCTCCAGCACATCCTTAGTTATTGATGCAAATGACACATTTCACTGTATGTTTCACTGTTTCTGTTGTTACAGACCTCAACCAAGCCAGGTGTTGTGATGGGCTCCAACTTAAATTTTAATTGTCACATTAATACAATTACAAAGTCAGCCTATTACCATTTTAGGAATATAGTGAGCTTATGTCTCAGTAAGATCTAGAAAAACTCGTCCATGCATTTATCTTTAGTAGACTTGACTACTATAATGGCATTTTCACATTCTGCTCATTCAGAATGCTGCTTCTAGAGTCCTCAATAAGACCAAGAAAGTAGATCTCTGATCGCTACACTGGCTTCCTGTCCATCAGAGGATTAACTTTAAGATAATACTGCTGGCTTTTAAACCATTGAATGGTCTAGGGCAGGCATGGGCAAACTACGGCCCGTGGGCCATATGCGGCCCGTTAAGCTTTTTAATCCGGCCCGCAGAACTTGATGAAATTATATTAATAAACCTTGTTAACGTTTTTTCCCCGCAATTCTGGAGTTTTCCCAATAGATGACACCCTCTATATACATTGACCTTTGTTGAGATGCAGCGTATTACTCCACATTTGCGCTTTACTTTGTGACCTTGTGGCGACCCATTTCCTGGCACATCCGAACCGGCTCACAATTAGCCAGCGTTCCGGCTAAGGGAGATAGCCTGCGGGGATTTGCGAGCACAGAGCTCCGCATACCGGCGCGCTCTCCCTGCTTTGTCATTGTGCGGGTCGTTGTTGAGTTTTGGCACAGGGGACAATTGAATAAGAAGGAGCAGGACAAGTAGACCTGCATCTCCTACCGTTTTTGAAATAAAGACAGTCAGGAGGAGAGTGATGATGATAATATCTTGAAGGATAACAGAATTTTCAGTGCTTTAAAATAATAACTGTTACTATTAAAAAAAAGCTGTATTTTATTCATTTAATTTTCAGTGTTTTAAAAGACATTTCAATGAATAGCTAAATACCATGGGACTTCAAAGACAGATATTTTGTTGTAATGCATTTGTTCATTTTCAATTGAAATTAAAGCACATGTTTTCTGCATATCCCATGATATTTTATTTTCTCTTATGAGGTGTATTACCAAAACACTCCGTCCATCTGCTCCTGGTCTGGCCCCCCTGTCAAATTTTAGAACCCTTTGTGGCCCTCGTCAAAAAGTTTGCCCACCACTGGTCTAGGGCCAAATACATCTCTGATTTCTCACTGCATTGTGAACCTTCCTGAACTCTCAGGTTGTCTGGGGGCAGGTCTGCTTACTGACCCCAGGGGCAAAACTAGACATGGTGAAGCAGCATTTTGTTACTCTGCTCCACATGTCTAGAATAACCTTCCGAAGGATCTGAAGTCTGCCCCAACTTTAAGCTCTTTTAAATCAAGGTTTAAAACTTTTCTTTTCACTTTAACTTTTAATTAGAATCTCCTGCACTGTAACTTCTATTTATCATATCTATTTTTGTGATTTTATTCTCTTGTATATTTTCTGAGATTTGTTTGATTTTCATACCTTGTTCTATGTAAAGCACTTTGAACTGTCTTGTGTTTGAAAAGTGCTACACCAATAAACTTGCTTGCTATACATGTGACAAGTAAAGCTAATCTCTAATCAGTTGACCGTATGACATTCAAGTAACACTGGAGCTGTAATACCTTAATAAAGAGAGAGGAGCACTGTAAAAGTAGTTCACGTTAGGCAGCAGCAGATGAGATAGAAAGAGTTAGCCTTTCAGGTTAGACCAGGGGTCGGCAACGTTTACCACTGAAAAAACCAATATGGACCCATTTCCCACAGAAAAGAAACCACTGGGAGCCACAAAACCCGTTTGACATTTAAAGTGAAATAACACTGCATACAACGGGTTTTTTTTTGCCTTTATGCTATGTATAAACAAACTATAATGTGTTGCATTTATGAAATTGGTGAACTCCTGTAGAGAAAACGAAATTACATTTCTGCATGCAACAAAAACATTTTGAACTCCGAAAAAAAGACGTTGGGTTGAAGGTTACTCCATAGTTAGCCTACCTTGGATCGAAGAATTAAAAGAAAGCGCGCACTGGCGGGTGTCAGGCATTAGCAGTGGTGATGTATATTAATAGCGATAAAAAAACACGTTGTAGCAGTGTGCTACACGCAGCGCTAAAATAAAGACACTGCAGTCAAAGGTAGCTTTATTCGAACTAAACAGCCTTGCTTTAAAGCCTCCCTCAACCCGTCCCCGTGGGCGCGGATGCTCCAAAAGACACGTACTCACAAGCCCCCATAGACTATCTCCCTTAGCCGGAACGGTGGCTAATTGTGAGACGGTTCGGATGTGCCAGGAAATGGGGTCTCCACAACGTTTTTAGATTGTACAAGATCACCATAATCTTCAAATTTCGAATTACATTTCAAAAACTAACAAACCATGGGGAGCCGCAGCACAGAGATGAAAGAGCGCATGCGGCTCCGGAGCCGCGGGTTGCCGACCTATGGGTTAGACCGGGGGTCGGCAACCTGCGGCTCCCGAGCCATTTGTGGCTCTTTCACCTCTGTGCTGCGGCTCCCTGTGGCTTTGGGAAATAATTGGTCAGTATTTAATTAAAATGTATTTTATGTTAGTTTGTTAGCTTTTGAAATGTAATTCTAAATTTGAAGATTATGGTGATCTTGTACAATCTAAGTGTAGCGACACATTTCCTGGCACATCCGAAACGGCTCACAATTAGCCAGCATTCCGGCTAAGGGAGATAGCCTACGGGGGTTTGTGAGTACGCGTCTTTTGCAGCATCTGCGTCCATGGGGGCTGGGTTGAGGGAGGCTTAAAAGCAAGGCTGTTTAGTTCGAATAAAGCTATCTTTGACTGCAGTTTACTGACACCGCTACAACGTGTTTTTATCGCTGGCTGTCCAGACGGAAGGTGCTGAAACGCTTTGTCGCGTGTCTGGAAGAAGTGAAAACTTTCCTGGGCAGCAAAGGGCTCACCTTTCCTGAGCTGGAACAGCCAGAGTGGCTGGAAAAGCTACACTTCATGGTAGACATGACAGCGCACCTGAACACGCTGAACACAGCTCTTCAGGGGAAAGGACGCACAGCCCTGCACATGTTGGAGGATGTTTTGGCATTCGAGCGCAAGTTGACAGTGCTTGCCAGAGATTTACAGAAAGGCACTTTGTCTCACTTCCCCAATTTGAGAGAGTTCAAACAAGGTCACGACATGATAATTTCGGAGTATTTACATTCTGCAATCATCGCAATGCAAACATCGTTTGGGAAACGCTTCTGTGAGTTCAGAGAGGAAAAAAAACACATTATCCTTCCCGGTCACTCCCTTAAGCATCGATCCTTCCCTACTGAATACGACTGCATTGGCAGGTGTGAGTCAACCTGATCTTGAGATGGAACTGGCCGACATAGCCGACAAAGACATATGGGTGTCCAAGTTTAGACGCTTGACAGCAGACCTTGAAGATGTTGCCCGTCAGAAGGCCGTTCTTGCTCAGAATCACAAATGGAGTGATATTGAAAACCTTCCAAAACCGGACAAACTTGTGTTCGAAACATGGAATGCTATGCCCGACATTTATGTAAACATGAAAAAGTATGCGCTTGGAGTCCTGTCGATCTTTGGATCCACATATGTATGTGAGCAGGTGTTCTCCAACATGAACTTTATTAAAAACAAACATCGCGCACGCCTCACAGATGACAGCTTGCGATCCTGTGTAAAGATGAAGGTGACGTCATACAGCCCTGATGTGCAGACGATGTGCGCTGAGGTCCAGGAGCAGAAATCCCATTAACCAAGTATGATAAATATTTTAATTGCCTATTATTTTATGTATATTCATATTTTTTCATTGTTCAGTGAAATAGTCCTTTTATTTTTCAGGCTGACAGCTGGCTGATGTTATTTTTGGTTTGCTGCTGGCGGAAAATTTAAGTTTGGCGTTTTTCATAAATACAAGAAGGACTCAAATAGACATTGAGTATTTTACTTAAAAGTAACTTTCAACCCAACGTCTTTTTTTCGGAGTTCAAAATGTTTTTGTTGCATGCAGAAATGTAATTTCGTTTGCTCTGCAGGAGTTCATCGATTTCATAAATGCAACACATTATAGTTTGTTTATACATAGCATAAAGGCAAAAAAAACGTTGTATGCAGTGTTATTTCATTTTAAATGTCAAACGGGTTTTGCGGCTCCCAGTGTTTTCTTTTCTGTGGGAAACGGGTCCAAGTGGCTCTTTCAGTGGTAAAGGTTGCTGACCCCTGGGTTAGACCATAAGACCACAAGTAATGGGCAGAATTAGCCAATTTGGACATTCAATTCTGCTGTGCCATTTCAACATGGCTGGTCCATTTCCCCCTCAACTGCATTATTTTGCTTTTTCCTTGTAACCTTTCACGCCCACTAATTAAGAACCTATCAACCTCCACCTTAAATACACCCAATGAAATGTGCTCTACAGCCATTCTGTGGCAACAAATTCCACAGATTCACCACCCTCTGACTAAAGAAATTCTTCCACACCTCTGTTCTAAATGCACGTCCTTTTATGCTGAGGCTTTGCCCTCTTGTTCTAGACTCCCCCACCATAGCGAACATCCTTTCCACATCCACTTTTACCTAGGGCTTTCAACATAGGTTAAGTTTCAAGGAGACCCCCCCCCCCCCCTTCATTCCATTAAATTCCAGCAAGTATAGGCCCAGAACCATCAAACAGTTCTCGTATAACAGTTGTTTCATTCCCAGAATCATTCTGGTGAACCTCCTCTGAAACCTCTCCAATGTCAGCATATCTTTTCTTAGATGAGGAGCCCAGAATTGCACACGATACTTAAAGTGAGTCTTCAATGGTACCTTAAGGCCTAAGCATTAAATCCCTGCTTTTATACTCTAGTCCTCTCAAAATGAATACCAACATTGCATTTGCCTTCCTTACCACGACTCAGTCTGCAAGTTAACCTTAAGGGAATCCTGCATGAGGACTCTCAAGACCCTTTCCACCTCAGATTTTTTAAATTTTCCGCCTGTTTAGAAAATAGTCTATGCTTTTGTCCCTTCTATCAAAGTGCGTGACTGTAGATACCCTACGCTGTATTCCATCTGCCACTTCTTTGCCAGGTCACGACTGGATGAAGGTTGGAGATAATCTGGTTTAATAGAAAAGAATAAGGAAAAATGCAAAAAGAACTAAAGGAAAGATTTATGACATGGTGGAAGGCTGGACAAATTAAAGGAGGTAATTATAGAACAAGTACAGAAATAGAGTGAGTCAAAAATTGGTTTGGGGGTGAGGCAATGTTGATGATTATAAATTGTTGAAATTAAGTCCAGAAGGCTGCCTTGTATGTAAAAATCTCATAATAAGGAGATATGTATGTTAAAATACTGCATTGCAGTAGTCAATATATGCCAATCATGATTGCTTTAAGATGAGAACATTTCAAAGAAATTAGGTATTTTCCTCATCAACCAATCAGATGATTGGATTGAAGGCTGTCAAAACACATCAGATCATTTTAAGATTCGGATTGCGGCTTGTCAGAATCAATCCTGTTGTTTGGAGAATGAGACTAAAGTTGGTCAGAACCAATCAGTCAGATTGGTTGAAGTTTGTTACTGGGTCCTGTCCGCAGCAATCATTCACACATTCCATTCTGCCACTGTTGACACAAATAATTTTGAGTCAGAAGGACGTGAAAATAATCTGATGCCAGTTAACGATGTGCTTTTTCACTGTCTGTTATCCTAGAAAATTTATACTTTAAAATATAATTTTTGGTAGCTTATTGTGAGATTTGTGGAGTCGAGTGCGATGGAGATGGGCAGTATTCTACTTAACATGGGTGCACAGTTGATGGAGCTGTCAAAGTTTGCAAGCACGATATCAGAGACTTTTTGAAGCATTATTTAAAAGCTAGGAAAAAGTTTTGAGTGTAAGCTGCATTTTGCAGATAAGGAGAGGGCAAAACATTCTCTGAGCAACCTTACAGCAGTTTTCAGATGGGCATGTTCATGGACAAATAATCTCACCACCAATGATCATGGCAATTGCATGCTGGCATCCCACTCATGTAACCTCAGCATGTAATCCACTGCAGTCCTGAGAGAATTTTACACTTCCAATTATGCCACCATCCAAATGATACATTAAATCAGGGCACCATCTGTCCATTTAGGAAGATGTAGATGATCTGATGGTACTATTCAAGGAATGGCAAAGGAACGCTTCTGGCTTCCTGACTGATAGATATGTTTCAGTCATCTTCACTAAGGTCTTTAATTTCATTGCAGTACTTGGGATCTTAACTTCAACAATTCCCATTACTTTAAATGCATAATATTGGCTGTAAAACATTTGGAGTGCCTAAAGTCATGAATGACAGCATTTTATTATATAATCTTTATATCCTCTCAAATATATGTATTTTTCTCCTGAATTAGAAGATCGTTCTAGTTATTTAAGAAATGATTTTATGACATAAGCAACAATTGGAGACGTCAGCATTTGGATTTTTGCGACATTGTACATTGTGTAGTGTTGGCTATTCATTCGATTGCAGGTGAGATGTAGTTTTTATTAGTGGTCTGGAACCTTGAACCTGATTTCATTTAATTTAGTTTATGGACATGCGACAGAAGATTGCCTTTTAGTATTCAGTGACCTATGATGGAGCTCCCACTCTTCATAGTGAAGTAGCCAAACTTCTGTGGGAATATCTCAGCAATTACATGAATAAATGATAGCAGAAGATGTTCACAATAGAAATATGGTGGGAGTCATTCTTGTTCATCTGTTTGAAAGGTCAGTTCCAGTGTCTGTTTCAGCTAACCATGATTGTACATTAAAGTTTCTGGTTTTAATAAATAACGATTTTTGTGTCAGATGTTGAAAATAAAGATCTGTGAGAGTTTCAGAAAGGAAAAATATAGATAATTGCAGTTGTTGACCATTGTGAAACACATTTAATGGAATTCAAAGATCTATATAGTATTCTTTAGACAGAAGTAATTTTCTTTAATCGTAGAGACTGGAATGTCATGCAGAAGAATGTTAATTGTGAAACATTAACAATTTTTAGTCTGATTTTACTGAACATTTTAAAAGCACAAAATACTTAAAATGCATGGAGTGATCAGGTTATAAAAGGGAAAATTTTGATTAAAAACTGACTAGTCGATCTCATGATGCCTGTGTAGATATAGTTTTAGTCATCCCTTAAAGTCTTGAAATTTAAGAAGGTGACTTTTATTTTCAGACTACATTTTCACATTGATAGTTGTACATTCATAATAAAAAATAGCTATGATCGGATATCGATAATAAACTTCATTAATTATGCACGGCAGAAGGTATTTTAATTTAAAAGTACAAATACAGGAGTTTCTGCAGATGCTGGAACTCCAGAGCAGCACACACAAAATGCTGAAGTCATCACTTTGAGTCAAAACACTTCATTATGACCTGACCTGAAGAAGGGACTCGACCCAAAACATTGACTCATTCATTCCTTTCTATAGATGCTGCCTAATCTGCTGAGTTTATCCAGCATTTCGTGTGTGTTTTTTAAAATTTAACATTACATCCCTAAACATGATCAACTCTGTTATAGTGCATTTCAATACATTTGTTCTGAATCCATAATGGTAATGTCTTTGTCTTTTTCCTCCATTCCTGTTTTCTCATCTGCCTTCTGTTAAATTCTTCTCTCTGCTAATCCCTTGCCTCAAAGTATCTTAATGCTCAATGTCCTCTTCCCACATTTTCTCTGCCCCTTCTCTACTGCTGCTTTAGTATTTTTTTTCTAGCTGCATAACCAGGTTCCTTTTCCTCTTCTTATACAGTACATGCTTCCAGCTTTCTTTCTCTGATAAACTGAAGCCTTGTTTCCTTGTTCCTTCAGTTTCTCATATTACCACCACTAGCCTTGTCTTCCTCACACTGCCTTTTTCACTGGGTTCTGCTTCTCATGCCCTTTTTTGTCCGCATTCAACCCTTCCATTCTCAAGCCTCCCTTCTATTATCTCCCTATTCTTAGGTGGTGTATTTGAATATAAATTGTCCTTGAAAATATTGACCACTTTCCCTACCTTGGCAACATTCTCTCCTCAAAAGCAGACATCAACTCTGAGATCAACCATTGCCTGAGTAGCAATAGTGGAGCCTGTGTAAAATTCAGGAAAAGAGCCTTTGAAGACCACAACCCAAAGGTCCAAACAAAACTTTTGGTCTATAGAACAGACGTCCTTCCTACATTACTAAATGGAGCTGAATCATGGACCTCCCCCAGAAGACAGCTGAATGCCCTGGAGCAATGCCACCAAAGAACCTTACAAAAGATTTTGAGGATCATCTGAAAGGACAGGCACACTAACACCAACATACTGGAGGAAACCAGCATCAGCAGCATCTCCACCATGGTAAAGTAATACCAACTCCAAAGGATATGTCATGCCATTTGGATGCCTAACTTGCATCTGCACAAACAGATTTGTTACTTCCAGAAGAAGGAAGGTCAGTGAGCCCCTGGTGGGCAAAGGAAACATATCAAAATCAGCCTGAAGAAATTCAACATTACATCTAAAAACTAGGAAGACATTGCACTCAATAGATGTACAGAGAGGAAATCTGTTCAAGAGGGAGCTGTACTAAATGAGAGCAACCTCTGCCATGCCACAGAGAACAAACGGCAGTTGTGAAAGGAGAAAATGAACACCAAAAGACCCAATCACTAACTATAGCCTCTGCTCACCTTGTGTCCACACAGCAGCCAAATATATGGATCCTAGATCTGGCTCTGGAGTTGCCTGAGCACCCGCCAATAGACAAACCCTTTGGAGAGCCTCTTACCCAACTTAGGTTTTCACTCTACTACCACTCCATTCTTCCCATCATGATCATTCCTCTGAACCTATATTTTCTTGATTATGGAAGAATCTTATTGAAGTGTTCTAAAGGAATTAGACAGAGTAGATATGCAGAAGTGGGGAAGATGTTTTCCCTGGCTTAGGTTTGTAGAAGTGTGAGTTTTAAAGAAATGTTCAGCCACTCCAAGCAGAAATGAGAAGAAGATTTTTAATTCAATGTTCAGAATGTTTTGGAATTCATTGTCCAAAAAGATCTGTGGAGACTCAATCATGAGTATATTCAGGACAGAGATGGATTACTTTTAAGAAATTAAGGGAGCTAAAAGGTAGAGTTGAGGTATTACACAGAATGTACTATAAATGTGCAGAGTACCTGAACGGTGCAGCTGCTTGCCGGTTGAGCACTTAACAATCTGTATGCACCTTGGATATGCTACAAGCCAGTGAATCATCAGGCAAGATGTGTAAAGAAAATGTTTCAAATACTTCTTGTTGTCTAAGTACAGGTGAAACTTCACAGTTTCTAGGGAAGAAAGAGTGTTGAGTTGTGAATACTTGTAGATGGGTCTAGTTGCCTTTTTTGGTGAAAAGCCAATGCAGTGCATTTGGAGTCATTGCCATTGGTTGAATTAAGTGGTTGTATATTTTAAAAGTACAACTTTGAACAGTAAAGTTGTCTTGGAGCAACTTGATCTGTGCGCTGGCTGCCTTATAAAGCCTCAGTGTTGGTGGTGTCAAAATATGTAAGAAGTCTAAAGATTCACAAAATGGATGCCCCAGACCCAGTAGCCATAATTTTCACAAGGTAGTCATGGAGAATGAGAAATGGATTACACTTCCGCCATACGGTAGGGAAAGAGCAGGTATACCTGGGGAAGGGAACATAGAGAGGACAGGCAACACTTTCAGCAGAGGAGCGTATGGAGATTGATGTACCTGCACCTCTGAGCACCAATCAGAAGAGGGGATTTATAAGATAAGAGAGGTAAAGGCAATTTGTGTCCAAGCAATTGCTGGAAAATCTGGTGCTGTGGGGTCCAGGGTTATAATAGAATTTTTTAAAAGTGCATGGAAAGATGATGGAAAGAATTAGAAGTCCCTTTGATTTGAATTTTTCTGGAACATGTCTGCCGCCTACAATGACTGCTGTGTGAGGCATACATGCTTGCAATTTCAGGGCTCTGAATGGTGGTAGGGCTTCAGACATTACAATGGTTCAGTAGTTCAGAGAATGTATACAGAATACAACCTGAAATCCTTACTCTTTGGAAGCAAAACACACCCAAAACCCCAAAGAATGAATGACAGAAAAGCTTAGAACCCCAAAGCCCTCCACACACAAACAGCAGCAAAAGCATCGACCTTCTACCTCCCTTCCCACAACCTGCTCCAGTAAAGTTATCAACCCCCATTACCTACCATGTAAGAATTCGCAAAGCCCCTAGAAACCATGATCTAGAGTCCCTCACAAATTGTTGTCCATCCCAACTTTTTGTCATCACTAGCAAAAGAGACATGAGAAGAGAAGAAATTAAGCTGTTTCGCGGATGTGCTGGAAGAAGTCGTACAGGTCTGCAAAAACATCTGGTGCCATCTTTAGACAAGACCTGCAATAAAAACTCCCCTGAAGAACAGTGAGAAGAGCGTTAATCATAGATTTACCAACCTTACCAGTAGCTGCTTCTAAATTCATAAACATTTCAAAAATAGTGTCAAAATATAGGGCTAACCATAATTTTAAAGCATTAGCACCTAGAAGATTGAAAGAAATAAGATCACCTTCTCTTTCTTTCTGACTACCCTATAAGACATATGGATATAAACAAAAGTTTGCAGATTCTCTGGTGCAGTATCAGTCAGGCAGTTTTCCCAGCTATGGAAGATCGGCAGGTTGGCCTTCCTGGAGAGCGGAGTGATGGAGAGCTTTAAGCGATCAGTGCCAGCTCTAAATGAGTAAGCTTAGAAACTTCTCTGATTATGCAAGTGCAGATGCCATTAACACACTGTCGTTTATCACCAATATACAGGCCAATACAAACTGAATAACACACCACGGTCTGGCTGTGAAATAAAAAGTGAAATTTTTGGAAGTACTCAGTTGTTGGGGAGTACCTGCTTAGAACTGAGAAAATCAGGGAAAGCAGTTTCTCCTTCCACAGGTGATGCCTGATTTGCTAACCCATTCCACTATTTTCTGTTGTATTTCAAATTTCTAACAAAGTTTTATTGCATTTTCAAGACTCAGATGCTCAAAATATTTTTAAGGTTTTAAAGTTTTATAAGACAGGCCTCAAGTGGAGAAGACTGTTTCATTCTGTTTTATAATGGATATCAAGTACTTGAGTTAGATCTGTGGAGATTTACAGGTTAATGCAAATGATGATGAAGTGTAGTATTTGGAAGGTAGAGTTGCTTTCAAAGCAGATAAGGTGTTTAAAAGATTTGATTAAATGTTTAAAATTATGAATGGTTTTCCTAGGGTAAGTTAGGAACAACTGTGCTAGGCAGCAGAAGGATCAGTAGCAAAGGGACACAAACTTAAGGTGGTTGAGTAAGAAACAACCATTAAGATAACAGCATACAACACATTCTGCAAATTTTTGCCTGAAAGGGTGGCAGTATAGGGTCATTCACAAAGTAATTAGATAATGCATAATGAAAAACTTTACAAGACTTTGCAGAAAGTGCAAAGGATTAATAATTTCTCTGTCAAAGTGCCAATTTATACATGATAGGCTAGATGGCCTCCTTCTGTGGTGTATGACAGACGTGTAATATAAAGATTCTTCAGTTTTTATGAGTTCAAGCTCTTGAATCTTCTCTGTTTATTAGATCACTGTTAAGTACCTAATCAAGAATGTGCATTTTGAATACAGTATTAATATTTTAGTCAATAATGATTTTTTAAATTGATTTTGACTGATAACCTTTGCCACTTTCATTTGGTATTGCATGTATTGAAATTGATAAATGTAGCATCTTTCAAAATAATTAAGACTTCTTTAGTTTGAGATAGCACATAATGTTGGATAAACCAGTAAATGAGAATTAAGATAATAAAAACCTGAGTGGGAAATGCTGGAAATACACAGCAAAATAGGCTGAATCTAAAGGTGGGGGTGGGGTGGAGAGTTAACATTCAAGACTCTTCATCAGAACTAGTAAAGAAGGGAAAGAAGCTTGTTAAATGGGGAGAGGGTGGGAATGGAGCTGTGTAAAACCAGGTGACCTTGGAGATGCGCTGAAACTTGCAGTCTTATTTTTCCCTGATAGCTTGATTTGTTTGCTGTTAAGCTTGATAGCCTGGAAATGACAGTGTTTTAGCTCCAAGAGGGATCTCTAGGTTCTGCAAATCGACATGTCATTGAAGAATTAGGGATTGGATGACATTGTGCCATCAGGCTGCAAAATAACCTTAGTTTTTAAAGGCTGTACAGAACACATTTCTTTCTTCTGCACAACAGCAAATACAGTTATCATTGTGCACTTCCAAATCAATTTTGTTGCATGCTTCAAATTTCTGTGAAAGATTGCAGAAATATTAGACTCTACATTGCAAGAATATCAAGAACCTTTGAAGCAAACTATTAAAAAAACATGAAGCATTATCTTTTAGAAATTGGGGATTATAATCCCTTGGCTCTCTATTTCTTTTCTTATGCTGCTTGATTCTTGCTTCTTGGAACAAGTAAATATTTGATGATCACACTGTATCAGAATTCAAGATTTGTCAGGCTTATAGCAAAGTGTACTTGGAGGATTTTTAATGCATAATGATTGTACTGGAAAAAAACCCGCAGCATGCTGAAGTAGATGTAACACCCCTTTAGGAGCTGCCTTAATGCTGATGTGCTCTATGCTGTCTGCATTCCTCGATTGTTCGAGGTCTGAACATTGAGCTGAACATTGCTCTGAGCAACCTTTTGAAAAAGGTCATTTAGCTGTTTAATGAAAGATGGAAACAATGTTTTTGACTGACAGCCAATTAAGTAGCGCAGGTCGTTTTCCATTTGGTAATGTACTATTTCGATGCACATGTTGGGTGACTAATGAGGTTGAGAAGTTCAAAGTGAAGTCTTGTGCACATATTTGCAAAACATCTCTAATATTTTGCTATGATAGAAGTACTGATATTTGTGAACAAAACTCAGGATACATGTTAAGAATTTTACTATTTACAGGAACAGGGAGATCCATTGAAATGTGACTGCGATCATTAATGTAATAGTTAACTCCTCTCCTCATAACACTACTCATTAGTACTTCCAACAGCTTTCATTTATTCTTGAGCACTCATGAGTATTCATTTCACCTCTAAACTCAAATTCACTTACTGCTCTGTATCTCATTTCCAATTTTATGTATCAAAACATAGAGAAATGCGTCATTTGCATTAACAAACAAGACAACCTAAGGATGTGCTGGAGGCACCCTGCAAGTGTCATCACACAGTCGGCACCAACATAACATGTCCACAATGTTCAGCAGAACAACACAAGAACAGCAACACAGCAAAACAAGGTGTCTCTCCCACCCCCCACTCCACCCCTCCTACCTTCCACCCCTCCCCCTTCTACCCCCTCTCCCCTTCCACCCCGCTCCACCTTTCACCTTCTCCACCCCTCATAACCTCTCCCCATTCCCCCTTTCCTTCCCCGACCCTTTTCCTCCCCCTTCCCCACCCTCTATTCCTCTCCTACCTCACCCTCCTCCCTCCCCCTTCCACCCTCTACCCACCTCACATCCCCTCTTTCCTCTCCCTCCCTACACACACACACACACACACACCCTCACACACCCTCCCTCCCCCCCCTTTGGTATTGACCATAGGACTTATAGATGATGAGACCCTGAACTCCAAGCTTCAGTCTTCGGGCTTGCCGACCTGTGTCTCTTGCCTGCAGGATCCACTGGCCTAAGGGGTTTCCATCCTCTATCCACAATGTTTGCTGGCCGATATCTGTCCAGGGGCACGATCATGGAGTATTTCGTCTTGAGCTCTAACCCCTCCTTATCCTTTCCCTGTCTTGTAACTTGACCTCTAACTCCCCTCTTTGTCAATTGAGCCATCTTTCTTCTTAATTCATCAGAAATGATACTGCCAGGCAGCTGATACAAACCAGATTGCCAACCACCCTATCTTTATTGATCCATCTTGTCTCCCAATGATTCAATTTCAATTATTATTCTTTAAATCCAGGAATGATCTTGCTCTTCTCAAAGCTTTACCTCCTTCCCATTTCTAGATCTTCATCCGCTGATGTAAGAACAAATAACTTGGAAGTTTTCTAACTCAACTCCTTTTCCTCTACATCTCTCATATATTAACTAAAAACCTCCTGGAATGTTTCAGCTTAGTTTCTTGATTCTCCTTCATTGATTTACATGCTTTCACCCAGTATCAGTATACAGGTATTTCCACTTCTGACTAATCAGCTGTAGTGCATTCAATATTTCAGTAAATTAGATTAATATTATAACTATATTATTTGATTAGACATTCTTTGTGCCTTTGATTTGCATGTAAGAAGTACGCGAATGGGATATGTCATTATGCTGTGCGTCATATGTGAGCTCCTCACTAAAAACCAACGACGTAGACAAACTTCACGGCTTCTGTGCTTTTCTTTCAATTAATTTCTGGTGTTACAAAACATAACAGTGATGAAGTTTTAAAATGAAATTACAATGACCACCAAAGAAAAGCATGTTTTTCTTTGGAAGGGGAGAGAGAGAAGTTTGGGCTTTGCATTCTTTTTCTTTGAAAGGCGAGAGAGACTTACTAGTTTAAAAAAGGGTAGAAAATGGACAAAATTAACAAGCAACATGCTGATAAATAGTGAGTACCAGGTGATGATAATTTCAAAAAATTTAAAAATGAGAACAGCTAGCTACATCAGGTAGAGAGATACATTTGATTACACAACAGATAACTGGATGATGTATACTGAATGAATTAAGCAGTATTTTGAAGCCATTGAAATAGCCAATGAAAAATGTGTAACACTGTTGCTGAGTGCAGAGGGTGGAAAAACATATGGTTTATTTAGTAGTTTAACTGCTCCAAACAAGCCAAACAAAGTGAGCTTTGCTGATATCTTGAACGTAATGTGGGAATATTTAAAACCAAAACCATTGTTGATTGCTGACACTTTAGGTTGCATAAGTGGAATCAAAAGGAAAGAGAGCCTATTTCAGCTTATATGGTTGAATTGAAGAAATTGTCCGAGCATTGTTAGTTCAGTGATAGGCTTAATGATGTACTGAGAGATTGTTTCATTTGTGGAATCTTACAAAAAGCATTCAAATGGTTCCTGACTGAAGCACGACTCACATTTAAAAGAGCAATTGAAATTGCTGTATCAATAGTAGAGATGCAGCTGAGTTGCAGTCAGGAATGAAAGTGAGCGTGAACAAAATTGCAACGTTTGAACAGGAGCCTGCTTGGCCAAACAAATTTTGTTACTGTTGTGAAAGGCTCAACCAGACAAACACAAATTTAAAGGTGAAACTTGCAGAAAATGCAACAAAAATAAATGGACTGCACAAGGAAGGGGAAAAAGATAAAAAGTCAAGTTGTAGATTCAAAGAGAGCATTATTCTGCATGTTGTTAATAATAAAATCTATAATGAAAAGAGTGACTCAATACTGGGTAGACTTGAGATTTACAGTGTGAAGACTAACAAGAGACCAGCAATATCAGAAAGGAACAGTAAATTAATTAAAATGAATTGGACAATGCACTGGTTGAGCTGTTTCAGTCATTCTGTAATGGGGTGGCCAAATCACAGCTTGTGAGCCTCACGCGGCTCTTTGGCATTCAGTGTGCGGCTCATGGAAATATGTTGGTTGACCTCCTTTTTACCACGAGCTGCCATTGCATAGAAATGAATGGGAAAGCATTTTGGCGATAAATAGAACCACGGGAAATCGCTTGAGACTTAATTCCATCGCTCAAGAGTTGGTGACAATCGCTATAGTGCTGAAGGCAGCTTGAAGACAGAGGCGTGAGTTTCAGAATATGCCCAATATCTACGTCGTTGGGCGCTGAAGGCAAAAGTAGCACAGACATAGATCTACGTCGTTTGGGGCTCAAAGTGTTAGTGAGTCTAGGCCTGACCTCACTCACATTAACGCAGTGTAACACAGGATGCTGAATTGTGCAGACCTAGTTGGTACACTGCAGATACAAGTTTTGCTTACAAGTGTCTGAAAATTTTGTGAAGGAAGATGACATCATAAAATTGTAAGAAACAAAAATATCAAGATAAAAACAGACATTTTAAGCCACAGTGGGAGGAAGATTTTGCATTCACCGTTAAAGGAGGTAAACCTTTGTGTCTTATCTGCAATGTGTCACTCAGTCATTACAAAGCCAGTAATTTGAAATGCCTCTATGAAACAAATCACAAAAACTTTTCAGCTGGTTATCCACGTAAATCCAAATTACGGAAAAACAAATTAACTGTGTTAAAATCATCTCTAAATATCTAATAGATGCTGTTGACAATGTTCAGTAAGGACGCCGATATGACTGAAGCTAGTTTCGTTATGTCATGGAATATTGCTCATGCTAAACGCCCATATTTTGATGGCAAATTTGTTAAGAAGAATATAGCTGAAGTTGTTGCATTGTTAGATCCAAATGACACCATACTTCAGCGTGTAATAGCACAAACCCCAGTTTCACGCCACACTACAGAGGCTTATCTCCCAGATCAGTGCTGATGTTGCAGGCAAAACACAAAATGATGTAAAGAATTCCCTTGCATTCAGCTTAGCTCTTGATGAATTTAAGTATTGGACAAATAAATATCATTAAACATACCTGTTTTTTCCATTTTATTTTTATTTTTGGCAGTCTAATCTTATGTTGTTGTCACTGAAATGCAAATTTACATGTTTTTCTCAGATGTTCCCGTAGTTCATTACCGTGTTAAATATGCTCAATATAGCCAAAACAATCGTCAGTCAGGATTTTGAAAACATTTGGTGTGTGTATATATACAGTATATACAGTATATACAGTGTGTATATATACAGTGTGATTACTGAAACTAATACAAATTAACAGTTTAAAAACTACATGCATGAATAAATATTGCATACATGTATTTCTTAACATTTATATAAAATTTTTGTAACAAAATGTGTATGTAACAATAAAAACGTGTGTGTAAATTTTGTTCATGTCTTGCGACTCTCAAACATCTGAAGTTAATCGTATGTGGCTCTTACATTAAATAAGTTTGGCCACCCCGTTCTATAAAATGAGCTTGAATGGCATTTCAAAGGTACTGTACTGAAGCCTGCAGATACCTAACTAAGACCTTATACTGGAGAAATGATTACATCTTTTCATCTGTGACTTGTAGAATACATCTACAAGTGGGATCTACATTCGTAACAGTGAAATACCACAACGAACAAGTCACGGTGGGTATATATGTGGGGAAGAAACAGGAGGACCAACATTGTCAAGCCATGATTGGCTGAGACAACTATAACTTGATTGGAGATCCATCCACCATTTGCATGCTCCATCTCCTGCAACGGAATTAGCTGAAAACAAATTAAGAAAGGTACTGTGTGATGCCACAGCAGTGTTCAAGGATGGAATTGGAAAACTCAAATATGTCAAGGGTAAAATATTGTTAAATGAAAATGCCACACCCAATTTTTACAAAGCCCATCCATTTCTTTACAACATACATGATAAAGTAGCCAGTGAGCTAGATTTCATAGATGCTGAAGGAATTCCTTCCAATGTTCAGTGGAGCCTTTGGGCAATGCCATTGGTCCAATAGCAAAGAAGGATATGCCAGTCAGGATCTGTGTCATTTTAAGGTCACCGTCAACCAGTACTGAAATTATATCAATACCCTCTACCCATGAGGGAAACACTGAAATAATGTGCACTTAGCAGAGACCTACAAACAGATGGAGTTGCAAGAAGAGTCCAAAGTGTTTTTCACCATAAACACTCACAAGAGGTTTTACTGCTATAAGAGGCTTATTTTTGGAGTTGCATCTGCATTCTGGTAGAAAGCTATGGTACTTCGAAAATGGATTCTAGTGATTGATGGTCAGTAATGAGGGTATGCTGATATACTCTCCCATACAAGTAATGGTTGAAATATTTTAAACCCAAATCAGACTGAAGGCCTCTCTGTCAATTTGTGTGTAATTTTTATCTGCGACAGCAAGGGAGCATGATTGATGCAGTGATCGTTTTCCAGAAAAAATGATTAATAAAGTAGTTAATAGTTGTTTTTGCTACCAGCAGGTCATCGCTGTGCTTCACCAATTTCACCTTAATAACGTTGGATCGTCTCTCCCTATTAAGGCAGACGCAATCCAGAGGGAAACCAGTAAAGACCCCACACTGTCTTAGGTCTACGTGGCAAGACAAAATGGCTGGAATGTGCGGCTGAAATTCCAGTACCCCCATTTTTATCAGGATGAACTTGCGCTTGATGGGGGTTTGCTCATTTGCGAATTGAGAGTTGTTGTATCATCCTAGCTGAGAACATAAGTGTTGGAGGAGCTATATGCTAGTCACCTAGGCGTGGTCAAAGTTAAAGCGTTAGCTTGAAGCTTTGTCTGGTGGCCTGGAATAGATCAGAAGATCGAGGAGTTTGCCATGCACTGTTCAAGATGCCGACATTTCCAGAAGATGCCAAGACCAACTCCTCTTCATTCCTAGGAATAGCCTGCATTGCCTTTGCAAAGGATTCATGTGGATTTTGCTAGACCATTTATGGGCACAAATTTCTTGATAGTAGTGGATGCAGCTACAAAGTGGCCAGATGTGTTCACAATAACCTCCATTAAAGCCTCGCACACTGTTAATATGTTGAGAAGCGTCTTCTCAAGGATTGGTGTTGCATAACAGTTAGTCGGTGACAATTAGCCAGTGGGGGAGCAGTTTAAGTCATTCCTGTAAATGAATGGAGTAAGACATTTTACAACTCCACTGGTCTAGCAGAAAGGTTTGCCCAGAGTCTATAGAACTCATTGTGAGCTGCGTTAGCAGAACACTCTACACCAAGATGCAGCCAGAAGCTTCCCTTGTGATCACGCTTCGATCTCCTCAAACCCAATCTCAGAAGGATTATGCAGGACAATCAGCTGAGGCAAATTGAGGGCTCTTCAAACAAGGGGTTAGATGTTCACTCCTGGATGAGCAGTCCTGGTGAGGGACTACAGAGGTGATCAAAGGTGGGTACTTGGAAAGCTTAAGGACAGAACTGGACCACTGTCCTCGACATTAAAGATTTCGTCTGATGTCATCTCAGGACAACACATCGATCAATTGAGGTCAATTGTTAGAGAAGAGAAGTGCCTAGAGCTGTCAGAATCTCTTCCTGCAGACCCAAAGGGAATTTCTACAACCACCCCAGAAAAGGCAAAAGGACCCCAAACCTGAGATTATTAATAGCCCCAATTTCCATCTTCCAAGTAGAGTGACCCCCCCCCCCCCCCACAGTATTACACAGTGATTAAATCTTAAGGCCTGAATGGGATAATTTCAAATGTACTATACTGTAGATGTCTACATAGTAGTTGTATTATATATTATACTGTGTTTGTGTGTGTATCTGTGTAGAGAATAATACATTACATATTGAGTTGAGATGCATTCTATATTGTGTTTGAGTTTATAGGTATGTATCCAATATTTCAGTAATATTTGAGTAATATTGTAAATACTGATTGATTAGGCATTCTTTATATGTTTACATTAATCGTTACAAGTTCCATGTAGGAAGTATGTGAATGGCATAATATCATTACTCCAACGTGTCACATGTGAGTGTCTTACTAAAGAAAATCTCCTGACTCCCGTATTTTTCTTATAATTTCTGAAGTTACAAAACATAAGCACCCAACTATTGTTGGCAGTTGAAGATTAGTGAGTGTGTATGTGGTAAACAAATTGGTCAGTTTGTTGCACCCAAGGGCTGCCTCATAGAAATGATCAGGATTATGCACCTTGTACATGCCGCCTAATTGTACCGAATATCACATGACCAAATGAGTGGATGAGAAACCATTCCAAGATTAAAAGTACATTAATTATCAAAGTAAGCAGTTTACAACCCTGAGATTTTGTCTTCCTCACAGTCGCAAAGCTAAGAACAACCATGGAACCAACCCAATCAAAGAAAAATATCATACTCCCCTCCCCATGCACAAAAAAGTCATGCAAACAGCAAGAAGAAAAAGAGTGAAAATGCAGAATATAAAACATGAAATCAAGAGGGATTTCTCAGAGCAAGCATGAGGAAATCTGCAGATGCTGGAAATTCAAACAACAACACACACAAAATGCTGGTAGAACACAGCAGGTTAGGCAGCATCTATAGGGAGAAGCGATGCCAACGTTTCAGGCCGAGACCCTTTGTCAGGACTAACCAAAAGGATAGTAAGAGATTTGAAAGTAGAGGGAGGAGGGGGAAATGCAAAATGATAGGAGGAGACCGGAGGGGGTGGGATGAAGCTAAGAGCTGGAAAGGTGATTGGCGAAAGTGATACAGAGCAGGAGATGGGAAAGGATCATGGGATGGGAGGCCTCAGGAGAAAGAAAGGAGGGGGTGGGTAGCACCAGAGGGAGATGGAGAACAGGCAAACAACTAAGTATGTCAGGGATGGTGTAAGAAGGGGAGGAGGGGCACTAACAGAAGTTAGAGAAGTCAATGTTCATGCCATCAGGTTGGAGGCTACCCAGCCGGTATATAAGGTGTTGTTCCTCCAACCTGAGTTTGGATTCATTTTGACAATAGAGGAGGCCATGGATAGACATATCAGAATGGGAATGGGATGTGGAATTAAAATGTGTGGCCACTGGGAGATCCTGCTTTTTCTGGCGGACTGAGCGTAGGTGTTCCATGAAACGGTCTCCCAGTCTGCGTCGGGTCTCGCCAATATATAAAAGGCCACACCGGGAGCACCGGACGCAGTATACAACACCGGCCGACTCATAGGTGAAGTGTCGCCTCACCTGGAAGGACTGTCTGGGGTCCTGAATGGTGGTGAGGGAGGAAGTGTAAGGGTAGGTGTAGCACTTGTTCCGTTTACAAGGATAAGTGACAGGAGAGAGATCGGTGGGGAAGGGATGGGGGGAACGAGTGGATAAGGGAGTCGCTTAGGGAGCGATCCCTGCAAAAAGCAGAAGAGGGGGAGGGAAAAATGTGTTTGGTGGTGGGATCCTGTTGGAGGTGGCGAAAGTTACGGAGAATTATATGTTGGACCTGGAGGCTGGTGGAGTGGTAGGTGAGGACAAGGGGAAGCCTATCCCGAGTGGGGTGGTGGGTGGATGGGGTGAGTGCAGATGTGCGGGAAATGGGAGAGATGCGTTTGAGGGATTTCTCAGCTCAGCTCAATATCTGCAGTCTGGTCTGATTCAAAAACCAATCTAAAGTATTAACAAAAAGGTGACCAGAACTAGAATTAGAAGCTAGAACACATCATAAACCATTCTTTTATTCTTTGTTCAGTCAGTGCAATACAGACCGTCACTGCTCAGGATACCCTCCCTCTCGTGATATGATGATTTTCACCATTGATTATTGTGGTTGGGTGCACCTTTGATGCTGTGTATCATTTACACACGGGCTAGTCATAAAGTTGTTTGAGGTAGCACAAATGAAAGGGTGGAAACTTAAATACAAGGCTGACATATTGCGTCAAAACAATACTGGCCATCAAGTAAACAAAATGTCAAGTATCACTGACATCCACTAAGTCACTTTGTTTAAGGCTGGTAGTTGCATAGATACCTTCTTTACAGTAGGTCTATTGTCAGTAACCTGTCCTTTGTGTGACCAGAAATGGCTTGTAAAATGCAATGTACCTAAACCACTGAATAGTGGAATTGGGTATTTCCTTGGTGCACACTTCCAAAACACTCCATACCTTTTATAGTAGAGTACATGGTTAATGAGGACTATATTGACTTATAACTTTAGTTTACTCTACTGCATCAGAATGCAGCATAGGAATTTTATCCTTCAACAATTTTGAGATAATTTTGATACCAATATTACAAAGAAAAATGGACCAAATGCTCTCAGGCAGCATTCACAGCTCTTTATACCATTGAATGTGTTGTTTGCTTCATAAGTAGGTATATTGGAATAAAGTTTTCATTTGAAACCTCTAGCTGTTTTGTGTCTTTAGCAATTATTGCAAAGAATTGTTGGAAGATTAATATTCAGCAAAATTTTAAGCAGCTCTGAAAATTGGTTATGATCGTTCAGTTTGGAATTAATTTATTCAATTGGGATTGTCATCATTGCAGAGTGTGTAGCTGAAATCTCATGACAATATACTGTGCGTTGCAGAAAATATATCTTTGTCTTGGATGACTTGATTTCTGCTTAGAATATCAAAACCATTAATTGATAAATTGAAATATTTGTAATTCATTTTAACTATAATTATAATAACTATTTTAACTATATAATTTTTAGCACATTTTGCTGTATTTGTAAGGTACATTTGAACTACCATATGGCTAGGTTAATATATATGTAACTCCGTTGGAGCCTTGCATGACTGGTATACACTTCGAAATTAATCTAGATCTTGTATGAGGATTAATCACACAATTAGGCAAAATATTACCTTATTTGATGGTAATTCCTAGGTGGTGCAATCATGTGATTCTGAAAATAGGCTGGTGAAGTGATAAGGAATATATATTTGCATAATTTATAACCTTATTTGAGACTGCTGTGGAAGTTTTATTGATGCTGTGTTGAATAACGCACAACCCACCGATAAATTTGCCTCAGTCACTTGCATATTCTGGAGCTGAAGGTATTTCTATTTGACGAAGCAATTCTTTTCCAATGTCTGCATGCCTGGTTTTGAAGCCAATGGACCAAACTGCAGTTTTTACTAGACAACCCGAGTGCTAGTAAAAAAGAAATCCTACAAGACCAGACATTGGGACTTAACGTGAACAAAAGTTATTTTCTTTCTCACTTTTCTTCCTGAGCTTGGGTGAGTAGGTCTGCATCAGGTGATATTGCCAGTCCCATGTTGCAGTGGATTGCATAGGATAGTTCCCAGCTGATTTGCCACAAAATCTGACAAAAATAGGCAGCTACTTTTCACTAACCTCCTGCTTGGAATGGATTGAAAGGATTAGCAATTTCCTTTCCCTAATCGTGCCTCATTTAAAAAATGAGACAGGATTAGGTGAGAGCATTTTAAAAAAACATAATTATGCACAATACACATTGGAAATTTATTGTTTTACTGTATTGGGAGGAATGTAAATAGGGAAGTACCCGAAAACACATTTGAGACAATAATTTCAAAGGTACTCTCAAAAGTTGTTGCAGATGAAATGTGCCATTACAGGCAGTCTCGAAGTTACATAAGGATTCCACTTTTGAGAACTGTCCCTAACACAAATTAAACTATACAAATTATATCACTTTATGTACACTTGCCATAGTTCTTTTATTTCATTGAATAATAACATTATCCATAATTAAGCTGATGGAACATGTACTCAGTGGCCACTTTATTCGGAACAAGTATTCGTCAATGCAAATATCTAATCAGCCAATCATTGTTGTGTATTTAATATTTCATTAATATTTGAGTAATGTTGTAAATATATTGTTGATAAAGAATTTGTTGGTTTTTAAATAATTCATTATGATTATATGTATGAAGTAAGTGAATTGCATGTGTCGTATGTCATATGCGCGCACCTCACTTAAAGTAAAAACAGATTTGCATTTCTGACTCTCTTGTTTTCCTTTCAATTAGTTTTTATGTTTTAGAGTTAAAAACATAATGCATAAACAGTATTCAGTCCTTTTCAGGAGGTTCAGTTGTTCAGATCAAACATCAGAATGGGGAAGAAATATGAGTAGAATGACTATGACCATGGATTGATTGTTAGTGCCTGACTGGGATATTTCAGAAACTGCTGATCTCTTGGTATTTTCATGCACAACAGTCTCTAGAGTTTACAGAGAATGGTGCAAACGTATGTAAGCAAAGAGGACTTGTTAATGAGAGCGGTCAGAGAAGATTGGCCAGACTGTTTCAAGCTGATGGGAAGGCAGCAGTAACTCAAATAACCATGTATTACAACAGTGGTGTGCAGAACAGCATTTCTGAATGCACAAAACATCAAACCTTGAAGTGGATGGGCTACAGCAGCCTCAAATATACACTCAATGGCCACTTTCTTAGATACAGGAGGTGCATCAATAAGGTGGTCACTGAGTATATTGTTCAGTTATTACTTACCATGGCAATTTATTGTTGTTGTTACTATCTTGAAAAATGCTTTAAAAGTGTCTGGGAGAATTTGTTTGAAGCTGGATTTCAAAAAGTCAGGAAATTTGTAACTCGTGTGTCCCCTGGGATTATGCCTAGTTAAAACAATATGACGAGCGTTTTTTTGAAACACAGATGGATAAGGCAGACCACCTGTTGGACAGAAGTGATTGTATATTAATGGTGAACTCATAAGCCTATTAATGGTTTATTATACAAAATATTGTAATTTTCTGGGTCCTGTTTGACCAATGAGATAGGTAGCTGTTGTTGGGAGTACGTAATACTTGGCTGCTTCGCAAAAACATGTAGGAAAATTAAAGCCAAAGAGGAAGAAAAGGTAGTGCTCCCCTGAATCTTTAACAGAAGGTATTCCATGATCTTTTTATTGCTTGATGCAAGGTAATATTCAAGACCGTTTAAAAATGGGACTGTGT
The DNA here is from genome assembly GCF_030144855.1 of Hypanus sabinus. Taxonomy (NCBI): domain Eukaryota; kingdom Metazoa; phylum Chordata; class Chondrichthyes; order Myliobatiformes; family Dasyatidae; genus Hypanus; species Hypanus sabinus. The sequence continues at coordinate 101,416,602 of NC_082708.1, read as the reverse complement.
CAGATATGTATCCAACTGAGGTTTAGCCATCAAACTGGGAAACTACTAAACTAAAATCCACTCGTTGTGGTATTTACCTTCTCTACATTCCATGACCTGATTCTTTGCCTCATTAAATTCCCCTGTTCCTGAGGCCACAAATCTCTTTTCAACTGGACTTTCTGGCCCTTCCTCATGAAGGCCCAATCCTCATTGCTGACTATACCCCTCTGATGGCACACTGAATTATCCTACTTAAATCCTCCAGGCTTCTCCCTTCACGGATCCTGAAGTCTGGGCATCTCTGGAACTTTTCACCTTCCACTGCCCGCATTGGAAAGTAAAGGAATTAATGTTTGTTTTGCAGGCCTTCCCTTCGGCCTAGGTATTCCATATGATTCTACGGTGAATCATATCTTTTCTGTTTTACAGGGAATATTCATCATGGCCTTGTAGCATCAAAAGTAGAGCATACTTTCCCTCGAGTCTGTTTTAACGTTTTCAGTGTTAAATTATGTTTACCATTTTCTGTCTTCTTGATCAGTCTAGTCATCTCCTTGCATTCTGTAGCATTACTTCCTCGCTGTCAATTAACTTGCTAATTTTTGTATCATCTGAAAAATTCTTAATTGTCCTAGCTTTATGCCTAAGTCATTGATAGATACTGCAGAGAGCAAGCTAGCTGACACTAATCCCCAAAGATCCTCACTGTACACAAGCTTGCAGTCAACAAACCACCTGTCACCCTTAGTTCCTGCTTTGAGCCGGTTTCAAATCCAACTTCCTATACTTTGGTGAGTCTAGGGGTAGATTAAATGACTGATGTGCAGAAATCCTACACTCAGTCCACAGAGACCATGTGACCTCTCAGGCCCCATCCCCTTCCCTTTCCCACACTGACCTATCTATGTCTTCTCTACTGCCAGAGTGAAGCAAAATGCAGATCAGAAGAGCGGCACTTCATTCTTGTTCTGGGAAATCTACAACCCAACTGCAGAAACAATGAAGTTTTGACCACAAGACATAGGACCAGAATTATGCCATTCAGTCCATTGAGTGTGCTCCACCATTCCATCATGGATGATTTATCCCTTTCAAACCCGTTCTCCTGCCTTTGATACCCTGACTAACCATGAGCCTATCAACACCTGCTTCAAATGTACTGTCATATACCCCATGACAGGTTACAGAACAAGCAGATATGGAAAACACATTGGAGTCTGGTATTACTATTAATTAATAGTGGTTATTAGTAACTACTCAATACAGTACTCTAAATGCAGATATATTAAACAGGTTAGCAATAATACACACACACACACACACACACACTCACACACACACACACACACACACACACACACACACACACACACACACACACACACACACACACACACACACACTCACTCACTCACTCACTCACTCACTCACTCACTCACTCACTCACTCACTCACTCACTCTCTCTTTCAAACCTAGGGGTGGATGGATATAGTCTTACGATGATGAAGAGAGTTCAGCTCAGTTCAAGGTAGTTAGTTGAGTAATGTTGCTGAGCGAGGTGAGAGGTGAGCTAATGCCGTCAATCTTCCCGTTGTCTTCCAAAATCCTGTTGTAGTCACCGACTGTGACTGTAACACGTACGACTGTTCTTCAGTGATGGAATTATCTCCCAAATAATTCCCCACCAGTTGCACCTTTTCACACTGCTAGAGCCACTGATCGATTTCCCCGAATCGATCCTCCAAAGCCCCCACCTTCCTGTGGGTCCAACAAAGCTCATTCAGTGTCCGAAACCATGTGTCTGTCCGTGTAACAGCGGACCTGGTTTCTTATCTCCACATGTTGGACACCAGCTGTCCATCAACTTGCTGCGTCCTCCTCTATCTGTAACAACTTTACGAGCAGGCAAGTGTCATAGAACATAGAACATTACAGCAGACAAACAGGCCTTTTGGCCCTTCTTGGCTGTGCCGAACCATTTTTCCACCTAGTCCCACTGACCTGGACCTGGCCCATATCCCTCCATACACCTCTCATTCACGTACCTGTCCAAGATTTCTTAAATATTAAAAGTGACCCCACATTTACCACTTTATCTGGCAGATCATTCCACACTCCCATCACTCACTGTGAAGAATTCCCCCCTCCAATGTTTCCTTTAAATTTTTCCCACTTCACCCTTAACCCAGTCCTTGTGGAAAGGTAAACAACTTATAGAGAAACTATAACATCAATCTTTTTGAGCAGTTTCTCTCCCTCTCCCTCTCCCTCCCCCTCTCTCTCTCTCTCTCTCCCCCCCCTCTCTCTCCTCTCTCTCTCCCTCCCCCTCTCTCTCCCTCCCCCTCTCTCTCCCTCCCCCTCTCTCTCTCTCCCCCTCTCTCCCCCTCCCTCTCTCCCCTCTCTCTCTCTCCCCCTCTCTCTCTCTCTCCCCCCTCTCTCTCTCTCCCCTCTCTCTCTCCCCCTCCCTCTCCCTCTCTCTCTCCCTCTCCCTCTCTTCCCCCATCTACCCTCTCTCTCTCCCCCCTCTACCCTCTCTCTCTCCCCCCTACCCTCTCTCTCCCTCTCTTCCCCCCTCTACCCTCTCTCTCTCTCCCCTCCTCTACCCTCTCTCTCTCTCCCTCTCTTCCCCCCTCTACCCTCTCTCTCCCTCTCCCCCCTCTACCCTCTCTCTCTCTCCCTCTCTTCCCCCCTCTACCCTCTCTCTCTCTCTCCCTCTCTTCCCCCCTCTACCCTCTCTCTCTCTCCCTCTCTTCCCCCCCTACCCTCTCTCTCTCCCCTCCCCTCTACCCTCTCTCTCTCCCTCTCTTCCCCCCTCTACCCTCTCTCTCTCTCCCTCTTCCCCCTCTACCCTCTCTCTCTCCCTCCCTTCCCCCCTCTACCCTCTCTCTCTCCCTCCCCCCCTCTACCCTCTCTCTCTCTCTCCCTCTCTTCCCCCTACCCTCTCTCTCTCTCCCCCCCTCTACCCTCTCTCTCTCCCTCTCTTCCCCCTCTACCCTCTCTCTCTCTCCCTCTCTTCCCCCCTCTACCCTCTCTCTCTCTCTCTCCCTCTACCCTCTATCTCTCTCTCTCCCTCTCTTCCCCCCTCTACCCTCTCTCTCTCCCTCTCTTCCCCCCTCTACCCTCTCTCTCTCTCTCTCCCTCTCTTCCCCCTCTACCCTCTCTCTCTCTCTCTCTCTCCCTCTCTTCCCCCCTCTACCCTCTCTCTCTCCCCTCCCCGTTGGACACCAAGCATCTAGTGAGCAGCAGAATGTGTGGATGAAAACGCTTCGCTAATGAGGGAGGTTAGAGGACAATGGCCAGACTGGGTCAAGCTGACAGGAATGTGACAGTAACTCAAATAACCAAGTGTTACAACAATGATGTGCAAAAGAGCATCTCTGAGAGCATGGCACATAAAACTTTCAAGATCACAAGACAAAGGAGCAAAGACAAAGCAGGCCATTCGGCCCATAAAGTCTGCACCACCACTCCATGAGCCAAACTATTCTCCTGTCTAGTTCCAATTTCCTGCTTTTCCCCCCCTTGATACCCTGACTAATTAGATACTGGTCAGTCTCCTCCTTAAAAACCCTCAAGATTGAGCCTCTACAGCTGTATGTGGCAACAAATTCCATCAATCCATGACCCTCTGGCTAAAAAAATTTCTTCTCATCACTGTTTTAAATGGGTACCCTCTAATTCTAAGACTGTGACCTCTTGTCCTGGACTCACCCACCAAAGGAAACAGCTACTCTGTCCAACCCTTTCAACATTCAAAATGTTTCTATGAGATCCCCTCTCATTCTTCTATACTCTAGTGAATACAGTCCAAGAACTGACAAATGCTCCTCATATGTTAGTCCCTGCATTCGGGGAATCATCCCAGTGAACCTTCTCTGAACTCTCTCCAACATCAGCACATCCTTTCTAAGATAGGGGGCCCAAAACTGCACACAGTATTCCAAATGGGGTCTCACCAGCGCCCCATAGAGACTCATCAACACCTCATTACTCTTATATACTATTCCTCTTGAAATGAATGCCAACATAGCATTCGCTTTCCTTACTGCTGATCCAACCTGGTGGTTAACCTTTAAGGTATCCTGCACTAGGACCCACAAGTCCCTTTGCACTTTTGATTTTTGAATTTTCGCCCCATCTAAATAATAATCTGCCCGATTGTTTCTTCTTCCAAAATATACAACCATACATTTCTCAACATTGTATCTCATCTGCCATTTCTTTGCCCACTGTCCTAAACTGACCAAGTCTCTTTGAAGTGGATGGGGTTCAGCATCAGAAGACAACAAGCATGAACTCAGTGGTCACTTCATCAGGTATTTGTCACCTTGAGATTCAGGCACATATACAAATACAATAGAATTTCTATGATTGACAAAGAACCAATGGGCAAAAGAAGAAAAACAAAAATAATTAAGTAAATAATATTGAGTTTTGCAGTCCTTGAAAGTCTGAAGGTTGTCCGTCAGTTCAGCATTGAAATGAGTCAATTTAGCTATGCTGGTTCAGGATCCTGATGGTTGTGTAGTAAATAGCTGTTCCTGACCTTGCTGGTATGGTACTGAGGGCCTCTGTAGAGATAAGCAAAAAAGTTGTATTCAAGTAATGAATCAAAACAATTTAAATCTGACCTTTTTAAAATCTGTACCATTGACCTCATGAAAGGATAGGATTGAATACATTAAATTCTTCACATTCTGGACCAGAAAGTGTGATTGACATTCAATTAGTAATCATCACATTGTAAAAAGTACCTACAGATTAATTGCCTTAGTTAACCTTGTGTGGTGAGTTTGTTGTGCAATTAATATGCAAATTCAGCAAGTTGTCAAAGATAACGAGAAGCTACCATTATGTGAGGCTGACATTCAATAGGAGTTTAAATTGATCAGTGAAATTTGGCTTATGCAGCTTATGCTTTGAACTTGATTCTCTGAACTTTGTGGCCAACTTGCACGACAATAACAATATGCTTTGATAACAATATTGTTTCCCAGAAAGATCTAGTCTATCCATTGTATTGGCAGTGTAAAGCCCTTTGTGTATTTAATATTTCAATAATATTTGAGTAATCTTGTTTATTTAAATAATTCATTTCGAGTTAGACTCACATTTCAGATTCCCATTTCTTCCTTTGAATTAATTTAATGTTTTGAGGTTACAAAAGTGATAATGTGGCGACCCATTTCCTGGCACATCCGAACCGGCTCACAATTAGCCAGCTTTCCGGCTAAGGGAGATAGCCAACGGGGGTTTGCGAGTACAGAGCTTTGGATCCTCTGCGCCACGGGGGGCAGGTTGAGGGAGGCTTAAAAGTGAGGCTGAGGATTTCGAATAAAGTTTTTCCTTCGACTACAGTTACCGACTCCGTGTCGTAATTTTAGCACTGCATGTAGCACACCGCTACAATTGGTGACCCCGACGGTCCAAACGATTTTTGGACCAGAAATGACCGACGCCGCCTCTGTTCATGCGGTTTCATTGAAACTGCTGGGTTTCTGGACACAGCGACCGAAACTATGGTTCCGAAGCCCAATTCCACGTTCGCCAGATCACCTCAGAAGACACCCGCTACTACTACGTGGTGCGCTCCCTCGACCAGGACACAGTGGCCCAGGTCGCGGAGTTCGTACAGTCGCCCCCGGCAGACGGCAAGTACACGGAATTCAAAGCCCTGCTCCTCAGGACTTTCGGACTCTCACGGTGCGAGCGGGCTGCCCGTTTACTGCACCTGGATGGCTTGGGCGACAGACCTCCATCGGCTTTAATGAATGAGATGTTGTCTCTGGCCGACGGACACAAACCCTGCCTCATGTTTGAGCAGGCATTCCTGGAGCAGCTGCCCGAGGACATACGCCTGCTGCTGTCCGATGCGGATTTCAGTGACCCCCGGAAGGTGGCAGCCCGGGCGGACTTGCTGTGGAACGCCAAAAAGGTGAGCGGGGTGTCCATCGCACAGATCTTCCAGCCATGCTCCCAGCAGCAAACCAGTCCAGGCCCGGCCGCAGAGCCCGCCAACCCCCGGCCCAATGAACACTGGTGCTTCTACCACCAGCGGTGGGGCGCAGAAGCCCGCCGTTGTCGCCAGCCCTGTAAATTCCCGGGAAATGCCAGGGCCAGCCACCGCTGATGACTACGGCGGCTGGCCATCGGGATAGCCTCCTGTATGTGTGGGACAGAAGGTCGGGACGCCGGTTTTTGGTCGACACTGGTACCAAGATCAGCGTTTTACCTCTGACGAGTTACGACACCCGCAGCAGGGCACCGGGGCCCCCCCGAGGGCCGTGAACGGCAGCACAGTAAGGACCTATGGCACCCGTCAGGTGCAGCTACAGTTCGGCTCCAGCCAGTTCACGTGGGACTTTACACTGGCCGCCGTAGCCCAACCGCTTCTGGGTGCGGATTTTTTGCGGGCTCACAGCCTACTGGTCGACCTGCCCAGGAAGAGACTGGTACACGCTGAGACCTTTCAGACGTTCTCCCTGGGTGCAGCCCAGTTGCCAGCCCCTCACCTCAGCTCCATCACGCTGTCCGACAACGACTTCACCAGGGTCCTGGCGGATTTCCCATCGGTTCTGGCACCACAGTTCACAGCGGCCATGCCCCGACACGGCGTACAGCACCACATCCCGACCCAGGGACCACCCCTCCACGCCCGTGCTCGGCGGCTTCCCCCGGACAAGCTCCGACTGGCGAAGGAGGAGTTCCAGAGAATGGAGGAATTGGGGATCATCCGGCGGTCCGACAGTCCGTGGGCCTCCCCCCTGCACATGGTGCCCAAAGCGACGGGAGGCTGGAGACCGTGCGGCGACTACCGCAGGCTGAACGAGGCTACCACACCAGACCGCTACCCTGTGCCGCACATTCAGGACTTTGCAGCAAACCTGCACGGCGCACGGATCTTCTCCAAGGTAGACGTCGTCCGAGGGTACCATCAAATCCCGATGCATCCTGACGACGTCCCCAAAATGGCTCTCATCACCCCGTTTGGCCTTTTCGAGTTCCTCCGCATGCCGTTTGGCCTGAAGAATGCCGCACAGACGTTCCAGCAGTTAATGGACGCGGTGGGACGGGACCTGGACTTCGCGTTCATCTATTTGGACAACATCCTCATAGCCAGCAGCAGTCGTCAGGAGCATCTGTCCCACCTCCGTCAACTCTGCGCCCGACTGAGTGAGTACAGTCTTACAATCAACCCAGCCAAATGCCAGTTCGGACTTGATACCATTGACTTCCTGGGCCCCAGGATTACTAAAGACGGGGCAACCCCTCTGCCCGCTAAGGTAGATGCGGTCCACCACTTCCCCCGACCCACCACGATCAAAGGCCTTCAGGAATTCATAGGTATGGTCAATTTCTACCACCGCTTCCTCCCTTCAGCTGCCCGGATCATGCGCCCCCTGTTTGCCCTGATGTCGGGTCCGAGCAAGGACATTACCTGGGACGAGGAGTCCGCCGCCGCTTTCGTTCAAACGAAGGAAGCTTTGGCGAACGCCGCAATGCTAGTACATCCCAGAATGGACGCCCCTACCGCCCTCACAGTGGACGCATCTAACACAGCAGTCGGTGGGGTGCTGGAGCAACTCATCGCAGATCGCTGGCAACCCCTGGCGTTTTTCAGCAAACACCTGTGGCCACCCGAGCTCAAGTACAGTGCTTTCGACCGGGAACTGTTGGCGCTCTACCTGGCAAACCGGCATTTCAGGTACTTCCTAGAAGGTCGGCCCTGCACCGCGTTCACGGACCACAAACCGCTTACCTTTGCGTTTACGAAAGAGTCCGACCCCTGGTTGTCCCGCCACCAACGCCACCTGTCCTACATCTCTGAATACACGACGGATGTCCAGCACATCTCGGATAAGGACAATGTCGTGGCGGATGCGCTCTCTCGCCCTACCGTTCATGCCCTTTCCCAAAGGGTAGACTTTGAGGCACTGGCAGAGGCACAGCAGGCAGATGAGGAGATTCCGAGTTACAGAATCGCAGTCTCCGGTTTGCAGCTCCAGGACCTCCCCATAGGCCCGGGTGAGAGGACCCTACTCTGTGACGTCGCCACCGGCCAGCCCCGTCCCGTCGTCCTGACAGCCTGGCGGAGCCGTGTTTTCAACTCCATTCATAACTTGGCGCATCCCTCCATCCGGACGACTGTCCGGATGGTTTCCAGCAGGTTCGTTTGGCACGGACTCCGCAAACAGGTCAGTGAATGGGCCAAAACGTGCATGTATTGCCAGACGGCCAAGGTGCAGCGGCACACCAAAGCCCCACCGCAGCAGTTCCATCCCGCCCACCGGCGTTTCGACCACATTCATGTGGATATCGTGGACCCCCTGCCAGTGTTGCGCGGAACGCGGCACCTCCTGACTATCGTGGACCGGTTCACAAGATGGCCAGAGGCGGTCCTGCTCACCGACACCACCTCCGAATCTTGCACCCGAGCCCTGATCACCACCTGGATATCTCACTTTGGTGTACCGGCCCACATTACCTCCGACAGAGGCGCCCAGTTCACCTCTAGCCTGTGGTCAGCTATGGCCAGCCTTTTGGGGACTCAGCTGCACCACACAACTGCCTACCACCCACAGTGGAACGGACTACTGGAGCATTTCCACCGTCACCTGAAGTCGGCCCTCATGGCCCGCCTGCGAGGAGCCAACTGGGCGGACGAGCTTCCCTGGGTCCTTCTCGGCATCCGCACAGCGCCCAAGGACGACCTGCACGCCTCGTCGGCCGAGTTGGTATACGGCGCGCCCCTGGTCGTCCCCGCGGAGTTCCTACCAGTTCCACGGGGGCAAGAGGAAGATCCCGCAGCAGTCCTGGGCAGACTACATGAGAAGCTCGGTAACCTGGCCCCCATACCCACTTCACAGCACGGGCGGAACCCGACCTGCGTACCCAAAGACCTGCAGAACTGTAAGTTTGTGTTTGTACGAAGGGGCGGGCATCGGCCACCGCTGCAGCGGCCATACGAGGGGCCGTTTATGGTGCTCTGGAACAACGGGTCCACATTCGTGCTATATGTTGGGGGGAAAGAGGAGGTTTTCACAGTGGACCGACTCAAACCGGCCCATGTGGACCTGGTGCAACCGGTCGAGTTTCCGGCACCTCGGCGCAGAGGCCGACCTCCCAAGCAGGTTCTGGCCCAGACTGTGGACATTGGGGGGTGTATCGCCAGTTCTGGGGGGGGGGGGGGGGTTATGTGGCGACCCATTTCCTGGCACATCCAAACCGGCTCACAATTAGCCAGCTTTCCGGCTAAGGGAGATAGCCTACGGGGGTTTGCGAGCACAGAGCTTTGGAGCCTCTGCGCCACGAGGGGCAGGTCGAGGGAGGCTTAAACGTGAGGCTGAGGATTTCGAATAAAGTTTTTCCTTCGACTACAGTTACCGACTCCATGTCATAATTTTAGCGCTGCATGTAGCACACCGCTACAATAAGGTATTTTTAAAATGAACCCAAAACCTGTTGACCTGTTGGTGCGCAACAAGGAGTTTGTACTAAAAAAAAGCAGGTTCTTCAGAAAGGAAAACATGATCAAGTTTTTAAGAAAGGCAGTAAATGGAGAAATTAATGGGTTCATAAAGAGTGAATATTGTGATGACAATCATAAAAACAAGGCAGAACTGGCTGGCTACATCAGAAGGGTAGACTTGTTTGATTACACAAAAGATAATTTTATTTAATATACTCAACAGATTGGTATTTTGAAGCAAATGAGATAGCCAATGAGAAACAAGTACCAATTTTGCTGAGCACAAGGGGTTTAAGGCCCTTTAATGACCTACCAAATTTTCTCAAACTCCTAATAAATGTATTTTTCTAATTGCATCAATATTTTAATCACAGAGTAGATTTTCAGAGATGTTGACACACCATGAACTTGAAGCTGCTCACCTGTCCCCCTGCTGGTCTCTCGATGGGCACTGGTGTGGATTCTCACGACTTTCCCTTCCTGAAATCAATTCCTTGGTCTTACTGATGGGTATAGTGCAAGGTGGTTGTTGCAACACCATTGAACCATGTTTGCCACTTTTTCAGCGTAGGAGGTTCTGCCAGCAACAGTTGTGTCATGGCCAAACTTCCAGAGGGCATTTGAGGAGTGCCTGGCCACACAATGATAACTGTAGAGAGTAGAGCAGGCAACGAAGCTTGCATCCTTATGGTGTGCCTGTGTTTGGTTGTAAGTAAGGAGGAGGTGTTCTTTCCGATCTGCACAGATTGTAGTCTCTCAATGAGGAGGTCTAGGAGCCAATTGCAGAGGGAGGTACAAAGGCCCAGGTTTTGAAGCTTGTTGATTCTTATGATGCTGTTGAATGCTGAGCTGTAATTAATTTCTATGTGTCCAATAGTTCCCACTGCTTCTTGTCATCCTAGCATTTGTTTAATTGATAGAAGCATGATTGAACCAAATTTTGATATGCATTCACGTAACTAATTCACGTAGTTAATCCCCTCAGTGTCAGCCTTCCACTTATCTTTATACTTATGCACTGTTCTTACCCGGACTGCATTATAGTTAGTGGAAAGTTTCACACCAATTGGAGAAGGCTGCATTTGGCCAAAAAGATGGCACTAAGTAGCAGTATACTAAAATAGCTCACTTTCAGATTGCACTGATCTACCTTGAGTGGCAGCACTCTGACCTAGCTGGCAGGCAGACAATTGTGAAAGGACTGAGACAATGGCATATATGGTATCTCAAAAGCTGACCTACAGAGAGGAAGCACCTATTTTTGCTGCATGGATCCAGTACTATAGAGCTAGAGGATATGTCGTGAAACCCTTGGAGCCTCATTGAAGATTATTTTCCAGAGCATAAACATCTTGTGATTTGAATTTGCATCATAAACATCTGAGCTTGAACAACATGTGAGTAAAGGTCTATTGCAGTACAGATATTAAGTTGCTCAGCTGTTGTTTTTACTGCAAAATAATCTGAGTCACTGTCTTAGTGTTCAGAGTCACGTGGCCAGAGTGGAAGTAGTTACCTCTTCATGCTAGAAAGGATAATGTCCAACCTCCATTCAAGCCTTGTGTAAAGTTGGTGCTACATTTCCCATGCTGTATGGCATTTCATTCATGTTAAAGCAGTCACAGCAGCATTTATTTATATTGTATTATATATATATATATATATATATATATATATCAATAACAAATATGTATGTAAACATGGCCATGAGAACACGTTTGACCTCCTTGGAGATGGTAGCCTGAGACCATGATTCACCACATACAGATTGCAACTTGCAGTATGGAAAGTATCAGTACCCAAGCTGGCGGCTTTGAATGTCAGATCAAATGAGTTTTGCCTGGAAATTTGTCCCTCTGGGATAGCACTAAGTGTGCTGCACAGATACATCATGCGTTGTTCTCCATTGTGATGTGACACTGACAGAGAATGAATTTCAAATTAGCTGTGCCTTTATCACACCTCTCTTCATGAACAACTACATCTTGGCCAGGTGGGAGTTCCTCATTTTCTAAAAGAGAAATCGTGCCAAGATAGGGTCTGGAAAGAAGAGGCTCTTTACATTGTCTGCAGCTTATTTGTCAGAAGAATGTAATGTGAAAGGAAAGTGTGGTGTGAAGAATTAAATGAATTAGAATACTGTCATCTGCAGCAGTATCAGCTTCTGGCAGACTCTCCAGTTAACAAAAGCACAACAGTCTTTCCACTTACCTGCATTTTCCAGTTCAGAATATTTATTAAATCTCATACTGACAGGACGTAGAGGGCCAGTAGAATGGGACGAGCACAACTTGAATCTCAAAGTGGACAAGACCAAAGAAATGACTAGATTTTAGGAAAGTGTAGGCTGACTATTCTCACTGATTCTCTGTGCAGAGTCAGGAGCACCAAGCTTCAGGGAGCCCTCAGAATGGATGACCTCACCTGATCCCTCTCACTTGGTGAGGAAGGCACAGCTGCGTCTCCACTTCCTGAGGCGATTGAGGCTCTCCTCCCCTCCCCTCCCCTCACCCATTCTAACTACATTACAGGAGCACCATCGAGAGTATCCTGACCAGTTGCATCACTGACTAGTACAGGAATTGCAAGGCAACTGATTGCAAGTCCCTACAAAGGATGTTGAAGACCGCTGAGAGAATCTTCTGGGTCTCTCTTCCACCCATCCGAGACATTTATCCCTAAGCACTTCATAATCAGGACGTTAAGCATTGTCAGTGATCTCTGCCACCCGTCCAACGATCCCTCTGATCCCCTACCACAGGCAGGAGGTACTGTAGCATTAGGAGAAGAACTGACAGGATGGGAGACAGTTTCTCCCCCCAGGCCATGAGACTACTGAACTCCCTACCACTACCCAGGGGATTTTGTTACTATTTACTTTTTAACTTGTGTCGTAAATGCACCTTGTTATTTATTCATTTATTTATGATGGTTTTACTTTGTGTGGTGTGTATGAGTTCTATGTACCATGTTGTGCACCTTGGTCTGGAGGAAGTTTTGTTTAGCAGTACACATGTGTACAGTTGAATGACAATAAACTGAGCTTGAACTTCAACTTTATCCCTCCAAATGTGGGAGGGGTTGGCGTTCCCAGTTACCCTTGAACAAATGTTAAGGAACTCCAGGATTTAGACTCAGCAAAGTGAGCAAATATAATATTATTCAAAGCCTCTATAGGACATAAAGCTGGTCTTCTGCTCATTCCCCTCCAAATAATAGAGGATAGGTTTCAGGAGGTGCTATTGCTGCAGCCGTGCTTAGTAAATGTAGTGGCTAGTTTACATTATAACCACAATATAGATAATTGCTGCTGGGTGATAGCTTAGATATGTTTTGTCTTTTATAGGATGCACAGACTCGGACAATTTTCCATGTTGTTGAGTCAATGTCCAAGTGTTATCTATACGATGGTAGAGATACAGTAAATTCTGGAACACATGTAGTGCAGCTATGTTGCCTGGTCCTTGAGGCTGATAGCACTGAGTCCACTCAGACATTAACTAATATTGAAGTGAATTGTATTGACCGGAGAGGCTTTTGAAATGGTGAAGATTTCAGGAGGAAATTGCTTTTCGTACTTGTTGCTGGAGATGTTTGTAAAGTTCCAGATTTACCTTTGTCTGTGTGCTGTGTTCTACAGGGGAGGAAGATATTTTAAGGTTTTACTGTTTCTGGGTTAGTGTCATCCATTATTAAATAATGTACAGTGCAAGGATTTGAGATATGGGGCACATAAATGCGGTTTTACAGGACAAATTTAGTGGGGAAAAAAACTAAATGCTGGAGATAGACACAGAAACATAGAAACCCTACAGCACAATATAGGCCCTTTGGCCCACAAAGCTGTGCCGAACATGTCCTTACCTTAGAAATTACCTAGGGTTACCCATAGTCCTCTATTTTTCGAAGCTCCATGTACCTGTCCAGCAGTCTCTTAAAAGACCCTATCGTATCCGCCTCCACCACAGCCACGGCAGCCCATTCCACACATTCACCACTCTCTGCATAAAAGAACTTGCCCCTGACATCTCGCCTGTACCTGTTTCCAAGCTCCTTAAAACTGTGCCCTCTCATGCTAGCCATTTCAGCCCTGGAAGAAAGCCTCTGACTACCTACATGATCAAAGCCTCTCGTCATCTTATACACCTCTGTCTGGTCACATCTTATCCTCTGTCTCTCAAAGGAGAAAAGGCCGAGTTCACTTAACCTTTTCTCAAAAGGCACGCTCCCCAATCCAGTCAACATCCTTGTAAATCTACTCTGCAACCTTTCTATAGTTTCCATATCTTTCCTGTAGTAAGGTGACCAGAACTGAGTACAGTACTCCATGTGGAGTCTGATCACGGTCTTATACCGCTGCAACATTACTTCTCAGCTCCTGAACTCATTCCCACAATTGATGAAGGCCAATACACCATATGCCTTCTTAACCACAGAGTCAACCTGTGCAGCAGCTTTGAGTGTCCTATGGACTTGGACCCCAAGATCCCTCTGATCCACCACACTGCCAAGAACCTTATCCATTAATACTATAATCTGTCATCATATTTGACCTACCAGAATGAACCATCTCACACTTATCTGGGTTGGACTCCATTTGCCACTTCTCAGTTCTGTTTTACATCCTATCAATGTCCCACTGTAACCTCTGACAGCCCTCCAAACTATCCATAACACCACCAACCTTTGTGTCATCAGCAAATTTACTAACCCATCCTTCTACTTCCTCATCCAGCTCATTTATAAATATCACGTAGAGTAGGGGTCCCAGAACAGATCCCTGAGTCATCGACCTCCGTGCAGAATAGAACCTGTCTACAACCACACTTTAACCTTTGTGGGCAAGCCAGTTCTGGATCCACAAAACAATGTCCCCTTGGATCCCATGCCACCTTACTTTCTCAATAAGCCTTGCATGGTGTACCTTATCAAATGCCTTGCTGAAATCCATGTACACTACATCTATGTCTCTACCTTCATCAATGTGTTCAGTTACATCCTCAAAAAATTCAATCAGGCTCATAAGGCATGACCTGCCTTTCAGAAAGCCATGCTAACTATTCCTAATCATATTATGCCTCTCCAAATGTTCATAAATCCTATCTCTCAGGATCTTCTCCATCAACTTACCGACCACTGAAGTAAGACTCACTGGTCTATAATTTCCTGGGCTATCTCTACTCCCTTTCTTGAATAGGGAAACACATCCACTGTAAGTCATCCCTACAATCGCCAAGATCCTTTTCCATAGTGAATGCAGAAGCAAAGTATTCATTAAGTACCTCTGCTATCTCCAGCAGTTCCATATAGACTTTTCCACTGTCACACTGGATTGGTCTTATTCTCTCACATCTTATCCTCTTGCTCTTCACATACTTGTAGAATGCTTGGGGTTTTCCTTAATCCTGTCCATCGAGGCCTTCTCATGGCACCTTTTGGCTCTCCTAATTTCATTCAAGCTTCTTCCTGCTAGCCTTGCTCTTCTAGATCTCTATCATTACCTAGTTTTTTGAACCTTTCGTAAGCTTTTCTTCGACTAGATTTACAATAGCCTTGTACATCACGGTTCTTGAACCCTACCAAACTTCTTTTAAACTGTCTTTTAAATTGTCTTCTTTGAAACTCTTCTCGCTGTTCTAACTGGCTGATGTCCACACACTTGTGCAGTCATGCCTCGATCTGAAATTAAAGCAAAAAAAATGCTGGAAAATTACTTCACAACTACTTTGAAGAAAAGTGAAATCCGAGTATTGTAACTACAATGGGGTCTTCCTGCTATCTGCTGCAGGGAAAGTCATCACCTTGGCCCCTCCTGAACTATCATTTCCCAATAGCTGTACAACTGCTTCTGGAATAGGTGTGGCTTCAGTACTTCAAATGGTGAGGTGTCTAGTATATTCACCAAGCAACAGTTCCATGAAAAATGCGAGGAGCAATATCACAATACTTTTTGACCCTTAAGGGATTTTATTTTCAGAAACCATAGAGCATCTTTTTGAAATTTGATCTCCTGCAGAAAATTGTGCCCAATTTGTGAATGCTTCATGATGGCTTGCAAGCCCTACAGATCCCCAACATCCCTGTTTTCAATGCCAGCTTCGTCATTACCCCAACACTGCAATGCTGTACCTTCCCTCCAAAAAGCTTCGCTCTTGAATGGAGCTGCTTAACAGGCGAAGGAGAAAACTGTTCAATCACTTCTTTATGAATGACACTGTTCAATCCACTCCTGAATTAATGCCATTCCCATTTATGACATAAGATAGAGATATGCAAGTTACTTTTACATAATCAATTGTTTTGAGCCTGTTACGAGTTCTTGCCAACTTGTGTGCTGATGTGTATTTGAGATTATTAAAAATTTAACACCTGCTAATCAGAGTTCTCAACCAACCTCCCTATGTTGCACAACAGTGCCCTCTGATAGTTCTACAACAAGATACTAAACACATTGACCACATCCCAAATTGCAGGAGCCCTGTGTGAGTAAAAATAGAGTTCAATAACTATCTGCACATTTCAATGCAGCCTTTGGCTGATTGAGGAAATGAATATTACAAGACCTCAGATATGGGAAAAGTTTTGTTATCCTCTGAGCATTTGTGACTCCTCTCCTTGTATATGTTTTTGAAATGTGGCATACTCTCTTCTTCTTCAAGAGGATAGAGAAATTCGACATTCCCCATTGATTTACCAATTTTTATTGATCCGCCTTAGTAAGCATTCTGCCTGAATACAGAACAGCTTGGTATGGCAACTGCTGTGCACGTGACCTCAGGAAACTGCAGAGTGGTGGACAGCTCAGAATATCATGGGAACCAGCCTCCCTTACATGGACTCTGTCTATAATTCTCACTGCCTCAGTAAAGCAGCCAGCACAATCAAAGACCCCACACACCCTGGATATTCTGTCTTCTCTTTCCCATCTGTCAGAAGATATAAAAGTCTGTAAACATGTACCACCAGGACAGCTTAAGGACAGCTACTGCCCCACTTTTACCAGATTCTTGTACGGTAAGTTGGATTCTTGGCCTCACAATATGCCTTATTATGGTCTTGCACTTTATCATTACCTGTACTGCAGTTTATTGGTAGAATTATTCTGCTTTGCTGTTATTTTACCTTATCCTATTGCAATGATCTGTAAAACAATATGCAAAACAAGTTTTACACTATCTCGGCTTTTGTGACAGTAATAACCAAAACCGAAACAAAAATGCAGAACCCACGGACAGCATCTGAAGATACCATCAATGCTGTCCCTGCAAAATCTGCCAAGTACACTTGCAGGATAAGCAAATCATTGTCATTGTCCATACCCAGGATAATGCTTTTTCTATATCTGCCAACACTGATACCTGGAATAAATACTATTCTCTGGCCTCATGGCGAGGGTGGACAGAGGTTGGGTTCAAAGTCTCCATAAAAAAGTATGGTATTGTCACTGATACCTGGAAAACACAGGGATTGAAAATCTGGAGCAACGCACATAGAAGCTAGGGGAGCTCAGTGGGCCAGACAGCAGCTATGGAGGAAAATGATGGACAGTTCACTTTTTAAATTAAGACTCTTCATCAGAACCAGAAAGAAAGACAGGACACACCAGTGTGAAAAGGTGTGTGGGGATGCGTGGAGCAGAAGCTGGCTGGTCGAAAGGTGAAACCAGGTAAGAGGGTGATGGGAAATGATGTAGGAACGTGGGAGAAGATAAATGACTGAAGAAGATGTAATCTGATCGGAAAGGGCAATGGAGCCGGGATGGAGGAAACGTGGTGGGAAGGTAACCAGTAGGAGGAATATGTGTGCGATGGCCAGCTGGAAGGAGTGGAAAGGGATGGCATGGTGAGGGTCGGTGTGATCATGAGAAAAGGACGGAAGGAACTGAGGGGGAGTGGCTGTGAGAAGCTGGAGAAATCAATGTTCAAGTTGCAGACCATAAAGCTGGAATATGAATTGCTGTTTCTCTAATCCGTCTAACCACACTCAGGAGGAGTTGGAAGTCTGGCATGTCAGAGTGGAAATGGGAAGCGGAATTAAAATGGCTGGCTTCTAGGGGAACCCTGGCTGCTATGCAGATGGAGCGAAGGTACTCAATGAAATTATCCCACAATCCGCATTGGGCATTGGCGATTTAACAGAAGCTCCATTATGATAATTAACATTGACGGATTCACTTGTCAAGGACTCTTTAGGGCACTGAATGGTGATGAGGGAGGAGGTGTGAGGCCGGCTGTAACACTTTGTGCCATTGCAGAGGTAAGTGCCTGGAGTTGGTTTGGTGGGGTGGGATGACCGGATGAGGGAGTCATGGAAGGACTTTCCCTGTGGGAAGTGTAGAGAGGAGCAGTGGGAAAAATGTTCCTGGTCATGCAATTGCATTTGAGGTACTGAATGCTATGTATTGGTGTGTAGGCTAGTGGGGTGGTAGGTGTGAGTTATGGAAACTCTATCCCTGTTATTCTTCGAGGTGATGGGGCTGGTATATGGGCAAGGGAAGAGATGTGAGTATGGTTTCCATCAATGGCAGTGCTAGGGTGCTCCACTGTCAGAAAATGGAGGACATCTCAGATGTCATGGAGTGAAAAGCCTCTTCATGAGAATAGTTGTGGCTGAGGCAGAAAAACTTAAGTAAAGGAAATTGTGTCCTTGCAAACGATGGGGTGGGAAGAGGTAAAGACAAAGTAACTCTGGGAATCAGTTGGCTTGTAGAAGATATCAGTAGATGGAGTCTGCCTCCTGAAATGGAAGCAGCAAAATCAGGAAAGGAGAGAAAGGTGCCAAAGGTGAAACAATTGAATTTGAGGGTAGGGTGCGAGACAGTATTGAAGGTGATGGAGTTGATGAGCTTTGCATGGTGCAAGAGGCAGCACCAATCCAATTTCAAGTTCAGATTCAAATTTAATTGTCATTCAACCATACATGTGTGTATAGCTAGACAAAATACCATTTCTATGCGGCCAAGGTGCAACACACAGTGCATGCAGTCACGCACGGCACACAGCACATGTAGTCACAAAATAACATCAGCGTAAGTAACTCGGGCTGAGTCAGCCACAGATGAAAGCAATCCAGCTTGTCTTCCAGGGAGTGAACACCAGAGAGCAGCACCGACAGGGGAGCCGGCCTGCAGGGACCAGACCCCAACGCGGCACAGACTCCATGCCTCAGTCCTGCCCCACACCACCAGTAATGCAATCATTAATATTTAGAGAAAGAGTTTGGAACATGGGTTACTTCATGTAGTCAGCGAGAAGGCAGGCCTAATTCAGGCCCATGCAAGTGCCTATGGCCTCATCACGGCCCACGACAGCTCAATTAGAGAACGATCATGAGCCTTAAGCCACTAGACAAAACAAAAACCTGGCATACGTGATGGATTGAGTGCACTGTTCCACAGACTACACTGTCGTCTGCCATATTGAGCATATCTCCAACTGGAATACTCAGATCCAGACTTGAATATTTGGGCTTTTTGCTCTGAATTTGCTTTGACTATATTTACATGGTATTCCGAACAACTTGTACCACTGATTGTAAGCGAGCTATACCTCTTGATAAAGTTCAGTTGGTGTGATATTTTTAACTGTTGTGGCTACTCTGGAAATTTGGCTTACAAATGTGCTTTAAAGCAATAACAGCGTTGTTAATATTACCAGGACAGAGAGATTATGCAAATTATGTGTAGGACAAATTTTATGTGCACCCTGACTGTACCAGGTTAGTTGGGCACAGATGATCTGGTTACTTGTGTTCCTTTGTGATCTGATGTCTCTCTCATCGAAATGGCAGTATTGGGGTTTAGGAAGTTCAGGCATTGGAAGAGCATTCCTAATGTTTATAGAGATATTAGGAACTGAATGATACCCAAGAATGTTATTTTTATTTTGTTGTTATACAGCAGAGAAGTGCCCATCCGGCCCTTCGAGACAGGCAATCCCCTGATTTAATATTAGCCTCATCAATTAACCTACCAATTGGTACAGTTGTGGGCTGTGGGAGGAAACTGGAGCACCCAGAGGAAACCCATGCAGTCACAGGGAGAGTGTACAAACTCCTTATGGGCAGTGGCAATAAGGAAGCTGATCGATTGGCAGCGCAGACTCCATGGGTCAAATGGCCTATTTCTGCACCATGTCTTATGTGACTGATGTAAAGTTTTTACTCACTGGAAAGGGATCCAGTGGAAAAGCATTGTTACGAACCCCGTAACTGGGTGTCTTACCAGCAAAGATAGGAGTGTCCGTTGGAGTCTGGTGATACTATTTTCAACAGTATTTATTAGTAAAAATACACAAAAATAATATCAATGCAAATATACAGATAATATACGTCATCAATACTAAACCTAGAAGTGTGGGTATAATAATAATCAATAAGAAATAAGCTCTATCGTTGTCTAGGGGATAATGAATTGTCAGATGGAAATATAAAGTTCAGTTCAGTTCATGCAGGCTGCGGTAGTTGTTGGTCGCTGTGATGCATTTGTTGGAGAGAGAGAGAGAACAGTAACAGCTATTGACTTGCCGACTTTCCTTTACGATCTTGCTCCGTCGATGCATTGTTGTTGTGGCCATTCACGTATGACCCCTCTGTCCTTTAGCTAGACTGTTCTTCCGTGATGGACTCATCACCCAGGCAAGGGTGGACACACACACACAAGGTGTGGAATGCACTGCCTTGGAAGACGGTGGAGGCCAATTCTCTGGATGCTTTCAAGAAGGAGCTAGATAGATATCTGATGGATAGGGGAATCAAGGGATATGGGGACAAGGCAGGGACTGGGTATTGATGGTGAATGATCAACCATGATCTCAGAATGGTGGTGCGGACTCGAGGGGCCGAATGGTCTACTTCTGCACCTATTGTCTATTGTCTATTGCCCCCACCAGTCTCGTAGTGTCTCGCCTGGTGCGTTTGAGGGGTGTTCCCCAGACCTTACTTTTATCCCCACTCACGGGGTCTCAGGTGTCAATCAGGTTAGGATGATGCAACCCATCAAACTCTGGTTGTCCCCTGAGGGGTTTCAATGAATAGAACAGTACCAAGTACACAAACCTTCTCCAAAAGACAATAGCAGTAATCAATGGTTCCGTTCTCTGTTAGCTGGAGACATTCCATCTTAGCTGTGCCTCTCGCTCATAAATTTGTATGAGCTATTATCAATAACAACTGCCTTGGCAGCTTTCCTGTGTCTCTCTCATCTCCCTTGATAACAGCATCGGAATAGTAACGATTTGCGATTCTCCAAAAGGGGGGTGGGGGCATTGGCGATTTTGTTCCCTTCTGACCATCAGAGTTGTTCATTATTCGTAACAGGATTTAGATAAAGAATGTAAAAGTGAGTCTGGAAGCTAGTAGCATAAAGTACTATGTCTTGAGTGATGGCAATATTGAAGAAAAATACGTGGTTTAGGAGCTCATTTATGAGATGCTGACTCATTTGGGAGACCCCAGTTCTGGCAACGGAGAGGAATGTTGGAGTGGAACAACATTGAGAGGATTTTAGGATCTTGGACAATTAGCAAAGGTTGGGATCAAATGGCTGATGACAGAATGACTGCTTGGACTTTATTGTGCATAGAGGGGGTTTTGTAGCAGAATGGGAAAGGAACGTAAATGTTCTGACTATTTAAAGCTGGTGCTGAGGATACTTTAACATCACTAAAATTGGTTTTTGATTCCTACCAATTAGATTATACAAATTAGCTTCAATGTTTTCCAGTATATCAGTTACTAGACAACAAATATATTTTGTTATCAGCAAAGAACCTTGGGATGTTTTGAGGTCATTAAAAGGCCTTTATAAATTCATGATTCTCTTTCCCTTTGTTTCCAACCCTATGGGAATACTGTGTTCTTGGTTTGCCAATCGGTTCCTGGCTTGAAGTCAGTTATAAACATAAGAAACCCTTAAATATTGTTATATTTAACTTATATTTATTCTACAACAAACAGATATAATTAATGGGAATGCATATACAGTATTTGATAACATAAATGTTATAATTAGCCTGCTGTGCCTTGCAGATAAGATTTCAGAATTCACTCAGTCGATCTTCCAAAAATAAGGTAGTTCAATTCATGCCACGGCAGGCCTGGAAGCAAGCAGAAAGTGAGATGGGCTCTAATGATGACAGGCCATGAGTTATTTTTTGAATTATGACATCTTTTGTCATTAACACCTAAGTAAGGCTTGATGTGAATATTGGGGTAGAAACTCTTCATTGATTGTTTGTGCTAAATTAGTACAAACTGAGGATGCTGGAACTAGGAGACAGGAGTACCACATTAACAAGATCACTCATCTATATTTATTTAGCTATTTTTAGAGACTGAGCACATTAATGGGCCCTTATGATCCAATGAGCCCCCATAGTCAAATTATATCTATTTGACCAATTAGACTACTAACACATACCGTACAGCTTTGGAATGTAGGAGGAACCCAGAGGGAGCCCATACGGTCAGGGGGAGAACAGACAGCAATGGAATTAAAACTGTCTTGCTGGTGCTGTAATAGTATTACGCCAAACACTACGTGACCAAGCTGCCAGCTGTGATGCTTCATAGTGCTATGCAACTGGTAGGATATTATAGTTATTCCTACTATGAGAACTGCAAGCTTGATCACTGCAAATGCTACTAATGCCAGTTTCATTTCTAGCTATCTCAGGATATCATAAGTTAACAACACCCAATTGGGTGAATAATATAGTAAATGGTGAATATTTGATGTTTTAACATATTTTCCTCAGGAGATTCCCCAAAATAAAAGGAGTGAGTACGGTTAGGTGGCACTGGTTCACAGCAAGTGGAGCTGTTGCCTGATAGCTCCAGCAGCCTAAGATCAATCCGGGTCTCCAGTGTTGTCTATGTGGAATTTGCAAATTCTCCCTGTGACCTTGTGGGATTTCCTCCAGGTGCTCCTGGCTCCTCCCCAAAGAAGGTGGTTTGGTAGGTTGATCAACCACTAAATTGTCACTAATGTGTAGATGAGTGGTAAAATCAAAGGAAAAATAATGAGAGTGTAAGAAGAGCAAAATGGGATTCATGTAAATAGGGGCTTGCTGGTTGACCCATACTCATTTACTAAGGAAACTGGCATGGAGTCAGAGTGTCTGTTTCTAGTCTCAGACTTTATCCTCAAATTTAACTCATTGTGTGTTGGAGATGTTTAAAATTGTTGGGAACTGCGGTGGCATATTCAAAGACATGCCAAAATAATTAGCCAAAAGAAAAAAATTAACGAGGCACCTTGGTTAAGTAATTTCTACAGGACCAAATGCTAGCAATGGTAATATGCAGTAGCACAGATTTAACTCAGTCTTGTATGATCAGTTGTACAGGAACAAACTGGAATAAAGATAAACATGGATAAAGATAGATCTGGTGTCCGGGTTGAGGTTCTAAAGTGGAAAAAGGACAAATTTGAAGAAATGAGAAAGGATCTAAAAAGCATGGATTGGGGCAGTTTGTTCTCTGACAAGGATGTGATTGGTAAGTGGGAGGCCTTCAAAGGAGAAATTTTGAGAGTGCAGAGTTTGTATGTTCCTGTCAAGATTAAAGGCAAAGTGAATAAGAATAAGGAACCTTGGTTCTCTAGGGATATTGGAGCTCTGATAAAGAAGAAGAGAGAAATGTATGACATGTATAGGAAACAGGGAGCAAATAAGGTACTTGAGTATAAAAAGTGCAAGAAAATACTTAAGAAAGAAATCAGGAAGGTTAAAAGAAGACATGAGGTTGCTTTGGCAGTCAAGGTGAAGGATAATCCTAAGAGCTTCTACAGGTATATTAAAAGCAAAAGGATAGTAAGGGATAAAATTGGTCCTCTTGAAGATCAGAGTGGCCGGCTTTGTATGGAACCAAAAGAAATGTGGGAGATCTTAAATTTTTTTTCTTGCTTCTGTATTTACTAAAGAAACCGGCATGGAGTCTATGGAAATAAGGCAAACAAGTAGTGAGGTCATGGAACCTATACAGATTGAAGAGGAGGAAGTGCTTGCTTTCTTGAGGCAAATCAGAGTAGATAAATCCCCAGGACCTGACAGGGCATTCCCTCAGACCTTGAAGGAGACTAGTGTTGAAATTGCAGGGGTCCTGGCAGATATATTTAAAATGTTGATATCTACAGGTGAGGTGCTGGAGGATTGGATGATAGCTCATGTTGTTCCGTTGTTTATAAAAGGCTCCAAAAGTAATCCGGGAAATTATAGGCCGGTAAATTTGACGTCAGTAGTAGGTAAATTATTGGAAAGAGTACTAAGGGACAGGATCTACAAGTATTTGGATAGACAGGGACTTATTAGGGAGAGTCAACAAGGCTTTGTGCATGGTAGGTCATGCTTAAACAATCTATTAGAGTTTTTCAAGGAGGTTACCAGGAAAGTGGATGAAGGGAATGCAGTGGATGTTGTCTACATGGACTTCAGTAAGGCCTTTGACAAGGTACCGCATGGGCGGTTAGTTAGGAAGATTCAGTCGCTAGGTGTACATGGTGAGGTAGTAAATTGGATTAGACATTGGCTCAATGGAAGAAGCCAGAGAGTGGTAGAGGAGGATTGCTACTCTGAGTGGAGGCCTGTGACTAGTGGTGTGCCACAGGGATCAGTGCTGGGTCCATTGTTATTTGTCATCTATATCAATGATCTGGATGTTCATGTGGTAAATTGGATCAGCAAATTTGCTGATGATACAAAGACTGGAGGTGTAGTGGACAGTGAGGAAGGTTTTCAAAGCTTGCAGAGGCATTTGGACCAGCTGGAAAAATGGCAGATGTTGTTTAATGCAGACAAGTGTGAGGTATTGCACTTTGGAAGGACAAACCAAGGTGGAACATACAAGGTAAATGAGTAAGTGCAGTAGAACAGAGGGGTCTGGGAATACAGATTCATAATTCCCCAAAAGTGGCGTCACAAGTAGATAGGGTCGTAAAGAGAGCTTTTGGTACATTGGCCTTTATAAATCAAAGTATTGAGTATAAGAGTTGGAATGTTATGGTGAGGTTGTATAAGGTATTGGTGAGGCCGAATTTGGAGTATTGTGTGCAGTTTTGGTCACCTAATTACAGGGACGATATTAATAAGGTTGAAAGAATGCAGAGAAGGTTTACAAGGATGATGCTAGGACTTGAGAAACTGAGTTACAGAGAAAGGTTGAATAGGTCAGGACTTTATTCCCTGGAGCGTAGAAGAATGAGGGGAGGTTTGTAAAGGTATATAAAATCATGACGGTATAGATAAAGTGAATGCAAGCAGGCTTTTTCCACTGAGGCTAGGGGAGAAAAAAAAAACAGAGAACGTGGGTTAAGAGTGAAGGGGGAAAAGAGTGGTGGGAATATGAAATGAGCTGCCAGATGAAGTGGTAAATGCGGGCTCACTTTTAACATTTAAGAATAATTTAGACAGGTACATGGATGAGAGATGTATGGAGGGATATAGTCCAGGTGCAGGTCAGTGGGATTAGTCAGAAAAATGGTTTGGCACAGCCAAGAGGGGCCAAAGGACCTGTTTCTGTGCTGTAATGTTCTATGGTTCTATGGAAAATCAGATACAAATGGTAGCTCATACTCTCTGTCATTTTATAGGGGAGATAAGTTGTATCATTCACTGAATGAATCAGGAGGATCTGAAGTTTTCAGATCAGTTGTGTTTTTTGCCCTAAACTGCTACTTCTGATTGGCCTTTTCTGAAAGAAGGAAGAATAGATTTGAAGTGATGATCAATCTATCTCAGATGGAAAACTAAGTGAGATTAATAAAATGTACTGCATAATTTTACAGCCAGTGAGATGCATTTGGAAGTTTGACCCTTAACTGTAGAGTCATGGAGTAAGCTGCAGGAGCTGTGATATTGAAGCTCCGCTAGCTGTACCACTGTACCACCTATCTCATTGACGCTGATTGGCGATACAGTATTGACTGATGCACTGAAGATAATTCGCCAGCTCTTCATCATTCACTTTGACATCTTGTAAGTCCATCCTTGTGTTGTCAGTTGTTATTCTGAGCAAAACTGGGGGGGAGGGGGAAGAAATCATAATCTACACATGGCACTTCCCTGATACTTCCTGCTTCTATTGGCCTGTCAAATCAGGTCATGTTGTAGGATAATGTTACATGTGACAGATGGAATGTACATAATTCACAAACACGGTCATTGAGCTGTTGTGTTCACTTTAACAGGCAGTGAGGACAGTGCAAGGCAACTGGGTTTTGGTTTGTCTGTAATGGAAGAAAAGGGCTGCAGCTTTTGTTAAAGCTCATAAAACAAGACTTGCATGTTTTATTCACAAAATCGCACAAAGTTGGTACATGGTGGAAATGCCATTAATTTTAATAAGTACAAATGTATTTGCATGCCACTGGAAAGCTAATTTTCTTTGGAAAATAGCCAAAAAAACAAAAATTGTAGACTTCCTCACAAATGCAGAGTTCAATGTTGAAATAACATTTGTCATTGTGCTTTTCTGAATTAGCATTAAATTAAAAGTAATACATTCATATTTTCTGCCAGGTTGTAAGGATGTTTAATAAAGATTTATTTGCAAAGGTCCTTGAGTGTCTAGTTGTTAAGACCAATATTCAGAATAAATTTTCATAGATTTCAGTATTGTCTATATAAATATGTCACTAAAGTTCAATTATAATGGACGTCATGTGTGATGGTTTCTTACACCAGAAAAATTGTGAGTTATTTTAGACAGTGATCTCTGCTTGTGTTGAAGCACTGGAAGTACAATATAGCAAAGAAGAATATAAGTTGACTCCTATCGCTTAAATCCATCAAGCAGATAGCACCATGAAAAATTAAAATCTGTGTAGCTAAATTGTTGTGTTAGTGGCTCATATCTTTAGATACTTTACACGTTTTTGTGTCTATTTATATGAAATCCAAAAACATTACAGAGCAGAAACTGACAAGTTATTACAATGAGTCTTTACCAGTATCAAATACCTAGATTAAACCCAAATAACGGGACTTCCGGTAAGATGGCGATTGCTTAGCTGCTCAGAAACTTTTGTTCTGTTACTGTCGCTATCTTTACACTAAATGTCTCCATTTTTCAAACCTTAGTCAGGAACTTTTTCGGTACCTCTTACTTGCCTGTGAACACCTCTAACTTACAATGTCTAGCAAGAGCTCTAAATCCGGGAGAAAGGAAGCTCCGGCCCTCTCAGACGAGACCCTGGCTGCGCTCGGTCAGCTCCGAGACGAAATTTTAAAGGAATTCAAAACCGCTTTCAAACAGTTGGAGGTCAAGATTGATCAAATCGAGCTTCAGGTAGGACTTCAGCGGCGGGCGGATCTCATCCGTGGCCATCCTCACTCACAGGGCGCCGGGTGCCGTACCTCCACCGCTGGATCCGCCGCCACCATGCCTCGTCATATTTGTGAAATCAAAGATTTCTTGCTAACAGCAAGAAGAAAGGATGCAAAATCTGTGAAAATCAAGAAGAACAAAGAAAATCAAGAAAAATCAAGAAAATCAAGAACAAAGATAATGTAAAATTTAAAGTACGGTGCAGTAGGTATCTGTACACACTAGTCATCACAGACAAAGAAAAGGCTGAAAAACTCAAACAGTCCTTGCCCCCAGGTTTGGCTGTCAAAGAACTCAAGTGAAGAGCTGCAATTTCAATGTTCAGATTTTATTGAAATAAAATGACAAAAGGCAAAAAAAAAGATTGATCAAATCAACGACAAGTTGGGCAAACATGCCCAACACTTACCTCGCATCGATTCGACTTCTGAAGATTTAGAAAATCGTGTTCGATACTTGGAGACTCTCTGTTCCAGCTTGGAGGAAAAGTGTAACAAACTCCTTTTCAAAACGGTGGATCTCGACAATCGCAGCAGACGCTGCAATCTTAGAATTCTTGGATTGCCAGAGGCCACCGAACAGGGATCAACAGTGAAGTTTTTCGCCGAGTTTCTCTGTGAGATATTCGGGAAAGATTTGCTTCCGAACCCGCCTGAGCTCGAACGAGCACACCGGGTCATGTTCCCGCCGGAATTCTGGGCAACCGCCCGCGACCAGTAATCTTGTGCTTCCATCAATACCAGGTAAAACACCGTCTGATCGTATAGGCACGTCGCAGAGGTTCTTTTATTTTCCAGGATACAACCATTCACTTTGTGGAAGATTTTGCACCCCAGACCTTAAAGGTCTGAGTTTAAAGATGCAATGAAAGTGCTTTTTGATCGTGGTTTTAAACCTTCGCTTCGGTCCCCTGCTGATCTACGAATCAAACTTAACACTGGGAAATACAAATTGTTTAAGTCAGCCAAGGAAGCTGAAGCATTTGTGGCAAGTCTTCCGGCTATTCAGTCATCTTCGGAACCCGATCAGACCTCCTAAAATGGTGGATAAGTACTTCTCGTAGTAAAATTACTTTTTCTGGACTCAGACTTTACTTGAATCATTCAGACATTATTCATCGAAACTCTAAGGGCTGTTGACAATCTCTCCCTGGATTTGGTGTGTGTGTAATCTATCTTTTATTGGTGTACAACTTTATCTACAGAGTTCTACAACTGACTTTAACTTGTTTTGGAGGTTTGACGTCTTCAGTGAAGGCCTTCCTGTTTGTTGGTTCACAGTTTAATTGCCGATCTATTTTTCCTTCTTTTTATATTTATTTATTTTATTATACTTTTTTCTTTTCTTCACCCCCTTTTTTCTAATTTCTGAATTTTTTTCTCTCTTCTCTGTAAGTGGTTGATAAATACTCGTCTTGAATTTATAATTTTCCCCTTCCTCTCCTTTTTTTTTATCCCTTTTTTTTCCTTTCTCTTACTTTATGCTTCTATAATTTTTTCGCTAGCAGGTTAGGTTTGGTCCTCTTCCGATTTTCTCTGAATTAAGTTTTATATTCCTGCAGACGGTGTTCTAATCTGTAGTTATATTTTTTTAGTGCATAAACTAGTTACTATTTATTATAGTATTTACACGGAACTGCTGTTAATGACACAGATCTGGAAGTTGTATTTGGGTTAATTTTTTTGGTGGAGCTAGCTACTTGTTTTGGTAGCCGTCTAGTTTTGGGTTGTGTGGGTGGGGTGGGTTTTCTAGTTCCAACATCACTCACTGTATATATTATATCTCTTTATTGCTCAGGACATGTATATGTTTTGATTTTACGAATCTATGTTTATATCTCTGCTCCCAGACTGCTATTGTACTGCTTGATTTTTTATATGCCTTCTGCCTTTTATGCATTAGTAATTGATAATGGCTAGTGCACTTAAATTCGTGAGCTGGAACGTAAAGGGATTGAATCACCCTGTTAAAAGGAGGAAGGTATTCTCACATATCAAACAACTCAAAGCTGACATTGCTTTCCTTCAAGAAACTCATATTCGTTGCTCTGATAACTCCCGGCTTTTGTCAAAGTGGGCGGGTTAGCATTTTCATTCATCCTTTACCGCTAAAGCTGGGGGTGGGGGGGGGGGTCTCCATTCTTATTAACTGAAATATTCCTTTTGAACTCCATAATAATATATCTGATGTAAATGGCTGTTTTATTATTGTTTCTGGCAAACTATATAACACTAAAGTTGCACTAGCAAACCTGTATGCCCCCAACTTTGATGGTGTTAATTTTTTTGAACAGTTTTTTCCCTCACTACCAGACTTAAATTCATACTTTCTTATACTGGGTGGTGACTTTAATTGTTGGTTAGATCCCAATTTGGATCGATCGTCCTCTGTTACTAGACCACCTACTAAATCTGCCTTAGCTATCCAATGGTTTCTCTCTAATTATGGTATCTCTGATATATGGCGTTTCCTCCATCCTACGGAGAGAGATTATTCTTTTTTCTCACATGTTCACCATACCTTCACTAGAATTGATTATTTCTTACTCGATAACCAACTTATTCCATTTTCCCACTCTTGTGACCATCAGAGTATGCTGATCTCTGACCATGCCCCAATTACTCTCTCTCTGAATTTGCATGGTCTCCCTCAGAGGAATAAACACTGGCGGTTTGATTCAACTTTACTATCGGATGATGATTTTTAAAAAATTATTAAGGATCAGATAACCTTTTATTTTAACACTAATACATCACCTGAAGTGCCATCCCAGATTGTTTGGGATGCCATGAAAGCATATCTGAGGGGGCAAATAATCTCTTACACAGCAAATCTCAACAGAAGATCCCGTGCAGATCGATTAGACCTCATTAACCAGATTAAAGAATTGGATCAAATATATGCCCAAACTAAGAACCCTGAATTATACAAGAAGCGTGTTGAACTCCAAACTAAATTTAACCTTCTGTCCACTCAACCTGTCGAACGCCAACTTCTCGAAAGCAAGAGTCGCTTTTACATTCATGGGGGTAAGTCTGGTAAATTCCTAGCCACTCAGCTGAGGCGTTCCAAAGCCAAACAACATATTACAAAGATCCAGAAGGAGAATGGAGATTTTACATCGGATCATTTAGAAATTAATGACGCATTTAAAAATTTTTATTCTCGGCTTTATTCCTCTGAATTGAATGACAATATCTCTGTTGATCAATTTTTACAGAATCTGAATATCCCCTCACTTTCATCTGACTTCAAAGCCAAACTCAATGCGCCTATGTCATTAGAAGAAATATCTACTACAATTTCTGCACTGTCCTCAGGGAAATCTCCTGGACCTGATGGGTTCCCTGTAGAATTTTAGAAATCATTCTCTTCTCTTCTTTCTCCTCAGTTACTTTCAGTATTATCTGACTCATTTAATTATGGCAAACTGCCACCCTCTTTCAGTGAGGCATCTATTATTCTTCTTTTAAAAAAGGGCAAAGACCCAACAGAGTGTTCCTCGTATAGGCCGATCTCTCTGCTCAATGTTGATGTAAAGATCTTAGCTAAAGTTTTGGCTCATAGATTAGAAACCGTCAACCCTCCATTATCTCTGATGACCAAACAGGCTTTATTAAAAACCGTTTCCCTTTTTTTAACATTCGGCGTTTATTTAATATCTTATACTCACCTCCAACTGGGATTCCTGAATGTGTTATTTCCCTCAATGCGGAGAAAGCATTTGATTGTATAGAGTGGAACTACCTTTTTGCAGTTTTAGAAAAATTTGACCTTGGCCAAAGTTTCATCTCTTGGATCCAATTGCTGTGCCTGTGTCCTACTGCCTCTGTTTTAACCAATTTTCAGAAATCCCAAGTATTTAATCTCAAACGTGGCACCCACCAGGGATGCCCCGTAAGGCCCTTTCTCTTTGATTTGGCTGTGGAACCTCTGGCGATAGCATTTCGAAACTGCCCTGAATTGACTGGGATTTGGAGAGGGGGTGTTGAGCATAAAGTTTCTCTCCATGCTGATGACTTATTACTCTTTCTCTCAAATCCGTCTACATCCTTACCTCTAATGTTTTCACTTCTTGACCAGTTTAGCCAGATCTCTGGCTATAAACTTAATTTACATAAGAGTGAACTTCTCCCAATTAATAAAGAAGCACAAGAACTAACATTTCATGATCTCCCTTTTAAAGTAGTCCATAATCAATTTACTTATCTTGGAATTACAGTCACAAGGAAGTTTAAAGATCTCTTTCGTGAAAACTTTGCCAACCTTTCATATGCTATAAAACAGAGTCTGGTACAATGGTCACCTCTATTTTTTTTTGGTAGGTCGTATTAATGTTGTTAAAATGTATGTTCTCCCCAAATTTTTATACCTATTTCAATCTATCCCAATTTTTATTCCTAAATCTTTTTTTGATTCCTTAGACTCTATTATTTTGTCATATCTGTGGCAGAATAAGCGCTCTAGAATTAATAAAATCCATCTCCAAAAATCTAAAAAAGAGGGTGCCATGGCTTTACCTAACTTTCGTTTATATTATTGGGCAGCTAATATACGTTGTGCTACCTTCTGGTCTTTCTTCCATGGCCAACCCGAGTGCCCTAACTGAGTGGTGATGGAGCTGAGCTCCACCAAAGAATTATCTATCTCTGCACTTCTTGGCACTGCACTCCCTAGTAGTCTGCCCAGATCAATAGCTAATCCTCTAGTTAGACACACTTTGCGTATATGGGCTCAGATCAGGAAATGCTATGGTTTCCAGGGGTTTTCCGTTTCCAGCCCTATTGCTCATAATCACCTTTTGTTACCTACTACATACGATTCAGCATTCCAGGTTTGGTATAGGAAGGGCATTAGACATTTTGAAGATCTTTTCATTGATAATCGCTTCACTTCGTTTCAGCAGCTCTCTGTTAAATTCAATCTGCCCAATGCTCATTTTTTCAGATATCTCCAAATCCAACACTTTATTGCTCCTTTAATTCCTAACTTCCCTGAAATGCCTGCGAAAAATGCTATGGACCTATTTCTTTCCATGAATCCACTAGGTAAAGGCTTAACATCAATCAGCCGAGATAAACTAGCGGCCTTACGACGGGCCCCCATGGATAAAATCAAAATGGCCTGGGAGCAGGATTTAAATATCTCCTTATCTGAGGAGAGCTTGGATTCAGTTGTCAAATCGTTAACTCAACCCCTCTTTGTGCTCGCCACTGCCTTTTACAGTTTAAGATTGTTCATAGAGCCCATATGTCTAAATCTAAACTATCTCGATTCTACCCTTGCGTTAGTCCGCTCTGTGATAAATGCAAGAGGGGCGTGACCTCTCTCATCCATATGTACTGGTTCTGTCCTAGCTTGGAGAAATTCTGGAAAGATGTCTTCACTGTGTTATCGTGTATTCTGAATCAGCACCCAGAACCCTTAATTGCTCTGTTCGGTTTTTGGGGCGAGACAGATTTATGTCTGGGTCCGACCAAATGCCGAATATTATCCTTTGCCTCTCTCCTGGCTAGACGCTTGATCCTCCTCAGATGGAGAGATGTTGCCCCGCCCACTCATGCTCAATGGCTTAACGACATCATGGCCTGTTTGGACCTCGAAAAAATTCATTATTCAGTTCTCAATTCGGATCTAAAGTTCCATAAGGTCTGGGGACCTTTAATCGAGTACTTTCATAACCTTCCTCTTGACTAGGGTTTTGTTTTCTCTTCGGTCCCTTGCTTTCAGCTCCTCTTTTTTTCTGGTAGAAGGCATTATTACCCTCTGTTGCTGAGTGTATTCACAGTCTGGGAGCTTGGCTGTCCTGACTTATACTCTCTATATTGTGTTGTGGTTGGTCTGGAGTTGCTGTTGTTTTTTCTTGTGTTGTGGGTCTTGGGGAGGACACTAAGCTTACTTGTCTTTAATTTAGGTGCTTTTTTTTTGCTAAATTCTCTTCCTTTGTAACATATTGTTATTGTATGCTTAATTTTGCACTGTTTTAATGTTCCTCATTGGGATTTGGGGTTTTTAATTTGTAAAATGTTTTGAAGAACTAATAAAAATTTTTTTTAAAAAACCCAAATAACATTGCAAGTAGCTGTTAATCGGGATTTTCTATGCAATGATATATGCAGTCACCGAGTTTCTTTATAAGAGCTTATTCTTGCTGTCTCAACTACAATTTTGGTAAAATGTTTCACTGTTCTAATCATCTTTTAACTGAAAAGAAAAATGGCAATTACATTTAGGCCTGGAATTAACAGCTGTTGTGCAAACAAATTAGTTTCAATTTTGTAGCCATTATGAATACAATCTGGAACCACAAATATATTAACTTCTTTCTAATTACTTTCTCCAAAACTAGATGCTGCTAAAGATCCCTGTCTAAATGTGAAATGCAGCCGGCACAAAGTGTGCATTGCTCAAGACAACCATCGAGTGGTTTGCATTAGTCACAGAAGACTAACGCACAGGTAAATTACCAATACCACATATTCACTATTTATCACCTGCTAATTAATTTTGTCCTCATCGAAGTTACAAGGCTTGTATTTGCTAATGTTAAACAATTAACTGCTAAATAATGAGGTCATTTATATATTTTGCACATAATAGAGCTTTTACTTCTGATCTCCTTCTTTTCCATTATACTATGCAGTTGATCTTTATCAAATGGTAAATCCTTTGAGAGGCAAATGTTGCTTTAATTAATTCTCAGATCATTCAAGGTGAATTAAGATGTTCTCAAAGTCATTGATATACTAGGTCTGTTCTTTGGGCTTCATAGATTCTCCTCTGGAGGATCCTGCAGAATTT
The DNA here is from genome assembly GCF_030144855.1 of Hypanus sabinus. Taxonomy (NCBI): domain Eukaryota; kingdom Metazoa; phylum Chordata; class Chondrichthyes; order Myliobatiformes; family Dasyatidae; genus Hypanus; species Hypanus sabinus. The sequence goes on along the minus strand of NC_082708.1, from coordinate 101,383,027 downwards.
CTGTCTTGTAAACTGCTATGTAACCTAAGAGGATTTAACATAGTGTTCTATAGCATCATATTGTTGTGTTTCTGATTGGTTTAAATTGGGTAACTGTAATTTCCAAAGAACAACACTTCTGATTATACGTGCAGCATACTTTTTCAAAATCATGATCTATCAAAAAAACTACCAGATAACACTGAAAATTGGTCAGAATGATATACCTGGGTGTATGATACTACATTTGTGTCTAACTTTGAGCACAGTTGATGCTACTTGATTATGAAAGTAATTTATAGGGTTACACATAGGCTTGTCTAGACTAATAAGGAGAAGAAAATTAAGCTTACAGACCATTAGAGACATTCTTTTATAGGCAACTTATTGCTTGATAAATAATATAGCAAAGGTTCAGCAGACATTGAAAACCAAGTAATCAGTGATCCTGTTTTATTAGCTATCCATTGAACTCTCATTTACTCACCACATCTGCCTGATCTTTTGATTAAGATGTATATTTGGATCAGTATGTGGCATAATAATCTAACAAATGTTTGTGTTTAAATTTGCATTTTTCTGCTGAGGTTGAACCCCTAAATATCTACTTTCTAAAAGAGGTTAAAAATCAACTGCACCGTCATGTACTTTGTACCCTCACATGAGAACTTTTTAAAAAATGCTTAAGTACAATAGCCAAAAATGTCTGAAGTATCACAAAGGAAATTTTTAGCCTAGGTTAAAGGCTAGCTGATCAAAGTGCAGAGGGTTTTCTGTATTTCAATGGAAGATACTAACACAAGTTCTAATTTGCCTGTTTAGCCTGCCTTAGATCCCATTTCATGATTCAAATTTGTTCTACTTCACCTCTTGCTCAAGGCTTTTTAAGTAACCAAAGCAAAATATTTAAACAAAGCCTTTCATAACCTCAAGGCATCCAAAAACACTTTGCATGTAATAGAGAACCTATAGACGTGTAACCACTATTGTAATATTGAAAGCAAACTTCCATAAATACAATGTGAGAAGAGTCATTTTTAATAATGTTGATTGAGGGATATTGTTTAGGACACAAGGGAAATCAACCTAGCTATTTTTCAAATAGTGCCATTAAATGTTCTATCTTTATAACCTGAGAGAATATCTGAAAGACAGCACCTCCAACAATGCAGCAATTTATCTACTGCATAAAAGGTTTAGTCTTTTACGTGTTTTGAACATGATTTGAAACCACAACCTCAATTTCAGTATCAAGTTTGCACCAATTAACCTATGACTATACTTCATAACCAAATTCCTTTAACTGATTGTCATCTTACTGTTTGTAAAATTTCTCCATCTGCATATTAGCTATGAAAAACAATTGCCATATTTAGAAAGAAATTAATTGACTTTGATTTTCACACTGTTGTGTCTGTCAACAAAAGCCACTGGAGAAAAGTCTTTATTCACACACATACAAGCTAACAACAGTTGGAGTCACTCTGATTAGATGCTCTCTGATGTAACTTTACATCACATTTTATATGCTAAAGATCAAATTCTATATTTATATAGAATAATTCTATATTTATGTAAGACAGTTTCTATTTTTATAATTCTTGTTCTGAGTTACATATAATTTTCAAACATCTTGATCTTCACACCAACACACCCTAGACCACTGTCTCTTAGCTGCATTTATACATATGCAAACATCTCAGGTCAATGGGGTGCTTCCCAGTTAGCAATCAATCACAATCTGCAGCTCCAGGAAGACCATTGTTGTGAATTCCATTTTAAATCCATCTAAAATCTATATTCAAATCTGAAGACTGGTTGCAGTTCAAATTAATGGATAGGAAGATATTCCGTATCTCCAGAATATGCTCTAACAGTGCAAAATGCTAAAAATTCCACATGGCAACACGAGTGGATCTGCAGATGCTGGAAATAAATAAAAACACCAAATGCTGGCAGAACTCAGCAGGCCAGGCAGCATCTATGGGAGGAGGTAGTGACGATGTTTCGGGCGGAAACCCTTCATCAGGAGTGAAGTAACATGGGGTGGTCAAGGGGGGATAAGAAGTGGGGGGAAGGATGAAGTAGAGAGCTGGGAAGTGATAGGCTGGAGGGAAATAGGCTAGGGGGAAGGTGAAGAATTATGGGAAATAAAAGAGAAAGAAAGGTAGGGCTGGGGGAGATTATAGTGGGGGGGGGAAGAGAAAGAGAACCAGACTAAAATAATAGATAGGGATGGGGTAAGGGTGGGGGGCAGGGGTATCAACGGAGGTTTGTGAGTTGAATGTTCATGCCAGCAGGTAGGAGGCTACCTAGGCGGGAGATAAGGTATTGCTCCATCAACCTGCGTGTGGCCTCATCTTGATGGTAGAGGAGGCCATGGACAGACATGTCGGAGTGGGAGTGGTCTGTGAACGGTAGAGGAGGCCATGGACAGACATATGGGTGTGGGAGTGGTCTGTGGAATTGAAGTGGAACTGAGGCACCACTTCACCTGTGAGTCAACTGGGGTGATATACTGTATCCGGTGCTCCCAATGTGGCCATTTATACATTGGGGAGACCTGCCGCAGACTGGGAGACCGTTTCGCCGATCACAGGCGCTCGGTCCTCCAGCAGTGGCGGGATCTCCCTGTGGCCACACACTTCAATTCCACAGACCACTCCCACTCCGACTTCTTATTCCCCCTCGACCATCCCATGTTACTTCACTCCTGATGAAGGGTTTCGGCCCGAAACGTCGTCACTACTTCCTCCCATAGATGCTGCCTGGCCTGCTGAGTTCTGCCAGCATTTTGTGTTTTTATACAATTCCACGTGGAATTGATGACTTTTTTTTACCTTGTACGTATGCGTCAGGAAGTTCAGAATTCCTAAGCAAATACAAAAGTGCTAAGGTTATAGACCAGCTTTTGCCCCAGACTCAAATATTCTATGTAGGGCAAATTGCCTGCTGAACCTATACTATGTAAAGTGAGTCCTGACGAAGGGTATCAGCCCGAAACGTCGACAGTGATTCTCCTTATAGATGCTGCCTGGCCTGCTGTATTCCACCAACATTTTGTGTGTGTTACTTGGTAAAGCTTATAGCTTGAAGTGTGTGTGTTTTAATGCTAGGAGTATTACTGTATAGGTGAAGATGATGAGCTCATGCCGTGTATCAGTACATGAAAATATGCTGTTGTAGATATTGCAGAGACTTGGTTGAGAGAGGGACAAGAATGAGCATTTAATGTTCTGGGGTTTTGATGTTTTTGAAAAGATAGAGAGGGAGGTACAAGAGGAGGGGAGAGTTGCATTACAAATCAGGAACAGTATCACAGCTGCACTCAGCAGGGAGATATTGGAGGGCCAGCTCACTGAATCTATATGGGTAAATTAGTGTAAGGGAAATTATGAGGGTGTTTGGCAGGAACTGAAGAGAGTTAATTGGGAGCAACTGTTTTTGGACAAGTCCACACCAGCATGTGGAGTGTGGTTAAACACCAGCTGCACAGAATAATGGACAAGCACTGTATCGTCCAGACAGAAAGAAGGACAAGGATGGCAAGGTAAGAGAAGCTTGGATGTTGAGACAGGTGATGAATTTGGTCAAGAAGAAAAAAGGAAAATTGTAAAGCTTAGGAAGCTAGAATCATACAGAGCCCTTACAGGTTATAAAGGAACCAGAAACTAACTCAAAAAGGGAATTAGGAAAGCTAGGAGGATGCATGAAAAGGGTTTGGCAAGTAGGATTAAAGAGAATCCCAGGGAATTGTATCTGTAACTCAGGAACAAGAGGATAACTTGGGAGAAGCTCGTCCAGGCTTCGTGTCTATGGACTCACTTTAATTCTGAGTGCTATTTGCTTACTTCTGTAGTTTGCACGCTTTTTTTTCCTGTCTGCACATTAGGTGATTGACTTTTTTTTCTGGGTTCTTTTGGGTTCCTTTACTCTGTGGCTGCTTGTAAGGAGACAAATCACAAGACAGTATAATGTATACATACTTCAATAATAAATGTACTTGGAAGTTTGAAAAGCATTTCTGAAAGCATACACATTGAACCATGAAGTGGATGGGCTACAGCAACAGACGACCATGGACCTACACTCTTTGACCGCTTCATTAGGTACAGGAAGTACCTAATAAGGTCAGCACTCAGCACACATCTGAAGCTGTGTGAGACTAGGGGTGTTAATTTATCTTTAATGTTTAGTTCTCTGTAAATTCTTTGAAAATATCCTCATTAGCTGTAGAGAGGTTAGGAACATTTGGTCCTGCTACTGAAACAGAAGGTTTCAAAATGAGAATATTTCCATTACCTTCTGAGGAGGAATGAAAACAGAAAGAAATAGGGTTAAAAGATGGCAGAAGACATTTATATCTAGCAGTTAACAATAAAATGCAGTCAATAGTGTTTGCAGACCAAAGAGGTCATTGTTAAAAGTCTTTCTACATTAGTTCCTTAGTAATCCCTTGTCAGACTTCCATCTCTCAGAGACAATTACTTGTTATGACAGCTTCTGGGTAAATATCTCCAGATTGCTTCAAAAAGGAAACTAGTATTGACTGAAGTAGAAATGAGTGCTTTGAACACTTTGTCTCTGAATATTTCCAGCTAATGTGTTGTGATTTACATTCTGTATATTCCACAGTTAAGCAGCTGCTCAATATATTCTACACAATTTGGCAGTGATGCTCTGTTCATTCAACCATCAACAAGGAACTTGTGAAACAGAAAGCAAGCTGTCCATTTCTATAGATTCCTACGGCTTTCATTAAGTGCAAGGAACATACTTGATTTTGGAAGTTACATATGTAACAGCTCAATTTCATTAGTACCTTTAATTCTTTAGTGTACCAGGTAAAGAATACATATTCTGTATTTTAATGTGTGTCAACAAGGTAGCTGTTAAGGAATTTCTGACATCCAGGCAGACTGGCAACATTGCCGCAAGTCTCATATTACAACAACAACTTAAATTTAATGAAAAGATTCATGAGAGTAGAGAATATGTACATATATACTGCTGCTGAAATTATGCACATTTCTGTTGCTGTACTACAAGTTGATGTGATATTTGCATTGCTTGTCACCAACTCCCTTTAACCTGAAGCTTCTGGTCAAGATGGCATCAGTGAACAACGTTACCTAGGCAATATCTACCATAAAGCTGTTCCTTTAACTTCATTTACATTTAAGATAAAAAGTTGTGTTTCCAGTATTGTTGGAGCCTGTGATCTACAATTTAAAGGTGTGTTTTTGGGTTGATTGAGTAATCTGCTGCTCTGCAGTTTCTGAGAAGATTCCAGAAGGGGAGCATACTTGAGTCAAGAAGCTTTGAGACGGGGCACAAGCCCGTGATCGACTCCATTTTTTTGCCGATTTCACTGATTAAGGCATTGAGGAAGATTGAAACATTAAGGGGAGCAACTGTCATCTCAGAGGGAAGGCTTCTGCTTTCGAATGGTCTCTCCCTCGATGCTGTCAGAGGATGGTGCAAAAGTTCTGGGTGTGCAGTTTATGGATTGGACTCTTTCAGTTTTATGTTTTTATATTGTGTTTTCATCCGTTCTTTCTTGTGGCCATTTGTGCACGTGTGATGGGGTGGGGTTGGCGTTCTTGTTGCTGTTTGTGCAACTTGTTTTTGTTTTGTGCATGCAGGGTGGGGTTGATGTTCTTGTGGCCAATTGTATGATTTGTTTTTTGCACACAGGGTGTGTGATGTTCTCGTTGCCATTTGCACGATTTGTATTTTTTTCATGTGAGTGGGGTGAGGGGGTTTATTTTTTTGTTGCCATTTGCAAGATTTGGCTTTTTTGTGTGTGTGGGACAGTGTGAGGTTGAGGTTCTTGTTGCCGTTTCCATAATTTGTTTATTGCACAGGGAGCTGGGATGTTCTTCTTGCTACTTGTGCAATTTGTTTATTTTTGTGCGTGTGAGGCAGGGTGGGGTTTTTGATTTCTTGTTGTCGTTTCTGTGATTTTGTTTTTTTGCACATGAATGTTTAATGTTCTTGTGCTATTTGTGCAATTTGTTTTTTCTGTGCATTGGGTGGTTATTTGCCTTTTGCACACGGGGATGTTGATGTTCTTACTGCTGTTTCCGTGACTTGATTTTTTGCGCGGGGGTTGCCAGTGTTCTGTTGATGTACTTTTTGCTGAATGTGCGATTTGTTTTTCTTTGCACATGTGGATTTTGATGTTCTTGTTGCCAATTGTGCGATGTTGGGTTTTTTTTGTGCGTGGGGGTGTTGATGTTTTTCTTTTGAATGGCTTCCATGGTGTTGGATGTTTCTCGGGGTTGCATACTGCATAATACTTTGATATTAAATGTACCTTGAACCTTCTAGTAGACTGTCTAATTGACTTAGTGAATGGAAGTGGTAATCTGTTGATGAGACCATACCTGAAGTTGCTAATATGAAATATAGAAGGAATGTCAGTGGTAAAGGTTTTTTCCACATTGAGTGATGGGAGTATGAAATAGCCTTTGAGAGGTAGTGGTAAAGCTAAATACATTATGGACATTTAAGAAACTCTGGGATAGGCATGTGGATGGTAGAAAACTGGAGAGCTCTGAAGAAAGGAAGTTAAAAGTTTGGCAAAACATTATGGGCTGAAGGGATTTTACAGTACTGATATGTTTATTTCTGTTGTGATCTTCCTATTTAAGGAAGGATGCACTTATGTTGGAGGCAGGTTAAAGAATGTGCACTGAATAGATTTCTTGCATGAAGGGAATGAAATATGGAGAGAGAATGAGCATGTTGGCTTTTAGATTAATCGGAGGTAACGTTGTTAAAACATGTAAGGTTATGTGAAAGATTGGTAGGATGAACGCTGAGAGGATGTTTCCCGTTGCAAGGCTATACAGAGCTGTAGATAGGGTAGATAGTGATATTGAGAACCTTTGCCCCACAGTAGAAATGGCAAAAGTTGAGGGTATACATTCAAGGTTAGAGGAGTGAACACTAATGGAGATGTGAGTGGCAAGTTTTTACTTGAGTGGGAGGTGCCTGGAATAATTTACCAGAGAAAAATTGACATAAGATAGTCTGTGAATTTTAAGAGGGTCTTAGATAGACATAAATATATGAAAAGAAAGGAGAGGTACAGAAGGAGAACATTTATAAAAAAAATTAGCATCAAGATTGGCACAACAGCTCATGGGTCAAACGGCTGGTCCAAATGCTGTACGGTTCTGTGTTCTCTGACAGGCATTTAAGCTACAAGGGGGTCAAGTGGTAAGGGGAAAGAGTGAAAGTGGTGTTAAGACAAAAGTTATTCAGCTATGATCTGTTGAATGGCAGAACAACCTGAAGGGGTGACTCCTGTTCTTGTTTTGTAATGCTGAGGCAAACACAGCCTCAAATTTGGATGTCCAGTTTGTCAGTTCAGTAAGCAGTCTCCTGAGATCCTAAGGGAAAAAATGAGGCATGACAGATCTTAATGTGTACTTTGACATTGGATACTCCATGACTTTAGATTTTCAAATTCTGGGTCTTCCAGCACTTACCATTTGTGGAGCACGTACAGTGAATTCATCCTTGAACCTGTACTGAAGATTGCCCACTAACAGCAAGGGAAGATGAATCCGGAGATCTGTGCTGCAGGTTTAGTGAAGAGTTGTTCACATATACAGAAAACATGAATAAAAAACACATCTACCAAAACAAAGGCTTAGTGCTCCATCTTTTTAATTTGCAGTTTATGGCTACAAGAATTGAACAGGGTTTTTCTACAGCTTCTTACATCTTTGTAAAGATTTTTTTTTAACTGTGGCAGAAATATTAAATCATTTTTGGTGTTTTTGCGAAGACCTGATACTGTGATTTTTTTCTCTCTCATCTTTCAGTAAGTGTAGGAATTGTGGTTAATAACAGTCAGGACTGAGAGTGCCAGCAGCAGTTTGGATAGACTTCTCTTTTAGTATCTACCTGCAACAGAGCACATGGGGACCAGTGACGCTGTATGCCCATGTGCCCAGATGTTATGCAATGTCATCTTAGTTATTTTTACTTTTACTGATTAGTACATGAAATCTAATCTAGTATGATATCCTAATATTCAGGCTGAAGCGCATGGGTAGACAGCTTTATACAGAAAGAACTCTTCACTTTCCCAGCAACTTTATTGTTCAACTGTAGCATTGACACTGTTGCTTTATTAATGTTGAGCCAGAGGCATCAGCTTGGAAATAGCATTATGAAAGCTGTAATTCCTCCAGAACTGTGTAAATGTTGTGGTAACTTTACTTTACAAAAGACCACTCGACAATTTAATGACCAAAAGAGCATCTTTATCGGGGATGGCAAATGATATTTACAGTACAGAGGCTTCCAGGTACCTCGTGCGGCATGGGTGGAGGATCTATAAAAATCCAACGTTCCCCAAATATAGATGAGCTGGGAAATAAAAACAGTGGTATTGTTAGCAACAGGTTACCAATACAAAAACACCTAAAAAATGTGGCAAGTTTAACATTCAATCTAACAACAAAAAAAAACTATCCAATCAAAATTCAGTCTGTCAGGAGGTTAGCGAGGGCGCTGCGATCTACACACTACCCCTGGTGACTCAGCAGGCACCGCTGGTGAGGATGCTTTGGGTGGATCTAGTGTTGGGGATACGAGAGGGTTCTGTGTGTCCGTGTGAGAATGTTGCTCCCTCTGCCAGTGTTTCTCCCTCTAGCAAAGTCACTGGTGGACATGCTTTCCTGGTATGCATTAACTGGTCATTGCTCCTTAACTGTTTTGGACTACTGAGCTTCTTTGAGATAGGTGGCAAGCTATTCTCAGCATTTATTGGGATAAATTGCATCTGTAGGTTTGCCACCTGGCTTGGAACGCACTGAAGAAGGAACTTTGGTTTTTGAATCATCGTCACAACCATGGCTCAGAATAGACCCAATTGCAAATTTTTCATAGAGTTCCATGCTATAACTTGGAACTATCTGGAGTTCAACAGCAGGAAGTCACAATGCGTTTCGGAAAACCTCTTTTGCTTGAACAAATGACAGTTAAATGACAGTCATTCATTTTGATGATACATTCATTCTCCTGGAGCAGGTTCCCTTTTCTTGAACGGCTGTTCGCTTCAATACCATGAATACTCAGGCCAAGGAATCTTCCACTCAGCATGGAGTCAAAGGGCACCACATGGATTCCCAGGGGGCCAATATCTTCAGAAAATTCTACTTTCTTTGTCAAATCATTTAGAGTGTTTTCTGAAAGCTTGTCTGGTGGTCCTGGAGGCTCTGTTCCTACATCGTCTGCGGGAGCTCCATTTGCCACTGTTACGATTGGCTTCACATGCAGGTTCCTGTTCGTGGGATCATCAGGCTGAGATGCACCTTGCTGTAACTGGGCAGGTGGTACAAGAGTTGGGTCACTGCCTTGCTGTACTGGAAGTGGCGTGCTGGCTTTCAGTGCCGAGGGGGTAACTTCAATTGCTCCTGTAATAGGCTGAAGAGCTGCAAGCTGTGCTGCGAGCTCACTCTCAAAACGTGTCCGGACTATGTCTGTTACTCACATTGCCATCGGTGACTTCATCTGCACGCTGCACCTCATGCTCTTCCATCATGTATGCATAGTTAAATTCATGCCAGTTGAGCCGGATTTTGGGAAGCCAATCGCAGCCCAAGAGACTGGGCCCACTGCCCTTAGCTATCACCAATCTGGCTTCAGCCTTCTGGCCCCTGGCCAAAATATCCACATACAACACCCCTAAATGAGGTATGGGCTGCCCCATATAGATTCTGAGTTGGAGCTTAGATGGTCTGATGGGAGGCAGGTTGGACCCCCATGTCCTACTGAAGGTCTTCTCACTAATGACTGATGCAGTAGCCCCTGAATCAATCTCAAACTTAATGTCCTTTCCCTTGACAGTGACTGTGGCATGATATGGTTCAGGTGGTCCCTCATCCGTTTCCACCCCAGACATGGTGTAGGCTCACACTGCCTCCTTGTCTGCTCCTCCTAGGTGGTGTGTGGCTGCCTGAGTCTGTTGAGCTTTCCCCTGCCCAGGCTTAACTTCACCCTTTATGCTCCTGCACTTTTTAACTAAATGTCCCTTCTTGCTACAAGCATGGCAGATAGTATCTCTGAATTTACAAAAATTTGCATAGTGCATTCCTCCACACCGAAAACATTCCACCCGCTTTGCCTGTTTACCAGTCTCCCTCCTGACTTGGAGCACTGCCGCCGACTACGACCCCCCATGTCCTTTCTGTATATCCTTGGCATTATCAGCAGCCATCTCCATGCCTTGGGCAAACTCTAGGGCTTTCTTGAAAGTCGACGGTGGGATTTCCCCCAACAAGCAGCTTTGTACGGTGACATTATTAATGCCACATACTAATCTATCACGGAGCATGTCATCCAACACGGCTCCGAAATTGCAATGCTCTGATAGCTGCTGAAGCTCGGCCACAAAATCGCCCACAGACTGACCTGGCTTTCGGACGCGGCTGTGAAACTTGAACCGTTGGACTATCACCGAAGGCTTCGGATTGTGACCAACAGAATCAACAAACTCATTTGTAAGGCCAGTGATGTTGTGGGGGTGGAACTGGACTCTCTGATGGTGGTGTCTGAAAAGAGGATGTTGTCCAAGTTGCATGCCATCTTGGACAATGACTCCCATCCACTCCATAAAGTACTGGTTAGGCACAGGAATACATTCAGCCAGAGACTCATTCCACCGAGATGCAACATGGAGCATCATAGGAAGTCATTCCTGCCTGTGGCCATCAAACTATACAACTCCTCCCTCGAAGGGTCAGACACCCTGAGCCAATAGGCTGGTCCTGGACTTATTTCCACTTGTCATAATTTACATTATTATTATTTAATTATTTATGGTTTTATATTGCTATATCTCTACACTATTCTTGGTTGGTGCGACTGTAACGAAACCCATTTTCCCTCGGGATCAATAAAGTATGTCTGTTTGTCTGGTGATTACCCGGAAAGCTTGACCAGTTCGTCGTATGGAATTTCTCCCGGTTTCTGCAGTGTAGCCAAGTTCCTCATCAGCCTGTATGTCTTTACCCTGCACACATTCAGGAGAGTAGAGCGCTTCCTAGCCTCCTCAGTAATTCCATTAGTGCAGAAAAAGTGTCCCAACCTTTCCTCCTACTCTGCTCACTCCTCGATTCGCTCGTCGAGCACACCAATCATCCCGAACGTAGCCATCCGAACACGAGGCTCCTCGTCCGCTAACCAAAATGTGCCGACTCGCCCACAAAACCAGCTCACCTCATCGCCAAAAATAGTGGTGATTTCTACATTACAAAAGACCACTCGACAACTTGATGGCCAAAAGAACATCTTTATCTGGGACAGCAAATGATATTTACAATACAGAGGCTTCCAGGTACCTCGTGCGGCCTGGGTGGAGGAACTATATACAATGTATACTCGGAGTAATAAGAGCGGAAGTAAAGACCCCGCCAACCCTGGATCCCGCCTCTTGCTTCCTGATTGGTATTAACTTACTTTTAATAATACGCACATTACAACAAATGTCATCGGTGCAATGTAGTCAGCATAAAGGTGATTCTGGGATTTACCGTGACATATGGCCACTGTGTCCATGTTGCAAAGGGCTGGTGCAAGCACGGATCACCATGTCAGGCTGTTGTGTACTTTTTGCGTTTATCTGATCCGGCCAGCAGGATTGAACTTTAACTTTCTCAACACAAAAATATTAATCCCAGGAGCTTTACAGCACTGAGTAATTCCTGAGGTTTTTGTAGTAGGTCTCGGTGTCAGGGTGTTGGCAAAAGATAAGAAACATGGGAATCTGCAACCTGATCTGGCATTCAGTATAATCATGGCTGATTATATATTTCAGTACCAGATTCCTTTTCGCTAACTACTCTGATTAATGTTATACGCATCTAGAAATTTATCTACTCCTTGTATTCTATGACTTAGACGATAACCCATTTGCCAGAATGAAAAATTTTTGCATCTCAGTTCTAAATCTCTAAATCCTAAAAATCTGATCTGTGTATCCAAGCAACACACACAAGTTGCTGGTGGAACGCAGCAGGCCAGGCAGCATCTATAGGAAGAAGTACAGTCAACATTTCAGGCCGAGACCCTTATTCAGGACTAACTGAAAGAAGAGCTAGTAAGGGATCTGAAAGTGGGGGGGAAGGGGGAATCTGAAATGATAGGAGAAGACAGGAGGGGTAGGGATGAAGCTAAGAGTTGTAAAGTTGATTGGCAAAAGGGATACACAGCTGGAGAAGGGAAAGGATCATGGGACGGGAGACCTAGGGAGAAAGAAAGGGGCACCAGAGGGAGATGGAGAGCAGGCTAGGAGTGATTGTGAGAGGGTCAGAGAGAGAAAAAAAAGTTCTTCCAACCTGAGTGTGGCTCCATCTTGACGGTAGAGGTGGCCATGGATAGACATATCAGAATGGGAATGGGATGTGGATTTAAAATGTGTGGCCACTGGGAGGTCCTGCTTTCTCTGGCAGACAGAGTGTAGGTGTTCAGAGAAACAGTCTCCCAGTCTGCGTCGGGTCTCACCCACATATAGAAGGCCTCACTGGGAGCACCGGACACAGTATACCACACTAGCTGACTCACAGGTGAAGTGTTGCCTCACCTGGAAGGACTGTCTGGGGCCCAGAATGGTGATGAGGGAGGAGGTGTAAGGGTAGGTGTTAAGTGCCAGGAGGGAGATTGGAGGGAAAGGATGGGGGGGGGGGGGTGGATGAATGGACAAGGGAGTCGTGTAGAGAGTGATCCCTGCAGAAAGCAGAAAATGTGTTCCACCAGCATTTTGTGATGCTGCCTGGCCTGCTGCGTTCCACCATCATTTTGTGTGTGTTGCTCGAATTTCCAGTATCTGCAGATTTCCTCGTTTTTGCGGATCTATGCATCCAGATGGAAATATTCTTCCTACTTTCAGTCCTTCCTTTTTCAATCTTTTTATTATTATTACTATTAATATCAACATAATAGGATTAATACATAGATAGTGGGATTACAAACATACACATTTCAACTGAACATGAAAGAATACATAAGCAATAGTTACAATATAAATGAGTTTTCCCAAATCATGGACGATGCAAGTAACATATAAACAAAGCAAACCTAGGTATATCATAATATATATTTTAAAAAAAGAGAAAAAGAAAAAAAATTTATGCAAGAAAAACTAATCTAACAATCTAACAAGGAAAAAAATGAAAAAAGAAAAAAGGGAAAAAAAGGGGCTGTTTATAATATCTAACAAGAATACAAAATCATCAGTGTCATCAACTCCGATCCTCTCAACATATATAAAATCAAAACTGGAAAAACAAATAGGCTTGGAACAGGGTCACATTACATCATATGAAAATATTGAATAAATGGTCTCCATATCTTTTCAAATTTAATAGAAGTATCAAATACAACACTTCTAATTTTTTCTAAATTTAGACATAACATAGTTTGAGAAAACCAATGAAATATGATAGGAGCATTAATTTCTTTCCAATTCAATAAAATAGATCTTCTAGCCATTAATGTAAGAAATGCAATCATTCAACAAGCAGAAGAGGATAAATGGAGTGAGTCCATCATTGGTAAACCAAAAATTGCAGTAATAGGATGAGGTTGTAAATCAATGTTCAATACCGTGGAAATAATATCAAAAATGTCTTTCCAATAATTTTTCGAAAGCGGACAAGACCAAAACATATGAGTTAAAGACGCTATCTCAGAATGACATCTGTCACAAATAGGATTTATATAGGAATAAAAATGAGCCAATTTATCCTTGGACATATGAGCCCTATGCACAACTTTAAACTGTATTAATGAATGATTAGCCCATATAGATGATGAATTAACTAATTGAAGAATTTTATCCCAATTCTCAATAGGGATAATGTTAAGTTCTCTTTACTAATCACTTTTAGTCTTATAGAAGGGCTCTGAACGTATCTTCATAATTATATTGTAGAGTTTTGATATTAGCCCTTTCTGAGAAGGATTTAGTTCAAACAAATTCTCCAAAATACCTGAAGACACAAGATTTAGAAAGGTAGGAAGTACAGTATTTAAGAGATTCCTAATCTGTAAATATCTAAAAAAATGAAATCTAGGCAAATTATATTTATTAGATAATTGTTCAAAAGACATAAAACAATTATCCAAAAATAAATCGAAAAATCGTAGTAATCCTTTAGTCTTCCAAGCTGAATTAGCTTGGTCTATAATAGAAGGATAAAAAAAGCAATTGGATACAATAGGAATATTTAAAACAAACTGAGTCAACCAAAAAATTTCCGAAATTGAAACCACATACGTAAAGTATGTTTAACTATCGGATTGTCAATTCGTTTCTGCAATTTAGAAAGAGCAAAGGGAAGAGAAGACCCTAAAATAGAACCCAATGAAAATCCTTGTACAGATTTAATTTCCAGGTTCACCCAATGAGGGCTAAAAGATAAATCCCAATCCTTTAACCAACATATCAAATATCGGATATTGACTGCCAAATAATAAAATCTAAAATTAGGCAATGCCAATCCACCTTCCTTCCTTGCCTTCTGTAAATATTTTTTACCTAATCTAGGATTTTTATTCTGCCATATATATGAGGACATTTTTGAATCAACATTAGCAAAAAAAGATTTCGGAATAAAAATTGGTACCGCTTGAAATATATATAAAAACTTGGGTAAAATAACCATCTTAATAGCATTAATCCGACGTATCAGAGATAAAGATACTGGTGACCATTTAGTAAACAAACATTTATTCTGATCGATTAGGTGTAAAAAATTAACCTTAAATAAGTCCTTATAATTTTTTGTAATTTTAATCCCTAAGTAAATAAAAGAGTCATTAACTAATTTAAAAGGTAAGTTTCCATAAATTGGAACCTGTCTATTTAAAGGAAACAATTCACTCTTATTAAGGTTCAATTTATACCTGGAAAAATTACTAAATTGAGCCAACAATGATATAACTGCAGGAATGGATTTCTCAGGATCAGAAATAAATAATAATAAATCATCTGCATATAATGATAGCTTATGTATATCCGTCCCACGATTAATGCCAAAAATGTTCTGTGATTCTCTGATAGCAATTGCCAAGGATTCTAAAGCAATATCAAATAATAATGGACTAAGAGGACAGCCTTGTCTAGTACCCCGAAATAAACGAAAAAAGGGAGATCTTTGATTGTTAGTAAACACCGAGGCTACTGGAGTATATCAGTTTAATCTAGGAAATGAATGTCGGACTAAAATTAAACTTCTCAAGCACAGTAAATAAGTATGGCCATTCAACTCTATCAAATGCTTTCTCTGCATCTAATGAAATGACACATTCTGAAGTGCTATGTGAAGGAGTATAAACAATATTTAATAATCTCCTCTAACATTGAAAAAAGAATAGCGATTTTTTAATAAAACCAGTTTGATCTTCCGAGATAATTTGAGGTAATACCTTCTCCAGCCTTGATACCAGTAACTTGGAAAAGATCTTGGAATCTACATTCAATAAGGATATTGGTCTACAGGATGCAGTCAGTAGGGTCTTTATCTTTCTTCAATGTTAAAGAAATAGAAGCTCTATAAAAAGATTGTGGCAGATTACCCAATCTAATTGCTTCTTCAAAAACCCTGTATAACCAAGGAGAAAGAGTAGAGGAAAAACATTAAAAAAATTCTACTGTATACCCATCTAGACCTGGTGCTTTCCCAGAATTCATAGAGGAAATAACCCCTTTAATTTCTGCATCCATAATAGGAGTTTCGAATATTGAAAGATCATCTGATGATAATTTTGGAAAATTCAATTTCTCAAGAAAATCACACATGGTATTATAATCATGAGGGAATTCAGAATGATACAAGGAGGTATAAAAATCTTGAAAAGATTTGTTTATCTCATCATGGTTAACTGTCAGATCTCCATTCTGCTTACGAATTTTAGTAATTTGGCGTTTAACCGAAGCATTCTTCAATTGACTAGCTAACAGTTTACCCGATTTATCACTATGTATATAAAAATCAGATCTGGTTTTCATTAATTGATTTTCAATCGAAGATGTAAGTAATAAACAATGTTCCATTTGAAGTTCAACCCTTTGTTTGTAAAGCTCCTTACTAGGAGTAGTCGAATATTTCTTGTCAATCTCTTTAATTTTATCAACCAGTAAAAGAGTTTCCTTCTTAATGCATTTTCTCAAACCAACGGAATAGGAGATAATCTGTCCATGTATATATGCTTTAAAAGCGTCCCAAAGTGTTCCGCAAGAAATATCATCCGTGGAATTAGTTGAAAAGAAGAAATCGATCTGTTCCTTCATAAATTTAATAAAATCCGGATCTTGCAGTAAGGTAGAATCAAATCGCCATTGTCTAGCACTAGAAGCTGTATCCGTAAATTTAATAGAAAGTTTTAATGGAGCATGATCAGAGATGGCTATAATATCATAATTACAACCAATTACTGATGGAATAAAACAAGAGTCAATAAAAAAATAATCAATTCTCGAGTAAGAATGATAAACATGTGAGAAAAATGAAAACTCTTTGTCCTTAGAGAGCTGAAATCTCCAAATATCAAAAATTCCATTATCAGTCAAAAAAGAGTTAATATAAGTGGCTGACTTATTAGGTAAAGTCTGAGTAAATATAGATCTGTCCAACAAAGGATTTAAACAACAATTAAAGTCACCACCCATTATTAACCTATATTCATTTAAATTAGGTAGAGAGGTAAATCAGGATAATCCACATTTGGAGCATAAACATTAACCATAGCAACCTTTTTGTTAAAAAGTAACCCAGTAATTATCAAAAATCTACCATTCGAATCCGAAAAAATATCGTGTTGGACAAATGCAATCGAGGAGTCAATAAAAATTGAAACTCCCTTTACTTTAGCGCTCGAATTCGAATGGTACCGTTGACCCCTCCAAAACCTAAAAAAAGTTTTAAAAAAACCTAAAAACCTAAAAAAAACCTCTTTCCTCACATGAGTTTCTTGTACAAAAATAATATGTGCATTCAGTCTTTGGAATACTTTGAAAATCTTTGTCCGTTTAATCGGATGGTTTAAGCCATTAGTATTCCAAGAGACAAAATTAATGGTCTGAACCATATTTCTGATGAAATCAACCCTTTGGTATATAAAGGGTTAACCAAATTAAGAACTCGTGCACCCGGAAGAGGAACAAAAATAAGGGGTGGACCCGGAAGTGACGACATCGCGGACATTTTAGTAGTTTAAAATCAGCTCAAATGAAAAAACTAAAAAAACTGATAAAAAGGACAGTAGATTTAGAAAAAAAAAACCCACCCCCCACCCAAGAGGAGAAAGTCCCCCCCAGCCAGGAGAAGGCTGGGAAAAAAGAGAAATTAAACTAAATCTACCCCCATATCAGCAAAAGGCAACTCCGTTTATAAAGGAAAAAAAAAGATCCACCCAAACTCTAAAGAAATAATGATCACTATACTAAAACCAAACTTCTTAATATAATTGCTAATAAAAAAAAACAAAATGAATATAATCACTAGTAACTTATAAATTGGGTTAAAACCCAAACAAACCAAAAAATATTTAAACTGATAAGAGATGCATTATAGGCAGAAGACAAGAGAAAAAAAATGGCGAGATCAAAAAAAAAGCCAAAAATATTTTAGAGTAGAAACCGCCATCTTAGTAAAAAAAAATTCCCCTTTGAAGGATTAATAATAATGACCAAAGATAAAGTACAGTGACTGAAGTAAGTAAAATAAAAAGATTAGTACGTCAAAAAAAAACTTTAACTAGAGCATAAAATATAGAGTAAACCTACACCAATAGCCAGAAACAATATCTGGTTTAGGAAACAAAAACCATCTTGCAATGATCAAAATCACTCATTTATTAGAGATGAGAATCCACAACAGTAAGGAAGTTCTCATTCAGAAAGCTTCGAGCTTCAGATATAGAAAGGAAAACACTCCGTGATGCATTGGGAGGCGATATTCTGAGCTTTGCAGGGTATAAGAGCGCAGGTTTTAGATTTTTCTCATAACATTTGGACATCAGAGGTTTAAAAAGAAGACCTGCCTTCATTACTTCTGGACTAAAATCCTCCACTAATCGAAAATCAAATTCTTGGAATTTGACCATCCCTACACGCCGAGCCACAAGATTAAGTTGCTCTTTAACATGCACATAGTGAAATCGGACAATTACCACCGGTGGTTTAGTTGAAGCACTTGGTGATCGACGCATAATTCTGTGGGCTCGATCAAGTAACGGAGGACTGTCTGGGAATACAGAAGGGAACGCATCCTTTAAAAGTTGAGCAAAGTACTTCGAGGGGTCCCCTTGTTCAATACCTTCCGGGAGACCAAGTATGCTTAAGTTCTGTCTTCTGGACCGATTTTCAAAGTCAACACTCTTGGCTTTAAGTGTTTCCACCTGTTTTAATCGTCGAAGATAATTTCTGCTCCAGTTTTTCGATTATCAAGTCTTGCTTCCGAGCGTCCTCTTGCAAAGTTGCAATTAGAGCTTGCTGCTGGTTAACTACTGAATTAGTCTTATCCATATAATCCTGAAAAGCCTTTATATCTTGTTTGAAAATTTGTCGTCGTTCTTCAAATTTTTCATTTAAAACCTCCAATAACATTTCATAAGTCAATTCAGTGCGCTTAGGATCGGTCTTTTTCTTCTTTCCATTCCCGTTAGAATCTTTCCCAGGGTCTCGCCCTTTAGATCTCAAAGCCATTTCTGTACTCATTTCTTCAAAATTCACAATAAACTCTTAAAGATGTCCAAAAAAGTAGCAAAAATCTTTTGGTGTAGGTAAAAGTAAGTTAAATAAGGGTGATCATAAGTTAAAATAAGTAAAGGTTATGGAGCGAATCTGAAACAGTGCTCACTCCATGAGCGTCTCCTGCTGACCTCCTTCCAGTCCTATCTAGCTCTATTAACACTTTCAACTAAATTCAATCATATTTCCTCTTAATTTTCTAAAATCTAAGAAAACAAATATGATTTTATAACCATATAACAATTACAGCACAGAAACAAGCCATCTTGGCCCTTCTAGTTCATGCTGACACTTACACTCACCTAGTCCCACTGGCCCACACTCAGCCCATAACTCTCCATTCCTTTCCTGTCCATATACCTATCCAATTTTACTTTAAATGACAATACCGAACCTGCCTCTACCACTTCTATTGGAAGCTCATTCCACACAGCTACCACTCTCTGAGTAAAGAAATTCCCCCTCGTGTTACCCTTAAACTTTTGCCCCCTAACTCTCAACTCATGTTCTCTTGTTTGAATCTCCCCTACTCTCAATGGAAAAAGCCTATCCACATCAACTCGATCTATCCCCCTCATTATTTTAAATACCTCTATCAAGTTCCCCCTCAACCATCTGTGCTCCAAAGAATAAAGACCTAACTTGTTCAGCCTTTCCCTGTAACTTAGGTGCTGAAACCCAGATAACATTCTAGTAAATCTCCTCTGTACTCCCTCTATTTTGTTGATATCCTTCCTATAATATGGTGACCAGAACTGTACACAATACTCCAAATTCAGCCTTACCAATGCCTTGTACAATTTTAACATTACATCCCAACTCCTATACTCAATGCTCTGATTTGTACAGGCCAGCATACCAAAAGCTTTCTTCACCACCCTATCCACATGAGATTCCACCTTCAGGGAACTATGCACCATTATTCCTAGATCACTCTGTTCGACTGCATTCTTCAATGCCCTACCATTTACCATGTATGTCCTATTTGGATTATTCCTACCAAAATGTAGTACCTCACATTTATCAGCATTAAACTCCATCTGCCATCTTTCAGCCCACTCTTCTAACTGGCCTAAATCTCTCTGCAAGCTTTGAAAACCTACTTCATTATCCACAACGCCACCTACCTTAGTATCAGTATTTTATCTTTCCTCCCAAGGCAATTCTGCCATCTTGGGGATCAATCTGGTAATTCTTGGCTATATTGTCTTTCTATTCCCCAGGGCAGTTTCCCTGTAAGGTCATCCTGTTCAAACTGATCTTAAAACCAATGAAGAAATGACAACTGCCATTTCGAAAGCTATCTATTTATTTAGAACAGTCCCCTGCATCCTGACATCAATTTTGTTCACACTCACTTTCATTCTTGACTACAACTCATTTGTGTCACCGTATACTGTTTCCATTGATATAACAATTTCAACTGCTCTTTTAAATGTGAATTGTGCTTCAGTTAGGAGCCATTTTTGAATTCTTTCTTGTAAAATTCCACAAATTAAACTGTCTATCAGTGTATCAATAAGCCTATCACTGAACTGTCAACGCTTAGACAATCTCTTCATTTCAGCCACATATGCTGAAATGGGCTCCCGTTCATTTTGATTCCGCTAATGAAACCTAAAGGGTTTACAATCAGCAATGGTTTCAGTTCTACCGGTTCCTGCATTTCTTTCAAGATATCAGCAAAGCTCGATTAGGCTGGTATGGTTGGAGCAAAGGTGTTTGCTCTTCCACCCAATCCACTCAGCAAAACTGGCACTCATTTTTCATTTGCTTCAAAGCACAGTTCAATTTGCTCAGTATCCAATATCAGGGTATTTTTGGCGCAATTGAATGTGTCTGTCGTTCTGATGTAGCCAGCCATTTCTGTTATTTTTAATTTTGTGATTATTATCACTGTTTTTGAACTAGTGAATTTGTTTTCTGCCTTTTTTTTAAAACTTGACTTCTTTCTCTTCTTGTGAAGAAACAACAATGTTTCGCTTTTTTAATCTTGAATATATCACTGTGCTTCAAAAGGTAGGTAGTCATCTTGGCTTAAAAATTCCTTGTCACCACTGTCACCAAAGAAAGAAGGTTTAATTAAACAATATATTGACAATATGATTCAATTGTTACTGAAAAATTAAATATACAATGAGGGGAGTTGATAGGACTGTGGGAAGAGTAAAATGTTTAATTTTGGATTAGTGTAAGTGGGTGCTAAATGGCCAGCACAGCCATGCTGGGCTCTAGGTTCAGTTTCTGTGCTATTTGAATCTGTGATTGACTTTTTTTACTAGCCATGAGAAATGCACTGTCCAGATACTTGCAGGATCCTTCTCAGTTTTTCATTAACTAAGCACAGAACCTACAGTACTTTGAAAAAATATTTAGCCCCACAACTATTTTCATATATTTCTGTCTCGTTTTCTGAATTTAAAATATGTTGAAGTAGAATTTTTTAGCTAACCTATAAAATATTGTGCATCATGTCAGATCAAAAGAAGTTCCAAAACCTGTAAACAATTCACTAAAAATTAAAAACCAAAATTTAGATGCTGAAAAAGTATTCATCTCCTTTGTAATTAATACGTTAACTTTCTTCAGGCACATTACTGTATATTACCTTATGAACTCACCCAATTTGTAGATTTATACAATTGGGCAATCACCCATTTTCAATGAATTCATAAGAATAAATAACACATCTCTCTGTAAGCTCCGATGTGTAGCAGATTTTCAACAGACCAAACCAAAATGAAGACAATTCAAGACAAGTCAGGGAAATGATAAAAGAGAAGCACAGATCTGGGGAAGTATACAAGACTATCCTAAAGGCACTTAACATATCTGGGAGCTCAGTGTGGTTAAAAATTGGAAAAAACATGAACTGACAGCATCATTGCCCAGGTCAGGCTGCTCCTCTAAACTTAGTTGCCAGAGAAGAATGACACTTGTAAGAGAGGCTACTGTGACACCAACAGTCACCCTGAGTGAGATGCAAAAGTCAGTGGCTACAACTAGAGAGGAAGTTCAAGACTCCACAATCTCTCGAAGATGTTGCACAAAAAGGGTATTAATGGAGGAGTTTCAAGTAAGAAGCCCCAGCTAAAAAAAGCATATCCTTGTCTGTAAAGACTTTTCAAAGTGTCACTTAGAAGATACTGTAAAGATGTGGAAGGGCGTGTGGTCGGATGGAACTAAAGTGGAACTTTTTGGTCTCAGCACTAAACGATACATATGGTGTAGATCTAATACTGCGTATCAGCCGCCATTCCTTCTATAAAGTACGATGGAGGTAGCATCGTTCCATGTGGGTTCTTTTTAGTGGCAAAGACTGGGAATCTGGTCAGGATTGCTTGGAAAATGAATGTTATTGAATGCAGAGAGATCCTGGATTTTAAAAAAAAGCTTAAACTGGAGAGGAAATTCATCTTTTAGCAGGACAATGACCCAAAGCACACTGTTAGAGCAACCATAGAGTTGCTTCAAGTGACAAAATTTGACGTCCTTGAGTGGCCCAGAATCCTGACCTTAACCCAATTGAATATCTTCGGCATACCCTCAAGATTGCTGTCCGTTACTGCTCCCAGTCAACCAGGCACAGCTTGAGTAATTTTGCAGGGAGGAATGGGCAAATCTTGAACTAGACATTGTGCAAAGTTAACAGAGGTATTCAAAAAGACTACTGATTGTGATAGCTATGAGAGGTGGTTTAGCTAAGTCCTGAGCAAAAAGGGATGAATATTTTCAAACTGTGACATTTTAGTTTTTCTTGCTTTATAAATTTATCTGCTTTGCACACTAATCTGAAAAAAAATGAGCGTGTGATTCACGAATAAATATTCTCAATTAAATTGATCAAAATCCCTGGTTGTCGTGGGACGTCACGTGATGACGTAGGACCGAGACGCTGGAACCCAGCCCTCCCGTAAAAAAGTTAATAAATCAATGTTTAAGTGAAGAAAAGTTAATCAATACTTTTTTAAGGTTACTTATAAACTACTCCGGATTGTTTTAAGCTGTGCCTCATAAACAGAGGACGAAGAAAACTACTACCGCGAAGACAGCCAACATTGGAACAGAATCAAGGCTTACTTCTACTGAAGAACCGCGGACTCAGGTACAACACACCACCGGTGAAACAGAACAAGAGACTGCGGCAGCATCGGCCATTTCTAAAGGAAAAGATCAACGAGAATTGTGCAAGCGTAAAGGAATGAGCATGCGCAAACGAGAGCAACCAGAACTACAAAATCCAGCAGTGACTGAAACCGACAGTGAAAGTGAATCTCCGGACGCTCTGGAAAAATCAGACGAAGATGAAGATGAAAGTTCCTCTGAAAATACAAAAAAGACTTTGAGGCAAATAATGCATAAATTAAATGCATTAAAAGTAATTAAAGAAAAAATAATAAATATGGAGGCTAAGTTTGATAAAATGACAAAGAAACAGGAAAAAATGGAAAAGAAAATTACAGATTTGGCAGTCAAAATGGAAGATATGGAAGGAAGAATGAAGAATATGGAAGATGGTAATAATGTCTGGACATCAGAAAGAAAACAACTCATGGAAAAAACTGATAAGCTTGAAAATTTTAGTAGACGCAACAAAAAGAAGATACCGAAGGAGAAGACCCAATAAATTTTTTTCAAAAATGGATTCCTGAAAAATTGGAAATGGGAGAAGAAACTTCAATTGAGATTGAAAGGGTGCACAGAGCCTTAAGGCCAAGATCTCAAGACGATCAGAATCTGCGATCAATTTTGATAAGATGTTTAAGATACCAGGATAAAGAAAAGATTTTGAGGGCGGCTGCCCAAGGTGCCAAAAGAAGAATGGGTCCATTGATGATAGCAGAGAAACCAGTTCTTTTTTATCCTGATATAAGTTATAACCTTTTGAAGAGAAAGAAAGAATTTAATCCAGCTAAAAAAGTCCGATGGGAAAAAGGTTATAAGTTTTTAATGCGTCACCCAGCAACACTTGATAATTTTTTTGGCGGAGGGAAAAAGATTTTTTCCCGATTATCGAGATGCGGAGGTTTTCGCACAAAAACTTCCATTTATTCACTAATTAAATGTAGAGACTTCTAAACGTAATGGTTAAAGACGAAGACAGAGATAGTGAATGGAATTGATGGACATTTAAGGATGATATAAGGGAGAAAAGTAAAATTTTAGGAATATTAACTGAGAATAGTATATTTCTTCTTTTTTATATATATACTTTTTATGTTGCGGGGGGGCTGGGGAGCTTTGAATCGGTTACTACGGGATTCACGTGTGTAATCATGGTGATTGCCATGACCCGTACAATAGAGGGGGGTAATGTTGTGTTTTTTTTATTCACAACATTAGTAGGGGGGTATTTTGTTTTTTTCTTTATATTCTATTTTTCTTCTATTCTTTTGCCTTGATGATTGGTGGGGACACACATAGCAACATGGAGACTTCTAAAAAGATTTCCCAGGATACCATGAAAGTTGAAAGATTAGGTATTATTATAGATTGGAGTAACATAATTAAAAATAATGACTAATTTATTGAATTTTTAAAGTTTTAATGTTAATGGGCTTAATGGACCAATAAAAAGAAAAATAATTTTAACATATATTAAAAAATGAAAATAGATATAGCTTTCTTACAAGAAACTCATTTAACGGATATAGAACATCGGAAATGAAAAAGAGACTGGGTTGGAAATGTTATTGCAGCTTCATTTAACTCAAAGGCAAGAGGAGTTGCAATTTTGGTTAATAAAAATTTACCAATTAAAATACAAAATGTATTAATTGATTCGGCAGGAAGATATTTAATTATACATTGTCAAATTTTTTCAGAACTATGGACTCTTATGAATATTTATGCACCAAATGAAAATGATGTAAAGTTTATACAGGAGGTCTTTTTGAATTTGGCTAATGCACATGATAAAATATTAATAGGTGGAGATTTTAATTTTTGTTTAGATCCAGTTTTAGATAGATCAACAAAGGCTATTACAAAATCAAAAGTAGCAAAATTAACTCTATCATTGATGAAAGACTTAAATTTGATTGATATATGGAGAAGAATCAATCCAAAAGAAAGGGATTATTCATTTTATTCAAATAGACATAAAACATACTCAAGGATAGATTTTTTTCTATTATCAACGAATACTCAAGATAGAGTGAAAAATGTGGAATATAAAGCAAGAATATTGTCTGATCATTCTCCTTTAATAATGACAATGATAATGATAGATAAAGAAGAATCAATTTATAGATGGAGATTTTATTCAATTCTACTAAAACGTCAAGATTTTTGTGATTTTATGAAAAAGCAGATTCAGTTCTTTTTAGATACAAATTTACATTCAGTTGATGATAAATTTATATTGTGGGAAGCAATGAAAGCATATTTGAGAGGCCAGATAATAAGTTATACTTCTAAAATTAAGAAGGAATATACGATAGAAATAGACCAATTGGAAAAAGAGATTATAAAATTAGAAAAAGAATCTCAAAGAAATATGACAGAAGAAAAATGAAGACAACTTATTAATAAGAAGTTAAAATATAATACACTCCAGACATATCGAACAGAAAAAGCAATTATGAGAACTAAACAGAGATACTATGAACTAGGTGAAAGATCACATAAAGTTCTTGCATGGCAGTTAAAAACAGATCAGACTTCTAAAACAATAAATGCAATTCGAACAAAAGTGAATGAAATTACTTATAAGCCTCTAGAAATTAATGAGGCTTTTAAGAATTTTTATTCTGAGTTGTATAAATCAGAATCAAAGAATGATGATGTTAAGATAGAAGGATTTTTATCACAAATAACTCTTCCAAAATTAAATACAGAAGAACAGAAGGGATTAGGTATGCCTTTTACATTGAAGGAAGTTGAAGAAGCTCTAGGATCACTTCACAGTAATAAATCCCCAGGAGAAGATGGTTTTCCGCCTGAATTTTATAAAAAGTTTAAAGATTTATTAATCCCTCCTTTTATGGAGTTAATACAGCAAGCAGAAAGAACGCATAAACTTCCAGAATCTTTTTCAACAGCTATTTTAATAGTATTGCCAAAAAAAGATAGAGACCTTTTAAAACCAGCATCATATAGACTTATTTCTTTATTAAACACCGATTATAAAATAATAGCAAAAATTTTATCTAATAGATTATCTAAATGCTTACCAAAATTAGTGCATATGGATCAAACAGGATTTATCAAAAATAGACAATCGGCAGATAATGTAACCTGGTTATTTAGTATAATCCATTTAGCGCAAAAGAGGGAGGAAACGAGTGTGGCAGTTGCTTTAGATGCAGAAAAAGCATTTGATAGATTGGAATGGGATTTTTTATTTAAGGTATTGGAAAAATATGGATTAGGAACATCATTTATAAAATGGATTAAAACCTTAAATACTAATCCCAAAGCTAAAGTAGTGACAAATGGTCAAATTTCAACATCATTTCAGTTAACAAGATCAACTCCGCAAGATTGTCCATTATCACCTGCTTTGTTTGTGTTGGCAATAGAGCCACTAGCTGAATTAATTAGAATGGACTCAGATATTAAGGGTTTCAGAGTTAATCAGGAAGAATACAAGATTAACTTATTTGCTGATGATGTTCTACTTTATTTAACAGATCCATTACATTCACTACACAAATTATCTTATAGATTAGAAGAATATGGGAAAATATCGGGTTATAAAATAAATTGGGATAAAAGTGAAATTTTACCTCTTACTAAAGGAGATTATAATCAATGTCGATTAATAACTCAATTTAGATGGCCGGCAAACGGTATAAAATATTTAGGTATAAGAGTTGATAATGACATAAAAAACTTATACAAATTAAATTATTCACCACTTTTGAAAAAAATTCAGGAAGATCTTGATAAATGGATGGCATTACCAATAACATTAGTAGGTAGAGTAAATACTGTAAAAATAAATATATTCCCTAGACTACAATATTTATTTCAATCATTACCAATACAATTACCCCAGAAGTTTTTTCAAGAGTTAAACAAATATGTGAGGAAATTTCTCTGGAAAGGTAAGATGTCAAGAATATCGTTGGAAAAATTGACATGGAAATTTGATCAAGGAGGATTACAACTTCCAAATTTTAAGAATTATTATAAAGCAAATCAACTTAGATTTATTGCATCTTTTTTCGAGAAAGATAAACTGGCATGGATTAGAATAGAACTAGATAAAATAGGAGAAAACGTACCAGAAGATTTTATATATAAATGGGAATCTAAATGGATACGGGAAAAGAAAGAATCTCCTATATTAAAACATTTGATTGACTTATGGAATAAGATAAATGTTGACGATGAGACAAAAAAAATCTTTATTAGCAAAGAGATCTTTAATTCAAAATAGACTTATTCCCTTCACAATGGACAATCAACTTTTATATAATTGGTTTCAAAAAGGGATTAGATATATAGGAGATTGTTTTGAAGGAGGTATATTAATGTCATTTGATCAATTAAAGAATAAATATAAAGTATCCTTTTGTTACTTTCAATTAAGGGCTTATTTAAGAGAAAAATTAGGTCAAACAATGTTATTGCCGAAATCTAATGAAATAAACATTTTAATTCAAAAACGAAATATTAAAAAATTTATATCTTGTATGTATAATTTGATTCAAAAACAGGCAATTAAACAAGGAGTCCATAAGTCAAGACAAAAACGGGAAAGTGATTTGAATATTAAAATTGAAGAAACAAATTAGTCAAGACTATGTCTTGATAGTATGACAAATACAATAAATGTTCGGTTAAGATTAGTGCAGTATAATTTTCTACAGCAATTATATATGACACCACAAAAAATAAATAAATTAAATCCAAATTTATCGGATCAATGTTTCCGATGTAACCAAGAAACTGGTACTTTTTTACATTCTACATGGTCTTGTTCTAAAATTCAACCTTTTTGGACAAATTTAAGACTTTTACTGGAACAAATTACAGGAACACAATTTCCTCATAATCCAATATTACTCTTACTAGGTGATATTGAAGGGATAAAACCGAAACTTAAACTAAATAAATATCAGAAAGAATTCATAAAAATTGCACTGGCAGTAGCCAAAAAAGCTATTGCGGTTACTTGGAAATCGGATACATATTTAAGTATAGACTCTTGGAAGAAAGAAATCTATGGCTGTATTCCATTAGAAAAAAATTACTTATAATTTAAGAGATAAATATGAAACATTTCTGAAAATTTGGAGCCCTTATTTACAGAAGACAGGACTAAATATATAGATGCTCTGAAGATGAAACAATTGGTTATTTGGGGAAAGAAATAAATATACATATTAAAGTTATTACGAACTCCATGGAGCATGTGGAGATCTTCCAACAACCAGGCACTCTTTCTTTCTTTCTTTTTTTTTCTCTTTCTCTTTTTTTTATATAGGGTAGTTGGGGGGAGGGGGGAAGGGTTATATACATTTTTTTCATATTTTACTCTGTAATTACTTAAAAATGCAATAAAAAAAAAGCTTTCAAAAAAAATCCCTGGTTGTAATATTCATTTATGTGAACAAACAGTTTGCTGCTGAATACTTTTGCAAGGCACTGTATTTGTACTGTTTACACTTGAGGTTGAGACCTTGAAATTCTGTTCTCTTGAAGGCTGGACTTCTGAGGTACGAGACTCCAGCTTTCTCAGATGAAATCATTTGTCTACCTACTATTCAGGGAATCCCTAGAATTCCATGGAAATAGCTAGAAACAGTGTTACAGGAATTGCTATCACACAAGGTTAATTGATCATGATTTTCATCTTCTCAGTATTTAACTTCAGAAATTTGATATTGGGGAAAGCTGTCCTGAGAACCCAGTGTTGGAGTCAAAAGAGTGATTGCAAGGCTGGATGTCATTGGCAACATGGTAAACTTGTCAGTGTCTCCAAACAAGAAACAGTCCATCCCAACACATTTCAAATCATAGTTGGGGACTTCAGTCATGCTTGTTTGATTTGAAAGGATACCCTGCCCAATTACCATCACCATATAACCTGAGGAACCAAACGTCTTAGACCATTGTTAACCTAAATTAAGGAATGCCTACTATTCCATGAGCAGACTGCATTTCAGGAAATCTGAGAGAGATTGAAAATCTGGCTGAGTGGTGTCATAACAACAACTTCTTACTCAATGTCATCAAGAACTAGGGGCTGATTAGTGACTTCTGGAGGAGAAGCCTGGAGGTGCATGAACCAGTCGTTGGAGGATCAGAGGTGGAGAGGACCAGCAACATTAAATTCCTTTGTGTTATCATTTTGGAGGACCTGTCCTGGGCTCAGAACTTAAGAGCAATTATGATGAAAGCACGGCAGTGCATCTACTTCCTTGGGAGTTGGCAAAGATTCAGCATGATATCTAAAACTTTGAAAAATTTCTATAGATACGTGGTGGAGAGTATCTTGACTGGCTGCATCACAGCCTGATATAGAAATGGCAATGCTCCTGAATGGAAAATCTGACAAAAAGTAGTGGATATGGCCCAGTCCATCATTAGTAAAGCCTTCCGCACCAATGAGCACACCTATAGGAAGTGCTGTTGCAAGAAAGCAGCATCCATCATTAAGTATTCCCACTACCCAGGTCATGCTCTCTTCTCTTTGATGCCATTAAGAAGAAGGTAGAAAAGTCTCAGGATTCTCACCACCAGGATCAGGAACAGTTACTACCCCTCAATCATCAGGCACTTGAAACAAATGGGATAACTTCATTCAACTTGTCTTGCTCCATCATTAAAGTGTTGCTACAACCTATGGACTCGTGTTCAAGGACTGTTCATCTCATGTTCTCCATCTATTTATTATTATTACTTCTTTCTTTTTGTATTTGCACCGTTTGTTGTCTTTTGCATATTGTTCCAACCCCAAGTTGGCGGTGTCTTTCATTGACTCTATTATGGTTATTAAATTTATTGAGTATGCCCATAAGTAAATGAATTTCAGGGTCGTACATGGTAAAATATATGTACTTTGATTATAAATTTACTTTGAACTTTGATAACATTTGAACTATTTTAAGTTAAAAGATGTTGCACCTGAAGTTGGATTTCTTTATCCATAGTGATCCTTCATGGATCATTGAATGGTAATATTGGCCCTTTAAGTATATACCAGCCTTCTGCAAGCGCAGTGAGTTCTGTCATTATGGATTTTTTTCCCTCAAGTACTGATCAAATTCCCTGTTGAAAAAACTGTCACCATCACGTTAACAGGTGATAACAAGTTAGACATAACAAGTTATGACTGACCTGAGTATGATGTAAGCTCAATATTCTTATCAGACAACATGCTGTGAGTTCTGTACAAACTACTTGCTAAGACTATCAAGACTGATTGTGAGTACAACTTGTAGAAAGGCTTGATGTTGTCAAAGCTGTCCTTTGATTAGATCAGCTTTCATGTTGCCTACTTAATAACATTGTTGAAAGGTTAGGATGTGACCCATTCCTGCAGCATTCATGGATATCCATGAACAGCTTGGATAATTTGTGAAGGTATTGCACTTATTTGACAAACCTGTCTTTTCGTTTGAATGGAGTAATTATTAAAGATGTTTGTTATTTCAGGAGATACTTGCTGTGGTGTATTACTGCTGAAATCATCTTACTGTGTGTTATGTTTGAGCCAGGCCATCATAGAACTTCCTACCCTTTTGTTCAGGGAGAACAACCCCTCTAAATGTTTTTACTGGAATGATGACCACTACATCAATGTTAACTCTCTGAGTTCCTTCTGATGTAAACTCAGAGCCATGGAGACTACTACTTTCTCATCCTAGCAAAGAACTCTCATCACTTTAATTTGCATTAAATTTTAATTTTACCACCAAGTTACCCTTTTTCCGGTAGCAGTAATTAATAGCGACTATAGACAAAAACAAGCTGCTGGAAGAACTCAGCAGGTCAGGCAGCATCTGTGGAGGGGAATGACAGTTGACATTTCAGGTGAGATTCATCATTTGGACTAAAAGATAAGATGTAGATGGTCAGTATGAAGAGGTGGAGCAAAGCTGACAAATGATGGAAGGATCCAGGAGAGGAGAGGTGATAGACCGATGGAGGAGAGAAGAGTTAAAATTGTAACTGGCTGGGAAGCAATAGGTACAGGCAAAAAGAAGCCTGCAAGTATGGAATCTGGTAAGCAAAGATGGTTGAGCATGGAACTAAGTAAGGGAAGGGTCCAAAAGCTTGTCTGAAACATATAATTCACACTAGTTCAGGAATGTTCAGTGAGTTTGTTAGAACAGTGTGAAATAGGTGGATTTGCCCACCGGCAGAAGCAGGATCTGGGCAGTGTGATCAAGGTAAGGAAAAGCACAAGTGTTGTCTGTGAAGCCTTTACTTGCAACATGGAAATGTGAATGCCTGTTTATTCTGTATAGTAATTATACAGAACAGTTATTAATGTTTGCTCAATTATTCTTCACATAACAAATTGCAGCCAACATTTATGCTAATTGAAGATTTCCTGTCATTTATTCTGCTTTAAATTTGTTTTTATCAATTTTTATGGATTTGTTTATTTATAAAATGGCACCAAAGTGCAGTACCTGATTGACATTTCTAATCTGCAAGTGTTTAGCAATTCTTTCCCATATTATTTAAATGGATTTTATTTCTATAACTACTTACATTATAAAATTCTGTGCCAGTTTGATTGCAATCAGTTCATAGATTGTTCATACATTGTGTTTTATGTTCCTTGTGCGTGTTGTTACTCTAAACTTTGTATTGTTCATTTCTAAGAGCAGACTGAACATTGGCAATTGGCAGGTCAGGATTGAAAAGTAAGAGCTAACATATTTTCAAAAGAAATGTGGTCAACTCAACAGACTTCTGTTGCTTTATTCTTCTAAAACACATCATAGCCCAGAAGTTAGTCCATTCTAATTAATCTCCCTAAATTGTTTTTAAAAAGGTATGTAATTGGGATATTTATTAGCACCCTCCCCCTAAATAGGGTTGTTGGGCTTGTTTGTGTAATTCTGCTGTGTCAAGATCATGAGGTTGTTGTGTTTCCTTTGCTAGTGGTGAGACTTTTCCTGATCTCAGCAAGTACTCCACAAGCATCATGTGACCATTTCTAATTCTACAAATTGGCATGGAGTGAATAAATGAGGAGAGGGGATGATGTTGGTAGGAACCTGCCACGTGAACAGAAGAATCTACACAAGCTCTCTGAAAAAACAGTGCATGCAGTAGGTGGCTTCTTTATGCAGAGGTAACTGATGACAGACACCAAGTATATACATTTGGTGTTCTCCACAAAAACCTGTAGTTTAGGGAGCACTGCAATGCAGTTTAAGTCTGCAGCATTCAGCTGGGATTGAACAGTGCCAGTCTAGTATTCAGACCGCTGTAGTGAAAAATATGTCAGAAACTTGTTAACTGTTATATTACTGTTGACATTATTCAGATAAGCTGTGTACAGGGGAAATACTAGAGCCCAAGAACATCTCTCACCCAAAAAAAAACAAATGTTGGAAACAACTAAAGTTAATTCCCAAAAATGTGTGCAAACTTGGTTATAAATTGTCTGGTATGTTAACAGAAAAATGGCAAATGCGATTTTAGTCAAGTAAACTGTAAAGTATTGTATTTATAGATTATTGAAAAAGAAATAGAATATACAATAAACAGGATATTTAGTTGTGTCGTGGCATAAAGGCAACTGAGGGAATATAACTATTGATTTTAAAAGGTAGCAGGATGTTAATACAGTGTCAGAGGTTAAAAACATACAAGAGACAGTAGAACCATTCGGAATAACAGTATGCCTAAAACCAAACTGGATTCAGCACTACTCAAACCACAGTTTGACTACTGAAGAGAGATTACGTCACTGTATTATGGGAAATTTGTGAAGAAGCTGCAGAGGTGATTAATAAGAACATTGCCAGAATTGAAAATTAATAATTATGGTGAGCATTGGGGTAAGCTAAGGTTATTTTCTTTGAAACAGGGGACATAATTAGGGTGTATGGAACCATAAAGGGTCTTGCTAGTTTAAATGAGAAAGCCCTGCTTTCCTGAGGGGAAGAATTATTTTTTTAAGAACTGTCAGTTTATTACCAGTCTTTAGAAAAAGCATGGAACACATTGACTTGGAAAAACAAATTGGATTAAATTTTCTAGTCTTGTCAAGGTTTGTGACACAGAACAAAAATAGTTCTGGTCACTCAAGGTTAGATTCAAATCCAAAACTTTGAAAATGAAACAACATTAAGTGTTATACAATGACGAGTTCAAGTCCCACTTCATAAATGGGCCAAGTTGCTGAATTTATAACTCACATCCGCCTGCCAGCAGTAACCAGACGCAGGTATGGTGGGCCAAGAGAGCGTCTATATCTAAGTCATGACCCAAGTTGGAGGGACTAAGGAGCATAATTATCCGTATCCAAGACATGATTCAGGTTGGAGAGCCTACTGAGTGATGTTGTCTGTATCGAAGCTGTATTCCAGGAATGGAGGGCCTACAGAGTGAAACTGTCTGCATTGAAACCCTGACCCAAGTATTGAGGGCCTACAGAGTGAAACTATCTGTATCCAAGCCCTGACCCAGGTATTGGGGGCCTACAGAATGTAACTGTATCCAAGCCCTGACCCAGGTATTGGGGGCCTACAGAATGTAACTATCTGTATCCAAGCCCTGACCCAGGTATTGGGGGTCTACAGAATGTAACAGTCTGTATCCAAGCCCTGACCCAGGTATTGGGGGTCTACAGAATGTAACAGTCTGTATCCAAGCCCTGACCCAGGTATTGGAGGCCTACAGAATGTAACTGTATCCAAGCCCTGACCCAGGTATTGGGGGTCTACAGAATGTAACAGTCTGTATCCAAGCCCTGACCCAGGTATTGGGGGCCTACAGAATGTAACAGTCTGTATCCAAGCCCTGACCCAGGTATTGGGGGCCTACAGAATGTAACTGTATCCAAGCCCTGACCCAGGTATTGGGGGTCTACAGAATGTAACAGTCTGTATCCAAGCCCTGACCCAGGAATTGGGGGTTTACAGAATGTAACAGTCTGTATCCAAGCCCTGACCCAGGTATTGGGGGTCTACAGAATGTAACTGTATCCAAGCCCTGACCCAGGTATTGGGGGTCTACACAGTGTAACTATCTGTATCCAAGCCCTGACCCAGGTATTGGGGGCCGACAGAGTGTAACAGTCTGTATCCAAGCCCTGACCCAGGTATTGGGGGTCTACAGAATGTAACAGTCTGTATCCAAGCCCTGACCCAGGTAGGGGTGGCCTACACAGTGAAACTATCTGTATCCAAGCCCTGACCCAGGTATTGGGGGCCGACAGAGTGTATCTGTCTGTATCCAAGCCCTGACCCAGGTATTGGGGGTCTACAGAGCATAATTGTATCCAAGCCCTGACCCAGGTATTGGGGGCCTACAGAGTGTAATTGTATCCAAGCCCTGACCCAGGTATTGGGGGTCTACAGAATGTAACTGTATCCAAGCCCTGACCCAGGTATTGGTGGCCTACACAGTGTAACTATCTGTATCCAAGCCCTGACCCAGGTATTGGGGGCCTACAGAGTGTAACTGTCTGTATCCAAGCCCTGACCCATGTATTGGGGGCCTACAGAGTGTAATTGTCTGTATCCAAGCCCTGACCCAGGTATTGGGGGCCTACAGAGCGTAATTGTATCCAAGCCCTGACCCAGGTATTGGGGGCCTACAGAGGGTAATTGTATCCAAGCCCTGACCCAGGTATTGGGGGCCTACAGAGGGTAATTGTATCCAAGCCCTGACCCAGGTATTGGGGGCCTACAGAGGGTAATTGTATCCAAGCCCTGACCCAGGTATTGGGGGCCTACAGAGTGTAACTGTCTGTATCCAAGCCCTGACCCAGGTATTGGGGGCCTACAGAGTGTAACTGTCAGTATCCAAGCCCTGACCCAGGTATTGGGGGCCTACAGAATGTAACTGTATCCAAGCCCTGACCCAGGTATTGGGGGGTCTACAGAATGTAACAGTCTGTATCCAAGCCCTGACCCAGGTATTGGGGGTCTACAGAATGTAACAGTCTGTATCCAAGCCCTGACCCAGGTAGGGGTGGCCTACACAGTGAAACTATCTGTATCCAAGCCCTGACCCAGGTATTGGGGGCCAACAGAGTGTATCTGTCTGTATCCAAGCCCTGACCCAGGTATTGGGGGTCTACAGAGCATAATTGTATCCAAGCCCTGACCCAGGTATTGGGGGTCTACAGAATGTAACTGTATCCAAGCCCTGACCCAGGTATTGGTGGCCTACACAGTGTAACTATCTGTATCCAAGCCCTGACCCAGGTATTGGGGGGCTACAGAGTGTAACTGTCTGTATCCAAGCCCTGACCCATGTATTGGGGGCCTACAGAGTGTAATTGTCTGTATCCAAGCCCTGACCCAGGTATTGGGGGTCTACAGAATGTAACTATCTGTATCCAAGCCCTGACCCAGGTATTGGGGGTCTACAGAATGTAACAGTCTGTATCCAAGCCCTGACCCAGGTATTTGGGGTCTACAGAATGTAACTATCTGTATCCAAGCCCTGACCCAGGTATTGGGGGTCTACAGAATGTAACTATCTGTATCCAAGCCCTGACCCAGGTATTGGGGGTCTACAGAATGTAACAGTCTGTATCCAAGCCCTGACCCAGGTATTGGGGGTCTACAGAATGTAACTATCTGTATCCAAGCCCTGACCCAGGTATTGGGGGTCTACAGAATGTAACTATCTGTATCCAAGCCCTGACCCAGGTATTGGGGGTCTACAGAATGTAACAGTCTGTATCCAAGCCCTGACCCAGGTATTGGGGGTCTACAGAATGTAACTATCTGTATCCAAGCCCTGACCCAGGTATTGGGGGTCTACAGAATGTAACTATCTGTATCCAAGCCCTGACCCAGGTATTGGGGGTCTACAGAATGTAACAGTCTGTATCCAAGCCCTGACCCAGGTATTGGGGGTCTACAGAATGTAACTATCTGTATCCAAGCCCTGACCCAGGTATTGGGGGTCTACAGAATGTAACAGTCTGTATCCAAGCCCTGACCCAGGTATTGGAGGCCTACAGAATGTAACTGTATCCAAGCCCTGACCCAGGTATTGGGGGTCTACAGAATGTAACTGTCTGTATCCAAGCCCTGACCCAGGTATTGGGGGCCTACAGAATGTAACAGTCTGTATCCAAGCCCTGACCCAGGTATTGGAGGCCTACAGAATGTAACTGTATCCAAGCCCTGACCCAGGTATTGGGGGTCTACAGAATGTAACAGTCTGTATCCAAGCCCTGACCCAGGTATTGGGGGCCTACAGAATGTAACTGTATCCAAGCCCTGACCCAGGTATTGGTGGTCTACAGAATGTAACAGTCTGTATCCAAGCCCTGACCCTGGTATTGGGTGTCTACAGAATGTAACAGTCTGTATCCAAGCCCTGACCCAGGTAGGGGTGGCCTACACAGTGAAACTATCTGTATCCAAGCCCTGACCCAGGTATTGGGGGCCTACAGAGTGTAACTGTCTGTATCCAAGCCCTGACCCAGGTATTGGGGGCCTACAGAGTGTAATTGTATCCAAGCCCTGACCCAGGTATTGGGGGTCTACAGAATGTAACGGTCTGTATCCAAGCCCTGACCCAGGTACTGGAGTCTACAGAATGTAACTGTATCCAAGCCCTGACCCAGGTATTGGGGGCCTACAGAGCGTAATTGTATCCAAGCCCTGACCCATGTATTGTGGGTCTACAGAATGTAACTGTATCCAAGCCCTGACCCAGGTAGTGGTGGCCTACACTGTGTAACTATCTGTATCCAAGCCCTGACCCAGGTATTGGGGGCCTACAGAGTGTAACTGTCTGTATCCAAGCCCTGACCCAGGTATTGGGGGCCTACAGAGCGTAATTGTATCCAAGCCCTGACCCAGGTATTGGGGGCCTACAGAGTGTAACTGTCTGTATCCAAGCCCTGACCCAGGTATTGGGGGCCTACAGAGCGTAATTGTATCCAAGCCCTGACCCAGGTATTGGGGGCCTACAGAGTGTAATTGTTTGTATCCAAGCCCTGACCCAGGTATTGGGGGCCTACAGAGTGTAACTGTCTGTATCCAAGCCCTGACCCAAGTATTGAGGGCCCACAGAGTGTAACTGTCTGTATCCAATCCCTGACCCAGGTATTGGGGGTCTACAGAGTGTGACTGTCTGTATCCAAGCATCCTTCAATGTAGCAGAACATGTCAGAAGTAGTAGCTCAGTCTGGCAGATTCCTAGGTTTTGCTTCTCTCAAAAATACTTCTGATGATCAATCAGTTAAGAACAGTTTAGAAAGTTTTAGGTAAATTAAAATTAATTGATTTAAATACCGTAAACTTGTTAAACTTAATTACAGAGATTTTTTTTCTTGTGATTCTATAACAATCAGAATCAATGAAAGATCACATAACCAGAGTACAGCAGCCAACAAACTGTGCACGTGCAAAAAGAAGAATGAATAATAACAAGGTCTTAACTCCATGTAACATTTTACTCAAAAACAATGGTGTGTAAGATCAGATGCATGACCATTTGATCTTCAGCTCATGTAGGACTTAAACGTTTCAGTGTGCAGGGAATTCAGAAATGAGTTCACTTGCATGGAGCACATTGCCAGCTGCCCTTTACAAAATGGTATCTGGAGGTAAATATGATTAAGCCCATCAAACTATCCTGACACTTAACCACAGTGTATAATTGAGGAGATTTACACTCTTGGAGATACTAGCCTGGATGTTCAGTGGCATGTGAAAACGTGCTCTAAAATAGTCTTGCTGTGATGCAATCCTTTCAAATTTGTTTGAATGCTTTTGTTGAAAGTTTGTCTTTCTGGGTAGCAAGCTCACACATCATTTCTGTTCCGGAGGAGTTAATGACCCCTATAATGAGACAACCCATTTATGAATCCTTGCATGCATGCAGATGGAGATTCTTGTGACAATGCCATGCCTGCCTGAAAACCTGTGTAATATGTTGCAGAATGTGGGGGAGACCATTCCAACTTTGCTGATGGCTATTACATAATCTGGAGCTATGCTTTCCAGCATGAATGTGGTGCCTGGCTTCACATGGAACCAAACGTGAGATGTATCATCAGGCTGGTGTAGCAGCTTCTTTTGCAGTACAGGCAGAAGCAGCAGACGTAAACATGTGACAGTGGAAACTGACGTGCCATGCAAGGTCATCTGGCTGCCAATATATTCTAGTTTCCAGTATTTGCAAGAGCTTTGAGGATTCTGTGCTGTACCAGCAATCCCTCTTCTGAAAACAATATTAGGATTGTTCATTCTGATCATGACTCGTGAGACATTCTGAGAAATATTAATTTGCTCCTACTGTCAGGATTATTCATCGCCCAACACTGTTAGATGTCTTCAGCCAACTGCCTTTCCTGTCCAAACACAGGACCTTCAAGGTCACCTATAATCTCACTGTAGTTCAGGGAATGGCGTTGAGAGTGGGCTGCTTCGTGTTGACTGTGAAAGCATTTTTGTGTGAATTTGGATCTGAGCATAGAGGCAGCATTTCTCTGTTGCAGCCATGACTTGTTTTCTTAATGCAGACAAGGAGTTGAGTGCCTCATTGAGCAAACACAGCTTCCGTTATGTTTTGCACCCACAGAAACTGCCTAATTAAAACTAATTCCCAGCCATTAATGATTTCCAGAGTATTACTAGTGAGGGACTGGAAATGGTAGAGGTAAAAGGAACAATGTTGAGATTTCATTTTACATCTTTGTTATATAGTAGAAGTTAATTCAATCCATTGAGTCTATTGCTGTTCTTAGAGCTATTGCATTAATACCAATCCCTCCCACCAAATTCACGGTTACATATTCTCTCTCACATTCTCATCAACCCCCCACCCCCCTCCAGTTCTTCAGCTGTAGACCAATACTGAGTGGTATCTCACAGTAAACAATTAACCTACCAGTTCCACATCATACTAGTACAAGTCCTCACTGAGTGATATCTTTCAGTAACCAATTAACTTACCAGTATCACACCATATCGGTACCAACCGACACTGAATTGTATCTTTCAGTAACCAATTAACCTAACAGTGCCACACCATACCAGTAGAAACCTACACTGAGTGGTATCTTTCAGTAAACAATTAACCTCCCAGTTCCAAACTACACTAGTACATACCTACATTGAGTGGTATCTTACAGTGAACTATTAACCTACCAGTAGCACACCATACCGGTGGACACCTACACGGAGTGGTATCTTACAGCAAACATTACGTCTTTGGTATATGGGAGGAAATGTGAGATTCCAATGGGAAACCCATATAGATACAAGATAAACATGGAAAATCTGCACAGACCATGCCAGAGATTAGGATTGATTCCATTTGGCTGTGGCTGTGAGACAGCAGCTTTATCACTGTGCTGCCCTTCTGATGTGTCTTGATTACTTATCAATTATTATTCTGGATAGTGTGAAACCCCTGTGCGTTCAACCTTACTAACGTGTCTTGTTGAATTGCCTGTTCTATGAGAAGCCTCAGTAAATGGAGATCGAATAATCAGCTGACCCTTAGAGGCTTCAGCTATGCCACATCAACAAGAATTTAGTTTTGTTTCATCGGACTCTGTACTGAACACAATGAATTCCAAGAGTGATAACATTTCTGACTGACTCACAGTTTGAAATTCACCTCGAGACTTGTTAGTGTGATACGTATATGCACTATAAATTTTGAAAGCATTCAGGCTGGACTCAGCTGTACACCTGCTCTGACCTTACTGCGTTTCTCATAAAGAAGGAAATACGTCAATGCTTAAGGAAGTGTCTTAATGACTTTGAGCATTTAACGTAGAGCAGTCTGGAACACCAGTCCCAGAAGTGGAAATGGTGAATAGTTTCAAGTTCCTGGGTGTCAATGTCTCTGAAGATTTATCCTGGGCCCAACTTATTAATGTAAATACATGTCAGCAGCTATACTTCATTAGGAGTTTGAAGAGGTTTCAGTAAATTTCTACATATGTACCATGAAGAACATTCTAACTGGTTACATCACCTCCTGGTAAAGAGGCACCAATGTACAGGATCAGAAAAAGCCACAAAGGGCTGTAAACTCAGCCAGTTGTTTCATGTCGTCAGTCTCCTCCGCATCAAGGACATCTTCAAAAGGTGATGGCTCGGAAAGGCAGCATTCATCATTAATGACACCCACCACCCAGGAAATGTCCTCTTCTCATTACTACCATCAGTGAGGAGGTCCAGGAGCCTAAGGACAAAACTCGATGCTTTAGAAACAGCTTCTTCAGCTCCGCTATTAACTTTCTGAGCTGTCCATGGACACTGCCTCAGTCCTTTGCTCTATATTTATTTATTTATGCATTGCCATTTACATTTTTATATGAAATATAGTGAAATACAATGTTGGAAAATGCATGGTCATGCACTTTGATGGTAGAAATAAATGTGCAGACTATTTTCTAAATGGGAGAAAATCCAAAAGTCTAAGATGCAAAGGGACTTGGAGTCCTTGTGCAGAGCACCTTAAAGGTTAACTTGCAGGTAGGATCAGTGGTGATGAAGGCAAATACAATGTTAGCATTCATTTCAAGGAGTCTAGAATAGAAGAGCAGGGATGTGATGCTGAAGCTTTATAAGGCACTGGTGAGGCCTCACCTTGAGTATTGTGAAAGTTTTGGGCTCCTCATCAAAGAAGAGATGTACTGGCATTGGAGAAGTTTCAGAGGAGATTGACGAGATGATTCCAATAATGAAAGGTTTATCACATGAGGAACATTTGATAGCTCTAGGTCTGTACTCGCTGGAATTTATAAGGATGAAGGAGAATCTCATTGGAACCTTTTGAATGTTGAAAGGCCTGGAGAGAGTAAATGTGAAAGGATGTTTCCACGGGGGGTGGGGGGGGGGGGAGTCTAGGACAAGAGGACACAGCCTTAGTATAGAGGGGTATCCATTTAAAACCACTATGAAGAACATTTCTTTAGCCAGAGGGTGGTGAATTTAAGAAATTTGTTACCACAGGCATTGTAAAGGCCAGATTGTTGGGTGTATTTAAGGCAGCTTGGTAAGTTCTTGATTGGACGCATCAGAGGTTATGGGAGAAGGCCAGGGAGTGGGGCTGAAGAGAAAAGAGGATCAGCCATGACTGAATGGCAGAGCAGACTCGATGGGCCAAGTAGCCTAATTCTGCTCCTATGTCTAATGCTTTATTGTGTACAGTGCTGTACTGCTGACACAAAACAACACATTTTATGACATATTCCAGTGATGAGAAACCTGATTCTGATTCAACTTCAAATGTGCTTTAAAAATAATTTGATTTTGTGCTATACACAATCTTTAAAATGCCTGCTTCTCAAAATATATATTTCTCCCTTATGATGAAATGCAATCTATTCTTTATTCTTCTCTTTCGATACAAAATATCTCACACATTCATTCTTGCAAAAGGAGAATTTAGAGCCCTAGGTTGCTTGTCTCAGCCTGCAGTACTTGAGAAAGTACGAGTGTCACAGGAACATAATTTAATGGAATGTCCAAGGCACTGCTTCTCACTGAGTGTATTGTAGTGCTTGATAAGTGGCTGCCTCCTTCAGCCTTCACTGGTCTTCGAAAGCAACAGCCTTTTACTTCCTAATGATCATTGTCTGGAAATCACTTTTGTCTGTAAATCAGACTGATAGCCAGCAACACAAGATGCCTCATCCTTTTTATTAAACTTTACGTACCAGTACAAAATGTGTCTCATACTACATCTGCTTCTATTTTTATCTTAGAATTGAACAGTTTTGCTGCCACAGATTAACTAGATCGGAAATTTGTGTGGAAATCTTGGTCAACACACCACTGTGAAGAGCCACCCCAACAATTATTTTGATGGACATTGACTGAGTGTTTCACAGTCTGACCTTTGCGGGCCTGCATTCTAGGATTTTTAAAATACACTGCAGGGGGATGAGAGGGATAATTAACATACAGCAGTAATATACTGCATGGGCACAGTTCTCTCTGGCCCAGCCAGCCCACACTGCCCAATTACATCCGTGTGACTAAATAACCTACAAACCTGTATGCATTTGGAACGTAGGAGGAAGGTGGAGCACCTGGAGGAAACCCACGTGGCCACAGGTAGAACATGTAAACTCCTCACAGGTTGCAGGAGAATTGAACTCGGGTTGCTGGTGCTGTAAAAGCATTACACAGACTGCTGTGCTGCCATGCCAGCCTCAATTACGTTCCTTTCTAGGCCTACCTATGTTGTCAATGTCTATGTCAACTATGTGAACTCCCACCAAGAAAAGATATCCATAATAACATAAAACATTGGAGCAGAGTTAGGCCATTCAGCCCATTGAATCTGCTCTGCCATTTCATCATGGTTAAAGTTTTCTTTCAACCATATTCTCCCTTGCCCTACAAGTTAACCTAGAGAATCTGGAAGTAGGACTCTAAGTCTTGCAGCTGTGATTTCTGAATTTGTGCCCCATTTAGAAAATTGTCTACACTTTTATTGTTGGCTAGTTTATCATCATATTTTATATTCTCTCCCCTTCCCCTCTCTGATTGCCACTTTCATCTATGCCAGGTCTTCACCATCCCCTCTCGCCTTCCCCTCTCTTAAGCACAACATTATGTCCTCAGTAAAGGCCTCATCTTTGTCCCCCTTCGCCCAC
Source organism: Hypanus sabinus (assembly GCF_030144855.1). NCBI lineage: Eukaryota > Metazoa > Chordata > Chondrichthyes > Myliobatiformes > Dasyatidae > Hypanus > Hypanus sabinus. The sequence continues at coordinate 101,340,536 of NC_082708.1, read as the reverse complement.
ACCTCAGTGATTTCCGCACCCACCATTACGCTGAGCTCTTCTTCTGCCACCTCCGTCTCCATGCCTACTACTTTGCAAGGACTCTCCTGCCCGCATGATGACTCCCTTCTCCCATCTTTAAACCTCCTCCTTTTCCTGGACACCCTGCTCTGGTCATCTGCCGGCTCTGGATCTTTTCATTGCCAAATGCCGATGGGACGTTAATCATCTCAACTTCACTCCTCTCTCCAATCCCAACCACGGGACATACTGCTCTCTACTTTCTCTGTGCTAATCCTAACCTCACCATCAATCCCACAAGTAAGGGAGGTAGTAGCTGTAGTAGTCTGGTGGACTGACCTCAACTTTGAGAGGCCAGGCAACAACTTTCAGACACCTCGTCTTACTTGCCCCTCGAACAGGACCCCACTAAGGCCATTGTCTCCCACACCATCACAGACCTTATTGACCATCACCGATCTGAGGATTTCCCATCCACTGCCACCAACTTCATACTTACTGCACCCCGCACCTCCCATTTCTACCTCCTACCCAAGATCCACAAGCCTGCCTGTCCAAGTAGACCCATTGTTTCTGCTTGTTCCTGCCTCACCGAACTCATATCGACATACCTCGACTCTGTTTTATCCCCCACCTCACCCCGATTCAGTCCCTTCCTACCTCTATCCATGACACTTCATATGCTTTGGATCTTTCAATGATTTCAAGTTCCCTGGCCCAAGCATCTTATTTTCACTATGGATGTCCAGTCCCTATACACCTCCAACCCTCACCAGGAAGGCCTCAGAGCTCTCTGTTTCTTTCTGCACGCCAGACCCAACCAGTTCCCCTCCCCCACCATTCTCCTTCATTTAGTAAAACTGGTCTTCACTCTCAATAATTTCTCCTTCAGCTCCTCCCTTCAAACAGAAGGTGTAGCCGTGGGCACTCGCATGGGTCCCACCTTTGCCTGCCTTTTTGAGTATGTGGAACAGTCTGTGTTCCAAGCCTACACTCCCCAACCGTTTCTATGCGATATCTATGACTGCTTCCTGCACCCATGCGGAGCTTGGCGACTTTATCAACTTTGCCTTCAAATTCCACCCTGTTCTCAATTTTATCTGGTCCATTTCTGACAGCTCCCTCCCCTTTTCGATCTCTCTCTCTCTCTCTCTCTCTCTCTCTCTCTCTCTCTCTCCCTCTCCCTCTCCCTCTCCCTCTCCCTCTCCCTCTCCCTCTCCCTCTCCCTCTCCCTCTCTCTCCCTCTCTCCCTCTCTCCCTCTCTCCCTCTCTCCCTCTCTCCCTCTCTCCCTCTCTCCCTCTCTCCCTCTCTCCCTCTCTCCCTCTCTCCCTCTCTCCCTCTCTCCCTCTCTCCCTCTCTCCCTCTCTCCCTCTCTCCCTCTCTCCCTCTCTCCCTCTCTCCCTCTCTCCCTCTCTCCCTCTGAGACAGCTTATCTACTGATGTCTTTTATAAACCCAAAGACTCCCACAGCTACCTGGACTATACCTCTTCTCACTCTGCTGCTTATGAAAATGCCATCCCTTTCTCTCAATTCCTTTGTCTCTGCTGCATCTGCTCTCAGGATGAGGCTTTTCATTCCAGAATGAAGGAGGTGTCCTCCTTCAAAGAAAGGGGCTTCCCTTCCTCAGTATCAATGCTGCCCTCAACTGCATCTCTTCCATTCCACACACGTCTGCTCCCACCGCACAAACAAGGATAGGATTCCTCTTGACCTCACCTACCACCCCACCAGCCTCCACATGCATCCAGCACACAATTCTCCATAACTTCGACCATCTCCAATGGGATCCCACCACCGATCACATTTTTCCCTCCCCCAACTTTATGCTTTCCGCAGGGATTGCTTCCTACGCGACTCCCTTGTTCATTCAGTCCCCCCACCACAGATTTCCCTCCTGGTACTTATCCTTGCAAGCGCAACAAGTGCTATACCTATCCTTATACCCCTTCTCTCACTACCATTCAGGGCCCCAAGCAGTCCTTCCAGATGAGGGGACACTTAAACTTTGAGTCTGCTGTATCCGGTGCTCCAAGTACATATCGGTGAGACCCGACATAGATTCGGGGACTGCTTTGCTAAGCACCTATGCTCCATCCACCAGAAAAAGTAGGATCTTCCAGTGGACACCCATTTTAATTACACTTCCCATTCGCCTTCCAACATGTTAGTTCATGGCTTCCGCTACTGCCATGATGAGGCCACACTCAAGTTGGAGGGGCAACACCTTATATTCCATCTGGGTGCCCCCAGCCTGATAACATGAACCTCTATTTCTCAAATTTCCGGTAATAAACCCCCCCACTACCACCACCATTCCCCATTACCAGTTCCCTCTGTCACCTTATCTCCTTACCTGCCCATCACCCTCCTCTGGTGTTCCTCCCACTTCCTTTTCTTCCATGGCCTTCTGTCCTCTATCAGATTCCTCCCTTCTCCAGCCCTTTATCTCTTTCATCAATCGACTTCCCAGCTCTTTACTTCACCCCTCCCCCACTCCAGATTTCACCTATCTTGTACTACATTGTATTTCTTCCTCCCTTTCCCCACCTTCTTATCCTGACTTCTCATCTTTTTTCTCCATTTCAGTTGACGGGTCTTGGCCTGAAACATCAACTGTGCTCTTATCTATAAATACTGCCTGGCCTGCAGAGTTCCTCCAGTATTTTGTGTACGTTGCAAAAATAGCTATTGTTATTTTTGATGTCCATAATTGATTTGCAGGCAGATTGTGTGTGAATATGTCTGCTCGGAGGGTGCTCAGGCATTCTGTGAACACAAACAAGGCATAGATTAGTACATTTTATTTGCATAGGTTTATAACAGATGATTCAAAATTATTATTTTGATCCTTCCACTTAGGAATGCACCACTGCCAATTTTATTTTGATTACTACCAAATGTACAACTGACTAAGGCAAGTGCTTAATGCGTAGTTGTTTATTCTGAAAAATGCTTTTTCATCTTGAGCATTTCAAAAATCTTCCCAACGAGAAATTCTTCATACTACAGTTAACATGCAAGTTTCAGTGTTGCTGATCTACTACTATTTCATGTCATAAAAACGTATACCAGGTCAGATGTCTCTGCTAGTTTTGATTGCATGCAAACTTGTGTCATGAATTGCCATTGGGGATTTCTGATGCTCCTGAAGTGTGTGTTAAGCATTCGTGAATCATCCTCATTCTGACAAAGGCCTCTTCACATGCACTTGGGTAAGTTGGTGACCCAAGTGAGGGATTGCAGAAGGGAAACAGTGGAGGTGGGAGGAGATGGGTGGTGGGTAGATCCAAGTGAGGGAGTGCAGGATAAAATTAGGTAGCAGCAATTTATGTTGACGTGGCTAGCAAGCACTCACCGGTGTTGGGATGGTGATGTGAGAGTCGGGGACTGTGATGCGGAGGCTTGGTGAATAGTGCAATGAGGAGAGTCAAACTAAGACATGAAGTTTTTGTATACGGGGGAAGACTTGTGTGTGGGGGTGCGTGTTTTAGGACACTCTGACAGGGCAGTTAATTGTTTAGTACAGTAATTTGATGAGAATGAGGAGCTAAGGGATCTGGAGATTTGTACTGTGTGTGGGATGGAGAGGTACCTGAAGAAGAGCTGGTAATTAAATAACCTTAAATAAATAATTTGAGTTAATTTTCTATGGCCAGCCTGGGTCCTACTCAGGGAGACCCTCTGCAATCACACAGATTTAGAGCAAGCTGCTTGGAGCTTGGTTATAAGTGACTAATATCAGGCATGCTTTAGATCAATATGACATAGTTTCCCTTGGGCACATTCTAAATGCTATGCTAACAATGTTATCCCAATATGTACATCTAATGCAGAAAACATTCAATTCAGAAACATTAATTTTCATATGTGTTGTGCTATGTATACTGTACATACAAATTCTTAGCCCTTAATCCATGTTCTCTGATATTATCTGATTTGACCTGGCAATGTTCCAGACATCATTTTTAAAACATCTTCCATCTTCCTCAACCAAGGTACCACATTTCAGTGGCACCATCCAGTTTTAGATGGCACTGGTGAGTCGCAGCAAGTTCTAGCTGGTGGCTAATGAAACAAGGAAAACAACTAAATACTTTATTAATCACACTTTTCCTGGCAAGCAGTGATTGCAAATAATAGTCTGTAACTTCCCTTTGGACTTGGTGGCAATTTGATGTGGCGGAACCAAGACAAGCTGGCTGAGAGCGAGGAAGACTGAGGTTCCATCGACTTAAACGCCATGCCAAATTGGAAAGGTTGCGTGCAGGCTGAATTGAGGTGTCAGCATTGAGACCCCAGACCATATCAAGGGTGTTGAACTTCATGTTTGGACATTGATTTAGGTGCTAGGCAAGTTTGAAAAGGTCAGGGTATCGGAACCTGAAGCAAGGAAAGGGCTGGTTCAGCTCGCTGCTCCACCACGTTTGCTCAACTCTGCACTGGACTATGGGTTTTGGACTCTTTGTGGACATCAGTTCAGATCATTATTTGCTTGTAGTTATTGTTTGTGCAATTTGTGTTTATTTTTCTCTGCACATCTGGTGTTCAATCATTTTTTTTATGGGCTCTTTGGATATCTTTGTTTCATGGTTGCCTGATAAGAGAAGAATCTCAAAGTTTTACATTCATAATAAATGTACTTTGAACTTTAGAGTCTTTCGGAACAGGAACCTTCGTCCCTCCACAAAGGTCGTTGTATACCAAGCTGTCTGTGTCACCACCCTCCTTTATGGCTGTGAAGCTTGGGTAACCTACAGCCATCACATCAAGTCCTTGGAGCCCTTCCACATAAGCTGCCTTCAGCACATCCTGGGAATTACTTGGTGTGAGTGGGTGCCTCACACTGAAGTACTTGTAAAGACCAACTGCAGAAGTATTGAGGCCATGATCACCCAGCGTCAGCTGCAGTGGGTGGGACACGTAATAAAGATGCCCCCATGTCGGCTACCCCGCAGAGTGTTATACAGCCAGCTGCATCATGGTCGACGCTCAGCTGGAGGGCCAAAGAAGCGCTATAAGAATCAGATGAAGAATGTTTTAAGGAAATGCACGATCAGACCCGAGGACCTGGAGGATGTTGCTGCTGACCGTATCACTTGGCGACAACTGTGTAGGGGCGGGGTTCGTATTCTGCAGATAGAAAGAACAACCAGAAGACAGCAAAAGAGAGCCAGGAGAAATGCAGCTATGGTTCCCACCACTACCGCATATAAATGTCCCACCTGCAATAGAACTTGTGGGTCCAGGATAGGACTGTATAGTCATCAAAGATCTCACCATTAAAAGAGTGGGCGTCGTCATCGGATTCCAATGGACAACCAAAGAAGAACTTTGAACACTTGGGAGGTACTTCCACTCCCATAATTTTAATGAGATTTCATTTACTTGATTGTCTATCTCTCCAGCATCCATATTCAGCAGATCACTATTCACAGTTTTGGAAACTTCTGCCATTATGCATTTTAACTCCCTGCCACTTCAGCTGTCCAAAAAGTCTTCCCTTCACAGCTCCTTTTCACTCCAAGGTCATTAATACCTCTTTTACTCTTCCTCTTCTGCTTTTCTTTGCTAAAGCAAGGAATGCATTTTTTTTGCTTTCCTTTTGTTTTATTGTATTTCATTCACTCCCAACATTCGGGCTACATCCACGCTAGACTGGATAATTTTGAAAATGCCGGTTTCAGATAAAAATGATAGTCATCCACACTATGCATTTTTGAAAATATCTGTATCCACACTGAAATGGAGATTTCGGCGAATCTCCTCCTCCTGCGCATGCGCAGGACACATCTACCGAAAACAAGCGACATATTTGGTGTCGAATCTTGCCATAAATGTGCGCGTTTGTGTAGTTACAGACTAGAAAAACTTAAAACAACGGACAGCTGTTGGCACTCGCGCAGGAGAACTTAAAACTGAAAAGAAACAAATACTGGAGCGTACGGAGGCAACCAACAGGGTGTTCATGGACAGATTGACCTGGCTGATGACGAACATTGAAAAACTGACTGACTCTGTTGCATTAATAAAGCTCCTTGTTAAATGTATAAAACATGTCTGCATAAGTGTAATCTTGTATTTCCATACATCTATTGTCAGAGAAGTACTTGCATAAATGGGTAAACCACCTTCATACGAGCAAGGACAGAAAACGGCAAAGTGAGTACAGTATACTTATTTATTCATTAAGTTATGGGTCAAATTATTTGTTGAGTGCATTTCTAACTCTTCCGGCTTTAGTCTCGTTGCTGTCTGTTCTGAAATGATCAGGTTGTGTTCAGGAAAACAATGAAATAGCGCGCTGCGGTCTGATAGCGTTTTCAAAAGTCTCCGGTTATGCCGTCCACACTGATCTGCCTGAGCAGTGTTTTCAAAAATATCCATCTTGGAAAGCATTTTGGAAAAGCTCCGGTTTCAGGAGACGAAAACGCAGTTTTAGTGTGGACGGAGGGTAAAAACGAAGAGAGAAAGCTTCGTTTACGGATTTATCCGGCATAGTGAGGATGTAGCCTCAGAACTAGACACTTTTTTTCCCAACATAAAAGGAGTTCAGGTTCCCCTTAAGTTTCTGAATTCATTTGTAGTGGGAAGGTGGCTGATCAACGTAAACAAAGGTGTTTCAAGTTAAGTGTTTAGGATGGATATTCAAAAACAGTAAAGTAGCATTGATGTGTGTGTGCATAAAGGTTATGGTGAGAAACTAATACTTTCAACTGCTAACTGGCTTCAATAAAAACTAAGTTTCGGCATTCCCAGATCACCAATCAAAAAGTGTTTCTATTCAGCATGTTACATATGTTCTCTTGTCCTTTCCGAATGATTTTCTGTAAACCAAAATATATACCTTGGACTATTTAAAGTGTATAAGATGATGAGAGGCATTGATCGTGTGAATGGTCAGAGGCTTTTTCCCAGGGCTGAAACGGTTGCCACAAGAGGCCACATGTTTAAGGTGCTTGGGAGTAGGTACAGAGGAGATGTCGGTGGTAATTTTTTTTTACTCAGAGTGGGGAGTTTGTGGAATGGACTGCCGGCAACTGTGGTGGAGGCAGATGCAATATTGTCTTTTAAGAGACTTTTGAATAGGTAAATGGAGCTTAAAAAATAGAGGGCTATGGGTAAGCCAAGTAATTTCTAAGGTAGGGACCTGTTTGGCACAACTTTATGTGCCAAAGGGCTTGTATTGTGCTGTAGGTTTTCTATGTTTCTATGTAAACTTTGTAACTTCTATATCACTTCTCTTCTGCGCAACACTGCTGAACATCTATTATTATCCCTCCAATAGAACATGTATTTCAAAACACATAGATACAATCTTTGTTATCTGTAGCATGCATGTAGATCTGGTTGCAATAACATGGCTAGTGGATGGCATATCATTGGAACGGATAGTCAACACACCACAGCCACCTTAAGGAAGAGTGTTGAATGGAGTTTAGCAGTGTCTTCATGCTTCAATCATGTTTTTTTTCTAATTTACATTCATGACCTGTAAAATGAAACAAAATGGAACTGTTAAGTTTCCAGTAGTTTAAAATAACTGGAGAAAATATGGAAAGACTGCAAAAGTGTATAGATTGGTCATGAAACTGGCAGTCAGTAAGCAATTGACACAATCTTAATAAATATGTAATATTATGCACTTGTCAAGTGTTCATACATCATAAATACACAGTAAATTAAAATTAATTGGGATATAGTCATTAAAATGATGCCAGCAATTGAAGGCAAAGCAATTAAAATAGAATGTTGTGATATTAAGCCAAAAAATGTAGCATCATGGTTAAATATTCAAGGACAGAAGTCCGTGTAATTTCTCTGGCATTTAAATGCCATCCTCTAAACCTAAATTTGTAGGATTGTATTGTTTCTGTACAGAACCAGAAAACTCTGAACTGGGGTACATATATTTATAATCTTCCACTTTTAGCAAGGAACTCTTCAAACTGTGTAAAATATTGCATACTGGAAACCTAGAGAATTACTTCAATATACTAAAATATTCATAAATTTAAAACTGCAAAAAGTAAATATGAAATTAAATTAGGAGAATAGTTGATGTTATAAAGATTTGGATTCATATTCTAGGCAAATAGGCAGCAATGATATACATTATAGTTACTTAAATTAAATTGGATATTTAAAATAAAGTTAAAATCACAATGAGTTTCAGTTGTCTTGACTTTTTGTCTTAGTTTTTGCTATGAATGTAAATGTTTCTGTATCTCCACTTAATGTTAATTATTTAAATACAACAGGCGAGTAAATTACCTTTTCACACCTTATATTTTGTGCAGTATGAAAGTAACCAATATGGCCCACAAGCAACGGAAAGGATCAAACTGCAAGCCATGTCCAGTAGTTCATCCTCATCCTGTATGTGGAACTGATGGCCACATCTACTCATCTCCGGTAAGAACAAATTGACATAGAAAACATAAGAAACTTTTGGAATTTTGTAACTAGAAAAATAAGTGATTGTTTTTTTTTTCTCTCTCTCTTCTCTGTCATGTATATATAAAAATAAGTGAAATATTGATGTTTATAAAAATCGTAAGATTATAGTTGTTTTTAAGGGAAACCATATTGTCTTGTAATTTTTTATTTCTAACAAACCCCTTTCCAGAAGACAGTTTATGAGATAGGCACAACAGAGGATTGTACAATAACACTTCTTGATCTTGGCCAAAAACTTTTAAACATTAAGTATTAATAATAATGGATTCTTAATAAAATTATTCTACAGTCTTAGATTAAATGATAATCAATAAATTCAGCAGGCTTTTCCAAGATGTACAAGCTGATCAAATTTGCAGATATCTGTATCATTATCAAGGTGAATGGACATTTGAGTATACATGAGGTTACCGTAGCTTTCGCTGGAAACAAATTCTACTCAATTATGTACATATATAAAATTTTGCATAATGGAATGTAGTAAACTCAAAATTAATTCAAGATAAGAAAATGGCATCACTAAACATGAATTCAGAGACATTTTAAAAAGAATATTGCCAAATAGGTTCTTTAACAAGTTTTATAAAGATTGAGCTGCATCAAAATAGCTATTTAAACACCATCCTAATCTCTTCAGCGAACCATCTTACTAGAGCTTTATATATTGTACAAGGAATATGTTTTCAGAAACATGTGACCTTGCATGCCTCCATAGTTCTGGTTGGCTTATTATTCCTTCAGTGTTATAACTACTGTGGTATATTCAAGTATTTCATTAGCTAATTTTGAAAAAGACTATTTCTTGATTTAGGCATTTATGATGATTATGAAAATTAAATCTTTTCCAAATTGACCTTGTTGTTCGTACTCCCCCTTTTGTATAGCTGAATTAAATCTAGATCAGTAACCATAATGTTATGTTTAGAAGGCCCCTTGGCCCCACATGTGAGTAGGTAGTTTCAGGCAGATACATAATACATACATTATAAATTTCCCTTCACTGCAAGGAATATCCATATCTCCCTTGGTTAGTTGGATGATTGTTTTTTTGTTTCCCATGAGTAAAGTTTGAGCTCAATGGCAATGTTGTGGTAAGTGCAAACTGGTGCACTATTTATGAAGTAAAATAGGGGTAGCAGATACATAATGAATTGCAGGACCCTGGGGAATAAGGAAGAACAGAGAGAACTTAGTGTACAAATCCAAAGATCTGAGAATGGTCTAATGTTGGCAGCACAGGTAGAAAAGGTGATAAATAAGACACATCGGATGCTAGTCTTCATTATCATGAGTTCAGAATATGAAACTGGGGTGTTATCTTACAGCCTCATTAAATGTTTTTTGAGATCTCATATAGAATATTGCATGGAATTACTATAGATAGATACTTGATGTTTAGTATAGTCAGGTGGGCTGTATCATTCCTCGACAGGCCTTTGACCTTCTGAACACACATTAACCATTTAGCAACCAGTTGGTACTGATTGTACTTTACACTCCTTGAGTACTCATCAACTGCTCACACCAGCATACCCCGTCCCACAGATCCTACAACTAGGGGTAATTTAAAATTTCCAGTTAGTCTACCAACTGGCTTGCCATTGGGATGTGGGAGGAAATACACTTGCTGTCTGGGCGATTGTGCATATCCCACTGAAAGTCACGACTGGCCTTAGATAGGCAGAGATGTGAAGCAGCAACTCTGTCCACTGCACTGTTCGTCCACGTAAATTCTGCATTAGGTTACCTAAAGGATACCTGTCTGGGATCCATTTCATGGGCATTGAAAAATGGTGGCTTGCAGAAACACAGCAGCTTCTCCTGCTCCCAGTAACGGTTCTAGATAGGGTTTCAAGGTTTTCAGTCAGGAATTTCAGTCAACCAAAGCTCCATGAATACAGCCCTGCTGAAATCTTGGATAAAAATACTTTTAAGCAGTGCTCAATGGACTGAGGATTCTACAGGCAGCAGATCAAGCAACAGTGACCTGGACTAGGTGGCTCAGCTGAGGAAACAGCAGGCACAAGAGATGCAAGAGGAAGTAGAAATGTGGAAAGAGAGCCGGGGGCACTAGCTAGGGTCAGAGCTAACACGACCAGGCTGGCAGTGTCATCTGATTTCCTGGCCAAAGTCTGCTCACTAGATTAGATTCACTGAGCCTGAAGATGAATGCAAGTCAAGTCAGTTTTTATTGTTATTTCGACCATAACTGCTGGTACAGTACACAGTAAAAACGAGACATTTTTCAGGACCATGGTGCTACACTGAACTACGTTAAAAAAAAACACAGAAAAAAACTACACAAGGCTACAGACCTACCCAGGACTGCATAAAGTACACAGAACAGTGCAGGCATTACAATAAATAATAAACAAGACAATAGGCACAGCAGAGGGCAGTAGGTTGGTAGTCCGATGGCTTGGGGGAAAATCTGTTACATAAATAAACAGCTGAATCTGGGATTCCATCCATTTCTGTACTCCCGCCGAGTATTTCGTTGCCACAGATGTAGTCCAATCTAATGTCCATTAGAGTGCAGAATGGACGGGAGAGCTGGCCGGCTAGGGCTTGCTTTTTTCCTGGCACGGACTCCTGCCCACTCGTCTCGCTTCTGCTTCCTCGCACACAGCTTACACTGTCCCCACCTCTGGCCACCGGCATCAGGCAACTCTGAGGACTGCGGGCCCGATTCCCTCAGCAAGCCGAGGTCAAGCAATCTAACCAGCAGATTTATCTTCATAAGTGATTTATCTTCCTTTTGTAGCAACATAATGGAACAGTGTGAACTGTAATCATTCATTTATTTCTTCTGTAAAAAGTATTGGTAACTGCCAGTGTTACTAATTCATGTGAAAATTATATTTTTTTGCAAAAATGTTACATTTTGAATGCAACAATCCACTAACCAGTGTGATAAAATGATACAAACAAAATGATATTGAAACGTTAATAGATCAATTTTCACTAGACATTTTCTGATTAGTTAGCTAATTAAGCACTTAGTATGCAAATACATCTGGACCAGGCATGGGCAAACTGCGGCCCGCGGGCCATATGCTTTTTAATAAGCTTTTTAATCTGGCCCGCAGAACTTGATGAAATTATATTAATAAACCTTGTTTACGTTTTTTCCCCGCAATTCTGGCGTTTTCCCAATAGATGACGCACTCTATATACTTTGACCTTTGTTGAGGTGCAGCGTATTACTCCACATTTGCGCTTTACTCTTTGTTCGGCTCGACCTATTTGTGTGAACAGGCGTTCAGCGTCATGAACATCAACAAAGCCAGCCACAGATCCAAGTTAACTGACCAACACCTCAGATCCATCCTGAGAATCGCCACAACAAAACTAAATCCAGACTTTGATGCGCTGGCTGAAAAGGGAGACCAACAACACTGTTCCCACTGAAATTAAAAATAAGTTTCTTCGTTGTGTTATGTAAAAAATGCATTTGAAAATATTTTTTTCAATAAGCCTTACATGTTACATGTCATTTCTGTTAAGTGATGGACATGAGTAGTGCGCAGGTGCACGTACGTTCTCAAAATAAAAAATGCGCTCCAGATCAAATAACTCGCTCCGCATACTGGCGAGCTGTCCCTGTTCTGTCTTTGTGCTGGTCGTTGTTGAGTTTTGGCACAGGGGACAATTGAATAAGAAGGAGCAGGACAAGTAGACCTGCATCTCCTACCGTTTTTGAAATAAAGACAGTCAGGAGGAGAGTGATGATGATAATATCTTGAAGGATACCAGAATTTTCAGTGCTTTAAAATAATAACTGTTACTATTAAAAAAAAGCTGTATTTTATTCATTTAATTTTCAGTGTTTTAAAAGTCATTTCAATAAATAGCTAAATACCATGGGACTTCAAAGACAGATATTTTGTTGTAATGCATTTGTTCATTTTCAATTGAAATTAAAGCACATGTTTTCTACATTATCCCATGATATTTTATTTTCTCTTATGAGGTGTATTACCAAAACACTCCGTCCATCTGCTCCTGGTCCGGCCCCCCTGTCAAATTTTAGAACCCTTTGTGGCCCACAAGTCAAAAAGTTTGCCCACCCCTGATCTAGACCATAACTGCTGCCAAAGTGTTAACTGCAAGAGCTCCTCAAACTAAACAAAAGTGATGTGGGGATACACCATATTTCTCAAAATTTCTTGATTCTCCAGATTTCTACATGATACAAGTAGTCTGAAATTATATTTGTGTTCAGCTTCAGGCAGTCTATCATAAACAACAAAAATTGCTGAGAAAGCAACATTTTTTAAAAATAGCTTGTCCCTTTCTGAGTTATTTTCATAATCTTTGAATTGTTACTGAAGTATGGTTTTGAGCCATCATTATTATAATATTATACGGTAAGGTATTTTTTTCTCTTTTTCACCAACCAACTCATTTTGGTAGTGGGGAGTAGATTTTTCTTCAATAAAATACAGTCATTCTACTTTATTTCATTTCATAATTCTATTTTTTTTCTACATGATTGATTTGGAATATGGGATACTGTGATCATATTACTGTGATTTAAATGTAATGTAATTTGTATTACTTGTATCCTTATGAACTTTATATTTATATCCATGCAATTTATATAATATTAACAAAAAATATTGAAAGAGAAAATTGTTGTCCAGTGTATTTGATTCAGCAATGTACAATTTGGATCTCACTGGGATTACAAGCTTGAAACCCATCACACCCATGGATCAAAGAGTTGAGTTCCAAAGGTGAGGTTAGGTAACTCCCTTTGATGCACGGAAATAGGAAAGTACCTCATTTGTTGTGCCTATACCTGCTATGAACCTTCTTTTCTTTCTTAACTGGGGCCTCAGTATTTCTCAAAAAGTAATGTTTCCTAAATCTGTTATCCTTTCCTTTTGTTCTGACAGGAACATACAAACTGTACTCTCAAAAGTTCACTTTTAAAGACCTCTCACTTTCCAAGTACACCTTTGACAATCTTCATTTGTCAGATCCTTTTTGATACCCATCAAAATTGTTGTTTATCCAATTTGGAATCTCAACCCAAGGACCAGACCTATCCTTCTCCATAATCATCATTAAATTAATGGCATTATAATAGATGTAAAGTGTTCCCTTATACAGACTTGTGTCACCTACCCTGTCTATTATCACACTTTCTCCAGTTTGGATATCTATTTGAACATTAAGAAAACTTATTTTTAAACACATTAGACAAACTCTATCCCTGTTATGGTATGGGAGTCCCAATCAATATGTGGAAATTTAAAATTACTATCACAACCTTATGTTTCTTGCAACAGTCTGCAATCTCTCTACAAATTTGTTCCTCAAAATCCCACTGACTGTTTGGGTGGTCTGTGATATAATGCAATGAATGTGGTCATCTGGTCCTATTCCTCAGGTCCACCTAGATAGCCTCAGTAGATAAGCTCTCCAGCCTGTTCTGTTTGAGCACTGCAATGACATTAGTAATTCACCCCCCCCCCCCCCCCCAACCCCAATCCCTCCTGCTCTATCATGTCTCGGAGAATGGAACCATGGAACATTGAGCTGCCAGTTCTGCCGCTCTTGCAACCAAGTCTCACTAATAAGTACAATATCATAATTCCACGTACTGATCCGTACCCTAAGCTCATCCACCTTTTCTACAATATTCTTTGCATTGAAGTATACACAACTCAGAACATTCTTTTAATTCCTGACTTTGTGTGTAGGCTTAACATCTTTCCCCATAACTACTCCACTATCTGTTCTGGTGTCCTGGTTCCCATTACCCTATAGCTCTAGTGTGAACTCCCTCCACTCCCCCGCCCCCCACCATGTAACACTAGCAAGCCATCTCACAAGGATATCAGTCTCCCTGCAGTTGAGGTGCAAACTGTCCCTTCTGTACAGGTCCCTGCTTCCCTGGAAGGGAGACCAATGATCCAAACATCTAAAGCTTTCCCTTCTATGCCAACTTCTTAGCCACATAACAAACTGTATGATCTTCCTCTTTCTCGTCTTACTAGCCCATGGCGAGGCTAGTAATCCTGAGATCACAACACGAAAGGTCCTTTCTCTAACTTTGCACCTAACTCACTGAACTCATCTTGCAGAAATTCTTCACTCTTCCTATCAATGTCATTGGTACTGATGTGGACCACAACCTCTGGCTGTTCACCCTCCCACATAACATTTCTGTGGACTCGATCCAAGATGTCTGTGACCCTGGCACCCAGTGATTCTAGTTCTCGTGCATGGAACCTCCTGTCTTTTCTCCTAACCAGTGAATTCCCTATCAATATAGTTTCCCTTCCCCCCCCCCCACCCCCATCTCCCTCTTGAGCCACAGAACCAGACTCAGTGTCAGAGACCTGACCACTGTTGTTTTCCACTGCTGAGTCCTCTCACTCTCCCCCCACCCACCCCCGGTATCCAAAGTAGAATGCCCGTTACTGAGGGGAATGGGCGCATGGATCCTCTGGTTACCTATCCCCTTTTCCCCTCCTGTGTGCTTCACTCTTTGTGTAACTACCTCCCTGTATCACTTGACGATCAACTCTTTAGCTTCCTGAATGATCCAGAGTTCATTCACTTCCAGCACCTCACCAATATTGGGTGGGATTGGGGAAAATGAGGGAGGATGAAGTGATGAAAAGGAGGAGGTCTGTGGTAGGGTGAAGACCATGAGAAAGTGAATAATACAAACAATACCAGTTTAGGCTGATGGTGGAGGAGTAAATAGAAGCCAATAAATTTATGACATTGGTTAAAGAGTAGAGATTGAAAAAACAGCATAGAATTAATGCTGGAGGAACTCGGCAGGTCCAGAGGCTGTTGGCATTTCAGGCTGATATCCTTCATCAGGATTCAATCATTTGTTGAACTGAAATCAAGATTTTCAGAGTCTCTTGTGTTTGAGATTTTTAAAAAAGCAATATTATGTGGAATACAAGACTGGCATGGTTTATCAACTGCAATTTTTGAATTCTTTGTGCAGTAATTTGTTAAGTCAAAGATGAGGTGTCATGCCTCAAGCTTATGTGGAAGTTTGTTGGATCTGTATGGTAGAATGTGAATGAAATGGAAAGTTAAAGTAACTGACGGGAAATAGAAAGCTTGGTTCACTCGAGCAGGGTCTAACATAGAGATGTTCTACAAAGTGATCACCCAATCTCCATTAGAGAGTCGACCTCTGTGTAAGCAGTGAATGTACGATAGTCAGTTAGAAAAGGTACAAGTAAGATGCTTCTTTACCTGGAGAGAGTGTTTGGATTGGGAAGAAAGTATCAGAAGTTACAAAGGGTAATCCATGTTTAAGCATCTTTCAGTTTTATGCAGAAGTGATATTTTGTAACTAGAATACCCTAGCTTGTTAAAACTTTCTTCCTAATAGTAATGTACAAAGCGGCATCAATATTGTTTCTGTCTATAGCAGTTGGACATCTTGTCCGTTATATTATCATTTTGTTCGTAATAGATTATGTGGAGTTCGTGCTTTCATTGGAATTGTACTATTCACAAGCACTGATACTTTTAATAATATTGAAAGGGCTAATCTACAAGTTCTCAAAAACAAACAACCCATTTAAAAGGGAAATATCTTTGAGAAAAGCTGATAGATGTGTTGTAATCTCTCAAAATAGGCTGTGTAAATTGTAAATATTTGCTCCAATGCTTATATTCAAATCTACTGATTGTTATGGTGACTATTTGAAAGAAAGCAACATGTGGTGGCTCTCTCTAAGTAACATACTATCTACATCTATACAACCAAGCATTTTACAATGAAGGTTCCAGAAACATGACCTGGAAAACAACTGTCTCAGTTATTTTGTAACAGGATGTAAGATTATTTTTAAGACAAGCAATTCAATTCCAATTATCTCAGATGAAATAAAAACAGGTCTATGACTGGACAGTTGTACACCATGTCACAAATTATATTTCATCTGAATTAACTATAGTTTATGTAACGCCCGGGTAAAGGTTTCACTGCTAACGTAATGGTCCTTCTGTAGAAGCACTGTTTGGGTTATGGTTAGAGATAACGGGTGCTTCGGAATGCTAGCTTTCTAATCAGGGGAGTGGGTTTTTTTGTGTGCTTCACACCGGTATGAGCTGGGGTCTTTGTCTGGCGGGAGATGAAGTGAGAAGACGGTGGAGAGAACAGTTGCAGGATTCAACCCGTTGGGGACCGTGACTAGATGGAGCAAAGTGCAGGAGTCTACTGACAATTGCTAATCTACTGAGGATCTTTCTGGTGTCCATGTGAGACCAGCTGGGGAAAAGCCCTCTGGAAAAGGGGAAGTTGACAGCCAAGTCATTCAACCTTAAGGACTCCCCGGTACCTGGAGGTTGGAAGTTGATAAAGATGATCCTCCCCAGGTGGATACATAGCAGTCAGTGAAGGGATTTTGAGAGTTGGCTAATACATGAGTTGCTGAGCATGCTTGGAGTGGAGAAGTCATGAACTACACCTTATCACACTTAGGGTGATCGCCAGGCTGACAGGTTCAATCAGACCTTGCTAGACATGCTCGGAACCTTCAAGATGAGTAGGAAGAACAAGTGGAGTCAACATTTTGGGCATCTAGTGCACCACTACAACTGTAAACAGAATGAAACTATGGGGTATTTGCCATATTATCTGATGTTTGGGCGCAAAGCGAGATTGCCCGTTGACCCCTGTTTTGAGACAGGCAGAGAAAATCTACCACAGAAGACTTACCTGAAGTACGTGTCTGACAATGAGGAGGGAACTGCAAAGGTCTTAAGAACTAGTGAGAGATGGAGTTGATTATGGGCCTGCACCCTGTCTTCTGGCTTCCTGGCTTTCATGCCATACACTTTGCTTGCAGCCTCATAGTACTTCTCGAAGAGCGCCAGATAACCTGACTAACCCAAAAACACACTGCCAGAATGTAGCAAACAGGCTCCAACAGTGGTAGATCCACATGTGAATTAAGAAAAGGACTTAAAAGAAGTAAAAGAAGTTTCCCCGTGACCCATCTTGAGGTAGCTGCCCTTGGTAGCATTGTTCACTGGTGCCATCTTCTTCTGGAAATGAAAGAAGTCTCATGTTTTTAGGACACAACAAAGTATCTTTCAGGCCACAATTTGCTTAAATATAGATACTGTCTGACTGGCATTTTCCAGGGAGGGAGATTATGAATAATTTGTTAACATCCTTGTTTAAATGTATTGCTTCGGGGTAAATGTTAACCACAATATCAGGGCTCTCCTGAATAGTACTTCAACAGGCAGAAGGATTTAGCTCAATATATGGCAGGGAATAACTCCAAGAACATAATTCCTCAATATTCAACTGAGCTATAAACTTCTTGAAATGGCGATGTACCAGTAATTTTGGTTTCCAAAGCAAGGCTTCGTCCAAGAGAACCGTAGCCTTGTCACAGTTGATCCAGAGAGCTGTGTTGGCTGGAGTCAGGGCTTTATGCTTTGGGATTTGGTAGGGTCACCTATGGCAAACAGGTCAAAGGGTAGAGGACAGACACAGTAGTCAATCGGTCCTCCAGGTTTGGTGGTTCAACTCAGGGCTAACAACCCTAATCGGTTAAAAAAAATGTTACAGAACCAGCAATGAAAAATCTTTCTATATCTGAGTGTGATGGTGTTCCTGAGTCTTCACCCGTGACTTGCATGTCTGATCGTAGAGAAATCTGTGAGGAAGCTACAGACACAATAATGTAAGCCCTGAACACTGCCAGAGATGGAGAATCTTTATTGCTGCCCTAAATGCCAGCGGCATAATGGGAAGTAATTTTTAAATAGGCAAGAATTGTCCCATGGAACCAAGCCATTAGTTATTAAATTATTTGATATGTTGTTCCTAATGAGTGTACAATTTAACATTGACCCCAGCAGCTAGAATGTAGTTTCATCTTCAGGAATTAATTATGGATTATATATTTTTTTTAAAAAAGGTTGACAAAGCCATTGTATTGTTGTGTACAAGTCTGCATTTGCTTTAATTGTAATATGGTAAGAGTACTGGTTATGCCAAGCATTGTAAAACATGATGGATATGAAACGTATTAGCATTCATTGAAGTGAAATAACATTTCAAATCAACTTTCCTTATTATCATTCAACCTCAGAACAGTTGTTTTCATTAGAATGTCTGATCGTGTTAAGT
Organism: Hypanus sabinus; assembly: GCF_030144855.1. NCBI lineage: Eukaryota > Metazoa > Chordata > Chondrichthyes > Myliobatiformes > Dasyatidae > Hypanus > Hypanus sabinus. Next base: position 101,321,939 of record NC_082708.1, on the reverse strand, counting down.
ATAGCGGGATCAGAGTCAACCTGAATCATTCAAGCACTAATTTTAGTATAACATTTCAATTGAGTTAGTAGACTGTGCGGTAAATTCCAATATTTTAAGACTAGTATCAAGAACTATATGAAGAAATGTTTCAAGCTTAAAGACATGAACATTCTATTTTAATATTTTCTCAACTGAGTGCCCTGTGAAAACTTTCTCAAAATAAAGCTGAGACTGCAAAAGATGAAATTCATTACACATTATTTTCACAGACTCATTTGAAGTAGAACATCAAATTAACTAAACCGATGATGACCAGGACAAAACACTGTAGAGAAGAGGAGAATTTCCTGAATAAGGACAAGGCCCTAGTCAATCAAACAAGCATTTTGTACAGCTTGTAAATTATTTTCTCAGGGTCACACGTTCACTGTTTAGCAGATTTTCAGTTATTTATGGAACACACAAGTGGTTCAATTGTTCAGATTAACAGGAACCCATAACATCTATTGAAGGTCAGAGCAAAGTGTAGCATGTAGCTTCATTGTCCAAACATTGGTCAACTGAACAACTACTTAGAACACATTATTACAACGGCTTCACTTGATTTATATCTCATCAGGTTTATTCACAGCAAATGTTAAAAGAGGTAGAAGCAGTAAATTTTAACCTACATTTGAGCTTGCATTAGATTCTTGAATTCGAAGTTCACTACTAAAATTAGCTGTAGTGCAGCAGTTTGCTACAGATGTATCTTGTTTTTGACACAGAAAGAACACAGTTGGTAGATTGTTTCATTACCAACCTTAAGAATATTGGCACAAAAGCAGGTTCATGTTCACTGGGTATATTCCAAGAGTGAAAGTGATACAGTGTTGAAAAGATAACAAAAGAGCTGAGTATAAAATTAAACTGTAAGTTATAGTACATGGTCCTAATGGTGCCTTCAGTATTGTTAAAAATGTAATGGCACTCAGAGGAGCAATTGTAAAACAAAATTAAAACTAGGACATGCAAGAGTAAAGTTTTAAGGAAGAAATTCCAGGGGTGGGGAGGTGGGGGCAACAAGCTCAGGTGCGGAATTACAGAATTGAAGACAATGGTAGCTGACAGACAGCATGACTGCCAATGATAATGAAAAATTTCCAGGCTACATATTAAAGAATTGCAGGACTAGAGGAAGTTGTAAAAACAGGGAAAACCAAGACCATTGACAAATATTGAAAACTAAACTGGAAGAAGATTTTTAACATTCTTTAACAAGGGTTAAATGCTAATTGAATTGTAAATGGAGAGAGTAAGAGATAATGCAACGTGAATGTGCAGCTAACAGATCAAACTTGCAGAAGGATAATTTTTCCAAAATTAACATTTCGTTCATACCCTTTCTCGTAGGGATTGCTTCTTGGGTTTATAAATGAGTTTTGCAATGTTTCTAATTCTACCCAAATCAATGAAGTTAAATCTGAAACTAAGATATTGGAGTAGTAAGAAATTTTGCAGAACACACCTCAAATAAACCACTAAGTATCAATGAGTTCATTAAGTATCATTCAAATACTATAATAGTACAAATAAATATGCACAGAGCACCTGCATTTGAACAGTTTTTGTGAAACTATGAATAAGTACATTGAAACTGAGACAAAATTAACCTAAAGACAATGATTCAAAATAATGATGAAGGAATTGGAATGGAGATAAACATTTTCAAGCATAGAGCATGTTCCAGAAGACTCTAACTAAAAAGGTGGAGGAAGCAGATAAAATATAACTTTGAATACAACAGCAATTTGTATTTATAAACCTTTCAAATAGCAAAACTGCTTGATACCATTTCACAACAGAGCAATTAAACAAAATTTGACACAATGCCACAGAGGAAGATCAAGGCACAGATCAAAAGCTTGGGTAGAGAGATAGGAGTGCTCTAATACAACTGCTCCATGCATCACTGGCACCAGCTTACCCACCATCAAGGACACATATACAGAAAGCTGCCAGAAAATGGCCAGCAATATCATGAAGGATATAGCTTTATGGACTACTTGTCCCACCCCTGTCAGAGAAGAGGCTACACAACATCTACACCAGGACCGCCAGACTCAAAAACATTTACTTCCGCCAAGCCATCAGGTGATCAACACGTTCACCTATTAACCCACCCCACCTCTACAGGCTGCATAAGCCCCACTGCTCCCTAGAAAAGCTCCTTTTCTCGCCTGTTAATTTCCTCCTCTCAGAGTCACCTTGTGTTCAGAACGTCACTTCATGTACATGCAATCAGTTTGTATAAGCTAATCTTATTTATATATGGCCATTCTCACCAATTGTACGGCCTATTTTATAGAATTGCATTTATATTTATTTTTATTGTGAATTTTTATGTTTATTTTATGCCGCATCAGATCTGGAATAACAATCATTTTGTTCTTTGCACTTGTGTACTGAAAAATGACAATAAACAATCTTGAATCTTAAGAGGTTGATAGCAGTTTGGGGAGGAAAATTAAGATAGAATCAGAAATGATTGACTGAAATACTTGAAAGCTGCATTTAGATATCTTTGGCCTTCTTGGGTTGGAGGGGTTTATATATAGAAAGTAACGACGGAAAAACATTGTAGAGTTATGGAAAAGATCAACAGATGGGAGAATAAGGTCTTTTTGCAAAGGTGTTTTTTTATTATTAATTTTTTAGAAAATTACAAAGAATAAATGTAATGATAAAATAGTACAAAAGAGAAAAAATAATATTAACCCTCCCCCCCCCCTTAACCTTTATCTAAAGAAAGAAAGAAGAGAAAGATTGCCTGGATATCGGAGGATCCCCACATGCTCCATGGAGTTCAAAATAATTTTAATTTTTATTTTTAATTTTCCCCAATTACTATATAAACAAAGGTATTTTAGACTGATGAATGACATCCTTGTGTTCTCTGGAATATAGAATCTAGTCTGAAGTAAAAACAGATAAGTGGGAGTTTTTGGAATTTGTAATGCAAAAGAGCATTTAATTCTAACAGTACTGCTGGTGCAAAAGGTCACAACTAGTAGCGGTTTAATAAAAGGCAATTTGAGTATTGTCAATAAATTATTTATCATAGAAAGGAGAATGCATTTAAAACTGTAACTGGTTCATTGGCTTCAACTGATGATCTTGCAAGACTCCTAAATGACATTCCTTAAATGTTAGGAAATTCTGCATCATTTGTTACTATATTTCTAAGAAATGTTAGCTTACTTGCAAATAGACTCTGCATATTTATTGTACTGATACTACATGAAGTGTGTTTCATTAGCTTATGTAATTATGGAAGATACTGTGTAGTAAAAAGGTATGCAGTGAAGTATTTAAGTGAACAGTTTGTCTCTGATTTAATAATCCTTCACTGTCCTTACTTTGTTTCCTCATAGTGCAAACTGGAATATCAAGCTTGTGTTTCAGGGAAGCAGATATCAGTCAAATGTGAAGGACAATGCCCTTGTTTAACAGATAAATTGACAATCGAAGGAATAATTCAACCCAAAGGTAGGTCGTAGAAGTTTTATTTCTTTACGTGTTTATGCTTCAAAGCATTGATTTCTCCAGTGGATAATGCATTTTCTCCTATATGTTGTAAATAGAGCATATATGTTAAATTACGCGTTGAAATAGTAGCTTTAGAACATTTCTTCAGTTACTTTGATTCGGAATTATTCCTGTTCCAGTACTGCAGAACTAACATCCTAGATTGTAGAGTTCTGAAAGAGTCAACAGTGAAAGAGAGAGCTAAATGCTTGTCAGAGGCATGGTGGAGTAGTGATTAGTACGATGGTATTATAGTGACAGCAACCTGAGTTCAATTCCACCACTGTCTTAAGGGGTTTCTATGTTTTCCCCATGAACGCTTGGGTTTCCTCCGGGTGCTCTGGTTTCCTCACGCATTCCAAAGGTGTACAGCTTAGTAGACTAGTTGGTCACATGGAGGTAATTAGGTGCCATGACTCATTGGTCAAGAACTACCTGTAGGCTGTACCTCTAACTGCAATAAAATAAAAAATAAATGGGAAATTCCAAAATGACCAAGTCTGATAAATTTCTGAACTCTTAAGAAAAAGTCCAAAATTTATTATTAGGAATGTGCTAGCAGGGTATTTCAAGATGGCAGGAAAATTGTGCCTGACAAATCTAAAGGATGCAATTAACAGAATAATTAAAGGATACCAATGAATAAGTATATTGGAATGTTCACGGCTATTTGTTCAGGTCCCGCATAAAAAATAAAGGCTTGTGGGATTGGGGGTAAATAATTAACATGGACAGGAATGGGAGACAGAGTAGTGTTGTGTCACCAGGCTTCTAGCTATTTAAATCTATATTAATGACTTGGCGGAAAAGAGAAACAATATGTTTGATAATAATATGAAACTAGATAGCAATGTGAAATGGATGCAAAAACTCTGCAAAGGAATTGAGAAAGAGTAGGAAATCTTGCTAAAATTATATATGACTTTAATAAGAGCCAATATAGAGTACTGCAGGTGGATTTATGGGAAGATATATTTGCCAAGGAGCTTTTGATCAGATTAGAGAGGAGGAGGTTGAGTAAGATTTTCTTGTACTGTTCTGAGCTTAGAAAGTAAGATTCTAAGTGAGGGGTAAGTGTGAGGAATGCATTTTTTAAGCTAGAGAGCCGGGAGCTTAGGATAATCATTTCTGTGTAACGGCTGTTCAAGACTGAGATGAGAAAATCCTTCACTCAGCAAGTAGTTGGTCTTCACAATTCTCTGTGTGTGAATGCCCAATCATTCACGACCAAGGCTGTTAAAATTCCGGACACTTAAAAGTAGGGAAATAGGAATCAGATGCAAAATAGACTTGAGCTACAAGATTAACCATAATTTAATTGAATTATGGAGGAAAAAAATCTCAAAATATCTGTTCCTACATCCTCAAACAATCTTGAAATAGTTCTTGTCGTTTACATTGAAATTTAACAAATGGAATTTTTTAAAAATTCATAACAGCCTGAAAATCAATTAAAGTCTCTTACAGAATTTCTGCACAAATTATTTTAAGCTTTTTATGTAGTAATGGGCAATTTTCAGGGCGGTACTTCCTGTTGGGAGCTGCATTGATAGCAGTTTATTCTCACAGAATCTTAATCTAATAAATCTATCAGCAGAAACCTAAGGTAGTGTACTTGTGTTGTCTGCAGGAACTGTTTCCCACTGAAGGCAATGGATTGCAGAATCGGTCGTCCATTTGACAGGCAGTGTTAGATTTAGATGTAACTGACCCAGGTGTTAGCCTTTTCTCATCAATTAGATCCAGACAAAAGTAAAGTCATTGGGTAAATGGGAACATCTAATACATACTTGAGGATTCCCTACTTAATATCAGAGTCTTCAATAAAAGCGGCATTTATGGATATGATTGATACTTTTCTCAATTCTTTCTTAATGAATCCAATTATTTCATGTCACTTCACATTTTTATGTTATGATTCTTTAAGTGACAAAAGTATATAGACATTTATTGTAGATATAAAATTCTGTGGGGGGAATATTCCTTGAATCTTATGGTATCACTCTTGAGCATATTTATTTGTTCTCCGTTTGATAATAATTAACAGCGTTACTGTACAAAATGGCACTTCCAGCATTGTGTCAGAGATCAGAATCAAAAACTGTTGTCTCTTTAGTACTGTATATATTAGCAATAGAAGTCATACCTTGTGTGAAAAATTCTGTATATAAGCTTGCCACTTTGATTTTCAGTTGCAATACATTGACAGGAATTCTGTTTGACAGCTTCTCAAAGAGGCAGTGTAGTAATTCAAGACCTTATTTAGTTCCCAAAATTAGTCAACATTAGTGAATGATATTATTGTGTCTCTAGTTGCAGATTGATTATGGAATCACTACAAGCAACCTTTACAAAAAAACAGGCAATGTATGAGGGTGTAAAGAATAGTTGAAATTCACAGTGTTCCAGTATACTCCCGTGGTAACTGATTAGAATGCTCTGCTGAAGCCAGAAAATTGGATAAATAATTAAACTGAAAATGACAATAACAGCAAAGTAGAGCTCATGTGTCTTCTTTGAATCCTTGTAATAGTGTCAAAACTACAACTAGGAATCTACATCTAAAAATGTGCATTTGTGAACTCTCAAAATTATAAGGCTTCTCCTCTTCCTCCACCATGCTAGCCTGGTTTGAGCTACGGAATTATTCTGCCCCTATGTAAAGTCACTAGTTGTCTGTCATAGTGGAGTAGTAGGTATCCATCGATCCCAGGGGATGATGGGTTTGTGCATCTGGCGGACTGTGTCCTCTCCAGGGTGCAAGCCTGGGCGGGAAGATTTGAAGGACTGGCTGTTGCCCATGCAGCGGATTCACCCTCTCTGTGTCGCTGATGTAGTCCAAGGGAAGGGCAAGCGCTGATACAGCTTGGCAGCAGTGTCGTCGCAGATGTTGCCAAAGTGAAGATGTACCGTAAATTCCGGACTATAAGCCGCTACTTTTTTCCCACACTTTGAACACTGCGGCCTATACTACAGTGCGGCTAATGCATGTTTTTTTTTCATGCCATCAAAAACATTTTGCCTCCTAACAGTAGACCAATAAAATTGATGAGTAGTTCACAGAGGTCCAATGAAATTGTACGATAAATCAAGCACACTTTCACAATTAAATTATTGTAAATCAGTCATTTGTACTCACCCTCATCAACATGGAAAACACTCGAAGAAAAGCATATGATGCAGCTTTGAAGTTAAAGGCGATCAATCTGGCGGTTGAAGAAGGAAATCGAGCTGCTGCACATAATCTTGGCATAAATGAATCGATGTTGAGACGGTGGAGACGCCAGCGTGAAGAACTGAGTCAATGCAAAAAGACGACAAAAGCTTTCAGAGGTAATCATAGCAGATGGTCCGAACTTGAAAACTTTCTTGAAGACTGGGTTAACACACAGAGAGCAGGCGGCCGCGGTGTTTCCACCGTGCAGATCAGACTGAAGGCTAAAGCAATCGCCACCAAAATGAAAATCGAAGATTTTAGAGGTGGGCCATCGTGGTGTTTTAGATTTATGAGACGAAAAGGTCTGTCCGACAGGGTACGCACGACTCTGTGTCAGCAGCTCCCTCCCGACCACGAGGAAAAGCTTGCTAACTTCCGCACATTCACTCAAACAAAGATTGCGGAGAATCCCATCGGGCCAGATGATATCATAAATATGGATGAAGTACCTTTGACGTTTGACCTGCCTCTCAGTTGGACTTTTTTAATAAAAAAGGTGCCTCGTCCATTACACTGAAAACAAGTGGCCATGAGAGAACGCATTTTACTTGTGTTCTGAGCTGCACAGCATCCGGACTAAAGCTTCCACCGATGGTGATTTTTTAAGCGGCTGACGATGAAAGTTCAGTGAAAGCTGCCATCTAGAGTACAAACTCAATTCCAGCTGTGATTCCTGGGGGCACCACGAAGTATTTGCAGCCACTGGACATCAGCGTGAACCGGGCATTTAAAGTGGCGCTGCGCGTTGAGTGGGAGGCTTGGATGACGAGCGGCGAGAAATCCTTTACCAAAACAGGATGCATGCAAAGAGCATCTTTAACTCAAGTCTGCCAGTGGATCCTAAATGCGTGGAGCGGTGTCACAACTTCCACCATCACCAGCGGGTTTCAAAAGGCTGGACTGCTGCGTGATGAAGAGGACCGCGTGCGCTCAAGTGAGAGTGACAACGAAGAGACTGAAGTGAATGACGAGATCCTGAGGTTATTCAATTCGGACACTGAAGGACTTTGATGGTTTTAGTGTGCAGGAGGAAGATGAAGAAGGTGATCAATAACTTTTCCTGGTAGGCTGCAGTATATATATTTTTTTTACCAGTCGTTAGGAGATATTGGAATGTTCGTGCACTGTTCAGTAAAAAAAGTATACGCAACGTAATTTGTGTGTTACCGATACGTATGTATATTTAAAAGTAGCTGTGTTACAGGCACTGTTAGAAAAAAAACATTTGCAATATATATTTGTTTATGTTACCATACGGATTTAATTAAAAGTTAAAAAATCCTCACGTGTAATATCTTTCTGTGTAAATATCTCATATTACAACGTGGGACACCTGCGGCTTAAAATCCAGTGCGGCTTGTACAAGTACAAAATTGATTTTCTTTCTAAAGTTAGAGCGTGCGGCTTTTAATCAGGTGCGCTCTGTAGTCCGGAATCTACGGTAAACAACATCAAATTGCCTTAGAGACCCCGGTTCTGGATTTCTTCCTCGGCGTTTACTCCTGAAGCATTCCCCATGGGTTGGGTATGGCCAAAAGGCAGTGGAGGTTTAAAATCAGAGTCTGATATATCAGAGCTGAATTTAAAACTCTGAAGTTCTATGGAGCCAAATTTCAGAAATGTGCCTCAACATTGCATTTGTTACTGCATTACACCTTTGGTGCATAAAACAAAGGATGGGTTTATGCTTCATAATATTTAAATGTGAGATTCTAGATCTGATTCAAGATTGTTTAATGCAATTTCCTGTACACGAGTTTAAGGGTGAACAAAATGGTTGTTACTCTGGGTCCACTCCAGCACAAAGAAAAAAACCACAAAAAGATAAAAATACTAATATTATTAATTAAAAAATAACTATAAATATGTAAGATAGCTTCTGTACATTGTATGTCCATTGCGAGATGTTAGGAACAGGAGTGTCTGTACATAAGGTGACTGACAGGAAATGATAAAGTCATGGTGGCTGGGAGTGTGGAGGGATGGGTTAGTGGGTGGACGTGTTGATTAGTCTTGCTGCTTGGGGAAAGTAACCGTTTTTGAGTCTGGTAGTCGTGGCATAAATGCTACGTAGCCTCCTCTGTGATCAAAGTGGGCCAAACAGTCCATTAGCAGGATATGAAGGAAACGGGCCCTTTTTTGGCACCTTTCTGTATGTATGTCCTTGGATGGTGGGTAGGTTGGTGCCAGTGATGCACTGGGCAGTTCCGACTACTCATTGTAGACCCTTTCTGTCCGCCACAGTGCAGTTTCCATACCAAGCAATGATACGGTTGGTTAAGAAGCTTTGGCCAATGCATCTGTAGAATGATGTGATTGTTGGATGCACATACTCCAGCTCTCATTAGCCTCCTCAGAAAGTAGAAGCGTTGGTGAACTTTGCTGACTACACAGGACCATGAGAAATTGTGTGAGATAAGTACTCGTAGGTGTCTGAAACTGCTTGCAGTTTCTTCTATTGTGCCACTGATGTAATGAGAGGTGTGTGTTCTCCTTGTCAGTGCCTTCATGTGCCAATGCATTTAGTTGGATAGTTCATGGTCAAGGATTTGGAAGTGCTTCTGCATACCTTTTGGTATTTTTCAGTGGTTCAGTATTGGGAAGTATTGAAGTTCAAATGGTGGTGTATGCCTTTGTACATAAAACACTGAAAGTCAATATCTAGTGCAGCAAGTTGTTAGGAAGACGAATGGTATTTTCATTCTTTTTTCAAGAGTGTTTGAGTACAAGGGTAAAGATGTACAAGGGTTGCAGTTTTATAGGTCTTTAGTAAGACCATTGCTGGAAGCAATGTCTACAGTTTACCTCAAAAGGGTGAAAAAAGGACATGATTGCATTGGGGAGACTGCACTGAAAATCTACTCGGCTGCTTCCCATGATAGTCAGTGTATCATTAGTAAAGAGATGTGTAGGCTGGACCTCAGTTCTTTAGGGTTGGTAATAATGAAAACGTGATATTGTGGAAATGTACCGAAAAAATTAGAGAGTTCAGTGAAATAGCTAAGGAGAGAGTGCTGCCCCTAGCTGAGGAGTCTTAAAGTAGGGGTTATGGTCTCAAAATTAGAGTAGTTAGAAATGAAAAGAAAAATGTCTTCATTCAGAGGGAGGCTCATTATTCTGGACAGTTGTGGAGGCATGGTTATTGATTGCATACAAAACTAAGATCAATAGGTTTGACCTGGCAGATTGAATGACAGATAACAAATGGAAAATATATACACAGGAAATGCAAAAGCATCATAAACAGTCCACAAAATGTGCACTGCTGCAGCTATTAGCTATGGCTTCGTCAATTAGCTGCCTGTCAGAATTTTTGGGTTAAAGTCCTATTCCAGAGATTTACACAAAAAGCAATTCACGATGCTACTGCACTCTGAGGTGTTGTTTTTTTAGCTAACAGGTCAAACTGAGACTTCTAGATGGAGGTAATAGATTATTACTTTGAGAAAGAGTAGTAGACATCCCTAGTGACTGCTAAATTTGTATCTCCCATTGACATCATAAAGTAATTATCTTATCATTGCTGTTTAAAAGACTATGCTCTGTACAATAGACCAGGGAATCATAGAGTCATTCATTACTGAAGCAGTGCCTTTTGCCTGCTGAGACCACGCCGACCAGCAAATGCTAATTAACACACACACAGTGCTGGAGGAACTCAGCAGGCCAGACAGCATCTATGGAAAAGATTACTGTCGACATTTTGGGCCAAGACCTCCTGAAGGGTCTCAGTCCGAAATGTCAAATGTGCTCTTCTCCATAGATGCTGCATAGCCTACTGATTTCCTCCAGCATTTTGTGTGTGTTGTTTGGATTTTCAGCACTTGCAGATTTTCTCTTATTTGTGACCAAATAACAATCTTTATTCTCCCTACATTCCAGTAGCTCCACCCAGATTCTAACATTCTAGGGAAAATTTACATTGACCAATTAATCTACAAGTTTAGGTGCAAACTGTCCCATTTGTACAGGTCGGAGCTACCTTGGAAGAGAGCCTAATCATCCATAAATCTGAAGCACTCCCTTCTGCATCATCTCCTTAGCCATATGTTAAGCAGTATTATTCAAAGTACATTTATTTTCAAATGCGATATACAACTTCTTATCTTCCTATTTCTAACACAGCGTGGGTAGCAATCCTGAGATCACCATCCTGGAGGGCCTGTCCTTTAACTTGGCACCTTGTTGTTCCCTTTTGCACCTTGTGATACACCGGGCAACAACCTTGCCATTTCTTTAGCATTTTTGTCTGTTTTTTATGAGGCCAACTTGTTAGCTTAACACTCAACCCAGCCCAGTGGAAAGCATGCAAGGAGCTGACTGGATTCAAACCCAGGACTCCTCACCTTGAAGTCCAGTGCAATTGACACTACACCACCGGCTGGCTAATTTGGCACGTTGACCTCCGTGAGCTCACTTTGCAGGATGTTGTCACCGTTCCTGCCTATGTCATTAGTACTGACATGGACCATGACCTCCAGCTGCTCACAGTCCCTCTTAACGATGCTAGGAACTGGATCCAAGATGTCTCTGAAACTGGCACCTGGGAGGCAACACGGCATCTGGGAATCTCATTCTTATACACAGAACCTCCAATTGGTTCCCCTAACCAATTAATCCCCTATTACTACTGCTCATCTCTTCCCCCGGCTGAATTATAGAGCTAGACTCAGTGCCAGAGAACTGACTGCCGTGGTTTCCTCTGGTAGATTGCCATCTATAGTGTACAAAATAATATGCTTGTTATTGTGGGGAATATCCACAGGGGGACCCTATACTGGCTGTCCATTCCCTTCCCTTTCCTGTGTCCTGAACCTTAGGTATAACTAGCTTCCTGTATCTCCTGCCAGTCAAACACTCCATTTCACAAATATGTTGAAGGTCCTCCAGTTCCCGAGTGTGGTCTCTAAAAAGATGCAGCTGAAAGCACTTAGTTCATATGCTGTCATCAGGGAAATTGGAAGGAACATTGTCTTCCCACATCCTGCCAGGGGAGCACTCCACTATCCTGAGTGTCACTCCTACTGCTCTAACTATGCAATAAGACAGAAACTTAGCTTAACCAGTGCCTCTTCTTGCAAAAGCCCTTTGAACCAAAGCCTCAGCCCCCCACACTAACACTGACCCATGCACCCTATGGCATAATAATAATTACTTTATTGATCCCGAATGGGGAATTATTTTGTTACAGCAGCAACGTTTAAAAACACACTTAGCAATAGTAATTAATAATAATAAATATAATATTAACTAATAGTAATGTACAGAATAATAATATACACAATAATAATTTACCAATGTGCAATGCTCTGCAATAATAGTGCATGAAATAATAAAACAGACTATTGTACTGTGAAAACACGAGGAAATCTGCAGATGCTGGAAATTCAAACAACAACACACACAAAATGCTGGTAGAACACAGCAGGCTAGGCAGCATCTATAGGGAGATTCCACGTCCCATTCCCATTCTGATAAGTCTATCCATGGCCTTCTGTATTGTCAAAATGAATCCAAACTCAGGTTGGAGGAACAACACCTTATATACTGGCTGGGTAGCCTCCAACCTGATGGCATGAACATTGACTACTCTAACTTCCGTTAATGCCCCTCCTCCCCTTCTTACCCCATCCCTGACATATTTAGTTGTTTACCTGTTCTCCATCTCCCTCTGGTGCTGCCCCCCCCCTCTTTTCTTTCTCCAGAGGCCTCCCGTCCCATGATCCTTTTCCTTCTCCAGCTCTGTATCACTTTTGCCAATCACCTTTCCAGCTCTTAGCTTCATCCTACCCCCTCCGGTCTACTCCTATCATTTTGCATTTCCCCCTCCCCCCTCTACTTTCAAATCTCTTACTATCTTTCCTTTCGGTTAGTCCTGACGAAGGGTCTCGGCCCAAAACGTCGACATTGCTTCTCCCTATTGTACTGTGATGTGTGTTCTCCTGATGCACAGAGATGAACTGTTGTATATGCTTATTGCATATGTAAGGGAAGATGGTGCCAAGTGCCAAATAAAGCAAATGATTTCAAGCTTCACACAGAGTCCTGACAGGTCTTGCTCACTTGTTAAATCTGACACTTACCACAAGGTACAGCTCACATGATCTGAAGCTCTGATAGAAGTCCCGACGAGCCTTGCTCTCTTTCTAAGTCTAGGGCTTACTCACCATGCATAATCTAAAGCTCTGCAATTGTGCATTTAAAATGAGTAATTGGATTTAGTTGCACTTGCCTACTATACTATATGAGTAAAATAGAAAGAGTAAATAAATTTGATGTGTTTATTTTATAGATTGTGAACTGGGCCAGTTTCTTGTGAAGTGTAATCATTAGGCCTAAAGTTAGCTCAGTAATACATATTATCCAAGGAACTCCCAAAGAGTGGGTTATTGAATGTGATTTGTCCTTACTTCTGTATGTTAATTGTGAAGTGTTACTGAAAAAGTGTTTAGTGCTTTCTTGGTTTGTATAATGAATAAACTCTTCTCAGGCTTCATGCAGGTACGGGTATTGGTTTTTAACTGACGTTTCGATGACAAACTCTGCCATCTTTATCAGAGATAATGCTTAGATATGTCTAGTCCAGTGGTATATTTACCCCCTCGTCCACCCCACCATCCTGCTTGGTTTGTCCTCATCCAATCAGTTTTCCACTGACCCACCTTGTTAACAGTTGATTTCCAGTTCTTCTTTAGACTGAGATTTTCCTCTTTGTTAGAGTTCTTTTCCTCTGGTTTTATTTCACTGGCTTCCTTCACCAGGCAGTCCCAAAAGCCAGTGGCGTTGCACCGTACTTTTTGTGCCATAGAAGTCATTCCTATGGCCATTGCAAATGCAATGTTCCGCTACTGCCAGTTTCTCTGGGTAACCCAAATAGATACACCTCCTGTGCTCTTTGATGCAGATTTCCACCATGTGTTCTGTCTGGCTGATATACGCTGCTCCGCATTCACAGAGAATCTTGTAAACGCCAGCCATCCTGAGATCCTTATATCGACATGCTTCCTCTATTAGGGGAACTACTGTGAACAAACGGACGGAGTGGCCATGGGATCACCTTTGTCACCAGCTATTGCTAATTTCTATATGGAGGACATTGAGGCGAGGGCTCTGAGTTCAACATCTTACGCCCAATTGCTTCTTCAGATGGCAATGACACCTTCGTAGTGTGGCCTCATGGAGTCCAGGCTCTCCAACAGTTCCATGACCATCTGAACAGTAAACATCCAAATGTTCAATTTACGTTGGAGATGGGGATGAATGATTGCCTCCCGGTCCTGGATATTCTCATATGATGGAAACCTGACGGTAGCCTCAGATGTGGCGTCTATTGGAAACCCACTCACACGGACTTGTATCTCAACAACAGCAGCCACCATCAGACCTCCCAACACAGACTGGTCTGTTCTACTTTGATTAACCATGAGGAAACTATTTTGATCCTGGAAAGTCTCCATAAAGAAATAGGGTGATTACATACAACATTCCTAAAGATTGGCCGCAAAATGAACAGCAGGAAACCCATCAGCAAGGAGGAGTTTGTCCCTACCGGCTGTCTTCCCAATATTTCCATGGTCTCTGGAAGGATCATCAGGATTCTGAAGAAATACCAGATTAATACCATCCACAAACCCATAACGCAGCTCAAATTGCAGCTTATGCAGGTCAAAGGTGACCATGGATTCAGAACAGCTGGCACTTACAGGCTTCCCTGTGAATGTGGAGCTGCATATATCAGCCAGACGAGACACATGGTGGAAACCCGCATCAAAGGGCATTGGATGTGTATCCATTTGGGTTACCCAGAGAAATCAGCACTAACAGAACACATAGGATTGACTTCAACAGCACAAAACTACTGTGCCGCACTAATGGCTTTTGGGACCACCTGGTGAAGGAAGCCATTGAAATAAAACTTTGGAAAATAATTTTAACAAAGACGAAGGTCTTGTTGTAAATAAGAACTGGAATTTGATTGTAAACAAGGTAGGACAGTGAGGATCATCCAATCAGGAGGGAGGGATAATGGGGGTATAAATACCACTGGACTGGACATGCCCAGCACCGTACCTGATGAATATATTAGAGTTTGTCAACAAAATCTATGCCTGTACTCGGCTGGAAGCCCAAGAAGAGTTTATTTGTGAAGCATTGCTGTTTTTATCATTATTACTGACACCAGATGCTCTCTGAGTATTATTGAGATAGGAGCAGTTAAGATAGTGAAGACAGGATAGAATAAAACCAGGGTTAAAATTGGGGAAATGTGAAGAATATGTACTTTGGAGTGGGATGAGCCAAACAAGTGAGTTGCAAAATGTAGAATGATCACTGCTTATAAACTGGATAATAAGGCAAGAAAATATTTTCTCAAACAAATTCAGCTAAACTTGGAGGAACATTTTGCTGTAAGCTCCAGTTCTAATAAATTCGTGCCAACCTTTCAGCACAGTGGTTAATAAAATCTCACGGGCCCTTAGTCATTTTGAAAACTTCCTCTTTGTGAACAGTGAACAGGGTAATTTCATATGTTGTGAAATTCATCTGAGCTTCATTACATGTTAGTGAAATAAGTTGAGTCATTTTTCACAGACTTTAGGAATAGCATTACATTTTAATTAATCATAGAAAAAAATCAGGTCACTTGATCTTGGTGTAAGTAGATAATATTTCCTTGCTTTAGCTTCCCCTTCCCCATTTTATTAGTGCCAACATACTGATAATTGCTATAATGTTTACTTTTGCCTTTTGTTGTTCAACATCTTCTTTAAAGGAAAACTCACTTGGTATGGGTGTTAAATTGAAAGATAAATAAGGAATATAAGCTAAACATTATGTTAAATTAAGGAGAAAAACTAAAGTTTTGAGAAATATAAACCTGCAACTTCAGCTGTGTGTGAAATTGCACATGAAGGAATCTCTATGACAGATTATCAGTACTAGCAACCCTAGTGATCTAATCTGCTGAGAGAAAAAGGTAAAAAAAAATTACTTTGTTAGAAGGTCAAAGCCATGAGTCTGGTGAACTGTAGAAATTATCTTAACATCACTACTAGCTTTAGTAAATATCATACATTTTACAGGACTACATACAGAGTGGAGCTTTAACAAAATAAAAGGCTTATATTCTTCTTGCAAAATTTTTGTATTGGAGATCAGGAATAGGCAACACGCATACAAATTAGAAATGTGAGTGAAGAATTTATAATAAAATATTTAGGGTCAAATTTATTCTTTCAAAAAAAAAGACCGCACTGTTGCAGCTCCTAACAGAGCCCTTGGATTGGTGTGGAGGATCAGTTTGCACCTGCTCTCCTTAAACAGACTTGTTGCAAGGAGACAAATGCTTGCTTGAAAGCCTAATTGCAAGTTTGGTGTGGCCTCACAAGACTAGCACATAATCCTGTTACCAGTGGTGAAGTGTAAATATTTAGCTAAGAGACCTTTCAAATCACAGTTTGCAGATAGATGCTTCTAACTCAAAGGTTTTGTAGCAGCAATCAATCTCAATTTTGACAGTTTATTTTCTGTAACTTGGGTGTAAGTATTGTAGCCTGGGAACATCATCAGGAACGTTGCTTGTGGGCTGAGTACAGGAGCGTTCTACCTCCTTCAAGGAGTATCCCAGAATAATGCAGATATGTGGTCACCCCAAGGTATAAGATCTTTTGATCAGTAGTGAGGTGTAGTTTATCCCTAAGTCCTGTCGCCCAGATAACTTTCTTAACTGACCAAAAACTTGTTAATATTTCTGTAGTTTTTGCTCTCTCAATGGACCTTGACCTTCAGTGATTATCGAGCTAGATGTTTAACCAGGAAATGAACGATGAAACAGAGCGTACAGCAAATGCTGAGCTGTCAGATGGAGAGAGAGAAACAGAATTAACATTTCAGGTTGATAACCTAAGACATCGAATCTGATGAAAAATCATCAACCTAAAACATTAACTTTAATGTTATCTCTATCTGGGCTCATAAATCAGAACAAGCTATAAGTTAACAACTATCAAAATACATCAGTGATGAAATTTTCTTCTGATTTTGTATATCTTTCCCTTTCATAATATATCCAGTTTGACAACCCAGTAAAATACTGGATTTAATTTTACTAGGAGGAGCATGAAAAAGATGTATTTCATTAGTTACTCATATTCTGTGCAACACAACTATTTTTGTTGACCATGTTCCCTGCAATTAAGCTTTTTATTGTTTATTTAATTTTAATTTTTGAACAAGTTATTTAAATTAATTATCTAATATATACTTCCTGTTATTCACATTTTTTTCCATTATTGTGTAACAAATTTCATGACACATGCTGGTGATGTTAAACCTGATTCTGATCTTGATAGACTTTATTACAGCCAAGAGGAATCTCCCACAAGTTTTATTTCTGTCCCTGGTTCAATTTCTCTTAAATATCAACTGCTAAACTTTCATCCCCCAGGCTTTCCTGACTACAATAATATCTCCCTCTGCTATAATCGAGCTCACTGGCACCAGTCTTCCCCAGTACTATAACCACCAACCTCCTGCTAGTTAGTCACCCTGTTCTGATGGTAAATCTTCTCAGACCCGTCACAGCTATCCTGTCTCCATTTTGCCTCATCCACGTCAATCCTGACGGCCAAATTTGCAGGAGTTTGTTCCAGAGATCTCCACCGCAGCCACCTTACGCAGCTTTTTTTTCCCCCCTTCTGGCTGCTGACAACAGCTTAAATAATTTTTGGTTTGTTGATGCCTTAAAATAAAGTCACTACTATACATTCATTCATTTGAAGAGTGGGCCTGAAAGCTGCCAGAGCAACTTCAATTATGCTTTTTCCAGCAGTTAGCTACTATAAACTCAGAAGGTTTTAAGACACTGGGAAGAGAAACAGAGTTAGCGTTCTGCTTGCAGAGGTCATAACGAGATGAGTACCTTAAAATTAAAAAGAATAATATGATAACTACTTCATACAAATCCCAAATAATTTGTAGATAAAACAAACATAATTTCAAAAATGTAACATTTACAATTTCACAGGACCAGAAACTCTACAAGGTAGTAGAATGTTCTTGTGCTCTGTGATAACCTCTTTTAAAACAAAACGCTCAAAGAATTTATGTCCATCTTTAAGTAAATTAGAGTTTATTATTCCAAGTTTACGTGTGGCAAGTACAGAGAGCATGCTGGGCATGTGCAGGGATGTCAAATTGACCTGCAGAAGCCCTTTTGACATCACTTATATTATTCTTCTATGCCTATGATACTCTTGTATTCTGCAATCAACAAACATTGAAACAGGTCATCACAAATCAGGCCATTAGCAGATAATCTGAGTACAGAAGTTGGGATGTAATGTTAAAATTGTACAAAGCATTGGTAAGGCCAAATTTGGAATACTGTGTACAGTTCTGGTCACCGAATTATAGGAAAGATATCAATAAATTAGAGAGAGTGCAGAGACGATTTACTAGGATGTTACCTGGGTTTCAGCACTTAAGTTACAGAGAAGGGTTGAACAAGTTAGGTCTCTATTCATTGGAGCATAGAAGATTGAGGGGGGATTTGATCGAGGTATTTAAAATTTTGAGAGGGATAGATCGAGTTGACGTGAATAGGCTGTTTCCATTGAGAGTAGGGGAGATTCAAACGAGAGGACATGATTTGAGAGTTAGGGGGCAGAAGTTTAAGGGAAACACGAGGGGGTATTTCTTTACTCAGAGAGTGATAGCTGTGTGGAATGAGCTTCCTGTAGAAGTAGTAGAGGCCAGTTCAGTTGTGTCATTTAAGGTCAAATTGGATAGGTATATATGGACAGGAAAGGAGTGGAGGGTTATGGGCTGAGTGCAACTAGGTGGGACTAGGTGAGATTAAGAGTTCGGCACGGACTAGGAGGGCCGAGATGGCCTGTTTCCATGCTGTGATTGTTATATGGTTATCTTTACTTTCTGTTTCCTTTTTGAATTTTGTGTTTATTGATTACCCCACTAATTTTGCATTGGCTACCATTACTACTTCGCACATTGTCTGTGCAAACAAAATTCGTCCTTTAACTAGCCATGTTAGTGACTCAACCCTGTACCTACTCACTATTACTTCCTCCAGTAATCTCAACAATAGTTCTTGAACCCTTCCACCTATCCCCTTTCCTGGCATTTCACCCACAATTATCTGTTCTTCATTCCAGCCCCCAATCTGTTCTCCAAATCACTTTCTGCTCTCTACCTTCCACAATTGCAGAACCTTTGTATTAGTTTAATCTTGCAAGGCAGACAACAACTAGCAGGTTGAGCCTAGAACTCTTGCAGAAAACTGATAGATAACAATTTAACATGCATTTTTAGACTGTTGTTTTCTGGGACACCTACTTCTATAGAAATTTTCATGTCTCTGCCCAATTCTTACCCTCAATTAATGGTTTACTTTTCCCACCAGTAGTTGGAATATGTTAGTAAAATGCTAAACTTTCATGATATTCATTAACTCCTATTTTTTGTATCTGGCAGTACATTTTAAGCATTGTCAGAGCTTGGTAATAAAATGAGTTCAAGATTTGAAGTAGATCTGAATTGTGTATAATAGCATCAAGATTGCTGTATTTAGAATTTTGCTACAGTGTATACCGGTGATGTGTTTTGCAGAATATCTCGCTGGTTCTGTTTGATTACAAAGGTTACATGCAATGACCTTGATAATTTTCAATTGCTTACCCTTCGGGGAAATACATTTGGCAGCAGGATAAAAGGTATTGTCTGTGTTTGCCTGATTAACACTAAGGAAAGTGTGAATAGTGATACACATGATTCAAAACAGTCAAATCAATCTTAAAGTCCAATCTCAAGTTAGGAAGTCAGATTCACCAGAGAGTACAAAAAATCGATTTGCTGTCCTGTTTTTAGAAGCCATATTGTTGTGCACTCCCATTAACAATTGCAGCTGTGTTTTTATTTCCAAAAAACAACCATTTTTTCACTGGGCTATTATTGGGCCTTGCTGTGTACAAATTGGCTGCAGTGATTTTCGGTTGTATCGCTGTGATGTTTTTGCAATGACCTTAGGCTTGAAGGAGGTTACATAAATGCAGGCTCTTTTTTATCTTTCTGTATGCTTACTATCAATGTTCATGTGGTACCTGATTTAACTAATAAGAATTTAAACTTTATTGCATTTTTCATATTAAAATATCTCATGGTTTTTCATCATATCAAAATACATTAAGGAACATGGGCATATGCGATAGGCAGATAACAAAATATGTTTCAAAGTTCGAATCTAGAATAGAAAAATAAAGTAGAGGATCAGAAGGATTTAGGGAGATCGCTAAATCCAGATCCATAAATTGAGGTCTTGGCAGTTGTCTACAATGCTCTAATTCAAGGTAATTTCAGGAGTGTTCAATAGATCTAATTTTGGGGAGAGCCAGGATTCACAATGGATAATATTAATAAGAATTGGCTGTTTCTGAGGACTTCACCTGGGACACTGCACCTGCACTTGTGGGGTCATAGACTGTATCCAGTGTACTTGCTGTGACCTCCTGTATATTGGTGAGACCTGATGTAGATTGGGAGACCACTTCACTGAGCACCTATTCTCCATCAACCAGAAGAAGCGAGATCTCCCAGTGGCCACCCATTTTAATTTCACTTTCCATTCCAGTATGTCTTCCATGGCCTCCTCTGCTGTTGTGATGAGGCCACACTCAGATTAAAGGAACAATGCCTTGTATTCCGTTTGGGTAGCCTCCAACTTGATGGTATAAACATCAATTTCTCAAACTTCCAGTAATACCCTCCCTCTTCACCATTCCCATCCTCTATTCCCTCTCTCACCTTATCTCCTTGCCTGCCCATCGCCTCCCTCTGGTGCTCCACCACCCCACCTTTCTTCTTTCTTCCATGGCCTTCTGTCCTTTCCAGCCCTGTATCTCTTTTACCAAGGAACTTCGCAGCTCTTGACTTCACACATTCCCCCTGCCCCCCCCCCACCAGTTTCACTTATCGCCTGATGGATCTCCCTCCCCTCCCTCCACCTTTTAACTCTACTCCTCATCTTTTTTCTCCATTCCTGCTGAAGGGTCTCGGCTGGAGATGTCGTCTGTACTTTTGTCCATAGATAGTGCCTGGCCTGCTGAGTTCCTCCAGCATTTTGTGTGTATTATTTAGCAAGGACTGGCTCAGCATACCAAATCCAGATTTTCTTCTCATATTCTGATTAAAAAAAAGAAGTCTTGATGTCAGGGACATTATTTTCAACAGTAGGCTTTTTTCCTTGTGAATGTAGAAGACGTTGTCTGCTGGAACTTTTGTCAGATTGCATTGCAAAGTGTTTCAATTCACAGATTAACTCTGAAGACCGTGGACCAATAATAGAAACTTTGTTTTGAAGACTGTCTATTTTTCATCAGCATTTTTTATAATTTTGTAAAAGAGGTTAAGAAGGCATATGGTGTATTGGCATTCACCAACCGTGGGATGGTGTTCAAGAGCCGTGAGGTAATGTTGCAGCTTGCTATACAAGACCTTGGTCAGACCCCACTTGAAGTACTGTGTTTAGTTCTGGTCGCCTCACTACAAGAAGGATGTGGACACTATAGAGAGAGCACAGAGGAGATTTACAAAGATGTTGCCTGGATTGGAGAGCATGAGAATCGGTTGAGTGAACTTAGCCTTTTCTCCTTGGAGTGATGGAGGATCAGAGGTGACCTGATAGAGTTGCATAAGATGATGTGAGACATTGATCATGTGGATAGCCAGAGACACTTTCCCAGGGCTGAAGTGGCTAATGTGAGGGGGCATAGTTTTAAGGTGCTTGGAAATAGGCATAAGGGGGATGTCAGGGGTAAGCTTTTCACACACAGAGTGGTGGGTGTGTGGAATACACTGCCAGTGAAGGTGGTAGAGGAGGATACAGTAGAGTCTTTTAAGAGACTCTTAGGTACATAGAGGTTAGAAAAATAGAGGGCTAAGCAGTTTCTACAGTAGATTATATGGCGGGCACAACATTGAGGGCTGAAGGCCCTGTAATGTGCTGTAGATTACTATGTTCTATGTGTTCTATGAGAACTTATTTTCAGTTTGGAAAGAAAATTATTATAAAAAGTTATAGAACACCATGTCACTTCTTCAAGACGTGCAGCTACTGTTAATAATATAAATTCAAATCCTGCCAATAGCAGAAATCTGAAATAAAAACTAAGAATTGTGCAAATTATTTGCATGCCAGCCTGAATCAGTAGAGAAAAAGCAATCAATACTTCACTCTGATGATCTTGCATCACTGTTCAAAAAGATTTGCTCCAGAATTTTTTGAAAAATTAATAAATTCATGAGGGAAGCGATTCTTCCATTGTAAAGAGTATAAAGATTGTGTTATATTAAAAGAAGTTTGGATCATTATGAAACATAGAAAATTCTAGAAATGTACAGCAGTGTAGTCTGCATCTATGGTGAGATGAACGGAGTTCAATGGCTCAATGGAGATGAACGGCTTAAATGATTATTAGTAGCAAGCAGTCGACCTGAGGACAGAGCAAGTTTTAGGAACCAGCAGTGAAGTATTAAAATGTGATAAAATGCGAAGAGAATTGCAAAGTAAATGAGCATGAAATACATTTTAAAGTTTAAAAGATGTTCAACAATTATGAAAATGACTGAGAAATAAATCTGAATCCCATGGAGGCAATGGCAAGAGAAATTGCTTTTGGGACTGAGTACTAAAAAAATACTTTAGGACTATTTCTAATGCAGAAGGTGCAACAGGAAGGGGAACCGGTGATGGAAGGAACTTAATGCAGGCTGTCAAATAATTAAAGAATAAAATATCAAAACTTTAGATTGACCTGAAGGTAAATCATGTGCCCTAATAACCGGAAATGATATGATTTAAATTTCCATTGTATTCAAATTCCTTCTATTGTTCTGCCTCTCCAGTTTTAATACCTTTGTTCTCTTGTCCAATTCTACTCTCTTGTGCATCCTTTACCCCTCACCATTATTAGCCATGTAGACAAGTGACCCAAGTTAGATCTCCTCAAAGATCTCTGGTATGAACACCTCCTTTCTCATTGATGGCAGGTGTCCAGCACCTAAGCTTTCATTATGCTGGTTAACTAATCAGGATTTGCTGTCTGCATTTTTGCAGACAGCAGATCAAAAAAAAAGTACAGTTTTTTGTTTATTGTAGACATTATTTGAAGTGCTAAATAAGGAATATGCTTTATTTTTGTGTATTGTTATATGCTGTATTAGCTGAAATAGGCTTTAGAAATTAACAGGAGCGTTATTTTTAAATCTTTTCTGAACAATTCATATGACAAAATCAGACTGGAAGAATTGCAAATAAATGTCTTTAGGCCTGATGGTGTACTTAGCAATAACTATGGCCATTGAAAATACAAGTATAGATAAGTTGCCCTATTTGCAGTATTTGTAGAGATTTGTAGAGTATGCAGAAAGACTAATAACTCCTGCTGTATCAGGTGTTTGCCGCTTTTCTCGAAATGGATACCAGTATTTTAAAATCAATTCCTCTGAGTAATAACTCTATAGCTCATCATATTGACAAAATGAATGAAGACATTGAGCAACAACTATGCATAGAACTACAAAAAAACAGAATTTGGGATACAAATGGATGAGTCAACTGTGTGAGGCAACAAGGCATTGCTAATGGCATATTACAGTTTGTCAAAAGTGGAAAAGTTTATGAAGAGATTCAAAACAAGTAGCAACAGAGAATCAATCTATGACAAACTCAAAATGTTACGTTGAGGATAAAAGTATTCTGATTAGGAGAATGATTTATTGTGCAACAGATGGAACACCATATATGACAGGTCGCCATGCTGGTTTAATGGCATTTTTGAAAAGAAGAAATTCCAAGTCTGTTTGCAATCCATTGTGCAATTCATTGTCAACATCTTGTAGCCAAAAACCTCAGCCAGCAACTTTATTCAAGCATGACTTGTACTATATGCTATGAACAAAATTAAAACTCATCCATTAAATAGCAGAATAGTTCACCAGTTATGCCAAGATAGCAACGAAGAGTTTGAGCACCTGCTTCTTCACACTGAAGTATGTTGGCTGACAAAAGCCTGCTCCTTAAAACACTTCTTTAACCTTTTTCATGCTGTGGTTAAGTTTTTGCTCAAAGTGGACAAGAGTTTGAGAAACAAGCTTTACAGAGCCAAAAATAGCATTCACCCACCCCCTGGAAGTTTTCAAGTTTTATTGTTTTACAACATTGAATCACAGTGGATTTAATTTGGCTTTTTTGACACTGATCAACAGAAAAAGACATGTTTGTGCCAAAATAAAAATAAATCTCTACCAAGTGATCTAAAATAATTACAAATATAAAACACAAAATACTTGATTGCATAAGTCTTCACGCCCCTTTAAAATGACACACCAAGTCATCACTGGTGTAGCCAATTGTTTTTAGAAGTCACATATTTAGTTAAACAGAGATCTGTTTTTGAGGACCTGTGCACAGTCAAATCATTTCAATTGATGTAGTTAAAATATACCTGTATCTAGAAGGTCCAACCGCTGGTGAGTCAATATACTGGCAAAAACTAGACCATGAAGACAAAAGAACACTCCAAGCAACTCCACAAAAAGGTTATTTAAAAGCATAAGTAAGGAGATGGATACAAGAATATTTCCAAGTCACTAAATATCGCTTGGAGTACAGTTATGTCAGTCATGAAGAAATGGAAAGAATATGGCACAGCTGTAAATCTGCCGAGAGCAGGCCGTCCTCAAAAACTGAGTGACCGTGGAAGGATGGGGTGAGTGAGGGAGGCCACCAAGAGACCTATGACAACCTTGGAGAAGTTACAATCTTCAGTGGCTGAGATGGGAGAGACATCAACTGTTGCCCAGTTGCTTCACCCATCGCAGCTTTCTGGGAGTGTGGCAAACAGAAACCCACTGTTGAAAAGAACTCATGAAATCTTGGCTAGAGTTTGCTAGAAGATGTGGGAGACTTTGAAGTCAGCTGAAAGGAGGTTCTATGGTCTGATTAATCCAAAATTGAGTGTTTTGGCCATCAGACTAAACACTATGTTTGGTGTAAGCCAAACACCGCACGTCATCAAAAACACACCATCCCTACTGTGAAGCGTGATGGTGGCTATATCATGCTGTGGGGATGATTCACTGCAGCAGGCCCTAGAGGGCTTGTGAAGGTGGACAGTAAAATTAATGCAAAAAATATAGGGAAATCCTGGAGGAAAACCTGATGCAGTCTGCAAGAGAACTGCGACTTGGGAGGACGTTGAAGACAATGACCCCAGGCATAAAGCCAAAGCTACACAGCAGTAGCTTAAAAACAACAAAGTTAATGTCCTGGAGTAGCCAATTCAGGGTCCAGACCTGAATCCAATTGAGAATTTGTGGCTGAATTTGAAATGGGCTGTTCACTCATGATCCCCATGTAACCTTGACAGAGCCTGAGCAGTTTTGTAAAGAAAAATGGGGAAAAATTACAATGCCCAGATGTGCAAAGCTGATAGAGACCTACCCACACACTGAAGCCTGTAATTGCTTGCAGAGGTGAATCTACTACATATTGACTTGAAGGGGTTGAATACTTATTCAATCAATTATTTTGTGTTTTATATTTGTAATTAATTTAGATCACTTTGCCAAGATGTGTTTTCACTTTGACATGAAGGAGTCTTTTTCTTTCGATCAGTGTCAACAAATCAATCCACTGTGATTCAGTGTTGTAAAATAATAAAACATGAAAACCTTGAGGGGTGGGTGAATACTTATTATAGGCACTGTAGCTACTACATGGAGATATGGCATACCGAGCTGATCTATATGACAAATTAATATTCTAAATATAAAACTGCATGGTGAGAATTTAAATTTAATCCAGGAAAAAAGTGCAGTGTCCAGTTTTATTGGAAAACTGCAAATTGATAAGTAAAACATTGGGGTAAGATTGTTCTCTCAGTTTCCCTTCATGGAAAGTATGGCATTCTCTTTCACAGACAGTGATTTGCAAGAATACTGCTTACACCTACAGTCACTGAAGAAGGATTTTTAGAAACAATTTAATGATTTGAATGATCTGGAAATTCCAGACTGGGTAATTAACCCATTTCTTTATACAGTGGAGGAACAGGAAGAGAGCTTGCAAGTGAAAATTATCAAAATTGAGAATGC
This sequence comes from Hypanus sabinus, assembly GCF_030144855.1. NCBI lineage: Eukaryota > Metazoa > Chordata > Chondrichthyes > Myliobatiformes > Dasyatidae > Hypanus > Hypanus sabinus. The sequence goes on along the minus strand of NC_082708.1, from coordinate 101,296,003 downwards.
TGAAGAAACGAAAATGTTTTCAAAAATGTCCATTTTTGTGGTATGTGGCTACACTGTAGTTTCCTAATCTTTGGAGAAGGGCCAAACTGCTCTTCATTGTATTTTTTCCATCCTTCTGCCTTGTTGAAAGTGGTTTCAGTGCAGTGAATCACATACTCACAAAAAACAGAAATCTCTTGGACATTGTTACACCTGGAGACTTAAGGATTTTTCTGTCACAAATTGAACCAGGTATTTCAACTCTTGCTAAAAAGCAACCAAGCTCAAGGATCACATTGATATCGAAGCTGCTGTACAGCGCAAAGGTACTGTGTAAGCTAGTTTTAAATAGAAATAAACATTTAAAGCAGAATCGTTTTTCTCATGTTAGCATATAGTAGACATGTTTTTATACTATGGGGGCACTGAAAATATTTTGTGCCTAAGAAGAGCATTGGTAAGTATGAAGGTGCCTTCAGGGGGTTGATGGAAAATATGCAAGTGTTTAGGGGGTGTTGCGCTAATTAAGGTTAGGAATCACTGTGTTCCTTAGAAGAAAAAGTAAGATTCCATGGTCCTGGTAGAACAGCCCAATTTCGCTCCATTCACACAGATGCACAACTGAACTGAGAAGGTTCTGAAGTGGAAGTTTAAAATTATCAAGTTTTATTAGGAAGCATTAAAAAATCTTTTTAGTTATGATTTCCTTTTAATTATGGTGACTATCAATTTAATATTACCTCTAACACAGTGGAGCACTAAAAGATCAGTCATGGGGACTGGGTGAAAGACTGCTCCATCTTTCAAGAGGAAGTTTGGTAAAAATTTGCGTCAGTAAATGGAGAGAGAGCAGGTTAATAGAATTAGTTTGGGGTTGTCATCACCAACAACCAATTGAAAGGCATAGTTTTGAAGGGAAGCACATGAGTTCTACATTATGCTTGACTAATACTTGTCTCTCAGTCAATGTAATTAATATAGACCTGCCTTGAAATTGGAATGGAAATATACATTTATCTTTGTCAACTGTATGTAACTGAGTGTTTAGATGTACAAATTGTAGATGGTCGGGATATGGAGGGCTCTGATCCTGGTGCAGGGAGATGGGAGTAGGTGGTTTAAATGGTTTGGCATGGACTGGATGGGCTGAAGGGCCTTTTACTGTGCTGTAATTTTCTATGATTCTATATGCACCCATTTTCAGTTGAAATTTAGCCTTTTGAGAACCTGTATTGAGCATTTCTGTTCTGATGCTCCTCATTTTAAGAGTCACCTCCTTATCATATTTTACGCATATCATGACATCATCAGTAGGTGCTGCACTCACTTACAGAAACTGAATCGAAGGGTTATGCTTAACATCCTCATTTATAACTCTCAGTAAAACAGAGGGTACATCATGCTGGAGGTAGTGAATCATGTGTGATTTAATATGTCCCAGCCTAAACATTGTGTTCATATTTTATAAATCCTGTGCCGCCAGTCATTTCAATGTATTAAATATATGATTGCTGGTAGCACGGAGCTCATTTTGAAGTGTCTGTGCTCTGATATCTTCATTAATGCCTCGATCCTATGCTGCTGCGATCGGCTCATTTCATTTATTGGTCAGTGGGGGAGGGAATGGTTTGGGAGGTGACTCCCTTGCACATTTCTAACTTTTTCCTCCTCTAATCTGTTTTCTGCAGTTCACTGCTATTTCCCTGACTCCACGCCAGGCCACTCCCCTGGAGTGAACTCTGTAATTACCCCAATCAGTTCCCATGTGTCAGAATGTGAATAATGTAGCAGTTGACTTATCAGCCCTCAGCTCGTAATTTATCATTTCTTTGAGGGATGAGAGCATTAATGCCACAATGTGGCATTAGAGCAAAATTAACACGACAAAATGATGTGAAATCCATGTTGCTTCCATTGTAATGGTAATCATACTTAAACATTCTTCATTAACTTTGTGATACCCTGAGCTTGTAGCCACCACGTGTTCCAAGGTTCATTTATTATCAAAGTATGTATGCAGCATACAACTCTTAGGGTTGTTCTTCTCCAGGTAGCCAAGAGTTCAGACAGAAACAGCAAGCAGCAAACCCCACCCCTGCACAAAAAAAGAACAGGAACACAATCATCAACCCCCGTCCCCTGCACAAATTGCAACAAGAATATTGACCCCCACCCAATAAAACTAAAAAGAATGGGCAAAAACACTGATTTTTTAAACAACTATAAGACTGGGAAAAAAAATCTATAGTCAGACTCCATATCCATTAACGTAGAAGACCTCGGTAACATCCTCCAGGCACAGTGAGAGGCCACAAAGCCGCCTCTCTCCGGCACTGGAGCTGTCCCACCAGCGATCAGAAGGCAGGCAGATGGCACTCGTCCTTCACATCCTCTTTGATGTTTGGCAAAACAATAGAAGCTTTAATCTGCAGAATGGAATTGAACATTGTTCTCCCCCCTCCGCAGTCTCCTTGCCTCAAGGCTCGTGCTTGCTGCCTCCCGGAATTTTCTCGGACACCGCAAAGCGCTTGATCTATCAAATGATCTCCAAACTGCAAATTGCAGGCTCCAACAGTTCCAGAAACATCTTCAAGAAGAAAAAACAGACTTAAAAGAAGTGAAAAAATAGTTTTGTGCTCTATCCAGAAGATGCTGACTGAGGGAGCATTGTGTTAATGGTCTCCAAATACTTAAGCTTAAATTCCTGTCAGGTGTTTTTCTTAATTTTCAAGTAATACTGAGAGCAGTTTTGTAACGTGTTTCAGCTGGAAATGACGTTTACCTGTCTATTTTCAAGCATGCACTGGAGGAAATGTGCAAGTAATTGGAGAATGTTGAAATGAGATGTGACTCTGATCAAAAGGCAACAGCTGCCAAGATCTCACCGGGCACATCTGTAAACATGATACAGCTTTATTGGCAAACGGTTTTACAAATCTGCTGGTTTGTGGCCCCATCTGTTACATAGAGACAGTTGGCCTGTACAATGTACTGAGAGTTGTAAGGGCAACATAGTACCCCAGCGTTTTGCATAACACTATTACGATGCTGGCAATCAGCAGTCGGGATTTCATTCCTGCCGCTATCTATAAGGAGTTGGTATGTTTTCCTTATGACTGTGTGGGCTTTCTTCCACATTTTAAAGATGTGTGAGTTAGGGTTAGTAAGTTGTCAGCACACTATATTGGTGCTGGAAGCACTTGCAGGCTGCCCCCAGCACTTACTCAAACTGTATTGGTCATTAACTCCAATGATGCATTCCGCTGTAGGTTTTGATGTACATGTGACAAATAAAACTAATCTTTCTCTGAAATGTTGCCTGTGGATTCAGCTTCCCTGGACTACAGCTGTTTTTGAGTCTGTCAAAAACTTCCTCTGGACATTCAGTACAAATAAATGAAATGATTAACAGATGCATGCATCAGCTTTTAGCCAATTATTCCAGCATAATTATGAACACAGGCAGTGCCACATTTCAAGAAACAGAGGGGATGTTAATAGCTTGTGGAACCTTGTTTCTCCTTGACTGTCCTCACTTTCTTAGGCTCATCTGTGTTTTGTTGAACTTAAGCTCACTAACCATGTACTTATGAGACAAGAGCCTTCATAGCACTTAATTGACAAGGCCACCACTATCACACAATCCCACTGTCTTGATTTTCTTAAGGACTCAGTAAGTTACAGGCCAGATCTCAGGAGAATTAGTGGCATAATTTCTGAGCAATTCACACTTGTTATGTTTTATTAGGTACTACAAAAAATGAAGGTTTCCTGGAATAAGTACTTCAAATTACATTCAAGGTTGCACAGAGTTGTTGGTGTAAAGGTACACAAAGTTTGACCCCAAAAATAGAAATTCAGGCATAGACATTCTTTCTGTTAGTTGTGTAAATATATTATGCATTGTCCTTGGTACTCTGCTTGTAAATTTAAGTCCATTTGTGGTCAACAGATCTATGATGTGCAGCTGTCACGTTGTGATGCACTTAGTGCAAATGACGGAGGATAATTTTTTCCCCCTTTCTTTAGAAAAATATGCCAGTGATTCTTAAATTTTAGCCTAAGTGCGACTTTTAATCATAGCAATACATATGGGTGGACCAAACAGTTCATTGATATGAAACATTTTAAGACCAGGCTCATCATCATCCTCTCAAATCAATAATGGATGGACAATCAATCCTCCCTTTGTTAAGAATGCTCATATCTCAAGAAGGATTTCAAAGGAAATCCTGAAGGCAAGCACTCCATATCTGAGACAACAGCAATACCTACGTCAGGCTGCTGTTCGTTGAAAGCTCAGCATTCCTCATCATCAATACTGATCAATAAGCTTCACAACCCTCGCCTCTGTGCCTCTCTCTACAACTAGATCCTTGACTTCCACAACAGTGTGGATCGGTAATAACACGTCCCCCTCACTGACTGTCAACACAGGCATATCTCAATGATGTGTGCTTAGCCTGCTGATTTATTCTTTACTATACTCATGACTGAGTGCTGGGCTCAGCTCAAACATCACCTGTAAATTCACCAGTAACACAACTCTTGGCTGGCAGAATCTCCGATGGCAGCAGTGAGGCACACAGGACTGGTTGAGTGTTTTCACGACAACAACCTCACGCTCAGTGTTAGTGAGACTAAGGAATGGATTGTGGACTTCTGGAAAGGGAAATTGGGAGAATGGGTAGAAAAGGTGAGCATTTTCAATTTCCTGGTGTCAACATCGCTGAAGATCAATCATGGGTCCAGCATATTGATGTAATTAAAAAGATGGCATTTCATTGAGTTTGTGGAGATTTGATACTGTATGTCACCAAAGACTCTAGCAAATTGCTGTAGATTTAGTTTGACTGGTTGCATCACTTTCTGCAATGGAGGATGTTACGTTACACCGTAAGGTTCTTGGAACCGGCTTGATAAGGCAGAAAGACACAAACTCTACTTACCTATTTAGAACCACAAAGCCTTGTTTGTTAGGACAGAACAGAGCAAACATTAAAACAATTATCTAGGTGTGTGCAGGCCCTTCTCACTCAAGCACACCTCCCTCCTGATTTGTAGCGCTGTCAATGACCAGCCCATTGATAAAACCAAGCCATATCCCCCGACCCCATCTACTCCATTTTTTTATGTGTTCACCATATATTTGTGCTGCATTCAATCTTACAGGCAGCCACAAAACAGAGAAGCCCAATAGAACCCATTTATATAAGAAGACCTGACACCCAATGTGCAAAGATAGAATGAATGTGCAAAACATAAGTAAGCAAATAACATTAAAAACATGAAAGGGAGTTCACAGCCATGAACCAGTCACAGTCAATCCAGGAGCCTGTTAGTTGAAGGCTGCAGCCTCAGTTCATTGCAGAGATGGTTAAACCGCGCAGAGCAGCTAACTGAATTCCGGCCAAGCACAACACCCTGACCCTGACCTTTTCGATCTGACTCAGCACTTAAATCAGCCAAGCTTTGTCTCATTCCTCACATTCAGACCCAGTCCCTGATGTTTCAATATGCTGTCAGGCCTGGGCCCTGTTGCCTAGATTTGGCCTGTACCCTGACAGTTCCAATCTGACCCAGGATTTGAGTGAGTTAAACATTGGCTCATTCCTTGCTCTGAGACACCGGTCACACTGCCTCGGCTCAGATCCACCTCTTCAAATCAGCTCCAAGTCAGTTCTGGCAATGACCATACATTGGCTCATTCCTCACTCTCGGGCCCGTGCCCCACTGCCTCAGTTCGGCCTGTAAGTATCATGCCACAACCATCCTGCACCTTCAAGATCGCACCGCAAAAATGCCAGGTCATGCAAGCGGTTCAAAATCTCAAAATCTCAACTCCAAAAGGGAAGTTACAGAATATTGATTGCAGTGATCATTTTCCAGGGAATGTGTGATTAATATAGTAGCTTTGTTTGCTGCCGGTAAGTCATCACTGTGGTTCACCAGTGCCATATTAAACCGCTGATGTGTAATGCTGCAGTCAATTACCAATACATAGCACCAGCTGAGACCACCAAATCAGAACCAATTATTATCTGTCACCACTCTTCATGAGAGCACTCCCGTATTCACCTTACTTTAATATCCCCATGGTTGTTCCCATAGTCGTATTGTATTCTCACAGTTTAATCCAAGCTCCTGCAGCTAATTCTGTTATCTTCAAGGTGAAGCATTCAACAAGCATGAAGATCAACCCTTAACAATGCATTTCCCCCCTCAAATGTCACAACCCAAATACTTCTGGCCCACAGACTTTAATACAACCCAACAAATGGCCCACCATATTACAAGCAAATTGCAATACTACCAAGTAAAAAGCAAGATGGCTGTAGTAGCACACTAGTGCACTAGAGTAGCCCACCAGTCTCCTGGCACTCCAAAGGGCTGTAAATGCACTCCTGGGGTGTAATAGTTATGGAGCTGATATCCTACACTACATTATCTTATCTATTGACTGTTGGATGTGGACAGCCAAATCTGTTATATTCTCTGACTCATCAGGGATGTACATGAAACGTTCCAGGCTTATAATGGCACTGGTGCTTCTTTTCCTTGCCAGAAGCTAATCCATTGCCATTCTGTTCTCAGGCCCTAATGAAGTGTCTGGTAGGGCACTGAAAACCTGTGTCAACCAACTGGCAGAATTATTCAATAACATCTTCAATCTCTCACTGCCACAGGCACAAAATACTGGAGGAACTCAGCAGGTCAGGCAGCATCTAATGGCCTGCAAACCCTGCCAGAGCTGATGTGCATCCCATTGTGTCTCTAACTTCAATTGTAATTGTTTTTTTTTTCACTTTTAAAATAGCCTTCCGTAGGTTGTACTTGGACTTTTTGTATAGTTCTCGATCACCCGTCTTGAAAAAAAGACTAGCCCTCTCCAGACTATGAATCTCCTGGTTCAATGACCCTATTGGTTTGGGCATGTCCCGTATGTTCTCAAAGGCACACACTCATCCACACAGGTCTGGATGAAATCAGTGACGACTGTGGCTTTTGCTTCCTGATTCAAAGGGAAATCCCTGAGTAGTGTCCAGTCCTGTAAACATTCCCCCACCTCCCCTGATCATACCTACTTAGTCCTCACCACTGGTCATGCGGTCTTTAATCTCTGCCTATGTGCTGGGAGTAGAAATAGAGCAGATGATCAGATTTTCTGAAGTGTAGGTGTGAGATGACACAGTAAGTGTTCCTGATGGTGGTGTTACAGTGGTCAAGCCTGTTTCTGGACAGGTGATGTGTTGATACTAGTGGTTCAGAGACTGCTTCAGGCAGGCCTGGTTGAAATACCCTGCAATGATGGGGAAGGCATCAGGTTGTGCTGTTTGGTGACTGCTGATTAGCTCCTCCAGTCTCTGCTTGTCACTGGGTGGAGGTGGAATTTACATCATTACCAGAATGATGCCGGAAAACTCCGTTCGCTAATAAAATGGATGACAGATACTAGATGTTTCAGGCCAAGAGACCAGAACTGGTACGTCTGTACAGCTTGATGAGTTAAGCATTAAGCATACTCCACATCCTCTACCTTTAACTGACTGAGCTCTGCTGTCTTTGCGGAGAATAGTGAAGACATTGAGCTGCAGTGCTTAATCCGGAATTGTGGCGGTCAGCCTTGTTTCCGTGAAGCAAAGTACATAGCAGTCCCTGATGTCCCTCTGGTACAGCAATCTAGCGATCTTGCTCCTAGGTCTTCAATTTTATTTTCCAGAGATAGAACATTTGCCAGTAGTATAGTCCGAAGTAGTGGATGGTCTAAGGCCTTTGTGTTTCTGTAACCCAGCAAGTCTTTCCTGCTTCTGTTTTCTTAAAGGGGAACTGCCCTCACAACCCTAGTCTGCAGTCTGGGATCCACCAACTTTGAGCATTGATATATTTCTTAAAAGTCTTAAAATGATTTTGCGTACTTAAGTACCCATACCTATGCCTGTGGATTTTTGCTGTACTTGTCCTAAACGGGAAAATTTCAATCCCAATCAGAGCTGCCATTTACCAGCACCGTCTTGATTGATCATCTTGTATTTCTCCATATTATATAAAGAAGTGAAAGGGAAATTAACATAATAAAACTAAACAAAACCAATCATGTCTCCTATTGCATTTACTCAAATAGTGGAAACCTGTTTTACTGAATTCTATGCCACATACATCTTTACATATGATTTTGTGACTATTTTTCAAGTCGTGAATGTGCCAAGGCTTCCAATATATTGCAGCAATTCACCACCCCAAAATTTAATGAATATACTAAATTACCCAAAAGTGTGTAATAAGAAAGGAGTTCAGTTGCCTTTCATTTGGAGTTTTATGTGGATCTATTTTTTTCAGAACATTACAGAGAAAATGTTCTAAAAGTAGAGGAATGCTTCAAAGCTACAAATCTACCTGCAAATTCGTAATCCAACAGACTCTTCTCCTTGTGACATATCTAGGTTACAAATCTTTAAATAGAACTTGTCAATGTTATTTAACATTTTGTGGTGCTGTGTAACTGCTGCAGTGATGGGCTTTCACCATGGATCAGACTGCAGAGCAAATCCTTTATCATTGCAATCGTGATTCGTTCCTCCCTCGGTTTAATTAACCAGAAATGAACGAGAAACAGGAAGTTCATTTGTTCCATTGCTGTTTGTAAATTAACTGTTGTGCATCAGACATCCTACTTTAAAGAAAGTGCATTTATATAGAGCTGCACTTTGAAATGTCCTGAGTTATGAATTGTGTTATATAAAATCATTTTACTAATTAATTTCTTAAGTTCTTATCACTGCATTGACATGTGAGCATCTTATTAATAGGGTAGGAATTTTAACAGCTATTTTTACCATAACTTATCCATCTCTGTAGGCTCAGCTTTTTCTCCTTAAGCACTGCCTGGCCTGACCATGTCTGAAAGTTCTGCATTTCAGTTTTTACATTCCTTTATTTTTATGTTGCCTGCACCTGACTTCATTATGTAAAAATTATGTATCTTTGCTTAATAAGCTATGCTATTAACTCTACAACTTTATAACTTCATCTGCAGCTTTTCCCATGATAAACATGGGCACATCTTCAGAGATATTTTGTCCCATCATCTGTGCCAATTATTTTTCCTTTCATTACAGATCTATTGAGGGGCCTTCAACTTGAAGCAATAACTTTGTTTATCTCTCTGCAGATTACACTTTTCTCTGAAATTACTTTAATAAACTATAATTTAACTATATAACTATAATGTCACTGCCTAGCCATTCATTTTCTTTTCATCTTGGTACTTCAGTTGTGAGTTTGTTCAACTATTCCCTCACTTTCATTTTTCATGGGTTGTCTCTAGAAAGCCATTGCTCTTTTCTTTATATGATTATTATTCCCATTTTATACTTTGTCCAGTATAACTGTCCAACTAACTTAGACATCCATCTCTTCACGGTCAAGCCCATCTGCAGAAAATGAGCAATAGTTCATGATCCATAAATTCATTTATCATTATCTGCCCTTGGTGGGAGAACTTGACAAATGTCTTAAATAGATTTTAAACATCATAATGATTGATGTGTTTATTGTCAAATGCAGCAATTTATTTTAAAATATCAATTTGAGTTTTAGTTCATTATTAAATTTATTAATATAAGTTATTATTATTGTTATTAATTTATTATTTTTACAACTCCCTTCACAAAATAAAGCTGCATAGGCAACAATGAATAAGTATCGAAATGAGCTGATGATGAAAATTTTTGGCAATCTGCTCACCATGCTTATTATGAGTTTTACTTCTGACTTTCTGTCTGACATTCAAGCCTGAGTGACTGAAAAGGTAATCCAAATAAGCTTGGGAAAGATCAGCTCTATTGACTCATAGCTTCTCCATGAGTTCTGCATCTTTAGCAAATATTCCATTTTGTTTCCTGTCGATTATCACAAGCAGAAGCAGTATGCTTACAACCCATTTGACCCAAACAAGTTTCTGTTCCAATAATTACTCAAATGCTAAATACACCCGCTTGTTCTTCTGTGAATTTACCCCTTGGTTTTCTGTGTCTCTATCAAATGTGAATGTACTGTAACATGCTAAAGCTCGCCCAGCAGACATTTGTACATCTTTCATAAATTTGAGTCCATTGAAAAGTGAGTTAACAGAATCTCATGTTCCCCTCTTATCTTTGCACTGGCTGACTCATCGTCAACTTCCATTCCCAGCTCAATTACATTGCCTTCCTCTAATACTGGGATTGCGTGTGCCAGTTTGCATAGCCATAGCCATATCTTGTAAGCCAACTTTTTTTAAAGAACACATGCTGTTATACATTTGTTCATATAACTGATAATACTGAGATGTGTTGTGATTATCAGTACAGAGCAGACTAATTTTGCACATTATAGATCTAAAAAAAACAGTTCCTCAAGAAAGGCGCATCTATCACTAAGGACTTTTATCATCCACGACATGCCTTCCTTTCATTACTACCATCAGGGTGGAGGTACATTAGCCTGAAGGTCCAAGGTCAGCAATTCCCCCAGAAATAGCTTCTTCTCTACTATTGGATTTCTGAATGGCCAATGAACACTATTTTCTACTGCTTTTATTTTTCACTGTCTTTATTTTTGGGTAATTTATATTCATTTTATGCCATTGCCCTGTATTTCTGCCACAAAAACAACAAATTTCAGCTCATAAGTCAGTAATAATAATTCTGATTGTGACTTTGAGGAACTTACAGGGTTGTCCCTGCCGTCTTACAGCAGAGGCACTCAAGAGTCTCTGTGGTCCAGTGGTACGAAAAACATCCTTTGATTCCAGCTGGGGCAACTAATGACAAGAACTGCATGATCTACACCTAGAAGTGGCCTCCAGCTTGTTCTTGTCTGGGTTAAATCAAAATTACACTATATTAGCACCCCTTACTTCAGAGTTTCTGCCCTTTGGATATTATTAAATGATTGGAACTGCACAATATTTTCAATATTTCACAACATTCTCTCCAGCCATAATGTTAGTTTTGATTTGCACTTAAACATTTTGATACCATAATCCTGTGCTATACTCCGTTTCCATCTTGTTGCAACTGAGCAGTTTCTTTTAACAACTTTCCCAAACATGCAGCTGTACCATTATTCCACTTTTTCTCAAGAGGGCAAAAATTACCTTTGCCATTAAGATGAGAAAAACAGGTCACCATTTCACAAACTATTTTATTCAGCACTCAGTTTTCTTTTCCATTGAAATTCATCACAACCCCATTACATGTTCTGGAAAAGGTATTTTTACTACATGGCCCCTTTTTTGAAGGCCAGCTTTTTAACTTTGATAATTGTAAAATTAAATCTGCTGGAGCACATAACACAAAGTAGCTCATGCCTTGTCTATGATTTTCCACTCATTAACATTAATGAACTGAAAATGATGGACCACGGCAAGAGATTTTTGTGTACTGCACTGTCAGCAAGTTTCGAGGAGTATTGGAATAGAAAATCTCTCCTTTCGTTTCTTCTTTCCATACTAATTATTTAACACTGTTGCTCATTGAATGATAATTTCTTCTTGCAGCTGAATATCCCACTCATCATATCAACAGTGTCGTTGAAATATGGGGTTACTAAATGAGAGGTCTGTGAAATTATGCAATTGAATGAAAAGTAGGTGGGAGATATAAATAGGTTCTGGTGCTATGACTGAGATTCATATTTCCCTATTCTATCCAGGTTCTTGCACATCTGCAGCTGATTTTGATGGTCTTTGTATTGAGATTTTATCCAAGTTAAGATTCAAGATGTGCCCTGCTGTGTCACACCAGCAATTTGTTTAATCTTGTACACTAAAGGAGTACATGCATGGTCGTAGATAACTACCTAATCAGTGTGCTCTCATTAGGGAAGCTTTCCATGCATGACTAAAACTACATGAGATCATTATTTGTTATGTAAATAGGCTGATTTGAAAAAAATTTAGGTGGGTAAATTCATTGAACAGTTAGCCTACTTTGTGCTGGCAGCTGATCTATTGCTACATGTTGCTTAATCAGAGTTACAAACTCATCCCTTAGACCAGGGGTCAGCAACCTTTACCACTGAAAGAGCCACTTGGACCCGTTTCCCACAGAAAAGAAAACACTGGGAGCCGCAAAACCCGCTTGACATTTAAAATGAAATAACACTGCATACAACGTTTTGTTTTGCCTTTATGCTATGTATAAACAAACTATAATGTGTTGCATTTATGAAATTGATGAACTCCTGCAGAGAAAATGAAATTACATTTCTGCATGCAACAAAAACATTTTGAACTCCGAAAAAAAGATGTTGGGTTGAAGGTTACTTTTAAGTAAAATACTCAACGTCTATTTGAGTCCTTCTTGTATTTATGAAAAACGCCAAACTTAAATTTGCCGCCAGCAGCAAACCAAAAATAACGTCAGCCAGCTGTCAACCTGAAAAATAAAAGGTCTATTTCACTGAACAATGAAAACATATGAATATATGTAAAATAATAGGCAATTAAAATATTTATCATACTTGTTCAGGTTGACTCACACCTGACAATGCAGTCGTATTTAGTAGGGATGGATCGATGCTTAGGGGAGTGACCGGGAAGGATAATGTGTTTTTTTCCTCTCTGAACTCACAGAAGCGTTTCCCAAACGATGTTTGCATTGCGATGATTGCAGAATGTAAATACTCCGAATTTATCATGTCGTGACCTTGTTTGAACTCTCTCAAATTGGGGAAGTGAGACAATGTGCCTTTCTGTAAATCTCTGGCAAGCAACGTCAACTTGCGCTCGAATGCCAAAACATCCTCCAACATGTGCAGGGCTGTACGTCCTTACCCCGTTGAAGAGCTGTGTTCAGCGTGTTCAGGTGCGCTGTCATGTCTACCATGAAGTGTAGCTTTTCCAGCTCAGGAAAGTTGAGCCCTTTGCTGCCCAGGAAAGTTTTCACTTCTTCCAGACACGCGACAAAGCGTTTCAGCACCTCCCCCCTGGACAACCATCAGACTTTGTTGTGCAGCAGGAGATCAGAATATGCAATTTCCAGCTCGTCCAGTAACAAATGGAATTGACGGTGATTTAAACTTTTTGCCATTATTTTATTGACAATCTGAATGACAACATCCATTACTTCTGTGCATTCCGGAGGAAATGTTTGAGCCTCTTGGTGCAAGATGCAGTGAAAAGTCAGCAGCTTTCTGTCCAGCGACTTCTGCAGTAAAGCCACAATTCCCTTGTGCGTTCCCGTCATATTCGGTGCCCCCATCAGTAGCTACTGACACCAGATGGGTGGTCTTTATTCCTTTGGCTCTTAAACAATTCAAGACAGCCTCACAGATGTCCTCCCCCCGTGTTTGGTCTTTTAGAGGGATCAACTCAATCAGTTCTTCCTGTGGCCCGGCAGAGTTTACATACCGGCAGAACAACGCTATTTGTTCAATATCACCTTTGTCTTTAGACTCGTCACAGGCAATCAAGTAGGCCACAGCTGAATTGATGTCTTTAATTTGCTGTCTTGTGATGTCTTCTGCCATTTTTATGGTTCTGTCTTTGACAGTCTTTGCAGAGAGGGGCATATCCCTGATTTTCTGCACAATTTCACTCTTGTTTTTAAAGTCCGTGAATAGATGTTCTGAAATCTTAATGAAAGATTCTTTTATATATTCACCATCTGTAAACTGCTTCCCGTGCCTGACTATTTCCTGAGCGGCAATATAACTGGCGTATGTCGTTGATTTTCCAGACTTCATCCATTTCTGGAAATGATTTTTGCTCAGATCAACCTTCCGCATCAGTTCCGAAACGGCTTTTTTTCTCTCATCTCCATCCGGATATTTTTGAGCAAAGGCTGCGTGTTTATTCTGGAAATGCCTTGCGACATTTGACTTTTTGTTGTTTGCTAGTTTCTCATTGCATATTAAGCATACCGGTAAACCAGTCTCGTCAACAGTGAAAGCAAATGAATCTGTCCACGTATCATTAAACGTTCTGTTTTCTTCAGTCACTTTTCTTTTTTTAGAATTCTCCATAGTTGGCTTACCTTGGATCGAAAAATTAAAGAAATCGCGCACTGGCGGGTGTCAGGTATTGGCAGTGGTGACGTATATTAATAGCGATAAAAACACGTTGTAGCGGTGTGCTCACGCAGTCAGTAAACTGCAGTCGAATAACTTTATTCGAACTAAACAGCCTTGCTTTTAAGCCTCCCTCAACCCAGCCCCCATGGACGCAGATGCTGCAAAAGACGCGTACTCACAAACCCCCGTAGGCTATCTCCCTTAGCTGGAATGCTGGCTAATTGTGAGGAAATGTGTCGCCACACTTAGATTGTACAAGATCACCATAATCTTCAAATTTAGAATTACATTTCAAAAGCTAACAAACTAACATAAAATACATTTTAATTAAATACTGACCAATTATTTCCCAAAGCCACAGGGAGCCGCAGCACAGAGGTGAAAGAGCCACAAATGGCTCGGGAGCCGCAGGTTGCCGACCCCCGCCTTAGACCTTTATGAATCTATCTGCATTCTTCCCCTGCTGCTGAGTATTTATATGTGGCTTATTTTGACTCCATATGCGTGTTTGTTGGTATAACCTCCAGTCCCTGTACCATATTGAATGGTCCACCCTGTTTTTAATGTGGAAGGGGAAGTGAGGAAGAGGATGGGCAGAAGAAAAAGAGGATGGGAAAAAGCAATGGAGAGAGAAGAGAAAGGGCAGGCAGACAATTAAATGCCCTCTCTCCTCCTTTTTATTCTGACATGCTCCCCCTTCCTTCTCAGCCTGGAAGAGGATCTCGATCTGAAACATTAACTGTTTCTTCATTTCCATTGATGTTGCCTGACCTGAGATTCTCCAGCAATTTGTGTGTAATACAGTACAAAGAACCTTATTTTCCTTATGATTTTTTTGAAATGTGTCATGCAACCTGCAATAGGCTGGGAAAAGAAATTAAAAGGGACTTAGTTTACTTAGCAGTGTTCAGATTTGGCTTACCACAGTCCACAGAATGATACTTAAATTTTCCTCGCAGTGATATTCCAAAGTGAATGAGGAAGGGTGGGAGATGAAGTGAAGTGGGAAATGTTCTCAGAATTGCTAAGGAGATTAATTCCAGGAAAATATAATAAACCCCGCCATAACTTCGCAGCAGTAGAGGTTGGGGGGGGAAGATCGAAGGAGGGGTGTAAGAGAAAGGAACACCAGAGAGGGAGAATGAAGTGCAAGTAAGAGAAAAATAACATGCAAAGAGATGCAGGGCAAACAGAAAGATTTGAGGGAAGGAAGAGACAGGCAGTGAGATGGAAGGAAAGGAGAGGGAAAGAGTGAATGTGAGGAAAGGCTGTGGCAGAAGAAAGAAGAGGATGAAAGAATGATGGAATAAAGGAAAGAGAAATGGAAAAGGAGGTAGAGACAGAATAGGTGAGGATGGCATAAAGGGGCAGGGAGGAAAGGAGAGGCAGAAGGGAGAGAAAATGAGAGCAGGAGGTTTAGATGCCAGTTCTGTTGTGGATAAGCTCTTTTTCGTTCTGGTCCTGAATAGGGTGTCTATATGATTAATTTGTCTTGGAGGTTTCTAGAAGATCCTGGGTTTTGTAGACATCCCTACTGACTTGTTGCCAGCTCTTGAAATAAATTGACACTTACCTTGGAATGATCCTCACATCAGTAATCTCTGGGAACTACGAGTATCCTTTTGCACAAAGGAGTAACAATACTGTTAATAACCATAAGACCAAAAGACACAGGAGCAGAATTGAGCTACTCTGCTCACTGAGTCTGCTCTGCCATTCCATCATGGCTGATGCAAGTTCCCATTCAACCCCATATACCTGCCTTCTTGCCATGTCCTTTGATGCCCTGACCAATCAAGAAACTATCAACTTATGCTTTAGGTGGAGCCGTGGAGTCGGCCTCCTCTGCAGTCTGTGGCAGAGATTCACTACTCTCTGTCTACAAAAAAAATCCCGCCTTACCTCTATCTTAAAAGCTGGCCCCTCAATTTTGTGGCAGCGCCCTCTAGTTCTAGATACCCCCATCATCTTCTCCACATCCACCTAATGTAGTCCTTTCAACTTTTGCGAGGTTTCAATGAGATCCCCTCACATTCTTCTAAATTCCAGTGAACACCCACCCAAAGCTGCCAAACACTTCTCATATGTTAACCCCTGTAACGTTCTCCTTCGCGTGTAACTGATAACGTCGAATTTAACGTCGAGATAAACCAGTTAATAAGAACCAGATCGCAGTAAGATTAACCATTTACTGTTCACTCTTCACATTAACATATGGTGAAAACTGTTGATAAAACAATACAAGATTGATACAGTATTTGTTCCTTCCTTAATATCACATTTCAAGTGTAAATACTTGCAAAGGTGACTATAACTACATTACACTAAGGTGCAGTATACAGGGAGAGTTTACCTGCTCCATTGACTACTTTAAATACACTTCCATGCAAACTATCCGCGACTCTTTAACTAACGAAAGCATAAACATTATCTACCGTCGTTACTTCTAACAGGATCGGCATTAACATCTTAGTTCGATATATCGATTATCTATTAACTTACAGCGTTGCTCTCACTGTGATTTCTCATGCCTGCAAAACTACTTCTGCTCAGGTGAGCCTCGTGGTGAGCCCCCACCCTCGCGCTAATTTCAAACCGGTGTTTTCCCACAAGACGCGGCGAAACCGGATGTGACGTCATCGCATGCCGATATATTTTACATGCAATGAATATACTTTAAACACTTCTAATTCTAACTAGAAAATACTATTGAATGAATTACTAAGCGAAAATATTATAAACTAAATAACTGTCGTAAAGACAGCACAACCCCGTTATTCCCAGATTCATACTCGCAAACCTCTTCTGGACTCTTTCCAACGACAGCACATCCTTTCTGACAATACTCCAAGTGCACCCTGACTATTGTCTTACAAAGGCTCAGCATTATCTCCTTACTTCTATATTCTCCTCCCCTTGAAATAAATGCCAACATTGCGCTTGCCTTCTTTACCACAAACCCAGCCTCCAAATTAACCTTCTGGGAGTCTTTCATGAGGAGTTCTAAGTACCTCTGATGTTTGAATTTTCTCCCCATTTAGATAATAGTCTACACTATTGTTAGTTTTACCAAAATGCATTATTGTACATTTCATAACACTGTATTCCATCTGCCACTTTTTTGCCCATTCTTCCAAATTGTCTAGCTCATGCTGCAATTGCACTGCTTCCTCAGCACTATCTACCCCTCTGCCTATCTTTGTATCATCCACAAACTTTGCCACAAAACCATCAATTCCACTGTCAAACAATGTGGAAAAATAGCCGTCCTAATACTGACCCCTGAGGAACACCACTAGTCACCTGCAGCCAACCAGAAAAGGCCCCTTTTATTCCCACGCGCTGCCTCCTCCTTGTCAGCCATTCCTCTATCCATGCCTGTATTTTCCTGTAACACCATAGGATTTTATCTTGTTAAGCAGCCTTATTTTTGGCACCTTATTAAATGCCTTTTGAAAATCCAAGTAAATGACATCCACTACCTCTCTTTTATTCACTCTGCTTTTTACTTCCTCGAAGAACTCTTAACAGATTTCTTAGGCAAGACGTCCCTTTACAGGAACCATACTGACTTTGACTTATTTTATCATTAGCCATCAAGAACCTCGAAACTTCATCCTCGATAATAGACTTCAACAGTTTTTCCAACCACTGAGATTAGGCTAACCAGCCTATAATTTCCCCTCTTTTGTCTTTCTCTCTTCTTAAAAAGCAGAGTGACATTTGCAATTTTCCAGACCCTTTGGGACCATGCCAGAATCAAGTGATTCTTGAAAGATCATGACCAACACATCCCTTATCTCTTCAGCAACCTCTCTCGGATCTCTGGGATGTAGTCCATCTGGTCCAGGTGACTTATCCACCCTAAAATCAGTTTGCCTAGCACATTTTCCTTTGTAATAGCAATGGCACTTATTCCTGCTCCCTGACACTCAGGGACCTCTGGCAGACTGTTAGTGTCTTCCACAGTGAAGACTGAAGCAAAATACTCATTAAGTTAATCTGTTATTTCTTTGCCCCATTACCAGCATCATTTTCTGGTGGTCCAATATCAACTCTCTCCTCCCTTTGAGTACCCTTCCTTATATTATTGGTAGTATACCCTCATATTTCATATTTCCCCTTATAGCTTTTTAGTTGCCTTTTTTTGAATTTTAAAAGCTTTCCAATCATCCAACTTCTCACTCACTCTTGCAACTTTATATGCCTTTTCCTTGGCTTTTAGGCAGCTGTTAACTTCTTTTGTCAGCCACAGTTACCTACCCCTGCCATTTGAGAAGAACTTCTTCAGTGGGACATATCTATTCTGCACCTTCTGAACTATTCTCAGAAACTTCAGCCACACCTGCTCTGTCGTCAGCCCCGCCAGTATCATCATTCAATCCTGCTGGGCAAGTTCCTCTCTCATGCCTCTGTAATTCTCTTTATTCCACTGCAATAGTGATACATGTCTCTTGTGCTTCTACTTCTCAAATTGCAGTATGAATTCAATCATACTATGATCACTGCCTCCTAAGAGTTACTTTACCTTAACCTCCTTAATAAATCTGGATTATTACACAACACCCAATCTAAGAGCCTTTCCCTGAGTAGGGCCAAGCACAAGCTGCTCTAAAAAGCCATCTCACAGGCTTTCAACAAACTCCCCCTCTTGCAATCTGACACTAACCTGATTTTCCCAGTTCCCCTTGCATATTGAAGTCCCCCATTACAATTGGGACATAACCTTTATTACATGCGATTTCCAGCTCCCTTTGCAATCTTAACCCCTCATCTTGGCTACTATTTTGAGGCCTGTATATGATTCCCATAATGTTTTTTCACCTTTGCAGTTTGTTTACTCCACCCACAAAGATTCGACGTTCTTTGACCCTATGTCACCTCTTTCTAAAGTTGTAATTTCATCTCCTTCCGACAGAACCACACCACTGCCTATGCCTTTCTACCTGTCCTTTCGACACAAAGTATACTCTTTGATATTAAGCTGCCACTTATAGCCTTCTTTTAGCAATGACACAGTTATGCTCACAACGTCATACTGCCCAATCTGTAATTGCACCGTGAAGTCGTCCACCTTATTCTGAATGCTACTTGCATTTAACTACAGCACCTTCAGTCCTGCATTCTTTGCCCTTTTCAATTTTTCTTCTTTCTTTTTTCAATCTTTTTATTGATTTTCACATATACACAAAAAAAATAACATAGTAATAAGTAAATTATAAATACAGTAGACTTGAAATCACATTGATAATAAGATAATAATATCCTACTAAACATCAACAAAAGAAAATACCTTAATCAAGTCCACATGATTATATGAAAAAAAAAACAAAAATAACCATTAAAAAAGAAAAAAAAATATTAAAAAATATGTGAGAAAAAAAATATATATATTAAAAAAAAATAAAACACTAAACTAAACTAACATAGGCAATAATAACAGTTTACAAGTATAAGATAGTGTCAAAGAACTCCGGAACTCCATACCTGAACATGAATAAGCAGAAAGGAGAAGGTCAAATTAATTCATATGAAAATGTCGAATAAACGGTCTCCAAGTTTCTTCAAATTTAATTGATGAGTCAAAAATAGTGCTTCTAATTTTTTCCAAACTCAGACAAGAAATAGTTTGAGAAAGCCATTGAAATGTAGTAGGAGGATTTACTTCTTTCCAATTTTGTAGTATAGACCTTCTGGCCATTTCTTGGTAATTTTTATACCTAGATAAGTGAAGTTATCAGTAACAACTTTAAATGGTATCCTATCAGTCAATAAAGTTTGTGCATTTAAAGGAAATAATTCACTCTTATCTAAATTTAGTTTATAACCAGAAAAAGTACCAAATTGAACCAACAAGGATAAAATAGCAGGAATAGACCTATCAGGGTCAGAAATATATAACAGCAAATCATCAGCATAAAGAGATAATTTATATAACTTCTCATTACGGGTAATACCAAAAATATTAGGAGATTCACGAATAGTAATAGCTAAAGGTTCTAATGCAATATTAAATAATAAAGGACTTAAGGGACAACCTTGTCTCGTACCACGAGATAATTGAAAAAAAGAGGATCTGTGGTTGTTCGTAAAAACAGAAGCAACAGGTTTATGATATATTAATTTAATCCATGATATAAAATTAGGACTAAAATTAAAATTTCTCAATGTATTAAATAAATATATCCATTCAACTCTATCAAAAGCTTTTTCAGCATCTAATGAAATAACACATTCTGGGATTGTGGGTGGTGAAGTATGAATTATATTAATCAATTTTCTAACATTAAAAAAGGAATACCGATTTCTCATAAAACCAGTTTGATCTTCTGAAATAATCTGAGACAGTACTTTTTCTAATCTAATAGCCAAAATTTTTGTAAGAATCTTAGAATCTACATTTAATAATGATATAGGGCGATAAGATGTACATAAAGTAGGATCTTTATCTTTTTTAAGAATTAGAGAGATATTAGCTTCATAAAAAGATTGAGGTAATCTCTTCTTAGCAAACGCATCATTAAAAATTTCACATAACCAAGGAGAAAGCAAAGAAGAAAAAGTTTTAAAAAATTCTGCTATATAACCATCAGGACCAGGAGCTTTCCCTGAGTTCATTGATGAAATAGCCTCTCCTATTTCCACTATAGAAATAGAAGCATCTAACAGACTATGATCTTCATCAGTCAGTTTAGGAATATTCAAATTGTTAAAAAAATTATCTATCATGGACTGGTCACCATCAAATTCTGAATGATATAAAGATTTATAAAAATCTTGAAAGGTATTATTAATTTCTTTATGATCAGTAGTTAAATTACCGTCTGATTTGCGAATTTTAATATTTTGTCGCTTAGTCGAGATAGCCTTTAATTGATTAGCTAACAGTTTACCAGTACGGTCACTATGAATATAAAATTGAGCCCTGGTCCTAATTAATTGATTTTCAATTGAAGAAGATAATAGTAAACTATGTTCCATTTGAAGCTCAACTCTCTTCTTATAAAGTTCTTTGGTAGGAGTCACGGAATAAATCTTATCAATTTCCTTAATTTTATCCACCAATAAAGCAATATCTAAATATCTTTGTTTTCTTTTACCAACAGAATATGAGATAATTTGACCACGAATAAAAGCCTTAAAAGAGTCCCAAAGTATTCCTCTGTCGATTTCTTCGGTACAGTTTGTAGAAAAGAACAATTCAATTTGCTGTTTTATATAAGTAATAAATTCTGGGTCTTGAAGCAAAGTAGCGTTAAGTCTCCAAGATCTGGTGTTATTGGAATAGTCCGAAATCTTAATAGATAACTTCAAAGGTGCATGATCCGAAATAGTAATAGAATCATATTTACAATCAATAACATCCGTTAATAACCGATGATCAATAAGAAATTAGTCAATTCTAGAGTAGCTATGATATACATGTGAAAAAAAAGAAAATTCTTTATCTTTAGGGTTCAAAAACCGCCATATTTCTGTAATTCCCGAGTCAACCAAAAATGAATTAATAAGTAGGGCTGATCTATTCGGAAGAGTGCGAATAGGTTTAGATCTATCCATCGAAGGATTCAAACAACAATTAAAATCTCCACCCATTATCAACATATATTCATTTAGATTAGGAAGAGAGGTAAATAAACGTCTAAAAAATTCAGGGCAATCAAAGTTTGGAGCATAAATATTAACTAGAACAACTTTCCGATGGAAAAGTAAACCAGTTATCAACAAAAATCTACCCTGTGGATCAGAGATAATTTCATGATGTGTAAACGATATTGAGGGATCTATAAAAATAGACACACCCCTAATTTTGGCGGTACAATTCGAATGAAATTGTTGACCCTTCCAGAACCTAAAAAAACGTTGATTATCCTCCCTCCTGATATGGGTCTCCTGTGCAAAGATAATATTAGCATTCAGTCTATGGAATACTTTAAATATTTTTTTGCGTTTAATCGGATGATTTAAACCATTAGTATTCCAGGAGATAAAGTTAACAGATCTATCCATCATACCAATATTAATTGTGTGTATCATAAAAGGTTAAAAAGACACATAACCCACAATTCAGGAAGGAGGAAAATTGATTCAGGAGCAGCCGGAGAACATGACACCTCAACAATATTAGTAATTTAAAGTCGGCCCATAAACTGAAAGCAAAAAAATAAAAAGCAAAAGCGTGAAAAAAGATCCCTACCCCCTCCCCCCACCCTTCGAAAAAAAGCCAAGCGGCAGGCGCATAATCTAATACTAATATTACCCCCATTTCAAGATGGCAGCTCTATAAAAAAAAAGATTAGAAGAAAACTATATATCACCCAAATTAAAATATAGAGTTGCAAAAAAAAAATATATATCAATCAAAATAATAAAAAAAAACTAATATAATACAACAATCATTAATAAAAAAAAGGTATAAACGTCAAAATTTAAAAGTGTAGTATACCTTTAAAAAAAAATCCCATATTCAAATACAAGATGACGTTTCAAGAGCAAAGACTTATGGGAAGAAGAAACGCCATTTTGAAAAAACCATATTACTAAATACAAATGTGAGTTCAGCAATCTGTTAAAAGACAAAATAACATTTAAAAAAAAAAGGGATATAGTACAGTACAGCATATATATAAAAAAAACTAAAAGTCCAAAACATTCGTCCCATATCTAAGTACAGGCAAACAGATAAATGCTTGTAAAAAAACAGAATCTTACGGGAAAAAAAAACAACTTAAAAAAAAAGATAAATCATTAATGCAAAATATAAACGTATATAACCAAAACAGAAAGAAAAAAAAGAATATTATCAAAATTAAAAAAAAACATCTATAAACAATGAAGCTAGTAAAAAAAAACCGGACCCATAGATCAAAAAATAAAAAGTTATAACCCAACTTCATAGGTTAAAACTTAAAATAGAAAGATATCCTCTCTCCGAAAAATCTTCCACATAACACATAGTTCAAGTTGCAGTAGAAGATCGAAATTCTCCAACAAATTTCTTCGCTTCTTCCAGAGTGTTGAAAAATCGTTGACTGTAGTCGGGCAGCACAATTCTAAGCTTCGCTGGATACATTAAAGCTTGTTTAAGTCCGATCGAATGAATCTCTGCCATCACTGGTTTAAAAGCGATCCTGGCTCTCATTACTTCAAAAGAATAATCCTCGACTATTCGAAACTGAAAGTTTTTGTAGGAAATCATACCTTTTTTACGAGCTAATCGAATTAGAAGCTCTTTCTCACGAGGATAATGAAGGCGAACAATCACCGCTCGTGGTTTATCAGGCACAGACGAAAACCTCGCAACTCTGTGAGCACGGTCAATAACAGGTTTAGTTTTCAAACCTTCATCACCGAAAATTTCCCACAGTAAATTAGAGAAAAATTCAGTTAAATCACCGGACTCAACTTTTTCGGGAAACCCGATAATACGCAAGTTCTGTCTGCGAGATCGATTTTCGAGATCAGAAATTTTAAACTTATACTGATCTACAGTCTTAAGAGTCGATTGTACCTTCTTATCCAACACTTCAATTGTACGTACTTTTTCAACAATTAATTTTTCAAGAGTCGCCAACTTATCTTCATGCCGCTGAATAACCGATGCCTGCGACTGAAACTTAGTATCAAGCGATTTAACAGCTCCTTCAAGTTCAAACATTTTCGTGGTAAACGTGTTTTCCAAACTTGCCATTTTACTTTCCAAACTTGCCATTTTACTTTGCAGCTTGTTATCCAAACCTGCAAGTTTAGTGTCCAGAAGATTAGAAATTGTTTCAACAGATAAAGGCTCCTTAGACGATTTCTTACTTGTAGCCATTTTAAGTTCGGCAAAGTTAGATCAAATATAGTTTTAAAAGAAAAAAAAGTCAATCGAAAATATCAACTCATTTGATTAAATTCGAAAAGATTAGATTAAAGGGTGATTATAGTTAGAAAAGTGAAGAGCGCCTAAAAGGCAGATGTTTACGTCGCCATCTTGAAACTCCACCCCCCAATTTTTCTTCTGTGGTACAATGTAACACTTTGCTCTGTCTACATTTGTAGCCAGTCATTGGCTCGTCCTTCCTTACATTCATGTTAAATCTGTCATCTGCTTGTAAACCTCAGCTCTCGTAAACAAGACGGTAATCTAACTACTGATCATAAAGAAATCAATAACACTTTTCAAGATTTTTATAAATCTTTATATCAATCAGAATTTGATGGTGACCTGTCCATGATGGATAATTTTTTTAACAATTTGAATATTCCTAAACTGACAGATGAAGATCGCAGCTTGTTCGATGCTCCTATCTCTATGGCCGAAATAGGAGAGGCTATCTCATCAATGAATTCAGGGAAAGCTCCTGGCCCTGATGGTTATATTGTAGAATTTTTTAAAACTTTTTCTTCTTTGCCTTCTTTGCCTTCTTCTTTCCCTTGGTTATGTGAAATCTTTAATGATGCATTTGCTAAGAAGAGATTACCTCAATCTTTTTATGAAGCTACTATCTCTCTAATTCTTAAAAAAGATAAAGATCCTACTTTATGTACATCTTATCGCCCTATATCATTATTAAATGTAGATTCTAAGATTCTTACAAAAATTTTAGCCATTAGATTAGAAAAGATACTATCACAGATTATTTCAGAAGACCAAACTGGTTTCATTAGGAATCGGTATTCCTTTTTTAATGTTAGAAAATTGATTAATATAATTTATACTTCATCACCCACAACCCCAGAATGTGTTATTTCATTAGATGCTGAAAAAGCTTTTGATAGAGTTGAGTGGACATACTTATTTAATGCATTGAGAAATTTTAATTTTAGTCCTAATTTTATATCATGGATTAATTTAATATATTATAAACCTGTTGCTTCTGTTCTTACAAATAATTATAGATCCTCTTTTTTTCAAATATCTCGTGGTACGAGACAAGGTTGTCCCTTAAGTCCTTTATTATTTAATATCGCATTAGAACCTTAAGCCATTGCTATTCGTGAATCTCCTAATATTTTTGGTATTATCCGTAATGAGAAGTTATACAAGTTATCACTTTATGCTGATGACTTGCTGTTATATATTTCTGATCCTGACAGGTCTATTCCTGCTATTTTATCCTTGTTGGCTCAATTTGGTAGTTTTTCTGGTTATAAATTAAACTTGGATAAGAGTGAATTATTCCCCTTAAACACGCAAACTTTATTGAATGACAGGATACCATTTAAAGTTGTTACTGATAACTTTATCTATTTAGGTATAAAAATTACCAAGAAATATAAAGATTTATTTAGACTGAATTTTTTACCTATGCTTCATCAAATTCAACAACTTACTACAAGATGGTCTCCCTTATCCTTATCATTAGTTGGTCGGATTAATGCTATTAAAATGATGATTTTACCAAAATTTTTATATTTATTTCAAGCCTTACCAATTTTTATTCCTAAATCTTTTTTTGACAACATTGATTCAAAAATTTCCTCATTTGTGTGGCAAAATAAAAACCCCAGGTTAAGTAAAAGGCAATTACAAAAATCTAAAAAAGATGGTGGTTTAGCTTTACCTAACTTTAGATTTTACTATTGGGCGAATAATATTCGTAACCTAATGTATTGGAAATTAGATTTGGATTCACCATTGTGCCCACAATGGGTAAATTTGGAATGTGATGAGGTAAAGGGATATTCTCTATTCTCCGTTCTTGGTTCTTTTCATCCTGCTGATTTAGTTAAATTCAATAAACAGATATCTAATCCTGTTATCAAACATACATTACGAATTTGGTTTCAATTTCGTAAGTTTTTTACTCTGAAAAACTTTGTTCTTGATAGCCCTATTTTACTTAATTTTTTTTTCAAACCTTCCTTGACAGTTCAAGCTTTTAGCATATGGAAAAGGAAAGGTATAAAATGTTTTCGTGATCTTTTTTTTGAAGATACTTTGATGTCTTTCGACCAACTTTCCAACAAATTTAAATTACCTAAATCTAATTTTTTCAGATATCTACAAATCAGGAATTTTTTACATAAAGTTCTACCATCTTTTCCCAATTCAACTTCAATGGATTTCTCAGATTTGATTTTTACCTTAAATCCTTGTCAGAAGGGATTAGTAGCTTTTATTTATAATATGATTATGAAGATACAACCAGAAATATCAGATAGAATTAAACAAGAATGGGAAAAAGAACTTCAATATAATATATCAACAGATAAATGGGAAAAAAATTTACAAATGGTTAATTCCTCTTCTATATGTGCTAAACATGCTTTAATACAATTTAAAATTGTACATAGAGCTCATATGTCTAAAGATAAGCTTGCTCGATTCTATTCTCATATTAACCCTCAATGTGACAGATGTCATTCAGAAGTGGCTTCATTGACCCATATGTTTTGGTCATGTCCCACTTTACATAACTATTGGAAGGACATATTTGCTACCATTTCCTCAATTTGGAATATCGATTTTCAACCTCATTTTATTACTGCAATTTTTGGTATACCAAATGAAGATGGTAATCAGTTTTCCCCTTCAATCAGACGAATGATTGCTTTTGTAACATTAATGGCCAGAAGGTCTATATTACAAAACTGGAAAGAAGTAAATCCTCCTACCACGTCTCAGTGGTTTTCTCAAACTATTTCTTACCTGAGCTTGGAAAAAATTAGAAGCACTATTTTTGACTCATCAATTAAATTTGAAGAAACTTGGGGACCGTTCATTCGACATTTTCATATGAATTAATTTGGCCTTTTCCAGACCTTCTTTCTGCTTATTCATGTTCAGGTATGGAGTTCCGGAGTTTTTTGACACTATCATATACTTGTAAACTGTTATTATTGCCCATGTTAGTTTAGTTTAGTGTTTTTTTTTCTCAATATATATTTTTTTTCCGTATTTTCAATTTTTTTTCTTTTGACGATTATTTTTGTTTTTTTTTCATATATAATTATATAGACTTGATTGATTAATGTACTTTTTTTTGTTGATGTTTAATAGGATATTGTTATCTTATTACTAATACAATTTCAAGTCTATTGTATTCATAACCTATTCATTATTATGTTATGTTTTTTTATATATATATGAAACTCAATAAAAAGATTGAAAAAGAAAAGAAACCTCAGCTCTGTCATACTGGTTCCCATCCTCCTGCTATATTAGTTTAAACCACTCCCAACAACTCTAGTAAATCTGCCCACAAGAATGTTGGTCCCCATTGGATTCAAGTGCAATGCGACCCTTTTGTACAGGTCACACCTGCCACAGAAGAGGTCCCAATGATCCACAAGTCTGAATCCCTGCTCTCTACTCAAATTCTTGGGCCACATGTTTATCTGCCACCTCATTCTATTCCTGTTCTCCTTGTCGCATGTCACAAGCAGCAATCCCGAGAGTACTATCTTTGGGATCCTTCTCAACTTCCTTCCTAATTCCATGTATTCTTTTTTCAAGACCTGCCATTGGTACCAATATGTAACACGACTTCTGGCTGCTCACTCTGCCTTTTCAGGATATTGTGGACGCGGTCAGAAACATTGTGGATCCTGGCACCTGAGAAGCAAACTACCACCCACGTGTCTTTTTCACCAGCTATCTGTACCCCCATTTATTGAGTCCCCTATTACTGCTGCCATGCTCTTTAGTTCCCTACCCAGCTGCTGTTGCTTCCACCAGTACACAAACAGTACACAAAGTGGAGGACCTGTTATTGAGAGGGACAGCCAAAGTGGTGCTCTCCACTATCAGACATTCTCTCTTCCCTCTCCTGACCCATTTATCTGTCTCCTATATCCTTGGGAGACTACCTCCCTGTAGCTCCTATCACCTAACATTAGCATTAAACTTAAAATGGAGTGTTGTAAAAATCAGTTGGTATCAAGGAACTGCTCAGTCCTTTTAGAGAAAAATTACTAAGAAATAAAAACCAAAAGGTGTCACATTTGCTGCACTGCAGCCTCGGCTTCCAGCAAAACTATCAGTCACACAGGCAAAGTGTTGATTTCATCAATAAAGGCTAAATCTGTCTTTGTTCGTTCATGAATTTTTAAAACCATGTTGATTATACACAACAATTACAGTCAGTACCCACTCCACAGTTCAATCTTGCAGCAGTATTTGACTGCTAAATCAAGAATGAAAATGGTGTGCATTTAATCAAATGTTAATGTATGTAACCAAGGTAAAATGTTGGTTTCTGTATTATCAGATCTTTTTTAGTTAGGTTTTATATTATCTCCATCCAAAGTTTTTGTTCGTACTGTATTGAAAAGAAGCATCAGTAGTCTAATTCCCATTTGTGTATTTTATTCTAAATAAGGGAGATGATTATTCCTTTGCTTCACTTATTTTCTGTAGTAATGTTTTGGAAAATGAAACAATTAGAGTAGTGATTTAAAAAATGGGAGTATTTCATATCTCATGCTGTTACGTTTCTGATGGTAAGATTATTAGAACAAATAATATAAACCTTGAAATCCAGTTATTTATACATGTATATCATATTTATTTCTACTGTTTTGTTTATTAATCATGACATGCCAGTGAATGCAAATTATTATTTCTCCAGTTAATCAGGATTACCAGATAAATCTGGGTATTCAAAGCCTTTCGGCCCACATAAATCCTCCGTTCCAGAATACAATTATTTCCTTAAATGTCTATCTTTGTCTGTCAACCATCCTTATCAATTTCATCCAGCCTCTGATTATTTTGTATCAGTACGAATATCCTTCACAGGTCTTAATCTATATCTTGCTTTCCAGAATCTAATTTACTATTTGGGAATTGTTTGTTTACTCTGGCCAGGAACATCTTCCTTGGTCAAAAACAGCAAGTACAGTTTAAGGAAATATCCTCCTTTTTTAAAGAAGGAGCTTCCCTTCTTCCATCATCAACGCTGTCCTCAACCGCATCTTTTCCATTTCACACACATCTGCTCTTACCCTATCCTCCCACCTCTTGTCCTCACCTACCACCCCATCAGCTTCCACATCCAGCACATAATTCTCCAAAACTTCTGCCATCTCAAACTGGATCCCACCACCAAACACATCTTTCCCTACCCCCCCCCCCCACCCCACTTTCTGCTTTCTGCAGGGATTGCTCCCATGCAGCACCCTTGTCCATTCGTCCTTTCCCACTGATCTTCCTCCTGGAACTTAGCCTTCCAAGTGGATCAAGTTCTACACCTGTCCCTACACCTGTTCCCTCACTGTCATTCAGGGCCCCAAACAGTCCTTCCAGGTGAGGCAGCACTTCACCTGTGAATCTTTTGGGGTCGTATACTGTGTTCGGTGCTCCTGGTGCGGTGTGGCCTCTTGTATATCGGTGACATCCAACGTCGTTTGGGAGACCACTTCACCAAGCATCTGTGCTCCATCCGCCACAACAAGCAGGGTCTCCTAGTGACCACCCATTTTAATTCCACTTCCCATTCCAATATGTTCATCCATGACCTCCTCCACTTTCAGGATCAGACCACACTTAAGTTGGAGCAACAACACCTTATATTCCATTTGTGTACCCTCAACCTGATGGCACGAA
The DNA here is from genome assembly GCF_030144855.1 of Hypanus sabinus. Taxonomy (NCBI): domain Eukaryota; kingdom Metazoa; phylum Chordata; class Chondrichthyes; order Myliobatiformes; family Dasyatidae; genus Hypanus; species Hypanus sabinus. Next base: position 101,266,434 of record NC_082708.1, on the reverse strand, counting down.
TATCGAATTCTCAAACTTCCAGTAATGCCTTACCCCCTCCCCTTGAATCTCTCTCATGTTATCTCCTTGCCTACCCATCACCCCCCTCTGGTGTTCCAACCACATCCATCCCCTTTTTTCTTTCTTGCATGGTCTTCTGTTTCTTTCACCAATCAACTTCCTAGCTCTTTGCTTCATCCCTCCCCCACCTTTCAAATCTACTCCACTGCTTTTTTCTGCCATTCCTGCTGAAGGATTTTGGCCCGAAACGTCAACTGTACTTTTTTCCATAGATACTGCCTTGCCTGCTGAGTTCCTTTAGCATTCTGTGTGTGTCACTCAGATTTCCCGCATCTGCAGGTTTTCATGTTTTGACTTGAAGTACTGTTTAATGTTTGGCCACATGATAAGCCCTGCCTCCAAAAGTTACTTCTGTTGCTACCAGTTCTTAGGGAAGTTTTTTTTCAGGAAAGTCAAGAGTCCTGTCTTATAACCATTTTCCTTTAAGAACTTACTTACTCCCCTTTATACCACTGGCCTCTTAGGCAGCAGTGAATGTCCTCTATCTCTGTCTGTGCATACCGTCACACAAGGATTCTTCATTGCTATTTTCATAACAATCTTCCCATGAGCAGCCAGTGTTAGTCCTGAGCTGAATCCCAAAACCTGGAGGACCCATGAATCATTTAGTCAGGACTTTACCCTTTGACCTGTTTGATATGGGTGACCCTACCAATAGCCAAAGCACAAGGCCCTGACTCTAGCCAATATAGCTTGCCAAACCCTATGACAGATTTGTGGTCCTCTTAGAGGTTCCTTTAAGAAGGATTTGTCCTATTGCTTGGCTCTTTTTTAAGGGTCAGAATACAGCAGTCCTGGTGTAGCTTTATGAATGTGTCATATACCTGCCTGACTAAGGATTTTGTCTCAATTATAGCAGTGGAGGCTTTTGATGGAGCAAATTGTTTATTCAGACAAGTATATTGGCATTCAGGAGCTATGAATTTAAAATAATTAGCAAGATAAAAGAAAAATATGAAACAAAAAGAATATCTTTCATACTTAGAATCCTGGAATATTGAAGCAATGTAACAAGACAGAGGTCAGGACCACTCAAGCACAAAGGAGGAAATTAATGCCTGAAACCAAATGTAGTGAACAAGGTATGAAACAAGAACTTTGCATCAGGTTTCATTAGGGAGAAAGACATGGAAAATAGTGAGATTGGAGAAATATGCAGATACTCCTCACTGATCTCACTATTCTCCATATCAAGAAGGAGGAATGTCAGGGCTCTTCAAGAATTTTAAGATAGATTTGCTTAATATCATATAAGATCAACTTAATAGATCATATCAGAGCCAGAGAAAATTGCTAGAGCCCTGAAGGAAATCTTTGTCTCCTCAGCAGCCCCAAGCAAAATCCCAAGTGATTGGAGAATGGCTCTGTTCAGTGCACACAAAATATTGGAGGAACTCAGCAAGTTAGGCAACACCTATGGAGGGGAATAAACAGTCAGCTTTCATTCTCCTCCATCGATGCTGCCTGACTTGCTGTGTTTATCCAGCATTTTTTGTGTGTTGCTCAACATTTCCAGCATCTGCAGAACCTCTTGAGTTAATGAATAGCTAATGTTATTCCTTTTCGAGCCATGGTGGTGTAGCGTGACACTATTACCATTCAGGATGTTGGAGTTCAGGTCCGGCATCCTCTGTAAGAAAGTTTGCACATTCTTCCTGTGAGCACGTGGGTGTCCTTCGGGTGCTCCGGTTTCCTCCCTCACTCCAACAATGTACCATTTAGTAGGTTAATTGGTCATTGCAAATTGTCTTGTGATTAGGCTGAGCTTAAATAATTGGGTTGTTGGCCTGTTCTGCACTGTATCTCTAAATGAATGAATAAAAGATAAATAAGGGCAATGGAGTCAAACCAGGAAGTTGTAGCAGTGGTAGGGAAGTTACTGGAGAAGATTCTGAAGGATGGGATAAACTAGCATCTAGTAAAGTGTGCACTATTAGGAGTAGCATGTATGACTTTGTGAGGGAGATATCGTGTCTTAGGAATTTGAGGTTTTTGAGGTGGTGATGTGATGATTGATGAGGGTGGGGTATTAAAGCAATATATACGTGGATTTTGGTATTCAGCAGAGTTCCTCATTGTAGGCGAATGGAAACTTGTTGGAATAGCTTCAAAAGTGACTTTGCCACTGAAGAAAATGGTAGTGTTAGAGTGTGCTCTCTGATTGGAGGCCCATGACCAGTGATGTTCCACAGTGATCTGTTCTGGGACCACTTTTGTTTGTATTGCACATAAATGATTCCGATGAAAATACAGATGAACTGATTGATAAGTTTGTGGATGTTACAGAAGTTGGTGGAGTGTGGATTAGTAAGGAAGGTTGAAAAGATCCAACAGCTTATAGACCAGTGTGACATGTGAATAGAAAACTGGGAGGTGGAGAATAATCTAGCTAAGTGTGAGGTAGTGCACTTTTGGGAGGGTAAATTTAAGAAAACAATATTTAATAAATAAAAAGGAGTCAGGAGCATTGATGTGCAGTGAAATCTTGGGATGCAAGGCTTCAGAGCTGTGTGTCAGATATGGCTATAGGCAGCACAGTGGCCTTACAGGGGACTGTATTGGCTCCCTTTGTGTTTAACCTGTATATCTTGGACTTTAGATACAACACTGAGTCATGTGATCTGCAGAAAATTTTATCATGGCTCAGCAATAGCTGGGTTTATAAAGGGAGGACGGGATGATGAATACAGGGGACTTTGCCAAATGGTGCAAGCTGAATCATCTGCAGCTCAACATCAGTAAGACAAAGGAGATGGCGATGGACTTTAGGAAGACTAAGCCTGCACTGCTCCCTGTTACTATTGATGATGAGGACCTACAGGTACCTGGGAGTGCACCTGGATGACAGACTTGAGTAGATCACCAACACAGAGGCTGCGTGCAAGAAGGACCAGAGTTGCCTGTACTTCCTGAAGAGACTGAAGTCCTTTGGAGTACGCAGGCATCTCCTTTGAATGTTCCACCAGTCTGTCGTTGCCAGTAGGATCTTCTATGTGGTTATGTGCTGGAGCAATGGCATCAACATGGGGATGCCAACACCCTCAATAAACTATTTAGAAAGCCGTCTCTGTTATAGGAGTCAAACTGGACCCACTGGAGGTTGTGGTAGAACAAAGGACCCTCTGGAAAATTCTGGCAATTCAGGACAATGTTTCTGACCCTCTGTAAGCCAACTTGGCTGAGCAGGGGAGCACTTTTGGTAATAGACGAAGTCGACTGCACTGGTCCGAAGAGTGCTATATGAGGTCATTCTAACCCTCGGCTATTAGGCTCTACAATGAGTCAACCTATAGCCGGGGAAGTGATGACCCCTTCTGTTAGACTGTTTGAGGTTACTTTTTAAAAATATTTTCTTACTTCTCTTCTAATATTTGTCTATATGTGCACTTGTAATGCTACTGTGATGCTGTAATTTCTTTTTGGTCCGTAAAGTATCTATCTATCTATCTATCTATAATTCTTGGAAAGTAGCAACAAGGTGATGGTAAAGAAGACAAATGGTATACTTGCCTTCATGTGTCAGAATGTTGAGTGTACAAGTGGGAAGTCATGTTGCATCTGGATAATACCTCTGTTAGGCCACTCTTAAAATGTAGTGTGCAGTGCCAACACTACACTGCAGGAATGATACGGAGGCTTTGGAGAAGATGAAGTGATTCACCAAGTGTTTGCTGGATTAGAGGGAATGACCATAAGGAAAGGTTGGGTAAACTTGGACTGTTTTGTCTGGAGCATCAGAGGCTGAGGGGTGATCCAGCAGATCTATATAAAATTGTGAGAGGCACAGTTAAGATAGATGTCAGAGTCTGTTTCCCAGGGTGGAAATATTAAATATTAGAAAAGGCATAGCTAAAAGGAGAGAGCAATAAATAGAGTTTAAAGTTTAAAGGATATTTATGAGACAGGGATTGGTAGGTGCCCGGTACATGTAGGGGAAGAGGTGGAAGTGAATGTGATAACAATATTTAAGAGACATTTAGGCAAGCAGATGAACAGACCATGTATGGGAAGGTGGATTTATCCAGACCGGAGTCGTATTCAGCACAGACATCCAGGATCAGTGGGCTTGCTCCTGTACTGTTATATGTTCAATGAAAGAAATAGTTTCAGTAGGGCATGTGGCGTATACTTATAAAGAACTTATATGCACAAGCTTTGGGTAAAAGTTTGAGCTGTACGACTAATTTAGAGTTCTTCTTCCAAAATCCACAGCAGCACAATTATAAAATAGCCTCTGCTTGGCCCTGACCTTAAGGTTCTGTTTTCACAATCGGGCAGATTTTTGCAAAGTTGACTCGAAAAGCATCGGAACAAGTCATTGCCCAGATGTTATAATGTGCTATTGATGCACCATCAATAACTCTCGGAGACGTGAGGCGAGATATAGGTTTTTATTGGCTGGAAAAAGAACAAGCAGCAAGTGACCACCACACTACATCCTGGAGACTGAGGCCAGGGCAGTGTCTCCAATCGCCTTTACACCGGAGTCTGTGGGAGGAGCCACAGGAGCAGTCAGCAGGGGGGTGTGACCAGACAGGTATATGTAGTTCACCACAGGTATCTAACACAAACATGAATGTATTGACTCTTCTGGAACATGGGAGGGTGTGGGCTTTATCTCCCTGACCTAATGCAGGGTCTGGGTACTGAAATGTCGACTGTTTATTCCTTTCCCTAGATGCTGTCTGGCCTGTTGAATTCCTCTAGCATTTTGTATGTGTTACCAGGTAGTACTTATGGTCCATTTGACCCTCTCCTCCCATTCTATGTCATCCCAACTGATTAACATGCTTTTTCATATTGTTTTTCCGGATTCCACTTAAATATAGCTGTGCATTTGATTGCCCAGGAACAAGTTCCATTTAATACTTGCCTCTTTGGAATTGTGTTTACCATTTGTCAACCCAGGTGTTGATTCTACACAGGATTTTGCTGGCTTCCTCTGAATCCTTCTTATTGGTGTCAACAGAAAATCTAATGAAATATATGTGATCTTGCAAGTCACACATTTATTGATCATCCTGCCTGGTAGAAATTCCTATTTCAAATTTCCAGACACTTCAATCTGTGATGAATCTTCAGTGCTTTATTGATAAAGTGAAGAAAGTTACTAATAATCTCCAACTAGTGTTTCAATTTTCAGTTAATTTAATAATGATGGATTTTTATCTCAACTTCCCATAGATGCATGTACACATATAATAACTTAAGACAAAGCCACCATTATATACAAACAAGAGAGAATCTGCAGATGCTGGAAATCCAAGCAACACATACAACATGCTGGAGGAACTCAGCAGGCCAGGCTGCATCTATGGAAAAGAGCATGGTTGATGTTTTGGGCAGAGACCCTTCATCAGGACTGCAGAACAAAAGATCAGGAGCCACCTTCTAATTCTGACTACTCATCTTTTTTTCTCCAGTCCTGATGAAGGGTTTTGGCCCAAAACACCAACTGTACTCTTTTCCATAGATGCTGCCTGGCCAGCTGAGTTCCTCACCATTATGTATTTTTGAACGTAACTAGCTATGTACTGAGACCATAAGACAAAGGAGCAGAAGTTGACCATTCGGCCTATTGAGTCTGCTCCACCATTTCATCTTGAGCTGATCCATTCTCTCCTTTAGTCCCATTCCCCCGCCTTCTCAACATAACCTTTGATGCCCTGACTACTCAGATACGTATCATTCTCTGCCTTAAATACACCCAATAACTTGGCCTCCACTGCCACCCGTGGCAACAGATTCCATAGCTTCACCACACTCTGGCTAAAAAAAATCTTTTGCATCTCTGTTCTGAATGGGTGCCCTGCAATCCTTAAGTCATGTCCACTTGTACTAGACTCCCCCACCATAGCAAACAACTTTGCCACATCCACTCTGTCCATGCCTTTCAACATTTGAAATGTTTCTGAGGTCCACCCTCGTTCTTCTAAACTCCAAGGACTACAGTCCAAGAGCGGTCAAATGTTCCTCATATGTTAACCCTCTCATTCCCGGAATCATTCTAGTAAATCTTCTCTGAACCCTCTCCAATGTCAGCAAATCCTTTCTTAAATAAGGAGCCCAAAACTGCACACAGTATTCCAAGTGAGGTATTACCAGTGCCTTATAGAGCCTCAACATCACATCCCTGCTCCAATACTCTAGTCCTCTAGAAATGAATGCCAACATTGCATTCGCCTTCTTCACGACCGACTCAACCTGGAGGTTAACCTTAAGGGTATCCTGCACAAGGACTTCCAAGTGCCGTTGCATCTCAGAACTTTGAATTCTCTCCCCATTTAAATAATAGTCTGCCCGTTTATTTCTTCTACCAAAGTGCATGACTGTACACTTTCAGACATAGTAATTCATTTGCCACTTCTTTGTCCATTCCCCGAATCTATCCAAGTCTCTCTGCAGACTGTCTGTTTCCTTAGCACTACTGTCCCCTCCACCTATCTTTGTATCATCAGCAAACTTAGCCACAAAGCCATCTATTCCATAATCCAAATCGTTGATATACAACATAAAAAGAAGCAGCCCCAACACGGACCCCTGTGGAACACCACTGGTAACCAGCAGCCAACCAGAATGGGATCCCTTTATTCCCACTCTCTGTTTCTTGCCAGTCAACCAACGCTCTATCCACGTATGTAGCTTTCCTGTAATTCCATGGGCTCTTATCTTGTTGAGCAGCCTTATGTGCGGCACCTTGTCAAAGGCCTTCTGAAAATCCAAATACACAACATCCACTGCATCTCCCTTGTCTAGCCTACGTGTAATTTCCTCAAAATATTGCACTAGGTTTGTCAGGCAGGATTTTCCTTTAAGGAAACCATGCTGAGTTCTGCCTATCTTGTCATATGCCTCCAGTTACTCCATAACCTCATCCTTGAAAATCGACTCAAACAACTTCCCAACCACCAATGTCAAGCTAACAGGTCTATAATTTCCTTTTTGCTTTCTTGCCCCCTTCTTAAATAGTGGAGTGACATTTGCAGTCTTCTAGTCCTCTGGAACCAGGCCAAAATCTATCGACTTTTGAAAGATCATTGCTAATGCCTCAGCAATCTCCACTGCTACTTCCTTCAGAACACGAGGGTGCATTCCATCTGGTCCGGGAGATTTATCTACCCTTAGATTATTCAGCTTCCTGAGTACTTTCTCTGTCGTAATTGTGACTGCGCATATTTCTCTTCCCTGACACCCTTGAATGTCCAGTATATTGCTCATGTCTTCCTCAGTGAAGACTAATGCAAAATACTTGTTCAGTTCCTCCGCCATCTCCCCATCTCCCATTACAATTTCTCCAGCATCATTTTCTATCAGTCCTATATCTACTCTCACCTGTCTTTTACTCTTGAAAAAGCTTTAGTATCCTTTTTGATATTATTTGCTAGCTTCCTTTCATAGTTCATCTTTTCCCTTTTAATGACCTTCTTAGTTTCCTTTTGTAAGCTTTTAAAAACTTCCCAATCCTCTGTCTTCCCACTAATTTTTGCTTCCTTGTATGCCCTCTGCTGTGCTTTTACTTTGGCTTTGACTTCTCTCATCAGCCACGGTTGCATCCTTTTTCCATTCGAAAATTTCTTCTTCTTTGGAATATATCTGTCTTGCCCCTTCCTCACTTCTCGCATAAACTCCAGCCACTGCTGCTCTGCCATCCTTCCTGTTAGTGTCCCTTTCCAGTCAACCTTGGCCAGTTCCTCTCTCATGCCACTGTCATTTCCTTTACTCCACTGAAATACTGACACATCGGATTTCGGCTTCTCTTTCTCAAATTTCACAGTGAATTCAATCATGTTGTGATCACTGCCTCCTAAGGGTTCCTTCACTTCCATCTCTCTAATCACCTCTGGTTCATTACACAATACCCGATCCAGTATAGCCGATCCCCTAGTGGGCTCAACAACAAGCTGTTCTAAGAAGCCATTTCGTAGGCATTCTACAAATTCTCTCTCTTGAGGTCCAGTGCTGACCTGATTTTCCCAATCCACTTGCACGTTAAAATGCCCCACAATTATCATAACACTGCCCTTCTGGCAAGCCTTTTCTATTTCCTGTTGTAATTTGTAGTCCACGTCACTGCAGCTATTTGGAGGCCTGTAGATAACTGCCGTCAGGGTCCTTTTACCCCTGCGATCTCTTAGCTCAACCCATAAAGATTCTGTACCTTCCGATCCTATGTCAACGCTTTCTAATGATTTAATATCATTTCTTACTATTAAAGCCACGCCACCCCCTCTACCTACCTGCCTATCCTTCCGATACACTGTATATCCTTGGACGTTAAGCTCCCAGAGACATGCATCATTTAGCCACGTCTCAGTGATGGCTGCAATATCATATCTGCCAATCTGTAACTGTACTACAAGATCATCCACTTTATTCCTTATGCTGCGTGCATTTAAGTATAACAAAGTCCAGTATTTGGTACTTTTTGCATTGATTGCACTGCAACTCATCCCAATGGTTGCAAATTTGATCCATCACCTGCCTGTCCTTCCTGACATCCTTACTGCTCACTACCTTAGATCTATTTCTGTTTTCCCTCTCTTCCACTCCTTCGTTCCAGTTCCCATCCCCCGCCAAATTAATTTAAACCCTCCCTAACAGCTTCCCGCCAGGATATTGGTCCGCCTAGGATTCATGTGTAATCCGTCCTTTTTATACAGGTTACACCTGCCCCAAAAGAGGTCCCAATGATCCAAAAATTTGTATCCCTGCTCCCTGCTCCAATCCCTCAGCCACACATTTATCCTCCACCTCATTCCATTGCTATTCTCACTGTCGAGTGGCATAGGCAGTAATCCCGAGATTACCTACCTTTGCTGCCCTTCTTCTCAACTGCCTTCCTAACTCCCTATATTCTCCTTTCAGGACCTCTTCCCTTTTCCTACATATGTCATTGGTACCTATATGTACCATGACCTCTGGCTCCTTACCCTTCCACGTCAGGATATCTTGGACGCGATCAGGAACATCCTGGATGCTGGCACCAGGGAGGCAAACTACCATCCGGGTCTCCTGATTGTGTCCACAGAATCGCCTGTCTGACCCCCCGAACTAACGAGTCCCCTATTACTACTGCCTTCCTCTTCCTTTCCCTACCCTTCTGAGCTATAGGGCTGAACTCTGTGCCGGAGGCATGGCCACTGTTGCTTCCCCCAGGTAGGCTGTCCCCCACCCCCCAACAGTACTCAAACAGGAGTACTTATTGTCAAGGGGTACAGCCACTGGGGTACTCTCAGACATTGGGGTACCTGATTCTTCCCCTTCCCCCTCCTAACCGTGTCCCACTGTGCTTCTCGTGGCCCTGGTGTGACCAGCTGCCTGTAACTCCTCTCTATCAACTCTTCACTCTCCCTGACCAGACGAAGGTCATCAAGCTGCAGCTCCAGTTCCCTAACACAGTCCCTTAGGAGCTGCAGCTTGGCACACCTGGCGCAGAGATGGACGTCCGGGAGGCTAGGAGACTCCAGGACCTCCCACATCTGACATCGAGAACAACAAACTGCCCTCATACTCATACTTCCCCTTTCCTCAAATAACAGGAAAAACTGAAATCTAAACCTACCTTGCCTCACCCGTTTCCACCTAAGCCCATTGAGCCAAAGCCCTTAAGCTTTCACTCTGCTCCCAGTTCACTCCACTGCCTGCTGTATAAGGCTGTGTCCTTTTTAAATCTTCCCCACTCCACTGCCCGACGTCACACGCCTGCGCAGTCCCACCTCTCTTAACTCCGATGAGAATAAGACAAAATCAAAATGGCTCCTGCCGCACTCCCGTTCTGATCCTCTGACTTCCTTCTCCAAATGAAAATACTGATTGATCTTCTTGGAGATATTGACTGCTAATATTGTATACCAGATCTAAGACCCTACGAAACATTGTTTTTTAGGAACTCTCTTTTGGGATTGATATGAAGGCCATATGGAAGTGCAAGATCCATATCTTTTTTTGTGTATCAGAACTGGAGTTGAGAATGGAAACATGACTTGCAGCAATCCTCAATCTAAATTTTGTTCTTTTGTTTTGCATCTTTATCCATGCTTTAGTTAGCTTCCTTTATCTTGAAACCCATCTTAGCCCTGTATTGTATCATCTTTTGTGTCCTGGAAGTTTCAGTCTGCATGGTGCTGCAGTATTATCACACACTCTTTACTCACTTACTGAGAGACGCTGTGGAATAGGCCCTCTCTGCCCTTCAAGCAGTGCCACCCAGCAGTCCCCTGATTTAATCCTAACCTAATCACTGGACAATTTACAATGGCCAGTTAACCTACCAGCCTGTACACGTGGGAGAAAACTGGAGTACCTGGAGGAAACTAACATACCAACTCCTTACAGGCAGTGGCAGGAATTGAACCCAGGTCAGCTGTACAGTAAAGCGTTGTGCTAAGGTGTGCATATGTTTTCCAGATCAGGATGAGGCATTTATCTTTAATGTGATTTCCTGAATACTAAGTATGTGGGCAAAGTAATTAATTTGCCTTTTTTAATAGATAGTTATTCTGTCCACCTGCACTACATTAAGTCCATTTGGGGAAACAAAATAACAAGTTTTGATTCTTCTTGAGTGCCCAACATCACAACTGCATGACAGACTCTGTCATATATTCTATGTCAAACAGTGTGTCTTCCAATGATTTCCCTAGACTAAGAGTTCCCAATCTTTTATGGTCCCCTCCCATTAACCAAGGTTGGGAATCCTCTGCTGTAGACATATGACTGCATATGACTATGAAGGTTTGCAATTAAATTGCAACTATTTCTGTATCCTTCATGCTTAGTCCCAAGTCTCACCTATGGCTATCTTCAGAGTCGCGTGAGACAGACTCCTCTGCTGCTACAATAAGATGATTCTCAGGTTGGAGGAGCAACATCACATATTTTATCTGGGTAGTCTCCAACCCATTTGCTTTATACTTATGCCTGTGAGGCTAAGCACAGCTCCAGTTTAAGTGTACTGATGATGCCACTGTCATTAGCCGAATCAAAGGTGGTGACAAATCAGCATATAGGAGGGAGATTCAAAATCAGGCTGAGTGGTGCCATAACAACAACCTCTTACTCAATGTCAGCAAACCAAGTAGCTGATTATAGAGGTTCATGAGCGGTTTTTCATCATGGGATCAGAGGTGGAAAGTTTACCACAGTGTAAACATTTTAGAGGATCTGTCCTTGGTCCAGGACATACAAAGCAACAATGGCAGTGCCTCTACTTTCTTAGAAGTTAGTGAAGGTTCAGCATGTCATCTAAATCTTTGACAAGCTTGTATAGATGTGTGATGAAGAGTATATTGACTGAACGTATCATGGCCTGGTATGGAAACACTAATGCCCTTGAACAGAAAGGCTTAAAAAAAATAGTGGGTACAGTCCAGGTCCATCATAGATAAAGCCCTCCCACCATTAAGCACACCTACATGGAGTGCTATCACAAGAAAGCAGCATCCATCATCAAGGACCCCCAGCATCCAGGACATGCACTCTTCTGGCTGCTGCCATCATGAGAGAGGTGCAAGAGCCTCAGGGCTTACACCTCCAGGTTCAGGAACAGTCATTACCCCTCAACCATCATGCTCTTGAACTGCCAAAGGGTTTCGGCCCAAATTGTCAACTTTTTTACATAGATGCTGACTGGCCTGCTGAGTTCCTCCAGCATTTCGTATGTGTTGCTCAGATTTCCAGCATTTGCAGATGTTCCCTTGTTTGTGTTCTAGATCTAAAGGGGATAACTTCACTCACCCCATCACTGAACTGTTCCCATAACCTATGGGCTCACTTTCAAGTTCTTCATCTGATGTTCTTGACATTTTTTGTTTATTTATTTTTTTAATTTCTGTATTTGCACAGTTTGTTGTCTTTTGCACATTTGTTGTTTGTCTGCCCTGTTGTGTGTGGTCTTTCATTAATTCTGTTGTGTTTATTGTATTTACTGTAAATGTCATAAGAAAATGAATCACAGGATAATCTATGGTGACACATATATACTTTGATAATAAATTTACTTTGAATTTTCAACCTGATACAGTGAATATCAATTTCTCTAACTTACAGTAATTTCTAACCCACTTTTCTTCCTCCCTTTTTCCATTCCCCATTTTGGCTCCCCACTTACCACATCTGATCTCCTCACCTGCTGGTGACCCTCCTGCTTTCTTTTCTCCCATAGTCCACCTCCTCTACTATTAAATTCCTTCTTCTTCAGACTTGCACCTTTTCCACCTATCCCTTCCAGCTTCTCACTTCATCCCTCATCCCCACCCACTTACCTTCCCCATCACCTGGTTTCACCTATCATCTTCTAGCTTGTACTCCTCCTCCTCACTCTTATCTTCTTATTCTTCCCTCTTCCTTCCCAGTCCTGATGAAGGGTCTCAGCCTGAAATGCTGGTTCTTTATTTATCGCTATTGACGCTGCCTGACCTGCTAAGATCCATCAGCATTTTGTGTGGGTGCTACAACAATACACCACTTATTTTTCCTCTCCTGCCTGGCGTTTGTGTCAGCTGTTTAATGCAAACTTAAATGGTACAAAACCACAAATTTGAATTACATTCCAGATGGCTAAACAGTTTCATTAGTTACAGTGTGATACTTTAGTAAGATTTCACTTGTGAGGCCTATTGGAATGGAATTATACCTACTCGCAATGAGATACAGTGTGCCTAGGGATAGTAAATGTTTTAAATTTTCCAGCAACCAAGCTAACTCCATATTGATATCAAACTGATTGTATTTACAAAAGCTTAAGTCTATGTTATTGTGAATACTCAACTCTTTGGAACATCGTGGTCAGACACAGTAGACCCGTCTAACAGTGCATGTGCAGATTGGGTTTTCAGCCATTTGAATGGCTAAATGTAATTTTGAGGTAGTCCTGTTCCATTCCAGTTAGAACTAACTGTAGTAGACAGTGAAAACCAGGCCACATCTGGCAGTAATATACTCAGAGACATAATCATGAATCACCTGATTGTCAATTATTATCTTCAGGCTTTTCAGTTTCTGACTAAATACCATAAAAATCCATCTGGTTCACTAATGACTTTGAGACACATCTGCCATCCTTCAACAGTCTGATCTATAAATGACCGCAGGCTTATGCTAATATGGTTAACTTTCAACTGGACTCTCATTGGTCCGGTATGGGTGGTGATGTCAGTATTGTCATGATTCTCATTAAATATTAGATTCTCTAGAAACACTCTATCGTGTGGAAAAATATATGTAATAAAAAGCCAGCAGAAAAATCTTCCTTCAAGAAAGTGAATTATGAGGTGGCTATTGAATTAATTTTCAGTCTTATCAAGTAAGTTGAAATCTGATTAGAAGTAATCCATCAATTTGTTCACCTTTACAACCTGCCTTGTAAGCAGTCTACCAGTGAGGCTACCAATGAATCGAAAGTTCAGCATATACAACATTCAGACATTAAAATGTTCATTCCTCTTTTAGGTGAGGTAAAAATTGGTGACCATGAGTTTTTCTTTTTTATTGTGTACCAGACATATCATTTAAGCTGTCTACTTGCTCTCAGATCATAAGACAAAGGAGCAGATTTAGGCCATTTAGCCCATTGAATCCTCTGCCATTCCAGCATAGCTGATATATTATCCCTCTCAACCATGTTCTCCTATCTTCTCCCTGTAACCTTTGATATCCTGACTAATCAAGAAACTTTCAACCTTTATATATACTCAATGACTCGAGCTCCAGAGCCATCTGTGGCAATAAATGCAACAGTTTAACCACCCTCTAAATAAAGAAATTCCTCCTCATGTCTGTTCTGAATGGATGTCCCTCTATTCTAAGGCGCTGACCTATGGTCCTAGACTTGCCCACTATATGAAACGACCTCTCCACATCCACTTTCTCTAGCCCTTTCAATGTTCAGTGAGTACAGGCCCAGAGCCATCGTACGCTCCTCATACATCAACCCATTCATTCCCAGAACTAATCTCACTTCTAAGATAAACCTGCTCACAATACTCCCAAGTGGAGTCTGACCAGTGCCTTATAAAGCTCAGCGTTACATCCTTGCTCTTATATTCTAGTCCTCTTGAAATGAATGCTAAAAGTGCATTTGCTTCTTTACCACCAACTCCACCTGCAAGTTAATCTTTAGGGAATCCTGTCCAAGAACTCCCAAGTCCCTTTGCACCTCTGATTTTTGTAATTCCTCCCCATTTAGTATCTACATACCAATTCCTTCTACCAAAGTACATGACTATATGCTTCCCTACACTAATACCATCTGCCACTTCTTTGCCTATTTTCCCAATCTGTTTAAGCCCTTCTGCAGACTCCCTTTTTCCTCAACAGAATGAACTCCTCTATGTATCTTTGTATCATCTGCCTACTTTGCCACAAAACCATCAGTTCTGTCATCCAGATTATTGGCATACAGTATAATTTGAAACAAAGTGGTCCCAACACCAACCCATGTGGAATATCACTGGTCGCTGTCGTGGTTTTTCGTGCCTCACAAACAACTAGGAGACGCAGAAGATTCTTCAAGAAGGGTTAAACTTTAATTTGCAAATCAAAGCTGAGACTGTCATTGAGCTGGTCACTGATTGTCCACCGATCCTCGGACACGGCATTTTTTATAGCAAAATCCTGGTCCAGTTTCACACGTACGTCCCATTGACTTAATCATGTTCCAATCCACATCTCCCAGCTGTCTCTCACCAACACACCATTGTCTTCTACATTCTTAAGATTTCATTCTCCTACTAAATTGGGTACATGCATAGCAAATAGCAAGTTCAAACTACATAATCTACATCAAGGCTGACTACATAGTTTTGGTTACACAGCAAACAAGTTCAAAGCAAAACATCTCTTAGCTACCTCTCATTATTACCACACCATTGTCTTCTACATTCAATTGGATACATGCATAGCAAATAGCAAACTTCAAAGCTGACTATATCTCTTAGCTACCTCTCATTAACATATTAACACACCATTGTCTTCTACATTCCTAGCATTTCATCTTGGGTACATGCATAACAAACTGACTACATAGTTTTGGTTACACAGCAAATAATACAAGTTTTATACTCCATAATATTTTTATACTCCAATATCGCCAGCAACCAACCAGAAAAGGCCTCCTTTGTTCCCAGTCTTTGCCCCCTATGTCACCCAATCTTCGATCCATTCTAGTACCTTTCCTTTAATACTACCTTGTTAAGCGGTCTCATGTGGCACCTTGTCAAAGGCCTTCTGAAACTCCAAGTAAACAACATCCACTGACTCTTTTGTCTATCCTGCCTGTTGTTTTGCAATGGGACAAGTGCTACACCTGCCTCTAACACTTCCTCACTCACTGCTGTTCAGGATCTGAAACAGTCTTTCCGGCTGAGGCAACACTTCACCCCTGAGTCTGTCGGGGTCATCTACTGTATCTGGCACCCTTAATGTGGCCTCCACTACATCAGTGAGACCCAATATACCTATGCTCCGTCCAACATGAGAGGCAGATTTCCTGCTGACCTCTAATTTGAATTTGTATTCACATTTCTATTTTGACATGTTGAATCAGAATCAGGCTTAAAGTTACTGGTGTATGTCAGGAAATTTGTTGTTCTATGGTGGCAGTGCAATGCAATACATAATTGTTTTAAAAAGCTATAAATATATAGTTTATAGAAACATATATGTACTGTGAACTACTTATTTATGTTAATTTTTATACAAAAAGACAGCGAAAAAAAAGCGAGGTATTCATTATCCATTCAGCATTCTGATGGTGGAGGAGAAGAAGCTGTTCTTAAAACAATGAATATGGGTATTCAGGTTCTTGTAGCTCCTCCGTGATGGCAGCACTGAGGAGAGGGTATGTCCTGGGTGACGAGGGTCCTTAAAGATAGATGCTGCCTTTTTGAGACATCGCTTTTTGAAGATGTCGTTGATGCTGGGTGGGGGGGGGGGGTTAACGCCCTTGATGGAGCTGACTGAGTTTGAAACTTTCTGTAACTTTTTCTGATATTATGCAGTGGCCCCTCGATATCAGATCCTCTCTTCTGGTCTAAGCCTCCTCTACTGCCAAGAAGAGGCCACACTCACGTTAGAGAAGCAATACATCATTGTCTAGGTAGCCTCCGACCTGATGGCATGCACATTGACTTCTCTAGCTTCCAGTGATTTCTCCCTCTTCCTCCTTTTCTCTGTTTCATTCCCTACTCTGGCTCCCCTCTTACCATTTCTCCTCACCTGCTCATCAACTCCCTCTAGTGCCCTTTCTCCTTCCCTTTCTTCCATGGTCCACTGACCTCTCCTATTAGATTCCTTCTTCAGCCCCTTACCTCTTCTACCTATCACCTCCCATCCTCTCAAATCATCTTCCCTCCCCACCACCCTCCCTACCCTACACCTGGTTTCACCTCTCACCTACCGGTCTGTATTCCTTCCCCTTCCCCCATCATTTTATTCTAACTTCTTTCCCCTTCTATTACTTTCCTGATGAAGGGGCTATGTTCCAACTGTCAACCAGTTAAATTCCTCCATAGATGTTGCCTGACCTGCTGAGTTCCTCGAGCATTTTGTGCACCTTGCTGTCAATGTTATAATATAAATAGCTCCAGTTAAATTTGTCAACTGTTGCAGTTTTAATTGCGGCTCAGTGCAGGCCAAGCATTGCATCCTCAGAAGTTCAAAAGGTGGACCCAGCAATTTTTGTGCCTTGAACTCTTTTTAAACTGGTGCTGGTGGAGTTTGGCATTCAGGATGTGAACACACCACCACTCACTTCTTGCACATTCTTTCTCTGCCGGGCCTTGTTGCAGTTTTTGGGTATTTGAGATGAAAATGTACTGCAGAAACCAGTGTGGGAATGCTTGTTGTTTGTGATAAATTTTAATGACGTGGATGTGAACGTAGAGCTATAATTAGTAAGTTTGCAGATGGCGTGACTGTTGTTGGTGCTGTGGTGTCTCAGGCTACAGCAGAATACAAATCAGATGGAAAGTTGGGTATAACACTGGCAGTTGAAGTTTAATACTAACAAGTGCAAGGTTCTGCATTTTAGGATCTCGGATAGGGGTAGGACATGTATAGTAAATGACAGAGAATTAAGGAGCACAGATGAATGTAGAGACCTGTGGTTCAATTCCTACAATCCATGGTCAGATGAATTCTGGTAGATAGGGTGGTGAAGAGGGTATATGACAGGCTTGCCTTCATAGGCTGATTCACTGATTATGAGTCAGGATAGCAGAGGAGATTGACCAGGTTGGTGTCTGTTTTAGAGGACCTTAGTTATGGGGTAAGACTGTATATGCTGAGCTTGTTTTCTTGAAGCGAAGGTAACTTAAGGAGTGACCTGTTAAAACTTTATAAAATATGGTGGGGGGTGGGGGGCAAAGTAAAGATTCATTGCAATCTTTTCCCGTGGTAGTTATCAAAAACGAAGGCGTAAGGTTAACACACACAAAATGCTGGAGAAACTTAGCAGGTCAGGCAGCATCTATGGAGAATAGTTTTGAGGTGAGAAGAAGGAATCTTAAAGGGAATGGTTAACATCTGGACTATGCTGCCCAGAGAAGTGGGTGGATTCTGATGCAGTCACTGTTTAAGAAGTACTTGGACAGCCAGTCTAACAGGAAGGATATGGACTGAATTCTGGTAAATGAGTTAAGGAAGGACATCCTGGCTGTAGAGGAAGTGCAGCGTAGATTCATGAGGTTAATTCCTGGGATGTCTAGACTGTCTTACGCAGAGAGGTGAAAGAGACTGGGCTTGTACACGCTGGAATTAAGGAGATTGAGAGGGGAACTGATTGAAACATATAAGATTATTAAGGGATTGGACAAGATAGGGGCAGGAAATATGTTCCAGATGCTGGGAGAGTCCAGTACCAGAGGGCATGGTTTGAGAATAAGGGGTAGGTTATTTAGGACAGAGTTAAGGAAAAACTTCTTCTCGCAGAGAGTTGTGGGGATCTGGAATGCACTGCCTCGGAAGGTAGTGGAGGCCAATTCTCTGGATGCTTTCAAGAAGGAGCTAGATAGGTATCTTATGGATAGGGGAATCAAGGGATATGGGGACAAGGCAGGAATCGGGTATTGATGGTAGTTGATCAGCCATGATCTCAAAATGGCGGTGCAGGCTCGAAGGGCCAAATGGTCTACTTCTGCACCTATTGTCTATTGACAAAACAACTTGGATGTGATGAGTCAAAGTTATGCTGTACAACTCTCTAATTCTAAGAAAATGTGTAAAATTGGGAGTGGCACTGTAAAAAGTGCCTGCTTCATATTTGCAGGTCATACATTGGGAAGTTTTGAGTTAAATGTGAGAAGAATTAGGTATGAAGATTCTAATACCTTCAGATGTTTTGTGTCAACTGATGGCCATGGCCTAATGCACTAATGATGTTGACGGCCTCCCCCATTCAAGTAGTATATCCATTATTCTGAGTCCTCTCAGTTCCTGCTGTAATAAGTTGTGTTGGCTACATTACAACTATTGGTCAGATTGTGCAACAGGTAGCAGGGACAATGGTAGTTAGTGATTGGCATTCTGTTTAGATGAAGTAGTGGCTCAATAAGTTGTGGGATGTAAATCTGACACTTGCAAATTGTGTTAACTGTACGGAAAATGAGGTTAAACAGATGTCCTGAATGAGAAAATAGATAGGTGACTGAATGGATGGGGTGAATTAAACAGTTCATTAGGTCACCATTACATTTGATATGGTATAGGAAGATATAATAATTCCCCTTATCACTATACTGAAAATCAGAATCAGGTGTATTATGCTGATATTTGATGAGAGATTTGCTGTTTGTGGCGGCAGTACAGTTGAAAGACTTAGTGCAAAACAAGAATAATGATGTTGTCTTCCTGGGTACCTGGACTGTTCAGAAATCTGATGGTGGAGGGGCAGAAGCTGCTTCTGGATCTTTGAGTGTGCAAACTGCTTGCAGTTCTGTACCCAGGTCCATTGATTACTTCTAACTGGGCAGCATGCTGTTGCAGTAATTAACATTGCTTGTTTGCAGTTCCAGTACTCATGACCTTGGACG
Source organism: Hypanus sabinus (assembly GCF_030144855.1). Taxonomy (NCBI): domain Eukaryota; kingdom Metazoa; phylum Chordata; class Chondrichthyes; order Myliobatiformes; family Dasyatidae; genus Hypanus; species Hypanus sabinus. The sequence continues at coordinate 101,247,346 of NC_082708.1, read as the reverse complement.
CTGTCTTCTGGGATTTGCATGTTCTCGCTCTGCCTGTGGGTGCAGTAGCTGTTCTGGTTACTTCTCACTTCCAAGAACATGAAATAGATTCATTCCTTAAAGTCATTACATTGCAACCCCATGTCTGTTTTTTTTCTCTTTAACAATACAATTGGTCCTTCCAAGCCTTTGAGCCACACTGCCCCCGCGACTCCCCAGCCCCTACTTAACCCTAATCTAATCACAGGTCAGTTTACAATGACCAGTTAACCTACCTGGCACGCCTTTGGACTGTGGAAAGAAACTGGAGGAGCCAGGGAAAACTCACGCATTCCACAGGGAGGACATACAGAGACTTCTCACAGAACGGTGATAGAATTGAACTCCCAATTCCAGAATGCCCAGAGAGGTAATAGCATTGCACTAATAGCTATGGCCCCATAGGTTGTGAATTTGGTCACTATGATTTCAATATATGCGAGCTACTCTGTACCTTATTTAGATTAAGCTGGGGCTAATGGCTTTTATTTTATGAACAGAGAAAGGTAGAACCTTCCATTAGGGACACTTTTATATTAATCAGCTTCAATTGATGCTCATTGGCCTCAAAGTTCCACACAAAAAAAAATCAGATTAAATTTATTTTATGCAAAAACACTTTAGATGAAATCATTCCATATTTTCTGAGACATTAATCAGGAGAAGTCTGATGCACAGAACATTAATTTTGTGGCAGTATGAAAAAGCAGCTGTACTTTCCTGATATCATATCTCGGGTTTTTATTAATTATGCTTTACCACATGATGACTGAAGTAGAAAATTCATTATGTTTTGCTAAGTACTTACGAAATCAAGCTACAGCCCCTTGTTGCTATCCATTGAAAAGGCAATTCCTCAAAAAAATCTCAATTTATTTTTTCAGCGCTAAGTCAACTATTATTTTCAGATCTCTTACTATGTTGCACCTTGCTTTGGCTAGAGAAATGAAATGTAAAGGGCCTCTTGGTACATAATCAACTCTGATATTAAAAATATTATAAATGTACTTCAACATCTATGGTGAAAATAGACTAGTGTAGTTTTTTTTCTGTGTTGTTTTTATGTAGTTCAGTGTAGTTTTTGTACTGTTTCATGTAGCACCATGGTCCTGGAAAATGTCTTGTTTTTACTGTGTACTGTACCAGCAGTTATTATTGAAATGACAATAAAAAGTGACTTGATCATATTGATATGCTGGTTTACACTTGAAATTTGTGAAAATCTAACTTATATTTGATTAAACATTTAAAATATTGTCACTTGTAAAAATGTTGTTCCTGTCTCTCAGACACAGCCACTGCCAATTCTGTTATCAGAATGATGCTTTCCATTCCAGCGTATACAAGATGTTATCTTTCTTTATCAGAAAACGGTGTTTTCCTTCCACTACTGTCAATATTGCCTCACCTTATCTTTTTCATTACCCGCACATCTGCCCTCATTTCTCTCCACTGATCTCCCTCCTGGCACTTACCCCTGCAACCATGTTAAATGTTCCACCTGCCCCTACATCCTCCCTCACCACCATTCAGGACCTTAAACAGTCCTTCCAGGTGAGGCAGTGCTTCAACTACTACTCTTTTGGGGTATTTCATTGCATCTGATGCTCCCAGTGTGATCCCTGCTGCATAGGTGTGACCCAAGACAGGTTATGGGACCACTTGGTCGAGCACCTTCATTCCATCTAACACAACTGGCATGGTCACCCACTGCCCATCCATTTCATTTCCAATTCCCATTCCTACACCAACATGCCTGTCCGTAGCTGCTTCTGCTTCCATAATGAGGCCAGATGCATGCTGGAAGAGAAACTCCTCATTCTATCTTGTTAGTGTCCAACCTAATGGCCTGAACATTAATTATCTCTAACTTTCAGTAACCACTCCCCTCTATCCTTGTTGTTTTTCCTCAGTCTGGTTGTCCTCTCACCACTTTTCTCCTTCCTTGCAATATGACCTACCCATCACCTTCTTCCGGTTTCTGACCTTCTTTCCCTTTATTTTCTCCCATCAGATACATCATTGTTTGGCTCTTCTTACTGCTTTTCCCATCCCCCAGTCATCTGCCTTTCCACTCGCGTGGAGTAATTTATCACCTGTCAACTTGTGCTTTTTATTCTGTTTCCTATCTCATTCCTGATGAAGGGACTTGGCCTGAAATGTCAACAGTTCATATCCTCTGTAGATGCTGCCTGACCTGCCGAGTTCCTCCAACACTTTGTGTGTGTTGCTCAACATTTTACACAGTCATCTTAAAGCAAAATTTCTTAGCCCAATTTTATTCACTTAAAATGTTATTATTCACTCCATAACGACCTCTGTGCCATGATTCAAGAAGGACATGATTTTCATTTCTTCATCAGAAACTTGTATTCCTTGCCTATATTTTTAGCTAATCAGTCCTCGGATTCATAGCAGCCATTTAAAAATGAGATTCAAGATGTTCAGAGTAAGGTGTTTTTTATTGTTCTTTAGTGGCAGAAAGGAATCTTGTGTGTATAACTGCCATTCTAATTCTGCATTCATTATCCCTACAACACTGAAATCTCTTCCTGTCACACATGCACCATTTTCACCAGTTTAGTTTATTCGTAATACAATTTACTTTCACTACTGTTAGGACTCATACTGATATTGTGTTTGGATTATTTTTGGAACAAAGTCTAGGCCTCTTCTTAGTTTCAGAACATTAGTCCAGTCTCCTTAAAATAATGTTTTTGTTGAAATTCCTTTCACATGTATGTGTTGAATATATCTCACACAAACATACACCGAATCATTCTGGTCTTACAGTATTAAGTACTAGTGTGAAATGTTGCCAGAGCAACCTTTTTGGTGGGCCCTAAGCCATTGGCATCCTCTAATATTTATAAAGGTGGATAAGATTTCTCCACCAAAATGATTGTGTACGAGAAATGGAATACAGAAATCAAAGGAGAGCTAATAACTCTCTTAATGAAAAGAATAAAAATACCAAGTTAATATGATCTTTCTCTGTACCTTACAATACACATAAAATACTGGAGGAACTCAGCAGTTCAGGTAGCAGCTATGGAGGGGAATACTGCGTCAAGATTTCAGGCCAAGACATTTCATCAGGACTAGAAAGGAAAGGGAGAAGGCAGAGTAAGAATGTGGGGGAGGGAGGAAGAAGTACAAGGTTGTAGATGAAACTGGGAAGAGGGAGGGGATGCAGTAATGAGCTGGGAAGTTGATTGATGAAAGAGATAAAGGGCTGGAGAAGGAATCTGATATGAGAGTGAAGAAAACCATGGAAGAAAGGGAAGGGGGAGGATCACCAGAGAGAGGTGACGGGCAGGTAAGGAGATGAGGTGAGAGAGAGAAATCAGAGTGGGGAAGGGGGAACGAAGTGGGGACGGCAGTTACCAGAAGTTTTGGAAATCAATGTTCATGCTATCAGGTTGAAGGCTACCTAGATGACTGTATACTCCGTAGATGCTGCCTGACCTGCAAAATTCCTCCAGCAATTTATGTGTGTTGCTTGGATTTTCAGCATCTGTGGATTTCCTCATCTTTATGTTTCTCTGTACCTTACTTCTTCCTTATTTCCCTAGCAAACCTGAATTGTTCTATTTGTATGAAAGGTCTAACAGAGAAATATCATTTCCAGAGTTTCTTGAGATTTTTTTTACACTCGTATCCCCCAGCTTTCAGCAGTGAATTGTTGTCTGAGTCAAAGATGGTTTTCAATTCCTCAGTGGAATTCTGATGAGAAGGCAGAATCCAGCAAGATCCTGTTTTAGCTTGAAGTGCTACAGCTAACCTTCCCCACCTCCCCCCAAAAAAGTCTGTATTTTTATGTGATTTGTTTTGGAATGCTCATTATTAATTAAGGCTGAAACCACATTAAATCATAAGAATAAAAAGAACAACAGTATACCAATATAGCCAAGAAAGTCAAATATGACTTACTGATAAAATCAGAAATAATAATACATGGTGTAATAATAAAATCTTAATTGTCTAATTTTTGTAGGTTCTATAATTTTTCCAGTTATTGGGTATTTCTGGATATGTATTAGCAGCATGAACCACTTGCGATGTAAATCTTTTACGTCAGCAAATTTACCGAAGTGAGCTGTACAGCATAATGCTAAATGGGTGAGATAGGCACACTTTTAATCCCAATGGGGCTAGAGTTAGACAAACTTTTGACTAAAAATTTAGAGCAACAGACTTTTGCATCATCAGTTTATGCCATATCAACAGAAGTGAAATGTGAATATAGCAACCATCGTCCTTAGTATAATTACTAATTTTCAAAGTGTGTGCATTTTAATAACCTAGCCAAATAACATTTGCACAGAAGGATTTATTATTTTTATGGTATTAGTAAAAATATACAAATTGTCAGTTTTTTTAGTGCTTGGCAAAATGAGGGTAATTAAGATTTAAGGGGATTCAGGAATGTCAATGACAATTGAAGAGCTCTTTATTCTGGTCTTTTTTTAGACAAGTTAACTGAATTGCTGTGGATTTTCCATTATGTCGTGTTAATCATTTGATAGAGTAGTCATGCTACTTAGCATTTCTTATTGTGCAGACTTACTGCTAAATACTGCTCCAATTCCATTCAGCCAAATGTCCAGAGTCCAAATTACATTAATAACCCTGATATCAGAAGATCAGACATGGTAATGGGAACTTCAACAAATAGTCTAAAACAATAAGAGAGGAAAATCTAGGCTGAGGGTGGTGAACCAATTGTATGCGTGCCCAAGATAGCACATGCAAAGGTTTTGTTGGCATACAGCATGTAATTCCGCCAGTCAATTCTTTAAACCCCACCCACAATTAAAGGGTATATAATAGTTTATCCTTACTGCCAAATGAGGCAGCAAATTATTCTTTTTACAACCCAAGACCAGTGAGATGTTTTCACAGGAAATGTCTCATGCCAGCTATGGTTGTGTGAGCATGTGACTTTAGATAACACTTTTTGAAATCTTTACAGACTTGGTGTGCACATTGGTATTTCACTAATAGGGGGTTGGGCCAGTTGGTATTGGCTTCGATCTGCTTTGTATTTGTCAGTCAACGCTGAATATTCAGTGATAGTGAAGGTAAATACTATGCACTTTAGTGCCTCCATGAATATTTTTTCACAGTAATTTTTTCACATTTTGTATTAGTAAAACCATTTTCTTACATTTATTGGTGAGGTATTTTTAAATTGTTTGCTCCTTTAAGCTTGTTCAGAATATAAGATACACCAGCAAAGAAACAAAAAAATAGAAGCTGCAGAGATTTTCAAGAGTGGTGGAGTGAAAAATTTGACATGATTTAAAAAAAAGTGATGAAGCATTATGCAGATGATGTTGTGAACCAGTGATGTGCAAGACTTCCTCTGTAAAGTGTCATTATGAAACTGTTTATAAATGGCTTTGTGAGAAAATAAATCAACAACAAGGAAATATAGTCAAATACTTCAACGTTTTATTTCGGGTATTTACAGCTTCAGTTGGTGCCAGGTTTAAAGTTTCAAAGAAAACCACCCATGTTTTTGGGTTTTTTTGCGCGTGGATTGTGTTGATGTTCTTGTTTGCACTATTTGTTTACTACATGAGAGAGAGACTTGACGGTCTTGTTGTCATTTGAATTATTCTTTTGTGCATGAGGGGGTTTGTTGTTCTTGTTGCCATTTGTGTGATCTGTTTTTGGTATATGAGGGGTTAGTGATTTTTTTGAATGGCTGCCATGTTTGTTTTGTGGCTTTCTAGAGAAGACAAATCTCAGAGTTGTATACTGCATACATACTTATATAATGAATGTACTTTAAACCTTTAATATACTTGCTAGAGTGTGTTCCTTTTTGATGTTTTTCCAGATAAAAGATAAATTATTTAGCACATTAAGGGTTTATCAGTGATCAGAACCACAATAAAAGACAGAATATTAAAAAAGGGAACAAACATAGCAGAACAGCTAACAAAAGACAACAGTTCATATAAATTTCTCTCCATTTATCTTGAAGGTAGTGCTGATATTACATCATTAGCTAGGCTTAGTCATTATGGCTTGATTTTATAGGGATGATGAAATATAGAAAGTACAGGCAGTCCCTGAGTTACAAACATCCGACGTACGAACCGAGGAAGGAGAATGCTGTCCGCCATTTTAAGTTGTTGCCGTTGTCACTGTGATGAGTGTTTAACTTTGTATTTGGCTTAAATTTTTCTTAGTAAGATTCACCCTGACCCCACAACCTCCCCCCCACCCCCCCCCCCCCCCCCCCACCGTTCCAGTCGGCTAGTGGCGCAGTCAGATCAGAACCAGGCTAGAGAACGGAGGTTCCTGAGTTCAATTTAGTGACAGACCACTCCCGTGCTGGGTTGATATCGATCCACTGACTCCCGTACCGTCCATGCAGGGTTAACATCGAGCTCGCAACTCGACCTCATAAAAAAAGACACTGCCACCTCCAGTTTAAATTCCCACGTGGAATATTGTGGAGGATCAAATACCCAAACCCAGCACGGCCCCCAAGTATCCCACTCAACCTGTCTCAGTGCGGTGCAGTTTAGCATCCGGGGGAATTCAGTGCGGTGCAGTTTAGCATCTGGGGGAATTCAGTGCGGTGGTCCTTAGGACCCTGCGGACCTCGGGAACTGGCGCAGGTCGGGACGTGCCGCCCACAGTGTCTCTGTTCTATTGACAGGAAGCAATCGCGATTGAAAATAAAGTGGAAATAATAAAGCCTTTGGAAAGAAGTGGAGCTCCATCGGTCATTGGAAAAGCATTAGGCTACAGTTGGTCAACAATCAGAACAATTTTAAAGGATAACAGATAAAGTGAGAATAACGGAGCATGGCCCTGCCCCAATGAAAGCTACAATTATTTCTAAGCAACGCAGTGGTTTAATTATTGGAATAGATATGTTTCTTAAGTGTTTTATATGCACAGAAAGGTAAAATATATACTATATACTAAGACAAACGTTTGACTAACTGGCGCTAAATAATACCGGATGTATTTGTTCCAACTTACGTACAAATCCGACTTAAAGACGGACTCAGGAACAGAAGTCTTACGTAACCCGGGGACTGCCTGTACTGGATAACTTGGTACTGTTAACTGAACACACCACAAGGGTTGAAATACGTAAGGCCGTAATAAAATAATTGCCTGGTCACCAAATTAATTTCTCAAAAATAGTTTATTTGACAAGTGATGGTGCACCCAGCGTGATTGGTAAAAAAGTAGGTTTCGCCAATTTGCTTGCAAAATTTGTTGAAGGACTACTGATAGACTTCCATGGTATGGTACACAAAAAGGCTTTGGGTACAAAAGCTGGCCTTAAGGAACTTGAAGTGATGAACATTTTAACTAAGATAGTTCTATGGCCTGTTTTGAAAACAAGACATCTTCAGAATTTACTGAGCAAGGGTTCAGCATCTATGGAAAAGGGCCGCGGCCCAGAACGTCGACTATACTCTTCTCCAGAGATGCTGCCTGGCCTTCTTTTTTCTAGCATTTTGTGTGTGTTGCCTGATTTATTCAAGTTTGGTCTGCAATCTCCACTTTGCCCCTTGAGATGGTTTTAGCTGCAACTCTTGTAGCATTCTTGGTGAATGTAATCGTGTATCTGGAAAAGCCTGGTGATGCCGGTGAACAGGGCAGCACCTTGTCTAAAGACGTCTTCTAACCAAAGCTCAATATAAGGAGGATGGACTATACAATAAATACAGAGAAGCTTGTTATGTGAAAGAAAATCAGTAAATGATATAGTTGGCAATATAAGTAGGGCATATCCAAAATATTCTCCACCAACGTTAATATAAAAAGAATTAATGAAGAGCAGATTGAAAACAAGTATTGGAAAAATTATAAAAAACCTCTAATTCTGGCAAACCTGGGGGAAATGTGGGCTTCTGCCCTAGCTGTCCAATGATGTTGGTGAAAAGCCTAACCTTCTCTGGTGGCCAGACCATATTTTAATATGAGAATCAAGCTATCTGCAGAGAGAAGCCAAAGTAAGTAACAACAATGCTTTACAAAGCTAGTGATTAAACATGGGGTTGGGGAGATGGGATGATTGGTGGGAATGGTGTTAATGATTTGGTTATAGTTGTTAATGGATCAGCTGATTCAAGAGAACTGCAAAGATTACACGAAACAGAAAGCTTATGAAATTATGGAAACTGTTTAACCTTATTAGTCCTAAAAGGAGTAAAAAACATAGGAAACAGTGAGATCCATAAACTTGATAAAAGTGTATCAAGAAGTTCGTTGACCAGTTTCAAATATTGCGCTGATAAGAGCTGGCCAGTTGCTATTGTAAACAAAAGTTTGCCAGGACATCACTGACAAGAAAATTAATCTAATACTTCTATTAAACGTTTCTACATGAGGTCATCTGACTGACTGTCAGCTTCTGACTGGAAGTGGTCCAGGGCTACAAGCGGTATTGTTTATGGCTCTTCCCTTCATCATTGTGTCTTAGGTGATTTGTTCTGTTCAACTCAGACTGGTTCTAACCAGTCACCAAAAAACTGGACCCAGACAGCCGACTCACAGGCAGTTACTTCTGCAAGCCTGCCATTTTACACAACAAACAGCATCTTATCTGAGAATGGTCTCAGGTTTAGCAGAACATCAGCAGCAGAACCTCTTCGTACCCACGTTCAACTACCCTAACGAAGTTATCCCAGAGTAAGAGTCAGTTCACCAAACCATTCACAAAATGGCCACCTTCATTCCTGTCATCACATGGCAAGAACAAAGACTTTTGCTTCATCTGTTTCCACCACCCTTGCCTCATCACTGTTCACTGATTCAAAGATTGTAGTTCTTTCTGTCCAGCACAACGGAACAACATTAGCTACATTACAGTCTTCAGAAACTTTGTCAGTGACTAACGATGAAGCCAGTATCTCTGGAAGGGCCTTCACTATTTCTCCACTAGACTCCCACAAAGGTCAATATTGCACTTAGTCTGAGCCTGGGGACCTATCCACCTTAGAATACCTCCTCCAAAGTAATATGAATATTCTCCAAAACATTTTCCCTTGTTTCCTTTGTCTCCTGAGTCAACATAATTTTATCCTCTGTAAATACAAGGAGAATTAACACCCAACTGCTGTGGGTTAAGACATGCTAGTCTCTAAGATGACTTATTCTCTCCCTGGCCACATTTTTAATTCATCGGTATGATTTTGAAAAGAAGCTAATAAGTAGACAAGTCAGTGTACAAGAATGAAAATCCCCATGTGGCAAAGTTTCTTACAAGTATGTTTACAGGTTAAGTCTATCAGGTGGTTGAATCTGTCGCTGCGATCTATGTAGCACCGGCTGTGATTGCACAGGTGCCGGTGGTGATTGCACCGGAGACGGTGGTTGTGCTGGTTCCGGCCTGACTGGAGCTGTCAGCCCACTAGGCGTCAGTGATCCCTCATGCGTGTGCGAGGCGCCTGGTATAGGAGTGTCGTGAGGAGTCTGTGTAGGGCTCGGTGTGCGTGGTGTCACCTCGGTGGGTACGGGGTTCATAGTTACCGTGGAGTGTTCGGGGTAGTAATCTGCTGCTCCTGCGGGCGCCAGGTCACGGACGGAGACCGTGTCCTCCCGCCCATCAGATAAGACCACGTAGGCATACTTGGGGTTCGCATGTAGAATGTGAACCCTCTCGACCAGCGTGAAGTATTTATTACTCCTCACATGTTTCCGGAGCAGCACTGGCCCCGGGGACATCAGCCAAACTGGTAGGGTGGTCCCAGTGACAGACTTCCTGGGAAAAGAGAATAGGCATTCGTTAGGGGTGGCATTGGTGGACGTACATAACAGAGAGCGGATAGAGTGCAGTGCCTCAGGGAAGACCTCCTGCCATCGAGAGACCGGCAACCCTTTTGACTTAAGGGCTAAAGGTGTGGCCTTCCACACTGTGGCATTCTCCCTCTCCATCTGTCCGTTTCCCCGGGGATTATAACTCGTGGTCCGACTAGTAACAATGCCCCTAGCCAGCAGGTACTGGCACAGCTCGTCACTCATAAAGGAGGACCCTCTATCACTGTGGATATAGCAGGGATATCAAAACAAAGTGAAGAGCTGGCGCAGGGCTTTTATTAAGGACGTGGCAGTGGTATCGGGGCAGGGGATGGCAAAGGGGAACTGTGAGTACTCGTTGAAAATGTTGAGAAAGTAGACATTGCGGTCAGTGGAGGGAAGGGGGCCGTTAAAGTCAACACTCAGTTGCTCAAAAGGGCGGGTGGCCTTGACAAGTTGTGCCGTGTCAGGACAGTAGAAGTGCGGTTTGCACTCAGCGCAAATTTGGCAGTCTCTGGTCATCGTCCTGATGTCCTCCAGGGAGTACGACAGGTTCCGGGCTTTCACGAAATGGTAAAATCGGGTGACCCCTGGATGGCAAAGTTGTGCATGAAGGGCGTACAGCTGGTCGAGGTGTGCACTAGCACACGCTCCCCGGGGTAGGGCATCAGGGGGCTCATTGAGCCTTCCAGGCCGGTACAGGATATCATAGTTGTAGGTGGAGAGTTCTATTCTCCACCGCAAAATTTTATCATTTTTGATTTTGCCCCACTGTTGGTTGCTGAACATGAATGCAACCGAGCGCTGGTCGGTCAGCAAGGTGAACCTTTTGCCAGCGAGATAGTGCCTCCAGTGCCTAATAGCCTCCACTATGGCCTGGGCTTCTTTCTCCACCGCGGAGTGCCGAATTTCAGAGCCTTGAAGGGTATGAGAAAAGAATGCTACTGGTCTGCCTTCCTGATTGAGGGTATCAGCCGGTGCAAAATCGGAGGTGTCACTCTCTACTTGGAAGGGAATGGTCTCGTCCATCGCATGCATCGTTGCTTTGGCAATGTCCCCTTTAATGCAGCTGAAGGCCGCGCAGGCCTCGGCAGAGAGGGGAAACGAGGTAGACTTGACCAGGGGGTGGGACTTGTCTGCGTAATGTGGGACCCATTGGGCGTAATAGGAAAAAAACCCAGGCACCGTCTGAGGGCTTTGAGAGTGGTGGGAAGAGGGAGTTCTAACAGGGGGCGCATACAGTCGGGATCAGGGCCAATGACCCCATTTTCCACAACATACCCAAGGATAGCGAGTCGGGTGGTTCCGAACACACACTTTTCCCTATTATAAGAAAGGTTCAGGGCTTCGGCCACTTGGAAAAATCGTTGGAGGTTGGCGTTGTGATCCAGCCAGTCGTGACCACAGATGGTGATGTTATCCAGATAGGGAAATGTGGCCTTCAGTTGGCACTGGTCCACCATCCGGTCCATTTCCCTCTGGAAGATAGAGACACCATTTGTGACACCGAAAGGGACGCGCAGGAAGTGATAGAGCCTGCCGCCCGCCTCGAAGGCGGTGTAGGGGCGGTCCTCTGGGCGGATGGGGAGCTGGTGATAAGCGGATTTCAGATCTATTGTCGAGTACACCTTGTACTGAGCTATCTGATTGACCATATCCGCGATGCGGGGTAGGGGGTACGCGTCAAGCTGCGTGAACCTATTGATGGTTTGACTATAGTCCACGACCAGCCTATTTTTCTGCCCAGTCCGAACAACAACCACCTGGGACCTCCAAGGGCTTGTGCTTGGCTCAATGATCCCCTCCCTGAGCAGCCGCTGCACCTCTGACTGAATGAAGGCCCTGTCCCCCGCGCTGTACCTCCTGCTTTTAGTTGCCACAGGTTTACAGTCGGGGGTCAGGTTGGCGAACAGCGGTGGGGGAGGGGTCTTGAGGGTGGAGAGGCTGCAAGTGGTGTCGGTAGCACAGCTGTCAGCATGGTGCTGATCGGGACGTGTGGTTCGGTGCGTGTGTGTGGTCAGTAGCGGGGTATGTGGCGAAGACCCACCAAACTGAGGATTCCTGACAGTGAGTGGTGGGAGGGGCCCCTCATATACCATAGTCACACTTTCGAGGTGGCTCTGGAAGTCCAGCCCCAATAGCACAGGCACGCACAGTTGAGGCATGACCAGTAGGGCAATGTTCCGATATTCTGTGCCCTGCACCACCAATGTCACTACACAACCCACCTGGATGTCTGTGGAATACGACCTAGAAGCCATGGTGACCCTCTGGCTTACCAGCCGTGTCACGAGTCCGCAGCGTTGCACTGTGTCTGTGTCAATAAAACTCTCAGTGCTGCCTGTGTCAAACAGGCAGTTAGTCCTGTGCCCCTCCACCAGGATGTCCATCATTGATCTTGCAAGCTGGTGTGGGGCGCTTTGGTCGAGGGTTACAGTGGCCAGAGTTGAATCGCCGTCTTGGTACACGGTAAGCATCGGTGGGTCGGGGGCGGGGTATGTTGACGCCGACAAAGATGGCCGCCCACATCCGGGCATGCAAGATGGCGGCCCCCATGCGCTGCACGACCCCGCTCGTGGTTTAGACTTACAGACCTTGGCGAAATGGCCCTTCTTCCCGCAGCTGGAGCAGGTCGCTTCTTGGGCCGGGCAGCATTTTCGGGGTTGCTTTTCGAGTAGGCAGAATTAACACTGCGCAGGCTTTTGACTGGCCGCAGCTGTGGTCAGGTTTGGGGAGTTCGTGGAATCGCGACTGGCAGCAACGTTGGCAAATTCACTCGCGGGACCGGTGGCGGCAGGGTCTGAGGCGTCCACGCAACCGGCGGGGGTTTGCGTGGCTGGACAGCGTCAGTGTTGTGCAGCGCAGCCTCCAGTGTGTCGGCTGTCTCGAATTGCCGAGCATAAGGCAAGATCGGCATTTTCCAGCACCTGGTGACGCACATACACTGACCTGATTCCTGTGACAGAGGAGTCTCGTACCAAGAGTTCCGCATGCTGTTCCGCCATGAGAGTTTTGTAGTCACACATTCGGACAAGTGTCTGTAGGGCTCGGAGAAACTGGGCGCTCGATTCTCCAGGCTGCTGTTGTCGCGTAGCTATGCGATGTCTTGCGTAGACGGTGTTCACCGGCTGCAGGTACTGTCTTTTGAGGGCGTCCAGTGCCCCTTCGTAGGTCGACAGGCCCCTGATAAGTGAGTAAACTTTCAGGGTGACCCTCGAGAGGAGAATTTGGTGCATAACAGCGGGTTCAGTTGCACGAACCTCCTCCAAGTACGATTGGAAGCATGCAAGCCAGTGTTCAAAAGCGAGAGCTGCGTTAGGGTCTTGAGGGTCCAAATCCAACCTTTCCGGACGTAAAACGGTTTCCATGTTTTAAAGCTTCCAGTCAATAAAATTGATGCACCATCAATAACTCACTCTGAGACGTAAAGGCGAGATATCGGCTTTTATTGACTGGAAGAAGGAACAAGCAGTGGTTGACCACCATACTACATCCTAGAGAATGAGAGGCCGGGCTCAGGCCTCAATCGCCTTTATACAGGGGTCTGTGGGAGGAGCCACAGGAGCAGTCAGCAGTTGGGCGTGTCCAGACAGGTATATGTAGTTCACCACAGGGTTAAGACATGCTAGTCTCTAAGATGACTTATTCTCTCTCTGGCCACATTTTTAATTCATCGGTATGATTTTGAAAAGAAGCTGATAAGTAGACAAGTCAGTGTACAAGAATGAAGATTAAAGCAATTTAACAGAACTGTAAAAAAAGCAGAACTAAAGTAATTAAGAAACAGACTATCACTCTATTTGATGTTCTGATGAATAAAACTTAAATGGAAAAGACAAAGCTTAGATAGTAACAAAAAATGCATAAAAAATCAAAATCCTTGATATCAGTTGTTTTAAATCAGACTCTGTGCAAACTCAAGTTACTCTTGGAATTACATGTTCTAAGTTGAAAGTACATTTATTATCAGAGTACGTAAGCAGTATATAACCCTGAGATTCATCTTCCCCACAGACAGCCATGAAACCGAGAAAACCATGGAACATGTTCAAAGAAAAATGTCAAACCCCCCCCCACGTGCAAAACAAAACAAAGCACACAAACAGCAACAGAAAATGAGCAAAAATACAGACCATAAAACACAAAATCAAAGGAGTCCAGGCATATTCAGTTCAGCTCACTTCATTATCTGCGGTTCCATGCTGATTCAAAAATTGCCCAAAACTGCAACAGGAAAAGGAGTGACTGGAAACGAGAAACACACCATAATTGGAACTGCAGAGTCCAATCGACATACATGCAATCTTGTAGTCAGTATTGATTTGATAGGAGTAAAGTTAAGTTGACAGCTTCAAAATTATCTTACTTTAGACATCATCAAAGAAATAAAATTACAAATTAAATATTGTAATCAAGTAACCCAGTTCTCAGTTCTGCCCTAGGAAATAGACTCTCAAATGGTTACACACTACATCAGAGTTAAGTATAGCTGGATTTTCTACAATATAACATAATTATATAAACTGCTGAGGAAAGGAAGGTGGCCCATCAAAGCTTGTGATTTAGTTAAATAGTGAACCAGGGATTGCCTAGCAATGTGAGGCAGAAATCTGCTGCAGCAAAGACATCATGGCTAGAAATAACTGACAATGTCAATTTGAGGTACATTGTGTTATGGTTTATTACAGTAAGAGTATAAGATATAAAATGTTACTGACATCCTAAGCAACCAGCATCTCCATGTTCTTGCCTCTATATACCATTTGATACAACTCTGGACCTAGGAGGTATTCAACCTGAAGTGTGTTCTATCAAAAATCCTCCTTATGAAACCAGTGATTTATAACAACACGAGATTTCCAGTCACCTTACAGAATTAATGAGATACTTCACAATGTCTTTGCATGGGACTTAGTACCCATGAAATTGTAAGAACTTGGAGAAAACTGTAGCTCGCTGTCATGTTTGTTGAAGGTAATTCTAATGAAAAGGAATTTGAAAACTTTAATATTCAACATCAGTAATCAACCATAGCAGGAATTGTTAACTTTATAATGAATGTTCTTTTCATAAACCCAGTGGAACATTTATATGATAATGTTATAGATGAGTGTTTGAAATAGAGAAAACAATTGAAGTATACTTGTGTTAATTGTTGCAGAAATGATAAACAAGGTAATGAATCTGAGGTACTGAAATGAGTGTAATTAAAATTCTGAGCATGATTTTTTTGTAGGAGGCAAAATAATCTAGGGTAGTGCTGCTGCTGAATTTAATACTATCCTCCAATCTGTAGAATTACAGCCTTGGTATTCAGCACTGCTCATTATGTATGGTACTCTAATGCAAAAGAGACAAAAATCAACAAGAAGTGTTGATATTCGTGATTTATTCAAGATAATTGCTAGGACATTATATGATTTGAGATGACTGTTATTGCACTCCATATGACAAGATCATTTGCAACAGCAACAGGACAGGCTAGATTTCAATCGTCTTCATTAGACATTTGATTTGTCAGAGATACAACACTTCAGTGGGCTCTTCCAGTCCAAGCGCACGCCACCCAATTTACACCCGTATGACTAATTAAGCCACTAACCCATACACCATTGGAATGATGGAGGAAACCATAGCATCGGGAGGAAATATACATGGTCATTTAACTTCTTTACAGACAGTGGGGGGATTGAACATGCATTGCTGGCACTGTAATAACATTGTACTAACTGCTATGCTACTGTGCCATCTCGGCAAATCAAATCAAACTCTGATTTGATTAACCAGCATATTTTATTAAGCTAGACACACTAAGAACAGAATGTGTCAGATAACAGATTTCACTGTCATGGGAAACAGACTAAGGAATACTAATCACCGTGCTTACTTTAGGACTGATTTGGCAACATTATCAGGCATGCTTGCAAGTATAATGGTAAAGGGCTGAGCTGAACAGATGACCTGAAATTTTAGCCCAAGCTATTCTATATGGCTAGAAGAACAGCAAAATTTAAGCAACACACACAAAATGCTGGTGGAACGCAGCAGGTCAGGCAGCATCTATAGGGAGAAGCACTGTCAACATTTCGGGCCAAGACCCTTCGACAGCAAAATTTAAGAGTTTTCTTTGTGTATGTTGATTACACCAATTGGAATAATAGCCTGTGACAGTCTTATTGAGGCAGGTATAACATGCCATTGAAAACTTCTACCTTGGCTAAGCTTTATCCTAACTATAAAACTCCTCATGCTGTGTGTACAATATCTTTTGAGTAACACACACAAAATGCTGGTGGAGCGCATTTTGATCCACCAACATTTTGTGTGTGTTGCTTGAATTTCCAGCATCTTCGTGTTATACTTTTGAGTACCTTATTAGCTAAACTTCACTCTCTATGGGACATTATTAATGCCATATCAGTCACTCAACACACTGATACAGGCAGTGTTCATTAACAAGTTGTAATGAACTCAAACTGTTTTCTTAGACCCAGGATTTAATTTGTTCAGGTGCTCTCATCATTATTAACAGAAATATTCCAACAGACAACTCTACGTATCTTCCCAGATATTTCCACAGGCACCCCAAACCTCTTCTCAGACTCCCAACATCCAAAATGCATGCAGGTCCTAACACATCTCCGATAACGATCTCATATTTTTGAATCTGTCAAAGTGCTCCTAGATTACCATTACATACAGTGCCTAAAAAATGTATTCACCCACTCCAGGAAATTTTGTGTTTTATTGTCTTACAACATTGAATCACAATGGATTTAATGTGGCTTTTTGACACCGATCAAGGGAAAAGTCTCTTTCATGTCAAAGTGAAAACAAATTTCTACAAATTGATGGAAATGTATTAGAATTATTAAACACAAAATAGTTGATTGCATGATTATTCACCCCCTTCAAGTCAGTATTCAGTAGATGCACCTTTGACAGTGTTACGAACCCCATAACTGGGTCACTTATCAGCAAAGATAGAGAGGTCCGTTGAAGTCTGATGATACTATTTTTAACAGTATTTATTAGTAAAAATACACAAAAATAATATCAATGCAAATATACAGATAATATACATCATCAATACTAAGATCTAAAAGTGCGGGTATAATAATAATCAATAATAAAACAAGCTCTATCGTTGTCTAGGGGATAATGAATTGTCCGATGGAAATATACAGTTCACTGCAGTTCCACAAGCTGCTGTCTTTTGGTTATCGCTGTGTTGCACTTTGTTGGAGAGAGAGAGAAATAGGAATAGAATGGGAGCAGTTACCGCTACGGGTTTTCCAACCTTTATGATTCTGATCCGTCAGGAGTCTCGTTGTCGTGGCCTTTCACTTGTGGCCTCTCCTTTAGCTAAACCGTTCTTCCGCGATGAGCCCGCCAACCCAGGCAAGGGAAGGACGCATACGAGCCCCCACCGGCTGTTGCTATTACACGCTGTCACGGGGTTTCTAGCGTTTCTCCTGGTGCGTCTAAAGGGGTTGTTCCCCAGACCCTCTTTTATCCTTACTCATGGGGTCTCATATGTCACTCAGGTTGGGATGATGCAATCCCTCAACCAGCCCACTCTGGCCATCTCCTAAGGCTTCAATGAATAGTACAGTACTCAATACACAATTCCGTCTCCAAGAGACAATGGCCGTTATCAGTGGTTCCGTTTCGCTGAGGCCAGGACACATTCCAAACCCAGTGTATTCTGGACGCCTCTCTGTCATTTCCTGGGTCTCAGACCCGAATTAATAGCGATCTTGCGATTCTGAAAAAGGAGGGGGCGACTTTTTACCCTTCGGCCCCTCAGAGTTGCTGCACATTCATAACAATAGGAATTACAGCCTTGGCTCTGTGTGGATAGGTCTTTCTCGGCTTTGCACATCTGGGCGCTGCAGTTTTTCCCTATCCTGTACAATCAAGCTCCAGCAGATTGCATGGGGATCTTGAGTGAGCCAAATCCGGCCACAAATTCTCCGTTGGATTGTGGACTAGACTGTGACTTGGCCATTAACTTTGTGTCTTTAAGCCATTCTTATGTAGCTTTGGCTTTGTGCTTGGGGTCAATGTCTTACTGGAAAACAAATCATCTCCCAAATTGCAGTTTTCTTGCACACTGCATCAGATTTTCCTCCAGGATTTCCCTGTATTTGTCTACATTTATTTTACCCTATACACCTTCTCTTCATGCTTGGGATGGTGTGTCTTTATGTGCGGTGTTTGGCGTAAGCTAAACATATTGTTTAGTTTGATGGCTGAAATGCTCAATTTTGCATTAATCAGACCATAGAACCTTCTTCCAGCTGACTTAAGAATTTCCCACATGCCTTCTGGCAAACTCTAGCCAAGATTTGATGTGAGTTTTCTTTCCAACTGTGGCTTTCTCTTTGCCACTCTCCCATAAAGCTGTGACTGGTGAAGCACCCGGGCAGCAGTTGTATGCGCAATCTCTCCCATCTCAGCCACTGAAGCTTGTAACTCCTCCACAGTTGCCATAGGCCTCTTGGTGCCCTCCCTCACTAGTCCCCTTTTTTTGCAGTCACTCAGTTTTTGAGAATGGCAGATTTATAGCAGTGCCATATTCTTTCCATTTCTTGATGATTGACTTAACTGCACTCCAAAGGATATTCGGTGACTTGGAAACTATCTTATATCCCTCTCCTGAAATGTAGTTTTCAATAACCTTTTTCCATGGAGTTGCTTGGCGTGTTCTTTTGTCTCCATGGTGTAGTTTTTACCAGGATCCTGACTCACCAGCAGTGGGACCTTCCAGACACAGGTGTATTTTTACTCCAATCAACTGAAACACCTTGACTGCACACAGGTGATCTCCAGTTAAATAATTATGTGACTTCTAAAACCAATTGGCTGCACCAGTGATGATTTGGTGGGTCATAGTGAAGGGGGTGAATGCTTATGTCATCAATTATTTTGTATTTTATATTTGTAATTAATTTAGATCACTTTGTAGAGATCTGTTTTCACTTTTTCTGTTGTTCAGTGTCAAAAAAGTGCCAAATTAAATCCACTGAGATTCAATATTGTAAAACAACAAAAGATGAAAACAAGGGGGTGAACTCATTTTATTCGCACTGTACCCTGTAAATCTCAGTGCTCATTTTGTTTTTGGCTACAAGCCATTCAATACTCCTGACTGTAACAGCTTAACTAATTAATTGGGATACAGTGTGGTATTGACCTTCTGGCCCTTTGAGCCAAGCTGCCCAGCAATTCCCCCGACTTAATCCAAGCCTAATCACAAGGCAATTTACATTGGCCATTACCCTGCTAACAGGTACATCTTTGAATTGTGAGAGGGAACTGCAGCACCTGGAGGAAACCCATGCACTCACAGGGAGAATGTACAAACTTCTTACAGGCAGCGGTGGGAATTGAACCCTGGTAGTCCATACTGTAAAAGTGTTGTACTAACCACTATGCTACCATGCCTTCTTTTATATTCTTTAATATTATATCCTTACTCATATTAAAACTTTCAACACATTGTGAGGAATTCCACGAATTTGCAAGTATTCAAAAAGAGGAAAGCTGTTTTATACATAGTACATGTATTTTTCTATTTTATACTGAAACAAACTGCAGGAAGCACTCTTTAAAGAAACACATATATACTTGCATGTCTGTCTGATTCTAAGACCTCCGTTGGTCAGAGTTGACCACGGATATTGCATCCTGGCTGTCTAGATACGCAAGCCTGGGCAGTACAATAGATGGAGAGCAAGCTATTGCCCATGTAGCAAACTCCCCCTCTCCATGCATCTGATGAATTGAACCCGAAGGAAATGCAGAGACTGATACAGTTTGGTACCAGCAGTGTCACAGGAGTTACCAGTTAGAATTGACCTCAATATAGGACTGCCTTAGAGACTGCAGCTCCAGATTTTTCCCTAAGTGTTTACACACAAAGAGTATGTATAGCTGCAAGGCAGCGGAAATTTGATATCAGAGCTTTCCTTCTTCTAGATGAGCTGCCAACCACTGCTGACAAGCCTCATCAGCCCAACATTTTAAGGCGCCAGTAACCCGAGCTTGCCCCTTCTCCTGTCTGTAGAAACAGTTCCACTAGGCTCAGTAGCTAAGTTATACTCGAAGGCCAGGAGCTGGACTTGGTTATCAGAGGTTTTTTGAAGCGCACACCATTAGTAACATTTAATACCTAGTGGGAGCTTGTTCTCTTTACCATTCCCGGCTTTAAGAACCTTAAGGAACTTGCATGTAAATGAATTATTAATATAGATGTGTAGTTTTCATCCTTTGAGAAGTTGCTATAACAAAAAGAAATTGCATAAACTTACTTAAATAAAGTGTAGCACACAATGACCTGTTTTATACACTGTATATTAAAATAGTGTAACCTAGATCAGAGTGTGAACCTTTTTGAGAGTATGTCATGGTAATGCTGAGTAGATGTTATCACTGATTAATGAATTAGCAACAGTGATTATGGACTTTAAGGGAAAAGGTTGTATTGTGACAACCCACTTCCTCGCGCATTCAAACCGGCTCACAAATAGCCAGCGCGCCGGCACAAAGGCCAGTCCCAAAAGGGCGCCAGGTCTGCTTCACCAACAAAGGGAAAAGCCTGCGGGGGATTGTGAGTACGTGCCCCTACAGCATCCACGCCCGGGGAGGGCGGGATCAGGGAGGCTTTAAAGCAAGGCTGTGAAGTTCGAATAAAATCTTTCTTTAACTGCAGTTTACCCACTCTGTGTCATTATTTTAGCGCTGCGTGTAGCACACCGCTACAATTGGTGACCCCGACGATCCAAACGATTTTTGGACCGGAGATGAACGACGCCGCATTCATGCGGTTTTGTTGAAACTGCCAAGCTTCTGGAGGCTGCGACCTCACCTGTGGTTCCAGCAAGCAGAAGCCCAATTCCACGTTCAGCAGATAACCTCAGAGGACACACGTTACTACTACGTGGTGAGCTCCCTGGACCAGGACACAGCGGCCCAGGTTGAGGAGTTCGTACAGTCTCCCCCAGCGGACGGCAAGTACACGGAATTCAAAGCCCTGCTCAGAAGGACTTTCGGACTCTCACGGCGCGAGCGGGCTGCCCATTTACTGCACCTGGATGGTTTGGGAGACAGACCCCCATCGGCTTTAATGAATGAGATGTTGTCTCTGGCTGGCAGACACAAACCCTGCCTCGTGTTTGAGCAGGCATTCCTGGAGCAGTTGCCCGAGGACATAGGCTTGCTGTCTGACGTGGATTTCAGCGACCCCCGGAAGGTGACAGCCCGGGCGGACTTGCTGTGGAATGCCAAGAAGGAGAGTGAGGCGTCCATCGCACAGATCACCAGGCCACTGTGTGAGGCTACAGCCTCTTTTTGCATATTTGCGTGGGCTGCTTATCGCCTTCTGGCTGCATTTTAGTCCCACCCTGTTTATATATGGTCATCCAGTAAGGAAGGGGGCATGGAGGGATGAGGATGTCCTAGTCAACTTGCTCCTGGGGCTGGCGAAATCCTCCATCCGTAGGTCTTGGAAACGGGTGGCGGGAGGATCTCCCCGGGCAGACTGCCTGGCAATGTTTAGGGGGTACGTTCGTGCCCGGGTAACTATTGAAAAAGAACACGCGCAGTCCACAGCGGCCTTGGAGGAGTTTCGAGACCGTTGGGCTCCGCGGGGTGTAAATGCCATCGTGGATAGGGATGGCAACATGCTGGTGTAATGTCTATTGTCTATTTGTAGTGCAGTAATTGTGTTTGCCACTGTTTTGTATATATTGTATAGCACCGATATTTGTAATAAAGGATTTTGTAATAAAAAAAAAGCAGCAAACCAGACCAGGCCCGGCCACAGAGCCCGCTAACCCCAGAGGTAGGGGTGAGGAGACCAATAAACAATGGTGCTTTTACCACCAGCGGTGGGGCGGGGTGCAGAAGCCCGCCACTGTAGCCCGCCCTGCAAGTTCCCAGGAAACGCCAGGGCCAGCTGCCGCTGGCTGAACGAGGCTACCACACCGGACTGCTACCCTGTGCCACACATTCAGGACTTTGCAGCAAACCTGCACGGTGCACGGATCTTCTCCAAGGTAGACCTCATCCGGGGATACCATCAAATCCCGATGCATCCGGACGATGTCCCCAAAACGGCTCTCATCACCCTGTTCGGCCTTTTCGAGTTCCTCCACATGCCAATCGGCCTGAAGAATGCCGCACAAACATTCCAGTAGTTAATGGACGTGGTGGGATGCAACCTGGACTTCGCATTCGTCTATTTGGACGACATCCTCATAGCCAGCAGCAGTCGTCAGGAGCATCTGTCCCACCTCCGTCAATTCTACGCCCGACTGAGTGAATACGGCCTGACAATCAACCCGGCCAAATACCAGTTCGGGCTCGACACCATTGACTTCCTGGGCCACAGGATTATAAAGACGGGGCGACCCCTCTGCCCGCTAAGGTAGACGTGGTCCGCCATTTCCCCCGGCCCACCACGATCAAAGGCCTTCAGGAATTCGTAGGTATGGTCAATTTCTATCACCGCTTCCTCCCTTCAGCTGCCTGAATCATGCTCCCCCTGTTTATCCTGATGTCGGGTCCGGGCAAGGACATTACCTGGGATGAGGAGTCCGTCACCCCTTTCATTAAAACGAAAGAAGCCTTGGCAAATGCCATGATGCTAGTGCACCCCAGAATGGACGTCCCTACCGTCCTCACAGTGGACGCATCTAACACGGCAGTCGGTGGGGTACTGGAGCAACTCATCGCGGGTCGCTGGCAACCCCTGGCATTTTTCAGCAAACAGCTGCGGCCACCCGAGCTCAAATACAGTGCTTTCGACCGGGAGCTGTTGGCGCTATACCTGGCAATCCGGCATTTCAGGTACTTCCTAGAAGGTAGGCCCTTCACCGCGTTCACGGACCACAAGCCACATACCTTTATGTTCACAAAGGTGTCCGATCCTTGGTTGTCCTGCCAGTAGCGCCATCTGTCCTACATCTCTGAATACACGACGGATGTCCGGCACGTCTCAGGTAAGGACAATGTCGTGGCGGACGCGCGCTCTCGCCCTAACATTCATGCCCTTTCCCAAGGGGTAGACTTTGAGGCGCTGGCAGAGGCGCAGCAGGCAGATGAGGAGATCCGGAGTTACAGAACCACAGTCTCCGGTTTGCAGCTCCAGGACCTCCCTGTAGGCCCAGGTGAGAGGACCCTACTCTGTGACGTCGCCACCGGCCAGCCCCGTCCCGTCGTCCCGGCACCTTGGCGGCGACGTGTTTTCGACTCCATTCATAACTTAGCGCACCTCTCCATCCGGACAACTGTCCGGATGGTCCCCAGCAGGTTTGTTTGGCACGGTGTCCGCAAGTAGTACAGTGAAAGGTCCAGAATGTGCATGCACTGCCAGACGGCGAAGTTGCAGCGGCACACCAAAGCTCTGCCACAGCAGTTCCATCCCGCCCACCGGTGTTTCGACCACATTCATGTGGATATTGTGGGCCCCCTGCCAGTGTCGCGCGGAGCGCGTCCCCTCCTGACTATCGTGGACCGGTTCACAAGATGGCCAGAGTCGATCCCGCTCACCGACAACACCTCCGAATCTCGTGCCCGGGCACTGATCACAACCTGGGTGTCCCGCTTTGGTGTACCGGCCCACATTACCTCCGACAGAGGCGCCCAGTTCACCTCCAGCCTGTGGTCAGTTATGGCCAGCATTTTGGGGACACAGCTGCACCACACCACTGCCTACCACCCACAGTTGAACGGCCTGGTGGAGCTCCTAAAGTTGGCTCTCATGGCCCGCCTGAGAGGAGCTAACTGGGTGGACGAGCTTCCCTGGGTCCTACTCGGCATTCGCACGGCGCCCAAAGACAATCTGCACGCCTCTTCGGCCGAGTTGGTGTACAGCGCACCCCTGGTCGTCCCTGGGGTGTTCATACCAGCCCCAAGGGGGCAAGAGGAAGAACCCGCAGCAGTCCTGGGCAGACTACGCAAGAGGCTCGGTGACCTGGCCCCCATACCCACTTCGCAGCATGGGCAGAACCCGACCTGCGTACCCAAAGACCTACAGAACTGTAAGTTTGTGTTTGTACGAAGGGGCGGGCATCGGCCACCGCTGCAACGGCCATACGAGGGGCCGTTTACGGTGCTCGAGAACAACAGGTCCATGTTCATGCTAGACGTTGGGGGGAGAGAGGAGGTTTTCACGGTGGACCGACTCAAAGCGGCCCATGTGGACTTGGCGCAACCGGTAAAGTTTCCGGCATCGCGGCGCAGAGGCCGACCTCCCAAACAGGGTCCGGCCCAGACTGTGGACATTGCGGGGTGTATCGCCAGTTCTGGGGGGGGGGGGGGTTATGTGGCAACCCACTTCCTCGCGCACTTGAACCGGCTCACAAATAGCCAGCGCGCCGGCACAAAGGCCAGTCCCAAAAGGGCGCCAGGTCTGCTTCACCAACAAAAGGAAAAGCCTGCGCGGGACTGTGAGTAAGTGCCCCTACAGCATCCGGGCCCGGGAGGGCGGGATCAGGGAGGCTTTAAAGCAAGGCTGTGAAGTTCAAATAAAATCTTTCTTTAACTGCAGTTTACTGACTCCGTGTCGTTATTTTAGCGCTGCGTGTAGCACACCGCTACAATATCCTATTGCTTATTTATGTATATTCATTTTCCTAATAAGATTATAACAGAAACAGATTGAAATAAGTGTAGCATTTTTGAAAACCTGTTCAAAAATTATTAACATTAATTTTTTAAAAAGACATCTAAAAATAACACAATTTCTAAATTGTTATTGTAGCTTATATATAACAAGCAATGAGAATGAAAATATTAGTCTTTGGTGCATATTTATAAAAGATCAGGGAATAGAAAATAAACTCTATTGTCAGTACAACATTTGTTGCTGCTTTAATAATGACAAATATTTTACATAATTGTATTTAGTTGTTTTTGAGAGTGTATTGTATTGCATTGTGGCGCTAGTTCCTTTGGTAGGTATTATAATTAGATTTGACTAAGTTTGTTACTGAAAATAATGACTCACAAGAATATATAGATGAAAATACTGTTAATATTGCCAATTCAAGATTTTCCAGACATTTAAAAGCTCCAGAAGTGGAAGTCCTGAGTTTCAGAATCTCATTGTCTGGATTTTCATGCCTTCATCCAGTCACTAATTGACTTCTTTCAGTATTTTCTAGTTCAGTTCTTAAATTGACAAAACTTTTGTCTCCAAATTGTAAATCAGTCAATTGCACTCAAACTGATCTAAATAAATACTGCCTACCACTGTAATATTTCGATATTTTGTTTGTCTGTTACACTGGCTGTATTACTTATGGATTTTGCAGTTTCTTCAAATGACCTGAACTTAGTGAATCTTAAAGAAATTGTTCAATAGTTGAACCAACGATGTTTTGGTGTCTGACTTTTCAGAAATTGTAATCTGTCACATTTTTTAGGGTAAGGAGATATTTTCAGTATCACATTTAAATACTCCAGTTTGATTTCAAAGGCTTTTAAATGATCAAACAAGACATCAAGCATCTTTGCCCAATCCCTGTAACTCTGTGATCAAATTATTTAAATGTGTAGAGAAATCTTCAATCCACAAATCCACATGTCAAATAAGTCTTGAAAAGAAGATTTTTCATTTGTCAAATCAGATGAATTTCATTCAAACCTCAACATATCATGTAAGGACAGAGTGTCTATTGGGCCAACAAACATTGTTGTACATATTGCAAACAAGAGAAAATCTGCAGATGCTGAAAATCCCAGCAACACACACAAAATGCTGGAGGAGCTCAGCAGATCAGGCAGTATCAATGGAAAAGAGTAAACAGTTGCAGCTTAGGGCTGAGACCCTTCATCAGGACTGGAGCAAAAAGATGAGAAGTTAGACCACAGCAACTGCAGTATACTTTGTGAGAAGTTAGATGTTTCTCACAGAACTTCAGGCCATTAACATTTTCAGCATGTGGCAGCATCCTGTGATGGTTGTTTAAACCCTCTGACTACCAATTCAAGTCAAGTCACTTTTTATTGTCATTTTGACCATAACTGCTGGTACAGTACACAGTAAAAACAAGACAACTTTTTTCAGGACCATAGTACTACATGAAACAATACAAAAACTACACTGAACTATGTAAAAACAACACAGAAAAAAAGCTACACTATTCTACAGACCTAGGACTGCATAAAGTTCACCAAACAGTGCAGGCATCACAATAAATAATTGACAAGACAATAGGCACAGTAGAGGGCAGTAAATTGGTGTCAGTCCAGGCTCTGGGTATTGAGGAGTCTGATGACTTGAGGGAAGAAACTGTTACATAGTCTGGTCGTGAGAGCCCAAATGCTTCAGTGCCTTTTCCCAGATGGCAGGAGGGTGAGGAGCTTGTATGAGGGGTGCATGGGGTCCTTCATAATGCTGTTTCCTTTGCAGATGCAGCGTGTAGTGTTAATATCTGTAATGGTGGGAAGAGAAGCCCCGATGATCTTCTCAGCTGACCTCACTAGCCGCTGCAGGGTCTTGCGATCTGAGATGGTGCAATTTCCGAACCAGGTAGTGATGCAGCTCCTCAGGATGCTCTCAATACAACTCCTGTAGAATGTGATGAGGATGGGGGGTGGGAGATGGACTTTCCTCAGCCTTTGCAGAAAGTAAAGATGCTACTGGGCTTTCTTTGATATGGAGCTGGTGTTGAGAGACCAGGTGAGATTCTCCGCCAGGTGAACACCATGAAATTTGGTGCTCTTTACGATCTCTACCGAGGAGCCGTCGATGTTCAGCGGGGAGTGGTCACTCCGTGCCTTCCTGAAGTTAACAACCATCTCTTTTGTTTTGTTCACATTCAGAGACAGGTTGTTGGCTTTGCACCAGTCCGTTAGCCACTGCACCTCCTCTCTCTATGCTGACTCGTCGTTCTTGCTGATGAGACCCACCACGGTCGTGTCATCAGCAAACTTGATGATGTGGTTCAAGCTGTGTGTGGCAGCACAGTCGTGGGTCAGCAGAGTGAACAGCAGTGGACTGAGCACACAGTCCTGGGGGGCCCTCGTGTTCAGTGTATTGGTGTTGGAGATGCTGCTCTCGATACGGACTGACTGAGGTCTCCCAGTCAGGAAGTCTAGGATCCAGTTGCAGAGGGAGATTTTCAGGCCCAGTAGGCTCAGCTTTCCAATCAGTTTCTGAGGAATGATTGTGTTGATTGCTGAACTGAAGTCTGTTCTGTTGGTTCTTCGATATACTGGCCTGGAAAACTACATCATGTCAACTCCAAGAGTACCTTCTCAACAAGATTGACAAATAAGTTGATTAGTTCAATTAATATATAACTTAAAGTTACTCATGAATACAATTGTTATCTTGTTCTACATATCACTCATGTCCCATTTTATACCAACCACAACATCACCACTGAGGTAGCGATGCACAACTTGCACTAATGTTTTCTACCCTTGGTATTTCTTAATGCACACCAAGAAATTCCACATCATCCAAGGTAATACTCTTCCGTTCCAACACAAAACCTCCTCAATTTTCAATCTTTCCCAAATATGGATTATCCATGTTTATTCAGTTCTGATTCTTGGTCTCCTTGCAACTATAATTGCACGACCCCAAATACAGTATATCATACCATTTACATCTGTTTGTGTGATAAATTCATTGATATTATTGTGAATGCTCCACATATTAAGACCATAAGTCATAAGATATTGGAGAAGAATTAGGTCTGCTCCAGCATTCATCATGGCTGAATTAATATCCCCCTCAGCCTCATTTACCTGCCTTTTCCCCATAACCTTTGATGCCCTGACTAATCAAGAACCTATCAACTTCTGCTTTAAGTATTCTCAGTGACTTTGCCTCCACAACCATCTATAGCAGTGAATTGCACAGGTTTATTACTCTCTGGCTAAAGAAATCCTTCTCCTCTCTGTTCTAAATGAATGTCTCTCAACTCTGAGACTGTGCCCTCAGCTCCTAGGCTCCCTCCACTATATCCTCCCCACATCCATAATTGAGAGGTTTCAATGCAATCTCCCCTCATTCTTCTAAACTTCAGCGAGTACGACCCAGAGCCAGCAAAACACTCCTCTTATTCAAACCCTTTCATTTCAAGAATCATTCTTAAGAATCTCTTCTGGACACTCTTCAATGCTGACACAGCTTTTGTTAGATAAGGGGCCCAAAACTGCTCAGAATATTCCAAGTGTGGTCTGACCAATACCGTATAAAACCTTGATATTAAATCCTTGCTGTTATATTCTAATCTTCTCAAAATTAATGCCAACTTTGTATTTGCCTTCCTTAACCACCAACTCAACCAGGAAATTAACCTTTAGTGAATCCTGCACAAGGACTGTCAAGTCCCTTTGCATCTCAGATTTTTGAATTTTCTGCCCACTTAGAAAGTAATCCACGCTTTTGTTCCTTCTATCATAGTGCATGACCATACACTTCCTGACACTGTATTCCATCTGCCACTTCTTTGTCCATTCTCCTAATCTGTCAAAGTGTCAGTTCTGTTATGAAATGTAACGTTTTAGAAACGAACCAGCAGCAATAGATTGCACATGGAGTCCGGTTTTGATGATAAACAATTATCTTTATTAGTAACTACTTATGATATAGTAACAAACAAAATAAACAGAAGTTAACAGTGATATGTGTATACGTGTGTGTAAATATAACTCCCAAACTATTGACCTTGGGGGAGCAAGGCTTAGAGTCTTGAGATGGTGAAGTAGGAACGTTCAGTAATCCGCGATATAAATGATGGGAGAGAGATATTTGTAATCCACATTGTAATGGAGAGTGAAGGTAAGTACGAAGTATTCCACAGGTTACATGCTGGAAAAACGAGATAACAGCCACCGTAGATCTTGTCCGTTGTGACATTCTAAATCCACATACGAATTATCACCAAAAGTGATCTGTCACAGGAATATTGTCTTCCAGTGGTTACCACACAACAAACCCAGGCAAGGGCTACACAAGTGATGCCACAAGATAGCCCAAAATCCACTCCTATGGATTAAATGAAGCGACAGTCACACATTCGTTGTGCACTGTGTGCCAATGTTTAACCCAATCTTTTGAGCATCAAAGAGTTCCAAACTATAGCAGTGACAAGCTGAAGTTTCAGCTTGCCTGCCCAGTCTCCTCTCTTACGACAGAAGGTCCCTCTTTCTCTCTGTAAAAATCCGAAACAAACTGCTTCAGCTTGTGACTGACGTCATAGTCCCGCCTCCCTCAGGTGCTTAAAGCGACAGTCCACAGTAAACAAAACCTGCGGGTCCGTAATGGTTCTGTTATCTGAATAGTTGACATGAAAAGAAGTGGTCCCAATACAGATCCCCACTAAACGACACTAGTCACCAATACCCGACCCAAAAGGCCCCCTTTGTTCCCATTCTTTGCTTCATGCAAGTCAGCCAATCTTCTCTGCTGTATCTCTCCTGTAAAACTATGGGCTCTTATTAAGCAGTTCATGTGTGGCAGCTTTTCAAAGGCCTTCTTAAAATCCAAGTGAACAACATTTGCTGACTCTCATTTGTCTATACTGCCTGTTATTTCCTCAAGGAATTTCATCAGATTTGTCAGACAAGATTTGGCCCCAAAGAAACCATGTGGCCTCCCCTCTCTGCTTTCCACAGGAAATGCTTCCTCCATGAGTCCCTTGTCCATTCATCCCTCCCATTAATCGCCCTCCTGGCATGTATCCCTGAAAGTGACAGAAATGCTAGACTTGCCCATTCACCTCCATTCACAGCCCTAAACAGTCTTTCCAGGAGAGGCAACACTTCAGTCAGTCTGCTGTTTCTGGTGCTCCCGATGCTGCCTCCTGTCCACTGGTGAGACCCAATGTAAATTGGGGACTGCTTTGAGGAGAACCTCTGCTCCATCTGCCAAAAGCTGTATTTCCAAGTGAGCAACCATTTTAATTCCTGTCCTCATTCTCATTACAACATGTCAGTTGATGGTCTCCTCTTTTGCAAGGATGAGGCAACTCTCAGGGTAGAGGAGCAACACTTTAAATTCTGTCTGGGTAGCCTCCAACCTGATGGCATGAACATTGATTTCACTAACTTCCAGTAAACAAAAAATCACTGTCCCTTCCCTCTTCTTCTATTCCCCATCTGACCTCCTACCACTTTTCACCAGCCTATCACCTCCCCCTGATGCCCTTTCTTTTATGGTCCACTCTTTTCTCCTATTAGATTCCTTGCTGTCCAGCCTTTTATCTGCTTCCCTTCCCCTCACTTTTTTATTCAGGTATCTTTTCCCTTCCTTTCCAGTTCTTATCCTTTTCCATAGTTGCTGCCTGACCTGGTGAGTTCCTCCAGCAGTTTGTACATGTTCCACTGGATTTCCAGCATCTCCAAATCTCTTAGCAGAATGATCCTTGCCCTCCTCTGCACCTCCGAGATATAGCATACATTTTAAACACTGAAGGGCCACCATCAACACTGTCTCCAGAAAATCCTCCCAGTCCACTGATGGCATATAAGCATATTTAAATGCCAGCACCTTCTCCCAGACCAGCATTGGGACCATTATTGCAATAATTGGTCACTAATCAGTAGTTCACATCGTTTGTCCTACTCAACCTCTGTCATGGCAAGCTATTTATAGGGAGATAGAAGAAATGCTCACAAGCCTCAATGGGAAAGTGTCATATTTGCCAATTCTTCTGAACCCTTGATGCATAATTGCTCAAAATAGAGAAGAAATATTCAGAATGGTGCATAAACTCTTCTCAGGCCCAGCAGGGTCCAGATGTCTTTGACCTGCATAAACTGGAATTTGAGCTGTATTCCTAACAAGAAAGAACCCGTTGCTACTGCCTGTCTTCCTTGTATTTCAACAATTTCTGGACAGAACACCAGAATCCTAAAGAAATACCATCCTCAAACCTGTAAGGAAGCTTAACTCCCAGCTTATGTGGGTCTGAGATGACCTGGGACTCAGGACGACTGGAGTTTATGGGTTTCCCTGTGAATACAGAGCAGTTTATATCAGTCAGACGAGGCGTATAGTGGAAACCCGCATCAAGGAGCATAAGGAGATGATCTGTTTAGGTTACCCAGAGAAATTGGCAGTAGCAGAACATTACAAACACAAAGATCACAGGACTGACTTCGGCACAAACTATTGTGCTGCGCCAATGGCTTTTTGGACCACCTAGTGAAGGAAGCCATTGAAATAGGACTAGAGGACAAGGATTTCAACAAGACGAAGGTCTCACTCTAAGTAAGAACTGAAGTGCGATTTTAAACAAGATGGATTAGCAGAAACCTGATTGCTTGAGAACTAACAAATCAGGAGGAATGGACGGTGGGAGTTGAGTATATATAGTATACCTCTGGAGTAGACATGCCTAAGCATCATCCCTAATATTTGTTAAAGTAACATCCCTTCAGTTTGTTACTGAAACGTCTGTTAAAATCAACCCTTGGATCCATCAGGAAGCTCGAGAAGACTTTATGTGTCATATATGCTGAGAAGGCACTAGATCCTTTTTCACTCAAAATGGCATTAAAGGCTTCATTCAGGAGTACACAGCAGCCTTGTTTAAACAGCAGAAAGAATGTACCATTCCAGGCCTAGACCACACTTTGGGAAATCTGATCATTTACCTGTCCTCCACATCCTCCTACCTGCACAGGGGCAGAGTGCAAGGCTCCACAAAGAGGTGGTCATGGGAAGCTGAGGAGCAGCTACGAGATTGCTTTGAGTCAGCAGACTGGGCTATGTTCAAGGACTCATTAGAGAATTGGAACAAGTACACCACAGTTGTCACAGACTTCATAAAAGCAGGAATAGAAAAGTGTGTCCCCACAAAATCATTTGGAGTCTTCCCTATCCAAAAGCCCTGGATGAACAATGAGATCTGCCAGATCTGTGGTATTCAGGTCTGGTGACCAAGTAAGATACAGAAGTTTAGGTACAACCTTTGGAAAGCCATTTCGTGTGAAGTGGCGATTTTGGACCAAACTTGAATCAGTGAAGAATGCTCAACAACTGTGGCAGGGCTTGAATGCTATCACCTCCTACAAAGTAACGCCAAGCAAGATTAGTTACAAAAAGGCTTCACTCCCAGATGAGCTCAATGCCTTTTATGCTTGCTTTGACCATCAAAACTTGGATCAGCCTTCATGAAGGCCCACTTCTTCCAATGACTCTGTAACTTAATTCTCTGAGGCTGATGTGAGCATCCTTCAGGAGGGTGAACCAACAGAAAGTATCCAGCTCAGAAGAGGTAGCTGGTGGAGTATTAAAGACCTGTGCTGATTAACTGGGTGGAGTGTTCACTGATATCTTTAATCTCTTGCTTTAGGCAGTCTGAGGTACCCACCTGCTACAAGCAAGTTTCAATTACATCGGTGTCTAAGAAAAATGTAGTAACCAGCCTCAGTAACTATAGCATGAGCATCCTTTGGGACAAAGTGCTCTGAGAGGTTGATGATGAAACATAACAACTCCTGCTTGAGAAGCAACTTGGATCCAGTCCAATTTGCCCACTATCACAGAAGGTCCACAACAGATGCCTTTTCATTGGCTCTTCACTCAAACATGCACCATCTGGACAGCAAAGGTGCATACATCAGGACCTCCTTCATTGATTACATCTCAGCGTCCCCTAAAACTAATCAATAAGGTTCAAATCCTAGGCCTCAGTACCTCCTTGTGCAATTGGATCCTGGATTTCCTCACTTGCAGGCTCCAGTCAGTTCAGATTGGCAACAACATCTCTTCCACAATCTCCTTCAGCACAGGTGCTCCCTGCTCTAATCGTTTTACACCTGTGATTGTGAGGCCAACCACAGCTCCAATGCCATATCTAAGTTGCTGATGACATTACTGCCATTGCCAGAATCGATGGTGGTGACAAATCAGCATATAGGAAGAGCTTGAAAATGTGCTTGAGTGGTGCCAAAGCAACAGCCTCTCACTCAGTGTCCACAGAAATGATTATTGACCACGGGGGGGGGGGGGGGGGAGGAAACCAGAGGTCCATGAACTGGTCCTCGAGGGTCAGCAACTTTAAATTCCTCAGTGTTATAATTTCAGAGGATCTGCCCTGGGCCCAGCAAGTAAGTGCTATTACGAAGAAAGCAGAGCAACACCTCTACTTTTATAGAATGTTGAAAAGATTCTGCATGTCATCTAAAACTTTTGACAACTTCTGTGTATGTGTGCGGAGAGAATATTGACTAGTTTCATCATGACCTGGTATGGAAACACCAATGCCCGTGAATGGAAAAGTCTAATAAAAGCAGTGAATATGGCTGAGTCCATCACAGATAAAGCCCTCCCCTCCACTGAGTGACAGACCATCATCAAGGATCCCCACATCCAGCCCAGGCTCTCTTCTCACTACTGCCATCAGGAAGAAGGCAAAGGAACCTCAGGACTCACAACACAAGGTTCAAAAACAATTATTACCCCTTGACCATCAAGCTCTTGAACCAGAGGGGATAGCTTCTCTCAACTTCACTCAGCCATAACTGAAATATTCCCACAATCTATGGACTCACGTTCAAAGACTCTTCATCACATGGTCTCAATATTTATTGCTTATTTTTTATGCTTTTTTTTCTACTTTATCCCATGGCTGTTCCCCTCAACAATATGGATATGGTTTTGGATACAGTTGAGGGGAATGAATTACCGGGGAAAGCCACACTAACTGGGCCTCTGACATTGAGTCTGGTGTTGTGGCTCGGAAGAGATGGGGAGGAGCAGAGGTCTACATTAGTGATAGGGGACTCTGAGGTTAGAGAAGTACTCATGAGATTCAGTGGATATGACAGAGACACCCAGATGGCTTCACAGATGCCAGGGTCAGGGACGTCTCAGATTGGGGCCACAATATTCTAAAGGGGTAGAGTGGGCAGCTAGATGTCTTGGTACACATTGGCACCAATGATGTAAGTAGAAAAAGCAAGGAGGTCCTGAAGGGAGAGTTTGGGGAGCTAAGTAGGACCTCCAGGATAGCAGTCTCTGCATTGTTGCCGCTGGCACGCATCATAAGGGTAGGAATAGGATTATTTGGCAGATGAATGTGTGGCTGAGAAACTGGTACAGGCGGCAGACTAATTTCAAAACATTGAACTAATTAGAAAAACAAGGGAGTCTGAAATGATGCGACTCTTGGTTTGTTCTTTATTTTAAGTGAGACAAGCACTTACCATCAGGTAGCATGATGACATATGCATACAATCATAATGGATATCTGTAAAACTCCTCCCTGCTTAGCAATAAACTCTAACTCAATATAGAGTACATTTCAACTAGATACAAAATATTTAATACAACTACAATGCAGACATCCACAGCACAGTCAATTTTTAAATTGTTCCATTCAGATCCAAAGATTTACTTGCAGCAGAGATGTTCCTAATCTTCTGCTTGGCAGGTGAGACTTGGGGCTGTAAAACAATCTCAGATTCTGGGGCCTCTTCTGTGTTGGCTGTAGGAGTTGACTCTGAGATTACAGCAAGTGGTTCTGGCACCTCTGAACACTTCTTCCTTTTTCTTCTGGTTTGTGCATGTTGGGAAGGTCCACGTAGATCACTGCAGTATTCTCATTAATCCTTCTATTGCTCCCTTTATGATCTGATCTCTCCTCTTGGTTTCCTCACCACAACATCATCTGATGAGTCTACTGTTTTTGTGTGCTTAGTCCACTGCTCTACTCCCTCTATACCAATGACTGTGTGGTTAGGCATAGCTCAAATATAATCTACAAATTTGGTAATGATACAACTATTCTTGGTGGAGTTTCATATCTAGATGAGAGGGCATACGGGAGTGAGATATACTAACTAGTGGAGTGGAGTCGCAGTAACAACCTGGCACTCAACGTCAGTAAAACTAAAGAGCTGATTGCGGACTTTAGGAAGGGTAAGATGAAGGAATACATACCAATCCTCATAGAGGGATCGAAAGTAGAGAGAGAGAGCAGTGTCAAGATCTCTGAGGACCTAACCTGGTCTCAGCATATCGATGCAGCTATAAAGAAGGCAAGACAGTGACTATACTTCATTATGAGTTTGAAGAGATTTGGCATGTTAACAAATAAACTCAAAAGCATCTATAAATGTACAGTGGAGAGCATTCTGACAGGCTGCATCACTGTCTGGTATGGGTGGCCACTGGACAGGACCAAAAGAAGCCGCAGAGGGTCATAAATTTAGTCAGCTCCATCTTGGGTATAGCCTACAACGTACCCAGGACTTCTTCAAGGAGTGGTGACTCAGAATTCAGTGTCCATTATTAAGGACCCCCATCATCTAGGGCGGGGGTCGGCAACCCGCGGCTCCGGAGCCACATGTGGCTCTTTTACGTCTATGCTGCGGCTCCCTGTTGCTTTGGGAAATAATTGGTTGTGGCGACCCTTTTCCTGGCACATCCGAACCGGCTCACAATTAGATAGCCTACGGGGGTTTGCGAGCACAGAGCTTTGGAGCCTCTGCGCCATGGTGGGGGGGGGGGCAGGTTGAGGGAGGCTTAAAAGTGAGGCTGAAGATTTCGAATAAAGTTTTTTCCTTCGACGGCAGTTACCGACTCTGTGTCGTAATTTTAGCGCTGCGTGTAGCACACCGCTACATGGTCAGTATTTAATTAAAATGTATTTTATGTTAGTTTGTTAGTTTTTGAAATGTAAATCTAAATTTGAAGATTATGGTGATCTTGTACAATCTAAATAAGACATTGTGGCGACCCATTTCCTGACACATCCGAACCGGCTCACAATTAGCCAGCGTTCAGGCTAAGGGAGATAGCCTACGGGGGTTTGTGAGTACGTGTCTTTTGCAGCATCCGCGCCCATGGGGGGCGGGTTCAGGGAGGCTTAAAAGCAAGGCTGTTTAGTTCGAACAAAGCTATCTTTGACTGCAGTTTACTGACTGCGTGTAGCACACCGCTACAACGTGTTTTTATCGCTGGCTGTCCAGAGGGGAGGTGCTGAAACGCTTTGTCGCGTGTCTGGAAGAAGTGAAAACTTTCCTGGGCAGCAAAGGGCTCAACTTTCCTGAGCTGGAACAGCCAGAGTGGCTGGAAAAGCTACACTTCATGGTAGACATGACAGCGCACCTGAACACGCTGAACACAGCTCTTCAACGGGGTAAGGACGTACAGCCCTGCACATGTTGGAGGATGTTTTGGCATTCGAGCGCAAGTTGACGTTGCTTGCCAGAGATTTACAGAAAGGCACATTGTCTCACTTCCCCAATTTGAGAGAGTTCAAACAAGGTCACGACATGATAAATTCGGAGTATTTACATTCTGCAATCATCGCAATGCAAACATCGTTTGGGAAACGCTTCTGTGAGTTCAGAGAGGAAAAAAACACATTATCCTTCCCGGTCACTCCCCTAAGCATCGATCCATCCCTACTGAATACGACTGCATTGTCAGGTGTGAGTCAACCTGAACAAGTATGATAAATATTTTAATTGCCTATTATTTTACGTATATTCATATGTTTTCATTGTTCAGTGAAATAGTCCTTTTATTTTTCAGGTTGACAGCTGGCTGACGTTATTTTTGGTTTGCTGCTGGCGGCAAATTTAAGTTTGGCGTTTTTCATAAATACAAGAAGGACTCAAATAGACGTTGAGTATTTTACTTAAAAGTAACCTTCAACCCAACGTCTTTTTTTCGGAGTTCAAAATGTTTTTGTTGCATGCAGAAATGTAATTTTGTTTTCTCTGCAGGAGTTCATCAATTTCATAAATGCAACACATTGTAGTTTGTTTATACATAGCATAAAGGCAAAACAAAACGTTGTATGCAGTGTTATTTCATTTTAAATGTCAAACGGGTTTTGCGGCTCCCAGTGTTTTCTTTTCTGTGGGAAACGGGTCCAAGTGGCTCTTTCAGTGGTAAAGGTTGCTGACCCCTGATCTAGGGCATGCCCTTTTCTCACAGTTATCATCAGGTAGGAGGCACAGAAGCCTGAAGGCACACACTCAGCAATTCAGGATCAGCCGCTTCCCCCTGTCATCCGATTCTTAAATGGGCATTGAACCCATGAACACTACCTCACTTTTCTAATACGTTATTTATGTTTTTGTACAATTTAAATCTATTCAATATGCATATATACTGTAATTGATTTATTTATTTTTACTTTTTTTCTTCTATATTATGTATTGCATTGAACTGCTCTGCTAAGTTAACAAATTTTATGACCCATGCCGGTGATAAACCCAATTCTGATTTTGATTCATTGACTCCTTTCTCTTTGGCCTTCCATTCATCCAACTGGGCTTTGGTCTTTGCATCTACTTTTACAAGCAGCTTTTTGCCTCCCACTGGAACACCATGCAATTCCCTGAATGCACGCAGAGTAGATTCTGGTTCTTTATACTTACAAAAGCTGAATGTTTGCAACTTTCCCTAAGCTCCTTGAACTCTCTTCCAGCCTAAAACCAAGCTACGTTTCACAAGTAACTGACTGATTAATATATCAGAAGCTTATTTAGATATGATGCCTACAAAAACTGTTGTTGTCAGACTACAATTTTCATCACTTTCACAATTCCTCTGGGCAGCATGGTCCTTCCTTGGTCCAATATACTTTCCAACCAGAGGCACAGAGATTGGCACCAACACTTGTTTGTTCTCTGTTAGGGAATGGTTCATGGTGTACAGCAAGGAGACAGTTGTGGCATCATCCAGTACCTTTCTTAATTCACTTTCAGTTGGCTTTATTGCAGGGGATGTGGCATGTAAATAGTGAATGGATATCCAATCTATTTGTAGTTGTCTCAGCCGGTCACATCCCCACAATGCTGGTCCTCCTTCTGTTTTTACTACATTCAAGCTCAATGCGGCTTGTTGGTTACTGTATTTCACTGTTAAAAATGCCATTCCCACAGGAGTTATGTTTCCTTTCCAATATAAGCTTTTAATTGGATATCTGCAGGCTTCAGTTCAGTATCTTTGAGATGCTATTCAAACGCATTTTATGGACTGACTGAAACAGCCAAGGCACCTTCCAATTAATTTGCCATTCACTTCTGGTGTAAGCCATTTTGCTTGTCTATTGTTAGTTTTCACATTGTAAATCTCAGGCCTACTCAGTCCTGTGTAACTCTTATTATCAGAATTTTCATCATCAGCATGCGGATTAGTGCTCTTTTTAAAACTGCAACTTGATTTTCTTTTAGCTTTTTCTCTTCTCTGTACAGTTCACTTATTTTTGTCTACCCAACATGTTATTTATAGGTATCCTATTTTGTTGCATTTTCTGCAAGTTTAACCTTTAAACCTGCATTGGTCTGGTGTATGTGACCCCCTGTCACAACGGTAACAAAATTTGTTCTGCCAGCCGGTTTCTGTTTAGATGTTACAATTTTGTTCACACTCCGTTTCATTCCTGACTGCAACTCAATTGCATTCCTGTCATTAACAGAGCAATTTCAACTGCTCTTTTAAGTGTAAGCTGTGCTTAATTAGGAGCCATTTTTGAATGCTTTCTTGTAAGATTCCATGAACTAAACAATCTCTTAGTGCTTCATGCCTTATAACAAGCTGACAGTTCTCGGACCATCTCTCCAATTCAACCACGCAAGCTGAAAGGGACTCCCCTTCCTTTTGATTCCACTTACGAAAGCTAAAGCGTTCTGCAATGAACAATAATTTTGGTTCTAAATGTTCCTGCATTGCTTTCACAATAGGAGCAAGGCACATTTCAGCTGGTTCAGTTGGAGCAATTAAACTTTGAAGCAAACTGAGTGCCTTTAAACCCAAAGCACTATTTACTTGGCTGTTTTATTTGCTTCAAAGTATTGCTCGATTTGCTCAGATTACACGAGCCAGTTACCCGTTGAGCAATCAAGCTTGTCTATCTTTTCAATGCAGTTAGCCATTTCTGATTTTTTTTTGGTATTATCACTTGGTACTCAATGTTTATGAATCCATGAATTTGTTCATTTTCTGCCTTTAAAAAAAAAACAACTGTCTTGTGCATGTGCTGCTCTGATTTTTTACTCACCGTTCCTCACTGTGCTTTTGTTTTAACTCAAACATCTTGTTGCTCTTCAACAGATTGTTAGATGTTTCAGACTCATTTTAAAAATACCTCATTACTACTGTTATGTTTTGTAACTTCAAAACATTAAACTAATTAGAAGAAAATAAGCGAGGCACGCTCTTATCAAATGATAATGTGATGACCTATGCAATTCACATATTTTTACATATAACCATAATGAATTATATAAACAACAAAGAATGATTAATTGAACAACATATTTACAAGATTACTCAAATATTACTGAAATATTAAATATGCAACAGTAGGGCATTAGAATTCTGGATCATTGAATCTTTTCTGGGGAGGGTATGACTGGTATAAACAGGACCTGAACGTGAGGGAAACCAATATCTTCCAGGCAGGTTTTGCTAGGGCTGTTGGGGAGGGCTTAAACTCATTTATTGGGAACCAATGTGACAGGGCTGTTGGTTTGCAATCAGGGGTGGTGTGTAGTGGGACTGTCAGGAAGGACAGGCAAGATGATAGGGCAAAATTGAGGACATGGTGAGTTGCAGTGAGGAAGGAGGACAAAACCAAAAAGGGTGTTGTGTTGAATTGAATTGACTTTATTACTTACATCCTTCATATACATGAGGAGTAAAATCTTTACGTTATGTCTCCATTGCAATGTGCAACTTAGAGTATTTTATAATAAGTAACATATACAATTGGATGGTCAATATAACATAGAAATACAATTGTATCAGAATGAATTAATCAGTCTGATGGCCTGGTGGAAGAAGCTGTCCAGAGCCTGTTGGTCCTGGCTTTTATGCTGCGGTACTGTTTTGTGGATGGTAGCAGCTGGAACAGTTTGTGGTTGGGGTGACTCAGGTCCCCAATGATCCTTTGGGCTCTCTTTACATACCTGTCTTTGTAAAAGTCCTGAATAGTAGTAAGTTCGTATCTGCAGATGCGCTGGGCTGTCCACACCACTCTCTAGAGAGCCCTGCGATTGAGATAAGTATAGTTCCCATACCAGGCAGTGATGCAGCAGTCAGGATGCTCCCAATTGTGCCCCTGTAGAAGGCTGTTAGGATTTGGGGGCCTATACTAAACTTCTTCAACTGTCTGATACAGAGTTGAAGGTTTTATACAGAATAACGTAGATGGTCTAGTAGTGCACTTAGAGATTGGTAGGTTTGACATTGTCGGCATCAATGAGTTGTGGACAAAAGACAATAACATTTGGGAGCTTAACATCCAAGGATACACATTGTATCACAAAGTCAGGCAGGTAGGCAGAGGGGGTGGGGTGGCTCTGTTGGTTAAAAAAACAATGAAATCAAATCCTTAGAAAGAGTTGCCATGGATTGGTAGATATAAAATCCTTGTGGGTAGAGTTATGAAACTGCAAGGATAAAAAGACCCTGATGGGAATTATAAACAGGCTTCTGAACAGAGCCAGGATGTGGTCTACAAATTACAAGGTAAGACAGAAAAAGCTTGTCAGAAGGACAATGGTATGATAGCCATGGGGGATTTCAGTATGCAGCTGGGTCAAAGCAAAAGAGAGGGTATATAATGGGTCAAAAATTAGTAGGAAGTTAGAGGGTTGGGAAACTTAAAAATCAACAAAAGGCAAATAAAAAGCCATAAGGGGGTAAAAGGTGAAATGTGAAGATAAGCTAACCAACAATATCACAGACGATTCAAAAAGTTTTTTTTCAGATTTATAAAGAGTAAAAGAGAGGAAAGGGTAGATATTGAACAGCTGGAAAATGATGCTGGAGAGGAGGTGGTAATGGGGAACGAGGAAATGGCAGATGACCTAAATAAGCAGTTTGTATCAGTCTGCACCATGGAAGACACTAGCAGTCTGCCAGAAATTTGAGAATGTCAGGTGACTGAAGTGAGTGAAGTTCCTATTACTAGAGAGGAGGTGCTTGGGCTGGAAGGTCTGAAGATAGATAAGTCCTTTTACATCGCATGTCAGTGATTTGGAGGACAGAATTAATGGCTTTGCAGCAAAACCTGTGGAGAATATGAAAACAGATGGAGACACAGGTAGTGTTGAGAAAGCAGGGAGGCTGCAGAAGGTCTTGGACAGATTAGGAGACTGGGCAAAAAAGCAGCAAAAGGAGTACAGTATCAGGAAGTGTATGGTCATATAGTTTAGTAAAAGGAATAAATTCATAGACTATTTTCTAAATGGGAAAAAAATTAAAAATCCGATGCGCAAAGGGACTTGGGAATCTTCGTGAGGGTTAATTTGCCGGTTGAGTTGGTATTGGGGAAGGCAAATTCAATGTTATAATTCATTTCGAGAGGACTAGAATATAAAAGCATGGATGTAATGCTGAGACTTTATAAAGTACTGGTGAGGCCTTACTTGGAGTATTGTGAACAGTTTTGGGCCACTTATCTAAGAAAAGGCGTGCTAACATTGAAGAGGGTTCAGAGGAGTTTTTGCGGGACTGATGGCTATGGGCTTGTACTCACTGGAATTTAGAAGAATGAAGGGGGATTTTATTGAAACCTATGGGATGTGGAAAAGCCTTGATAGAGTAGACGTGGAGAGTATGTTTCCTCTGGTGGGGAGTTTCGGACCAGAGGGCATCTCTCAGAATAGAAGTACATTGCTTTACAGTGCAGGTGAGCAGGAATTTCTTTAGCCAGAGGGTGGTCAGTCTGTGGAACTAATTGCCACAGGTGGCTGTGGAGGCCAGATCATTGTGTGTACCTAAGGCAGAGGCTGATAAGTTCTTGATTAGTCAGAGCACGCAAGGCTACAGACAAAAGGCAGGAGAATGGGTTTGAGAGGGAAATGGGTCAGCCATGATCAATGGTGGAAAAGACCCATGGGCCAAATGGCCTAATTCTGCTCCTCTGTCTAATGGTTTTACTGTCTCTTTGCTTTTGTATTCATACAGTTTAGTTTTGTTTTGCACATTGATTGTGTCTGTCCTGTTGTATGTGGTCTTTCACTGATCCTAATTTGTTTCTTGTATTCACTGTGATTGATTGTTTGCAAGAAAATGAATCTCAATTGTGTATGGTGATGTATATGTACTTTGATAATAAATTTACTTTGAAATTTGAACTTTTAACTTTGTTTGGTTTTTCTATCTACCTTATGATTGGCTCTGCCAACCACTCTCCCCATATGTAGCAGTCTGTGGGCCCCACAGCAATATCATCAGCTACCTAAGAAACAAAGACCGAAGTTGAGGTTAGTCATTGTTAACCCTAGAGGAATGCCTTTGAAGAATATCTGTTGGTCAGTTTAAATTACTAGTTTTACTTTTTGGAAGGTAAAGTAAAATAGAAGAGTCGTGATTGATTTTGAAATGGTCTGAACTTGTATTATTTGCCCTTACGTTGGAATTGTCTTAATATCATATTCCGGTGTAGAACCTGATGGTTATTCTCGAGTTGCATAGTGGAGATGTGCTTCACCTGGCCAACGTTAGTAACAGATAGCACAACCACTACCACAGTCAAGCCTACTTCCAGTATTCATGGGAAGCTATTGATGCCGTTTGCCATATCAGTGGAGGAATTAGCTGGAGTTGGCATTGTTAAAAGTGGATTCTAGGCAGTTTCATAGTCGGAGGGGAATCCACTTCAACTAAGGCATTTACTCAAGTTAAGTCACTTCTGACCCAGCTTTGACGGACACCCATAAACCAGTGAGACATAAAAATCTATTCCTGCGGAATCAGCAAGAAGGCTTTTCTAATTGGAAAGAACTTAAGTCATTTTACTCTTCCCACATTTATTCCCTCTAGTCCTCGCTCTGGAAATAGGTTTGAGAGTCAGGCCAGTTAGACCATGTCCAAAATTAACTTCCATTATTTCACATTGGAATAACCCAGCAGCTTATGCCAAGTTTCAGTCCTGAGGACCAATTTCCATTAATCATCATGCTTCTCATTTGGAGAGGCACAGTAGTGTAGTGGTTAGCACGACACTTTACAGTACAGGCAATCTGAGTTCAATTCCCACCACTGCCTGTAAGGAGTTTATTCGTTTTCCCTGAGACAGTCTGGGTTTCCTCTGGGTGCTCCAGTTTTCTCCCACAATCCAAAGATGTAGCAGCTCATATGTTAATTGGTCATTGTAAATTGTCCCACAATTAGGCTAGGATTAAATTGGGGGATTGCTAGGTGGCACATCTCGAAGGGCTGGAGGGGCGTATTCCATGACATATCTCAGTAAATAAATAAAATGAGGGTGTACACTTATTGTATCATTCCAAAGACAAAGCTTCTGAGTCAACCCAGCATTATGGTTCCCAAAATGCAACAAAGCATATCTAAGACAAATAATTCAGATCAACTCAATGTGCAATGTACAGAAATACTATAGATCGCATACAACTTCCATTTTAATACAATCATATTGTAGGCAAAAAAGTGTGTAGTCTGACATTCTGACTTGCACTTAGGTAAAAACATCAGCCCCTTGTGCACAAAAGGATATTTGAAATAAGGTTGTTATAACTAGTTTCAACTGCAATGCCAGCTACTACTATTGATGCAGTATCTTAGGGGACATCTTGGGGAATTACAAAAAGTTGTTTGGTATGCTGATTTTGAGTAATACCTTACAGGAAGAACTCAACATGTTGCTTTAATATACTTGAGATTGTGATTTTGATATTCAGCAGAAGAGTTGCCGATCTTTGTATTCCCTGTTTAACTCTACTACACACTGGAAACAGCCCATCCAAGAAGAAACAATGCTCCACACATCTAAGAATATCAAATATGCCGCCAATGCATTTCATTTTGTATATTTTTGATTTCCAAAAAATATATAAGAACCGATTCTGAAACAATATATATTGTGTTAACGTGTTAAAAATGTGATCTAAGAATATATTTACAGTAATGTATCACTGTTTTAAGTATGATTCAGATTTTGGAAAAATATATATGTGAATTTCCAGACGCCTATAAATCACTATGTTAAATATCTGCCATGTGAAAGATCCCCTTCACTCTCAAGCCCCCAGTGTGTAGAGTCTTTAGTGAGCTTCCCACCTGCTGTGGAAGAAATTGAGGCGAGACACCAGACCAGGAGGTCACCCATAAGAACCAAAAGTCTTTGGTAATTTCATAACTTAGTGAAAAGTCCATGTAAATTTTCAAGCAAGTTATCCATATACTGATGTTTCTTTAACCTTACTTTCAGGACATTCTATGTATAGGTTTACCTCATTAATGGAAGCCTTACAAGATTATTCTTAAGCTATTTACAAGCCCCTAAACAGACTAAATTTATAAACAGCAGCCAGCATAAATCTACCCATTCAATTTTAAGCAGTGGAGTGCAGATGAATGCTCAAAATGAAATGCAATTTCAGATGCAAATGTTCTTATAGTTTACAGTCAGAGTTTAAGAGCTTCATTAAACCATGGAAAAGAAAAGCAAGTTGTATCCATGGTAGTCTTGAGCATGTCACAAAATGCACCTTTATATTCTGTGGATCGTGCACTATTTATTTAATATAAATATTCAATGTGAAGTTTGGCTGGTTAGCTTAGTAATGTCCTTGGTAATTGGTTTAATTAATGTTTTAGTTACTATGTGTTAATTCATAAGCCATGCTTAATTAATTGTGAGAAATTCCAACTGACAGTAATTATTCAGGAAGTAGGATTACTTCTAAAAAAAATTACACTGTTAAAGCAGTGTCAGGGTGGTAAAGCTTCCACACACAGGATGATCCTGGCCTACTTCTTTATATCTG
Source organism: Hypanus sabinus (assembly GCF_030144855.1). Lineage (NCBI taxonomy): Eukaryota > Metazoa > Chordata > Chondrichthyes > Myliobatiformes > Dasyatidae > Hypanus > Hypanus sabinus. Next base: position 101,202,811 of record NC_082708.1, on the reverse strand, counting down.
ACTACAGCTTTCTGTAAAACCTATTAGCATTTCCAGCACTAGACCCATAGGGTTATCTGGAGAGCTAGGGCTGTATTAGTTCACAAAACATATTATGTCTGTTTCAGACATCGATGAGAATGAAATAATAAAATGTCTTGAATTTGGAAATGACTCTACAAGTGTGTAGCTTGGGTGGGTGGTGGCGATGAGACCCTTTCCCTATGTCACAGTTGAGTTTCCGTAGTGATGACCAATCAGCTGATTGATAAGTATATAAAGGCCAAGCATTCAGAGGATACACCACAAATGAACACTGCTCTGATTAACGTCTCCTTGTATGGTGATGAAATTTTTGCAACCCAACCACGTCTTGATTTTGTGATTCATTGTTTCACGCGCTTGAACAAATAAATTCACATCATAAACACACTATTAAAACTTATAAACCCCAGCTAAGTACATAGAGCGGTGTACAGTATATAAGGTATAGTCAGTGTGAAAGTTACATACAGCTATAATGTCAGAATAATCATAGGTATTTGTTATAGAGTACTGCAGCATAAACATGTTCTTTAGTCCATCTAGTCATTGCTGAACTGTTATTCTGCCTAGTCTCACCAACCTGCATCTGGACCATACCCCTCCATTCCCCTTGCATCCATGTACTTATCCAAACTTATCTTAAATGTTGAAATAAACCTCTTATCCACTACAGTTGTATCCACAGTTGTACTACACCTACAAAAGCTGAAGTTCCTTCTTTTAGCAGTAAACTTGTGGGGGGGGGGGTTGTGTTTCAGTTTATTAACTCCTTGGAATATAGATTTTTAAAAATTAATTCAGTGTGCTGAATTTCTAAAACAGTGGTTTATGCCTTTTGTACTTCACTTCCAAAAAGTGAGGTAGGTGGTATATTCACTTTGAAGAATTTGGAGCACCCACAGGAAATGAGGAAATTAGAATGTTTATTGTCACTTCTTTAATAACTGATCTAATGTTATTTCTACAGCAGAATGCAGTGAGAAAGAGTTCAGAGAAGTTGTATCAAGGCTAAAAGACTGGTTCAAAGTGTTACATGAAAATGGAAACCACAACAAAAAGAGTCACGCGTTTCAGAGGCAGGACAAGGACCGAGTTAGTAAGTGCTTTTTCATTATGTTTTCTTTATTGAATATTCTCTTTTCTTAAAGCAAAAGGTAATATAAAATCTATCACTTATAACCAGTTGTCGTGTGAATGTTTTATTTTGCACAAGTTACCTTCCTCGTCTTTAGTCTAGTACAGAAGGTTAAGGCACAGTGGATCTGAGGAGTGCTGGAACTGGATCCAAAATGTCATGGTGATAAGAAGGCAGAGGATAGTCTTTCTGTATGGAACTCCGTACTGCAGGGATCAGTTCTGGGGTCTTTGTTGTTTGTAATAGATGTAAATGATTTGGAAAGAATGGAAGTGATCTGATTGGTAATTTTTTGTATGATGGAATAGCAAGGCTGCCTTAGGATACAGCAGCACAAAGGACAGATGAAAAGTTGGGCAGGGCAGTGGCAGATGGAATTTAATCCTGGCAAGAGTTAAGTGTATTTTGTGTGGTCAAGTTCTGGAAGTAATTGGCAGTGACTTGGGGGAGCATTGACGAACAGGTAGACCTTGTGATGCAAGTCCATAACTCAATGAAAGTGGTGACATAGCTGAATAAAGTAGAGAAGAAGGCATTTGGTAGCTGTACAAAATAATTAGTTAGACCACATTTAGAGTATCAGAATCAGGTTTATTATCACCGGCATGTGACATAAAATTTGTTAATTTAGCGGCAGCAGTTCAATGCAATACATAATTAATGGAGAGAAAAAAATAAAATAAAAATAATAATAATAATAAATAAACAAGTAGCTCAATTATGCATACTGAATAGATTTTTAAAACGTGCAAAAACAGAAATACTGTATATTGAAAAAAAGTGAAGTAGTATCCAAAGATTCAACGTCCATTTAAACATTGTTGGCAGAGGGGAAGAAGCTGTTCCTGAATCACTGAGTGTGTACCTTCAGGCTTCTGTATCTCCTACCTGATGGTAGCAGTGAGAACAGGGCATGCCCTGGGTGCTGGAGGTCTTTACTTCTGGTCCTTTCTGAGACACCACTCCCTGAAGATTTCCTGGGTGCTTTGTAGGCTAGTACCCAAGATGGAGCTGACAAGATCTACAATCTTCTGCAGCTGTATACAGTTCCAATTGGCACACTACAGGAAGGACAAGGTAGCAATAATGAGACTGCAGAAGAAATTTGCAAGATTGTTGCTTGGGATGAAGGGCTGTAGTTCCAAGGAGAGTTGAATTGAATTGACTTTATTTCTTACATCCTTCACATACATGAGGAGTAAAAATCTTTACTTTATGTCTTCATCTAACTGTGCAATGTGCAATCTTAGTAATGTATAATAAGTAGAACAGTCAATGTAACATAGAAATACACTCAAATCAGCGTTAGTTAATCAGTCTGATGGCCTGTTGGAAGAAACTGCCTGTTGGTCCGGCTTTTACGCTGCGGTACCGTTTCCTGATGGTAGCAGCTGGAATAGATTGTGGTTGGGGTGACTCAGGGCCCCAATGATCCAGCAGGCCCCTTTTACACACCTGTCTTTGTTAATTTCTTGAATCATGGGAAGTCCACAACTACAGATGTGCTGGGCTGTCCACACCACTCTCTGCAGAGTCCTGCGATTAAGGAAGGTACAGTTCCCGTACAGTGATGCAGCCAGTCAGCCCCTGTAGAAAGTTCTCAGGATTTGGGGGCCCATACCAAACTTCCTGAACCCTCTGAGGTGAAAGAGGTGCTGTTGTGCCTTTTTCACCACACAGCTGGTGTGTACAGATCACATGAGGTCCTCAGTGAAGCCAAGGGACTTAAAGCTTAAACTTAAAGAGATTGAATGGGCCAGCTTTATTCCCACCAGACAAGGGATAGACATTGGATAGATTTTTTTCTTCCCTCAACCTAGCTCTCAAGGAGCACACAAAGGGAACAGGTGTACCCAGAGACAGGAAAAATTTAAGGAGATCGGAGAAGTAAACTTCTCATACAGTCTGGTGGTTATCTGGGACAAGTTGTCAGAGGAAGTGATAGAAGCACAAACAATTACATTGTTTAAAATGAAATATTTAGAAAGGGAGATACTGAACAGAAAGACCTTGAGGAATATAGATTTAATGCAGGAAATAAGTTTAGCATTAGGAGGCACTATGGTAGATATGAACAGGTGGGTTGAAAGGAACTACCTCACAAAATGCTGGAGGAACTCAGCAGCCCAGGCAGCATCTACGGATAAGAGTAAACAGTCGATGTTGTCAGGCCAAGACCATCCTCTAGGATTCTCTTGTTTCCGTAATTCTATGGTTTAACGTGTGGTGGTGATGCCAAAAAAACAAAGAGGCAGAGAAAAAAGATTATGAATCTGCCTTATTTTGCATTTAAGATGTATTACAACTTGTAAGCCCCAATTCCAAATCCTTTCTCAGTTTCCAAAACCTTTACTTATTAGTTGCACAAACAAGCTGGATGAACTCAGGAGGTCGGGCAGCATCCATTGACTGCTCATTTCAACGGATGTTGCCCAACCTGCTGAGTTCATCCAGCTTGATTTGACCTCAGCATCTGCAGTATACTTTGTGTTTACTATTCATTTATTAGTCTCCTGAGTCACTGTCTCCATCTCTATCTGAGCCCAACACCAAGCATCACAAACCCTCATTCCCCAGACAGTCAATCTTTCAGAGCCCCCATTCCAGTCTCCCACCTCCAGAACTAATTTCCCAGTCTCAGTCTTCATTTTCCATTATCAGTTTCTTATTGCATTGTCTATTCTCCTTTACTCTAGTTTTCTAATCCCCATTATCGGTGTCTACTCATCGACTTATTTCCCATTTCCCTGTCATCTGATCATACAGTCTAGAGTTCCTCATTCCCAGTATGATACCAAATTCACTGGTCTCTTACTTAGTCCTTGGTTACCAGTCTCCTAAGCCCTAAATGTATGCCCGTGGAATATACCATTCATGAATCAGCATCTTTTAGAACTCTATCCAAAAGTCATAAGAAAAATAATGTTTGCACTTGGAATGTAATAATATTATACCATAAGACATTTGAGTACAATTAGGCCATCGGGCCATTGAGTCTGTGCCGCCATTCAATCGTGGCTGATTCTTTTTTTAATCTCCTCCTCAACCCCAGTTCCCGGCCTTCTCCCTGTAACCTTTCATGACATGTCCAATCAAGAATCTGTCAATCTCTGCCTTAAATACACCCATTCGTCCTGGCCTCCATAGCTGCAGGTGGCAACAAATTCCACAAATTCACCACCCTTTGGCTAAAGAAATTTCTCCGCATCTCTGTTTTGCAAAGGATATCCTGAGGCCGTGCCCTCTTGCTGTAGACTCTCCCACCATGTGAAACATTCTTTCCACAACTATTCTGTCTAGGCTTTTCAATATTTGAGATCCCCCCCTCATCCTTCTGAATTCCAGCGAGTACAGATCCAGAGCCATCAAACGTTCCTCGTGTGATAATCCTTTCATTCCTGGAATCATCCTTGTGAACCTCCTTTGGACCCTCTCCAATGCCATCACACCTTTTCTAAGATGAGGGGCTCAAAACTGTTCACAATGCTCAAGGTGAGGCCTCACCAGTGCCTTAAAAAGTTTCAGCATCACATTCTTGCTCTTGTATTCTAGACCTTTTGAAATGAATGCTGACATGGCATTTGCCTTCCTCACCACCGACTCAGCCTGTAAATTAACCTTAACGGAATTGTGTATTTGTTGGTGGGGGTATTTTTGAGTTATCTGGGATAAGTTGTCAGGGGAAGAGACAGAAGCACAAACAATTACACTGATTTCTTATCAATATCATGGAATACCCTACGGTTTTGTAGCAGTTAGCATATTACTATTACAACATCAACAACCCGGGTTCAATTCCACCACTGTCTGTAAGCAGTCTGTATGTTCTCCCATTGACACCGTGGGTTTTTTACGGTTGCTCTGGTTTCCTCATATGTTCAAAAGACATACATGTTAGTAGATTAATTGGTGGATTACACAGAGTGTAATCGGGTACTGCAGGCTTGTTTAGTTAAGCCACTTGTTCCTGTGCTACATCTCTAAATAAATAAAAAAGCAATTTTAAAAAACCACGCAAAGCTCTTAATGACAAAATGGAGATTAGAAAAATATTTGACTATGTAATCTGTCAATATTAATTAAATAGCACAAATTAGTTTAGATTAGAATATTTTGTATTTAAGAACAACCATTGATATTCAGTTTTGCAGAGTTTCTTCAAGGCTTAGCTTGTCATTCATTCAGAAGAATATCTCTGGTTAAAATCATGTTTACCTACACTGGTAGAATTATCAATATGTTTTCAATAGGATGAAAACCATTTACAGTGAAAATTGTATATCATGAGCTGTAGATGTCTATAGATCAGAAGTGATGAAGAAATCTCAATTTTGATTTTGGTCTACCATGTTTATATACAATTAAAACTCCTTATTTGTCCAAGTAATTCTCTTTAAACAAACTTAATTTGGTAATCTGACTTTTTTCATAATATTCTTTTGAAAAACTAATCAACATGTGTAAGGTCATTCTTTAAAATAATTCTTTGTTTGTGCATAGACATTTGAGAAGAATTCCAAGTTTGAAAAGGTCCTTATTTGTCTTGATGATCAATTCAAAATCTTTAGAAATATGGTTTGAAATATGTAACTTAGCTGTGATGTTAGTAATAATGTGACAGAGAAAAGTAGCAAGCATTCTTGACATTAAAAATGCCTGTATTTGAATACTCTGTACAACGCTGAGGTACTTTCTAAGATGTACTGGACATGTCATCACTGATGATCATTGGGTGCTTTGGGTCTTTTAACATTGGACACCCTCATCGAGGCGTCCTAGTCAGAGTTGATCAGGTCATGGCTTGTGTCCTAGCAACATTGGTCCATGGTCACAGCACTTGATCCCTAGCAACTGGAGGCTCACTCAGCAGCCTCTGTGACAGTCCTGATGACTCTTCATTGCAGTCCCAGAATGCCAAGGAGAGAGTAGGTTCTACAGAGCGAACAGCAAGAAAAACCTCTACACACATCCTCCGTCAGCTCACATCATGTTCTCTCTCCCTGTCTCTGGCACTGCTCTACTAGCTCCTGGTATTTGGCTTTCTTACGCTCGAAAGTCTCCTCAAACTGATCTTCCCACGCCATTGTCAGTTCTGCCATGACCACATGCTTTGAGTTTTCTGTCTACGTCAGGCCTCAGTGAACTTTAATTGCTTGTAAGATTGATTTGCAGTTGCTAGTCAGACTCTGTGGTGAGCAAGCCTGCTGATGATCTGGACTGAAGCTGTGGTTGGTCTCCAGCTTTGACAAAGGCTATGTGCTTTCTGGTTTGACGGAAGTGCTTATTGTTGTTAATGGCCAAGGAGATATTTTCTGCCACTCCCTTAGCACCTGGTTGTGGCGCCAGCAGAAGAGGCCTTCTCACAAGGCTTTTGAGCAGATCCTGCAGATGTGCTCCAGGATCCCTCTGCCAGGGCAGAGAGCACGTGATAGTGCCTCACTTTTGCTCCAAGTAAAATGGTTGGTTTAACTCAGCAGCACATCGTACACAGCCTGGATCATGAACTTGATGCATTGGAATTCTTTATAGATGAAATGATAATGAATTAAGCTTGGATCTATACTCAGTGGCCATTTTATTAGGTACACCTGTACACCTTATTAATAGAAACATCTAATCAGCCAATCATGGCAGCAACTCTCTGCATAAAAGAATGCAGACATGGTCAAGAGGTTCAGCTGTTGTTCAGACCAAACATCCAAATGGGGAAGAACTGTGACCCAAGTGACTTTGATTGTTGGTGCCAGACAGAGTGGTTTGAAACTGGTGATCACCTGGGATTTTCACGTACAACAGTCTAGAATATACAGAGAATGGTGCAAAATTCTGTAGAGTAAACTTCGTTAATGAGAAAGGTCAAAGGAGAATGGCCAGACTGGTTCAAACTAACAGGAAGACAACAGAAACTCAAATAACCATGACTTACAACACCTGTGTGCAGAAGAACATCTCTGAACACACAACATGCAGAACCTTTAAATGGATGAGCTACAGCAGCAAAAGAACTCACCAGGTTCCACTTCAGTGGCCCTTTATTAGGTACACTTTTGTACCCGATCCAGTGGCTACTGAGTGTACATTTAATGGACTTACATTATTAAATTTCTCAAGTAAAATCTCCATAGTAGACTTAAAGCCATCATAAGCTCTAAAGCAATTAATCCCATTGGTAGCATCTACAACCACGGGTCAGTTACTGTTGAATATTATTTTACACTATGTGTGTTGTCATAACTTTTGAATTCTTTGATCTAAGTTATTATGATGGACTGTCTTTACTCTAAGTTTCATAAGGGTGCTTGTTCTTTCTAGAATCAATTGAAGATTGAGTGAAATTGCAGGAATAAATTGGCCAAGTAATATAATCACCTCAGTTGTTTCATTGTGCTTAAGAACATTTAATCTTGAATCTGATGTTAAATGCTCAGGTGAGGAGCATTTTAATGCTTCGTTTTTTTTTGGTGGGCTCAAACCTGAATGCTTTTGTGATCCTGGCTCTCTCTTGTTCCATCCTTCACTGTCTGAGCTTTTGTAGTATTTGTCTTTACATACAGTAAGTAAGCAAGCCTAGCACACATTGTCAGACCCTCACATCTGGAGTCTTGAGTGAAGCCGCACACTAGCCCACCAGGATTCCTGACATCACATCAACAGAGACAGACTCCACAACGTTGGATATTTAGACAATCTGGACTTCTTCAGACTTGTGTTTGAAGATAATGTAGTTGGAGGTTTGGGAACAAATATTGCATGTCTGCTGCTTTTATGGACCTGGTACCTCTCCCCTTCCACTTCTGTCATTATCATCACCATTCCCTACAAACGACCTTAGATCATGCAGGTAAGAGTCCATTGTTTTCTACATCACTGAGGCCACTATGTCTAATCGAGCAAATTACCCCATTAAATGCTAGGTACAAGTGACTTGGAAACATTTGTTGCGGTTCCCTCTTACCCTGGATAATTTTATTCAGTATTCTCTCTATCTGAATTGTTGCAATTCAGTGAGATGATTTTGATTTAATACTCAAGTTGTGCCTCTCCCTACCTTGTTCATTCCTGACATTATACCCTTTGATTCCACATCTCTTCTTTGGATTCCCACTTCCTTTCCACGTTCATTCAGTTCCGGGAATGACCATTCCAGAAGCTACCCCTAAAGCAATCCACTCATGCAGTCTTTTCCTTCTTGGCTTTCCTTGCCTGTTGATCACTTCATCCAGTTTTCCCTGTCCCAATGTGCCAGATCTGAGTGGTGCCATAACAACAACCTTTCACTCAATGTCAGCAAGACCAAGGAGCTGATTATTGACTTCAGAAGAAGGAAACCAGAGATCCTTGAGCCAGTCCTCATTGGAGGATCATAGGTGGAGAGAGTCAGCAACTTTAAATTCCTTGGTGTTATTATTTCAGAGGACCTGCCCTGGGCCTGGCACTTAAGTGTAATTACAAAGAAAGCACAGCAGCATCTCTACTCCCTTAAGAGTTTGTAAATACTTGGCATGACATCTAAAACTTTGACAGACTTCTATAGATGTGTGGTGGAGAGTATATTGACTGGTTGCATCACAGACTGGTGCGGAAGCACCAATGCCCTTGAACAGAAAATCCTACAAAAAGTAGTAGACATGGCCCAATTTATCACAGGTAAAGCTCTCCCCACCATTGAGCACATCTACACAAGGCAGCATCCATCATCAAGGACTTCCACCACACAGGCCATGCTGTCTTCTCACTGCTGCCACTGGAAAAATGTACAGGAGCCTCAGAACCCACACCACCAGGTTGCAGGACAGTTACTACCCCTCAATCATTAGGCTCTTGAATCAGAGGGGATAACTTCACTCAACTTCATTTGCCCCATCACTGAACTGTTCCCACAACCCATGGTCTCTCACTTTCAAAAACTTTTCATCTTGTGTTTTTGATATTTATTGCTTATTTATTATTATTATTATTATTATTGGTATTATTATTTATATTGTAGTTGCACTTCGTGGTCTCATGTACATTGGTTGTTTGTCCATCCTATTAGGTGAGGTCTTTCATTGTGTTCCAGTATAACAAGCCATTGACAAGATGTTGAAGCACATAGCAAATGCAGTGGATACGGTCAAACACAACACATCAGGACCAGTACATTCTGGCCCAATTAAGCAGCTGCCCTAATTAGTGGAAGTTGCATGGAAATCGTTGAAAGAAAAAAAGACAAACTGCTGTTTAACCGAGTAATGTTATGTATTTAAATGAAATGCCAAACAAATTAGAACTCTACCATTACCACTACAGTATTCAAACTATATTCATTTCTAATCATTATTGACAGAGGTATTCATCTGCTGTGTTCTTCTGATTGACTGTAAATGAACAAAAACAGCACAGACACTTCATGCAAATAATGGACTGCCTTCATAAAATGTTTTAGATGATTGCATCTTCCAAATCTACATTTTTATTGTAACATTCAAGATGATTGTTGATCCTTCCATAATTCCTAACTCGTTGAAGTAGTTGAAATCATTTCACTTTCACTCCCGGCCATTTTGGCATCTTTAAGCATGAATGTTTGTAACCGCAGTGAGTAAAACATTTCCAGATTGCCCTACTGCTTATTTCGTGCCAACTATCAGTGACAAAAATCACTGCTTTTTGAACACAAACACATGCAACTGATGCTATTTTTAAAAAACCGATCACTCTAAGCACGGAGTTGTGTCTGACGCAAGTTAGAAACTGTTCACAACAGTCTCCTGCACCAATTGAGTAGCACAGTGTCCCAAATAATCGAAGGGAAACCCAGCTATTTTCTCAATTTAGTTTTTGTTCTTATCCCATATAAGTTGCTGCCCTGATTAATTAACCGACGTCCCAATAAACTGGAAACCACTGCTTACACACAACCAGTTGTCTGCATGTCATACTAAATGTAGTTGAAAGTGCTGTAGATTGAAACAAGCTATCAAAATCTGCTTTTCCTGCATGATTTTTGTTTAGCAGATATCATTTGTGACCTTTTCCGAGAAATCTGTAGGTGTGATGAGAACTTATCCGTCAGCACTAGAACGTACGAAAAAGCATATTAACAATTCAGGGAGTATCCTGTCATTAATTGTATAACACTGCCCTCGAGACAATGGGGGTTGTTCTCCATAGCAATACCCTGCAAAGGACTTGTAGAAAGGAAGCTCCTGGTACTGTCGACTGCATCAGTAGAGTTTACAGAAAATGGAAGCTCAGCTTGTTCAAACCTATTCGAACAACTCAATACTGTTATTTGCTTAGCCAGCGAAGTTTTATGTGAATGATGCACAGGGCAGAACCTTCTAAAACCCTACCATGCAGATAAGGCATGATTTTCGTTGGAAAACCAGAGTCAATTTGTCCACTGAAACGATATAGCCACAATGCTTATTCAGAAATATGAAATATAAGTTTATTCAATAAATGTTCCACCTAATTTAACTACTTCACTTTTGATGGATCAGGTCATTTCCATGTGTTTATGTACTGAAAAGAAAGGAATACTTATGCCAAAAGTGGTAGGATAACTGTCATTCATCATTATTTTAAAACAAATAAAACCATCAGCAGTGTTACAATTTAAAATTTGTTTGAAAGATGATGTTCCTAAGCTATAAGCATGTAAGCTGCTCAACATGTGAGGTGACAGTGGTGAATGTGACCTGCTTGATTTTTGGCGTGTGTGATACAATGAACAGATACGGGCCAAACACAGACAAATAGCCCTAGCTTGTATGAAAGACATGGCTCTGTACTCTATGACTCTGCAGATCTCCATGGAATACTCAGTAATCATGAGTTATATATTTTAATGTCAGATTGCTAGCAGCTGCCATTACTCTAGTGGATTTACCACCCCTACAGGCTTCCCAAATGTTCAAGCTATCAACATGCTGCAGACTTGCATTCATAACCTCAAGTACTTCATTAACTGCAATGAATTCCATCTTTTGGGTTGCAGTCGAGGGGTCATGTGGTTCCTTTGTTTACAGTCAGTCACAGCTGATTAATTTTCAGGGACAACATTGACCAGATGAATGGCTACTGTGGGATGATGGCAAACTTCTGACTTCCATATCCAAGTTTTCTCCAGCTGAGTGTAAGTACAGTGAAGGCACAGTACTATCACAGTTGGTCACTGAGATGGGCTGCTATTTTCACCCATCAGTCTATCCTGTTACATTAGCTGCTGATTGTCTAGTTTAATAAAGAGGCAAGCAGAGCCTTTGCCAGAGGGCCCCAGCAAGGGGAGGAGCAGGAAGACCAAAGGGAGGGTTCGCATTATCAACAGACCCAACACCAATGGAAAAAACAAAAGAGAGGCCTTCCTGAGCACTCCATTAGAGACAATTTAATAGTCCATAGATTCTCAAGACAAATTTGCACTGAATCCCAGGATCTTCAATGTTGTTCCATTTTCTACCACAGACTTTGTTTGCACTGACTATTGAGAAATGTCCTTGAAAGTGCAGGGACGCTCATTAAATGAACACAAGAGGTTTCTATCCAAGTGTGCAATCTTGTAGTTGGAGATTTGGGCAGGTGAAAATGACAGCACATCTCTGAGTGGTGTAGACAACAAAATCGCATTTTGAGGAGACCAACTGCGATAGTTCATTATGGTATACTTGTATCTGGCTTGAGGATTTAGACACAAGGATTGCAAGAATGTTTTCATAGTGTCTTTAATTTCAGCTTCATATCAACTCCTTTTGATTCCTTCTCTAATGGCTCCATTAATGCTCCTAACTTTCCAGTCAGACTGGGCACATCGCACCTGCTGTTCTTAATGGCCTCTCCGAACATTATCAATATCTCATGGCAAACACATTTTTATATAAGCTATCTTTGCTTTCAATAGCCCAGTATTCTTAAAGGCTTGTGGTTAACAGTCAATTTCACTACTTAGTTCACAGCCAATAAGATGTGACCTAATTGTATTCTCAACATTCTGTAAGATTAAATGACATAATGATTAAATGGTGATACTTGTAGAATGCAGAATGTGAATTGGTGTGCAGTATGTGAAGTTCCTGCTTGTCAAGGTCGTGTTTAAAAGGTCATCTCCGGTTGGTTCCACTTATAGCAGATAACCAATAACTGAGTGCCTGACCCATTCATGAGGAGAGGCCCTGAATGATGAAACTGAGAGTGAAGACACTTTTGTCAGTCATGAACTATTAATTTTAAGATTTGAACTAAACAATACAAATACCCTCTGAAAATGGGATGTGAACTTTCGTGACTTTTATTTCTCTTGATATCAAAGCTGATCTTCAAGGTTCTTTTCTGTTTTAGGATACTCTGCTTTAATATTAGATGTCTGTTGCTACCTTAGTATCCATACATTGTTTCTATTACACAAGTTGCAAAGAAATATTACCGATGGGAGTTTCTTTGTCCATTGGAGACAGAAACCAAAGGTTAGATCCAGCGTAGAAGAGTTTACACTTCTGTGTCATGCAGTTTTGCCACTCTCAGTCACTGGGCACTGCTACTCTAGACATGGCCTTAATTTTGATATCACAAAAGCATATGGGACCTATGCATCAGTGATTAATCACTTCTATCCATATTACAGGTGCTGCACCTCATATTTTGTCTTACAATCCACATAAACAGTGAATTAGTCCATTTCTTTTGAGCTTCTCCATACATTGTTCTGTAATTCTTTCCCCTTCTTAGTGCTGTCTAAATAAGAGTTTTATTCAGAATAAACATGAACTATTATTTATTATAATGTGAACATAAGTGACTTTACATTAAAATCAATATTAAATAAAACTTAATGTGTGAATCTATTTTGTGAAGCATAGTGCTTCCTTGCAGTGCTTGCTGTTCATTTTGGCTCTGTTGTTCTAGGGCTATTGTTATGATTCACTCCTAGTAGCTGGCATCCAGTTGTTTATGGTAAAGGAAGCAGTTGTCTTTATTATATGTCCAAGATGAGTTTTTTCCCCCTGGAAGGACCAGGTTTTGTCATTGAAGCTAAAAGCTGCTGCATGTTGAGAGTGACTCACACAGAACTACATATCAGCAGAGTTGTATTAACACACTCTTGGCTTTGCACAGCCTTCTATGAGGCATAAGAGAAACACCTATTTATCCTTAGTTATCCTGTCCATTTGCCCTGACAGGCTACAGGTTTCACAAGCTTCATAGTTTTCTTTCTTCTGCTGTTATACTCTAGCCCACTATTGCCAGATGCATCCCTGGTGAAATGTTTATTTCAAATATGTGTTCTGTCCTTCATCTCAGTAGGAAATGTTGTGGAATGATCTCCATTGTCACAGTAGCTACAGTTTCTTCATCCTCAATGTCCTCCTCCATCTCCAGCTACCTCTCCCCTCTTTACTCCCTGTACAGTGACAATAGGCTGCCAGTACTCTGTACCTAATCCTGTTGTGAAGAATGCTTCAGACAGAGAAGTTATTTCATAAGAGAAAGGGAGTGAGCAGTGTGGACAGACGAAGAGACTTGCATACCATAATGCTTCAGATAAGGCAGCAAATTCCATAGAAACACAAACAATTCTGCATATGCTGAAAATCTTGAGCAACATACAAAATGCTAGAGAAACTTAAGTAAGGCAGCATTTATGGGGGAAGTAAACAGTCAACGTTTTGAGTCCTTCATCAAAAAGTTTGTAGAGCGGTCTGCCATTTCAGATTCAGATTCAGTTTATTGTCATTTAAAAACCACAAATGCAGTGCCATTAAAAAATGAGACAATTTGAGGTCTTGTTTTGAAGATCGGTGCTCCTGCATAAGAGTTTTTACTCTCCTAGCAGCTAATGTCCTAGACAGCTTCCTGCATCTTCACTCCCACCCTTTCGTCAGCCTTCTGCTAGCATCAACATCCCAGCACAAAGAATGTCCGTGAATACCACGACAAAGATTTCAAATCTGAGAAGTGGCTTCACTGTCTTACCTCTAAATTGTACACACACCAGTTATTAATAGGTAATATGTACAGTCAGTCCAGATGAAGGGTTTCCAACCAAAACACCTGCCATCTCTTTCCTTGCTGCCTGACTCAGAGTATATACACTCTGTGGCCACTTTATTAGGTATACCTACTCATTAATGCACATGTCTAATCAGCCAGTCATGTAGCAGAAACTCAATACGTAAAAGCATGCAGCCATGGTCAAGAGGTTCAATTGTTTTCAGACCAAACATCAGAATGGGGAAGAAATGTATACCAAGTAACTTTGACCATGCTTATTGGTGCCAGACAGTGTAGTTTGAGTATCTCAGAAACTTCTGATCTCCTGGGATTTTCATACACAACAGTCTCTGGAGTTTATAGAAAATGGTGCAATAAACATCCAGTTCTGTGGGAAAAAATGCCTTGTTAATGAGAGAGGTCAGAGGAGGATGGCCAGTCTAGTTCAAGCTGATAGGAAGATGACAGTAATTGAAATAAACACACGGTACAACAAAGAAGAGAAGATCCGCAGATGCCGGAAATCCAAGCAACACATACAAAATGCTGGGGAAATTCAGCAGGCCAGCTAGCATCTATGGAAAAGATGGGCTAAAATCAGCAGAGGACCACAAACATACACTCAGTGATCATTTTATTAGATACAAGAGTTAACCTAAAAAAGTGGCCATTGAGTGTATATGTTGGGCAGTTTTGCTTAAAGCCTCAAGCTCCAATATCAAAGCTGAGTGACTAAATGCTGTCAAATGTAAAATAAGAAGAAAATGTGATGTACAAAGGCCTCAGCATTGAAAGGGATACTGCCGGCCAACATGGGGAAGGTTGCTTACTAACAAAATAATCCTTCTGTACCCTAAAGCTAATAGAAAGAAAATTATAGCTAGCAGGATTTTTGGCCAGCCTTATCTGATGAATGAGGTGATGGATATTTCTGCTATATGAATACCAAGCCCAGATGAGATTAGAAAAAGATTACTAGAATTAGAACATGATCCCAAAGAAAGTAGTTGAATCTATTTATCCTTTTAGAATGTAGCTAATTGATTAAAAAATATGATTATACACGGAAGAACAAATAATCCATGAAGATTCCTAGGAAAGCAAGTGTGGAAATGAGAAGCAGGACACCTACCAGCTGCTTAAACTTCGTTCACGATTGAAGAATATATTGACTGATCCTGTTCCTTGTCAATTTTCACTTATTCCAGTCTTGATCCTCTTCTTGTCTAAATTTGTGGATTTCAGCCTTGAATATGCACAACTGAAAGCCAGGATTTTGAGGCTTTTGTCTCTTTGTAGGACAAGCTGGAAGTCAATATATTGAATTTTAATTCTCTGGCTCCAAGCTAAGATTTCATCCAGATTATGGAGATCTTAAAAAGCATCCATACAGCAAATAAGAGAACATGAAACTCAGTAAGATTATCTTCGTTTTGTATTCTAACCTTTTTACAGGGGTGACATACAGTACCATGTAATTTCAATTTGCTTGATGAAACGCCATTTTCCCAGTCCTTGCTCATTTCTTTACTGTTACGAAGAGAGGCAAGGTAACTGTTGGGTATTGGAAGGAAGAAGGTAAAGGTTACAAGGGGTGGGAGGTGTGGAAGCAAGATTAATGTTTTGTTGAATGTTTCCTCCTTTAAAGGAATAAAAAGGAATAAATAAGGGATTTATCTAATCTTACTGCAGGATTGTTGAACCACCTTAGGGCTATGGAAAATTGGTTTCTGAAAGAGAATTTGCTTGATTTTCCATCCCATAATTTTAATCCCATCAACACAGATTACTGCATCATACAAACCCCATTTCCAGAAAGGTTGGAATATTTTCCAAAATGCAATAAAAACAAAAATCTGTGATATGTTAATTCACGTGAGCCTTTATTTAACTGACAAAAGTACAAAGAAAAGATTTTCAATAGTTTTACTGACCAACTTAATTGTATTTTGTAAATATACACAAATTTAGAATTTGTTGGCTGCAACACACTCAACAAAAGTTGGGACAGAGGCATGTTTACCATTGTATTACATCACCTTTCCTTTTAATAACACTTATTAATCATTTTGGAACTGAGAATACTAATTGTAGTAGATTTGCAATTGGAAATTTTGTCCATTCTTGCTTGATATAAGACTTTAGCTGCTCAACAGTCCGTGGTCTCCATTGTCTGATTCTCCTCTTCATGATGCGCCATACATTTTCAATAGGAGATAGATCTGGACTGACAGCAGGCCAGTCAAGCACACGCACTCTGTGTCTACAAAGCCACGCTGTTGTAGCCCAAGCAGAATGTGGTCTGGCATTGTCCTGCTGAAATAAGCATGGACGTCCCGGGAAGAGACGTCGCCTTGATGGCAACATATGTCTCTCTAAAATCTTAATATACGCCTCAGAGTCAATGGTACCTTCACATACATGCAACTCACCCATGCCGTGGGCACTGATGCACCCCCATACCATCACAGATGCTGGCTTTTGCACCTTTCGCTGATAACAATCAGGATGGTTATTTTCATCTTTGGCACGGAGAACTCGATGCCCGTTTTTTTCCGAAAACTAGCTGAAATGTGGACTCATCTGACCACAGCACACAGTTCCACAGTCCATCTGAAATGAGCTCAGGTCCAGAGAACTTGCTGGCGTTTTTGCATAGAGTTGATGTATTGCTTCCTCCTTGCGTAATACAGTTTCAAGTTGCATTTCCGGATGCAGTGACGGACTGTGTTAAGTGACAATGGTTTTCTGAAGTACTCCCGAGCCCAGGTGGCTATAATTGTCACAGTAACATGACGGTTTCTTAGGCAGTGCCACCTGAGGGCTCAAAGATCACGCACATTCAACAGTGGTTTCCGACCTTGCCCTTTATGCACTGAGATGTCTCTGAATTCTCTGAATTTTTTCACAATATTATGTGCTGTAGATGTTGAAAGACCTAAATTCTCTGCAATCTTTCATTGGGAAATGTTTCTTTTGAACTAACAATTCTCTCACAAATTTTAGCACAAAGGGGTGAGCCACGACCCATTCTTGCTTGCAAAGACTGAGCGTTTGATGGACGCTACTTTTATACCCAGTTGTGATACCTCACCTGCTACCAATTAGCCTGCTTAATGTGGAGTCTTCCAAACCGGTGTTACTTGAATATTCTGTGCACTTTTCAATCTTATTTTAACTCTGTCCCAACTTTTGTTGAGCGTGTTGCAGGCATCAAATTCTAAATTTGTGTATATTTACAAAATGCAATTAATTTAATCAGTAAAACTATTGAAAATCTTTTCTTTGTTCTTTTGTCAGTTAAATAAGAGTTCACGTGAATTAACATATCACAGATTTTTTTTTATTGCATTTTGGAAAAGATCCCAACTTTTCTGGAAATAGGGTTTGTACTTTGAATTTTGGTCACAGCACTATTCAAAGTTTAAATATTCAAAATTCAAAGTAAAATTTATTATCAGAGTATATACATGTCACCACATACAATCTTGAGATTCTTATTCTGCAGTCATACTTAATCAAATCTATAGAAAAGTAACTGTAAATAGGATCTGTAAATTGTAAACAAACTGCAAAGGTAGATAATAAATAATGAGCATGGAATAACAAGATAAAAGCGTCCTTAGATTATTGTAGTTACCTTATTTTGTTCAAGAGCCTGATAGTTGAAGGGTTGTAACTGTGCTTGAACCGGTTGGTGCATGGAATTTTCACTGCCTCAGTCAGTGGTGGAGGCAAATACACTAGTGAAATTTAAGAGACTACTAGGCAGGTATATAGAGGAGGAGGGTATATATAAGGTGGAGGGTTATATGGGGGGCAGGGGTTAAGGGTTGGCACAACATTGTGGGCCGAATGGCCTGTGCTGTGCTATTTTGTTCTTTGAGTCCTGAGGCACTTTTACCTTCTACCTGATGGCAGCAGTGAGAAAAGAGCATGGCCTGAATGGTGAGGATATTTGATGATGGATGCTTCTTTTTCAGGCAACGTTTCATGTAGGTTGGGAAGGTCTTGCCCGTGATATACTGGGCCAAATCCAATACCTTTCATAGGATTTTCTGCTCAAAGGCATTGGTGTTCCCATACCAGGCCATAATGCAGCCAGTAAGCATATTTTCCACCTCATAGCTATAGAAGTTTATTAAGGTTTTTGATGACATGCCAAATCTCTGCACTGTCCCGAGGAAGTAGAGACACTGTCATGCTTTCTTCACAATTATAATGGGTCCAGGACAGGTCTTCTGTGATAGTGACACCCAGGAATTTAAAGTTACTGACCCTCTCCATCTCTAATCCTCTGATGACTACTGGCTAATGCACCTCTGGTTTCAATCTTCTGAAGGCTACAGTCAGTTCCTTGGTCTTATTGACATTGAGTGAGAGGTATTGTTAGATATTGTGCTCCTAAATTTCATCATCTTGGAAGATTTTTAATTCAGTGTACTTGAAAACAAGCTACATATAAGTAGCATATTTAAAAACTAAACAATGGTTTGTTATTAATTATATTTTTTGTATATTACAAGGGATTGTTTGAATATTTTAATTGATACATAATTGGCATTAATGTAAATATAATATTAATTCCAAAATAATAACTTTTTCACTAAAAAAATTGCTTGTTTTTTCTGTTCTTTAGGATTTGACACTAGCATTCTTCCCATTTGCAAGGACTCACTTGGGTGGATGTTTAACAGACTGGACACAAACTACGACCTATTACTTGATCAGTCAGAGCTGGGAAGCATTTACTTTGATAACCATGACGTATGCATGAAACCATTTTTCAACTCGTGTGACACCTACAGAGATGGTCGCATTTCCAACAATGAGTGGTGCTACTGCTTTCAGAGACATCAAGGTAAGCTCTGGCAAATTTCTTAGTGTAATGTTGGTAACCATAGCTTCCCAGGCCGTGCTGAATTTGTAAATTAACTTTTATCATTTTGTCTCCATTGAGAGCACAGCTTTTCATGTTTCTCTCATTTTGATTTCCCTGTTGTTTTCATTCAATGCTGCAATTTAATTGCTCATTGTTGATGGATATTTTTATTAATTAGTTACAAATTTTGTAAAAAATTTGTCTTTGGTGATAATTCCTAATTTAAAATTGTAAATAAATTGATGTTTTTCCTTTGTTTTATATATGATATAGATGCTTTGCTTACATCACTGTTTAATTGGCTGCTCTGTGAAGGATAATCATCCATTAAATTAAAATCACAGTGCACAGTTCCCATTATACAGTAAAATTAAGATTAATAGTAAATAGCAAAATTGCATGAATGAAGATAATTACTTTGAGTTTTTTATTATTCTCGGGAATCTTGTTTTTCATGAAAGCTCCAGTGCCGAAATTTGATTAAAATGGGTGCGCTATATGCACATAACTGCATATTAACTATTTTATCTATATATTGTACATTCTGAGAAATGTTCATGAGATCTGAAAATTTTAGGTGTGTCAGCTTTTCTTCTCCACAGATGCAGACGAACCTCTTGATCATTTCTGTTCTGCTAAATAATCCTTCATTTTATTATGTAACTTTTCTGTACTCATGACAATTCAATTACATCTAATGTCAATTCAAGGGAAGGAAAATTAATTACCATTCTCTTCGTACAATGCACAGATATAGCAAATTTGTTCAAAAGAAGAATTGTTACAAAAATGAGCAGTATGAACTAGGGTGTACAGTGAGCAGCAAAACAATAATACTTGCTAGAAATGTTAAAAGTTCTTCACAAAGTCCTATTGACCACTCTGCAAAAAAAAATCCATGTTCCTGATTCTCTTTAGTGTTAAGTGTCACTGTAAGTGATCCTTGATGCCTAGCAGCTGATACAACTTACCACATTAAAAAAAATCCCATGACTGAAAAATGAGGAAGCAATTTCTAATTAAATATTAAATTATTACTCCAATTGCAATTATAACAATTACATACATTTGATTAAAATAGAAGCAGAAATGAATATTAAAAAAGAAATGCTGTATATGGTGAAATACGTAAAGAAATCATGACTACATACATTAATTGTTAGTCAGGTTATTAGCTAAGCAGTAATATATCGTTAATAAGTCGAGTGACCACTTGGCTAAGACAAATTGATGATAAAATTTACTCCACCTTCTGGGCTGTCCCAGAACAGCCTTTGCTTGATTGTGGAGAAGACTATTTTCAGATCAAGACCAGAACCTATCAAAAAACCGATGGTCTACCAAGTAACAGAAAACTGTCTCCCATGTGGAACACAGGAGGCATCTCAAAACTTTGGAAAAATACTGCCAATGTTATTCATGCACAAACTTCAAATTCACAAGAAAGATAAGTGAACTAAAGACATTATTTTTTTATCCAAAGCCAATATTCTCAGTGTCAAAGTCCTGGTTCCAACATGTTGGACAGGTCATGTTATTTCCATACCCATTATCAAGCTCCTGTAATAAATGTTCTATTCCAAGCTCTATCATGACAAGAGATAACCAGGCAGATGGAGGAAAAGAGAGATTCAAACAGAGAGAGGAGAAATGGGCTAAAAATTCTATATCTGAATGCACGGTGTCAGAAATAAGGCGAATGAGCTTGAAGCTCAGGTGCGAATGGGTAACTGTGATGTTGTTGGGATAACGGAGACATGGCTGCAGGGAGATCAGACCTGGGAAATGAATGTACAAGGGTATACGTGCTATCGTAAGGACAGAAATGTGGGCGGAGGGGGTGGGGTGGCCAAGTTGGTGAGGAATGAGATTCAGTCCTTTGCAAAGGGGGACATAGGATCAGGAGAAGTAGAGTCTGTGTGGATAGAACTGAGGAACAGTAAGGGCAAAAAGACCCTAATGGGTGTTGTCTACAGGCCACCAAACAGTACCATGGATATTGGGTGCAAGTTGAATAGGGAGTTAACATCGGCATGTGGCAAATGTAATGTTGCAGTAGTTATGGGGGATTTCATCATGCAGGTGAACTGGGAGAATCAGGTTGGTGCTTGACCCCAGGATAGGGAGTTTGTAGAGTGCCTACGGTATGCATTCTTGGAACAGCTTGTCCGAGAGCCGACCAGGGACAAGGCTATTCTGGATTTAGTCTTGTGTAATGAACAGGATTTGATAAGTTATCTTGAAATAAAGGAGCCATTAGGAGGTAGTGATCATAATATGATAAGTTTTTATCTGCAATTTGAGAAGGATAAGGGCAGATCGGAGGTGTCAGTGTTGCAGTTGAACAAGGGAGACTATAGAGCCATGAGGGAGGAGCTGGCCAAAGTTAACTGGACGGATATCCTAGCCGAAAAGACAGTAGAACAGCAATGGTAGGTATTCTTGGGAATAACGCACAAGGTGCAAAATCAGTTCTTCCCCCGGAGAAGGAAGGATTCAAAGAGGGGAAAGGGGCCACAGTGGTTGACAAAGGAAATCAGAGATTGCATAGCATTATAAAAAAAGAAGCATGACAGAGCTAAGGTGAGTGGGAGGACAGGTGATTGGGAAATTTTTAAGGAACAACAGAACTTAACTAAAAAGGCAATACAGGGAGAAAAAATGAGGTACGAACGCAAGCTAGCCAGGAATATAAAGGAGGATAGCAAAAGCTTTTTTAGGTATGTGAAGAGAAAGAAGATAGTTAAGAACAATGTTGGGCCCTTGAAGAATGAATTGGGTGAAATTGTTATGGGAAACAGAGAAATGGCAGAAGAATTTAATAAGTATTTTAGATCTGTTTTCACTAAGGAAGACACAAGCAATCTCCCAGATGTATGGATGGGCCAAGGACATAGGGTAACAGAGGAAATGAAACAGATTGACATTAGGAAGGAAATGGTGATGAGTAGACTGATGGGACTGAAGGCTGACAAATCCCCAGGTCCAGATGGTCTGCATCCTAGGGTACTAAAGGAGGTGGCCCTGGAAATTGCGGATGCATTGGTAATCTTTTTCCAATAGATTCAGGATCAGTTCCTGAAGATTGGAGAATGGCTAATGTTATCCCACTTTTTAAGAAAGGAGGGAGAGAGAAAACAGAGAACAGTCGACCTGTCAGCCTAACATCAGTAGTGGGGAAAATGCTAGAGTCTATTATTAAAGATGAAATAGTGGCATATCTAGATAGCAGTGATAGGATTGGGCTGAGCCAGCGTGGATTTACCAAGGGTAAATCATGCTTGACTAATCTATTGGAGTTTTTCGAGGATGTAACCAGGAAGTTAGACAAGGGAGATCCAGTGGATGTAGTGTACCTCGATTTTCAGAAGGCATTTGATAAGGTCCCACATAGGAGATTGGTGGGTAAAATCAGAGCTCATGGCATTGGAGGGAAGACATTGACATGGATAGAAAACTGGTTGGCAGATAGAAAGCAAAGGGTAGCGGTGAATGGGTGTTTCTTGGAATGGCAGGTGGTGACTAGTGGGGTGCCACAGGGCTCGGTATTGGGACCACAGCTGTTTACGATTTACATCAACGATTTAGATGAAGTCATTGAGAATAACATCAGCAAGTTTGCTGATGATACTAAGCTGGGTGGCAGTGTGACATGTGATGAGGATGTTAGGAGAATTCAGGGTGACTTGGATAGGCTGGGTGAGTGGGCAGATACTTGGCAGATGACGTTTAATGTGAATAAGTGTGAGGTTATCCACTTTCGGAGTAAGAACAGGAAGGCAGATTATTATCTGAATGGTATAAAGTTAGGTAAGGGAGAAATACAAAGAGATCTAGGAGTCCTTGTTCATCAGTCACTGAAGGTGAATGAGCAAGTGCAGCAGGCAGTGAAGAAGGCTAATGGAATGTTGGCCTTTATTACAAAGGAAATTGAGTACAAGGGCAAGGAAATCCTCTTGCATTTGTACAGGTCCCTGGTGAGACCACACCTGGAGTATTGTGTACAGTTTTGGTCTCCACGGTTAAGGAAGGACATCCTGGCAGTAGAGGAAGTGCAGCATAGATTCACAAGGTTAATTCCTGGGATGTCCGGACTGTCTTACGCAGAGAGGTTAGAGAGACTGGGCTTGTACATGCTGGAATTAAGGAGATTGAGAGGGGATCTGATTGCAACATATAAGATTATTAAGGGATTGGACAAGATAGAGGCAGGAAATATGTTCCAGTTGCTGGGAGAGTCCAGTACCAGAGGGCATGGTTTGAAAATAAGGGGTAGGTCATTTAGGACAGAGTTAAGGAAAAACTTCTTCTCCCAGAGAGTTGTGGGGGTCTGGAATGCACTGCCTCGGAAGGCAGTGGAGGCCAATCCTCTGGATGCTTTCAAGAAGGAGCTAGATAGGTATCTTATGGATAGGGGAATCAAGGGATATGGGGACAAGGCAGGAACCGGGTATTGATAGTAGATGATCAGCCATGATCTCAAATGGCAGTGCAGGCTCCAAGGGCCGAATGGTCTACTTCTGCACCTACTGTCTATTGTCTGAAAGATTCAAGGATGTTCTCAGTCTCCTTAAAGAACTGCAGCACCCCTACTTTCTCCTGCGAACCTGTGGAACCTTCAAGGTATTGAAGTAGCATTCATGATGGTATGACAAACTCCAGGTCATGGACACAAAAGTTCTGTCAGGCAACTGAAGAAGTGCACCCTCCATATCACCCACCTCCTGTCCATTTATAGGATACAATATTTGCCTCATTAGCCACCTCAACCCTACCAATTCAGAGTGGAAGCTGGTTATCATTAATCTTGAGGGACTGTCTAAAGAGATGTAACTGGAGATTTTCCATAATTAAATGAGTTTGCAGTGTGCATGCAGCACAGTGTGAAGGAGAGTTGAATAGCCCAGGGCAACTAAGATTTCTGAGTTAAGGTGCAGGGGTCAGCAACGTTTACCACTGAAAGAGCCAATATGGACCCATTTCCCACAGAAAAGAAAACACTGGGAGCCACAAAACCCGTTTGACATTTAAAATGAAATAACACTGCATACAACTTTTTTTGCCTTTATGCTATGTATAAACAAACTATAATGTGTTGCATTTATGAAATTAATGAACTCCTGCAGAGAAAACGAAATTACATTTCTGCATGCAACAAAAACATTTTGAACTCCGAAAAAAAGACGTTGGGTTGAAGGTTACTCCATAGTTAGCCTACCTTGGATCGAAGAATTAAAAGAAAGCGCGCACTGGTGGGTGTCAGGCATTGGCAGTGGTGATGTATATTTATAGCGATAAAAAAAATACGTTGTAGCGGTGTGCTACACGCAGCGCTAAAATAAAGACACTGCAGTCAAAGGTAACTTTATTCGAACTAAACAGCCTTGATTTAAAGCCTTCCTCAACCTGTCCCCGTGGGCACGGATGCTCCAAAAGATACGTACTCACAAACCCCAGTAGGCTATCTCCCTTAGCCGGAACGGTTGGCTAATTGTGAGCTGGTTCGGATGTGCCAGGAAATGGGGTCTCCACAACGTTTTTAGATTGTATAGGATCACCATAATCTTCAAATTTCAAATTACATTTCAAAAACTAACAAACCACAGGGAGCCGCAGCACAGAGATGAAACAGTCGCATGCGGCTCCAGAGCCGTGGGTTGCCGACCCCTGAGCTAGTGTCTTGAAATCCTGAAGCTGCCCTTTGTTTCACCAAATAATGCAGACAAAACGCGAATGGTTTTGTCATCAGCCTTACTGTAGAATCTGGGCAAAGATATCAAGGTGATCAAAACTTGAGATTGAATGGCAAATAAGCAGAGCCAGATTAGTTAATTGTTACCTACGCTTACTGTTTCCTTGAATTCCCAGCAAGGAATTTGCAACTCACATTTTCAAAGTGTAACCGTCATCTGTATTACATAAATTAAACTTTATGGAATTTATGTCACCAACCAGAAGAAAAGTAAATTAGTACAGGTCTTGGAAAAGTCATCCTGGAGAAGTGAATTGTTGGTAATTCTGGAATGGTTTTGTACAGGTCTCTGTTTTCATATAAAGGATTTCCTCTAAGCTTACAGGATTTATTTATTATCCAGAAACAATCTATGACAAGGGAAAATCTGGCTGTATAGTGAAAAGGGTGTGTTGCATGTTGCCATAGCTTGCGAAAAATATATCAAAATTTTAAATACTTCAGCCTAGGTATTTAGATATGTAGTTTTGAGCACCAAGTTTTTGAAGTGGATATATTACCAAGCATGGAACAGGACTGTAATGATTTGTTTCCAGGTCACACACTCTAGACATTCCATTGAGCAACCTTGATGAAAATTTACACTTAAGACCATAAGACATAGGAGCAGAATTAGACCATTCAGCCTATCGAGTTTACTCCGCCATTCTATCATGGTGAGCCCAGATACCACTCAGCTGCATACACCTGCCTTCTCACCATGTCCTTTGATGCCTTGACCAATCAGGAAACGATCAACTTCCTCCTTCAATATTCGCACAGACTTTGGCATCAATTGCTGTCTGTGGCAGAGCATTCCCCAGATTTACAACTTTCTGGCTAAAAAAAGTTCCTACTTACCACTGTTCTAAAGGGTCTCCCCACAAATTTGAGTTTTAGATACCCCCATCACGGGAAGCATTCTCTCCATATCAACCTTATCTAGTCCTTTCAACTTTTGGTAGGTTTCAATGAGATCCCCCCGCATTCTTCTAAATTCCAGTGAATACATTCCTGGAATCTTCCTCATGAATTTCCTCTGGACTCTCTAAAATGACAACACATCTTTTCTGAGATATGGGGCCCAAAACTTTTGGCAATACTTCAAGTACAGCCTGACGAGTGTCTTATAGAGTATCAACATTATCTCCTTATTTTTATATTCTATTCCCCTTGAAGTAAATGCCGGTATTGCATTTGCCTTCTTTACCACAGACTTAACCAGTAAATTAATCTTCTGGGAGTCTTGCAGGGACCCTGCATCCTCTTAGCATCCTCCTCACAGCTAACACCGCCGCCCAACTTCGTGTCATCCGCAAACTTGGAGAGGCTGCATTTAATTCCCTCATCTAAATCATTATTGTAAACACCTGGGGTCCCAGCACTGAGCCTTGCGGTACCCCACTAGTCACTGCCTGCCATTCTGAAAAGGTCCTGTTTACTCCCACTCTTTGCTTCCTGTCTGCCAATCAATTCTCTATCCACATCAATACCATACCCCCAATACCGTGTGCTTTAAGTTTGCACACTAATCTCCTGTGTTGGACCTTGTCAAAAGCCTTTTGAAAATCTAAATATACCACATCCACTGGCTCTCCCCTATCCACTCTACTAGTTACATCTTCAAAAAATTCTATACGATTCGTCAGACATGATTTTCCTTTCACAAATCCATGCTGACTTTGTCCAATGATTTCACCTCTTTCCAAATGAGCTGTTATCACATCTTTGATAACTGACTCTAGCATTTTCCCCACCACCGATGTCAGACTCACCAGTCTATAATTTCCCGGTTTTTCTCTCCCTCCTTTTTTAAAAAGTGGGGTTACATTAGCCACCCTCCAATCCTCAGGAACTAATCCAGAATCTAAGGAGTTTTGAAAAATTTTCACTAATGCATCCACTATTTCCTTAAGCACTCTGGGATGCAGACCATCTGGCCCTGGGGATTTATCTGCCTTTAATCCCTTCAATTTACCTAACACCGCTTCCCTACTAACATGTATTTCCCTCAGTTCCTCCATCTCACTAGACCCTCAGTCCCTTACTATTTCCAGAAGATTATTTATGTCCTCCTTAGTGAAGACAGAACCAAAGTAGTTATTCAATTAGTCTGCCATGTCTTTGTTCCCTATGATCAATTCACCTGTTTCTGACTGTAAGGGACCTACATTTGTCTTGGCCAATCTATTTCTTTTCACATATCTATAAAAGCTTTTACAGTCAGTTTTTATGTTCCTTGCCAGCTTTCTCTCATAATCTTTTTTCCCTTTTCTAATTAAGCCCTTTATCCTCCTCTGCTGGTCTCTGAACTTCTCCCAGTCCTCAGGTGTGCCGCTTTTTTTGTTATTTTATATGTTTCTTCTTTGGACTGGATACTATCCCGAATTTCCCTTGTCAGCCACGGGTGCACTACCTTCCCTGGTTTATTCTTTTGCCAAACTGGGATGAACAATTGTTGTAGTTCATCCATGCGATCTTTAAATGCTTGCCATTGCATATCCATCGTCAACCCTTTAAGTATCATTTGCCAGTCTATCTTAGTTAATTCAGGTCTCATACCTTCAAAGTTACCCTTCCTTAAGTTCAGAACCTCTCATCCTCTGTTTCTCCAAGGAGAAAATGCCGAGATCACTCAAACTATTCTCATAAGGCATGCTCCCCAATCCAGGCAACATCTGTGTAAATCTCCTCTATACCCTTTCTACAGTTTCCATGTCCTTCCTGTGGTGAGGCGACCAGAACTGAGCACATACTTCAAGTGGGGTCTGATCAAGGTCCTATATAGCTGCAATATTACCTCAGCTCTGAAACTCAATCCCACAATTGATGAGGGCCAATGCACCATCTGTCTTTTTAACCACAGAGTCAACCTGCATAGTAGCTTTGAGTGTCCTGTGGACCCGGACCCCAAGATCCCTCCAATCCTCCACACTTCGAAGAGTCTTACCATTAATGCTATATTTTGCAATCATATTTGACCTACCAAAATGAACCACTTCATTTATCTAGATTGAACTCCATTTATCTAGATTGAACTCCATCTGCCACTGCTCAGACCAGTTTTGCATCCTATCAATGTCCCACTGTAACCTCTGACAGTCCTCCACACTATCCACAACACCTCCAACCTTTGTGTCTTCAGCAAAATTCCTAACCCATCCCTCCACTTCCTCGTCCAGGTCATTTATAGCATTCACAAAGAGTAGAGGTCCCAGAACAGATCCCTGAGGCACACCACTGGAAACCAACCTCCATGCAGAATATGACCCATCTACAACCACACTTTGCCTTCTGTGGGCAAGCCAGTTCTGGATCCACAAAGCAATGTCCCCTTGGATCCCATGCCTCCTTACTTTCTCAATAAGCCTTGGATGGGGTACCTTATCAAATGCCTTGCTAAAATCCATATACACTACATCTACGGCTCTACCTTCATGAATGTGTTTAGTCACATACTCAAAAAAAATTCAATCAGGCTCATAAGGCACAACCTACCTTTAATTGAGCCATGCTGACTATTCCTGATCATATTATTCCTCTCCAAATGTTCATAAATCCTGCCTCTCAGGATCTTCTCCATCCACTTACCAACCACTGAAGTAAGACCCATTGGCCTATAATTTCCTGGGCTATCCCTACTCCCTTTCTTGAATAACGGAACGACATCCACAACCCTCCAGTCCTCCGGAACCTCTCCCATCCTTATTGATGATGTAAAGATCATCACCAGAGATTCAGCAACCTGCTCTCTCACTTCCCACAGTAGCTTGGGGTATATCCCATCCGGTCCCAGTGACTTATCCAATTTGATGCTTTCCAGAATCTCCAGCACATCCTTTTCCTTGATTTCTACATTCTCAAGCTTTTCAGTCCACTGCAAGTCATCCCTACATTTGCCAGGATCCTTTTCCATAGTGACTACTGAAGCATAGTATTCATTAAGTACCTCTGCTATTTCCTCCAGTTCTAAACACGCTTTTCTATTGTTGCACTTGATTGATCCTATTCTCTCATGTCTTATCCTCTTGCTCTTCACATACTTGTAGAATGCCTTGGGGTTTTCCTTAATCCTGCCTGCCAAGGCCTTCTCATGGCCCCTTCTGGCTCTCCTAATTTCATTTTAAAGCTCCTTTCTGTTAGCCTTATAATCTTCTAGATTCATATCGTTACCTAGTTTTTTGAACGTTTCGTTGCTCTTTTTTGATTCTTGTCTAGATTTACAACAGAAAGATCATGACCAATGCATCTATTATCTCTTCAGCAACTTCTCTCAGGACTATGGGATGTAGTCTACCTGTCCAGGTGACTTTTCTAACTTAAGATCTTTCAGTTTGCCTCGCACTTTTCCCTTTGTAATAGCAATGGCTCTCACTCCTGCTCCCTGACACTCCTCTGGCACACTGCTAGTGTCTTCCACAGAGAAGCCTTTTGCAAAGTGCATCTGCCATTTCTTTGTCTCCTATTACTACCTTACCAGCATCATTTTGCAGTGGTCCAATTACAACTCTCCCCTCCCATTTACTCTTTATATAACTGTAAAAACTTCTAGTATCCTGTTGTACATCTTCGGCTAGTCTGCCCTCATATCTCATCTTTTCCCTTCTTATAGCATTTTAGTTGCCTTTTGATGGATTTTAAAGGCTTCCCAATCATCCAACTTCCCACTCAATTTTGCTACCTTATATGCCTTTCCTTGGCAGTCTTCAAATTCCCTTCACCCACGGATGCCTACCCCTGCCATTTGAGAATAACTTCTTCTGTGGAACATATCTATCTGCACGATGAACTATTCTCAAAAACTTCAGCCATCACTGCTCTGACATGATCCCCACCAGTATCCTGCTCCAATCCATCTGGGAAAGCTCCTCTCTCATACCACTGTGATACTGATACCTGTGACTTGTGCTTCCCCCTCTCAGATTGCAGTATGAATTCAATCATATTATGATCACTGCCTCCTAAGGGTTCCTTTACATTAAGCTTCCTAATAAGATCTGGGTTTTTGCACAACACCCAATCTAAGATAGCCATTCCCCTAGTAGGCTCAGGCACAAGCTGCTCTAAAATGCCACCTCACAGGCATTCAACAAATTCTTGTGATCCAACACCAATTTGATTTTCCCAATCCCCCTGCATATTGAAGTCCCCCATTTTAATTGTGACATTACCCTTTGACATGCCCTTTGCAATCTCAACTCCACATCTTGGATACTATTTGGAGGCCTAAATATGATTACCATAACGTATTTTTTTACCCTTACAATTTCTTAACTCCATCCACAAAGATTCTACATTCTCTGATCCCATGTCATCTTTCTAAAGAAGAAGCTGTAATTCCATCTCCGAATGACAGAGGCACACTACCGCCTCTTGCCTTCCTGCCTGCCCTTACAACACAACGCATATCCTTTGATGTTAAGTTTCCAACTATGGCCTTCATTCAGCCACGACTCAGTGATACCCACAACATCATACAGATCAATCTTTAATTGTGCCATGAATTCATCCACCTTATTCTTCATGCTACATACATTTAAATACAGCACCTTCAGTCCTGCATTCTTCACCCTTATGAACTTTGCCTCTGTGCTGCAATTATTTGCTCTGTCTGTATTTGTACGCAACCACTGGCTTGTCCTTCCTTAAATTCATGTTACATCCATCATCTACTTGTAGACATGCCGGCTCATCCTCTGTTCTATCATACTGGTCCCCATCCACCCCCTGTTATCTTATTTAAACCACCCTCAACAGTTCTAGTGAATCTGCCCACAAGAATATTGGTCCCACTCAGATTCAAGTGCAACCCGTCTCTTTCGTACAGGTCCCACCTGCCCCAGAAGAGGTTCCAATTATCCAGCAATCTGAATCCCTGCCCCCGCTCTTATTCTTCAACATCTCATTTATCTGCCACATCATTCTATCGCTATCCTCACTGTCGTGTGGCACAGGCAGCATCCCAAGATTACTGCCCTTGAGATCCTGCTTCTCAGCTTCCTTCCTAACTCCTTGTATTCTTTTTTCAGGGCTTCCTCCCCTTTTCTATCTATATAGTTGGTACCAATATGTTTCAGAACTTTTGGCTGCTCACCTTCCCTTTTCAGGATAGTGTGGATGTGTATAAAAAAGTTGCAGACCCTGGCACCTGGGAGGCAAGCTACCACCTGTCTTTCTCTTTCACGTCACAGAATTGCCTATCTGTACCCCTAACTATAGAGTCCCCTATTCTGCTGCCAACCTCTTCAGTTTCTTAACCTTCTGCGCAAAAGGGCCAAACTCAGTGACAGAGACATGGCTGCTGTTGCTTCCCCCAACAGTGCTCAAAATGGAGAACTTATTGTTGAGGGGGACAGCCACAGTGGTGCTTTCCACTATCCGATGTTTCCCTTTTCCTCTCCTGACTGTCACCCACGTTTTGCTTTTCTGATATAATTTCCATATCAGAGGCGCTCTAAATGTTGTAATTCCTCGTGGAGCGTCGTTAGGGAAATTACTCCATGTTTCCTTGGGTGCAGCTGCCATTAGTCACTCCTAGGGCAAGTACAACATGAGGCTGGATGTAGTGCTTCTCCTACAGCTACTCTGATGAGACCCATTATTCATTCATTTCTTCCTTTCTGAGCCCACCCACCTCCTCTCGACCCCCATCCCCCACTGTTATACGAACTCTTTCCGAACCACACCACACTTTTGTCCAGTGTCAATCACAAGCCATTCAAAGGTACAGGCCTTGGTTACTACTGGAATCTGAAGGAGTAGCCAAAGGACAAAATGATCATAAATATGTAATACCATAATCCTGTTGCAAACTTACTGAATCAGAGGCTTCTGTCTTTGTCTTCCTGCTGAATCAAAGCAAACAGCAGCAGTATTGTCATTAGTGAGAAGCCACTTGCTTTTGACAGAAGTTTTATAAAGAATGATGTGCTTCCTGGGGTTGCTTTTTATTTACTGAATGATTGATGCTACTGCTAGAGAATTCCTGACAACACACAGGAATACAGAGAGATCAAAAATTCAGGGCCTGAAGTCAAAGTTATTGGATGAAGAAGTCCAACACAAGGGGAGGGTCTCAGAATTCACAGCGAGTAAATTGGAGATATTACTCGGAGACTTGAGAAGAATTCTAGAAGAAGAAGGAAGTCAGCAACTTATTTGATGCAATCTGCTGCAGCAAAGTGGAAGACAGTTGTTCTGCCACCTGGTTCCTCCAAGCAATGGCCTGACAAGGATAGATGAGGTATGTCTCAACAAGCTGAATGAACAGAAACCTCTTTCTGCTTATTATACATTACCACATCTCTAAAAGTTCCACTTCACTGTAATAGTATTTGTGCTCCAGGAGAATTATTTTGAAACAAATATTACACCAATTTTGTGAATTCAAGGGCTTCAGATATTTTAGCCATTCTGCTGTTATTCTGGACAGTAAATTTAACATTCCAAACACAACCTTTACTTTGACAGTGGAGAGATTAGGCCTTTACATCTTTTCAGAACATTATACTCATCATTTTAATAGTTTCTTCTCGGGACCTGAAGTTTTTCAGCTATCACTCTGTAAGTTCCCGTGGATTAAAATGGTAAAGTATTACGTATCGACGATTAGTATCCACTCCAGCTCTGTGAATTCAGCTACCCCAGTGCTTAATAAAAGAAGTGCTGACTTTCTTATTTTAATATCAAGCTGCACTGTATGCCTCAGATTTCTTCTGTTTTAAATTTAATACTACCAATTGGTGAACCTGGGCCTCAGCAATCCAAGCAAGTGAAATAAACCCAAAAATGTTTAAATTCAATAAGCAAGTGTCTTTCCAGCACTGTTCATTATTAAAGAGGAGCCATCCTAACAAGAGTGCCATGGTATGTTATTCCTATGCCGTTCAGTTAGCCACGGGTTATGTTCACATACTGTACAAGCAGGGTTAAAAATAAAGTTCATTTGAGTATCCTGCATGCTGGTGTCCTAGTGTGCTCTGCACTCTCCCTCAATAATGAACACAACATGGTGACAGAAGTGGTTGATCGTTGATAAATTGGTACAGACCAAGTGAGATCCCCAACAAGAAAGAAGTTTTCGTAAGACTGTTTGGGTTCGCATATAAATATGAAAATTATCCAGAGACTTATCATACTAAATTGTCTATGCTTGTTTGCTAATCATGTGCACTGTGACGCATGACCTGAGCAAGGGCTGGGGTTGCTTGGCAACACCCTCAAGTTACATCTAAAATTGTAATAATCTGTGGTCCACTAGCCTGGGGAAGTGCATAGAGACACAGATACAGCAGTGTTGTCAGAGAAGTCAGTCAAACTATCAAGGAGAGGAAAGACATTTGTAGTCCAAATAAATAAAATAATAAATAGACAAACAAACAGGAAAATGGAGCAAATTCCTCCAGTGCTTACATCTACTTACCTAATAAGATTTCTCCAAACCCCAGGGGACCATGAGATATGGCTCAGATGCTTTGAGAGATTTGGGGCTGCAAGCAATCTCACTCAATCTTCAGAAGAGCATCAAGTAAGACCACTGATATACTGCATGGGTGACAAAGCAGATGTCATCATGGGTAGAATAAAACTGACAGTGGCTCAGAAAAAGGAACTTGTCAGTGCAGGACAAATTAAAAAATATTTCATCAGAAAGCAAAATGTGATATATGAGAGAGCAATGTTCAGAAAGTGACTTCATCACAGCATTGTATGCCCTGTCAGACAACTGTGCATATGGAAATCTGAGAGATGGGCTTTTTGAGACGGGATTGTTGTCTGGCTACTAGACACCTAATTGTCAAGTGTGATTTCATCTGCAGGCAATCTCTCACTAGAGAAAGCTATTACTATGGTCAGGCAGTGAGAATGTTTGTGAGCAATAGGCAAAATTTAGCCATGAAAACAATGCTGAGGTAAAGCTAGAAGTTGTATAAAAAGAAGGGTACAAACAAGGTGCAGTCAGAAAGACTATAGAAAGATTTGACAGTGCAGCTCAGCTCAAGCAAAACAGACAAGTGAAACAAAGAGCAGGTAAAATGTCCAACTGCAAGAAATGCAGCAAGTCTCCATTCCACATCAAAGCGCTTTGTCCAGCAAAAGAAGTGAAATGGCACCAGCACAATTGAGTTGGCCATTACAAAGCCCAGTGTCACTCTAAAACAGTTCTTCAGCAGGTCATAGAAGACCATAATTCCAACAAAGAGAGAGCTTTCTTTGGGGCTCTAGGTTCAAATTGATAAGGCTGGTTGCAAAATGAGGCAGTGACGTTCAAAATGGACACTGGGGCAGATGTCACCAACATCCCCGACTGTCTGTTCATAAAACTGGTGAACAATTTAGGCATTACACTAAACCCAACAAAGAAGTGCTCCTGGAGCCTGGGAAACATAAGCTCAGTGTGGAAGGAATGTTACCATTTATAAAAATGAGGAACAGTTGAAAGGAGGATGTCTGCATTGTTCAGAATCTCTTCTCAACCCTACTGGGATGACATGGCATCAAGGCACAGAGCCTCATTGCAAGATTGGATTTGCTAAACAATCTTAAGTGACAGGAGAAGTACCCGGAGTTGTTCACAGGCCTGTGGGTACTGAAGGAAAAGTGCCCTATCCAGCTGAGGCCAGGAGTGACACCCTACTCTCTAACCACAGCAAGGTGTATACTGATCCCATTGATGAACAAACTCAAAGCTGAACTGGAGACAATGGAGGCATTTGACATCATTACTATTACTAGCACGAATGGACTACTAACTGGAGAGTGGGCATTGTTCCTGTTCCAAAGGCAGATAGAAAAGTGAGGATATGTGTTGATCTAACAAAATTGAATAATGCAGTGAGTGGGTGGGGGGGGGGGGAGTTTATTCTGCCCTCTTTTGAGCACACATTGGGTATGCTGGGTGGAGCAAAGTTCATCACCAAACTAGATGCAAGCTCAGGGTTCTTACAGATCTGTTTAGTTCTTGGGTCACAAAAGCTCACACCCTTTTGGATCTCATCAGCCTCTGATGAGGATGAACAAAATTTTGGAAGGAGTGGAAGGAGTAGTCTCCCACATAGATGATATACTTATCTTTGGAGGTTCAAGTGAGGAACATGACAAAATTGTCAGGATGGAGCTCCCAGGACTGGACACCATCTATTCCAGCAGACTCGGGAGGAAAGCAAACAGCATAATCAGAGACACCACACACCCCGGCCACTCCCTATTTGACCCACTGCCGTCCAGCAAAAGGTTCAGGACACTAAAAGCCAGAACAAATAGACTGAGGAATAGCTTCTACCCCAGAGCTGTGACCTCCATCACACCACTCCCACAGAGCAATGACTGAAACTGTGAGCACACACAAGGGCTCAAATACTTGCACTAACGGCACTTTGTGCATTACTGTGATATTCTGGTGCTACTGCGAATTATTTTCTGCTACTTATCTATTTAATACTTTTTTTTTATTACTGTTGTTTTTATCTACCACTTTATTTAATTGCCTGAGAGGAAGCTAAACAGAGTTTCATTGTACCTATGTATAATGACAATAAAAAATCATTCAATTCAATTCAAAAGAGTGGAAGCTGCGTTGGAGATAATGGAACATGCTGGAATCACCCTGAACAAAAAGAAATGTGAACTTGCAAAGTTGGAGATGAAGTTCTTAGGCCACCAACCGTCCTCAGAATGAGTGCAACCAGATTTAGACAAATTGGTAGGAGTTTGGAACTACTGAAGTATCAGAGATCTTCAGTTTCCTTGTAAATCAGCTGGGAAAATTCCTTCCATATTTGGCAAAGTAAACAAAGCCACTGGGTGACCTTTTCTTTCAGAGAAATGTTTGGACCTGGGATGCATCACAGGGGAAGTCATTCTCATCACTTAAAGCAGAGCTTCTCTCTCCACCAGCATTGGCATTGCTTGATCTGAATAAACCAACTTAGATCTCATCAGATGCCTCTTCCTTTGTCCCGGGGGAGTGCTCATGCAAAACTGGTGTGGTGTGTGGAAACTGGTGGCATATGCATCAAGATCATTGATTTCTACTGAATAGCATTACAGCTAAATCAAAAAGGAGACACTGGTTCTCATGTGGGCTTGTGACTGCTTCAGCTACTGCTTGATAAGTTCTAAATTGCTGCTTACAACAGACCACAAGCCACTTGTCAGCCTCCTCAGCTCA
This sequence comes from Hypanus sabinus, assembly GCF_030144855.1. Classification (NCBI taxonomy): domain Eukaryota; kingdom Metazoa; phylum Chordata; class Chondrichthyes; order Myliobatiformes; family Dasyatidae; genus Hypanus; species Hypanus sabinus. The sequence goes on along the minus strand of NC_082708.1, from coordinate 101,166,900 downwards.
AAGCACTTTGATGACTTACCTCCACATTTGCAAAGATTCAGACATTGAACCTGACTCTGGCAAAACTTTCACAACACCAGACACTCTGTCAAGGATGCCATGCAAAATTGAGTGGACAGAAGCTGTCTCCACCTTCATGGAGGTTACCAACATCTACTTAGCTCAGGTACATGAAAGCTTTCTGGCATTGCAGAGTAAACTGGATGAAATTCGAGCTGAGTTGAAAGAGGATTAAATCTGCAGCAAGGTAATGCAATACTGTGAGCTTGGATGTGGATGGCCAGCAGTTCCAAAAGGAGCTCATGAATTCAGACCTTACTGGCTTGAAAGAGACACACTCACCACTCTTGACGGTTTGTGGCTAAAGGGCTCCAGACTTATCATTCCTGCTCTATGCACACCAAAATCATCAGTCAAATCCAACAGGGACATCAAGGCATCGAAAAACATCACCTACGAATAATGCAATCTGTGTGGTGGCCTGATCTAAGCACACAGCTAGGAGGTTATGTGAAGTGTGCAGAAAACTGCCCAAAAACTATGCTGAACCTCTGTCCTGCAGAATTCCCAGATTTTCCAACACAAGTTACAGGCAAGGACATTTTCGAGCTGAAAAGAGATGAAGTCTTCTCACTGTAGATTACTACTCACAGAATATTGAGCTGTCCAGGTTGTTGTCGACATTCTCAGCAGCAGTTATACAGCACCTGAAAGTTGTACTTGCTCACCATGGAATACCAGAGACATTTGTGTCAGACAACGGTCCACAATTCAGCTGCTCACAATTGCGAGGGACTATGAGTTCAAGCAGCTGACCAGCAGTCCAGCATATCCATAGGCAAAAGGAGAAGCAGAAGAGCAGTGCAAACTGTTAAGAGAATCACACTGAAGGTAAAAGACCTCTACAAAGAACTGCTAGCTTATCACTCCACACCTGTTGTGAATGGCTGCAGTCCATCAGAGCTGTCAGTGGGCCAGAGACTGAGAGAACAAGCCTCCTTCCCTTCTCCAGTCTCTCTTACCCTCAGACACAATGAGAAGTTTTGAGTCAACACAGCATGAGAAAATGAAGAGCATGCATGATCTTAGACACAGAGCAAAATTTTTGTCACGCTTAGGAGTGGTGAAGCTGTTTGGGTTTCAGACCAGTCCACCAAAGGAAAAATAGTCTGGCAGCGTGCACCACGATCGTTCATGATCAGAACATCACAAGTTGAACTCAGGCTGAAGAGGCATGCGCACATGCCCCTTCAAAATCCATGAAATGTAGCTAAAATAATAGTGTCCTGAGCCTTTAGATGAGGACCACTCACCTGAGGTGGACACACCTGCTCAAGAATCTCCATTTGCTCCAACACTTCCAGGAAGCTATACCAGATCGGGTTGTTTATCTAGACCACCACAGATTTATACTCCATAGCCTAATTGCTTATGGCAAGTGAATAAAGAGGTAAAATAATCCTCTCTCTTTGCCAGAGTGTTCAGGTTGTCTGGCCTGACCTCCATTAGATTTAGTGTTTTTTTTAAAAGAGTTCCAATGTTGAAAACATTTCAGAAAATGAGACTACTCTTAAAAAAAAGGGTAATTGGTGAAAAAAAGAGGGGAACAATGAGTGTGAGACCATTGGAAACAAAGAGGAAGGTAGTTATAATGTTGGCAATTCTTTTTTATGTTTATATAAGGAGTATAAGTTGCATGCTATGAGTGAAGTGAACTGAATCGCTCAATTTCAGTAACTATAATTACAATGCAGTTCTCTTGAGAAGAAGTGCATACCAGTTTTTTTCACAGGAAGGGGAGATGTTGTGCTAGTTAGTAGTGTTATTCCTATGCCACTCACATATGAGAGGAGTTCACATACTGTACAAACAGGAATGTCAATGAAGTTCAATTGGGTATTGGGTATTGCTGTTCTCCTGGTTTGCTCTGCACTCTCCCTCAATGATGAACACAACAAATTGCAGTTCCTGATTTCACCAAGCTAACCTAGTTCACAATAGCTGCATCACCATGCGACCTCTCTCCCTCGACCATAAGACATAGTAGTGGGATTAGGTCATTCAGCCCATTGAGTCTGCTCTGCTCCACCATGCCATCATGACTGGTTTATTGTCTCTGATAGCCCATTTCTCCTGCCTACTTTCCTTTGACTTTTGACGCCCTTACTAATCAAAAGCCCTATCAACCTCTGCTTTAAATATACCCAATGACTTGGCCTCCACAGCTGTCAGTAACAATGAATTCCACAGATTCACCACCATCTGGCTCAAGAAATTTCTCCTTATCTCTATTCTAAAAGGATGTCCTTCTATTCTGAAGCTCTGCCTGCTGCTCCTGGACACCCCCACTATAGGCCAAAGGGGTTAGTTTAGTTGGCTATTTTATTGCTAACTTAATTGTTTTGGCACAACATTGTGAACTGAAGGGCCTGTCCCTGTGCTGAACTGTTCTACGTTCTATGATTTGCAAGATCCTTTGCATGTCTGATTTCTGAATTTTCTCCAGATTTAGAAAATAGACTACATCCCTATACCAAAGTGCGTGACCGTACTTATCCCTGCACCGTATTCCATCTGCCGCTTTTTTGTCCATTCTCCTAATCTGCCTGAGTCCTTCTGCAGACTCACTGCTTCCTCCATACTACCTGCCCCCACTTATCTTTGTATTGTCTGCATATTTGGCTACAATTCCATCATCCAGATCAAAGTTCAAAGTAAATTTATTATCAATATACATATCTCTCACCATATACAACCCTAAGATTCATTTTCTTATGGGCATACTCAATAAATCCATAATAGAATCAATGAAAGACTGCACCAACTTCAGCATTCAAGTAGTGTGTAAATGCAAAATAAAAGGAATAATAATGATAGATAAACAAATAACTACACAGTAAATATCAAGAACATGAGATGAAGAGTCCTAGAAAATCAGTCTATAGGCTGTGGCAACATTTCAGTTATGGGGCAGGTGATGTTGATTGAAGTTATCCCCTTTGGTTGAGGTGTCATAACTGTTCCTAAACTGGATGCTCCAAGTCCTGAGGCTCTTGTACCTTTTTCATGATGGGAGCAGCCAGAAGAGAGCATGTCCAGGGTGGTGGAGGACCATGACAATGGATGCTGCTTTCCTGTGACAGCGCTCCATGCAGTTGTGCTCAAAGGTGGAGAGGGCTTCACCCTTGATGGACTGGGCCATATCCACTGCTTTTAGCAGGATCGTCCAGTCAAGGGCTCTGGTGCTTCCATACCAGGCTGTGACTGAACCACTCAATATATTCTCCACCACACATCTATAGAAGTTTGTCAACATTTTAGATATCATACTGAATCTTCACAAACTCCCAAGGAAGTAGAGAGGCTGCTGTGCTTTCTTCCTAATTGCACTTAATGTACTGAGCCCTTGACAGTTCTGAAATCTGACCCCTGCTGAACACTACTAGTCACCGGCAGCCTCCTGCCAGGTAGCTAATCTTCTATCCACACTAGTATCTTTCCTGTAATACTTGTTTAGCAGTTGAAGCGAGGCACTTTGCCAAAGGCCTTCGGAAAGTCCAAGTAAATTTTTTTAAAAAAGCTACTTTGCTAAAATGCCAACCTTCAATTGTCTACCTATCACTGTGCCTTATTCTTAAGTCTGCAATTTCCGCTTCACTCATGGTTTACCACACACCATCTCCCATCATCTCTAATCTCCTGTAATGAACACCTGAAATGGGTTCTAATTGGTCTAGATTCCAGACTTAAATGAATTACCAAAGCTTAATTTATGTCCATTCATCTAGCTGATCCAAAGACTTAAAGAACTCCATAGAAGAAGATTGAATTAGCAGTAAACATGTAATGAATGTTGAATTAACTCAATACTGCAATTGAAGATCCCTAGAAAATAAGAGCTGTCTAGCAGTGTATCCTACTGTCTGCAAAGGAAAGAAGAAGAATATGAAAATTTTATAAATAGAAGGCAGGAAATCAGTAATGAATGTTCAATTGGAATTAATGGTCATTAAGCTGCAATGAATCTGAATTATAGTGTGCTGTCTCTTGAAATCAGTCACGTAAGAAAAAAAATGCTCTCATTTGAATTGATTGCCAATTCTAAGAGCGCACTTTATTGGGCCTGTGCCCAGGCAAACTAAATTGCTTGGTGCGGTGAATATCAGAAAATCAGCTGGGTTTGAGTGCAAGCCTGTTTGGAACATTCTTCACTTTCTGTTCATTTAATTCTATGAATGGAAAATCAGACATGTTTCTTAAAGAGCTGCACTTTCTCAGCCACACAATTATACTACGTTCAGTACACCTGGATACTCAAAAGCTGCTTGAGTATATGTAATATGATATCCTGTATCTCACATCTCTTAATATCACCTCAATCCAGCCCCTATTCCTTGCTATATCAAAATGGATTCCTTAGTTTGAACAAATCCCATTTAATAGCCAAATCTCACAGCAGAAAAATATTGCACTTACATGCACCCCTAATCTCTACATGTAAATGTCTAACCTCGTAACAACAATTTAAAAGTCATTTATTGAGACAAAACAACATTTATCTCTATTACTGAACTGAAGCATAATGAATGTCTACTAGTGAAAGCACTGGCCAAGAAATCATACCAAAAGTTAGCACAACCACAGAGCTGATTTCTGGATTTGGATCTAAATGTTAATCACAGCTTCTGAAAAATTAATTAACTAGCTGATGAAAAGACTGACAAGAGAAAATGAATCTAAAATTCATGTGAATCATTGAAAGCAGTAAAGCTTTTACTAGATTATTGTTCATGAGAATATTCAAAATGCATATTTCAAATCTTTATTTTCCTTAGAGATTTTGTTGGCGGGTACAATGGAGAACTGTGATGTATTGGCTATCTTTCAAAATGTTCCCCATTGTGTATCTATAGGAAACAGAAGTTGCTTTCTGTATCCCTATAAATAATGTATATAGAACATCAAACGTAGAACTATATGGTACAGCAACAGAGCACGATATTGTGCTGATTGAATTAAAGAAGTAATTAAGATCCTAATACACTAGCTACTGTCTAAGATCCATATTATGTCCATATGCCCATATCTCTCCAGATTCATGTGCCTCTTAAATGCATCCGTCATATTTGCCTCCACTACCATGGTGCCTTCCGGGGACCCTCTCTCTCAAAACAAAACAACTTGCTCTGCACATCTACTTTGAACTTAACTCCGCCGTGAGATAATACATGCGCTCTAGTATTAGATGTTTTGGTTGGGCCGGGGGGGGGGAAGCTGCTGATCTGTCTTCTCTAGCTGTGCTCCTCATAATCTTACAAAGATCTATCAGGTTTCCCCTCAGCTTCTGTGCTCCAGAGAAATAAATCAAGTTTGTTCAAATTCTTTTCATAGCAGATTCCCTTCCAATCCAGACAGCATCTTAATAAACCTCTTCAGCAACCTCTCCCAAGCTTCCACCTCCTTCCTGTAATGAGCAAACAGAACTGAATGCAATATTTAATTTTATGATTGTTATTTGTTTTTTGTTAAGCTTTTGTGTGCTGATTTTAAATAGGAAAACATTATCGCTAGAAATGAGCAATACCATCTGTCATTTACTTGCCTCTTCAAGTTGTAAGTTCTCGGATGTTATCCTTTATCTTTCACATTGGCTTTGTTAAACTGAAGCTCATCGTGTTCTTTTGAAGTAATATAATGTTGCTTGAAAGATTTTTCATTTGATCTCTCATTGAAGTATTATCTGCAGAAATAAAAAAAAGGTTTATTGTACAGTGAAGCTCTGCTTGAGCAAAGTCCTTAATGAAAACAGCATGAAAACGTCTCAAGAAAGCTTTATCCCTAAGGATGCCAGTGAATAAATTATATTCTTGGCCTAGTAGGTAGTTTTAACAGTGATCACAAAATCTACCACATTTTTGTAGCCCATCTGCCTCATCAATCTCCTTGAGGGGAGGAAATCTCCCTTCCTTATCTAGTCTGGCCTATACCATTGTGTTTGGTGGATTCTCAAATGCTCTCTGAAATGGCCATTTGTTTTATTACATATAAGTATTTTATTCAAATGGGAAAAAATGTAACCAGACAGGCACATCTGGGAATTAGTGAGTAGTTTGAAGAGTTAACCCCAGACTTGTCAAGAAACAGCATGACCTGTCTGTACCAAATTCATCCATCACTATCCCTGGGTACATCATCCTATTGGCAGGATACACCCACAAGAGGCAGCACATGGTATACAGTCAGCAAGATTCAAAATTTTTGTTACTCCAGATCTGATGCAGCACAAAAACCACAATAATAAAAAAACAATAAATATTAGCTGATATAAATGGATTGATTTTATATCTATTAAATGACGCTAGGCACAGGAGTTATCTGTACGTAAGGTGACTCTGTCAGGAAATGATAAAGTAGTTGGGAGTGTGGTGGGGTGGATTAGTGGGTGGAAATGTTGATTAGCCAAACTGCTTGGGGAAGGTAACTGTTTTTAGACTGGTGGTCCTGGTGTGGATGCTACATAACCTCCTCCCTAATGGGAGTGGGACTAACAGCCCATGAGCAGGCTGGGTGGGATCTTTTATGATGTTACTGGTCCTTTTCCAGCACCTTTCTGTATATATGTCCTTGATGTTGGGTCACCTGGTGTCGGTAATGCATTTAGCAGCTTTGACTACATGTAGAGCTATGCTTGTCTGCCACAGTTGATAACCATCTCCTTTGTCTTGTTGACATTGAGGAAGAGGTTATTTGCCTGGCACCAGGCCTCGAGCTCTTCCACCTCCTCTCTGCGGCCTGTTTCATTGATGTTGGTGATGAGCCCCACCACTGTTGTGTCATCGGCAAACTTGACTATGTGATTACTTGTGTTTTTGGCCGTGCAATAATGTGTGAGCAGCGTGTGTGGCACTAGGCTCAGCCTGGGGGGCACACGTGTTGAGGATGATGGGGAGGGAGGAGTGGTTGTACATCCTGACTATCTGCAGTCTGCTGGTTAGGAAGTCCAAAACCCAGTTGCACAGTGGTGTACTTAGACCGAGGAGTACAAGTTTATTAGAATCTTCAATATTGCCTGAAGTCTTGCAGTATAAGGTTAAATGTGGGCAAGGAAATGTCCTCTTGACCATCACCTACTAGCTTTACTCAACCAATGAAGCTACTCTTCTTCATTTCAACGACATTTCGAAGAAATGCAGAATGTAGCAAGGAAATTGGACACTGACCGGACAAGGGCTTAAATGCACATCATTCCTCCTGAGCAACCTACCAATAAAGCCAGTCTTTTATAAGTGATATTTTATAAAATGACTGAAAGCAATGGAAATTGCAAAGGCAATAAGACCACATAGCATCCCAGTTGCGTGTTCAGGAACAAACTGCACCTCTGGCTTGGCATTTCAAGTACTGTTACAATGCCACCAATTACTCAATAGTATTACCTAGGTATGCCTTGTTCAGAAAAACCAGGTCAAGTCCAATCCAGCTAATTATCATACTATCAGTTTAGTCTTAGGACAGAGCAAAAGCGTGGCAAAGTAATGATAGGTATAGTGGACAATTCTCTCAGTCTGTATTTACCAATGATTTACTGGCTAATGATCAGTAAGGAAATGGTGAGCTAAACGGTATGTCTGTTGGATCGTCAGGGTTCTTCCGTGTCAAAAATGGCGAGCAGTCTTATTTCCAAGATTTCAGTTTTCGTGTACAAACAAATACTAAGCAAGCCAAAAAAAGAGCTGAGAAACGGTACTAAGAGGTGTATAGACAAAAGAATAAAGGTAATGCTTCTGAAAAATATATCACTCTTATAGATAAGATAAAGAAATTCCTTCAATAGTGATCAATTAGTTAATAAGCTACATGATTAAAACATTATGTGGGTAATGTGCTAATACATTACCAATGAATGGGAAAGGTAATACACCAGCGCTCAGTCCTCTAGCAGTGGCGGGATCTCCCTGTGGCCACACACTTCAATTCCACAGACCACTCCCACTCCCATATGTCTGTCCATGGCCTCCTCTACCGTCAAGATGAGGCCACACGCAGGTCGATGGAGCAATACTTTATCTCCCCCCTAGGTAGCCTCCTTCCAGCCGGCATGAACATCCAACTCACTGACCTCCGTTGATACCCCTGCCCCCCACCCTTACCCCCATCCCTATCTATTATTTTAGTCTGGTTCTCTTTCTCTCTCTTTTTCCCCCCTCACTATAATCTCTTCCCCCCAGCCCTACCTTTCTTTCTCTTTTATTTCCCATAATTCTCCACCTTCCCCCTAGCTCATTTCCCTCCAGCCTATCACTTCCCAGCTCTCTACTTTATCCCTCCCTCCACTTCTTATCCCCCCTCGACCATCCCATGTTACTTCACTCCTGATGAAGGGTTTTGGCCCGAAACATCGTTATTACCTCCTCCCATAGATGCCGTCTGGCCTGCTGAGTTTTGTCAGTATTTCGTGTTTTTTTATTTTAAAGTAGTAAACCGTTAGTTTAGCTACCATACTGCTTTTTGCCAGTGAGTGTGAAAAATACATGAGCTTGTTAAAAGTACAAATCTTATAAAAAGTATTATTTAATAAAAACAGTGGTTTCCAACAAGGTTTATAACATGTTGAACTCATTGCAGATCCACCCTGCCTGATGCAACTGACCAGTGTTCAAAGACAGCTAAATGGAAAGAAGCCACTCGGTAAGCTCGGTTATTGTTTTGAACTGGCGTTAAAATGCAAATATGATGAAAAAGTAAATCAGCATCATAAGATAATTTGAAAACCATTTGAAGGTATTCTTAAGTTTATTTTTCAGTGTGCTTTGATCTGTATACTGAACAAATAAAGCTCTCTGCTGTACATTTAAATAGAGATATGCATTTAATCTAAATACTAAGCAAGTATTATTTCATGTTAATACTTGGAACAAATATAATTTTGATTTATTTGTGCTCATTGTTGCCATTGTAATGCATTGAATCCGTGGTAGCAGTTTCTTTGGAAATATTTTAATAATTGAGTTTTATAACTGACAATAATATAGGTCAGAATTCCAATCTATTTAACCTTTCCTCATGGAATAATAACACCAGTGCAATGGTTTACGCCTGTTAACCTCTGGTCTGTCTCCAAAGAACTAAATATCTTTCCATAAGTAGAATAACCAAACTGCTTGAAGCACTGAGGTCCCACAAGTGCAGCTACTGTAAGACTTCCCTTCTATTGCATTCCAATTGATTTTGAATAAGGGCCAACATTTTATCAACTTTCCCTATTACCTTCACTATTTTTATCTAATTTCTTTTGAAGTTTAATCAAAAGCTCATGTCTGTCTTTGTTTCTACTCTTTCAAGTTTCTTTTTGATGTTCAGTTTCCAATTACAGACATTCTTAAGGGTATGGAATATTTCTAGATGCAGGTCTTTCCCTGTTTATGAATGAATGAGGATTTGGGAGACTGGTGCTTTGCCCAGCTGCTGATGGGCTGCAGGCATCTTCTGCCATGTGGGAAGTTGCATTTCCAAACTTCGATCTGTCAGTGTTACAGACAGTTCGTGTGAACAGAAATCTGATGTAACTCAGGCATGAATTGTTTAATCAATGCATAAAATTATTTTTTATTCAGCGAGGGCAATGTGTCATGAGCCTATACCATCTGTTTTTAACTGAGTTGGAAAATGAAAATGCTCCTCAAAATGCTGTATGCTAAATTGATTGAGATGCATAAGATATTCTTGTTGACAACATGATTAATTGTATGGCCTCAAGTCAGCTCAGGCTGTGCCACCGAGAGTCACAGTAATTTCCAATGGATCGTTCTATTTTGTCTCTGTAGATGACAGTATGTTACTTCTGGGGATAAACCTGCTCCATAACTACTTTATATAACTAGTATTTGTGAAAGCCGCTAGATTAGCTACTTAAATATTCTGCCTGTGATTTGTGTTTAAACAAATGTTAAAAATGACCGGAGGATTTTATCACAGCTGTTTTTATACAATAGACAAATAGGGAATTGTCAAAGGATAGTGTATTCTCAGAGATTCAGAGATTTAAATTTTTACACATACATTATGACTTGAATTTGGTTCCTACAGGTATCTTTCTTCCCACCTGTGATGAAGATGGATATTATAAAGCCACTCAGTGCCATGGCAGTGTGGGTCAATGCTGGTGTGTTGACCGATATGGGAATGAACTGGGAGGATCTAGATCAAATGGACATTCTGATTGTGGTATGTCCTACATTTCCTTATAACATAACCATTCATTATATGATGTGTTGAGTGTATGCCAGTTCATAAAGCAATCCAATTGTCCCATCGTTCAGGCATTTGGGGGGTTCATCAACAGGAGGTAGTTACATCTAAGACAAAGGTAACTGAGTGCCCATTAGGAGGAGGAAAGGGAATAGATAGCCAGTGCAGAGTACCCCTGTGGCTGTACTCCTCAACAACAGGTTTGGATACTGGTGGTGGGGGGGTGACCTAGCAAAGGATAGTCATAGTTGTCAGATCTCTGGCACTGAGTCTGGCTCTGTGCCTCACAAGGAAAGGGGGGGGGGGAAAAGCAAGCTGTAGAGTATTCATTGGTTATGCGAACAGACAGGGAGGTGTTTGGACTAAAACGTGATTCTTAGATGGTGTGTTACCTTCCAGTTGCCAGGGTCAGGGACATCTCAGGTTGAGTCCAGAGCATTCCTATTTTTGGAGTGTGGGCAGTCAGAAGTTGTGGTCCACATCGGTAGCAATGACAAGGGTAGTAAGAGTGATGGTGGCCTGCAAAGTGAATTCAGGGAGATTGTGCTAAGTTTAAGGGCAGTACATCCAGGGTTGTGATTTCAGGACTGTTACTTGTGTCCCGTGCTAGTGAGGCCAGAAGTTGGAAGCTCATACAGTTTAATACATGGCTAAGATGTTGGTGTAGCAGAGAAGGCTTCAGATTTTTAGATTCTTGGACACACTTCCAGGGGAAGGTGGGACCTGTACAGAAGGGATGATTTGCACCTGAATAGGGTGGGAGAGTGAAACTTTAAACTAGAGTTGTAGGGGGATGGGAGGCCAGAGCACATAGTGGAGTGGTTGTGGGGATAGTTGTTAAGCCTGCACACAAAGTCAGGAATTGAATGGTTGAGCATGGTGGGCCTAATATTCTGAGTTGTGTGTATTTCAATACAAGGAATATTGTAGGAATGGCAGATGAGCTTATGGCATGGATCAGCACATGGAATTATTGCGTTGTAGCCATTAGTGATATTTGGTTGCAGGAGGGGTAGGTCTTGGCAGGTCAATATTCCAGGGTTCTGTTGTTTTATCTGTGATAAAGCAGGAGGGATTAAAGGGTGAGTGGCGGCATCACTAATCAGGAGAAAAGTCACTGCAGTGCTCAGTCAGCACAGACTGGAGAACTCATCTACTGAAGCTTTATGGGTGGAACTGAGGAATAAGAAAGGGATTATCATATTAATGTGGCTACATTATAGACCACCCAACAGTCCATAGGATTTAGAGAAGCAAATTTGTAGAGAGATCACAGACTGTTGCAGGAAACATAAGGCTGCAATAGGTGATTTTAACATTCCAGGTATTGACTGGGACTCCCACATAGCAAAAGGGCTGGATGGGATAAAGATTGTAAATTGTGTTTGGGAAAGTGCCTTTAATTGGTCCTAACTAGAGAGAGTTTGATTCTGGATCTTCTGTTAGGAAATGAGGCAGGACAGCTGATAGAAAGGGAGCACTTTGATTTTGTGATCATCATGCCATTGATTTCAAGATAATTATGGAGAAAGTCTTCAGGTTTAGATTCTAAATTGGAGAAATGCTAGTTTTGATTGTAAAAGAAAGGATCTGGCAAGTGTGGAGTGGAACAAGTTGTTTTCTGGCAAAGGTGTACCTGGGAAGTGGGTGGCTTTCAAAGGTGAAATTTTGAGAGTACAGAGTTTTTATGTTCCTATCTGAATTAAAGAGAAGGATAATAGGTTTAAAGAACTTTGGTTTTGAAGAGCTATTGAGGTCTTGGTTAAGAAAAGGAAGGAGGTGCATAGCAGGTATAGGCAGGAAGGAGTAATTGAGGTACTTTAAGAATATAAGAAATAAAGATAACACTTAAGAAAGAAGTCAGGAAGGCTGAAAGAAGTCATGGGTTTGCTCTAGCAGACAGGGTAACGGAGAATCCCAAAGGATTCTACAAATATAATAAGAGCAAAAGGATAGCAAAGGATAATTTTGGTGCCCTGGAAGATCAGAGTGGTTATCTGTGCATGGAGCCAAAAGAGAAGGGGAGATCTTAAATAGACTTTTTGCATCTGTATTTACTTGTGAGATGGACATTGAATCCATAGAAGTGAGGAAATTCAGCAGTAAGGTCATGGACTTTGTACAGTTTACAGAGAAGAAAGTGTTTGCTGTTTTGAGGCAAATTATTTTGAATAAATCCCTGGGCCTGACCAGAGATATTTGAAATGTCCTTACCTATGGGTGAGGTGCCAGAGGAAAGCTAATGTTGTTCGATTATTTTAGAAAGGTTCTAAGATTATGTCAGGAAATTATAGCCTGACATCAGGAGAGGGTATATTATTGGAAGGTATTCTAAAAAACAGGATATATAAATAGTTGGATACTGATTAGGGATAGTCCATATGTCTTTCTGCATGGTAGGTCATGTCTAACCAATCTTATAGTTTTTCTAGAAAGTTATCAGAAAAGACCTTGACAAGGTCCTTGGGAGGTTAGTGGAGGTAGTAATTTGGATTCTTTGTGGGAGAATCCAGAGAGTGGTTGTACATGGTTGCCTCTCAGACTGGAAGCCTGTCTGGGTATGCCGCAGGGTATGGTGTTGGGTCCATATTGTTTATTAACAATCTAGATGGTAATGGGGAAAACTGGATCAGCAGAATTGCTCCCTAGAGTGTAGAAGAATGAGGGGAGTTTTGATAGAGGTATACAAAATTATGTGAGGGTTAATGCAAGCTGGCTTTCCCCGCTGAGGTTGGGTGAGACTAGAACTAGACATCATTGTGAAGAGTGAAAGGAGAACTTCACTCGGAAGGTGGTGAGAGTGTGGACGAAGCTGCCAGCAGAATTTGTGGATGTAGGTTTGATTTCAATATTTAAGAGAAATTTGGCTAGGTATATGGATGGGAGGGGTATGGAAGACTGTAGTCCTGGTGCAAGTTGATGGGACTGGGTAGATTTGGCACGGGCTGGATGAGGCAATGAGCCTGGTTCTGTGCTGTAGTGTTCTATGGCTCTGTGACACTAATACTCTCTTCAACCCGCACCCCTCTCAACTTAGCCATCCACCTAGGGGTAAACGTTAGGAAATGGAAGGGAATTTGATCACCGAGCAGAAACCTGTGCAATCACATGGAAAATGTTCAAACTCTTTGTTTTTTTTAAGGATTGAATTTATGTGCTGGCACTATAAGTTAGCAACTCTATTAGCTAAACCTCTGTGACATCCCACTGCTAATACTTTGACTCATTACCATATCCCTCTTCTCCCCCCCATATTCCTTGATGCCTTTTTGTATCACAACATCTGTCCATCTTAAACCTGTGCAGAGACATGGCCTCACAGCATCCTGTGGAAGGTTGATCACTTTCTGATTGATGAGGTATCTTATTATCAAAAGTTCTACATTTCTTGCCCGGCAGCCTGATAATGTGAACCCTTTCATCAGCATAGGCAATCCTCTATGTCTCTGGCCACCCAAATCTGCTCCCTCAAAATCCATCATTGAAATTATTATATTTATAATAATACTTCAAAAAATGTGATTTATATATTAAGAACATAAATCACATATATGCTTCATTTACATTTTGACTAAATCTGCATGTAAGAGCCAAATTATTGTTCCATTATGGATAATGCAAAAACTCTCGGAACAGCAGCTCTAAATATTTGTAATAATTTCTGAATATTTCTAGTCACGGATAGCAAGTTTTATTTATTGAATACCTATCTAGTTTCATCTTTTTTGGTAATTTAATAAATGTCCAAAGAATTGGCTAGCCAAAGGATAGCCAATAAAAAACAATATATAGTGGTAATGAAATTTCTTTAAAGAATAATTCTATGGAAGTTGAATTGCACCCAGTTTTTGGGGTATAAAGATGTGTTTGTGTTTCACACTAAAGTCCAATTGATTCTCCACAAAGAAATCACAAAATGGGTCAAAATTAATTATGACAACACATCATGGTGTGTTATACTATAAGATCTGTGAAATTCCCAGTGGCACCTCACCTAAATTTGCAAATCTTCCAACTTACTGCGGCGTAGCAGGTGAAGAGGGTGTCTGCCTTAAAAAGCACGCTTCCTGTGAAAACCAGGTAGCAGTAACATGCATTTTGGCAGACAGGGAGGGCATGGAGACTGCAGATGATCCTTTCCATGCAAGTCGTAGTGAACAAGATACATTCCCGGTGAAGGATTCTGTTCACCACCACAGGGACTGAGAGGCAGTCTAGACTCATGACTTAAAGAGCTTCGGAATTCTATAGGCTTGGAGTTAGACGAGCAAGCTTATAGGGTAAATTATTCTTGGACAATTCCTCGGAATTAAGGTAGCCTGAGGTGATTGATGAGGCTGGGAGTGCAATTTACAGAACCTTTCAAAATGGGAAAGGAGTATCTGTGATGGTTGAGGTGGTGAACCCATTCCATTGTTTATGCATTTCTTCTGTGAGCTCTTGCTGCTTGGATTTGGGATTGTCAGTACCATCCTGATGTTCCTTCTCTCCTCTGAATGATGGAGCATGTGTGAGTAGGTATTTTGCATTTATGCAAGGAGGCTCTGGGCATGGCCATAAATTTGTTTCTCTGTTCAACTGCTAATCCTGTGTCTGTTACAGGAGTCTGGTGCCACACAAACAGCATGCCATGCCTAATTGAGCCAACTAAGCATAACCAGTGCCTTAGTGCTGGGGATGTTGACATCCTTCAAATCCATTGATTGATTCACATCCCGTCAATTGATTTGAAGGGTTTTTTATCGAAGCACTGTTTACAGACAGACATACTTTATTGATCCCGAGAGAAATTGGGTTTTGTTACAGTCACACCAACCAAGAATAGTGTAGAAATATAGCAATATAAAACCATAAATAATTAAATAATAATAAGTTAATCATGCCAAGCAGAAATTAGTCCAGGACCAGCCTATTGGCTCAGGGTGTCTGACACTCCGAGGGAGGAGTTGTAAAGTTTGATGGCCACAGGTAGGAATGACCTCCTGTGACTTCATTACATTCATTGACTTGAAGCACATTGTGGAGGTGGTCCAGATCTCAGATGCACATGGGAGGGCAAGAATCAGCAGACGATGAGGTTTGTGCTGGCTCTGAGATCTTGTTCTTTGAACACCCTTTTCCTTCGCTGACCATTGATATCCGCCTTCACTGAGAATGGCTCCAAGAATATGTGTCCATGTTTTTAAGTATCACTGTGAATCATTGCAGTTGGAAGACAGGGCTGTATAGCAGGGGAAGTTTGTCTTGTGCATGTTGAGAATAAGGCCCATCCTCTGTATGCTTTAGGGAGCAAGCTAACAGTGGCTTAGAGTATACCTACTATGTGACAACAGCCTTGAGAGCCATCTTCATGCTGCAGCTTGGCTACACCTATTCAGTTAACCTTGGTTCTTGTGTGCAGTCAGCAGAGGTCAACGACTTTCCCTTTGGTTGTGAGCATTAGCTTCACTCCCTTGGGAAGTTTACTGCAGGTGCATTAGAGCACTGCAGTGAGAAGGATTTTAAAAAGGTGTTAGGCAAGGAACCAAATTGGTTTGACGTTGGTCCTCACTTTTTTATTGATTCTCTGCAAGATTACAGAAATATGCAGGAACTTAGGAAATAACAATATTTGTGCTCTTTAAATGGCCAAATTGAACTGAAAAAAATTGCTTTGAGAACCAAAAATAGACAATCCTGGTAAATGTTTGCTTCTTGGGCTAGAGAGGATAGCAAATTGTACTTCTCAGTGTTATGATCACTGCTTTTCTTATAATGGAAGTAAATTTCATATTGGAAAACAGAATTGCTAACAATTACTAAATCTGAAGGTGTGGTAATTGGTGGGGTGTGACTATTTCAGGGCAAAAGTAGATCATGGAACAAGTGGCAGGTGGAATTTAATATATTCAAATGCATGATGATACATTTCAGCAGAAGTATTCGAGAGAGTTGAAGAGACTTGATACCACAGATCTTAGAAATGTCTTTGTAAATGACAGGACATATTGAGAAAGTAGTCACATAACACCCTGTGGGATCATGAGCGTCCTAAATGGAGGGATTGAGTACAAATGTACAATGGCTACTGCTGAACATTTATGAAGATCTCTTTAGTTACCATAATGTCAGAGAGTGATGAAGAGTTTTGAGAGGGCGTAGAGGGGATTTACCAGAATAGTTCCCAGGAATGAGGGATTTTAGCTACAACCTTCAATTGAATAAAGTGAAATTGTCTTGGATTAGAGGAGGCTTAGAGAAAGATTAATGGAATTATACAAGGTGATGTCAGGCATAGATAAGTTAGGCAGAGGATAGCGAACCCTATTATCTGATGATACCTCATAAGCAGACTCCACTAACTGATGGTACAACAAGTAGAGGATACAGACCAGGTTTGGGAGAAGTCTAAGACTGGACAGCCTCAAAATCAAGAGTTGTCCACTAATGACTGAGGTGAGGAGGAATTTCTTTAGCCAGAGAGTGGTGAATCTTTGGAATTCATTGCCAAAGGTGCCTGTGGAGGCCATATCATTGGGTATATTTAAGATGGAGATTGATAGGTATCTGATTAGTCAGGGCATGAAGGGATCTTGGGAGAAGGCAGGAGATTAGGGCTGAGAGGGAAATGGATCAGGCATTATGAAATGGCAGAACATACTCAATAGTCCAATTTGCCTAATTCTGCTTCTGATCTATCATTTTAGGGAAGAGATTCCAGACAAAGAGCATTTAACACTAAAAATAAGAATGGTTTAGGACTTGCAGACAACAGGAGTGATGGAATTAGAGATAATGATTCTAAAAGGAAACCAGACCTTTTGAAAGGAAGTAAAGTTGCAAGTGGATACTATAGAGAGAGTGCGGAGGAGATTTACAAGGATGTTCCCTGCATTGGAGGGTATACATTATGAGAATACATTGAATGTACTTGGTCTTTTTTCCTTGGAGCGACAGAGGCTGAGAGGTGACCTGATAGAGGTGTATAAGATGATGAGATGTGTGGATAGCCAGAAGCTTTTTCCCAGGGCTGAAATGGCTAACACAAGAGGGCATAGTTTTAAGGTGTTTGAAAGTAGGTACTAAGGGGATGTCTGGGGCAAGTTTTTCGCACAGAGAGTGATGGGTGCATGAAATGCACTGCTGGCGGCGGTGGAAGTGGATACAATAGGGTCTTTTAGGATCCTCTTAGATAGGTACATGGAGCTTAGAAAAATAGAGGTAGGGAAATTCTAGGCAGTCTCTAGAGTAGGTTACATAGACAGCGCATCATTGTCAGCCAAAGGGCCTGTAATGTGCTGTAAAATTTCTATGTTCTATGTTACAAAAATTGAGTAGAGTAATGGTACTGCTTGAATTGCTTTCAAAAAGCTGGTATGGACTGTGTGGACTGAATGTCTACTGATTGTGCTGTAAAGATTCTATGGTACAAAGACAGCCATTCCTGCCACAGTACTGTGGCTGTCTCACAGAGAATTGTTTAAATGCTGACTCAGTTCCTAACTCCAGAAGTCCAAAACAGAATGTCAATTCCCATTTTACCTCAGAAATCATGATACCAATATTTTTGTTAACATTGCAGCTTTCTTAAAAGTACAAACATTAACACAATACACTAGTGTACAATTAATTGCCATAGAGAATTCCCTGGCAACCTTGCTTGGTTGTCCTGAATGGCTTCCAGAGGCAGCTGTGAAAGTTCGCAATAGGTTGAAGCAAGTAGTGCAGCTAACAGTAGATCAGTACATGGAAAGCTGACAGCAATGTTCTAAGAAGCTTAAAAGTGAAGTTTGCAGTCTTTCGTGGAACTTCTGGAAATAGTACTGTTTTCGAGCCAAAAAAGCAATAGCCTTGCTTGTGACTCAGTCACTTGACATGGCACTACATTGATGTATTTGATCACTGAGCAACAGTAAGTTGTCATATGATCTATATTTAGGCTCTGTAAAACATAACAAATATTGCTATACTTAGATTACTGATATGATGACAATGAATCTAAGACACTAACACTAAGATTAGCTTTGCATTTTAACAAAGTAAGCATAGAGAAAAAACATTGGAGCAACTGTTTTCAAAATTATATTCTTGGCTTATTTTCTTGAAGGTGAACAAGAGAGTTCAGGTGATTTTGGCAGTGCTGACTTTCATGAATGGTCAGATGATGAAGATGATGAGGAAGATGTCATTGATGAAGAAGTTGATGCTGTGGACAATGAAGACGATGAAGATGATGATGATGAATATGATGCAGGTGGTGACATATGGTAGTCTGGAAATGTCATGAACTTTAATATTTTGCACGTTTCTATAGTGAGATCTCATGAATTACTAGTCATATTAAAAAGATCAAAAATATTTCGGTCAGCGTGTATATTTTGTACAATTATACTCTCAAACAAGGACACTCCAGAAAGAAGTCAGCATCCCTTAAAAATTGTTACAGTTCTTTACACTGTATCATTTTGGAAACAAAATTGTAATTCTTTTAAATCAGTAACATTACAATAAGTAAGAAATCTTTTTTTGTTCAAAAATCTGTTTCCTTTAAGCCATGTTTTGTCATTATGCTTAGTTTTAACGTGACGCAGTAGATTGAGGCGCATTAACCATGTCTGTCCTAGGCTGCTCATTAGTTCTGAAACTGAAAACAACATTGATGTGAGTTTGTTTCCCAAACCTTTGGCTGGCTAGGTAAAAGTTAAAATAAACTTGTTGCATCAAATAAAAATTTGACTTTGGTCAGCAGTTAATAAGCTTTCCATACAAACAAGTAATGTTTCTCAAGAGTTATTTGTTGCAGCTAGCAGCCAAAAACATGCTTTTTTAGACAGCAGTTGTTGATGTCAAAACATTCTTGCCTCTACCTGAATATTGCTAAAGAACATGGATGCCTTGACTACCTGAGAGATTTGTTTTTCTTAAAACAAAAATCAGTTATCTTTTTAAAAGTATATATGATTTCAACCACTAGTTCAAACTAAGTAGAAGTCACATGGTGATGTGCCTTTCAAATTAAAAATAGAAATATTTTTTTTTGTGTATTAAAGATAGGAGTTCAGGTAATACTTAAGCACACCTGATCACAGCATTAGTACTTCAGCTGCAAACTTTGCATAAGTGAAAAATAATTTTAAATTAATTTTCAATAGTTATGGCAGTCATCATATGGACTGTAAGTATATACAAGTAACGTGTAGCAGTAGCATTTAACAATTTTGCCTAGACTAAATTGCCCTGTATTTATGTTAGCATGTTAATTGATTGAATGGACATATTGAAATTCCACCGCCTTGATGCATACTGGAGTTGAGACTTTTAAGTCCTTTATCAATGAAGGTCAACATTGTTTGTAGTAACTAACATAACTTTACACTGTTGTGTGCTGTTTATTTGGAGCATAAGGTTGTTGGTCTTAAATGTTTCTCCTAAAATCTAAGCTAAAGGAAAATTGTGAACACTGTAACTTATTCTAATAAATTTTCCTTTATAGACTGGATTTAAGTTACAAAATGAAAAAGCTATGCTGCATTTTTTTTACTGTTTCTGTATAGTTTACAATAATAAAGGACTCCTGTAACCAATTATGCTGATTAGAATATTTGACTTGACATCATATTGATCTTTTGATTAAAAGAAAATGATTATTGCTTTGCTTATTTTTTGACATGGCAAAATCAAAAATATATATACTGTACATAGCAGTATTAGCTAGAAGACCAGCATAGTGAAAAGACCAGAGCTTATTACTGTTTTCTGTTTACTCATTGTCAACAAATGCAATCTGCTGGATATATTGTATGCATGTAAATATCTCCACTCACTAGCTTAGTATTCCACCACCATTTTAGTTGTGCTTTCACCATTACTCAATCCTTCCATTTTAATTGCCAGTTATGTTATTACGGTTAACTAATTGTTATCAATCAGTATTTACTAAATTAATATTCATCCTTGAAAAATAGGAGATTCAGATATGCCAGTATTTATTAGCAACCTTGCTAGTCCTACCAATCATAGTACAGTCAGTGGCACAAAACCATTCAGTTCTTTGAGTCAGTGCTGAATTCTGATAATACAATGCAATCAGTCCCCTCACCCCCCCCCCCCCCACTTACCTCATAGTCCTGCAAATTGACTTCCTTTGAGTTCCTACTTATTTCCAATTGAAAGCCAAGCTTTATTTTGTTTTTACTAGTAGTGTGTTTTGGTTCATATCCACCCTCTATTAAAAAAAACCTCTCATATTCCTGATATGTTTTGCTCAAAAATCTAAACTTTTGCTGCTGATCATTGAACCATCTGTTAGTGGAAATAGATTTCTGCTGTTTCTGATATCTTAAACATTTGTTTACCATCATCAAATCTCCTTTATTCCAGACACTATTGAAGTCATCTTGCACCTTTTGCTAGACATTCACATCTTGGGGTCATTTGTTATTGTCACCAAACATCAGAGTGGGGGAAGAAATGTGATCTAATTGAACTTGACCGTGGAATAATTGTTTGTGCCAGACAGGGTGGTTTGAGTATCTCAGAAACTACTGATCTGGGATTTTCACACATAACAGTGTCTAGAATATATATAGAAAATGGTGCAAACAACAAAAAACATCCAGTGAGCAGCTGTTCTGTAAGCAAAAAAGCCTTGTTAATGAGAGGGGTCAGAGAATAGCAGACTGTTTTAACGCTGATAGGAAAGCAACAGTAATTCAAGTAACCATATGCTACAACAGTGGTGTACTGAAGAATATCTCTGAAGATGCAAGACATCGGACCTTAAAGTGGATGAGCTACAGCAGCAGAAGACCACACCAGGTTCCTCTCCCGTGGCCAATTTAGAAACATAGAACCTACAGCACAATGCAGGCCCTTTGGCCCACAATGCTGTGCCAAACATGTCCTTACCTGAGAAATTACCTGGGGTTTCCCATAGCCCTCTATTTTTTTAAGCTCCATGTACCTATCCACAAGTCTCTTAAAAGACCCAATTGTATCTGCCTCCACCGCTGTTGCCGGCAGACCATTCCACATACTCACCACTTTCTGTGTAAAAAAACTTACCCCTGACATCTCTGTACCTACTTCCAAGCACTTTAAAACTGCACCTTCTTGTGCCAGCCATTCCAGCCCTGGGAAAAAGCCTCTGAATGTGTTAAGTTCTCCTGTAAGGTAGCCTCTGAGCATATATTTAGCACTTTGTTGTGTTTCAGACTTCCGGCATTTGCAATTTTCCTGATAATATGACAAATGATTCAGGAAGAATATATCTATCATACTAATAATCATCAGATAAAATTGTACTAACAGATGTAGGGGATGTTCAACAGACTTCTTGTGAATCTTCACCATGTTACAGAGAAATAAATAGTAAACATCATTTTGATCTTTATCTCCACCAATAACTGAAGCTACTGCTGGAGGTCAGGAAGATCACACTGCAGTTTCCCCTGGAGTATTCGAACCCTATGAAATATAACTAATGGTATTACTAGATGTCCTCAAGAATAGATGAAGTGAGATCTTTTAATTTTTCTCCTACTGGAACATCCAAGAGCATCTTATGAGAATTTAAAAGGCAATGAAAATGGACAATAAAATCAAATTAAGCTAAAATTGCTATGAGTATTTGGTGCTTCAAGAGATATGGGATAAGGGAAATCAAAGTTCCTGGTGCAGATGTTAGAGGAGAGTATTGCTTGAAATGGACAAGTGAGTTCATATGTTTTGCCAGTGTTTAGCCTGATCATTTAATACATTTCAAGGGTGAGGTGGAGAGATGGAAACATGAGATGAAAGTGATGTAATTCAGACAGTGACACTTAACAGCTTCTTGCCACACCTTTTACCAGTCACCCACAAATAACAGTCACTGATCAACATTATTTTAAAAACAAAATTTAATCCTTTGTAGAAAAAAGCTTTTGGTTTAAATGCACCTGGAAAAAAATCAAGTCATTTCACAATATTGTCACAGGGCTGCCTTTGTATAAATCAAATAATTAAAATTGTATAACACTCCAGCATTTAGTTCAAGTTAATTAGCTTTGATGTATTTTAACCACAGCACAAACTAAATATGATGAAATACTTCCTTACTTTCAAATGAAAAATTACATATCTTTTTTACAAATCATTAAACTTGCAGTTTCAGAAGTTTCCTGCATATTTTGCAAGCAACTTCTTTGTCACTCCAAGGAGGACAAAGCTTTCATGCATTGGCCCATTTAACAAAGTGAAAGAGCTGTAAAGCATAAGTCTGAAGTGGAGCAGGAACAATGTTTACTATGGAATACCAGGAAGACTCAGTCGGTCCAACTAGGGCAATCAAGGAGAAAAGAAAATAATGCAGCCGTAGTAGATAGAAGTAGAGACCATAATCGAATGCCCAAGAACTTAGTATTGTCTTTGGTGAGTAATCACCAGTATTAAATGCTATTTGAATCATTTTATAAGGGGATCTTCATGAAATGATCAACAGTTAACACAAATGCGACTTGCTAGTTGTGAAAACTCATCAAATGCTTTATGGGGGAAGGTAGCAGAAAAAGTTAGTGTCCTAGAAAGCCTAGTAAAGGAACATGGGATCAGTATGGCAGTGGATTTGCAAGAAGCATTGCATAGAGTGTGGTGAATGTACTCAAAAGGAAGTGATGAAAATTTCCATCTGCACACTTGGGGCCCATACACGGTGGCCATTACAGCCCAGACATCTGTTTGGGCATTGGGGTGGAAGTCCAAAGTGCTGCAAGGACGGCACCCACTGGTAGCA
This sequence comes from Hypanus sabinus, assembly GCF_030144855.1. Classification (NCBI taxonomy): domain Eukaryota; kingdom Metazoa; phylum Chordata; class Chondrichthyes; order Myliobatiformes; family Dasyatidae; genus Hypanus; species Hypanus sabinus. The sequence goes on along the minus strand of NC_082708.1, from coordinate 101,143,901 downwards.
TGCCTGTGATTTACAAAATGTGCTATGTAGTAGGCTACTGGGATTGTGAAGATGCTTTAACATCTGCTGGACGATGCTAAGGATGTTCTACGAGTCTGTGGTGGCCAGTGTTTGCTGTTGTGTGCTGGGGCAGCAGGCCGAGGGTAGCAGACACCAACAGAATCAACAAACTCATTCGTAAGGCCAGTGATGTTGTGGGGGTGGAACTGGACTCTCTGATGGTGGTGTCTGAAAAGAGGGTGGTGTCCAAATTGCATGCCATCTTGGACAACGACCCCCATCCACTCCATAATGTACTGGTTAGGCACAGGAGTACATTCAGCCAGAGACTCATTTCACTGAGATGCAACACTGAGCATCATAGGTAGTCATTCCTGCCTATGGTTATCAAACTTTACAACTCCTCCCTCCGAGTGTCAGACACCCTGAGACTAGACTAATATCTGGTCCTGGACTAATTTCCACTTGGCATAATTTACCTATTATTATTTAATTTTTTATGGGTTTATATTGCTATATTGTCTACACTATTCTTGGTTGGTGCGACTGTAACAAAACCCAATTTCCCTCGGGATCAATAAAATATGTCTGTCTCTGTTCTCAAAGATAGCGATGATAGCTTCATTCAAAATTCAAAGTAAATTTAGCAAAATATGAATATATTATCATACACTAACTTTTGAGATTCACTTTCGTGCAGGCATTTACAGGAGAATAAAAGAAATACAATAGAAACTTATGAAAAAAATTATACTTAGACAACGACTGATAAATATAAATGTGCAAAAGAAGACTGAACTGTGCAAATAAAAATAATACCGAGGACAGAAACTGTAAAGAGACTTTAAAATTGAGTCTGTAGATCATAGAATCAGTTCAGAATAGTGATTCAAGGTATCCATTCCAATTCGGGGGACATTGTTGTAGAGTAATATCTGTTCCCCAATCTGGTGGTGTGGGTGTTGGGGATTATTTGGAAGGTAAACAGTATCGGATAGCACAATTATGGATTCACTAAAATGAAAGCCAGTCTTCAGGAAATAGAAGCTGTACATAGTTTAACTTCCAACTGATACTCTGTGGCTAGCAAAACCATCATTGGCTGTTGGCCATTCTGATTCTGTCCAATTGAGACTGCAAAGGGAAAGACAACAGGTGAATGTTCCTTCTTTCAGCACATTGTTAGAGGTGTCTCCCTGTCAAACAATGAACAGTTCAGGAGATATCTGTTTTTGTCACTATAACCTTCTGGTTAGTTGTATATTTATGGAGCCATTCTTCATCACTATAATAAAAGGGGTCTCCAGCTTTTGGAACACACCCGAGCATTCAAAAGGGTTCTGCTATTTGGGATGTGCTCCTATTGTAAATATAGTTCTGTAAATTTACCTGTGTCTAAGGGCATCAAAAGGTATGGGGTGAAAGCAGGGGAGTGGGGATGACTGGAAGAATTGTATCAGCCCATGATTGAATGGCAAAGCAGACTCGATGGGCTGAATGGCTTACTTCTGCTGCTATATGTTATGTTATGTTAAGTTAAATTGGTGATTGTAGTAATTGAAACTGTAAAATTGTTTGAAGTTATCTGTGTTGAAGAAGTATTAAAAAATTGTGTCAGCAAAGTGAGATTCTCTTGGACCTTCCTGGACTTTCTCTGTCCTGGAGATTTGCTGCGTGAATATAGATTTTTATACCTCCCAGTTACAGCTATGTGTGGCTCAGTTTTAGTCAGTCACAAAGTGGGACCTAAAGCTTCTGTACCTCTTACCTGATGGTAGTGGTGAGAAGAGGGCTTAGCCTGATTGATGGACGTCTGATGACCTCACTGACCTTTATAATCCAGGCCATGCCTAGCTGCACAACACTGCTGTTGTTTCTCAGCACGACAATGCTTATCCTTCCAACATCGTCATTTCATTGGTTCCTTTGACATTTGCCTCTCCAACAGCCAGTCTAGACTGTGATTGCAATGCCGACAAGATGCAGTGTGACGCTGACCAATCTTCAACTGGGACTACTTGAGATCATCTTCCAAGACCTATCGAACACATTAGCCGCTTTCACAAACCAATCCAATATGAAATTACATGGCAGCACAGATGAAGAGATACAGAAGAATGGGCACTAAAAAATGTACAAGAGTGTTTTGTTTACATTTGGTATGCCATGATTTAGAACTTTTAATTGCAATGGTTACTTCAAGTCACATTTACTGTTGTTTTGCAGCAAAACTGATGTTATGATCACAACAGCTGGTGTACAGTATGTTTAGTGAATGGGAAACAAAGGTTATGCTTTTGAGTTGTTTGTGAACAACCCAGCCACATATTGTCTGTTTTCCTCCCTTCCTCTTCGCACAACTTCATCTGAACTAACAAACTCTGTTTTAAAACTTTGGATCTCAACCAGCAGGAGAAATAGTAGCTACGTGAGCATAATAAGTAAATAAATAAATCACATGAAAGAAACTTTGCATGAGCGAACTCTGCAGGATTTCATTTCACCAATATTTAAAGTACCAAAATCAGTCAAGGATTTCTGCCTTCGGTTCCCCATCTCTAAAATAAATGCCTTTGTTAAGTGAAGCTTCTCACATAGATCATTAATTTGTGAAATCTATTGCTATAAACATTAATTAATTGCACAGAAGCAAAACAGAATATCACAAGATTTATTGGAATAAATTGTGAGCTAGTAAAATGCCAAAGAATGTGGGAGACCAGAAGACATTCACAAATGAGGAAAACAATGGCCAAAACAAAGCCAAATTCATGCATATAAGAGTGAAATCATAGCAAACCAAAAGTATGCTGAACATTGAAAAAAAGCACACTTCCTTTAATATATGCTGCTGGTTGTGACCTTTAATATCCCAAATTTTTCATACAAGGGAATAGTGCGAAATAGACGTTATATTAGTAAACTAAGCAGACTATCTTGCATACATCAACCTCACAGGAACAAGGATGAAAATAACTAGATAATTTGTTGTGTAGTAACTGAAAAGCAAAAAATAAACTCAAGTGTAAGAGATCTGAAATAAAATTAGAAAATGCTAAAAATATTTAACAGGTCACTCAGGATCTGGATAGAAACATAGAAAATAGGTGCAGGAGTAGACCATTCGGCCCTTCGAGCCTGCACCGCCATTCAGTATGATCATGGCTGATCATCCAACTCAGAACCCTGTACCTGCTTTCTCTCCATACCCCCGATCCCTTTAGCCACAAGGGCCATATCTAACTTCCTCTTAAATATAGCCAATGAACCAGCGTCAACTGTTTCCTGTGGCAGAGAATTCCACAGATTCACTGAAAGGATAGAGTTCAGTTTCAGGATGATAAGATGAAGCAGAAATGGATATTAGAATTGTTGAATTTCCACTCTCCTGCAGATCTTTCTCTCGCTTCACTTTCCTCTGACCATATCCCTTGAACTGAACCAACCCCATACCAAGTTTTCACTATTCTTTTCAATCTTCAGAATCAGATTCAGATTCAGTTTGTTGTCATTTAGAAACCACAAATGCAATGCAGTTAAAAAATGAGACAACGTTCCTCCAGAATGATATCACAAAAGCATATGACAAAACAGACTACACCAGAAAATCAACGTAACGTTTGGCAATCCCCAATCCAGAGTCTGGAGAGGCTGCTGGGTATTAATATTGCGCTACCGTCTTAGCGCATTCCCCAGAAAGGAGCTCCAAAGCCACCAGACAAAACAAGACCAAAAACTAAAGCTACAAGACCTGCACAAAACCACATAATTACAACATATAGTTACAACAGTGCAAACAATAGCACAATTGATTTAAAAAAACAGACCATGGGCAAAGTAAAAATAATCCAAAGATGTTAAAGGACTATAAGTTCAAAAGAAGTCACCACACAATTTCCACAAGTCCCCAGGGTCCCGACAGACTCGCCATCCCACGCTGGTGGCAGAAGGGAATAACCCCGCTATGGACTTCCATGGCGCTGCCCGACTCAGCCTGGCAGATGTAGCACACCATGAAAGCTCCGTCGAAACCAGCCTCGCAGACACAGTACACACCGACAGCGACCTGACCACAGTGGACTCTGAGTCCGTCAAACCTCCGAGCCGACGACCATCCCCTCCGGCACAGCTTCCCTGAGCACCATCCTCTGCCGAGCGTATTACGACGCCCCGCCAACAGCCATCAGCAATGTGGCCCCGAGGGCTGGGGGCCAGTTCTTCCCAGCATAGTCCTGGACCTCACAGCAGCAGCAGCAATGAAGGAGGTCTTCCTGGAGATTTCCAGATGCTCCTCTGTGCTCCCATGTCCGTTTTCAATCAATTATGATTGCACATGGCACCCCACTTCACAAATAACAAATAATCAGTTCCGGAGTGACCACTGCAGGCTGCGTCGCCCTGCCATCTTGGATCTTATCCTCTCAGATTTCAAATCATCAATCCTCATAAGTGGTCTCAGCTTCATCCTCATTTCAATCAATTCACCACCTTCAACTCTACTCTCATCTTCAAAAAACTGACCCACATGGATCCCTCCCACCCCTGATCTCTTATCCTTTCTAGACCTTCTGATTGCTAGATTAATGCTATTGGTTGATTCAACCAGAATTTCAGATTAATACCAGAAGGAAAAAGGTTAAATCAGAATTTATTTGCCAAAATTATTATGGTACATAGTTAACTTGTTCATATTTCAGGCAGGATTGGATAATATGAAAATAAAAAGACATGGCAACACACAACAACACTGGTGTGTGTTAACAAAGCTGTAGGCATGATTGGTGAGACCTTCTGTATGTGCAAACCTTTGCCTTGTTCCCAGTTAACTACATGGCAATCAGTTTAGGTCACAGGAGATGGGTGAAAAGGAAATAATTCAGTTGCTTGAAACACTGAAATAAATGGCCAGTAGAATCGCTGAAGTGAGAAAGTTTCATAGACAAAAAAAGTTAATTTTGTCTTTCTCCTTTGATGCTGTCTGACCTTGTGAGTATTGTCAGCTTTGCTTTAATTCCATAAAACGTGGGGACAACTTTGTGAGCAGGTTCTGTCTGAACATCTCAGCAAATAATTCCATACTTTCTTTTCATTTGTCAGGCGCCAGCTAGGTGTGATTACTGCAGAATCTGAAGAATAAATACTGCTTCTAAAAAGTGAGCAATTTAGCCTTAATCTAATTTTAATTAGGGTAACGAAATGGAGTTTTACCATAGCAATAAAACAAGTGAATTGATTTCAGCACAAATTAGATGTGGGCCAGAGTATAAATAAATTAGCACAGAGATTAAACAGATTGCTGTAAAAAGAATCAGTGAAAATTAATATTTGTAAATTTTAATAGATCTGTTCAAGTATTTTAACAATGTTCAAATGAATAATTTGACCTGCACGTTGTCAAACACTTTTATGTCTGGTCAACTTTCTGTTTGATTTTCAAGTGATTATCACGTCAAAGTCAGTAACATCCTTGGCTCCTTAAAGATAGAAGAATATGGTTTTACCTTTGATACTAGAATGCTAGAAACATTTGTTATGCTCTTCAGCAGTGACAAGCCCAATAGTCAACATTGCTTATTTTAATAGAATATACACACCCTTGCTGTTTTATGATACTATTAATTATGTCATGATCATTAATCTTTTTATGTGGTTGATACTATGCATTAATAACAGGGAGGCTATTGTTCCCATGACAGTAATGAACTGTTTGAGTTACAGTCTCAAGACACATCGTCAGAGCAAGCTCATTTGATGCTGGTAACCATTTGTATCTGATACATGATACTCCTGGAAAAATTACTTTCCATGTAATGTTCATATAGATACTTTGATATGTAAGTCATTGTGTTCTAATGGAGTAAACTCAATTCAGGTTCAGGTTATCATCATAAATAATAATCCCATGCAAAATTTAAAATGCTTAAGTAAGTCAGATACTCTGTAGAATTAATCATATACACTGTGCCTAATTTTACACTTCACTGAAGTGTACAAGCCACTCAAGCAAAAATATCATCTCTGTGCTACCCAAGCAATTATTTAACCTCATAACATTATTCATCCTAATAGAGAAATATCCATCCGGTGTTTTCTTTTAAATATTTATTGCCACACACTCTTCAGGCTTCTCTACAATCACCTCTCCTCAAAAATATAAATAATGTAAAAAGCACTTTTTTTCTAAGAAAACCCATCATGTCTTTTGTCACTGCTCCTTTTCCATTCTTTAAATTTTGCAAGTATTTAGAAATAGCAAATCTGCTATTTCTCCCTCTTTGGCTGGCCATGCTCATTCATATACCTGCATTTTATTTTATATAGATTTATGATTTCCATATTATTCCTTGCTGAATTATTATTAAAACCTTATTTTTTCTCTCTTATCTCTATAATCTACTCTTGTGGTGAGAATATACTTACCCTACTATTGATCTATTTCAGATTTAAATCTCTTATCCATAGATTTCTCAGTTTATTTGATTCAATTAATTTAGACACTCTCCTTGTCCACTGAAATGAGTTAATTTCAAGACAAAATCCTTTGACTTTTTTTTTCCACTCTGAAGAGTTCATGGGCAGTGTTACTGTAGTACCACTTCCAGGTTAACTTGAATCTCAAACATTACTGAGCAAAACTATACCTGTTCCTACCTCCTTGCTCAGTAACTATAAAAACCACTTAATAGTTCTTAGACTACCTTTCAAGAACCTTCCCTCAGGTACACCACTATTAGTTTTTAAAATAGACTACTTTGGAGTAATCTAAATTAGTTATTATTTGAAATATGTTACAGATTCATATATTAATTTCTCCCATCTCAACAAATATGAGTTTGCATTCTACAAATGTTTGTAAATTAAGCATGGAAATCATAAGACTTGTTGAGAAGTGAAAATCAGATCATACCTGAGGGGTGTGTGGCAATGAATGTTCTAAATAGTATAGGTTGGGAAACTGAAGGATAAGATTTCAGTTCAATTCAAAAGGCAGGGATTGGTGGAGTCAGCATGCATTTGTGCAGAGATCATGTCTCATAAACTTGACTGAGTTTTCAGAGGAAGTGATGAGGAAAATTGTTGAGGGGAGAGCAGGCAATGTGGTTTATTTGGATTTTAGTAAGGCTTTGACAAGGTCCTGCACGGCAGTCTGGTCCAGAAGATTAAAGCACAAGGAAGGCAAGGTGTGTAGGTAACCTGGATTTGTTATCAGTTGGGTAATACGAGACAGATGGATGTTTCTCTGAATTAAAGTCTGTAACCATAAGATACAGGAGCAAATAGGCTATTTGGCCCATTGAGTCTGCTCTGCCATTTCATCATGGCTGATCCATTTCTCTTCTCAGCACCAGTCTCCCACCTTCTTCCCATATCCCTTCATGCCCTGACTAATCAAGAATCTATCAACCTCTACCTTAAATATATCCAATGACTTGGCCTCCACAGCTACCTATGACAATGAGTTGCACAGATTCTCTACTCTCTGACTAAAGGATTTCCTCCTCATCTCCGTTCTAAAAGGACGTCCCTCTAATCTGAGGGTTTATCCTCTGGTGTTAGACACCCCCAATGTAGGAAACATCCTTTCCAAATCTACTCTATTGAGGCCTTTCAACATTCAATAGATTTCAATCAGTTCATCCCTCATTCATCTGAATTCCATTGAGTAGAGGCCTGGAATCATTAAACACTCCTCACATGAAAAGCTTTACAATCCTGGAATCATTTTTGTGTACCTCCTTTGAACCCTCTCCAATGTCAGCACATTGATGTAACCAGTGATGTACCAGCAGGACTGGTATTGGGATGTTTTTTATTAGTAATATATGTAAATGACTTGTATGAGTATATAGGGGTATGAGTAGTAAATTTGCAGATGACATTAAAATTGGCACTGTCATTGATAATGCAAAAGGTCGGCTGAAAATACCGCAAGGCATAGATCGATGGGAAGTAGGGCACAGCAGTGACAGATGAAATTTATTCCAATTAGTGTGAGCTAATGGGTGGTGAAATTTCGGCTGGACTTATAAAGTAATTGACAGGGACTTTTTGATCATTGATGTTTCCATAAGACCATAAAACATAGGAGCAGAGTTAGGCCATTTGGCCCATCGTCTACTCCACCATTCAATGACGGCTGATCCTTTTTTTCCCTCCTCAGCTTTTGATCCATAACTTTTGATGCCATGTCCAATCAAGAACCTATCAACCTCTGCCTTAAATACACCCAACAACATGCCCTTCACAGCTGCCTGTGGTAAAAAGTTTCACAAATTCACCACCCTTTTAGCTAAATAAAATTCTCTGTATCTCTGTTTTAAATGGATGCCCTTCTATCCTGAGGCTGTGCCTTCTTGTCCTAGGTTCCACCATCATGGGAAACATCCTTTCCACATCTATTCTGTCTAGGCTTTTCAACATTTGAAAGGTTTTAATGAGATTCCAGTTCATCCTTCTAAATTCCAGCAAGTAGAACCAGAGCCATTAAACATTCCTCATATAATAACCCCTTTATTCCCAGAACCATCCATCATTCCCTTCATCCTTGTAGACCTCCAATGAACCCTCTCCAATGCCAGCATATATTTTCTTCAATGAGGGGCCTAAAACAGTTCACAATACTCAAGTTGAGGTCTCACCAGTGCCTTATAAAGCCTCAGCATCACATCCCTGCACTTGTATCCAAGACCTCTTGAACTAAATGCTAATATTGCATTTGCCTTCCTCACCACTGGTAACCTCACATACCTGCAAGTTAACCTTCAGGATGTTCTACACAAGTCCCTTTGCATCTCAGATTTTTAGATTTTTTCTTCATTTAGAAAATAGTCTGCACATTTGTTTTCACTGCCAAAGTACATGACCATGCATTTTCCAACATTGTATTTCATTTGCCACTTTCTTGACCATTCTCCTAATCTGTCTAAGTCCTTCTGCAGCCTACCTGTTTTCTCAACACTACCTGCCTCTCCACCAATCTTTGTATCACATGCAAACTTGGCAACAAAGCTACCTATTCCATCATCTAAATCATTGATATACAGCACAAAAAGAAGCGGTCCCAACCTTGACCCTTGCAGAACACCACTAGTCACTGGCAGTCAACCAAAAAAGAATCTTTTTATTCCCACTCTCTGCCTCCTACCAATCAGCCAATGCTCTAAACATGTCAGTAACTTTCCTGTAATACCATGGGCTCTTAACCTGGTAAGCAGCCTCATGTGTGGCAACTTGTCAAATGCCTTCTGAAAGTCCAAGTATACCACATCCACTGCATCCCATTTATCTATCCTACTTGTAATTTCTGCAAAGATCTGCAACAGGTTCATCAGGCAAGATTTTCCCTGAAGGAAACCATGCTGACTTTGTCCTATCTTGTCCTGTATCAGCAAGTACTCCATAACCTCACCTTTAATAATTGACTCCAACATTTTCCCAGCCACTGAGGTCAGGCTAACTGGTCTCTAATTTCCTCTCTGTTGCCTTCTTTCTTTCTTAAAGAGTGGAGTAACATTTGCAAATTTCCAGGCCTCTGGCACATTGTCAGTCCGATGATTCTTGAAAGATCATTTCTATTATTGCCTCCAGAATCTCTACCACTACTTCCTTCAGAACTCTAGGATGCAGTTCATCTGGCCCAGATGACTTATGTGCCCTTAGGTCTTTCAGCTTTTTGAGCACATTCTCCCATGTAATAGTAACTGCACTCACTTCTCTTCCCTCACACCCTTCAACATCAGACACACTGCTAGTGTCTTCCACAGTAAAGACTGATGCAAAATGCTCATTTAGTTCATCAGTCATTTCCTGGTCCCCCATTATTATTTCTTCAGCTTCATTTACTAGCAGTCCTATATCCACTCTCATCTCTCTTTTATTTTTTACATACTTGAAAATGCTTTTAATAACCACTTTGATGTTGCTTGCTAGCTTGCTTTCATATTTCATCTTTTCTCTCTTAATGATTCTTTTAGTTGTTCTCCATAGATTTTTAAAAGCTTCCCAATCCACTGTCTTCCTATTAATTTGCGCTTTGTTGTATGATCTCTCTTTTTGTGCAACCTTGAATACAATTCTATAACTCCCTAAAAAATAGTAACGCAGGTGGGTAGGCTAGAGAAAAAAGGCTTTGGCACTTCATAAGCAAAAGCACCATTTATAAAAGTTGAGACAGCAGGTTGCAGTGTTTGTGATTAAACTATGATTAAACTGCTCACATTTAGATGCAGTAGTACTTTTTCTGACAGTGCAGTGATTATATCTAGCCAGTTATGTTGAGGGAAGAAATCCCTCTAAATTCTGCAGGCTACAAGGGATCGTATTGATTGCCAGCTGAGAGGTCTGTGGAGGAGCATTTGGCAAGCCGGAGTGTATGGGTCAGTCAGTACATTCCTGATTTTGGTGCCTTCACTGTATTGGAATATAGAAGACAGGAAGGCGCTGCAGGTCAGATACCTGTGTATCTGTCGTCCTAACTTGCAGCTTTGTGCAGGGCCTCTGGATCAGCCACCTGAAGAATAGTGTACAACAACAAGAACTGGTGGATGTTTTATTCAGTGCAATTCAATCTATTTGAGCATTGTTATCAATGTCATTATAACGTGATCTGCAGTTCATTTATATTCTATTCCTGCTGACATATATGAATAGATTGCATTCTTCCAAAAAAGAACAATCTATAAAAAAATGAAGAAAAAATACATAAAATTTTAGCAATTTTGCTACCACTCAATCAAAATCATTCAACAATCAAATCAAAACTAATTTGATTGCTATCAGCCCTCAAGAACAAGGGGCATGATCCATCATCAATATCTATCCTGAGATTTTCAGGAAAACTTAGCCTTCAGGAAACTGTTAATATTAGAACAATAGTAGCTGTGATGCAGCTAGGCAAAATATAATTATGACATTCAATCTTCTATTTGTTGTGAGTTCATTTCAAGATACGTTCATTGCTTTAGAAAGTTCCTGGATTAACCTGAATTAGTAGGCTTTATTCAGGATAAAATTTGAATACGCAAAATTTCAATGGTTCCATTTACTATCAGAGAATGTATATGGTAAACAACCTGAAGATCATACTCTTTGCAGACATCCATGAAACAGAAGAAAAACTAGAATTGAATGAGAGAAACATTAGAAGGCCAAATCCCCCTCTCCTTCCCAAGCATAGCAGCAGCAAAAGCATCGACCCTCACCCTCTCTCTTTCCCCACTTGCTCCAGCAAATCTGCATGATTCTCTCTTCATTTTAAGGTGCCAGCAACTTAAAGTACTTATATAAAAATGTAAACTGATCAAATTTTCATTTCATCAAAAAAAAAGCAATCATCAAACACATTTTCTAGTGTTTGTTGGCCCTTTTCAGTCCAATAGCAAATTCTAAGGATTGATGAAAATTGATCGTCAGTGTTTCCACCCCAGGCTGTTAGTTCTGGTCACACTGTCACAGGCAGTTTGCCAGTACAAAGATGGCAATGGTAGATTTCCTGGTTCATCAACAGTGGCTCTCAAGTAGTTCAGTGTGCCGAGATTAGCCTGAAACATTTAAGTGCTTCTTCATCAATCAGACTGATTTAGAGGGGTGCCTGTTTCAAGGCTGCACAGCATTTTTTTTGTAAATAAACAGGTATTAATAATTGTTTTATGAATTGTTAACAAAATAAAGTGAGACCTCTCATCAGGCATTATGTCCTAAATGATTTATTTAATAATGTCCTCTGTAATGAAGATATTCAACATCATGGGTTTATAGTAGAAGCATTTTACTTAATATCAAATATTTGCGCTGGTCTGAAATTTTGAAGGAAAATTTGTGAGTGTAACAGTTTTGGCTTTTAAGGTTTATTATGGTTCTGTCTACTCTCTGTTTTGGTCATTGAGCACATCCTAACATCTATGGCTTCTTCTTGATGTTTCTCTTTATTTTTCATTTCCTGTGAATCAATTTATGCTTTAATTTTGAAATTATAATCTAATTTAGAAATAATTTAGATTTTTTTTGTATTTTTTAGCAGCATCAGAAGTAAAACTATTTTTTCTACAATTTCCCTTTTGCCTGAGCTTCTATTTTCTTATGCAGGTCCTCTGCTTCAAGGATAACCTGTCTCTGCTTGGTTTTATGGGTTCTAAAGTGACTGATGTAGCCAATGTAGTACTGCAGAGTCCACTACATGTGTGAAAAGAGGCATCCTGATGAGGTAGGCAAATAGGCAGTTAGTAAAATGATACACTTCTTCCACTAAGGACCTGAGATTATCAATACGATCTGAACTCTCCTTTCTACTTTGAGTGGTTAATTGGTCAGAGATTCCGAAGTGTCAGCTGGATGTTGTATTTTTTTCCAAAAAGACTTTTAAGAACTTATCTAGGAATCACTTCTTATAATAGAACTCAGAACTGAACTATTGTTCTAGAAGTCTAGTGTCAAACATGCAAACTATGTGCCCAGCCCAATGGAGATGAATGAGTGAAATTAGAATCCTCAGCTGTTATGCTGGGAGAAGACATTGCAATGCATAATAATAACCATGAATTACAGTGAGTATATAAAATAGTTAAATTAAATAAGTAATGCAAAAAAAGTAGTGAGGTAGTGTTCATGGTTTCAATGTCCATTCAGGAATTTGATGGCAGAGGGGAAGAAGCTCTTCCTGAATCATTGAATGTGTGGCTTCAGGCTCCTGTGCCTCCTTCCTGATGATAGCAATGAGAAGAGGGCATGTCCTGGATAATGGGGGTCCTTAATGATGGCTATGTTGAAGAGAAAGCTTAGACTGTTGTTAGAATAGGTTAAAATATTGGCAAACATTATGACCTGATGAGCCCGCACTGTGCTGTACTGTTTTATGCTCTATGTTCTGTTAATATGACCAAATTACAAATTGATCAATTTCTTTGATATTATGAAAGATTGGAATTATTATCAGAAATTCAGTGAGATGAGCCCTGACCTAACCACTGTTCCAGGATTATACTGTATGGTAACTTGTCCCATCCTAGTAAAAATTTGCTGTTATCAGGAACAGGATACAAACTTCAAAACTGGAAGTTCTCTGAAGTTTTATCTGGAACCACAGCTTCCATCTCCCGGTCTCCAAGTGTCTTCAGTGGGGAGACTGTGGGCCTTATAAGAGAGCTAAGAGTGGGCACTGAATATGGGTGCACACCACAAGGAATACAGATAAATAATGGAAGGGATTATAGCCAGTTATAAGACTATAAGATATAGGAACAGAATTAGGTCATTTGGCCCATTGGGTCTGCTCCACTATTTCATCATGGTTAATTCATTTCTCTCTCAGCACCAATCTCTTGCCTTCTCCCTGTATCCCTTCATGCCCTGACTAATCAAGACCCCCTGTCTTAAATATACCAAATGACTTGGCCTCCACAGCCGCCTGTATCAAAGAATTCCACAGATTCACCACTCTCTGGGTAAAGAAATTCCTCCTCAACTCCATTCTATTCTGAGGCTGTGTCCTCTGTTCTTTGGCTTACCCACCATAGGAAACATCCTCTTCACATCCACTCAATTGAGGCCTTTCAACATTTGATATGCTTCAATGAGATCCCCCCTCAAATTCTTCTGAATTTCAGTGAGTAGGGGCCAAGAGGCATCAAACGCTCCTCATATGACAAGCCTTTAAATTTTGGAACCATTTTTGTGAACCTCCTTTGGACTTTCTCCAATGTCAGCACATCCATTCTTAGATAAGTGACCCAAAAACTACTCACAATACTCCGTGAGACCTTGCCACTGCTTTCTAAAGCCTCAACATTACACCCTTGCTTTTATATTCTAGTCCTCTTAAAATGAATGGTAACATTGCATTTGCCTTTGTCACCACTGAATGAACCTGCAAATTAACCTTCAGGGAATTCTGTATAAGGAGTCGCAAGTCCCTTTGCACCTCAGATTTTTGAACCTTCTCCACATTTAGAAAATAGTTTCTTTTATTTCCTCCATCAAAGTACATGACCATACTGTCACAGTACTCCATCAGTCACTTCTTTGCCACCTGCCTAATCTATCCAGATCCTTCCATAGCCTCATTACTTCCTCAAAACTGCCTGCTCTTTCACTTATCTTTCTATTATCAACAAACTTGGCCACAATGTCATCAATTCCATCATCCAAATCATTGAATATAACGTAAAAAGAAGCATTGCCAACACATCAATCAGGATCTCAAAGCCAACATTAATTCAATGAGCACTACAGTCCAACAAGGCTAAATGAAGCTGTAGCATTTCCTGTGTCGTATAATTATGGATACACCTAAACAACACCTACAATTACTACTTTAAGTACTCATCACCTCACTATTGATTTGTCTACTGGAACAACAGGTCCACAGCAGATACCATTTCATTGGCTCTTTACTCAATCCTGGAACATCTGGACATCAAAGCTGTATGCATCAGGAGGTTTGTAATCGACTACAGCTCAGCATTCAGTACCATCATCCCTTCAAAATTAATCAATAAACTTCAGGTTCTTGGCCTCAATACCTCCTTGTGCAATTGAATCCTCAATTTCCTTACTTGCAGACTCCAGTTAGTTCAGATTGGCAACACCTCCTCCACAATCTCTATCAGCACAGGTGTGCCACAAGGCTGTATATTTAGCCCCAATCCACTTGCTTTACACTTATGACTTTGTGGCTAAGCACAGCTCCAATGCCATATTTAAGTTTGCCGATGACACCACTGTCATTGGCTGAATCAAACGTGGTGACAAATCAGCATGAAAGAGGGAGATTGAAAATCTGGCTGAGCAGTGTCATAACAGCAAACTCTCACTCAATGTCAGCAATAGCAAGGTGATGATTATTGACTTCAGGAGGAGGAAACCAGAGATCTATGAGCTGGTCCTCATCAGGAGATCAAGGGTGGACAGGGTCAGCAACTTTAAATTCCTTTTTCAGAGGACTAGCCGTGGGCCCAGCATGTAAATGCAATTATAAAGGAAGCACAGCTGCACCCCTGCTTCCTTAGACATTTGTGAGAGTTCAGCATGACAACTAAAACTTTTACAAACTTCCATAGATATGTAGTGGAGAGTATATTGACTGGCTGCATCACAGCCTGGTATGGAATCCTACAAAAAGTAATGGGTAAAGGCTTCATCACTACTGAGCCTATCTACAAGGAGCACTGTCACAGGAAAGCAGAGTCCATCATCAGGCACCCACACCACCCACGTTATGCTCTCTTCTTGCTGCTGCCATCAGGAAAAAGACGTAGGAACCTCAGGACCCACATAACTAGGTTTAGGAACAGTTATAACCAATCAACCATCACACTCTTGAACCGGTGGGGATAACTTCATTCAACTTCACTTGCCCCATCACTGAAATGTTTGCACAACCTATAGACACTTCCAAGGAGTCTTCATCTTATGTTCTCAATATTTTATTTTCTTCAGCGGTTTGATCGAGGCACAAATGTGCAGGTGCATGGATGTCACAGCGTTAGACTAGCGGGAAGAATTTAAAAAGAAGATAGCTTTAACTAATACAGAAGAGAAAAAAAGAAGCAAAAAAAAGAGAGAAAAAAAAGGGGGCTGTTTATAATATCTCACAAAAATAAATATTCATCAATGCCGTCACTTCCGGTCCTCTCAAAATACATAAGCTAAAAGCTGGGAAATCAAATGAACTTGGCACAGGGTCATATTACATCATATGAAAATGTTGAATAAATGGTCTCCATAACTTTTCAAATTTAATAGAAGTCTCAAAAGTACCACTTCTAATTTTTTCTAAATTTAAACATAACATAGTTTGAGAGAACCAATTAAATACAGTGGGAGGATCAATTTCTTTCCAATTCAACAATATAGATCTTCTAGCCATCAGAGTTAGAAATGCAATCATTCGACGGGCAGAAGAAGATAAATGCAGTGAGTCTAACATTGGTAAACCAAAAATTGCGGTAATAGGATGAGGTTGTAAATCGATATTCAAAACCGCAGAAATAATATCAAAAATATCTTTCCAATATTTCTGCAAAAATGAACAAGACCAAAACATATGAGCTAAAGATGCAATTTCAGAATGACATCTATCACAAATAGGACAGATATGAAAGTAAAAATGAGCTAATTTATCCTTGGACATATGTACGACCTTAAATTGTATTAATGAATGTTTGGCACATAACGATGATGTATTAACTAATTGAAGAATTCTATCCCAATTCTCACTAGAAATACTAAGACTAAGCTCTTAGTTATTAGATTAGATTAGCTAGTTTGGCATTATATTTTTTTTTTGTTTTATTTTCTTTCTTTTTTCTGTTTTCTTTATATCATATATTATGAAATATTTAGACTTACTATGTTCATACATATATTTTATGGCTTATGTTTTGGTAAACTCATTTATATTGTAACTATTATGTATGTTTTTTTCATATGTAATGGAATTTATATGTTGGTAATTTCTTTATTAATATATCATTTGTATTCTGTCCATATTACTAATATTAATAAAAAGATTTAGAAAGAAAGAAGAAGATAGCTTTATAGAGCAGGAGGAAGAGGAGGAGGGCTTTGGCAATAAAGGGTCAAGGTGAGGTAAGTTACTTGTGAAGGATAGGAACAGGAAATATGTCGGTGAGGCCGGTGTTCTGTACTGGGTGTCGGATGTGGGATGTCCATGAGACTCCCAACCTCCCAGATGGCCACATCTGCACCAAGTGCGTCGAGCTGCAGCTCCTTAGGGACCGTGTTAGGGAACTGGAGATGCAGCTTGATGACCTTCATCTGGTCAGAGAAAGGGAGGAGGTGACAGGCAAGTATAGGCAAGTAGTCACACCAGGGCCCCAGGAGACAGATAAGTGGGTAACAGTCAGGAGAGGGAAGGGCAAGATGCAGATACTATAGAGAACCCCTGTGGCCGTCCCCCTTAACAGTAAGTACTTCTGTGTGAGCACTGTTGGGGTGACTACCTACCCGGGGGAAGCAACAGTGGCCGCACCTCTGGCACAGAATCCGGCCCTGTAGCTCAGAAGGGTAGGGAGAGGAAGATGATGGCAGCAGTGATAGGGGACTCTATAGTTAGGGGGTCAGACAGGCCATTCTGAGAACGCAGGAAAGAAACGCGGATGGCTGTTTGCCTCCCAGGTGCCAGGGTCCGGGATTTATCTGATCATGTCCATTATCTCTTGAAGTGGGAAGGTGAACAGCCAGAGGTCGTGCTACATATTGTTACCAATGACATAGGCAGGAAAAGGGAGGAGGTCCTGAAAACAGACTACAGGGAGTTTAGAAGGAATTTGAGAAGCAGGACCCCAAAAGTAGTAATCTTAGGATTACTGCCTCTGCCATGCGGCAGTGAGTATAGAATTAGAGTGAGGTGGAGGATAAATGAGTGGCTAAGGGATTGGAGCAGGGGTCAAGGATTCAGATTTCTGGATCATTCTTGGGGTGGAAATGACCTGAACAAAAAGGATGGGTTGCACTTGAATCCTAGGGTTACCAATATCCTGGCAGGGAGGTTTGCTAAGGCTATTGGGGAGAGTTTAAACTAGAATTGCTGGGGGGTGGGAACCAAACTGAAGAGACAGAGGAAGGGGTGGTTGGCTCACAAATCAGGAAAGCTTGTTGACAGTGCGAGAGGGAGGATAGGCAGGTGATAGAGAAGGGATACACTCAGACTGATGGTCTTAATGAAAGAAGCATCATGAACAAAGCGGATGAACTTAGAGCATGGATCAGTACTTGGAGCTATGATATTGTGACTATTACAGAGCAGAGACTTGGCTGGCTCAGGGGCAGGAATGGCTACTTAGAGTGCCAGACTTTAGATGTTTCAGAAAGGACAGGGAGGGAGGCAAAAGAAGTTGGGGCACTGCTGATCAGAGATAGTGTCACGGCTGCAGAAAAGGAGGAAGTCATGGAGGGATTGTCTACTGACTCTCTGTGGATAGAAGTAAGAAACAGAAAGGGGCCAATAGCTCTGCTGGGTGTTTTTATAGACCATCCAATAGTAACAGGAACATCGATGAGTAGATAGGGAGACAGATTCTGGAAAGGTGTAATGATAACATGGTTGTTGTGCTGGGAGATTTTAATTTCCCCAATATTGATTGGAATCTCCCTAAAGCAAGGGATTTAGATGGAGTGGAGCTTATTAGGTGTACGTATATGGAGATAAGCCTACGAGAGCAGAGGCTGTACTTGGTCTGGTATGAGAAATGAACCTGGTCAGGTGACAGGTCTCTCAGTGGCAGAGCATTTTGGAGATAGTGATCACAATTCTATCTCCTTTACCATAGCATTGGAGAGGCATAGGAACAGACAAGTTAGGAAAGCATTTACTTGGAGTAAGGGGAAATATGAGGCTATCAAGCTGGAGCTTGGAAGCATAAACTGGGAACAGATGTTCTCATGGAAACGTATGGCAGAAATGTGGTAAATGTTCAGGGGATACTTGCATAGAGTTCTGTACAGGTATGTTCCAATGAGACAGGGAAAGGATGGGAGGGTACAGGAACCATGATGTACAAAGGCTGTTGAAAATCCACTCAAGTGTGACAGTGGAAAATTTGTATGGAACCAGAGGAAATAGCAGAGGTACTTGATGAATACTTTGCTTCAGTATTCACTACGGAAAAGGAACTTGGTGATTGTAGTGATGACTTACTGTGGACTGAAAAGCCTGAGCATATAAGCATTAAGAAAGAGGATGATCTGGAGCTTTTGGAAAGCATCAAGTTGGATAAGTCACTGGGACCAGATGAGATACACCCCAGGCTGCTGTGGGAGGCAAGGGAGGAGATTGCTGAGCCTCTGCAATGACATTTGCATAATTAATGGGGTTGCGAGAGGTTGTGGAGGATTGGAGGGTTGCAGATGTTGTTTCTTTATTCAAGAAAGGGAGTAGAGATGGCCCAGGAAATTATAGACCAGTGAGTCTTACCTCAGTAAGTTGATGGAGAAGATTCTGAGAAGCAGAACTTATGAACATTTGGAGAGGCATAGTATGATTACGAATAGACAACATGGCTTTGTCAAAGGCAGGTCATGCCTTATGAACCTGATTGAATTTTTTGAGGATGTGACTAAACACATTGATGAAGGAAGAGCAGTAGATATAGTGTGTATGGATTTCAGTGAGGCATTTGATAAGGTACCCCATGCAAGGCTTATTGAGAAAGTAAGGAGGCATGGGATCCAAGGGGACATTGCTTTGTGGATCCAGAACTGGCTTGCCCACAGAAGGCAAAGAGTGGTGGCAGATTGGTCATATTTTGCATGGAAGTTGGTAACCTGAGGTGTGCCTCAGGGATCTGTACTGGGATTGCTTCTCTTCATAATTTTTATAAATGACCTGGATGAGGAAGTGGAGGGATGGGTTAGTAAGTTTGCTGATAACACAAAGGTTGGAGGTGTTGTGGATAGTGTGGAGGGCTGTCAGAGGTTACAACGGGACATTGATAGGATGCAAAACTGGGCTGAGAAGTGGCAGATGGTGAGGTGGTTCATTTTGGTAGGTCAAATATGATGACAGAATATAGCATTAATGGTAAGACTCTTGGCAGTGTGGAGGATCAGAGGGATCTTGGGGTCCGAGTCCATTGGACACTCAAAGCAGCCGCACAGTTTGACTCTGTGGTTAAGAAAGCATACAGTACATTGGCCTTCATCAATTATGGGATTGAGTTTAAAAAGTCAGGTGTGAAACAAGGCCCTGAAGGATCATTGGGGAGCCGAGTCACCCCAACCACAAACTGTTCCAGCTACTACCATCTGGGAAATGGTACCACAGCATAAACGCCAGGACCAACAGGCTCCAGGACAGCTTCTTCCAAGTGGCAAAATCAGAGCAGTTCTCTCCCAATGTTCATTCATATTTTATCACCAATGTTTGTCTACCACAGATCAATCAATCAATCTATAAGAGGCAAACTGAGGAGGGTAGCGCTGATTATTTTGGCAAAGAATCAGTCCATTAGCATTCATTCATAGCCTATAGCATTCATAGCCCCTTCCTTATTCATGCATTTATTACTGCCAGGAAGAGGAACAAACACGTGAAAATTTGGGGATTCTGTTAAAAATTACCATTCCCTTCACACCTCACTTTTAAATGGCAACCCTTATCTTGTAATTATGTCCTCCCCATTCAAGATTCTCACACCAATGCAAACATCTCTGTATCAATCGCTTCATGCATCTTGTGTCTTTCAGTAAGATCACCCCTCATTCTTTTAAACTCCAAAAATTGCTAAGGATTAATTTTGTGATAATCCAGCATTCAGTATTTTCTACTGCATTTGAAGTGCTCCAGTTTCCTCTCACTTTCCAAAAATGGTTCACATGGGTGTAGTTGGATGGCACGGGCTCATTGTCTGGAAGGGCCTGTTACCCTACTGTGTCTCTAAAGAAATAAATAAAAAGTATTTAGTTATTGGCACCCTGACCTTAACTGTTCTTGTCCAATTTGCCCTCTGCCCTTAAATTCAATTGAACTTAACCTCCAACTTTCACCCTGCCCTTAATTTCACTTGCTCCATTTCTGACACCTCCCTCCCCTTTCTCAATCTCTTTGTCTCCATTTCTAGAGTCAACTGTCAGCCAAATATCTTTTATAAACCTATTGATTCCCGTGGTTATATTAACTATACCTCTTCCCACCCCATCTCCTGTAAAAATGCTATTCTCAGTTCCTTCATCTCCACTGCATTTCTTCCCAGGATATGGTTTTCCTTTCCAGGACATCAGAGGTGTCCTCCTTCAAAGAACAGGGCTTTTCTTCCTCCACCATTGATTCTGCCCTCTTCCGCTTCTCCTTCATTTCCTGAGCATCTATGCTCAGCCCATCTTCCAGCCACTCTAACAGTGACAGAGTTCATTTTGTCCTTACCTACCACCCAGTGAGCCTCCACATCCAACGTATCATTCTCCACAACTTCTGCAATCTCTAAAGGAATTCTAGCATCAAACATATCTTAACCTCCCTTCCTCCCACTCTCTACTTTCCCTTGTTCATTCATCGCTCCCCACTATTCTCCCTCCCGGCACTTACCCTGCAAGAGACTGCAGTGCTCTACCTGCCCAATGACCTCATCCCTCACCTCCATTCAGGGTCCTAAACAGTCCTTTCAGGTGACGCAACAGCACCTGTGGATCTGCTGTGGTTGTCTATTGTGTTCAGTGCTCACGATGTGGTTATCTTGACATTGGTGAGACCCATCGTTAATTGCGGGGCCACTTCATCGAACACCTCTGACCCATATGTCAAAAGTGGAACATCATGGTGGACTAACATCTTAATTCCAGTTCCTATTCACATTTAACATGTCTGCCCATAGGCTTCTCTTGCACCACGATGCAGGCACCCTCAGGGAGGAGGAGCAAAACCTGACATTCCATCTGGGTAGCCTGCAGCCTGATGGCATGAATGCAGATTTCTCCTTCCATTAAAAAAAATCCCCTCTCCTATCTTCTTCTACTCCCAACTCTGGCCCTTTACCTCTTCTCACCTGACTATCTCCTCCTACTTCCCTTTCTCCTGCAGTCCACCCACCTATCCTATCAGATTCCTTCCTCTCCAGCCATTTATCTTTCCTACTCACTTGGCATTACCTATCACCTTCTGGCTATCCTCATTCCCCTCCCCCCATATTTTATTCTGGTGTCTTCCCCTTTCCTTTCCAGTCCTGAAGAATGATCTCAGCCTGAAACAGACACTGTTTCTTCACTTTCATAGATGCTGCCTGACCTGCTGAGTTCCTTCAGCTTTTTGTGTGTGTTGCTTGAGTAATTGGTGATAGGATAATTATTTCATCCCTGGAAGTCATCAACTGAAACTTTTTTGTGTGCTAGTTTACCATTTTACAAATAAGTAGACCAAAACAGTACACGGTACTTCATGTGCAAGTTTACCAACACTCTGTGCAGTTGTAACAACTTTTGAAACTCTGGCTCCCTTACAATCAAGGACAACCCATTTGGTTTCTGTTATGCTTAATCAAACAATATATATCCAGGATTACTCTAATATTACTGAAATATTAAATACACAACAGTCCTCCCTGCTTTGCTATAAACTCTAACTCAGTAGAAAATGCATCTCAACTATTGAATTGAATTGAATTTCGGTTTATTGTCATTTAGAAACCACAAACGCAATGCAGTTAAAAAATGAGACATCTTGGAATTAGAGTCACAAGGAAGTTTAAAGATCTCTTTCGTGAAAACTTTGCCAATCTTTCATATGCTATAAAACAGAGTCTGGTACAATGGTCACCTCTATCTATGTCTTTGTTAGGTCGTATTAATGTTGTTAAAATGTATGTTCTCCCCAAATTTTTATACCTATTTCAATCTATCCCAATTTTTATTCCTAAATCTTTTTTTGATTCCTTAAACTCTATTATTTTGTCATATCTGTGGCAGAATAAGTGCTCTAGAATTAATAAAATCCATCTCCAAAAATCTAAAAAAGAGGGTGGCATGGCTTTACCTAACGTTCGATAATATTATTGGGCAGTTAATATACGTTGTGCTACCTTCTGGTCTTTCTTCCATGGCCAACCCGAGTGCCCTAACTGGGTGGAGATGGAGCTGAGCTCCACTAAAGAATTAACTATCTCTGCACTTCTTGGCTCTGCATTCCCTAGTAGTCTGCCCAGATCAATAGCTAATCCTCTTGTTAGACACACTTTGCGTATATGGGCTCAGATCAGGAAATGCTATGGTTTCCAGGGGTTTTCCGTTTCCAGCCCTATTGCTCATAATCACCGTTTTTTACCTACTACATACGATTCAGCATTCCTGGTTTGGTATAGGAAGGACATTAGACATTTTGAAGATCTTTTCATTGATAATCGCTTCGCTTCTTTTCAGCAGCTCTCTGTTAAGTTCAATCTGCCCAATGCTCATTTTTTCAGATATCTCCAAATCCGACACTTTATTGCTCCTTTGATTCCTAACTTTCCTGAAATGCCTGCGAAAAATGCTATGGACCTATTTCTTTCCATGAATCCACTAGGTAAAGGCTTAACATCAATCAGCCGAGATAAACTAGCAGCCTTACGACAGGCCCCCATGGATAAAATCAAAATGGCCTGGGAGCAGGATTTAAATATCTCCTTATCTGAGGAGAGCTGGGATTCAGTTCTCAAATCAGTTAACTCAACCTCTCTTTGTGCTCGCCACTGCCTTTTACAGTTTAAGATTGGTCATAGAGCCCATTTGTCTAAATCTAAACTATCTCGATTCTACCCTAGTGTTAGTCCGCTCTGTGATAAATGCAAGAGGGGCGTGGCCTCTCTCATCCATATGTACTGGTTCTGTCCTAGATTGGAGAAATTCTGGAAAGATGTCTTCACTACATTATCGTGTATTCTGAATCAGCACCTAGACCCAAACCCCTTAATTGCTCTGTTCGGTTTTTGGGGCGAGACAGATTTATGTCTGGGTCCGACCAAATGCCGAATATTATCCTTTGCCTCTCTCCTGGCTAGACGCTTGATCCTCCTCAGATGGAGAGATGTTGCCCCGCCCACTCATGCTCAATGGCTTAACGACATCATGGCCTGTTTGGACCTCGAAAAAATTCATTATTCAGTTCTCAATTCGGATCTAAAGTTCCATAAGGTCTGGGGACCTTTAATCGAGTACTTTCATAACCTTCCTCTTGACTAGGGTTTTTTTTTTCTTTTCGGTCCCTTGCTTTCAGCTCCTTTTTTTTCTGGTAGAAGGCATTATTTCCCTCTGTTGCTGAGTGTATTCACAGTCTGGGAGTTTGGCTGTTCTGACTTATACTCTCTATATTGTGTTGTGGTTGGTCTGGAGTTGGTGTTGTTTTTTCTTGTGTTGTGGGTCTTGGGGAGGACACTAAGCTTACTTGTCTTTAATTCAGGTGCTTTTTTTTGCTAAATTCTCTTTCTTTGTAGCATATTGTTATTGTATGCTTAATTTTGCACCGTTTTAATGTTCCTCATTGGGATTTGGGGTTTTTAATTTGTAAAATGTTTTGAAAAACTAATAAAAAAAATTTTAAAAAATGAGACAACGTTCCTCCAGAATGATATCACAAAAGCAGATGACAAAACAGACTACACCAGAAAATCCACATAACTTTTATAAACACAGTATATTATATAATGGAACTAATATATCCACAACCTAGCAAATTTTCAATTAACCCAGTCAGACCTAAAGATTTAATTGCCTTGGAAAATGTCTTACTCTTGTGAGTTAACATCATTCCTTTCAAGGGTGGTCATTCTGCTTTGCAGGTGAGACTTGTGACTGTGAAAACAACCTTATGTTCTGGTTATACGAGTTGACTCTGAGACTGCAGGAACTGGTTCTGACAGCTCTGGTCACCTTTCTTTTCCTTCCTTTTTCTTCTTCTTTGTGCATCTTGATCTTGGGAAGGTAGATTTGGTTCACTGGAATATTCTCTTATTAGTCCTTCTATTACTCCCTTTAAGATCTGATCATATAGGACTCTGGTAAGACCCCACTTGGAGTAAGTACTGTGCTCAGTTCTGGTCACCTCACTACAGGAAGGATGTGGAAACCAAAGAAAGGGTGCAGAGATTTACAGGGATGTTGCCTGGATTG
This sequence comes from Hypanus sabinus, assembly GCF_030144855.1. Lineage (NCBI taxonomy): Eukaryota > Metazoa > Chordata > Chondrichthyes > Myliobatiformes > Dasyatidae > Hypanus > Hypanus sabinus. Next base: position 101,119,310 of record NC_082708.1, on the reverse strand, counting down.
GGGCATATGCCTTATGAAAATAGATCGAGTGAACTCGGTCTTTTTTCCTTGGAGCAATGGAGGATGAGAGGTGACCTGATAGAGGTGTATAAGATAATGAGAGGCATTGATCGTGTGGATAGTCAGAGGCTTTTTCCCAGGGCTGAAATGGCTAACATGAGAGGGCACAGTTTTAAGGTGCTTGGAATTAGGTACAGAGGAGATGTCAGGGATAAGATTTTTACACAGAGAGTGGTGAGTGCATGGAATGGGCTGTCAGTGGTGGTGGTGGAGGCGGATATGATAGGGTCTTTTAAGAGACTCCTGGAGAGGTACATGGAGCTTAGGGTAAACCTAGGTAGTTCAAAAGTAGGACATCTTTGGCACAGCTTTGTGTTCTGAAGGGTCTGTATTGTACTGTAGGTTTTCTATATTAATGTTTCTATCTCTCCTTTTAGTTTCCTCAGCCGAAACATCATCTGATGAATCATCTGTTTTTGTGTCACCATTGACTCTTTTAAGATCATAAAGCATAGGAGCAGAAGGAGGCCATTCAGGTCATCGAGTCCACTCCACCATTCCATCATGGCTGATCCTGGATCCAATTCAACCCCATACACCTGTCCTCTCACCATATCCCTTGATGCCGTGACCAACTTCTGCTTTCAATATACCCACAGACTTGGCCTCCATCGCAATCTGTGCAGAATATTCCAGTTTCACCACCCTTTGGCTAAAGAAATTCCTCCTTACCTCTGTTCAAAAAGGCAGCCCTCAATTTTGGGACTGTGCCTTCTAGTTCTAGAGACTCTTACCAGAAGAAATTTCCATCCTGTCTAGTCCTTTCAACGTTTGATAGGTTTCAATGAGATCCTCAGGCATTCTTCTAAATTCCAGTGAGTATAGATGCAAATCTGCCAAAAGCAGCTCATATGTTAACCCCTTCATTCCTGGAATCATCCTCGTGAACCTCTTCCAGAATCTCTCCAATGTCAGAACATTCTATCTGAGATAAAGGGCACAAAACTGTTGACAATACTCCAAGTGTGGCCTGACTGGTGTCTTATAAAGCTTCAGCATTATCTCCTTGCTTTTATATTTTAATTCCCTTGAAATAAACACCAACATTGCATTTGCCTTCTTTACCACAGACTCAATGCTGTGAATTAATTTTATGGGAGTCTTGCACGAAGACTCCTAAGCCCCTCTGCACCTCTGATGCTTGAAATTTCTCTCCATTTAGATAATAGTCTGCACTATTGTTCCTTTTACCAAAATGTAGTATCAAACATCTTCCAATGCCGCATTCCATCTGCCACGTTTTTGCCCATTCTTCCAATTTGTCTGTCCTGCTGCAATTGCATTGCTTCCTCTGCACTACTTACCCCTCCATCTATCTTTGTATCATCCACAAACTTTGCCACAAAGCCTTCAATTCTAGTACCTAAATCATTGACAAACAATGTGGAAAGTAGCGGTCCCAATACTGACCCCTGAGGAACACCACTAGTCACTGGCAGCCAACCTGAAAAGGCCCCCTTTATTCCCCTTCACCTTTTATGCAGTCCTTAACTTCCCTTGTCGTCCACAACTGCCTACCACTGCCATTTGAGAAGAACTTCTTCTGTGGGACATATCTATCCTGTGCCCTGTGAATTATTCCCAGAAACTTCAGCCACATCTGTTCTGCCATCATCCCCGCTATATCCCCCTCCAAACAACCTGGTCAAGCTCCTCTCTCATGCCCCTGTATTTCCCATTATTCCATTGTGATACTGATAGATGTGGCTTATGCTTCTCCCTCTCAAGCTGCAGTATGAATTCAACCACACTATGATTCTTTTTGGCCTTCCCATTCATCCAGCTGGGCTTTGATCTTTGCATCTACTTATACAAGCAGTTTCTTGCCTCCCACTTGAAGTTCATGCAGTAACCTTAATGGATGCACCATAGATTCTGGTTCTTTATACTCACAAAACCCGAACACTTTCAGCTTTCCTGAAGCTCTTTGAGGATGTAACTGTCTGACTAGCATATCAGAAGCTTTCTCAGAAACGTTGCCTACAAAAACTGTTGTAGTTGGACCACTGCTTTTTTATCACTTTCACGATTCTTTTGAGCACTACGGTCCTTCCTTTGTTCAATATGCTTTCCATCCTGAGGCAGACAGTGTGGCACCAACACCTGGTTGTACTCCGTTGAGCAATGTTTCATGGTGTATGGCATGGAGACAGTTATGGAATCATACAGTACCTTTCTTAATTCACTTTCATATAGCTTCATTGCAAGGAATGTGGCATGCAAATTGTGAATGGATATCCAATCACATTGTAGTTGTCCCAGCCAATCATGTCCCCACAATGCTGCTCCTCCTGTTTTTACCACATACAAGCCCAATGTGGCTTGTTGGTTGTTGCATTTCACTGTTACGGATGTCTTTCCCACTGGAGTTATCTTTTTTCCAGTCCAAGTTCTTAGTTGGATACACTTTAGTATCTTTGAAATAGCATTTAAACTCATTTTGTGGAATGACTGAAATGGCTTTACCAGTGTCCAATCCGCTTTAGTTAATTTGCCGTTCACTTCTAGTGTAAGCCATATTGCTCGTTAGTTTCCGAATTGTAAATGTCAAGAGAACCTAGTCCTGTTTCACTCTCATCATTGTCAGATTTTTCATCAATATCATGTAGATTAGTTTCTCTTTTCAAAACTGCAACTTGACTATTTATCTTTTACTCTTCCCTCTGCTGTCCATTTATTTTTGTCTGCTGAACATGCTCTTTGTATGTGTCCTACATTGCTGTATTTTCTGTAAGTTTCACCTTTAAACCTGCATTGATTTGGTGAATGTGAGCCCCTGTCACAACGGTAACACAAATTGTTCAGCCAGGCCAGTTTCTGCTTAGAAGTTGCAATTTTGTTCACACTCACTTTCATTCCTGACTGCAAATCAACTGCGTCTCTGTCTGTGGTTCCCATTGAAACAGCGATTTCAACTGCTCCAAAAGAAGGTGGCACCAGCATACAACACTACCAAAGGCGACATTCTCTAGAAGGGTCATGAACCAATTCCTTTCACTTCTTTTTGTTTCAGGTATGGTTCTGCTACTGCTGGAGCCAGCAATCTGGTGTGATCTCGAGCCAGTCAGGTGACCTGCTCCTTTGCTGTCTCTGAGAGTGTTCCTCAAGGCTGCGAACAAAGTGTGCAACACAGGGGCCAGGAAGCGAGGAGATGGGCTGTGAGCCCATGTTCAAATCCACCTTCTGGCAATCCTGCCTATTAAAGCACTGAGGAGGAGAGAAATTATCGAGGCAGTTATGGAAGTCGAGCAAGTGTTCAGAGCCGTCTACCAGGCTCTCACTCACTGCTGCCGGAGATGTCTGTGTATGTGGTCTCTTGCTCTCTGCTCCTGAGGGAAGGTCCTAGTGAATCTCTCTCTCCCTTGATGCTGTTGGCAGATGCTGCCAGAGCAAGGCTTAATCGATGTGGTTTGTGGGTTCAACTCTAGCTCATGTTACAATGTGTTTCTAGTTACTATTTTTACTTTTGGGTGATTATCGAATTGGGGAAGCCTGCAGATGATGAACACTTTGCTAACAGTACTGAAACAGTCAGTGTGTACATTCCCCCAGCGCTAATGCTAAGGAGGTGCTCTCTGAACTGTACGGGGCTATTAGCGAACTGCAGAACGCACATCTTGATAGTCTGTTTATTGTCGCCAGTGATGTTAACCACGCAAACCTTAAATTAGTGCTCCCCAAATTCCATCAGTATGTGGACTTTGCAACGAAAGGGGTGAACGCATTGGACCTGGTTTACACAAACATCCCCGACGTGTATCGGGTAGAGCCGCGCCCCCATCTCGGATAATCAGACCACATCTCTGTTATGCTAATCCCAGCACACAGAACGCTCGTCAGGCGCTCCAGACCAGTTCAGAAGCAGGTGGAAACCTGGCCAGCAGGAGCCATCTCTGCTCTTCAAGACTGCTTTGAGCACACCGACTGGCACATGTTCAGGGAGGCTGCAACCAATGGCGACTCTACCAACTTTGAGGAGTATACAGCATCAGTGACCAGTTACATCAGCAAGTGCATTGATGATGTTACTCTGTCCAAGACCATCACTATACACGCTAACCAGAAGCCATGGATGACTGCAGAGGTGCGTGCGCTGCTGAGGTCCCGCGACTCCACCTTCAGAGCAGGCGACAAGGCAGCTCTAACAACGGCAAGGGCCAAACTGTCCCGAGCCATCAGAGGGGCAAAGCATGCACACGCCCAGCGAATCCACAGTTACTTCCAGGACAGCGGTGACACGTGGCGCATGTGGAAGAGCATCCAGGACATCACCAACTACAAAGCAACATCACCTGACTGTGCAGGTGATGCCTCCCTCCCAAATGCGCTGAATAACTTCTACGCCCGGTTTGAGGCGGAAAATGACGTGGCAGCGAGGAAGTCCACCCCTCCTGCGAATACCAGGTGCTGTGTCTCTCCGTGGCCGATGTGAGAAGAACCTTGTGCAGGGTCAACCCACGGAAGGCTGCTGGACCAGACAGCATCCCTGGTAGAGTGCTCAGAGGATGTGCAGACCAGCTGGCAGATGCTCTCACTGACATCTTCAACATCTCCCTGAGCAGCGCCACCATTCCAACGTGCTTCAAGGCCGCCACCATCATCCCCGTGCTGAAGAAGTCTTCAGTGTCCTGCCTAAATGACTACTGTCCCGTTGCACTTACATCCATCATCATGAAGTGTTTCGAGAGGCTCGTCATGAGGCATATCATGACCCTGCTGCCCCCCTCACTAAACCCCCTGCAGCTTGCGTACCGTCCCAACCCTTCAACAGTTGACGCCATTGCCATCACCCTCCACCTGGCCCTAACCCACCCGGACAAAAAAGACACATACGTTCCAATGCTGTTCATAGACTTTAGTTCAGCATTCAACACAATCATCCCTCAGAAACTGATTGGAAAACAGCCTACTGGGCCTGAACACCTCCCTCTGCAATTGGATCCTAGACTTCCTGACTGGGAGACCTCAGTCAGTCTGGATTGGGAGCAGCATCTCCAACACCATCACACTGAGCACGGGGCTCCCCAGGGCTGTGTGCTCAGTCCACTGCTTTTCACTCTGCTGACCCACGACTGTGCTGCAACACACAGCTCGAACCACATCATCAAGTTTGCCGATGACACGACCGTGGTGGGTCTCATCAGCAAGAACAACGAGTCAGCTTACAGAGAGGAGGTACAGCGGCTAATGAACTGGTGCAGAGCCAACAACCTGTCTCTGAATGTGAACAAAACAAAAGAGATGGTTGTTAACTTCAGGAGGGCACGGAGTGACCACTCTCCACTGAACATAGATGGCTCCTTTGTAGAGATTGTTAAGAGCACCAAATTTCTTGGTGTTCACCTGGCGGAGAATCTCAGTTGATCCCTCAACACCAGCTCCATAGCAAAGAAAGCCCAGCAGCGTCTCTACTTTCTGCAAAGGCTGAGGGAAGTCCATCTCCCACTCCTCATCCTCATCACATTCTACAGGGGTTGTATTGAGAGCATCCTGAGTAGCAGCATCACTGCCTGGTTCGGAAATTGCACAACCTCAAATTGTAAGACCCTGCAGCTGACCTCAGTGAGGTCAGCTGAGAAGATCATCAGGGTCTCTCTTCCCACTATTACAGACCACACGCTGCATCCGCAAAGCAAACAGCATTATAAAGGACCCCACACACCCGCCATACAAACTCTTCTCCCTCCTGCCATCTGGGAAAAGGCACCGAAGCATTCGGGCTCTCATGACCAGACTATGTAACAGTTTCTTCCCCCTAACCATCAAACTCCTCAATACCCAGAACCTGGACTGACATGAACTTACTGCTCTCTACTGTGCCTATTGTCTTGTTTATTATTTATTGTAATGCCTGCTTTGTTTTGTGCACTTTATGCAGTCCTGGGTAGGTCTGTATTCTAGTGTAGTTTTTTGTATGTTGTTTTTATGTAGTTCAGTGTAGTTGTTGTACTGTTTCATGTAGCACCTGAAAAACATCTAGTTTTTACTGTGCACTGTACCAGCAGTTATGGTCGAAATGACGATAAAAAGTGACTTGACTTGAGAGTGCCTTCTGATTTTGTATTTTAAATTCTGTGTTATTTTTTGTTTTTTGTTGCTCTTTGCACAATTTTTTTACATGTTGGGGGAGCAGTGTTTGATGTTTGATGATTTTCTTTGAATGGGTTGGTTCCAAGGTTCTTCTTTGTTTTGTGACTGTCTGTGGGGAAGACGAGTTTCAGGGTTGTATACTGGATACATATTGAACGTTGATAATAAATGTATTTTGAATCTTCAAATCTTTGAATGTAAATTGTGCTTCAGTTGGGAGATGTTTTTGAATGCTTTCTTGTAAGATTCCACAAACTAAATCATCTCTCAGTGTAGCATTAAGCCCATTACTGAACTGACAATGCTCGGGCAATCACTTCAATTCGGCCACGTACATTGAAATGGACTCCCCTTCTTAGGAAGCCTAAAGTTTTCCTCAATCATCAGTGGCTTTCAGTTCCAAGTGTTCCTGTATTACAATGGCAGCAAAGCTCATTTCTGCTGGTTTGGTTGGAGACGTCAAACTTTGAAGAAAACTGTATGCCTTTAAACCCAATGCACTCAACAAAATTTCTACTTGTTTCTCATTGGCTATCTCACTTCCTTCAAAATATTGCTGAATTAGCTCAGTATGCATATACCAGTCATCTTTTGTGTAATTTCTCCAATGTAGCCAGCTACTTGTGCCTTTTTATGGTTATTATTACCTGATACTTACTCTTTATGAGCCCATGAATTCCTCTGTTTAATACCTTTTTTAACTCAATCATGCCTTCCCTTCTGAAGAATATGCACTGTGCAGCTATTTTTAACTCAACAGTCTGCATGTGCTGAACTGCATAATTTACTCAATGTTCCTCACTGCATTTTTTTCAGTTTGAACATCTTGTTGTGCTTCCTGACTGGGAGACCTCAGTCAGTCTGGATCGGGAGCAGCAGCTCCAACACCATCACACTGAGCACGGGGCTCCCCAGGGTTGTGTGCTCAGTCCACTACTGTTCACTCTGCTGACCCACGACTGTGCTGCAACACACAGTTTGAACCACATCATCAAGTTTGCCGATGACACGACCGTGGTGGGTCTCATCAGCAAGAACGACGAGTCAGCTTACAGAGAGGAGGTGCAGTGGCTAATGAACTGGTGCAGAGCCAACATCCTGTCTCTGAATGTGAACAAAACAAAAGAGATGGTTGTTGACTTCAGGAGGTCAAGGAGCGACCACTCTCCACTGAACATTGACGGCTCCTCGGTACGGATCGTAAAGAGCACCAAGTTTCTTGGTGTTCACCTGGCGGAGAACCTCACCTGGTCCCTCAACACCAGCTCCATAGCAAAGAAAGCCCAGCAGCGTCTCTACTTTCTGCGAAGGCTGAGGAAAGTCCATCTCCCACCCCCCATCCTCATCACATTCTACAGGGGTTGTATTGAGAGCATCCTGAACAGCTGTATCACTGCCTGGTTCAGAAATTGCACCATCTTGGATTGCAAGACCCTGCAGCAGATAGTGAGGTCAGCTGAGAAGATCATCGGGGTCTCTCTTCCTGCCATCACGGACATTTACACTACACGTTGCATCGGCAAAGGAAACAGCATTATGAAGGACCCAATGCACCCCTCATACAATCTCTTCTCCCTCCTGCCATCTGGGAAAAGGCTTCAAAGCATTTGGGCTCTCACATCCAGACTATGTAACAGTTTCTTCCCCCAAGCTATCAGACTCCTCAATACCAGAAGTCTGGACTGACACCTTGCCCTATTGTCCTGTTTATTACTTATTGTAATGTCTGCATTGTTTTTGTGCACTTTATGCATTCCAGTGTAGGTCTGTAGTCTAGTGTAGCTTTCTCTGTGTTTTTTTTTATTACGTATTTCAGTCTAGTTTTTGTACTGTGGCATGTAAACCATGGTCCTGAAAAACGTTGTCTCATTTTTACTACGTACTGTATCAGCAGTTATGGTCGAAATGACAATAAAAGTGACTTGACTTGACTTGACTTGACTTGACAAGTCAGTAGTTATTTTGGGTCCATTTTAAAAATACCTCATCTCCAATGGTATGCTTTGTAACTTTAAAACATTAAACTAATTTGAAGGAAAACATGAGAGTCCAAAATGTGGGTCTAACTTCTAGTTTACTTTAAACAAGACATGCACCTATCACATGGTATCATAATAATATGTATGCAATTCCCATATTTATGCATATGATCTATAATGTATTATTTAAATAAACATGTATGTTTAATCAACAAATTACATATATACAAGATTACTCAAGTATTATTGTAATATTAATACACTTCAGTTTCCCTGCAAAATATCATGAGATTGACAAAAATGATGGTTGATAACCTACATTAAATTATGTTAAATATACAAATTAAACTCAATGGCTACTTCATTAGATACAACTGCTTGTTAATGCAAATATCCAATCAGCAAATCATCTGGCAGCAACCATGCAGATACAGTCAAGAAGTTTAATTGTTGTTCAGCCTAAACACCATAATAGGGTAGAAATATAATCTAAGTATCTTTTACCAAGGAATGTTTGAAGTGCCAGATTGGGTAGTTTGAGTATATCAGAATCTGCTGATCTCCTGGGATTCATGCTGAACAGTCTCCAGAGTTTATAGGGAATAGCACAAAGAACAAAACAACATCCAATGAGTAGCTGTACCGTGAGCAAAAGAAAGCTTGTTAATGAGAAAGGTCAACAGAGAATGGCCAGATTGGTTCAAGCTGACAGGAAGGTGCCAGTAGTTCAAGTAACTATGAGTTTAAACAGTCATATACAGAAGAATGTCTCTGAATGCACCACAAATCAAACCTTGAAGAGCATGGGCTGCAGCAGCAGAAGACCACACCAGGTTCCACATCTGTACCTAATAAAGTGGCCACTGAGTGTATGTTTTTAAAAAATGGATAGGAAGACTTTAGAGAAACATATTATAGACAAGATGTATGAAAGTAATTTTTCATGGATGACTTAATGGCCAGTGCTCCAGGAGGGATTACAGAGTTACTAAATGTGTAAGTAGAACTTGAGTTAATTTATCTTGAGAATAATTCATTAAGAGAAGTGCTATATCATTGATCCCAGTTCTAGGGTAATTTATTGAGGAAGATAAATATAAATAGTGAAGGGTGGAACTGTGGCAACTCATTAATTAGACTGACCAAGTCATTGAATACTGTTCAACACCACTGTAAAAAAGAAAATTGAATTAATATTAATCAGAGTTAATGGCTGAAAATCTATGCTCAACTAATTTATTTTGCTTTATTTATTTTTTTTGCAAGATTTTTAAACCAAAGTCATTCACTCACAGGTGTTCTTTATTGTAGTATAACACTTAGAACAAGTCCTGAGATAAGTGGGTAAACTCTACAATGATAAACAGACAAAAATTATGGACATTCATCTTTGGCAAAGTACATCTTTGATTTCAGGAGAAATATAAGGGGCCGCACAACAGTACAGGATGTAGATCCACTGCCTCACAATGCCAGAGACCCCGTCCGTGCACATTCTCTCTGTGACTGCTTGGGTTTCCTTTGTATGCTCGCTTTCCTCCCACATCACAAAGACCTACAGGGTGGCTGCAGAAAATTGCCCCTGGTGTATAAATGAGTGGTAAGTTCTGGTTGGGGAGAGGGAGGTAATGAGAGTATGGGAAGCATGCAACGTGGGACTAATGTTGGTTGGCGTAAATGGCAATGATGGATAGGCCATAGAATCTGCTTCTATACTGTATCTCTCCGTGTCTCTAATATTCTTATAACTATCTTCATAAATCATTCTTATCTATGTAAATCAGAATTCATAAGCTATGTAAAGGACTCACAGAAATATGTCGGTGCTGTGATCCTTATTATTGAGGCAGACAGGCCAAAGTGAGCCAGTGCAGCAAACAACTAAAGACTGCTACAGTGAATCTCTAATAATTCAACTCTCAAGGGACTTCCATGGTGCCCGACTAACAGATTTCATGGACTATTGGATCAAACTTCTATTAATCCCTACTTTTAATTCTTTTTGTTATATATTTCATGATAATATAACATACAGTATTTTACACTGACATATACCCTTGTGTACATGTCAATAAAGTAACGTGAATCTGAACGTAGGAGCATTACTCCCAGAAAACTTTTGGGACAGCCTGTCCTTGCTGACTGCTTGTGTTATCTTACAACCCACTGCTTCACTTCTTGGTCACACTGAGAAAGCAGCACTTCTGTGTCCGAGGCTTCCCAGCTTCACTGAAAATAGTGAATAGAATGATTAATGTTCTCCATGTCTATTTTCCTGCCTTCTACCTTCAATCTTTTTTTTTTGATTAACAGAACAATATTAGGAGAGGCATAGTGGATTTTGTATCTTGGTGAGTTAGAAAACAGATTCATCATTTTTGGCAAGGGTTATGAAATTGGCTCCTACTAGTCTGCAAAAGAGTCAGTGTGGTTTACGCAGCTGGAGGTGTGTTAAACCCCATGGAAACTTAGTCACCTTGCTGCTGCTTTGCTTCAGGGAAGAGGTTCATCTTCTCAGAGCGCTTTCCCCATTGTAGCTGATAGTAGGAAGAGGAATATTGTAGGTGAGAGGCAGCAAGCCCATAATTTGCATTTAGTAATGCAAATATAAAAATAAATTAAATTATTCATTTATGGGATATGGGCATCACCAGCTAAGCCAGCATTTATTGCCCATCCCTAGTCGCCCTTGAGAAGGTGGTGCTGAGCTGCCTGTTTGAACTGCTGCAGAACCTGAGGTGTAGGTACACCCACAGGGTCTGGAAGTGCTGCCTTAGGAACATTAGTATGCTGTTGTAGCGCACCTTGTAGATAGTACACACTGCTGCGATTCTTCGTCGATGGTGGAGGGGTAGGCTGCTAGTGGAAGGGGACCGTTCAAGTGAGATGCCTTGTACTGGATGGCGTCAAGCTTCTTGAGTGTTGATGGAGCTGCACTCATCCAGGGCAGTGGCGAGTATTCCACTACACTCCTGACCTGAGCCTTGTAGATGGTGGACAGGCTTTGGGGAGTCAAGAGGTGAGTTACACGCCACAGGGTTCCTAGCCTTTGACTTAAGTAGCCACAATGTTTATATGGCTTGACCGGCTTGGATTCCTGTCAATGGTAATCCCCAGGATGTTGATAGTAATGGATTTTGTGATGGTGATACTGCTGAATGTCAAAGGACGAAGGTTAGAGCCTCTCTTATTGGAGATGGTCATTTCCTGGCACTTGCGTGGCTTGAATGTAACTTGCCACATGTCAGCCCAAGCCTGGATTTTGCCCAGGTCCTGCTGCATTTGGGTAAAAACTGCTTCATTATCTGAGGAGTCTCAAGTGGTACGGAACATTATGCAATATTCTGCAAACAGTCCCACTTCTGACCTTATGGCGGAAGGAAGGTCATTGATGAAGCAGCTGAATATGGTTATTTCTAGGACTCTTTCTTGAGGAACTACTGCAGTGATGTCCTGGGAATGAGATGATTAACTTCCAACCACCACAACCATCTTCCATTGTGTCAGGTATGATTCCAACCAGTGGAAGGTTCCCCCCACCCCCAATTCCCATTGACTTCATTTTAGTTAGGGCATCTTGATGCCACACATGGTCAAATGCTGCCTTGTTGAAGGCTATCATTCTCAGATGGAGGTTCCTACCTGCCCAGGAAGGCAAAAGGTGAGGGGAGGGGATGTGGGGGTGTGACAAATGAAATACCAGCACCGCAAGGCAGGAAGAAACAGAGGTCATCCCTGCATGGATATAAAACCATTCTGCTATAGTTAAACCCTGGGGGAAAAAAATCATTACTTCCTTAATGCAAAATAGGCTCTACACAATTAATTTCATTCATTGTAACAATTGAACGTATGCTCACACACCAGGGAAAATTCTCATATTCCCCACCCCTTCCTAGGCTGAACACCATATATCAAGCCCATCTGTCCGTCTCCTCCTGCATCTGCACATTGTTACCCATCAACTATTTCCTCTTCCACTGAAGGAAGATGGTAGAGTTAGGGTAATAGGAATGTAATCGACTTTATGCTTTTTCTCTCCTATTTGGTCAGCACAGCCAGGGATAAGGACGGGATACCTAGAGAGACGTGCATCACTTCAGAAGATTAGAGGAGACCATTTCACTCCTCATGGGTAGAGGAGCCATCAAATCCTCAAAACATCTACTGGGTATGCTGCTCATCAACAATGCCTGGGCTGTCTGCTTTGTACTGTTGAACAGTAAACACCTTTACCTTCGTGTGTACTGTTCCACTCCCAAAAAGGTAGCTTGACACTATCTCTGCCTTATCTGAAAGGAACTAAAACAATGAGTAAGATTGGGATGGTTTCTTGGTGAGTCTGATGAATGCACTCAGAGAAGCGAGGCACAATCAGACCTTCCTGGCTGGAAGTAAAGGGTGACAAGGATATTGAAGGAGTCCGTTCTTGAAACAGTTTGAGTGGTTTGAGGAGACTCTAACACAAGAAATTCTGAAGATGCTGGAAACCCAAATCAATCCATTAGTGTGAAATATTTGTGTTCTCTGCCATTTTGTCATTTAGCCAATGAGTGAATGCGATCTCTAAACTTAAATAAATTCTTCTTTCAGAATTCTTCTACCTTCTTGGTAGCTCCACTGACTTTAAATGGCAATCTCTGAATCAGGTAAGTCTGTGAGAAGATAAATAATATGAACAAGGCAATGTGGTGAGATATAGCATCTAGTCACAGATCTGATTTTGCACTCTGTTTAAAATAGGTTGAACAAGTCAGATACCGTAAGTCAAAAGTGATTCTTTGACCAGCAATGTCCGATAATGGGAATCATCACATTTGAATGATTTGAATAAATGAACTGTGTTTGTGCTTCTCGATAGCTTCTGCTAATAGTTATCCATTGTGTATCTTACACTGGTCAACTGGTTCAGCTGAATGTCATGGAGCAAAGTCAGTTCTACAAGGGTCCTTGCGTTCCTGATTGAGGCTGGACTTCACTGAATTTCAATGTTAAGTCTGGAGTGCATCTTTTTAATCTCTGCATACAATTTTACAGAAAATATTACAGGGTTCCTTACTCTCAGTGGCATAGGAAAATATATTGGAATTGGTTTATTATTGGCTAGGCATAGCTCAATAAGTTTGTTTATGATACAACCATTGTTGGTAGAATCTCAGATGGAGATGAAAGGGCGGACAGGGGTGAGATATGCCAACTAGTTGGGCGGGGGTGTCTCAGGTAAACAACCTGGCACTCAACATCAGTAAAATGAAAGGGCTGATTGTGGACTGTAGGAAACGTAAGACGAAGGAACACATACCAATCCTCATAGAGGGATCAGAAGTGGAGAGAGTGAGCAGTTACAAGTTCCTGGGTGTCAACATATCTGAGGACCGAATCTGGTCCCAACATATCGATGCAGTTATACAGAAGGCAAGACAGTGAGTATACTTCATTAGGAGTTTGAAAAAATTTGGCAAGTCAAAAAAAATTCAAAAAACATCTATAGATGTACCGTGGAGATCATTCTGACAGGCTGCATCACTGTCTGGTATGGTGGGGGGTGGGGATGAATTACTGCACATGATTGAAAGTAGCTGCAGAAGGTTGTAAATTTAGTCAGCTGCATCTTCAGTACTAGCCTACAAAGTACCCAGAACATCTTCAAGTAGTGATGTCCCTGAAGGACAGTGTCCATTATAAGGACCCCCAGAACGCAGGGCATGCACTTTTCTCACTGTTACCATCAGGGAGGAGATACAGAAGCCTGAAGGCACACACTCAGTGACTCAGGAATAGCTTCTTCCCCTCCGCCATCCGATTCGCAAATGGACATTGAACCCGTGAACACTACCTCACTTTTTAATATATATTATTTCTGTTTTTCACTATTTTTAATCTATTCTATATATGTACAAATGGTTTGTATACTGTAATTGATTTATGTAATTTTCATTATTACTGTCTTTTTCTTCTTATATATAATGTATTGCATTGAACTGCTGCTGCTAAGTGAACAAATTTCGCAATGCATGTCATGATAATAAACCTGATTCTGATTCTGACGTACTGAGATACAGTACATGTGACAATAATATGCTTGTCCTGCAGATCAGTCATTACACAATGAATTATGAAGGTACAAGGTAAAGCAATACTGATGCAGAATAAAGGGTAACAGCTACAGAGAAAATGCAGTACAGGTGAACAATGAAGTGCAAGATCATAGTGAGGCAGATGATGATAAGAGCAGCAGAATAACTTTCCTCTGATTTAGCTAGACCAGGGGTCGGCAACCTTTACCACTGAAAGAGCCATTTGGACCCTTTTCCCACAGAAAAGAAAACACTGGGAGCCACAAAACCAGTTTGACATTTAGAATGAAATAACACTGCATACAATGTTTTTTTTGCCTTTATGCTATGCATAAACAAACTATAATGTGTTGTATTTATGAAATCGTTGAACTCCTGCAGAGAAAACGAAATTACATTTCTGCATGCACAAAAACATTTTGAACTCCGAAAAAAATACATTGGGTTGAAGGTTACTTTTAAGTAAAATACTCAATGTCCATTTGAGTCCTTCTTGTATTTATGAAAAACGCCGAACTTAAATTTTCCGCCAGCAGCAAACCAAAAATAACGTCAGCCAGCTGTCAACCTGAAAAATAAAAGGACTATTTCACTGAACAATGAAAAAATATGAATATACGTAAAATAATAGGGAATTAAAATATTTATCATACTTGGTTAATGGGATTTCTGCTCCTGGACCTCAGCGCACAGCGTCTGCACATCAGGGCTGTATGACGTCACCTTCATCTTTACACAGGATCGCAAGCTGTCATCTGTGAGGCGTGCGCGATGTTTGTTTTTAATAAAGTTCATGTTGGAGCACACCTGCTCACATACATATGTGGATCCAAAGATCGACAGGACTCCAAGCGCATACTTTTTAATGTTTACATAAATTTCGGGGATAGCATTCCATGTTTCGAACACAAGTTTTTCTGGTTTTGGAAGGTTTTCAATATCACTCCATTTGTGATTCTGAGCAAGAACGGCCTTCTGATGGGCAACATCTTCAAGGTCTGCTGTCAAGCGTCTAAACTTGGACACCCATATGTCTTTGACGGCTATGTCGGCCAGTTCCATCTCAAGATCAGGTTGACTCACACCTGCCAATGAAGTTGTATTCAGTAGGAATGGATCGATGCTTAGGGGAGTGACCGGGAAGGATAATGTGTTTTTTTCCTCTCTGAACACACAGAAGCGTTTCCCAAATGATGTTTGCATTGCGATGATTGCAGAATGTAAATAATCTGAATTTATCATGTTGTGAGCTTGTTTGAACTCTCTCAAATTGGTAAAGTGAGACAATGTGCCTTTCTGTAAATCTCTGGCAAGCACTGTCAACTTGCGCTCGAATGCCAAAACATCCTCCAACATGTGCAGGGCTGTGCGTCCTTTCCCCTGAAGAGCTGTGTTCACGGTGTTCAGGTGCGCTGTCATGTCTACCATGAAGTGTAGCTTTTCCAGCTCAGGAAAGTTGAGCCCTTTGCTGCCCAGGAAAGTTTTCACTTCTTCCAGTCACGTGACCAAGTGTTTCAGCACCTCCCCTCTGCACAGCCACCGGACTTTGTTGTGCAGCAGGAGATCAGAATATGCGCTTTCCAGCTCGTCCAGTAACAAACGGAATTGACGGTGATTTAAACTTTTTGCCATTATTTTATTGACAATCTGAATGACAACATCCATTACTTCTGTGCATTCCGGAGGAAATGTTTGAGCGCACAGTGCCTCTTGGTGCAAGATGCAGTGAAAAGTCAGCAGCTTTCTGTCCAGCGACTTCTGCAGTAAAGCCACAAATCCCTTGTGCGCTCCTGTCATACTTGATGCCCCATCAGTAGCTACTGACATCGGGTGGGTGGTCATTATTCCTTTGGCTCTTAAACAATTCAAGGCAGCCTCACAGACGTCCTCCCCCTGTGTTTGGCCTTTTAGAGGTATCAACTCAATTATTTCTTCCTGTGGCCCGGCAGAATTTACATACCGGCAGAACAGCGCTATTTCTTCAATATCACCTTTGTCTTTAGACTCATCACAGGCAATCGAGTAGGCCACAGCTGAATTGATGTCTTTAATTTGCTGTCCTGTGACGTCTTCTGCCATTTTTATGGTTCTGTCTTTGACAGTCTTTGCAGAGAGGGGCATATCCCTGATTTTCTGCACAATTTCACTCTTGTTTTTAAAGTCCGTGAATAGATGTTCTGAAATCTTAATGAAAGATTCTTTTATATATTCACCATCTGTAAACTGCTTCCCGTGCCTGACTATTTCCTGAGTGGCAACAAAACTAGCTTATGTAGTTGATTTTCCAGACTTCGTCCACTTCTTGAAATGATTTTTGCTCAGATCAACCTTTCTGCATCAGTTCCGAATCGGCTTTTTTTTCTCTCATCTCCATCCGGATATTTTTGGGCATAGGCTGCGTGTTTATTCTGGAAATGTCTTGTGACATTTGACTTTTTGTTGTTTGCTAGTTTCTCATTGCATATTAAGCATACCGGTAAACCAGTCTCGTCAACAGTGAAAGCAAATGAATCTGCCCACGTATCATTAAATGTTCTGTTTTCTTCAGTCACTTTTCTTTTTTTAGAATTCTCCATAGTTAGCCTACCTTGGATCGAAAAATTAAAGAAATCGTTCACTGGCGGGTGTCAGGCTTTGGCAGTGGAGACGTATATTAATAGCGACAAAAAACACATTTTATTTAGATTGTACAAGATCACCATAATCAAATTTAGAAAAACATTTCAAAAACTAACAAACTAACATAAAATACTTTTTAATTAAATACTCATCATTTATTTTCCAAAGCCACGGGGAGCCGCAGCACAGAGATGAAAGAGCCACGGGTTGCCGACCCCTGAGCTAGACTGCCATAGGGCACAGAACCAGGCTCTTTAACCCTTTCTGTCTATGTCAATCATTATATATATATATCTCTACTTACATGTTTATCTGCATTTGGTCCATAGCTTTCTTTGGGTTGATGATTCAAGTGTAAATCCAGATATTTCTTTTATGTTACAAGAGTTTTCGCCTTCACCATTCAAAGGAACTCTTTTATACATATTACTACATTCTATGTGGAAAAAAATTCTTCCTTATGATCCTTCTCAACCCCTTCCTCCTTAACGAAAACCTATGCTGTCTGGTTTGGTCACTTATTTATAGTGAAAAGATGCTTACTGTTTAGCATATCAATGCTCTGCATAGCTCTGTATATCTCTGCCAGATCCACCCTTAGTCTCCTTTGCTCATGGAAAACAGAACCAGCCTATTTAATCTCACCTCATAACTAATACTATCCATCTCATATAACATCCTCGTGACACTCTTCTACACCTTCTCCAGAGCAATAATGTCCTTTCTGTACTGTGGAAACCCAATCTCATCATCGTTATCAGCAGTATGGGCTGTGTCATCTGACGTAGATGATCATGGGCAGTGACGTTGCAAGACTGCTGACCCCAGCCATTATCAATGCTCCTCAGAGATTTTCTCCCTGGCATCAGTGGTCACATAGCCAGGACTTGTGATATGCACCAGTTGCCCATACAACCATCCACCTCCGGTTCCCATAGCTTCACTTGACCCTGACTGGCGGTAAGCAGTTGCTACGCTTTGCCCAGGGGTGATGTGCAAGCTCGCAGAGGGAAGGAGTGCTTTACAACTCTGTTGGTAGAGAAGTATCTCCACACCACTACCCAAAACTACACTGCAAAAGGCAGAACCATCCAGCTGCTACCTCTTTCAATTCAACTCTCAGGTCATATTCTGACTTGCACGCCCGTGGCACCCTATACTGCTACAGTGATGCTAAGTTCAGATAGCAGGAGCTTCACCTCATATTCTGTTTGGGTGGGCTTCAACATGATGCCATGAACATCATTTTTTCTAGCTTGCAGTAATTTCTCCCCTCATCTACCTTTGCTTTTTCTCTAGTTTCATTTTGGTTACACCCTCACTGCTCATTTTCTCCTCACCAGGCCGTCACCTTCCTCTGTCTCCCCTCCTCCTTCCCTTTACTCCATGGTCCTTCCATGAATATGCTATTAGATTCCTTTTACTTCAGCCCTTTCCTGCCTCCGCCTATCACCTCCCAGCGTCTTACATCATTCCCACCAACCCCACCCACCTTTCCCCTCACCTGTACTCATTCCCCTCCCTCCACCTTCCGGCCACCTGCTTCTGCCCCCCTCCTTTGGCATTCTGAAGAACGGTTTCAGCCCAAAATGTTGACTGTTATTTCCTTTCATAGATGTTGCCTGACTTGTTGAGTTCCTCTGGCATTTTGTGGGTGTTTCTCAATATATTCAGCATCTACAGAATGTCTTGTGTACCTGATATTGCAGATGAGGCCTCATCATTGTTTTATTGAGTTTTCCTTACTTTGTACTTAATGCCCTAGTTAATGAGGGCTAACATACTGAATGCCTTCTTTATTACCCCATTTACCTGTCTTGCTATTATCAAAGATTTGAAATTGCTTAGTCTTCCTCCTCCTTCTCCTCTCCTCCTCGTCCTTCTCCTCCTCCTTCGTTTCCTCTCCTCCTCTTCCTTCTCCGCTCTTCACTTTCTTCTATCTCCTCCTCCTCCTTATGCTCTTCCTCTTCTTACTCATACTCTTTCTTTTCCACTTCCCTGCTCTTCCCACTCATCCTTCTTCTTCTATCCCTCTGCACCTCCTCCTTCTCCCCATTTTCTCCTCCTCATCCTCCCTCTCCTCTTTCACCTCCTCCTACTCCTCCTCTTCACCTTCTTTTCCTCCTCTCATCCTCCTCCTAGTCCTCCTACTCCCCTCTCCCTCTTCTCTCCTCCTCCTCTCCTTCTCCTCCTTTTCCTCCTATCTTCGTTCTTCCCCTCCTCTTCCTTCTCCTGCTTTCCTCCTCCTTCTCCACCTCTTCCTACTTTTTTCCTCCTCTCCTTGTCTTTCTTTTTGTTCTGTCCTCTTCCTCGCCCTGCTTCTCCTCTTCTTAATCCTGCTCCCCCTCCTCTCCATCTCATTCTTGCCCTCCATTTCCTCCTCTCCTCCTCTTCCCTTTCTTCCCCTCCCTTCTCCCCCTCTTCTACCTTCTTTTCCTCCTCCTCTCTTTTCCACCTCTCCTGCTCTTCCTACTCCTCTTTTTCCTCCTCCTCCTTCCTTCTCTTCTCCCTCTCCTTCCCTTCTCCTTCTCTCCTCCTTCTCTTCTCCTCTCCCTTCTTCTCCTCCTCCCGTAGGTTTTCTCACATAAAACAGCATGAGGAAAAACCATAACAACTCATTTATTGTAATCAAAACACCGAACACGAAACACAGAAACGGTACTTCATGTAAATACATCATTGGATCAGACCAGCCTCTTAAAGTGAACCCAACTCTGTGTTGGTGGCTGTGAATTCTGTACATTTCCACCTATTCCATTACCCTACACAAGCACCCCAGGATTCACCAAAACCAGCATCGCCAGCTTGTCCGGAGCTCAGAGGAGCCACCCAGCTCAGCTCTTATGTTCCATGGGTGGAGGAACAGCAGGGGCCTCTGGCTCATCCAGAGGTGTGTTGACATGCTCATGGTCATGTTGTGATGGCAGGGGCATGGTGGTGGAATCCTCCACGTCTTGGTGGGCTGGTTTAACATGATCTACTGAAATACATTCAGGTTTATGCAACTTATCTATGATGAAAGTCTTTTCTCTCTTTTCCAAAATGCGGAATGGACCATTGTAAGGGGGCTTAGAGTGTGCATCAACAGAAATAAAGGCGGAATGTGGGTCAGCAGAAACCTCAGAGTACTGTATGACACAATGGCAGGTAGGAATAGGAGCAAAAGAATTAATTCACCGAGGAAGGTGGAATACTGTTTAGAGGTCGGCCAGCTTGTCGTTGCATCTGAAATAAAATCAGCTGGCATCCATAACGTCTGCCCATGTACCAACGCAGCCACAGACGACTGCAGGTCCTCTTTTGGAGCTGTTCAGAGCATGAGCAGGACCCACAGGAGACGATCATGCCAACACTCACCCATCAGGGAAGCCCTCAGAGCAGCCTTTAAGGAAACGGTGAAACCACTCACATGGGCCATTGGACTGCAGGTGATATGCCATGGTGTGATGTAGCCTAATGCAAAGGTTCCGGGCAATCGCAGCCCAGAGTTCAGATATGAACTGGGGTCTGCAGTTAGAGGAAATTTCAGATGGGGTGTCAAACTGAGTAACCCAGGTGCTAATGAACATCCAAGCCACATCTGCGGCCATCGTTGACACTAGATGGATTTCTTGCCATCTGGTGGTATAGTGTGTAAAACCGTGGGAGGGGTGAAGAGGACCAACAAGATCCACATTGACATGGTCAAACCGTCGCTCAGGGACCTCAAAAGGGGCCAATGGCACCTGGACATGAAGGTTAGTTTTGGCCTGCTTGCATTCCACACAGACTGCAGTCCAATCACAGAGTCCTTTCTAAAGCTGTGCCACACCGACCTTAGTGCAACCAGTTTCTTTGAGGCCTTCCGGCCCGGATGCAAGAGGCCATCGATGGAGTCAAAAACAGTCCATCTCCAGTCTGCGAGCACTATGGGATGAGGGCAACCAGTTGAAACATTGTAGAGACATGGAGAGGGTCTCCAGCTTTCCCAAACTTACTGTCCATCAACTGCAGGCCTGTGACATATGTTTGGCAAGACTGGACCTCTAGGTCAGTAGCTGGGTCAGTTGCCATGGCAGTGCAGTCAATCCCTATGTGTAAGGCCTCAATGGCTGGCCATGAGAGGAAATAGCCACAGCTCCACACACGGACTTACCAACCTGGAGAAGAGGGATGCTTATGTGAGAATGCTGTTCTTGGACTACAGTTAACCATTCAACACCATAATTCCCTCCAGGCTCAACAAGAAGCTCAGAGACCTCGGCCTTCATCCTGCCTTGTGCAGCTGGATTCTGGAATTCCTGTCAGATCACCGGCAGGTGGTAAGAGTGGACTCCCTCACCTCTGCCCCTCTGACCCTCAACACAGGAGCTGTGTCCTAAGCCCCCTCCTTCTCTTTATTCTCTTTATACCCATGTCTGTGTTGCCACCCACAGCTCCAATCTGCTTATTAATCTTGCTGACAACACTGCATTGACTGGCCTTATCTCAAATAACAACGAGGCAGCCTACAGAGACAAAGTCATCACCCTGACACAGTGGTGTCAAGAAAACAACCTCTCCCTCAATGTCGCAAAAACAAAGGGTCTGGTTGTGAACTACAGGAGGAATGGAGATGGGCTAACCTCTATTGACATCAATGCATCTGGGCTTGAGAGGGTGAACATCTTTAGGTTCCTTGGAATACACATCACTGAGGACCTCACTTGGTCTGTACATACCGGCTGCATGGTGAAAAAAGCACAACAGCACCTCTTTCATCTCAGATGGTTGAAGAAGTTTGGCATCAGTTCCCAAGTCCTAAGAACTTTCTACAGGGGCACAATTGAGAGCATCCTGACTGGCTGCATCACTGCCTGGTATGGGAACTGTACTTCCCTCAGTCACAGAACTCTGCAAAGAGTGGTACGGAGAGCCCAGCACATCTGTAGTGTGAACTTCCCACTATTCAGGACACTTACAAAGACAGGTGCGCAAAAGGGGCCCGAAGGATCATTGGGGACCTGAGTCACCCCAAGCACAAACTGTTCCAGCTGCTTCCCATCTGGGAAATGGTACTGCAGCATAAAAGCCAGGACCAACAGGCTCCGGGACAGCTTCATCCACCAGGCCATCAGACTGATTAATTCATGCTGATACCATTGTGTTTCTATGTTATATTGACTGTCCTGTTGCACATACTATTTGTTACAAATTACTATAAATTGCAGATTGCACATTCAGACATATTGTAGATTTTTACTCCTCATGTATGTGAAGGATGTAAGAAATAAAGTTAATTCAATTCGACTTATTATTTTTTGCCTTGATATGTTGTATATCCATTGTGAACTGATATGTAAGCCAGATGGCATTGTTGCTGTGCAGACCAAGGGTCTGATATTTTGGCCTTAGCCTGCATCATTGAGGCTGGGCAAGGAGGGCGACCCTTTAGTGCACTCAGACTCCGAGTTTTCAGTGATTGAAGTTTATTGTGTTCAGGCAGTTGCTCTAATAGAATCACCACGCTCAATGTTGTGGAACTGCTGAGTGACACCATCACGTAGTAGAATCTGGTGTGATCTGCAGTGATTTCATGCAGCACAGATTGGGCCTCGGCTTGTAAAAACCAGACAATGGCATTTTGCTCCCCAAATTCTGGCAGTTTCAAAGCGGCTGTGTTGGCTGACATGTTGAATAACTCTAGAATCGTCCTGGAGCACCGGGGTCACCAATATAGGTCTTCGCAAATAAAACGGCATGAGGCGTTTTCTACTTAAGAAAAACCATAACAACTTATTTATTGTAATCAAAACACTGAAACCAAAGTGTGGTAACAGCACCTTATGTAATTACATCATCATATCAGACCGGTCTCTTAAGTGAACCCCAACTCAATGTTGGTAATTACGAATGTCTCCACCAATTACATCACCCTACACTTCTCCTTCTCCTTCTTCTTCTCTGTAGAAGAACGTCTGGCCTATAATTTGAAGTATGCTTCTTGTTCCAGATCTCAACCTGTTAAGTCCAATAAAGTGAATGCCTATTTTATATGCTTCTAATCTCTACCCAAAAAGCAAGATTTGAAAAGTCTTCTGGGATAAGTCTTCTGGGACTCCCTAATGATAGTTGCAATGCTCTCTCTGTTATATACTGCCCCTCTCCCACCACCCAATTCATGCCTGATGAATCCATATCCAGGAACACTGAGGTGCCAGACCTCCAGACATGCCCATCTTAACAGCTCTCTTGCACTACACTTCCCAAAAATAGTAAAACCATATGCTGCACTCTGTTATTACTTTCCCTTATCCTACCTCATTGCAATGTTGTAATGAAATAATCTGCATGCCTGGCATGCAAAAGAGAGTTTTTCACTCTACATGTAACTATTAAAAACCAATTTACCAATTTGCTTTCATTTACCTTCAACAATATCTGCAATATTGTAATCCCATGTGTGAATCAACATTCAAAATTCATCTGCTTTACACATCAGACTCCCTTTATTAAATTTGATGCAATTCAACTTACACAATCTCCCACATGCCTTACTATGCCTAGGTGAGCTATGCCAACTGGAATGTCCTAATTTTTCTTCAAGGAAAGTGGGCCAAGTAATGGCAGATAGAATTTAATTTGGACTTGTGTGAAGTGCCGCGTTTTGGTAGGTAACACCAAAGCAGGACTTACACAGTCAATGGCAGGTCAATCGAGAGTGTTGCAGAACAGAAAGAATTCAGAATACATTTCTCTGAAGGTGGTGACACAGGTAGACAGTGGTGGTGATGAAGGTGTTTGGTAAACTAGCTTTTATCCATTGAGTACAGGAGTGGGGATGCCATGAAACAGTTGTACAAGGCACCAGTGAGACCACATCTGGAGAATTGTTTGCCGTCCCTTTGCCTAGCTATATGAAGGCTGCTATTAAGTTGAAAAGGGTGCAGAAGAAATACACAAGGATGTTAATGAGACTATACCACCTGAATTGTAAGGAAAGCTTAGATAGGCTGGGATTTTCTCCCCCTGGAAAATAAGAGGAAAACAGGTGACATTGTAAAGGACATTGTTTAGGAGAATGGTCACAATCTTTTTCCCAGGATAGGGCAGTCTAAAAATAGAGGGGATAGGTTTTAATTGAGTGAGCAAAAACTTAAAGGCAGCGTGAGAGCCAACTTTTTCACACATAGTATGGTTGGTAAGTGCAGATCAGTGATAGAGGTGGGTACAATTACATTAAAAGACATTTAGGCTGGTAGATGGATAGGAAAGGTTCAGAGCAGGGGTGCCCAATCTGGGATCCATGAACACATTGCTTAATGGTATTGGTCCATGACATAAAAAATGTTGGGAACCCTTGGTTTAGAGGAATAAAGGCCAAATGCAGGCAACAAAGACTAGCTCAGGTAGACAGCTTGGCTGTCATGAACAACTTGGGCTGAGTGGCCTACTTCTGTGCTGTCTGGCTTGTTTTGATAGTCTCTATATCAGACTGTACAATTACTGTAGACCCTCCTCAACAGCCAGAACAAATCTCCCCTCAAGGATATCGGACCTGCTGAAGTTTGGATGGAATCTGTTATGCTTGTACACATCCCACCTAACCCCAATGATCCAACCCAGCACCCTATTCCCAGCGTTTGGCACTGGAAGTATTCCAGAGATTATGGTTTTCAAGGTCTTGCTTGTTAATCTGCTACCTAATCCCTAAATTCTTGTTGCATGATTCTCTGCCTATGTCATTGGTGCTGTGACATACCACAACCACAGGCTTTAGATGGTCCTGCAGTAATTCTGAGAGATCCCGGGGCAAGATACCATTTGAGAGTCTGGTTTGTGCCTGCTCCTCTTACAGTCAAATCCCCAGTTACTATTGCTTCTTGCATCTGTTTCCTTCCCTCTTGTGTAGCAGAGTCAACTGTGGTGACACAACCTTGGCCACTACGGCTTTCCCCTGAAGGGAATTCCCCCCTCCCCCCACAGTATCCAATATGACATATGTGTTAGAGGTAGGAATAGCGACAGGGAACTCCTGTACTACTTCCCCGCGCCTATTGTTTTCCACACCTCTACCTGAGCAGCCATTATCTCTGGGGTGACCATTTCACTAAAGCTGCTACCCACAATGTCCTCAGCACTGTGGACGTTTCCTACTGAGCTCCCATGCAGCTCCTGCTGTGCAATGTGCTCAATGGGGAACTGCAGCTGGACACACTTGTTGCATACGTTCCCACCAAAGGCAGTGGAAACCACCTGGTTTCAGGAGGATCATTCCACCGGTTCGAACCCTCCCACAATGAATTACCCATGAATTACTTCAATTCAAATTAGAATTAAATTATCAACTTATGCATAGACACTCCTGAAAACAAAAATAAGAGGGTTGGTATGATCTTCAGGGAATACTGACAAGGAATCTACTGAGAGTGCTGGTTGGGGTCACTTAATGCCTTAACTGTAAGGGTAAATGAAACTGCTTTTCATAGTAAAAATATTCAGCCAACCAGATGCAGAGGTCTATGATAATGCAGGTATATGAAAGGTTAATGAAAATAACAGTCTGGAAGTATATTATAATGAAGAACATATCATTCATAATCTAAATACCGTATTCCTTAGTAGGCCTCTTGTGAGTCATTTGTAACAGAAGAAAACTGAACTGCACACTTGAATAGATTCAGTTGATTGATTGCTGCTGTCGAACTCCTGACTGGTTATGTCCACTCCCTATCTCCACATATTATGAGTGGAAAGTAAGCTTATTACCACATATATTACAGTCACAAGCATTCTTCCATCTCAATTATGTCTGCATATCTAAACTTGGTACGATTGTAAGATTCTGTAGGAATTGCAGTTCAAAATTTTCTTTGCTACTGTCAAAACATAACGTCTAACTTCAAACTAACTATCAGGGTACATAGACAATTTATTCATTATAATTTGTCATTAGATGAACTTGACCTTCAGCAAATAGTGACTTTCAGGAGGCTTGCAAACACAAGTTACTGACATGGTAATGTGATATTTTTGGACTAATTAAAGAGGTGGCCACAGACATAAAATGCAATACCTTTTGTTACTAAATTTGGATGAATAACTGTTGTTTTTATGCTTCAGCCTTCAGTTTGTCATTGCTCATAGAGAATTCTTTCAATTGAAAATCCGATCTTAATCAGCATTATCCTGGTCTTTTTCTCACCCGTGTTTTTGCAGTGACGGTCGGTGGTTAAAGTGCACGTGAATGTTGTAATGTCTCACAGTCAATGCGGGGTATCTCAGTTGTCTGGTACTGGAGTGAGTAAAATTGCAGCTCCTCAATTATCATAGAAATTGAGGTTAACTGGGATTCATATGTCCTTTGAGTCAGTTTACCCTTATTCAAATGACTTTCGAATAATATAATCATACTAAATGCTGTTAGGTCGGTGTAGTGCTATCAGAATTAATTGCGAAAGCAGGAAGCCAGCAACAACTTATAATGAAACCAGTCTTATTTGTTTAGATCATGGGCCTTGAAACCAGTCACTGTATAATTAAAAAATGCGTGATGATCATTGACCTTTCCAGGAGTGAAATGCCACAGTGATTATCTCCAGGTTGTCTTATATTGTTTCAGAAAGTTGATCAGGCATCTAAACCACATTTGTGTAGGCTACTTTTTCTGGGGCCAGATATGCAACAAATTAGGTCAGTTGTTGTGCACTGCCATTTTTTTAGTGTTCATGAATAAAATCTGTGATTTTCTCCCCCTAATCCCATCATCACTCTCCATTCGTAAACCAACCAAATGTTCTGATTCCCATTTCTGTTGTAGCTGTGCAACTTAAACAATCTTCCTTGCAATTCCTGCACTCTGCAGTGGACCACTCATCGGGTTGTCTGCACAATCTAAAACCCGCTCCAAATAACGAATGAGATTTCTACTGAGCTCCACTGCTATTTCAAAACTTGGAAACTCCTTACAATGGAGTGTGGATGGTACTTCTATTGTTTCTTCTTGAAGACAGGCAGCTGAACCATAGTCACTGGAGGGGCCACACCAACGATGGAGAATCCAAGGGAAGAACAATAGAAGGGCTCACTTCTAAAGACTGTATTTCCCGCAGAGTCTGCAGCCCCCATTCCACCAACTCCATCTCTGGGAATCAATGTCCCTGAAGGTTATTGTGCTGTCTTTACGACAGTTATTTAGTTTATAATATTTTCGCTTAGTAATTCATTCAATAGTATTTTCTAGTTAGAATTAGAAGTGTTTAAAGTATATTCATTGCATGTAAAATATATCGGCATGCGATGAGGTCACATCCGGTTTCGCCGCGTCTTGTGGGAAAATACCGGTTTGAAATTAGCGCGAGGGTGGGGGCTTACCACGAGGCTCACCTGAGCAGAAGTTGTTTTGCAGGCATGAGAAATCACAGTGAGAGCAACGCTGTAAATTAATAGATAATCGATATATTGAACTAAGATGTTAATGCCGATCCTGTTAGAAGTAACGACGGTAGATAATGTTTATGCTTTCGTTAGTTAAAGAGTCACGGATAGTTTGCATGGAAGTGTATTTAAAGTAGTCAATGGAGCAGGTAAACTCTCCCTGTATACTGCACCTTAGTGTAATGTAGTTATAGTCACCTTTGCAAGTATTTACACTTGAAATGTGATATTAAGGAAGGAACAAATACTGTATCAATCTTGTATTGTTTTATCAACAGTTTTCACCATATGTTAATGTGAAGAGTGAACAGTAAATGGTTAATCTTACTGCGATCTGGTTCTTATTAACTGGTTTATCTCGACGTTAAATTCGGCGTTCGTTACACGTGAAGGAGAACGTTACAGTTATAGATCACCCATGAAAGTCATGGAGATCTGTGACCTTCTGTGCTGTGAACTGCTGGTTAATGTACTGCCAGGACTTCCCAGCTGTCTAGGTAGATGTGGTTGCTACATTCAGCTTCTGTACCCACAGTTTGCTGTTTACTGCTCGTTGCAGTTTTACTGAGCTTACTGACTCTTCATACTGCAGAAGAAGAGATTTGTCTTACATTTCGTTCAGCAAAAAGAGCTGAAGCCGAACAGGTAAATGGACTTGATGGGGTTGTTGGTTTGCCCAAGCTTCAGAACATAATCGACAGCACCCACGTAAGGCTTTTGGCTCACCCTCAAAGCACAGAGCTCTCCATGTATTGTATTGTCTTCCACCTACTTAGTCTATGCCCTGAAGTCTCACATATCTCACATTGTGCTCTGTAAGCAGAATCCTACTATGTGTTTGGTGGGCAAACATGAGGAAATCTGCAGATGCTGGAAATTCAAACAACACACACAATATGCTGGTGGAACACAGCAGGCCAGGCAGCATCTATAAGGAGAAGCACTGTCGATGTTCCGGGCCGAGACCCTTCGTCAGGACTAACTGAAAAGAGAGATACTAAGGGATTTGAAAGCAGTGGGGGGAGGGGGAAATGCAAAATGATAGAAGACCGGAGGGGGTGGGATGAAGCTAAGAGCTGGAAAGGTGATTGGCGAAAGTGATACAGAGCTGGAGAAGGGAAAGGATCATGGGACGGGCAGCCTCGGGAGAAAGAAAGGAGGAGGGGGGAGCACCAGAGGGAGATGGAGATCAGGCAGGGTGATGGGCAGAGAGAGATTAAAAAAAAACAACTAAATATGTCAGGGATGGGGTAAGAAGAGGAGGAGGGGTATTAACGGAAGTTAGAGAAGTCAATGTTCATGCCATCAGGTTGGAGGCTACCCAGCCGGTATATAAGGTGTTGTTCCTCCAACCTGAGTGTGGTTTCATCTTGACAGTAGAGGAGGCCATGGATAGACATATCAGAATGGGAATGGGATGTGGAATTAAAATGAGTGGCCACTGGGAGACCCTGCTTTTTCTGGCGGACTGAGCGTAGGTGTTCAGTGAAACGGTCTCCCAGTCTGCGTCGGGTCTCACCAATATATAAAAGGCCACACCGGGAGCACCGGACGCAGTACACCACACCAGCCGACTCACAGGTGAAGTGTTGTCTCACCTGGAAGGACTGTCTGGGGCCCTGAATGGTGGTGAGGGAGGAAGTGTAAGGGCTGGTATAGCACTTGTTCCGTTTACAAGGATAAGTGCTGGGAGGGAGATCGGTGGGAAGGGATGGGGGGACGAGTGGAGAAGGGAGTCGCGTAGGGAGCGATCCCTGCGAAAAGCAGAAAGGGGGGGAGGGAAAGATGTGTTTGGTAGTGGGATCCCGTTGGACGTGGCGGACGTTATGTTACACCTGGAGGCTGGTGGGGTGGTAGGTGAGGACAAGGGGAACCCTATCCCGAGTGGGGTGGCAGGTAGATGGGGTGAGGGCAGATGTGTGGGAAATGGGAGAGATGCGTTTGAGAGCAGAGTTGATGGTGGAAGAAAAGATGTCCCTTTCTTTAAAAAGGAAGACATCTCTTTTGTCCTGGAAATGAAAAGCCTCATCCTGAGAGCAGATGCAGCGGAGATGGAGGAATTGTGAGAAGGGGATGGTATTTTTACAAATAACAGGGTTGGAAAAGGAATAGTCCAGGTAGCTGTGAGAGTCTGTAGGCTTATAGTAGATATCAGTAGATAAGCCATCTCCAGAGATGGAGACAGAAAGGTCAAGAAAGGGGAGGGAGGTGTCGGAAATGGACCAGGTAAATTTGAGGACAGGGTGAAAGTTGGAGGCAAAGTTAATGAAGTCAACGAGCTCAGCATGCGTGCAGGAGGCAGCGCCAATGCAGTCGTCAATGTAGCGAAGGAAAAGAGGGGGACGGATACCCGTTTAGACTTGGAACATGGGCTGTTCCACAAAGCCAACAAAAAGGCAGACATAACTGGGACCCATGCGGGTGCCCATGGCTACACCCTTGGTTTGGAGAAAGTGGGAGGAGCCAAAGGAGAAATTATTGAGTGTAAGAACTAATTCAGCTAGACGGAGGAGAGTGGTGGTAGAGGGGAATTGGTTAGGTCTGGAATCCAAAAAGAAGTGGAGAGCTTTGAGACCTTCCGGGTGAGGAATGGAGGTATATAGGGACAGGACGTCCATGGTGAAAATAAGACGGTGGGGGCTAGGGAACTTAAAATCATTGAAAAAATTCAAAGCGTGAAAAGTGTCACAAACGTAAGTGGGAAAAGATTGAACAAGGGGGGGATAAGACAGTGTCAAGGTATGCAGAAATGAGTTCGGTGGGGCAGGAGCAAGCTGAGACAATAGGTCTACCCGGACAGGCAGGTTTGTGGATCTTGGATAAAAGGTAGAAACAGGAAGTGTGGGGTGTGGGAACTATGAGGTTGGTGGCAGTGGATGGGAGATCCCCAGAGCTGATAAGGTTGGTGATGGTATAGGAGACAATGGCCTGGTTCTCCTTAGTGGGGTCATGATCAAGGGGTAAATAAGAGGAGGTATCAGAGAGTTGTTGCTGTGCCTCGGCCAGGTAGAGGTCAATACACCAGACTACAACAGCTACTATCAGCAGGTTTTATAGTGAGGTTGGGATTGGTGCGGAGGGAGCGGAGAGCAGAGCGTTCGGAAGGAGTGAGGTTGGAATTGGAACAGGGTGTGGTGAAGTCAAGATGGTTGATATCCCGTTGGCAATTAGCAATAAAGAGATCTAGAGCAGGCAGAAGACCACAGCGGGGTGTCCATAAAGAGGAGGAGGGTTGAAGACAGGAGAAGGGGTCATCGGTGGGGGTAGGAGAGTCCTTGTCAAAGAAGTAAGCTCGGAGACGGAGCCCGAGGAAGAAGTCCACAATTAATCTAACCCTTTGCTCCTATATCAGAGCATTTATTAATGAAGGAAGTAATCAGTTAACATCAGTGAAAGGTAGAATAATAGATCAGAACTTATGCACTCATTTTGTTAGAGGTGCATTTATAGTTTATATATATTTTTGTTATATATAGTTATATACTAGGTTCATAAGAATGATCCAGGAATGAAAGGGTTGAAATATAAGAGTAGTTTCATGGCCCTGCGCCTGCTTGCTGGAGTTTAGAAGAATAAGAGGTGGGGGTAAATCTCATTGAGACCTTTCGAATATTGAAAGGTCTGTATAAGGTGGATGTGGATTGAATTTTTCCTATAGATGTGGACTCCAGGAGCAGAGGGCAGAGGCTCAGCATAGAAGGACGTCCATTTAGAATAGAGATAAGGAGAGACTCCTGTAGCCAGAGGATGTTGAATCTGTCCAATTCATTGATGATTATGGAGGGCAATCATTGTGTATATTTAAAGCAGAGTCTGATCCATTTTTGATTAGTAAGGGCATCAAATGTTATGGGAAGAAGGCAGGTGAATGATGGGAGGGATAATAAATCAACCATAATCAAATGGTGGAGCGGACTCAACAGACCAGATGACTTAATTCTGTTCCTATGTCTTATGGTCTTATTTCAATCTACTGAAAGTTCCCATGTTGCCCTTTGCAATGATAATCTTGCAGTGTTTTAATTTAATCTCAAACCTGGTGCAAAGCACAGGAATATTTTTTTTTCAAAAGCTCCTAAGAATGGTTAAGTGGCAGTTCCCAAGTTAATCTCTAACTGAACTGTTCTCTTCTGCCGGCTTTTAGTCACACAGCTGTGTAGTTGAGAATTATAGTCCTTAATGGGACTTTCACATCTCTCATAGACCATAAACTAGTTACAAATGATGTAATTAAAAGAAATCATGGACAGCAAGAGATAGGAAGGAAGGAGTCAGTAGCTTTTCCTCTCCCGTGATATCCAACTGAAAGTCTCTTAACAGACTCCTTATGCCATGTAGCTGTCTGGCACGTGAGTAGCTGGCTGAGAATTGACATCCATGAGCGAAAAGGTCCCAAAGCTTTGTGCAGTGCAAAAAGTATCATGACCTCCAAAGACAGATGATGTAGTTGTCATTGAATACTGCACTTGGTACCACGTTGTGCTGCCTTCAACTGGGCACTGTGGTTGCTAAGTCTTGAGATTACCCGTGACTCCCTGACAGCCAGACAAAGATGCAAACATTCACCAAATAAGCATGGGCTCACACCAAAATGTACAAAAAAGCTGGATGAACTCAGCAGGCTCAACTCCCTAATGGTTGATCAGGCCAATGTGGGAAAACTGCAGCTTTTTCCACAGATGGGTCAGAGTGCTGTTGGGTGGGTGGACAGATGAAGTGCTGCATTCATTCCTCCACCCGTATGTGACCTGTGTGAATTCCTAAAGCCTGTAAGCCTGACCGTAAGACTGTAAGAAGTAGGAGATGAATCAGTTCATTCATCCCAACAAGTACTCCACTATTCAATCATTGCTAATTTATTATTCCCTCTCAAGCCAGCTCTCCTGCCTTCTCCATATAACCTTTGACAGCCTTATTAATCAAGGACCTATCAACCTCCCCTCTAAATATACCTATTTACTTTGGCTCCACAGCCATCTGTGACAATAATTCTTCCTCATCTCTGTTCTGAAAGGATGTTCTTTTATTCTGAGCCTGTGCTCTCTGGTCTGGACTCTTGCAACACTGGACTGACTCTTCCCTCCATATACGTCTGTTCAGACCTTGAAGTTCTCAATGCTGTCCTGAATGCTCCTCCTTCTTTTTTGAGTAGCAAGTGCAGTGATTTTCAAGACTAAGTGGAGATGCTTTCAAGATAACTGAAAATATCCTTGAATCTCTCTTTATGTCTTTTACTTGTAATTTCTTGTGCTTGAGCTTAAAATAACATGTTTGTTTGAGGTGTTTGGTGTTGGGCATAGTAGTTTTGTTTTTTGCCTAGTGGAGATGACTGAGTGTAGCAAGGTCACTGATGCTGGGGATGGTGATGAGGGAAAGCACACTGACAGTGACTAGTTTGTCCTTCCAATGGATTTGAAGAATTTTGTGGAGACTGGGTTAGTGATGTATTTCATGTGTAGGCATTCCAGATCTCAAAAGGGCAGGACTAACACTGCCTGGTAGATCGTAAGTCTCAGTAATGTAGTGGTTAGTGCAATGCTATTATAGCTCGATGAGTTTGGAGTTCAATCCCGGCATCTTCTGTAAGGAGTTTGTACGTCCTCCCACAGTGGTGCTGCTGGGATGGACTCGCCCACTAGTTTGTAGCACAATTGGCAATTGTAAATTGTCCCGTCATTAGGCTAAGGTTAAATCAGGGGTTTCTGGGTGGCAAGGCTCAAAGGATTGGTAAAAATCATTGGTCTATTGATATTGATTATAAGAACCATCCTCTTATACAGTATGCTTTACTGAATAAGTTGATACTGGCTTGGAGCTCTATCTCTGAACGTGTGCAGGTGTAAGTTTTATCCACCTATTGCAGCTGAAGTTTGATTGATCTTTGTTCTTGACCAGGGGTCCCCAACCTTTTTTATGCCATGGACCAATACCATTAAACGTGTCCATGAACCCCAGGTTGGGAACCCCTGTGACAGCAGGTTGAATTTTGCCAATTAATTCTGATGATTAGCTACAATTCTATAAGAAGTTTGTTCAACATTGTGGTAAAATAGGTTGAGAAGGATGTTGTGGTGAAAGAAAGATGATGTCAATAACATCTATTTGATTCTGTTTTTCACTAAAATTGCAGGAGATGTGTTGCCTCATCTGGAAGTGATGCTGAGGGAGGAGGTGTAGGGGTAAGTGTAATACTTGACATGTTTGTAAGGAGAAGTGCCAGGAGAGAGTGACCAGATATCACATAGAGAGAAATCCCTATGGAAAGTGGATAGGTGAGATAGAAGGAAAGGCATTTAGTGGTAGGATCCTGTAGGAATTTGCAGAAATTACAGAAAATGAAATAGGTTATGGAGTCATGTGGGGTGTTAGGTAAGGACAAGAGAAGCTCTATCCCTGTTATGACAGCTTGAGAATGGGGTGCGGGCAGGAGAATGGGGTTTGAGCAGATGTGTCGGAAATTGTGGAGCTGAGGGTGAGGGAAGGATCAGTGATAGCGGAATGGAAGCCTCATTGTTGGTGGCACTTCACTTGTGAGTCTATTGGGTCATCTATTGCATCTGGTGCTCCTGGTAGGGCCTTCTTTACGTAGGTGAGACCTGGCACTGATTGGGGATGACTTTTGTCAAGCACCTTTGCTCTGTCTATTGCAAAAGCCAGGACATCAGCAGTTCTGCTTCATTAGGTGTTTAGAGAGGTTTGCTATTTCTCCAAAGACACTTGCAAATTTCTGCAGATGTACAGAGGAGAGCATTCTGGACTGGTCCCAAGATAGCCCGCTATGGAGGTTCCAATGCACAGGATTGGAGACTGCAGGGCAGGTGTTCCCAATTTGTTATCCCAATGACCCTCACCATTAACTGAAGGGTCTGGGGACTCCAGGCTGGGAAATCCTGTTGTAAGGGGTTATATACTGAGCCAGACAATCCCCACTATTGAGGGAATTGTCAAGAGGAAGTTCCTCAAGAAGGCAACATCCATCATTAAATTTTCTCACCATCTGGGATGGAACCTCTTTGCATTGCTACCATCAGGGGGCAAGTACAGGAGCCAGAAAAAAACCCATACTCAATGTTTTAAGAACAGCCTCTTCACCTCTGCCATCTGATTTCTGAACAGTCCACGAACACTACCTCATTATTCTTCTTTAGCATTATTTATTTAATTTTGTAACTATGGTAATTTAAGATATAGGAGCAGAATTAGGCCAATCAGCCCATCATATCTGCTCCACCATTCTATCATGTCTGATCTATTATCCTTTCAATCCTTCTAGCCCAATGAGCCATGCCTCCCAGCAGCCCACCTATTTAACCCTAGCTGAATCACAGGACAATTACAATGACCAAGTAACCTACTGACCAGTATGGCTTTGGACTGTGGGCGGGAACTGGAGCATCCCGAAGAATCCCATGCAGTCATGGGGATAAATGTACAAACTCCTTACAGTTGGCACTGGAATTGAACTCTGACCTCCACTGTAATAGTGTTGTGGTAACTGCTATGCCAATGTGGCTACCATGGTGCCTTCTCCCAATAACCTTTGACAGCCTTACAAAAGAACCTATCAACCTCGGCATTAAATATATCCAGTTACTTGGGCTCTATAGTCATCTGTGTCAATGATTTCCACAGATTCATCACCCTCTGGCGAAAGAAATTCCTCCCCATCAAGGGACATCCTTCTATTCTGAGGCTATGGCCTCTGGTCCTAGAACTCCTCCACTATAGAAAACATCCTCTGCACACCCATATAGGAAACATCTTCTCCATGTCCATTTATATGTGCAGCTACCACAAAATAAAAAATTTCATGATGTGTGTCTGTTTTAGTAAACTTGATTCTAATTCTAACTCTGTACTCTTAGTCTTCATAACTTACCTATAAATTTCACCTTAGCTTCCAAAATAATATCTTGTTCCACATTCAGTTCCACAGTAAGTTCAGACAATAATTCTTCCTCCAGACTAACTTTTTGTCCCTTTTCTTGTCTTATAAAACCATCTTCTATTATCTGTGCTTTCACTCTTTTAAAAAATTTAATCTCTTCTGCTTTCTATGCCACTATCGATCTTCCCTATTGTTCTCTCGACCATTCTGCTTCCTCCACATTAAAATCTGTTTTATCTTTTCCACTTCTCATGAAATGTCATTGACCTGAAAGCTTGACAATTGTTTCTCTCTGCATGGATGCTTCTGCCATGTTTTGATATTTATTTCAGAAAGCACTAGGAAAGTAAACAGTAAACACTTCACATAGTTGATTGTGTGCAACTGATTAGTGTGAATAGATAGTATTTGTGGAAAGATAGGGGAATATTCTTCATCAGCCACCATGAGTGGGAGAGTAATGATATGTGGAGGTGGAAGCATAAATGTGCAAAGATGGAGGCAGGAATATTAATGCACCAGGGATGTTTTCCAATTAAAAGTTTTCCTGTGTGAGAGTTTGATAAATGGTCCCCCATCTTATCAAACTGCTTGTGATCTTCAACATGAGTTGCTCACAGAAAAAGACAGGTTTCATCCTCTGCAATGTGATTCTATAGAGGGTACCATTGTACAATATGAAACACATTGTCATCATTTGTGAACCTTAATTGCAAGATGCCACTAAATCTGCCCAACCATTGGCTGACAGTTATATGTTCAATTGCATGTTTCAAGATCTATGCTTCAAAAGCAAAACGCTATGGATGTGCAAAAAATTAAATGAGAAATGGAAATGCCAAAGAAACGTCAGAATTAATGATAGGCAATTAATTGGAAACATTATCTCTGCTTCTCTATCCATGATTTGCCTGATCTGGGTATTTCTAGCATTGTCTGTTTTTATAACTGATGTAACTATTACCTTGGTGGATTAGAACATAGAACATAGAATAGTATGGCACAGTACAGGCCCTTTGGCCCACAATGTTGTGCCGACCCTTAAACCCTGCCTCCCATATATCCCATCACCTTAAATTCCTCCATATACCTGTCTAGTAGTCTTTTAAATTTCACTTCCACGCACCAACCACTCTCTGAGTAAAAATCCTTCCTCTAATATCCCCCTTGAACTTCCCTCCCCTTACCTTAAAGCCATGTCCTCTTGTACTGAGCAGTGGTGCCCTGGGGAAGAGGCGCTGGCTGTCCACTCTATTTATTCCTCTTAATATCTTGTACACCTTCTCATGTCTCCTCTCATCCTCCTCCTCTCCAAAGAGTAAAGCCCTTGCTCCCTTAATCTCTGATCATAATGCATACTCTCTAAACCAGGCAGCATCCTGGTAAATCTCCTCTGTACCCTTTCCAATGTTTCCACTTCCTTCCTATAGTGAGGCGACCAGAACTGGACAGAGTACTCCAAGTGTGGCCTAACCAGAGTTTTATAGAGCTGCATCATTACCTCATGACTCTTAAACTCTATCCCTCGACTTACAAAAGCTAACACTCTATAAGCTTTCTTAACTACCCTATCTACCTGTGAGGCAACTTTCAGGGATCTGTGGAGATGTACCCCCAGATCTCTCTGCCTCTCCACACTCCCAAGTATCCTGCCATCCCTTGCATCTTCCATAGTCTCAGGATGTAGAGATATCCAAGGAAATTCCATTCCCTCTTTTACGAGGCTTTTTATCGCAAGTATTTTTTTAAATTTGGAGGCACAGCAGGGTAACAGGCCCTTCTGGCCTCAATGAGCCTGCTCTGCCCAATTCCACTTGTGAATAATTAACTGAATAACTGAATATGGGAGGAAACAGAAGGAAACATATGCAGTCATGGGGAGAGCGTACAAACATCTAGTCATCATGCACCATCTTGAACATCTCCTACTCCCTTTCTCGGTCCCTTATTGGCTTCATTAACCAGATCAGAACCAAAAAATGGAAAAGTCATGCTTAGTCCCAAGGAGCTGCCTCAGTAAAGAACAGAGGTAATCTCTGATTTGTCAGAGAAGGCAGAATAAAATAGGATCTAGTGCTTTCCCGGTATATATGACGAAGAAACTCTTCTTGGCCTTCCAGCCGGATACAGTTATTGATTATAGACAACATTCAATAACAAGCAGAGATGATGCCTGGGCATATCTGGTCTGGTGGTATTTATAGACCCATCGTCTATCCCTCCTGATTGGTTAGTCCTTATCCAGTCAGGTTTCCACTGTCCCACCTTACTTACAATCAAATTCCAGTTCTTACTTTGTTAAAATTCTTTTCATCTAGTTTTATTTCAATGGCTTCCTTCACCAGGAGTCCCAAAAGTCACTGGTGTGGCACAATAGTTTTGTGCCATTGAAGTCAATCCTATGGTCATTGTGAATGCAATGTTCTGCTATCCCTACCACCGATTTCTCTGGGTAACCTAAATGGATACACTTCCTGTGCTCCTTGATGTAGGTTTACACTATGCATCCTGTCTGGCCAATATACGCAGCTCGCTCTGTGTTTAGAGGGAATCCTGTAAGTGACAGCTGTCCTGAGTCCCAGGTCACCTTTAGCCCACATAAGCTGTGATTTGAGCTTCCTTATGGGCTTGTGGATGGCATTAGTCCAGTATTTTTCAGGATCCTGGCAATCCTTCCAGAAACCGTAGAAATATAGGAGAGACAGGTGGTAGTGACAGGTTCTTCCTCACTGTTATGTTACGTACCCCGTAACGGGTTGAAAAGAACCAGCAGAAATGGACGTACCTGGAGTCGGAGTCTTCCGTAATAAGCACTATTTTATTAGTAACTATGTGATAAAGTAATATAAAGCAAGATAAGGCAAACAGGTTAGCAGAGGATATGCATGTATATAAGAGAGTAAATAAAGTTCCCACGCTCCTCCCAGCTCAGGTGCTTAGGTGATAGTATGGTAAGAAGTCAGTTCAGTTCTGGAGTTTGAATTGAGTAGAGTTGGAGAGGGAGAGGGTTGTTTTGTCCTCCTGGTGCCAATGCCGTCAGATCTTCCACGTTGTCTTCCTCCTCCTGAAACTTATTAAAGTCATCGACTGTGACCACAAAAAAAGAAGACAGTCTTCTGTGGTGAAGTTAACAACCCAAGAAAGGGTTGGACACACTAATAACTTACCACCGGTCACCCCTTTTCCACACTGCGAGAGCCACTGATCAGTCCTCCTGATCACTCCTCCAGAAACCCACTTTTCTGTGGGCACAACAAAGCTCATCCAGTGTCCAAGACCATGTGTGCCTGGTGTGTCTGATTACAAAGCCAGTTCACCTTGTATATATTCCACAAGTGCGGAACACCAGCTGTCCATCATATAGTTCCATCTTTCAGTTTCCAAGGCAACTCACAGACTTCTTGTTGCTCTCTCTCTCTCCCTGAAATAGCACACACGCTGTCTGCTCCCCCTCTTTTTAAAGGAACAGTCCACTTTGGATAATCCTTCAGATCTCGTCACAATTAGGTTTCTTGGTTTTTCCGTTGGTCTTTTAAGGGCCTGTTTGATTTCCTTCACCTTGAAGTCATTCAGTAGGAACACCATGCATAATTGTCTTATTTCCTTGTGGAGACTGTCCGGGTCAGAGATAGTTTTTGCACGGTTAGTCAAAGTAAAATGAACTGCTCTACTTTGGGAAGCATGGTGGTGGCTGTTATTTTTGAAGTACAAGTCTGTGTGAGTGGGTTTCTGATAGACGCCATGTCTGAGGCCTAACCAATCAGGAGTGACGGACGACAGCGGTATACTCTAAATAGAAACCAGACTAGACACGCCACACATCAGCCCTGATAAAGTTGGCAGAGTTTGTCATTGAAATGTCAGTTAAAATTGATACCTGTACCCAGCTGGAAGCCTGAGAAGAGTTTACTTGTAAAATAATAGTTACACAGTTAATATTTCAGTGATATTTTAGTATTCACTCAAAGTAATACTTATATGTGCTTATATACGAGTTACCTTTAAAAATGCATTGCATTGATAAACTGTTTTAAGTATTTTTGGTTGATAATTTCTTTTTTTGAAATGTTTATATTAGCTTTGGATGTTTTGGATTACTCTATTTACCTCAGCTTTAATAGATTATGAATGCTTCTTTGAAACTTACCTTTGAACTTTAATGTTTAATGAAAACTCTTCAGAAGTGAAACATTCATGTGTGTAATGTAGGCTGTAAGAGACTCTAAACAGTTGTAGGTGACATTCCAGAATCGTTATTATGATGAGAACTCTCTTTCTCAAGCGTTTATTAGACTGGTCCTAATTGGGCTGTGGTTTGCCTGCATACACAAGATATGCACTAGTGGTACAGGTGTTAGATTTCATTGCCTTTTTCTAAATCAGCAAAAGCCCAACAGTGGCTGAAAGGAGCACTGACACTAATAGATCCCTCAAGACTGTTATACCCATTGGTAAGCAAAACACATGCTTCAGGTCATTAAGTTGTCATATTTACTGCTTCTTCATACTGTGTCATGCTGATAAAGGCGCATTCAGATTTTCATGTAACTACTAAGTATTTTATTTGGGTATCTACATGTCACCCAGTTATCTTTCTTATACAGTGCTCACTAAAAGTTGATGACCAAATGACATTTCACTGTTGTGGTTTCACACTTGGTTAAGAATAACAATAAAGATTAGTCAGGATGAACAGTTGTTTATAACCAGAATCATAGGGCATGTTGCCACACTGCATTTTTATTCAGAACTGTTTGCTGCCCGACAACATCAAGTTAGCAGGAACAACAAACTGGAGCAGAATTCAGATGCAAATTGTAGATTTCTTGCAGTGCTGTAATGCAAATCGCTTGTATATCACAGATGAAGCAATCCCAGTTTTGATTTGATATTCACGACTCCAGTTGCTAGAAAGAGAAGGAATGTATGAACAATAAGTTGGTGAGGTTTTTGGAAAAGCAGGGCATATAAACAGGAATCAGAGCAGACACCATGATTGACAAGAGCCCTTTGAATTTTTTCATTATAAATAGATGATACTGTCAGAAACCAGTGAGAAATATTATGTCCTGATGAAGGGTCTCAGCCCGAAGTGTCGACTGTTTACTCTTTTCCATAGGTGCTGCCTGGCCTGCTGAGTTCCCTCAAGGGGTGTGGGGTGTATTATCTAATTCCTTCTCCCACCCATGCTGACCTCATACTAGATTTCAATATTATAG
The DNA here is from genome assembly GCF_030144855.1 of Hypanus sabinus. Taxonomy (NCBI): domain Eukaryota; kingdom Metazoa; phylum Chordata; class Chondrichthyes; order Myliobatiformes; family Dasyatidae; genus Hypanus; species Hypanus sabinus. The sequence continues at coordinate 101,078,983 of NC_082708.1, read as the reverse complement.
AACTCAAGTGGCCCAGAGATTAATGGCCTCTTAAAGCCTTGAATATACACAAAACCTCAGCTGAACAAGCACCAGCCCCATTGTAACCCAAATCAGTGCCTTCCTTTCTGCAGAATTACTCTTAGCAGTTGCATGCCAGCTGCGGTGATACCACAATTAATATAATTGATTGCTTGTCAAAGGAGCACCTTCGGCTCTAACTTGTTGGAAATGAGGTCCAATATTTGGTATACCCCAAACCTTGCAATGCCCATATGGGATTTCAATGGGAAGATATTGCAAGTCAGTTACCCATTCACTTTCTCTCATTTAGCAACGTTGCACAAAGTCAAGGGGAATATTAATCTGTTCAATAGTTTCATTACGGGCTGGATTATTGCAAACGTAATACTTTATGGTCTACATTATATGCAAATTGTTAAGCAATTGGCATTCAGGATGAAGTACACTGTGAGCAGCATGGTCCCAGAAATTACTGTCTGATTTATGCTAATTCCACATAAGCTTTGTAAATATTGAGTCCTTTCCTTGACCTTTCGGTGACTTTAAAGAAGCTGCTTGATTGTTACATGTATTGCCCTTAAAAGTCATTGCAGAAAATAAAGTCCTGTAACAAGCAGTGAGACTGGCATTTTAAAGATGCAAAACCTTTAATGTTGTGTATTTAGTATTTCAATCATACTTGAGTAATATTGTAAATATAATGTTTGAGTAAGCTTTCTTTATTTGCTTAAATAATTAATTATTGGTGAATATGTAAAAATACAGAATTACATATGTCAAGATGTTACCATGTGATAAGTACACCTTGCTTAAAAGTAAAAATGGAACTAAGACACACATTCCTGGCTCCATGTTCTAATTCAATTAATTTTGTGTTTTGGAGTTACAAAGCTTAACGGTGGTGACAAACCTGAATCAACAACCTACCTATTGAAACATAGTGAAACATTCAAGTTCAAAAAGTACAGCAAGAAATAGCAAAGCACATCTCTTTGGAAGGGAGTGAGAGAAGACAGTTGAGTTTCAAAAAAGTCAGAAATGAACAAATTCATTGGTTCATAAACAGTGAATACCAGGTGATAATTATGAATAAAAAAACAGAAATGGCTGACCACATCAGAATGATAGATCTGTTGAACAGTATTTTGAAGCAATTCAAATAACCAATGAGAATTGCTGCCAGTTTTGTTGGATGCATTGGGTTTAAAGACATAGTTTGTTTAGAAGTTTAACTCCAACTAAACTAGCCAAAATAAACTTTGCTGATATTGTGAAAGTAATGCAGGAATACTTAGAAGCAAAACCATTGTTGTTTGCAGAACAGTCTAGGTTTCATAAGCAGAATCAAAAGGAAGGAGAGTTCATTTCAGCGTACTTGGCTGAATTGAAGTTAATCTGAGCATCGTCAGTTCAGTGATGATGCTCTGAGATTAATAATACACTGAGATACCATTTGGTTTGTGGAATCTTACAAGAAAGCATCCAGAAACAACTCCCAACAGAAACTCAACAAATATTTAAAAGAGCATGTAAGATACCTGTATCAATGGGAACTGCAAACAGGGACACAACTGATTGCAGTCAGAAATGAAAGTGAATGTGGAAAAAAAATTTCAATGTTAAAACAGAAACCAGCCTGGCTGAACAAATTGTGTTATCATTGTGGAAAGGGCTCACATGCAGTAGGCTGTAAAGGTGAAACTTGTAGAAAAATGCATGAACGTACAAAGAACGAGTTGGGCAGTCAAAAGTAAATGGACTGTAGGGGAAAGACGAAAAGATGAAAAGTCAAGTTGCAGTTTCAAGTTGAGCACTATCTGCATGCCATTGATGAAAAATCTGCCAATGATAAGCATGAAGCAGGACTGTGTAACCCTTAAGATTTATAGTTTAGAAACTAACAGGAGACAAACAATATGGTTTACACCAGAGGTGAATGGAAAAATTAAAATGAAATTGGATATTGGCTCAACTGTTTCAGTCATTCCACAAAATGACTTTGAATGACATTTCAAAGATACGGAACTGAAGCCTGCAGATGTCCAACTAAGAACTTATGAGAGAAAAGGATAACTACTGTGAAATGACATTTGTAACAGTGAAATATAACTATCAACAAACCACACTGGGCTTGCACATGGTAAAAACAGGAGGGGCAGCATTGTGGGGACATGATAGGCTGAGACAATTACAACTTGATTAAAGATCCATCCACAATTTGCATGCCACATCCTCTGTAATGGAGTCATCTGAAAGCAAGTTAAGGAAAGTACTGAATGGAGTAGCATCTACACCTGCACTCTGACAGAAAGCTATGGACCAGCTGCTGCAAGGATGGCCAGGCACTCAGTGTTACCTGGATGACATCTTTGTTACTGGTAAGGATCACAAGAAACATCTCCAAAATCTCAAGACAGTATTAAGAAGATTAGAAGATTATGGGCTTAGAGCTCAGTGCAACAAGTGTGCATTCTTTAACCAAGCATCACTTGCTCTGGTTGACACAGAAGGATTATAAAACTGATGAGAAAATTTAGTCAGTGGTGGATGCTCCAATGGCAAAGGAGGTCACAGTTGCTGTTCTTTTTAAGGATTTCTCCATTACTACAACAGGTTCTTGCCAAACCTGGCTTCCCTACTCTACACCTTGAACTCATTACTACAGATTGGGAAGAAATGGCAATGGACAAATCAGTGTGAGGTGGCTTTCCAAAAGGTGAAGACCAAGAGGATAAGGTGTCAGAGAATAGGACCAATCAAATGCAACAGCGGAAAAATGCATATGGAACCAGAGGAGATAGCGGAAGATGTGCCCAGAGGCATCAGTAGATGTATGTACACAGCAATGAATACCTTGCTTCAGTATTCACTACAGAAGAGGATCTTGGCAATTGTAGGGATGACTTGCAGTGGACTGAAAAGCTTGAGCATGTAGATGTCAAGGAACAGGATGTGCTGGAGCTTTTGGAAAGCATCAAGTTGGATAAGTCACTGGGACCAGATGGGATATACCCCAGGCTACTGTGGGAAGTGAAGCAGGAGTTTGGCAATAGACAATAGACAGTAGGTGCAGGAGTAGGCCATTTGGCCCTTCTAGCCAGCTGAGTTTCTGGCGATGATCTTTGCATCAGTGAGGACGGGAGAGGTTCCGGAGGACTGGAAGGTTGCAGATAGCCCAGTAAGTCTTACTTCAGTGGTTGGCAAGGTGATGGAGAAGATCCTGAGAGGCAGGACTTATGAATATTTGGAGAGGCATAATATGTTTTAGGAATAGTCAGCATGTATTTGTCAAAAGCAAGTTGTGCCTTATGAACCTAAACACATTGATGAAGGTAGAGCAGTAGATGTAGTGTATATGGATTTCAGCAAGGCATTTGACAAGGTACCCCATGCAAGGCTTATTGAGAAAGTAAGGTGGCATGGGATCCAAGGGGACATTGCTTCTGAATCCAGAACTAGCTTGCTCACAGAAGGCAAAGAGTGGTGGTAGAAAGGTCATATTCTGCATGGTGTGCCTCAGGGATCTGTTCTGGGACCCCTACTCTGTGATTTTTATAAATGACCTGGATGATGAAGTGGAGTGATGGGTTAGCAAGTTTGTTGATGACTAAGGTTGGGGGTGTTGTGGATAGTGTGGAGGGCTATCAGAGGTTACAGCAGGACATTGATAGGATGCAAAACTGGTCTGAGAAGTGGCAGATGGAGTTCAACCCAGATAAGTGAGGTGGTTCATTTTGGTAGGTCAATTATGATGGCAGAATATAGCATTAATGGTAAGATTCTTGACAGTGTGGAGGATCAGAGGGATCTTGGGGTCCGAGTCCATGGGACACTCAAAGCTGCTACACAGATTGACTCTGATAAAGATATACAGTGTATTGGCCTTCAACTGTGGGATTGAGTTTAAGAGCTGAGAGTTAATGTTGCAGCTATATAGGACCCTGGTCAGATCCCACTTGGAGCACTGTGCTCAATTTTGGTCGCTTCACTACAGGAAGGACGTGGAAACCATAGAAAGGGTTCAGAGGAGACTTACAAGGATGTTGCCTGGATTGGGGAGCATGCCTTATGAGAATAGATTTGGTGAACTTGGCCTTTTCTCCTTGGAGCGATGGAAGATAAGAGGTGTACAAGATTATAAGAGGTATTGATCATGTGAGTAGTCAGGGGCTTTCTCCCCCAGGGCTGAAATGCTAGTATGAGAGGGCATAGTTTTAAGGTGCTTGGAAGTAGGTACAAAGGAGATGTAAGGGGCAAATTTCTTCAAAAAAAAGAACAGTGTGGTGAGTGTGTAGAATGGGGTGCCGGCAGCAGTGGAGGCAGAAGCAATAGGGTCTTTTAAGAGACTCCAGGAAGGATAGATAGAGCTTAGAAAATTAGAGGGCTATGAGTAAGCCTAGGTAGTTCTAGAGTAAGGACACGTTCAGCACAGCTTACTAGCCTTTGGGCCTACAATTTGCTCTAGGTTTTCTATGTTTCTATGTAAATAAAATGGTGACGTCAGACACAATACTCACATTATGATCCACATCATACAGTGAAGCCTGCTATGCACTGTTTGAGAGGCCCATGTGTCCAGAACTGTCAGAACCACTTCCTGCAACCCCAGACTAACCACCCTCAGAACCCACGATTGTTTCACAGCCACAAGTTTCACCTGCAAAGCGGAGTGATCCCCCCCACCCCCCATCCTATCAAAAATGATGTTATCCCACAAGAGGCAACCATGGCTGACTAGGTGATGTCAAAGACAGCATTAAAGCACAAGAGAAGGCATATAATATAGCAAACGTTAGTGGGAAGCTGGAGGACTGCGAAGCTGTTAAAAATGAACAGAAGGCAACTAAAAGTCATAAGGAGAAAAAATTAAAATATGAAGGTAAGCTAGTCACACAAAAAAAATACTAAATGTATTTTCAGATACAGTACTGTGCAAAAGTCTTAAGCATATATTTAGCTAGAGTGCCCAAGACTTTTGCACAATACCGTATATAATGAGTAAACCAGATGATTGCATATCAGGCCACTGGAAAACGATGCTGCAGAGGTAGTAATCGGGGACAAAGAAATGGCAGACAAACTCAATAAGTATTTTGTGTCAGTCTTGACTAAGGAAGGTACTAGCTGTATGCCAGAAATTTGAGTGTCAGAGGGCAGAATTGAGTGTTGTTGCTATTACTAAGTAGGTTCAACTTAATGTCAGAGAAGTGTATAAAATATACATCCTGAAATGCTTTTTCTTCGCAAAACATCCACGAAAACGGGTGTACTACCAGCAAAACAAAAAGCACACCTACTACTGAGCACAAGCTTGAGCTAAGTGATAACAAAGACACAGACCTTGCAGTTCAAATTCAGATTCAGATTCAGTTTATTGTCATTTAGAAACCACAAATGCAATGCAGTTAAAAAATGAGACAACGTTCCTCCAGAATGTTATCACAAAAACTCATGACAAAACAGACTACACCAAAACATCTACATAACGTTTGGCAATCCCCAATCCAGAGTCCGGAGAGGCTGCTGCATATTAATATCACGCTACCATCTAGCGCATTCCCCGGAAAGGAGCTCCAATCCCACCAGACAAACAAGACAAAAACTAAAGCTACAAGACCTGCACAAAACCACACAGTTACAACAGTGCAAACAATAGCATAATTGATAAAAAACAGACCATGGGCACAGTAAAAATAGTCCAAAGATGCCAAAAGACTATTAGTTTGAAAGAAACCACCACAGTTTCCAGAAGTCCCCAGGGTCCCAACAGATTCTTAAGAGACAACAGACTCGTCCTCTTTTGCCACCGACAGAAGGGTATACCCCCGCTATGGCAGAGGCAAATACATTAGAGGCTTTATGAGATGATTCGATAGGCACATGGATGTAAGGAAGATGGAAGGTATGGTAGGATGGTTTAGTGTTTGGGTATTTTTGATTTGCTTTTTAGCTGCTCCCTGTGCCGTGCTATGTACTATGTTCCATGATGTAATGACAGAGCAGACTTGATGGGCCAAATGGTCTATTTCTACTCCTGTATCTTATGGTCTTATTGTTTTATGAGTCCTAATAAAGGATCTTGGCCTGAAACACTGACTGTCCATTTCCCTCTACACAGTAGCTGCGGCTTCACCCATGGAGTTCCATTGTGTTTGTGGATCCATATTCCCAGCGTCTGCACTCTCTCTTGTGTTTCTAGTAAGTGCGAAGAGATGCATTTTGGCAAGTCAGACAGACTTACAATACTCTGAATGGTAACAGATGAGAAACAGTAATGTAACAGAAGGGTCCAGAAGTACAAATGCACAACCTCTTGAAAGCAGCATCACAGGTAACCATATAAAAGTTACAGCACGGAAACAGGCCATCTCGGCCCTTCTAGTCCGTGCCGACACTTACTCTCACCTAGTCCCACCTACCTGCACTCAGCCATAACCCTCCATTCCTGTCCTGTCCATATACCTATCCAATTTTACTTTAAATGACAATACTGAACCTGCCCCTACCACTTCTACAGGAAGCTCATTCCACACAGCTACCACTCTCTGAGTAAAGAAATTCCCCCTCGTGTTACCCCTAAACTTTTGCCCCCTAACTCCCAACTCATGTTCTCTTGTTTGAATCTCCCCTACTCACTATGGAAAAAGCCTATCCACGTCAACTCTATCTATCCCCTTCATAATTTTAAATACCTCTATGAAGTCCCCCTTCAATCTTCTAAGCTCCAAAAAATAAGGTCCTAACTTGTTCAACCTTTCCCTGTAACTTAGGTGCTGAAACCCAGGTAACATTCTGGTAAATCTTCTCTGTACTCCCTCTATTTTGATTGTTTTTTTAAAAAACTTTTTTCTTGTATTTCAAGTAGTTACAAAATAAAAGTAGAGAAAAAAAAGTATATTACCCATCCCCTTCCCCTTAACCCCTCCCCCCTAGCATCCCTATTGGAAGATCCACACATGCTCCATGGAGTTCGTAATAACTTTAGTATATATATTTATTTCTTTCCCCAAATAACCAATTATTTCATCTTCGGAGCACCTATATATTTAATCCTGTCTTTTGTAAATAAGGGCGCCAAATTTTCAAAATTGTTTCTTATTTATCTCTTAAATTATAAGTAATTTTTTCAAGTGGAATACAACTATAAATTTCTTTCTTTCAACGATCTATACTTAAATATGTATCCGATTTCCAAGTAACTGCAATAGCCTTTTTGGCTACTGCCAGTACAATTTTTATAAATTCTTTCTGATATTATTCAATTTGGGTATCGGTTTTATCCCTTCAATATCACCTAATAAAAATAATATTGGATTGTGTGGAAGTTGTATTCCAATAATTTGTTCCAATAAAACTCTTAAATTTGTCCAAAAAGGTTGTATTTTAGAAAAAGACCAAGTAGAATGTAAAAAAGTACCAATTTCTTGGTTACATCGGAAACACTGATCAGATAAATTTGGGTTTAATTTATTTATTTTTTGTGGTGTAATATATAATTGATGTAAAAAGCTATATTGCACTAATCTTAACCGGACATTTATTGTATTTGTCATACTCTCAAAAGTATGTCTTGACCAATTGGTCTTGACCAATTTTTTTCTTCAATTTTAATATTCAAGTCACTTTCCCATTTTTGTCTTGACTTATGGACTCCTTGTTTAATTGCCTGTTTTTGAATCAAATTATACATACAAGAAATAAATTTTTTAATCTTTCCTTTTTGAAGTAAAGTTTCTATTTCATTAGATTTCGGCAATGACATTGTTTGACCTAATTTTTCTCTTAAATAAGCCCTTAGTTGAAAGTAACAAAAAAGAGTGTTGTTTGATACTTTATATTTATTCTTTAATTGATCAAATGACATTAATATACCTCCTTCAAAACAATCACCTATATATCTAATCCCTTTTTGAAACCAATTATATAAAAGTTGATTATCCATTGTAAAAGGAATAAGTCTATTTTGAATTAGAGATCTCTTTGCTAATAAGGATTTCTTTATCTCATCGTCAACATTTATCTTATTCCATAAGTCAATCAAATGTTTTAATATAGGAGATTCTTTCTTTTCCCATATCCATTTAGATTCCCATTTATATATAAAATCTTCTGGTATATTTTCTCCTATTTTATCTAGTTCTATTCTAATCCATGCCAGTTTATCTTTCTCAAAAAAAGATGCAATAAATCTAAGTTGATTTGCTTTATAATAATTCTTAAAATTTGGAAGTTGTAACCCTCCTAGATTAAATTTCCATGTCAATTTTTCCAACGATATTCTTGACATCTTACCTTTCCAAAGAAACTTCCTCACATATTTATTTAACTCTTGAAAAAACTTCTGGGGTAGTTGTATTGGTAGTGATTGAAATAAGTATTGTAATCTAGGAAATATATTCATTTTTATGGTATTTACTCTACCTACTAATGTTATTGGTAATACCATCCATTTATCAAGATCTTCTTGAATTTTTTTCAATAGTGGCAAGTAATTTAATTTATATAAATTTTTTATATCATTATCAACTCTTATACCTAAATATTTTATACCATTTGCCGGCCATCTAAATTGGGTTATTAATTGACATTGATTATAATCTCCTTTAGTAAGAGGTAAAATTTCTCTTTTATCCCAATTTATTTTATAACGATATTTCCCCATATTCTTCTAATCTATAGGATAATTTACGCAATGAATGTAATGGGTTTGTTAGATAAAGCAGAACATCATCAGCAAATAAGTTCATCTTGTATTCTTCCTGATTAACTCTAAAACCCTTAATATCTGGGTCCATTCTAATTAATTCAGCTAATGGCTCTAACGCCAACACAAATAAAGCAGGTGATAATGGACAACCTTGCCCAATTGACCTTGTTAACAGAAATGGTGTTGAAATTTGACCATTTGTCACTACTTTAGCTTTGGGATTAGTATTTACGGTTTTAATCCATTTTATAAAAGATACTCCTAATCCATATTTTTCCAATACCTTAAATAAAAAATCCCATTCCAATCTATCAAATGCTTTTTCTGCATCTAAAGCAACTGTCACGCTCACTTCTTCCCTCTTTTGCACTAAATGAATTATACTAAATAACTAAATAATTATACTAAATAACATTATCTGCCGATTGTTTTTAATAATCCTGTTTGATCCATATGTACTAATTTTGGTAAGTATTTAGATATTCTGTTAGATAAGATTTTTGCTATTATTTTATAATCAGTGTTTAATAAAGAAATAGATCTATATGATGCTGGCTTTAAAAGATCTCTATTTTTTTTTGGCAATACTATTAGAATAGCTGTCGAAAAATATTCTGGAAGTTTATGCGTTCTTTCCGCTTGATGTATTAACTCCATAAAAGGAGGAATTAATAAATCTTTAAACTTTTTATAAAATTCAGGCAGAAAACCATCTTCTCCTGGAGATTTATTACTTTGAAATGATCCTATGGCTTCTTCGACCTCTTTCAATGTAAAAGGCATATCTAATCCCTTCTGTTCTTCCGTATTTAATTTTTGAAGAGTTATTTGTGATAAAAATCTTTCTATCTTGACATTATCATTTTGTGATTCTGATTTATACAACTCAGAATAAAAATTCTTAAAAGTTTCATTAATTTTTAGAGGTTTATAAGTAATTTTATTTACTCTTGTTCGAATTGCATTTATTGTTTTAGAAGTCTGGTCTGTTTTTAACTGCCATGCAAGGACCTTATGTGATCTTTCACCTAGTTCATAATATCTCTGTTTAGTTCTCATAATTGCTTTTTCTGTTCGATATGTCTGGAGTGTATTATATTGTAACTTCTTATTAATAAGTTGTCTTCGTTTTTCTTCTGTCATATTTCTTTGAGATTCTTTTTCTAATTTGTTAATCTCTTTTTCCAATTGATCTATTTCTATCATATATTCCTTCTTAATTTTAGAAGTATAACTTATTATCTGACCTCTCAGGTATGCCTTCAGTGCTTCCCACAATATGAATTTATCATCAACTGAATGGGAATTTGTATCTAAAAAGAACTGAATCTGCTTTTTCATAAAATCACAAAAATCTTGACGTTTTAGTAACTGAATTAAATCTCCATCTATAAATTGATTACTCTTTATCTGTCATTATCAAAGGAGAATGATCTGACAATATTCTCGCTTTATATTCCACATTTTTCACTCTATCTTGAATATTCGTTGATAATAGGAAAAAATCTATCCTTGAATATGTTTTATGTCTATTTGAATAAAATGAGTAATCTCTTTCTTTTGGATTAATTTTTCTCCATATATCAATCAAGTTTAAATCTTTCATCAATGATAGAGTTAATTTTACTACTTTTGATTTTGTGACCACCTTTGTTGATCTACCTAAAACTGGATCTAGACAAAAGTTAAAATCTCCACCTATTAATATTTTGTCCTGTGCGTTAGCCAAATTCAAAAAGACCTCTTGTATAAATGTTACATCATTTTCATTTGGTGCATAAATATTCATAAGAGTCCATAGTTCCGGAAAAATTTGACAATGTATAATTACGTATCTCCCCGCCGAATCAATTAATACGTTTTGTATTTTAATTGGTAAATTTTTATTAACCAAAATTGCAACTCCTCTCGCCTTTGAATTAAATGAAGCTGCAATAACATTTCCAACCCAGTCTCTTTTTAATTTCTGATGTTCTTTATCTGTTAAATGTGTTTCTTGTAAAAAAAGCTATATCTGTTTTCATTTTTTTAATGTATGTTAGAATTCTTTTTCTTTTTACTGGTCCATTAAGCCCATTAACATTAAAACTTTAAAAATTCAGTAAATTAGTCATTATTTTTAATTATGTTACTCCAAGCTATAATAATACCTAATCTTTCAACTTTCTTGGTATCTTGGGAAATCTTTTTAAAATTCTCCATGTTGCTATGTGTGTCCCCACCAATCATCCAGGCAAAAAGATAGAAGAAAAATAGAATATAAAGAAAAAAACAAAATACCCCCCTACTAATGTTGTGAAAAAAACCCACAACATTACCCCCCTCTGTTGTACGGGTCATGGCAATCGCCATGATTACACACGTGAATCCCGCAGAAACCAGTCCAAAGCTCCCCAGCCCCCCCGTAACATAAAAAAGTATATACTTAAGAAGAAAAAAATACTATTCTCAATTAGTGTTTCTAAAATTTTGCTTTTCTCCTCTATATTATCCTTAAATGTCCATCACTTCTGTTCACTGTCTCCATCTTCATCTTTAATCCATTACGTTTGGAAGTCTCTATGTATAATTAGCCACTAGATGGAAGTTCTTGTGTGAATACCTCCGCTTCTCGATAATCAGAAAAAAATCTTTTTCTCTCCTTCAAAAAAATTATCAAAGTTGCTGGGTGATGCATCATAAATTTATAACCTTTTTCCCATAAGGCTTTTTTCGCTGGGTTCAATTCCTTCTTTCTCTTCAAAAGGTTATAACTTATATCAGGATAAAAAAGAACTGGTTTCCCTGCTATCATCAATGGCCCGTTTCTATGTTTGGCTCCTTGGGCAGCCGCCTTCAGGATCTTTTCTTTATCTTGGCATCTTAAGCATTTTATCAAAATTGATCGTGGATTTTGATCAGGTTGAGGTCTTGACCTTAAGGTTCTGTGAGCCCTTTCTATCTCAATTGGAGTTTCTCCTTCCATTTCCAATTTTTCAGGGATCCATTTTTGAAAAAAACTTACTGGATCATTACCTTCTTCATCTTCTTTAAGTCCAACAATTTTAATATTGTTTTGTCTACTAAAATTTTCAAGCTTATCAATTTTTTCCATAAATTGTTTTCTTTCTTCAAACTTTCTTTCAAACTTCATCATGTCCAAGCAGTATTCTCATTTTCCATTTTGTTCATTCTTTCAACCATGTCTTCTGTTGTAGTTTCCAAGTCTATAATTCTCTTTTCCATTTTTTCCTGTCTCTTTGTCATTTTATCAAACATAATCTCCATATTTATTATCTTTTCTTTGATTTCTTTTAATTACTTTTTGATTACTTTTAATGTACCTAATTTACGCATTATTTGCCTCAAAGTCTTTCCTATATTTCCAGAAGAACTTTTATCTCCATCTCTGTCTGATCTTTCCAGAGAATCTGACTCTCCCTCAGATTCACTTTCACTTTCGGTTGCAGTCGTATCTGGGCTTTGTAGTTCTGGTTGCTCCCGTTTGCGCATGCTCCTTCCTTTGTGCTTGCGTAGTTCTCGTTGGTCTTTTCCTTCAGGAATGTCCGATGTTGCCGCAGTTTCCTGTTCCGTATTGCCGGTGGTATAATGTACCTGAGTCCACGGTTCTTTGGTAGAAGTGGACCTTGGTTCTGCTCCAAGTTGCTTTGTCTTCCCGGTAGTGGTTTTCTTCATCTTCTGTTTTTGAGGCATAGCTTGAAACAATCCGGAGTAGTTTATAAGTAACTTTTAGAAAGTATTGACTAACTTTTCTTCACTTAAACATTAATTTATTGATTTTTTACGGGAGAGCTGAGTTCCAGTGTCTCGATCCTACGTCATCAAGTGACGTCCCCCCTCTCTCTATTTTGTTGACATCTTTCCTATAATTCGGTGACCAGAACTGTACACAATACTCCAAATTCGGCCTTACCAATGCCTTGTACAATTTTAACATTACATCCCAACTCCTATACTCAATGCTCTGATTTATAAAGGCTAGCATACCAAAAGCTTTCTTCACCACCTTATCCACCTTCAGGGAACTATGCACCATCAGTCTTAGATCACTCTGTTCTACTGCATTCTTCAATGCCCTACCATTTACCATTTATGTCCTATTTGGATTATTCCTACCAGAATGCAGCACCTCACACTTATCAGCATTAAACTCCATCTGCCTTCGTTCAGCCCACTCTTCTAACTGGCCTAAATCTCTCTGCAAGCTTTGAAAACCTACTTCATTATCCAAACACCACCTACCTTAGTATCATCTGCATACTTACTAATCCAATTTACCACCCCATCATTCAAATCATTAATGTATATGACAAACAACATTGGACCCAGTACAGATCCCTGAGGCACACCACTAGTCACCGGCCTCCAACCTGACAAACAGTTATCCACCACTACTCTCTGGCATCTCCTATCCAGCCACTGTTGAATCCATTTTACTACTTCAATATTAATACCTAACGATTGAACCTTCCTAACTAACCTTCCATGTGGAACTTTGTGAAAGGTCTTACTGGTCCATATAAACAACATCAACTGCTTTACCTTCATCAACTTTCTTCGTAACCTCTTCAAAAATTAAATAAGATTTGTCAAACATGACCTTCCACGAACAAATCCATGCTAACTGTTCCTAATCAGACCCTGTCTATCCAGATAATTATATATACCATCTCTAAGAATAGTTTCCATTAATTTACCCACCACTGACATCAAACTGACAGGCCTATAATTGCAAGGTTTACTCTTAGAACCCTTTTTAAACAATGGAACCATGTGAGCAATACGCCAATCCTACGGCACCATCCCTGTTTCTAATGACATTTGAAATATTTCTGCTAGAGCCCCTGCTATTTCTACACTAACTTCCCTCAAGGTCCTAGGGAATATCGTGTCAGGACCTTGAGATTTATCCACTTTTATATTCCTTAAAAGCGCCAGTACTTCCTGCTCTTTAATCGTCATAGTTTCCTTAACTTCCCTACTTGTTTCCCTTGCCTTACACAATTCAATATCCTTCTCCTTAGTGAATACCGAAGAAAAGAAATTGTTCAAAACCTCCCCCATCTCTTTCGGTTCCACATATAGCTGTCCACTCTGATTCTCTAGGGGACCAATTTTATCCTTCACTAACCTTTTGCTATTAATATAACTGTAGAAACCCTTTGGATTTATTTTCACCTTACTTGCCAAAGCAACCTCATATCTTCTTTTATCTTTCCTAATTTCTTTCTTAAGATTCTTCTTACATTCTTTATATTCCTCAAGCACCTCATTTACTCCATGCTGCCTATACTTATTGTAGATCTCTCTCTTTTTCCTAACCAAGTTATCCTTTGAAAACCATGGCTCCCTCAAACTTTTAACCTTTCCTTTCAACCTAACAGGAACATAAAGATTCTGTACCTTCAAAATTTCACCTTTAAATAACCTCCATTTCTCTATTACATCCTTCCCCTAAAACAAATTGTCCCAATCCACTCCCTCTACATCCTTCACATCTCCTCAAAGTTAGTCTTTCTCCAATCAAATATCTCAACCCTGGGTCCAGTACTATCCTTCTCCATAATTATATTGAAACTAATGGCATTGTGATCACTGGACCCGAAGTGCTCCCCAACACATACCTCCGTCACCTGACCTATCTCATTCCCAACAGGAGATCCAACACTGCCCCTTCTCCAGTTGGTACCTCTATGTATTGCTGCAAAAAACTAACCTGCACACATTTTACAAACTCCAAACCATCCAGCCCTTTTACAGAATGCATCCCAGTCTATGTGTGGAAAATTAAAGTATCCCACAATCACAACCCTGTGCTTACTACAAATATCTGCTATCTCCTTGCAAATTTGCTCCTCCTTTTCTCGCTCCCCATTAGATGGTCTATAATACACTCCTATCAGTGTTACTACACCTTTCCCATTCCCCAATTCCACCCAAATAGCCTCGCTAGACGAGCCCTCTAATCTATCCTGCCAGAGCACCGCTGTAATATTTTCTCTGACAAGCAACGCAACACCTCCCCCTCTTGTCCCTCCAGGAACAAAATCCAGGAATATTTAGTTGCAACACTCCTCCTGCAACCATGTTTCACTAATAGCTACAATATCATATTTCCAGGTATCAATCCATGCTCTAAGCTCACCCACCTCTTCCTCTCTGTTTATCTCTAATGGTACAAAGAACTTTACTGTCTTCTTTTTCTTACTTCTCCCATACATCTGTTACATCTCTAGTTCCCCTCCCCCTCATATCTAGTTTAAATCCACTGGAGCCTCTCTAGCAAACCTGCCTGCAAGAATATTTCTCCCCCTCCAGTTCAGATGTAAACCATCCCGCCGGAACAGGTCCCACCTTCCCTGGAAAACTGCTCAATTATCTATAAATCTGAAGCCCTCCCTCCTGCACCATGTCTTCAGCCACATGTTGATCTGCACTATCTTATTATTTCTAAACCCACCTGCACAGGGCACTGGAAGCAATCCTGAGATTGCTATCCTTGAGGTCCTGTCCTTTTACTTGGTACCTAGCTCTCTAAACTCACCTTTCAGGACCTCCTCACTCTTCCTACCCATGTCATTGGTCCCTACATGGACCATGACATCCGGCTTCTCACCCTCTCTCTTGAGAATACTGAGACCTCGATCCAAGATATCGCGGACCCTGGCACCAGGGAGGCAACAGAACATCTGGGATTCTTGATCTCTTCCACAGAACCTCCTATCTGTCCCCCTAACTATCGAATCCCCTATCACTACTGCTCTCCCCTTTTCCCTCCTTCCTTTCTGAGCTGAGGGTGCAGTCTCGGTGCCAGAGACGCAACCACTGCAGCTTGTCCTTGGTAGGTCGTCCCCACCAACAATATCCAAAACGGTATGCTTATTGTTGATGGGAACGGCCACAGGGGTGCTCTGCTCTTCCTGTCTATTTCCCTTCCCTCTCCTGACAGTCACCCAACTGCCTGTCTCCTGACTCCTCGGGGTGACTATCTCCCTGAAACTCCTGTCTATTTCTGCCTCTGCCTCCCGAATGATCCGGTTCATCCAGCTCCAGTTCCCTAACTCGGTTTGTCAGGAGCTGCAGCTGGATGC
This sequence comes from Hypanus sabinus, assembly GCF_030144855.1. Lineage (NCBI taxonomy): Eukaryota > Metazoa > Chordata > Chondrichthyes > Myliobatiformes > Dasyatidae > Hypanus > Hypanus sabinus. Next base: position 101,063,182 of record NC_082708.1, on the reverse strand, counting down.
ACCTTTTGCAGGTGTAGTCATCAGGGACAGCTGTGTTCGCCCTGACTTCCCACATACTGCAAATGGAGCACTCAACTGCCCTAACTGCTGCCTCCATTACCTACTCCTAAACTAATTAGATTAATTAAAGGAGTTTACCTGGCCTTACCTCACCTGGAGTGAAGCTCGTACTCGGCCTCTGCTCTCTTTAAATTCCCCCACTGATCTCGCTACCATGCGGTTGCGCAGTCGTGCCTAGTTTTATCCTCGCCTCTGCCTGGTCTCGCCGAAGCCTGATTAAGCCAAAGCCATCCCATTCTGCCTCAGTCCACTTTGACAATGGCCAATACGACGATGGCCACTGTATATGGCGGTCTTTCTTTTAAACCTTTGCCGTGCTACGTCACGTGCCTGCGCAGTCTAGCCTCTTTGCCCCAATCAGTTAAAAAAACAGCTTCTCTCCGAGCTTCCTTTACCTCTTCCCTCTCCGTCTCTTGCTTCGATTTAGTCATGTAGTCAGGGTGGTGAGAAAGAGATTAGCATGCTGCCCTACATCAGTCAGAGCAGTGCGTATTGAAGTTGGGACTTCATGTTGCAGTGTATTAGTCAATGGTGAGGTTGTACTTAGGGTACTGCAACAGTTTTGGTCACCCTGTTACAGGGCAGACTTTGTTAAACTGGAAAAAGGGCAGAAAATACTTTATCAGGATGTTGCCAGCAGTAGCGGTTGGCCAAGTTAGGACTTTATTCCTTGGCATATTGGAGAATGAGGCCTTACTGAAGTGTTTAAAATGATGAGAGGCATAGATAACGTAGGTAATAACAGACTTTTCCCCAGGGTAGAGGAGTCCAAAACCAGGGAGAACAATGTAGGACGAGAGGGGAAAGTTTTAAATGGACCTGAGGGAGAACATTTAAATGTAGAGTGTTGTGTACTTGGAACTAGCTGCCAGTGGTTGAAGCAGGCATTCAAGAAGCATTTAGATTTGTAGGTAAATAAAAGCTGGTGCTTTGCAGGTGATGGGCTACATGCAGGAAATTGGGACTAGCTAGGTAGGAACTGTGCTTAACATGGACTGGTTGGGCTGAAAGGCCTTTATCTGTGCTTATTGATTTTCTTTTTAATTTTATTGAAATACAGCACGAAATAGGCCCCTCTGCCCACGCCCAGTAGTGTCTAATTTAATCCTAGCCTAATCATGGGACAACTTACAATGACCAGTAAGGCTACTAACCCGTACACTTCTGCAATGTGGGAGGAAACCGGACCACCCAGAGTAAAACCCACACGGTCACATGGAGGACATACAAACTCATTGCAGACAGTGACGGGAAATGAACCCGAGTCACTGGGACTGTAAAGTGTTATGCTAACCACTAAGACTCTATAATTGATATAAATTCCCAGAATTGCTCTTGCTCTACTGAAATGAATGCAGCTTGTGAAATAGGTGCACGAGATTTCCACTGCAAGTTCTTGGTCTAATTATAATGAGAGAGCTCAGGTTAAAACCCCTGCCATTGTAAGTAAGGAAAGATTAAAAGCTATTGTTCAGCTTTCTTTTCCATCAATCTCCAAGTGACAAAGTTCAGGCCAGTCTGAAGCAGATGTTTAAAGCCCACCATAACCTAGTTAAAGTTGTTAACGATCCCAGAAAGTACTTTGTAAAAGTGTCAGAAGGTATATTAGGTCCTTCAGAAAATGATTAGTAGCCATGTGCTTGGGAGTGAGGAGTCGTGCAGCCATCTGTTCACTCCCATGTAGGAGCTTGTTAGCTTTTACCAGAGGTTAGCAGTGTTCTCCAGTGACTGAGAAATAGCCCTGAAACTGTTCGAGTAGAAGAGTAAGAATTGTTTATGTTTGTAGGCAACCTTTAAATGACTCAATTACCAGATCATTTATATTTTGAATGGGATTAGATTTCTTTCTTAACTGCACATACTTACTTATGCAAAATATTGGAATTGTTATTGCATTTTAATTACTCATTTTTTGGAAGCTGCGTTTTGCTTGCCAGCATTAATTACCCATCCTTAATTGCCCCTGAGAATGTGATGAGCTGCCCTCTTGAATTGACACAATCCTTTCGTAAAGACACTCTCACAATGGCAGGTTTATTCCAGATGAGCTGCAGTGAAGATGCTTGCTTTCATACTGAAATGATTATGCTTCTAAATTATTATTTATCAGTGCAGATGCTTTTGAAATTGTTACCTCTTCACTTGTGGAGTGAAGCTGCTGTGGCTGCGAATGGAGTCACTTGGGGTCCAAGACTGAGAACTGTAAAATAATTTTATTCAACAGAAATGGGCCTTCTGAAGAAAGTATTTCTTCTCTCCTAACACATAAAAATACTGTGATGTCTTATACCTTTTAAATAATAAGGAACTAATATTTGATTAACTATGGTTTCAATGGCTAGTGACATACTGCAATTTAATATTTTGAAGGTATCTTTTGCAGAATTATATACTGTAGTTTTTTATTAAACAAAATATACTTTATTCTAAAATAAAATTATATACAATAAACCATTCAATGACTCTCAATCCTTTACAAATGTTTCCATTACGGATTTCATATTTCCGCACTTTTCGAAACCCACATGGCACTCTCTTATTCCGGACGAGACCTCACCGGCAGCGGTGGGAGCCGCTCGAGGACGGCCGGCCGGCCGGGACCTCACTGGCAGCGGTGGGAGCAGCTCGAGGGTGGCCAGCTGGGACGGCCGGGACCTCACCGGCAGCGGTGGGAGCCGCTCGAGGACGGACGGCCGGCCGGGACCTCACTGGCAGCGGTGGGAGCAGCTCGAGGACGGCCGGCCGGGACCTCACCGGCAGTGGTGGGAGCCGCTCGAGGACGGCCGGCCGGGACCTCACCGGCAGCGGTGGGAGCCGCTCGAGGACGGCCGGCCGGGACCTCACCAGCAGCGGTGGGAGCCGCTCGAGGACGGCCGGCCGGGACCTCACCGGCAGCGGTGGGAGCCGCTTGCTCCGCACGGGGAGGCGCACACGTTAATCAGCCGGAGCGGAGTGCCTCGGTATTTGATGTCTGCTACCAGGAGGTTGCTACCCCGCAACCACCTCTTTGACTTGGGTGATTGAGAAGTTGCCTCCCCGTAGCAGAATCTCCAGGCTGGAAGCACGACAGTCGTTGCCCCCCGACCACACCGACAAACCCCGGGTCCACCAACGTGACCACCTCCGGTAGTTGCGGAGGTGTGGCAGTCCGCTCTCCTGGAGGAAGGTCACGTCAGCCTTTACCGTGTCCAAGTACTGACGCATCGCCCAGTACTCTTCAAGCTGCGCACATTCATAGATGCCAGTGAAATGTCCTCCATGGTTTAAGGTTCTTTATTGCAGCAGCACACCGTCCTTACCTTCGCAGTCCTGAGTCTTCATGCCTACCGCCTTTCTGAAGTCCTTCACCTTCTGTGGGCTCAGGAACTGCAGGTCATCCTCCCCTGTGTGTGGCAGTTCTGGTTCTCTGCCTAGGGGCTTGCTGTCTCCCAGGCCTGCTGCCCCTTCAGGCTGCGGGGTGCCGGACGTGGCTCCACTTCCGGGTTCCCGGAGCTGGGGGTCTCTGGTGGTCTCCGCCTCCTGTGCTTGTGCATGGGGGCTGGCCAACAGACTTTCCCCACTCTCTCTCCTCCTCTCCGCTGGGTTTGTCCGCTGCTTCCTCTGTCGGGACTGCTGCTGGCCTCCCCCAACTCCTCCTTCCTCCGAAGTGGACAGGTTACCGGAGGCTGTGTGGTCCCCTGCACTTCTCTTTCCGTTCTCCTTCTGTTCTGCCCTCTGTCATTTGGCCGGAGCTTTCTGGGCCTTCTTCCGTTTGCCCACAACGCTCCAGCCTTCCTCCCCCTCGACTCTCCCCTCCTCCATGGACTCCTCCTCCTTTTCACATTTACTTTAATATTGATTAAAGGTGAAAAGTCCTGGACGCAGTAGATGTCATCGATTATAAATCCACAGCAGTCCATTAGGACCTTCCGGATGAAGGTCTCCCTCGTGAAGCCGTTGCCCTCGCTCTGGCATCGCACTGTCAGCCGGACAGTGTTCTTGATGCCCAGGCCTCAGGCCAATGCGCTGTTGTCTTCAGCCATCCTGTTCACCACTGTCGTCGTCGTCACTGGAAAGGGGTGTTAGATTGGGAGCCAATCAGCATTAGGATCCATTCCTGTGACAGCGCAAAACCTTCTCCGCCTTCCGATCATCGCATTTCCCAAAGGAAACTGCACTTGATCTTAGCCAAAAGGCTGAGAAGCGTACAGACTGTAGTTCGAATAGGAGCACATCCCAACAAGCAGAACTGTCAAATCCTGGCAGCTGGTTTACAAAACACTAGACTTTCAGAATACACTCTTTCTTTGCAGTGTGGATGGATGGCTCCCTGAAAATGCAAATCACTCGTTTAAGTGACAAAAAACTATTTGCTGGATAAACTCAGCAGGTTAGGCAGCATCTCTGAAGGGAAAGGAATTGTTGAGATTTCAGGTTGGAAGGGTTCTTACAACACATTGTAATTTGCTATTGAAGAGTTTTGTTACTAATTCTTGGAGTTTGCTGTACAAAATTTGTCTGCGATAGTTATTATTACAAAAGTGATGATAATTTCCAACTACTACATTGCATGTAAAGCATTATGGAATATTCTGAAAGGCAAATTAATAATGACATATAAATTCCTTTTTTAAGTCTATTGAATATATTTACACTCAGTCATCACTTTATTAGGTACACCCGTACACCTGCTCTTAATGCAAATATCACCCGATTATGCGTCAGCAACTCAGTGCATAGAGGTAAGCAGAAATAGTCAAGAGAATCAGTTGTTGTTCAGACCAAACATTGGAATGGGAAAGAAATGTGATCTAAGTGACGTTGCCTGTGGAATGATTGTTAGTGCCAGATGGGTTTGTTTGACTATTTCAGAAACTGCTGATCACCTGGGATTTTCACACACGGAAGTCTCCAGAGTTTACAGAGAACACAAAATATCCAGAGAATCAGAATCAAGGTTATTATCACCAGCATGTTACATGAAATTTGTTAGCAGCAGCAGTTCAATGTGACACATAATATAGAACAGAAAATAAAATAGTAAATAAAATAAAAAATAATGAATAACTCAATTACACTATACTTATATTGAATAGATTTAAAACACATGCAAAAAACAGAAATACTGTATATTAAAAAAGGTGAGGCAGTGTCCAATGGTTCAGTGTCCATTTGGGAATCGGATGACAGAGGGGAAGAAGCTGTTCCTGAATGACTGAGTGTGTGCCTTCAGGTTTCTGTACCTCCTACCTGATGGTAGCAGCGGGAAAAGGACATGCCCTGGGTGCTGGAGGTCCTGAATAATGGACGCTGCCTTTCTGAGACACCGCTCCTTGACGATGTCCTGGGTACTTTGAGGGCTAGTACCCAAGATGTAGCTGACTAGATTTACAACTCTCTGCAGCTTCTTTCGGTCCTGTTCAGTAGCCCCTCCATACCAGACAGTGATGCAGCCAGTCAGAATGCTCTCTATGGTACCTCTAGAGAAGTTTATGAGTGTATTTGTTGACATGCCAAATCTCTTCAAACTCCTAATGAAGTATAGCCGCTGTCTTGCCTTCTTTATAACTACATGAATACATTGAGACCAGGTTAGATTCTCAGAGATTTTGACACCTAAGAAATTGAAACGGCTCACTCTCTCTATTTCTGATCCCTCAATGAGGATTGATATGTGCTCCTTTGTCTTACCCATCCTGAAGTCCACAATCAGCTCTTTCATCTTATTGACGTTGAGTGCCAGGTTGTTGCTGCGGCACCACTCCACTCGTTGGCATATCTCACTCCTGTACGCCCTCTTGTCACCACCTGAGATTCTAACAACAAGGGATGTATCATCAGCAAATTTACAGATGGTATTTGAGTTATGCCTTGCCCACATGGTCATGTGTATACAGAGAGTAGAGCAGTGGGCTAAGCACACACCCCTGAGGTGTGCCAGTATTGATCATCATTTGATCACCAATCCGCACAGACTGTGATCTTCCGGTTAGGAAGCTGAGGATCCAATTGCAGAGGGAGGTACAGAGAACCAGGTTCTGCAACTTCTCAATCAGGATGTGGGAATGATGGTATTAAATACTGAGCTACAGTCAATGAACAGCATCCTGATGTAGGCGTTCGTGTTGTCCAGGTGGTCTAAATCCGTATGAAGAGCCATTGAGATTGCGTCTGCTGTTGACCTATTGTGGTGATAGGCAAATTGCAATGGGTCCAGATCCTTGTTGAGGCAGGAGTTCAGTCTAGTCATGACTAACCTCTCAAAGCATTTCATCACTGTCGATGTGAGTGCTACTGGGTGACAGTCATTAAGGCAGCCCACATTATTCTTCTTAGGCACTGGTATAATTGTTGCCTTTTTTTGAAGCAACGGGGAACTTCTGCCCATAGCAGTGAGAGGTTGAAAATGTCCTTGAATACTCTTGCTAGTTGGTTGGCACAGGTTTTCAGAGCCTTACCAGGTACTCCACTGGGACCTTCCTCCTTGCGAGGGTTCACTCTCTGTAAAAACAGCCTAACATCAGCCTCTGAGACAGAGATCACAGGGCAGCAGGGATCTTCACAGCTGTAGTGGATTTCTCCCTTTTAAAACGTGCATAGAAGGCATTGAGTTTATCTGGTAGTGAAGCATCATTCATGCTGTTGGGTTTCGCTTTGTAGGAAGTAATATCTTGCAGACATAGTTGCCGTGCATCTGATGTCACCTCCAACTTTTACGTTTGCATTCCTTACTACCAGCTCAATCTGTAAATTAACCTTTAGGGAATCATGCACGAGGAGTCTCAAGTCCCTTTTCTTCCCTGATTTCTGAATTTGTTCCTTGTTAAGAATATAGTTACTACAACTTTATTCCTTCTACCAAAGTACTTGACCATTTACTAACATATATTATATTCCATCTGGCACTTTTTTGCCCATTCTCCTACAAACATACATTGTCCAAGTCTTTCTGCAGACACCCTGCTTATCAACACTACCTACCCCTTCACCTATCTTTGTATCATCCATAAAAGGAGGATTGCAAATAGCATTTTCTTCAAGAAAGGTAATTTGGATAAATATGAGAATTACAGACAGTGATGGGCAAACTACTGGAGTGGATTCTCAAAGACAAGAGTAAACAGAGTTTGGTGAAGCATAGCCTGATTGGGAATAGTCAGCATGGCTTTGTGAGGGGCAGGTTGTTTGACATTTTTGTGGAAGTGACCAAACAAGTTGATGAAGGTGAAGCAGTGGATGTGTTTTATGGGTCTTGGCAAAGCACTTGACATGGTTCTCCATGGTAAGTTCATTTGGAAAGTCATGAGGCATAGGAGCCATGGAAACCTGGCTACATGGATTTAGAATTGGATTGCTCACAGAAGGTAGAGGGTGATAGTAGATATAATGTATTCTGCCTGGAGGATGGTGTCTAATGATGCTCCACAGGTATCTGTTCTGGGACCCTTGCTCTTTATAATTTTTATAAATGAGTTGGATGAGGAAGTGGAAGGGTGGGTTGGTGAGTCTGCAGGTGACACAAATGTTGGTGGTATTGTGGTTAGTGTAGAAGGTCATTATAAAATCAGTCATAGAACACTACAGTGCAGAAACAGGCCCTTTGGCCCATCTAGTCCATGCCAAATTATTATTCTGCCAAGTGCCATCAACCTGCGCCCAAACCATGGTCCTCCATACCCATTCCATTCATGTACTATCCAAATTTCTCTTAAATATTGAAATTGAACCCACATGCATCAATTCTGCTGGCAGCTCCTTCCACACTTGCACCAGCCTCTGAAAGAAAAAAATCCACCTCTTATTCCCCTTAAGCATTTCACTTTTCACCTTTAATCAATAAATAAGCTCTAGATCTAGTCTCATCCAACTTCTGTGGCATTAACCTGCTTGCTTTTGCCCTATCTATACCCCTTGTAATTTTGTATATTTCTATCAGGTCCCACCCCACTGCCCCATTCTCCTACACTCTAGGGAATAAAGTCCTAAACTATTCAACCATTCTCTACAACTCAGGTCTTCAAGTCCTTGCAATTTTTCTGTGCACTCTTTCAATATAATTAATCTTTCCTGTAGGTAGGTGAGCAGAACTGGGCATAATACTCCAATACTCCTTATGCAACTTCAATGTAACAACCCAACTCCTGTACTCTGTTCCTTTGAATTATGGAGACCAATGTGCCAAAAGCTCTCTTTATGACATTATCTACCTGTGACACCACTTCCAAGGAACTATGGATCTGTATTCTCAGATTCATCAGTTCTGTCGCAGTGCAGTGAGACTCATTGTATAAGTCCTACCCTAGCTTATCCTTCTAAAGTGCAACACCTCATACTTGTCTGCTTAAACTCCATCTTCCACTTTTCAAGCCAATTTTCCAGTTGGTCCAATCCCTCTGCAACCTTTGATAGTCTTCCTTGCTGTCCACTACATCCCAGTCTTGGTGTCCACAGATTTGCTGATCCAGTTTACCAAAGGTAGGTTCAAAGGATCAAAGGTACAATTTAATGTCAGAGAGATGTATACAATATACATCCTGAAATGCTTTTTCTTTGCAACCATCCACAAAAACAGAGGAGTGCCCCAAAGAATGAACGACAGTTAAATGTTAGAACTCCAAGGTCCCCCCCAGCTCTCCCCTCCTGTACGCAAGCGGCAGCTGGCAACGATCCCTCCTCCCCCCACCAGCAAAATAAAGCATCGGAATCACCACCGAGCACTCAAGCATGAGCGAAGCAATAGTAAACACACAGACTTGCAGTGTGTAACTTCAGGTCAGGGTCTTCAAAAGACCCCTGAAAGGGAAAAATAGAAATATTAAAGACAGAAATAGAGCCGTTTGCAATGATGCAAGCAAAGGAGTCGCTGTTAGCTCTGCCTTTCCATATTAACATCCAGATCGTTGATGTAGATGACAAACAACAATGGACCCAACACCTATTCCAGTGCACACCACCAGTCACAGGCCTCTAGAAAGGGAGGTAACCATCTAATACCACTCTCTATCTACTTCTGCAAAGCCAATATTGAATCCTATTTACTGCCTCATTCCGAAAGCCAAGCGGCTGAACCTTCTTGACTAAGCTTCCATGTGGGACATTATTGAAGGCCTTGCTGAAGTCCATGTAAACAATATCCATGGTCTTTCCTTCACCAACTTTCATGGTAACCTCCTCAAAAAATTCTGTAAGATTGATTAGACATGACCTACCATGAACAAAGCCATGTAGACTATGCCTAATCGGTCCCTGTTTATCAAAATACTTAAATAGCTGATTGCTTAAGACTTAATCCTGTCATCCCTTAGAATACCTTCCAATATCTTGCCCATTACTGATATCAGGTTCACTGGTCTATAATTTTCAGACATTCTTAGAGCCTTTTTCAAGCAACAGATTAAAGTTCGTTATCCTCCAATCCTCTAGCACTTCACTCATAGTTAAGGACATTTTAAATAACTCTGGTAAGGCCCCTGTAATTCCTGCACTTACCTCCCTCAAGGACTGAGGAAAGCTTATCGGGCCCTGGGGATTTATCCACCCTAATTTGACTCAAGACAGCAGAATATTGACGAGATGCAGAGCTGGATGGAGAAGTAGCAGACGGAGTTCAAACTGGAAGTTTGAATGTGACTTCAGAAAACAAAGTTAATGGCATTCCTAGCAGTGTGGAGGAGCAGAGAGAACCTGGAGCCCGTCCATAGATCCCTCAAAGTTGCTGTGCAGCTTGATAGGATGATTAAGAAGGCATATAGTGTGTTGGTCTTTGTTAGTTGGGGGATTGAATTCAAGGGCCATGAGGTAATGTTGCAGCAACTTCTGGTTAGACCACACTTGGAATATTGTGTTTTGCCTCATTATAGGAAGGATGTGGAAGCTTTAGAGAGGGTGCAGAGGAGATTTACCAGGATGCTGCCAGATGAGAGAATGTCTTATGTGGAAAGGTTAAATGAGGTAGAACTTTTCTATTTCGAGTGAAGAGCTATGAGAAGAGATGATAGAGCTGTATAAGATGATAAGGCATAAACAGAGAGGTCAGGTACAGCTGAGGTCGAGCTATTGTATGTAGTCTAAATGGAATCAATTTGGGTATTAGTGGCTAAAGGAAATAAGGGATTTGGGCAGAAAACTGAATTCTGGATGATCAGCAATGGCTGGCTGCATAGAATGGTGGCGCAGAATTAATAATAGGATGGATGGCCTCCTCCTGTTCCCAAAAATTAAAATTGTACAAGGCATTGGTGAGGCCAAATTTGGAGTATTGTGTACAGTTCTGGTCACCGAATTATAGGAAAGATGTGAACAAAATAGAGAGAGTACAGATAAGATTTACTAGAACGTTACCTGGGTTTCAGCACCTAACTTAAAGAGAAAGGTTGAACAAGTTAGGACTTTATTCTTTGGAGCATAGAAGTTTGAGGGGGGAACTGATAGAGGTGTTTAAAATTATGAGGGGGATAGGTAGAGTTGATGTGGATAGACTTTTTTCCATTGAGAGTAGGGGAGATTCAAACAAGAGAACATGAGTTGAGAGTTAGCGGTAACACGAGGGGGAATTTCTTTACTCAGAGAGTGTTAGCTGTGTGGAACAAGCTTCCAGTAGAAGTGGTAGAGGCAGGTTTGATTTTGTCATTTAAGGTAAAATTGGATAGGCATATGGACAGGAAAGGAATAGAGGGTTATGGGCTGAGTGCAGGTAGGTGAGACTAGGTGAGAGTAAGCATTCAGCACGGACTAGAAGGGCCGAGATGGCTTGTTTCCATGCTGTAATTGTTATATGGTTACTGAGCTTCTGTGTCAGCTCAATAACTCCACACAGTCAGCCATTGCTCAGCTGAGTTTATTTCTCTCCAGCTGTTCACACATCCACTGCCTTTCCCTCATTGCCACCTCCTCCGCCCTTTCTGCTGATTTGTTCTTCCATCACTGACTCTAGCCTATCCCCATTCCTCTACACTGCAACGAGCTTCGTTCTGACTTTCCCTGGTGCTGATTCAACTCAACATCACCTCGTCTCTCTGCACAGACACTGACCAAACTGCTCGGTATTGTCTGCCAACAAGTTTCTTTTGCCAGAACATTGAGAGAGGGAGGGACATTGGCTGGGAGAATAGAGAAAAGTGGTCTTGAGAGGTCAGGTGTGACCGTTTTGACGTCCCATCCTTGGATCAGCCTGGCAGTACCTCCAGTTGAACTCTCTCTTTTTGTGCGTTTCCCCCAGTCGTCAGTCTGGGGTGTTGTATTGCCATGTGCTCGGGTTTGTTTTCATGCCCCATGTACTCCTGTCCCTGCTCCCACTCTACTCTGGCCTCTGTATCACTGAGTACTCTGCCCCTCACCTGTTTCCCATTATTACTGTATTGCTGCCACCTGTGTCTCATTGTGCTCCACCTATCATCTGCCTCTCAGTTTATTGCTCAGTGTATTTCAGTCCTGTGTTTTCACGTGTGCTTTACCAGATTGTGCCAGTGAGTTTTCCTGAGCCTTTTCAGCATTCATGTCTAAACTCTGTCCTTCTGAGTATCGACCCTGCCTGTTTGCTGACCCTGATTTTGCCTGTTTATTTTGATTGTTTTGATTTTTGACTCTGCCTGTTTCCTGATTCAGATTTTTGCATTTCTCTGGATTTTTTGATCTCCGCCTGAACTTTGACACTGACTTTGTTGCCCCTCAGGATTTGTTACTCAATAAATATCACAGTGTGTGCAGTACCTGGTCTGTGATTAGGTCCCTGCTCCAGTGCCCTGACACAGCCCTCCAACAGTGCCGACCTGGTGTCAAGGTGTGACCTTAAACTCATAGCCTGAGATCTGTGTGCTGGCTGGTATTGAGGCTGAGACTGGGGGACCAAGAAGCGAGACTCCTGTATTGTAGCGCAGAGTCTGGTCAGTGAGTGGTGGGGACCAGCCCTTCGCTCCTTCCAGGGAAGTTCAAGGACTCTGAGAGGAATCGAATAAAACCATTTCAGGAACTGCAGGTATCTGGAAAGATGGTCTCCTTGAAGCACATAAGATGAAGGGAAAATTTCACCAGGTGCTGAAAATTCTGAGGGCCAAAGTGTTTCTCATGAGGGAACAACTGAAAAACAATGGGCAAAAACAAATGCTGGAAGCAGTCAGCAGACATGGCAGTGAATGGAGAGAGACAGAGCTAACCTCTATGATAACTGAGTGAAACAGTAGGGAATGAGGAGGGGTAGAGTTTCAGTGACACATGCTGGTGGTGTTGGCTGAGAAAGAGTTGACAGCTGAGAGGAGATGGAATCATCCAGCACAGAAACATAGCATAGTGGTTAGTGAAACATCTCACTGTACCAGTGACTGGAAACTTGAGGTTCCATTCCCACCGCTATATGTGGGGAGGTTGCACATTCTCCCTGCGACCACGTGGCCTTCCTCTGCTTTACTCCTGCATTCTGAAAGGAAGCTCTGGTTACGGTCAGTAAGTTGTGGGTGTGCTATGTTGACATGTGTGACGAGACTTAGGGCTGCCCCTGGCACATTTTGGGCAGTGTTGGTCATTGATGCAAATGGTGCACGTGCCAAGTAAAGCTAATCTCTTTATCTCTTTTTCCCCAGGGTGGTACTGGCTAATGTGGGGTGGGGGGTGAGGGAGTGACTGGAAGATGTTTGAAGGAAACTATAGGGAAAATATTGGAGTGATCAGTGCATGGAATGCATTGCTGTGGGTAGCAGCAGGGGCAGGTACATTAGGGTATTTAAGAGACTCTTAGAGAGGTGTATGTATGTGTGGTGAACTACATATACCTGTCTGGACACGCCCCCCTGCTGACTGCTCCTGTGGCTCCTCCCACAGACCCCGGTATAAAGGCGATTGAGGTCTGAGTCCGGCCTCTCTGTCTCCAGGATGTAGTATGGTGGTCAACTACTGCTTGTTCCTTCTTCCAGTCAATAAAACTGATACCTCGCCTTTACGTCTCAGAGAGAGTTATTGATGGTGCATCAGTATGACGGATAAATGGTGGGCTGTGTGGGAGGGAAGGCTGTGTAGATTGAGCTGTGAGTAGGTTTAAAGGTCAGCAAACAACCTAGGCCAAAATGTCTGTATTGTGCTGCATTGTATTGTCCTATGTTCTAATATGGTTCTAACATATCAAAGGTGGTGATGAATCAGCGTCTGGGAGGGAGGTTCAAAATCTGGCTGAGTGGTGCCACAATAACAGCCTCCTTACTCGATGTCAGCAAGACAATGGCGCTGATTATTGATCTCAGGAGGAGGAAACCTAAGGCCCATAAGCCAGAGTTCGTCAGAGGACCAGAGGTGGAGAGGGTCAGCAACTTTAAATTCCTCGGTGTTATCATGTCCTGAGCCTAGCATGTAAGTGCAATTACATAGAAAGCACTGCAGCATCTCTGCTTCCAGAGGAGTTGGTAAAGATTTGGCATGGCATCTAAAACGTTGATAAACTTCTATAGGTGTGTGGTAGAGATTATAACGACTGGCTTCCTTCACAAGCTGGTATGGAAACACCAATGCCCTTGAATGGGAAATCATGCAAAAAGTAATGGATATGGCCCAGTCCATCATGGGTAAAGTCTTCACTGTCATTGGGTACATCTACATGAAATATTGACATCGGAAAGCAGCATCCATCAACAAGACCCTTATCACCCAGATCTTTCTCTCTTCCTGCTGCTGCCATCAGGAAGAAGGTACAGGAGCCTCAGGACTCTCACCACCAGGTTCAGGGACAGTTATTACCCCTCAACCATCAGGCTCTTGATCCAAAGAGGATGACTAAACTTGCTCCATCATTGAAATGTTCTCACAAGCTATGGGCTCATTTTCAAGGACTCTTTATCTCATGTTTTTGATACTTATTGCTTATTTATTTTTTCATCTCCTTATTATTACTTTCTTTTTGTATTTGCACAGTTTGTTGTCTTTTGCACACCAGTTGAACACACAAGTTGGTATGGTCTTTCATTGATTCTATTATGGTTATTATTGTATTATGGATTTACTGATCATGCCACAAGAAAATGAATCTCAGGGTTGTATATGGTGATATGTATGTACCTCAATAATAAACTTACTTTGAATTCTGAACACTTTTTGATAGGGATAACTAGCCCACGAATCACACACATGCGAACTCCCACAAATAGCAATTGGATAAGTGGCCAGATCATTTGTAGTGATTTTTATAAATGATCTGGATGTAGAGGCAGAAGGATGGGTGAGTAAGTTTGCGGATGACACGAAGATCAGAGGAGTTGTGGATGGAGCTGTAGGTTGTTGAAGGTTACAAGAGGATATAGACAGGCTGCAGAGTTGGGCTGAAAAATGGCAGATGGAGTTCAATCCGGACAAGTGTGAGGTGATGCATTTTGGAAGGACAAACCAGAAGACTGAGTACAGGATTATGGTCAGTTACTTAAGAGTGTGGATGAGCAAAGGGACCTTGGGGTTCAAATCCATACATTCCTCAAGGTCGCTGCGCAGATTGATAGGGTAGAAGGCCTATGGGATGTTAGGCTACATTAACAGGGGGATTGAATTCAAGAGTAGAGAGGTCATGATGCAACTCTACAAATCTCTGGTGAGACCGCACTTAGAGCATTGTGTTCAATTCTGGCCACCTCATTGTAGGAAGGATGTGGAAGCTATGGAGAGGGTGCAGAGGAGATTTACCAGGATGTTGCCTGGATTGGAGAACAAGTCATATGAAACAAGGTTAGCAGAGCTGGGACTTTTCTCTTTGGAGCGTAGAAGAATGAGAGGGGACTTGATAGAGGTTTACAAGATTATGAGAGGCATAGATAGGGTGGATAGTCAGTACCTGTTTCCCAGGGCACCAATAGCAAACACCAGAGGGCAAATGTACAAAATTAAGGGAGGAAAGTTTAGGGGAGTCATCAGGGGTAAGTTTTTTTACACAGTTGGTTATGAGTGCCTGGAGTGAATTGCCAGGGATGGTGGTGGAGGCTAAAACATTAGGGGTATTTAAGAGCCTCTTGGACAGGCACATGGATGAAAGAAAAATGGAGGGTTATGGGGTAGTGTGGGTTTAGTACTTTTTTTTAAGGATTAAATGGGTCGGCACAACATGGAGGACTGAAGGGCCTGTACTGTGCTGTAGTGTTCTATGGTTCTATCATTAGCTTGAAAAATAAATCTGCTTCAGCAAAGAAGAGAAATCCACTGGTCTTCTTTGAACTGTGCCATGGGATTGTCTACATCCAAGTAAGAGGACAGATGGGTCATTGATTTTGCATTTTGTCCAAGAGACATCATTGACATTCCCTGTGCAGCGACTGGAATCTCAGCCTACACTTTGTATTCAAGCTTGTGGAGTGGGACTTCACCTTCTGTCTCAGAAGCTAGAACGATGACAGAAGAAGTTTTCTACTTTAACTCCATCTGACAGAAATAAATTCCATGGAAAAACCACAGCAAGTAATACACTAATCACAGAAATAATTAAGTCAAGTAATATTTTTTAAAATCTAATTTTGAAACAGAACTCAAAGAGCACAACTTGAAGTTACGTGAACTAAATAGGGTGTTGTTTATTTATAATGGAGCAAATGAAGAGATAAGATGTCAGAGCACAGATAACAACAGCTTGCAAAATAAAAATTCCAAGAATCAGCAGTATAATAGCCACTCAAATGTAAAATTGATATAATCCATTCTGAAGACCTTTGTGGGCATTTGGTCAAACAAAAGAAAAGCTGCATGAGTCAGCAGCCTATTAGTTGTCATGTATTAAATTTAGTGAATGACTTGATGAGTTTTCTGATATATTCATGCACTTCGTACTGTAATGTTGAATTTTCAATACATTCTCATTGAATCAATAGTGGTATTTCTTACAATTCTCTTTACAAAGTGTTCTTAATAATTTAGAAGTATTTATTAAATAACAAAATTTCTAATAGACTCATTCATTTATTAATTCACAATATTTCAAGGAAGTTTGATTTTTAAAATTTTACATCCATTGGCCACTTGATTCTGGACAAATGCTTGTCAGTCAGGCCCTAGACACAGAGACTGGGTATTTGAAAAATCAAGATACAGAAAGCCAGTGGCCTGTCAGACAGTCCAGTGCTGTAGGAAAACCTAAAGAAGACATATTCTACACTATGTTGGTGGTCAAGCTGGATTGTTGTTTGGGGTGCAGGATTTCACCGGGCTGTGCAGCATTGGTTTGAGGGCACTATGAACCAGGTAAAGAATGGGAAGCTTATTTCCAATGGGATGTGCACATTAAATGGTAGCTGGGAGTGGAGCAAGGATGCTGCAAAATCCTAACACTGACTTATTCTCATATTCACTTATACTGTTGCAGAAGGCCATTCAATCCACAAGTCCCAGAACAACCTCACTGATGCTGTTCCCCAGCTTATTCTCTTCTTTGCCACCCAGGGAAAATTTAAATAAACAATTCACTGGCAACCATAGCATCTCCGGAATGTGAGAAGAAACCAGGAAACCCAAAGGAATCCCATTCCATTACTGCGAGTATGTGCAGAAATTCTGTGTGCATGCTTTGATAATAAAATGAACCTTTGATCCCACATTATGTAAGAGAATTGTCCAACATACACTGGCTAGTTGCTTGGCTATTTTGTTTGGGAGGGGGTTGCTGATATAAATGTCTGAATAACTGAAGCAGAACTAGAATAATCTATAATGAGTATACTACTTGAAATATGTAGGAACAAATTGCTTCCGGATTAGGAGGTCTGCTAAGAACTCCTTTGAGACAAGGAAGTAACTGAAGAATATATAGATGAGTTGGAGAGCAGGGCAAGCAGTATTAAGCAGGAGAGGAGGAGCGGGAGAGGATTTGCAGCAGGAGACATATTTGTTGTCTTATCATCTCATCAAACCTTGAGCTGATATTGCTTTGCAGAAGAAGATAGAGCTAAAATCACCAAATGCTGCTTGTACTGTTGTAACAGTAATGCGGGGCAAGAACTACATTGCCTGTGGCTATTAAGGCATTTGCAGATCTTAATAGCAACTGAAATTTCAAGGCTGCTGGTCAAATATAATTAGCAAAATATTGCAATATATGTTGCCTGACCTTCTGAGTTCCTTCAGCATTTTGTGTGTGTTCAGCAGAATCTCTTGTGTTTATACTTTCATCTAATTCCCTTTAGCTAAAGCCAAACAGGCAGGACAACCATAAGGCATTGCAGAGTTTTCAGCTTTCCCTCAGTTCAGGAAGATTTAACTGGGCATTCATCTTGTGCTAATTCTGCCGCTTCCATCGACCAAGAGATATTCCACTCTCTCAATGGGAACACGAAAATTGTGACATGCAGGTGAAAACATTTTAGAGTGGCATTAGCGGCAATTATTTCACCTTCTCTATCCCATTAGTTCTGTCCTGCATGTAGCAACTCCAAAGCTAGCTACTAGGTGGCAAAATCGTCCAACATATGAATTCCCGTACTTACAAATGGGTGTCCATAAGGAACCATTAACTTCATTCTTCAGACTAACAAACATTGTACGAACTGAAATGTAAAATCTAGTAAACATGGCAGCATGATGTACACAATGCCATAAAACATCCCAGTGTATTCACAAAAGTAGCATTTTGATCAGAGCCAACTTGTTAGTGTCATGAGGTTTCTCCATTTTGTTTTGTTACATTTACAACTCCAACAGTGTCAGACAGATACAGGTGGTAGAGGCTCTTCTGAGAAAAGAGCTAGCATTAAATTGGAAATAAATAAAGAATACAATAAAGTTATATGAAGAAACTCCAATGTCATCAGTTACTGAGCATATTTTATGGCTAAACTAATATATGGCTAAAATAGTTGAGACAATTATTTAAACTTTCTGATGAGCAAGCCAGCACTAGAATTAAAGATAAATTGAAATGTAAAATATTTCATTATTGCAGTACTTAGTAATTTTGTTATTTTATTTCATTTTTTTATTTCCCCTATTGAATCTGTGCTGACTCCTACTATAGTAATCCTGTCAGTAGCATTCTTCCTTATTTCTACATACCCTTTCAAATGCTTACCAAATTCTCTTTTGAAGGCACTAAATTTATTAGATTTGATTTATTTGATTGCCTCCACCCTTACAGGTATCTCTTCTGGTTAAAGAGATTTTGCCTTACATTTCATCTTTTTCCAAAAAAATTAAATCTGTGTTTCCTTGGTCCTTGAACCATTTGTTAACAGGAACAATTTCCCTCTATTTGTTCCATCAAAACCTCTCAAGGTCCGGCCCTGCATCCCTGTCGTGAGCGGTTGATATGGGTAAGTCTGGCCAACAGGGCTCTGGTGATGCTGTATGGGCCAATCCCCTGTACAGTAGATACAATGGATTACAAAAACATTGATCAACTCCAACCATACCTGTTATGGTCCGGTCTGGAGCCCGCATTCTGGGTCTTGATCCAGTCTGCGGATTCCGGACTCCGGGTCTTTTAGCCGTCCCTCCTTTTGCCCTTGAGCCCAATTAGTCACACCTGTGGATCATCGTGGTTTGTTGGGGCTCAAGGAGGCACACCTGATGCTCATCGGCTGGCAGTGTATATAGGGGGCTCTGGGACTGAGTGGAGTTGGGGGTTTCCCTGGTTAAAGATGAGGTCTTTGAGTAAGTCTGGCAGCCACCCTTCCTATCCCTTGCCTCTGTCAGGACTGCTGTTGCCTCATTGGGACTCTGCCCCTTTCCATCCCTTGCTGATGATGGGTTGTGTCCTGCAACCCAGGTGCCCTGTGACCTGCTCAGTCCTCAGTGTTCCTACCTGGGAGTTATGCAGCTTACCCAGTGAACTCCTAGACCGGGGGTCGTCAACCCGCGGCTCCGGAGCCACTTGTGGCTCTTTCACCTCTGTGCTGCGGCTCCCTGTGGCTTTGGGAGATAATTGGTCAGTATTTAATTAAAATGTATTTTATGTTAGTTTGTTAGCTTTTGAAATGTAATTCTAAATTTGAAGATTATGGTGATCTTGTACAATCTAAATAAGACTTTGTGGCGACACATTTCCTGGCACATCCGAAACAGCTCGCAATTAGCCAGCGTTCAGGCTAAGGGAGATAGCCTACGGGGGTTTGTGAGTACGCGTCTTTTGCAGCATCCGCGCCCAAGGGGGCCAGGTTGACGGAGGCTTAAAAGCAAGGCTGTTTAGTTCGAATAAAGTTATTCGACTGCAGTTTACTGACTGCGTGAGCACACCGCTACAACGTGTTTTTATCGCTATTAATATACGTCACCACTGCCAATACCTGACACCCGTCAGTGCGCGATTTCTTTAATTTTTCGATCCAAGGTAGGCCAACTATGGAGAATTCTAAAAAAAGAAAAGTGACTGAAGAAAACAGAACGTTTAATAATACGTGGACAGATTCATTTGCTTTCACTGCTGACGAGACTGGTTTACCGGTATGCTTAATATGCAATGAGAAACTAGCAAACAACAAAAAGTCAAATGTCGCAAGGCATTTCCAGAGTAAACACGCAGCCTTTGCTCAAAAATATCCGGATGGAGATGAGAGAAAAAAAGCCGTTTCGGAACTGATGCGGAAGGTTGATCTGAGCAAAAATCATTTCCAGAAATGGATGAAGTCTGGAAAATCAACGACATACGCTAGTTATATTGCCGCTCAGGAAATAGTCAGGCACGGGAAGCAGTTTACAGATGGTGAATATATAAAAGAATCTTTCATTAAGATTTCAGAACATCTATTCACGGACTTTAAAAACAAGAGTGAAATTGTGCAGAAAATCAGGGATATGCCCCTCTCTGCAAAGACTGTCAAAGACAGAACCATAAAAATGGCAGAAGACATCACAAGACAGCAAAGTAAAGACATCAATTCAGCTGTGGCCTACTCGATTGCCTGTGACGAGTCTAAAGACAAAGGTGATATTGAACAAATAGCGCTGTTCTGCCGGTATGTAAACTCTGCCGGGCCACAGGAAGAACTAATTGAGTCGATACCTCTAAAAGACCAAACACGGGGGGAGGACATCTGTGAGGCTGTCTTGAATTGTTTAAGAGCCAAAGGAATAAAGACCACCCACCTGGTGTCAGTAGCTTCTGATGGGTATGACAGGAGCGTACAAGGGATTTGTGGCTTTACTGCAGAAGTCGCTGGACAGAAAGCTGCTGACTTTTCACTGCATCTTGCACCAAGAGGCACTGTGCGCTCAAACATTTCCTCCAGAATGCACAGAAGTAATGGATGTTGTCATTCAGATTGTCAATAAAATAATGGCAAAAAGTTTAAATCACCGTCAATTCCGTTAGTTACTGGACGAGCTGGAAAGCGCATATTCTGATCTCCTGCTGCACAACAAAGTCCGGTGGCTGTCCAGAGTGGAGGTGCTGAAACGCTTTGTCGCGTGTCTGGAAGAAGTGAAAACTTTCCTGGGCAGCAAAGGGCTCACCTTTCCTGAGCTGGAACAGCCAGAGTGGCTGGAAAAGCTACACTTCATGGTGGACATGACAGCGCACCTGAACACGCTGAACACAGCTCTTCAGGGGAAAGGACGCACAGCCCTGCACATGTTGGAGGATGTTTTGGCATTCGAGCGCAAGTTGACAGTGCTTGCCAGAGATTTACAGAAAGGTACATTGTCTCACTTCCCCAATTTGAGAGAGTTCAAACAAGGTCATGACATGATAATTTCGGAGTATTTACATTCTGCAATCATCGCAATGCAAACATCGTTTGGGAAACGCTTCTGTGAGTTCAGAGAGGAAAAAAAACACATTATCCTTCCCGGTCACTCCCTTAAGCATCGATCCTTCCCTACTGAATACGACTGCATTGGCAGGTGTGAGTAAACCTGATCTTGAGATGGAACTGGCCGACATAGCCGACAAAGACATATGGGTGTCCAAGTTTAGATGCTTGACAGCAGACCTTGAAGATGTTGCCCGTCAGAAGGCTGTTCTTGCTCAGAATCACAAATGGAGTGATATTGAAAACCTCCCAAAACCGGACAAACTTGTGTTCGAAACATGGAATGCTATCCCTGACATTTATGTAAACATGAAAAAGTATGCGCTTGGAGTCCTGTCGATCTTTGGATTCACATATGTATGTGAGCAGGTGTTCTCCAACATGAACTTTATTAAAAAAACATCGCGCACGCCTCACAGATGACAGCTTGCGATCCTGTGTAAAGATGAAGGTGACGTCATACAGCCCTGATGTGCAGCCGCTGTGCGCTGAGGTCCAGGAGCAGAAATCCCATTAACCAAGTATGATAAATATTTTAATTGCCTATTATTTTACGTATATTCATATTTTTCATTGTTCAGTGAAATAGTCCTTTTATTTTTCAGGCTGACAGCTGGCTGACGTTATTTTTGGTTTGCTGCTGGCGGAAAATTTAAGTTCGGCGTTTTTCATAAATACAAGAAGGACTCAAATAGACATTGAGTATTTTACTTAAAAGTAACCTTCAACCCAACGTCTTTTTTTCGGAGTTCAAAATGCTTTTGTTGCATGCAGAAATGTAATTTCGTTTTCTCTGCAGGAGTTCATCAATTTCATAAATGCAACACATTATAGTTTGTTTATACATAACATAAAGGCAAAAAAAAACGTTGTATGCAGTGTTATTTCATTTTAAATGTCAAACAGGTTTTGTGTCTCCCAGTGTTTTCTTTTCTGTGGGAAACGGGTCCAAGTGGCTCTTTCAGTGGTAAAGGTTGCTGACCCCTGTCCTAGACCTTGCCTGAGTTCTTGGATCCTCCTGCCTTGCCTGAACTCTAAGACTCCCAGAATCACCTTGAATGTCATGACCCTCATGCACACCATGGTCACCACATCTTGCTGATTGTTTAGTTGTTCCTGTCCTACCCCTAGTACTTCAGAGCCTGAGTCCTGCACTTGGGTCCAGCCTCTTGTCTCCCTATGACAATACCATTGAGGAGGTCATTGATGGCCTAAGCTCCACTAGGAACTAAGAAGAAGAGGAGGAGTAAAGGAGGAAGAAGATCTGATTTGCTCACTGTGGCTTCAAGCAGTCAGGTTTGGGAATGCCAGAAAAGGCCTGGAGGGAAAATGAAATTATTTCACTTCTTCAGCATGTTAGGAATGATGAAAAATTTGAAGGTATTGGCAACCTTGAATGTTACACTGAAATTGAAGATACTTCAATTATGAAAACCTCATTGTTAATTTTAAAAACATAGTTAAAATAAAGGTTGGGGTATTTTTTAACATGGATTTTATTTCTATACCATACCTTCAATTCACTCTTGTACAATGAAGCTTGATATCTCTGCCTTTTGGAGTGTCCACTCTAATTTTAATAGAAGGGCACTTATAAAGATAACATCTAATTGTTACTGAATAAAATTCCATGATCTATTTCTAACATGGAGTGACTCTCATAAAGAAAGCTGCATAAAATATTGAGTCAGTCAGACAGTTTAAAAATGTGGTTATGTAGTGCCCCTCAATGTCCAAGGACTCCTAAAAGTAGCTTACAGCCAATGAAGTACGTTTTGAAATGTGATGGTTTATAATAAAGGAACAACATCTCATTAGTTTCTACAAGCAGCAGCAAGGTAATGAGTGGATAAATTACTATTATGGTGTTGACTGAGGAATAATTACTGGATAAGACACTAGGGGTACCTTGGATAACTGTCCTGTTCTACAAAATCGTACCCATTGATGTTTCATGTTCACCAAAGGGATTGCTTTAATGTCCCATCAAAATGATGGCATATTATTATAGCATTGGAATGTTAGCATCGAATTTGTGCTCAGGTCTCTGGAACAGTTCTTAACCATTCACTTTTCTGAATTAAATGAATGAGTTTAGACACTAAACTAAGCAGCAATGGCTGAGGGCATTCAGACTAATTTTTAATGAGGTGGAATATATGAGCAAAGTTGAGATGGACAAATTTGCCAGTGAAAATAAAGGGAACCTTATTTCACATATTCCTTGAGAACTTGCAGGAGAAAACTGGATATAAAGGAAGTGGCATCCAAAAATAACTTGTTTCAAAAGGTAAACATTTTGGCAACCAGCTCAGCCTGTCTTGTGACCTGAAAGAAACTGTCAAAGATTGAAAGGTTATAAATGCTTTGGAGTCATTCAGACACATGAGAATGCTAATAGCAATGAAAAGCTTTAACATTTTGTAATAATTAAGATGTCTGAAGAGTGAGAAATTCATCCCTAGTCGTTTGTGCTAATGTGGGTGTGTCTGGTACACTGTACTTGGTTTAAATTCAATAGAAATGGGTTTCAGCGGTACTTTCAAAACAATGAGTTGACAATGAGCAAAACTACTTTAAAATCCTCCCAAAAATATAGGTTAGCAAATCAAGTCTCACTTCCTTTAAAGCTGTTCCTCTCCATTCAAATTACCCCCTAGCTAACATCCTCAGCAAACTCCCCATTGCTTCCCATTGTGTGATTCTCATTTCCATGTTAAGTCCACTGTCAGAGCACTGTTACAATGTTACACTGTTGCAGAGCAATGTTTTCCAGGTTTTCACTAAAAAGTGGAAAAACAGCAGATTCTAGAAACAAATAAAAGCAGAAATTACTTATGATATTTAACAGGTCAAGTAGTCTCTGCGGAGCGAGAAACACAAATAATATTGTGAGTATTCCAGGCATTTTTTCCCTTAATTCCATGTCCTTATTTAGATGCAGAGAGGTTGAAATAATGAGGTTTGTATTAAGTTTTTCTAGGACAGAAGGTCACATCCCATTGAATCCATACCAGCTCCCAGAATAAACTGATCCATTAAATTCCCCATTTAATTCTCTGTTTCACATTCACATTCCAGTTCACATACCTACTCAAACAAACCAACACCGCTTAGAAGCTAAGCACGGATTGGGGAAGTTAATCAGTATGACGCACCTTCCATCCTATCCAAAACAAGGTTCCAAATTCGAAGAATATTTTCAATCAATTATTAAGAAACCAGAAAAACAAACAATCTTGAAGTGATTAAAAACTAATGAAATTAAAGCTAACGGTATAACAAAATAAACAGTCTTAGCACATTAAACATATTTAAGCTTTCTTCAATGTCATTAATTGATTTTAAATGTATATAAGCTGTTTATAATGATCAATAAAAAGATATCACCCCAGCTGCCTAGGCCTAGAACTAAAGATGAAAGCACGAACACGTAATGAAAACTCCCAGCCCTACTCATATGACTAACTACCATAACAACCATAGGAAACGCACAACATGAAATACAATGCAAATAGAAAACAGATATATGGCTCCTACAGGAGCATTCAGGGGAAATCTACGTGCCACAGAGAGAAAATGCAAACCCCAAGCAACCTGAGATCAGGATCAAACCCAGCTCGCTGCACTTGTGAATCAACAACACTACTTCTGCACCATGTCTGAAGGACAACATAACAAATGTAGATGACTTTGTTGATACTGCACCTCCCTGGAAATTCTGTACCAAAATATAAATAAGTTAGGATGGAGCTAACAAAGTACTATTCTCCGTGTGGCTCAGTGGAAAGCAAATATATCATTGGTTAATCTGCTTCTATTCCACTACCTGCTTTTGAAAGGGCATGAGTGTGCACTTTTAATATTAAAGGCCAAATATGTGCACTTATGATCAAATCCTCATATGACTCATAATTTTTAGTGTTGCTACTATTGGAGTATAAAAGTTGCATCGTTTGCTGTGTAACCAAAACTATGTAGTCAGCTTTGAACTTGCTATTTGCTAGAGAATGAAATCTTAGGAGTGTAGAAGACAATGGTGTGTTAATGAGAGGTAGCTAAGAGATGTAGATTAGAACATGATTAAGTCAATGGGTAGAAACAATAGTGTTGGATGTACGTGTGGATACGCAACTGTAGACCGATTGCATATGCTAATACAACTAAACCAGGAGATTGCTATAAAAAATGCTATGTCCAAGGATTGGTGGGCAATCAGCGACTAGTCTCAGCTTTGATTTGCAAATTGAAGTTTAATACTTCTTGAAGAATCTTCTGCATCTCCTGGTCATTTGTGGGGCACGAAAAACCATGACACTACTTGTCTTCTCTTGTTCACAGCTCTGAGTACAGATAACAAATCAAATGGTCATAAAGTTCTTCCAGTCTATTTTTGCACAGCCAAACTTATTAAATTAACCTCATCCAAGATACAATCTATAGCCATGGGAGTTTTGTAGCAAAAAAGTAATAAATGTTGGGAGGTAAAATTCAACAGAGGAGAAAATATAGTGCAAATTCGGTCTGCACAAAAAAACAGTTGAAGAAATAGTTCTGCCTCATTTATGCAAGGAAAAAATATACTCTAATGATCATAAACAAGAGATGCAATGCACTTATGAAGGGAGCTCTGATCTTTGACAGGTAGAAATAAAAGAAGATCATTACAAATGTAGAAAATGTAAAATGAAGCAGGAAATATCAAAAAATTGTCCTACCCAATTCTGATGAAGGGACTTCACCCTGAAACATTACAGTGTCTATAAAAAGTATTCACCCCCACTTGGAAGTTTTCATGTTTTATTGTTTTACAACATTGAATGATGGTGGATTTAATTTGGCTTTCTTTGACATTGATCAGCAGAGAAAGACTCTTTCGTGTCAAAGTGAAAATAGATCTCTACAAGGTGATCTGAACTAATTACAAATATAGAAGACTAAATAATTGATAGTACAAGTGTTCACCTCCTTCAGGTCAGTAATCAGTAAATGCACCTTTGACAGCAATTATAGCCTTCAGTCTGTGTGGATAGGTCTATATCAGCTTTGCACATCTGACTCAGCAATTTTTCCCCATTCTTCTTTACAAAACTGCTCGAACTCTGACAGATTGCATAAGGATCGTGAATGAATAGTCCTTTCCAAGTCCAGCCACAAATTTTCAATTGGATTGAGGTCTGAACTCTGACTTGGCCACTCCAGGACCTTCACTTTGTTGTTTTTAAGCCATTCCTGTGTAGTTTTGGCTTTTTGCTTGGGGTCATTTTCTTGTCAGAAAACAAATCTTCTCCCAAGTCACAGTTCTCTTACAGACTGTATCAGGTTTTCCTCCAGAAATTCCCTATATTTTGCTGCATTCATTTTACTCTCTACTTCACAAGCCTTCCGGGGCCGGCTGCAATGAAACATCCCCAAAGCATGATGTAGCCACCACCATGCTTCACAATAGGGATTTTTTTTAATGATGTGCGGTGTTAGGCTTACACCAAACATAGCGCTCAGTCTGGTGGCCAAAAAGCTCAATTTTGGTTTCATCAGACCGTAGAACCTTCTTCCAGCTGACTTCAGATTCTCCCATGTGCCTTCTGGCAAACTCCAGCTGAGATTTCATGTGAGTTTTTTCAACAGTGGCTTTCTCTTTGCCACTCTACTGTAAAGCTGTGACTGGTGAAGCACCCGGGCAACAGTTGTATGTGTAGTCTCTCCCATCTCAGCAACTGAAGCTTGTAACTCCTCCATGGCTGACATAGGCCTCTTGGTGGCCTCCCTCACTAGTCCCCTTCTTGCACGGTCACTCAGTTTTTGTGGATGGTCTGCTCTAGGCCAATTTACAGCTTTGCCATACTCTTTCCATTTGTTAATGATTGACTTAACTGTACTTCAAAGGAAATTCAGTGACTTGGAAATTTTCTTGTATCTATCTCCTGACTTGTGTTTTCTATAGCTTTTTCCATGGAGTTGCTTGGCGTGTTCTTTTGTCTCCATGGTGTAGTTTTTACCAGGATCCTGACTCACCAGCAGTGGGACCTTCCAGACACTCCAATCAACTGAAACACCTTGACTGCACACAGGTGATCTCCATTTAAATAATTATGTGACTTCTAAAACCAATTGGCTGCACCAGTGATGATTTGGGTGTCATATTAAAGGGAGTGAATACTTATGCAATCAATTATTTTGTGTTTTATATTTGTAGTAAATTTAGGTCACTTTGTAGATATTTTCACTTTGACACAAAAGAGTCTTTTTCTGTTGATCAGTGTCAAAAAAGGACAAATTAAATCCATTGTGATTCAATGTTGTAAAACAATAAAACATGAAAACTTTCAAGGGGGGTGAATACATTTAAGAGGCACTGTAACTGGGTTCTCATTCCACAGACACTGACTGACCTGCTGAGAATTCTTAGGCATAGGACTTCAGAGCATTAGGAACAGCCAGCATGCTTTGTGCAGAACAAGTCATGTCTTACTAACTTACAGTAAATTCCGGACTATAAGCCGCGACTTTTTTCCCACGCTTTGAACACTGTGGCAACACTGCGGCAACACTGCGGCCTATACTACGGTGCGGCTAATGCATGTTTTTTTTTATGCCGCCAAAAACATTTTGCCTCCTAACAGTAGACCAATAAAATTGATGAGTAGTTCACAGAGGTCCAATGAAATTGTACGATAAATCAAGCGCACTTTCACAATTAAATTATTGTAAATCAGTCATTTGTATTCACCCTCATCAACATGGAAAACATTCGAAGAAAAGCATATGATGCAGCTTTTAAGTTAAAGGCGATCAATCTGGCGGTTGAAGAAGGAAATCGAGCTGCTGCACATAATCTTGGCATAAATGAATCGATGTTGAGACGGTGGAGACGCCAGCGTGAAGAACTGAGTCAATGCAAAACGACGACAAAAGCTTTCAGAGGTAATCATAGCAGATGGCCCGAACTTGAAAACTTTCTTGAAGACTGGGTTAACACACAGAGAGCAGGCGGCCGTGGTGTTTCCACCGTGCAGAACAGACTGAAGGCTAAAGCAATTGCCACCAAAATGAAAATCGAAGATTTTAGAGGTGGGCCATTGTGGTGTTTTAGATTTATGAGACGAAAAGGCCTGTCTGTCAGGGTATGCACGACTCTGTGTCAGCAGCTCCCTCCCGACCACGAGGAAAAGCTTGCTAACTTCCGCACATTCACTCAAACAAAGATAGCGGAGAATTCCATCGGGCCAGATGATATCATAAATATGGATGAAGTACCTTTGACGTTTGACCTGCCTCTCACTCGGACTGTTAATAAAAAAGGTGACTCGTCCATCACACTAAAAACAAGTGGCCATGAGAGAACGCATTTTACTTGTGTTCTGAGCTGCACAGCATCCAGACTAAAGCTTCCACCGATGGTGATTTTTAAGTGGCTGATAATGAAAGTTCAGTGAAAGCTGCCATCAAGAGTACAAACTCAATTCCAGCTGTGATTCCTGGGGGCACCAGGAAGTATTTGCAGCCACTGGACATCAGCGTGAACCGGGCATTTAAAGTGGCGCTGCGCGTTGAGTGGGAGGCTTGGATGACGAGCGGCGAGAAATCCTTTACCAAAACAGGACGCATGCGAAGAGCATCTTTAACTCAAGTCTGCCAGTGGATCCTAAATGCGTGGAGCGGTGTCACAACTTCCACCATCACCAGCGGGTTTCGAAAGGCTGGACTGCTGCGTGATGAAGAGGACCGCGTGCGCTCAAGTGAGAGTGACAACGAAGAGACTGAAGTGAGTGATGAGATCGTTCACTGAAGAAGAGGACTTTGATGGTTTTAGTGCGCAGGAGGAAGATGAAGAAGGCGATTAATAACTTTTCCTGGTAGGCTGCAGTATATATATTTTTTTTACCAGTCGTTAGGAGATATTGGAATGTTGTTCGTGCACTGTTCAGTAAAAAAGTATACGCAACGTAATCTGTGTGTTACCGATACGTATGTATATTTAAAAGTAGCTGTGTTACAGGCACTGTTCGAAAAAAAGCATTTGCAATATGTATTTGTTTATGTTACCATACAGATTTAATTAAAAGTTAAAAAATCCTCACGTGTAATATCTTTCTGTGTAAATATCTCATATTACAACGTGGGACACCTGCGGTTTAAAATCCGGTGCGGCCTGTACAAGTACAAAATAGATTTTCTTTCTAAAATTAGAGCGTGCGGCTTTTAATCAGGTGTGCTCTGTAGTCTGGAATCTACGGTAAGTTTTGACTTTTTTAATGAGTAGACATGGGTGATTGATGAAGGTAGAACTATGGATGTTGTTTAGATGGATTTTAGTAAATCATTTGCAAGGTCCCTCATGGCAAACTCATCCAGAGTGAATTGTCCATTTGGATACAGAACTGGCTTGACCACAGAAGACGGGGTATTGGTCAAAGGGATTTACTCTTACTGGAGCTCTGTGATTAGTGGTGTTCCACAGGGATCTGTACTGGGACCTCTGCTGTTTGTCGTGTCTGTAATTGACCTGGATGAAAATGTAGGTGGGTGGGTTCGTAAGTTTGCAGATGATATGAAGATTGGTGGTATTGTGGCTGGCAAAAAAGATTGGCTGAGAGAACACCAGAATATAGATCAGTTGCAGTTATGGATGGAGAAGACAGATGGAGTTTAACCTAGCCAAATGTGACGTATTACACCTTGGTAGGTCAAATATACAGAGACAGAACACTGTTAAGGACAAGACCCTTAACAGTGTTGATGAGCAGAGAGATCTTGGGATCCAAGTTCATAGCTCCCGCGGAAGTGGTTACACAGGTTGATAGGGCGGTTAAGAAGCCATTTGTGATGCTTGCATTTATTAGGCAAGGGATTGCATCCAAATGGCAGGAAGTTATGTTGCTGTTTCATAAAACTCTAGTTAGCCCACATTTGGAGCACTGCATACAATTCTGGTTTCACCATTGCAGGTGCCAGTTCTTCTCTGCTGCACGTTTAGTATGGTAACTAGTCACATTAATGTGGGTGCGTCATGCAAGTATAACACTCCGTGGGACCACAGACTAGCAGAATTTTTTTTTTGATTTTGGATCAATGTTGTCACTACATTTTGTCAGCAAGGATTTTGATAGTTATACGAAAGGAATATCAGCACTCAAATGTGTCCAAGAAACTGGAAGCACCAGCCTGAAGTAGCTTGTTGGAAAGTACAACCTGTTTTGTTGTTCACGCACAAGAGAAAATCTACAAATCCTCCAGCATTTTGTGTGCATTGTTGTTCACGCCATGTGTTTGAATTTGAAATTCAGATTTGAGGTGGTCAAAAGTTGCTGTGGACGCGAAAACTGTAGTGCTGGTTGCCTGAAGTGTGCAACCCTTGGTTTCATTGAATGCTGAAGAACTGAAATAATTGAATTGCTTCTATCATTAAAAACTGTCACTGTTTTGTTTCGTTTGCACACTTGAAAGATGAAATGATTTCAGCTAGAAGCAGTGACCTTGAAGCTAAGAGAGAAATTAAACATTAACATGCTATTGAAGGTCAGTTCCCTGAGGGAAATGAAAATATTTATGAAGACAAAGAACAAGCTGTGATAACTCAGAAGTTACAGGAAGATGCACTGAGGATAGTGTCTAACATGCATGGAGCATGTCCTGTTGTTAGCAAGATGTCCCGAGCGTCTAATATCACATCAGTATGCATTAAAATGGAGGCTGATTTTGCTGAATTATACGCAAGACAACAAATATTGAGGGTTAAGCATGACTTAAAGGAACAGACAAACCAGCTTCAAAGAGACCAGGAACAATAGGTAGACCAGCTACAGAGGAAGATGGAGAAGCTTAAGTTGCAGGAATAAATTGCAGCCATGTTGGCTAGAGTTAAAGTGCTAAGGGCTTCAGGTGCTGTGAGTGTTAAACGTGCTCTTGTAGAGCAGCTCTGCTGAGAGTTCCAATGCTGACATCGGAATAGAGAAAAAACTACATACTCGATGTCAAAGTGGATACATTTGAGGAACAAGTCTACGAGTCACGAGTTTGAACCCCAAGGGGTAATTCAGGGTGTTCACCCTCAGCCTGCACCAAGGAGGCATTGAATCAATGCCATTCCCAATAGCACAGGTGTTTCTAAGAAAATTGATTTATGGTATGATGCCACTCGTATTTCAGATGATTAAGGTCTGAATGCTGTGCTGGAGGCCATAAGGACTGGAAAGGAAATAACAAGCATAGTAATACAACAACAACCTAAAAGAGAAACTCAAATCTTCGATGGCGATCCATTGCAGTATCATTCATTTATGAGGGTTTTCAAGAATAGCATTGAAAATAAGACTGAAGATTTTGGTGACCATCTCTATTTTCTTAAACAGCTCACTGGAGGTTACCCTTGAGAGCTTGTCAGAAGTTGCAATTGAGCAAACCGGAGGAAGAATATTTGAAGGCTAAAGCTTTACTACAGGAAATGAGAAAATGAAGGGGCATGAGAAGGCCTTGGCATGTAGGATTAAGGAGAATCCCATTCTATGCCTTTGTGAAGAACAGGAGGATGACGAGAACGAAGGTGGGACCGCTAAAGGATAAAGAGAGCAACATGTGTCTGGAAGTGTAGGAGGTTGGGGAGGTCCTTAATGAATACTTTGCTTCAGTATTCACAAGTGAAAAGGATCTTGATCAGGATGAGGTCAAAGTAGAGTGGACCTGTGTGCTGGACAATGTGGAGATTAAGGAAGAAGAAGTGCTAGATCTTCTTAAAAACATTAAGATTAATAAATCCCCAGTGCAGGATATGATACACCCCAGGTTGTTGTGGGAATTGAG
The DNA here is from genome assembly GCF_030144855.1 of Hypanus sabinus. Lineage (NCBI taxonomy): Eukaryota > Metazoa > Chordata > Chondrichthyes > Myliobatiformes > Dasyatidae > Hypanus > Hypanus sabinus. The sequence continues at coordinate 101,031,653 of NC_082708.1, read as the reverse complement.
AGAAGAGATCGCAGGAGCATTAGCTATGATCTTTGAATCCTCTTTGGCTGCAGGGGAAGTGCCGGAGGACTGGAGATTGACAAATGTAGTTCCCTTGTTTAAAAAAGGTAATAGGGAGAAACCTGGGAATAATAGGCAGGTGAGTCTTACGTTGGTGGTCTGCAAACTACTGGAAAAGATTCTTAAGGACAGGATCTACGGGCATTTGGAGAAGTACAGTCTACTCATGGATAGTCAACATGGCTTTGTGAAGGGAAGATCATGCCTCACGAGCCTGATTGAGTTTTTTGAAGAGGTAACAAAAGAAATTGATGAGAGTAGGGCAGTGGATGTGGTTTGACAAGGTCTCTCATGAGAGACTCATCCAGAAAATCATGAGGCATGGGATAAGTGGAACCTTGGCTGTTTGGATTAAAAATTGACTTAAAGGAAGATAGCAGAGGGTAGTTGTGGAAGGAAAGCATTCTGCCTGGAGGTCAGTGACTAGTGGAGTGCCGCAGGGATCTGTCCTGGGACCCCTGCTATTTGTGATGTTTATAAATGACCTGGATGTAGAGGTTGAAGGATGGGTGAGTAAGTTTGCAGATGACATGAAGATTGGAGGAGCTGTGGATGGAGCTGTAGGTTGTTGAAGGTTACAAGAGGATATAGGCAGGCTGCAGAGTTGGGCAGAAAAATGGCAGATGGAGTTCAATCCGGACAAGTGTGAGGTGATGCATTTTGGAAGGACAAACCAGAAGACTGAGTACAGGATTATGGTCAGTTACTTAAGAGTGTGGATGAGCAAAGGGACCTTGGGGTTCAAATCCATACATTCCTCAAGGTCGCTGCCCAGATTGATAGGGTAGTTAAGAAGGCCTATGGGACGCTAGGCTTTATTAACAGGGGGATTGAGTTCAAGAGTAGAGACGTCATGTTGCAACTCTACAAATCTCTGGTGAGACCGCACTTAGAGCATTGTGTTCAATTCTCATTATAGGAAGGATGTGGAAGCTTTGGAGAGGGTGCAGAGGAGACTTACCAGGATGTTGCCTGGATTGGAGAACAAGTCATATGAAGCAAGGTTAGCAGAGCTGGGACTTTTCCTTCTGGAGTGTAGAAGGATGAGAGGGGACTTGATAGAGGTCTACAGGGTTATGAGAGGCATAGATAGGGTGGATAGTCAGTACCTGTTTCCCAGGGTACCAATAGCAAACACCAGAGGGCATATGTACAAAATTAAGGGAGGGAAGTTTAGGGGAGACATCAGGGGTATGTTTTTTTACACAGAGGGTTGTGAGTGCCTGGAATGAATTGCCAGGGATGGTGGTGGAGGCTAAAACATTAGGGGTATTTAAGAGCCTCTTGGACAGGCACATGGATGAAAGAAAAATGGAGGGTTATGGGGTAGTGTGGGTTTAGTACTTTTTTTTAAGGATTATATGGGTCGGCACAACATGGAGGGCTGAAGGGCCTGTACTGTGCTGTAGTGTTCTATGGTTCGTCTATGGTTCTATGGAATGTTGTGGTGATGAGCTGATAATCACTGCAGCCTACATGGAAAAGGGTCTTTTTGGCCACATATTAAATCAGAAGATATGAAAGTTCTTCAAGATAACAGTCCTTTCCTTCGAAGTTGTTGCACTGCCATAGAAGTTGTTCAGGCCCTGCATAAGTTGAACATACCTGTTAATATGAAGACTGTTGTAAATAAATTGCCCAGTGAGCTTAAAAAATGGAGATTGGCAGGCTAGAAACTACAAGAAGGGCACAACCATAAGGTTAATTTAGCTGATGTGGTTAGCTTTACAGAAAGGCAAATGAGAACTGTTGCACACCCAGTGTTTGGAAAAGTATACAAGGCTACATCATCGGCAGTAAGTAAAGGTGTGAACAAACCTGGATCACAAATTCATGCTCAAGCTAAAGGAAGCAGGTTTGCAACTACTGTGGCTACTGTGGAATGTGAAACTGAGGCCGGAACTGATGAAAAGAGCACAGATTTGGATGAGCCATAACTGACACAAACTCAGTAGCGAGTACCATCCTGGTGTTTAATGATCTTACGGGGGCTAGTGATCATGATTGTAAACTTCCTATCATTCCAGTTCAGGTGAAGTCTGAGAAGAGTAAAAGACAGTTGTTATTGTACTTGCCTAGATCAAGGAAGTACAGCAGTGTTCTGTACAGCGAGTCTCATGAACAAGCTCAACCTGACAGGGAAAAGAACGTGCATTTTCTACGCACTATGGGTAAGGAGAAGGTCATGTGTAGCTACATCATTTCAGGATTGGGAATAGCCAGCTTCAATGGTAAAAACTATTGTGAACTGCCTAACATCTATACAGAGGAACATATTCCTGTCCATAAAGAGAACATTCTTTGTCAGAGAGATCTTCAGGAATGGTCTCACCTGAAGCAGGTTTATTTTTGCAGGAAATTGAGTTGGAAAATGAACTGTTGACATGGGGAATATCTGGTTAAGGAATTGGAGCCATTTTAAGTGATTTGCAGAGTTAATGATGGGCCCTATGAAATCAGAACAATATTGGGAAGGACTGTTAATGGACCATTGAAAGGAGACTGTGATAGTGGAAGAGAGTACACTTGGCCAGAGCTAACAGTTAATGGAACTTGGATGAGTGTCAGTAGCAACGTTTCAAGACAGATTTTCCTGAATGCAGTCAAGAGGAATAACCTGGTTTGGCAGGTAAAAATCACAGTCCAGGATAGACTGCGTACCAAAAGAGGATATTTGCATAAATATTGAGATTTCATGTTTCCTGTGTCTTAGTAGCATGTAATTGTAATTACTATAATATAATAATTAGGGGGTGGAACATAGGGGCCAGGTATTGTCTGTTACTTGTTTATTATGGTAACTAGTCTCATTAGTATGGGTATGTCATGCAAGTATAACAACTCCATGGGGTCACAGCCTAGTAGCAATTGTTTTGTTTTGACTTTGGATCAATTCTGCCACTACCCCCATAATAGGAAGGATGTTGAGGATTTGGAAAGGATGCTGCCTGGATTAGAGGGCATGTGCTCTAACGGGAGCTTGGACAAGCTTGGGCTGTTGTCTCTGGAGTGGCGGAGGCTGTGGGGAGATTTTCTACATTGTCAGAGTGGTAAAGGCAGATATGTTAGGGACATCTTTGATAGAGATGCTTTGATAGAAACTTAGAGATGCTTTGATAGAAACACGAAAGTGAGGAAAATAGACGGATATGGTCATTGTGTAGACAGGGGGGATTAGTTTAGTTAGCTATTTGATTACTAATTTAATTGGCTTGGTACAACATTGTGGGCCAAAGGCCTGTTCCTGTGCTGTACTGTTCCATGTTCTATGAAACAACAACTTTGTCAATGAAGTGAGCTTTAAAAGAAAGATCATGAAATAATTGACTCTGGAATATTCTAAACATCCCCTGTTTATGCTGACCATAATCAGGAAGTAATTTTCTAACCTGATTTGGTGATTTATTGATTCATTCTCAAAATAATAATTTTCATTTATGTGTCAAAATCCTCAAAACATTTTGAAAGCTAATTAATACAAAAATGGTCCATTACAACTATTTGTTCAATGAGCTGAGCATTAAAAGAATTATCAACTATTTAGCAGCAGTAATTTTTTTGTCACTAAACAATTGAAAAATGAGCATTGGACGTTATTTTTCACAGTAATCAAGAGCCATTACAGCAAAAGGACAAATGCTAAAATACCTTTCAATACTATTTTTAGTATTTACTCTAATTTCCTCTGTGTTCTGCTTCAGCAAAGTCATTAATTATATCTGATTATATCTATTAATGAACAGGCTTCTACTGTGGTCTTAAAGAAGTATATAAATAATTGAGGTAAAAATGGAAAGAAAAATAACTCAGTTATAGACTCATGATAACAACTACACCTAAAATACATTTCTGTTCCTTTTTTTTGTTTCAGCAGACCTGCCCATTCTCCAGCACTTGCACTTTATCATTTTAACTGCAGTTCAGACCTACTTTGGGATTAGGTTAAAGATACTAATTTCACATTTTTCAAATAATCATGCTGTTCACAATGGGATTTGGCTGTTCTAGTTTCTGAAAATCAGTTTTCTTTCTTTTTTTTATTTTTACACACAGCAGTCTCTGTTATAAAAAATGAACTGGGTCAAGCAATTATAGAGTATACTGCTATTCCAAGACATGCAACAATTGGAGGAAGCTGATTGGCAGTGGCAAATCTATGCTTCCAGAGAAATTCCACCACCTCATTTCACTTGCATATTAACTAAATGAAATAACATGGTTGTTAATGTAAAACAATTACTTGCTTATAGCTTTCTTTTGCCTTTCAGTCCTCAAAAGGCAATGAAATGTGTCCAACAGATCAGTGAAAATTATGTGCACAGTCACAAAACACATAATCCTTGTGTGTGACACTGTCTGAATAATCTAATCACATAGAGGATATGCAGTGGATATATCTCCCAATATTTGAGACCATTAAGAGCTATAGATTTAGATTTTACTGGATTGAATAAAGCACTGTATAGCATCTACATATACCCTCACGTGCTCCTTTTATATTGTGATGAGGGCATCAAATTACTTTGAACTCGCCGATAGTGGGAGACTAGCACTTACATCTACAGTGAAGAAATGCTTTGAGAGGTTGGTCATGGCTAGATTCATCTCCTGCCTTGGTAAGGACCTGGGCCTACTGCAATTTTCCTATTGCCACAATAGGTCTCCAGCAGACGCAATCACAATGTCTCTTCACACGGTCTTAGATCACTTGAACAATACAAACATCTATGTCAGGATACTGTTCATTGACTATAGCCTAGAACAGGGGTCAGCAACCTTTACCACTGAAAGAGCCACTTGGACCCGTTTCCCACAGAAAAGAAAACACTGGGAGCCGCAAAACCCGTTTGACATTTAAAATGAAATAACACTGCATACAACGTTTTGTTTTGCCTTTATGCTATGTATAAACAAACTATAATGTGTTGCATTTATGAAATTGATGAACTCCTGCAGAGAAAACGAAATTACATTTCTGCATGCAACAAAAACATTTTGAACTCCGAAAAAAAAGACGTTGGGTTGAAGGTTACTTTTAAGTAAAATACTCAACGTCTATTTGAGTCCTTCTTGTATTTATGAAAAACGCCAAACTTGAATTTGCCGCCAGCAGCAAACCAAAAATAACGTCAGCCAGCTGTCAACCTGAAAAATAAAAGGACTATTTCACTGAACAATGAAAACATATGAATATACGTAAAATAATAGGCAATTAAAATATTTATCATACTTGTTCAGGTTGACTCACACCTGACAATGCAGTCGTATTCAGTAGGGATGGATCGATGCTTAGGGGAGTGACCGGGAAGGATAATGTGTTTTTTTCCTCTCTGAACTCACAGAAGCGTTTCCCAAACGATGTTTGCATTGCGATGATTGCAGAATGAAAATACTCCGAATTTATCATGTCGTGACCTTGTTTGAACTCTCTCAAATTGGGGAAGTGAGACAATGTGCCTTTCTGTAAATCTCTGGCAAGCAACGTCAACTTGCGCTCGAATGCCAAAACATCCTCCAACATGTGCAGGGCTGTACGTCCTTACCCCGTTGAAGAGCTGTGTTCAGCGTGTTCAGGTGTGCTGTCATGTCTACCATGAAGTGTAGCTTTTCCAGCCACTCTGGCTGTTCCAGCTCAGGAAAGGTGAGCCCTTTGCTGCCCAGGAAAGTTTTCTCTTCTTCCAGACACGCGACAAAGCGTTTCAGCACCTCCCCTCTGGACAGCCAGCGATAAAAACACGTTGTAGCGGTTGCTACACGCAGTCAGTAAACTGCAGTCAAAGATAGCTTTATTCGAACTAAACAGCCTTGCTTTTAAGCCTCCCTCAACCCGCCCCCCATGGGCGCAGATGCTGCAAAAGGCACGTACTCACAAACCCCCGTAGGCTATCTCCCTTAGCCTGAACGCTGGCTAATTGTGAGCCGGTTCGGATGTGTCAGGAAATGGGTCGCCACAACGTCTTATTTAGATTGTACAAGATCACCATAATCTTCAAATTTAGAATTACATTTCAAAAACTAACAAACTAACATAAAATACATTTTAATTAAATACTGACCATGTAGCGGTGTGCTACACGCAGCGCTAAAATTACGACACGGAGTTGGTAACTGCAGTCGAAGGAAAAAACTTTATTCGAAATCTTCAGCCTCACTTTTAAGCCTCCCTCAACCTGCCCCCCATGGCGCAGAGGCTCCAAAGCTCTGTGCTCGCAAACCCCCGTAGGCTATCTAATAGTGAGTCGGTTCGGATGTGCCAGGAAAAGGGTCGCCACAACCAATTATTTCCCAAAGCAACAGGGAGCCGCAGCACAGACGTAAAAGAGCCACATGTGGCTCCGGAGCCGCGGGTTGCCGACCCCCGGCCTAGAATTTAACACTATCATTCCCACAGTTCTGATCAAAAAGCTACAGAAGCTGGGCCTCTGTACTTCCCTCTGTAATTGGATCCTCATCTTCCAAACCAGAAGATCACAATCTGTGTGGATTGGCACATCTCAGAGATGAGTGCTCTCCTCTCTCTATACCTGTGACTGTGTGGCTAGGCATAGCTTAAGTGCCATCTATAAATTTTTTGATGATACAGCCATTTTGGCAGAATCTCAGATGGAGACAAAAGATATATACAAGAGCAAGTTACACAAGCTAGTTGAGTGGTGTCGCAGCAACAAATTTGCACCCAACGTCGGTAGGACCAAAGAGCTGATTGTGGACTTCAGAAAGGATAGGATGGTAGAACACAAACTGATTATTATAGAGAGAACAGAAGTAAATAGAGTGAAAAATTTCAAGTTCCTGGGTGACAAGATATCTCAGGATCAAACCTGGTTCCAACATATTGATGCAGTTACAAAGAAGGTAAGACAGCAACTATATTTCATTAGGAGTTTGGATAGACTTGTTTTGTCAATTAAACAACTGGAAAACTTTTATAGCTGTACCGTGGAGAGCATTCTAACAGGCTGCATTACTGTCTTGCATGGGAGGGGCTACTGCACAGGATCGAAAGAAGCTATAGAAAGTTGTTAAATTAGTGATGCACCATCAATAACTCTCTCTGAGATGTAAAGGCGAGATATCGGCTTTTATTGACTGGAAGAAGGAACAAGCAGTGGTTGACCACCATACTACATCCTGGAGACTGAGAGGCCGGGCTCTGCCCTCAATCGCCTTTATACTGGGGTCTGTGGGAGGAGCCACAGGAGCAGTCAGCAGGGGGCGTGTCCAGACAGGTATATGTAGTTCTCCACAATTAGTCAGCTCCATCTTGGGTACTAGCCTCTGTAGTACCCAACACATCTTCAAGGAGCAGTGCTTCAGAACGGCAATGTCCATCACCTAGGACATGCCCTCTTCTCATTGTGATCATCAAGAAAGAGGTACAGAAGCCTGAAAGCACACACTCAGCAATTCAGGAACAGCTTCTTCCCCCCACCATCCAATTCCTAAATGGACAATGAACCTATTTGGTCCAGGTGACTTCTCCACCTTCAGATCCTGCAGTTTCCCAAGCACCTTCTCCCTAGTAACAGCACCTTCACTCACTTCTGCCTGCTGCCACTCTTGAACTTCCAGCATACTACTGGTGTCTTCCACAGTGAAGACTGAAGCAAAATACTTCTTCATTTCTTCTGTCATTTCCTTCTCTCCCATAACTACCTCTCCAGCGTCAGTTTCCAGTGACCTGATATCTACGCTCACCTCTCTTTTTCACTTTGTATATTTGAAGAAACTTTTGGTAACCTCTTTGATATTATTGGCTAGTTAAACTTCGTATTCCATCTTATCCTTCTTTATGACATTTTTCATTGCCTTCTGTTGGTTTTTAAAAGTTACCCAACTCTCTAACTTCCCACTAAATTTGCTCTATTATATGCCCTCTCTTTGGCTTTTATATTGGTTTTGACTTCCCTTGTCAGCCATGGTTGTGTCATCCTGCCTTTAGAATACTTTTTCTTTGGGATGTATCTATCCTGCACCTTCCAAATTGCTTCCAGAAACTCCAGCCATTGCTGCTCTGCCATCATCCCTGCTAGAGTTGGCTTCCAATTATTTTTTGCCAGCTCCTCTATCATGCCTCTGTTATTTCCTTTACTCCAATGTAATGCTGATACTTCTGACTTTAGATTCTCAAATTGCAGGGTTAATTCTATCATATTTCCTTACTGACAGGGTGCAGCAAGTGAGGCTGTGGAGCATCATCTCTAGCACCTGGACAATCAATACCGATGCCCCCCAGGGATGTGTGCTCTCCCACTGCTCTTCTCCCTTTACACTAATGACTGCACCTCACAGGATCCATCTGTTAAACTCCTGAAGTTTGCAGATGACACAACTGTCATTGGCCTTATCCGAGATGGTGATGAGTCTGCATACAGACAGGAGGTGGAACGGCTGGCTCTCTAATGTGGTCAGAACAATCTGGAGCTAAATACGCTCAAGACTGTGGAGATGACAGTGGACTTCAGGAGGAGCCCCCCAATACTCCCCCACTCACTATTCTCAACAGTATTGTGTCTGCTGTGGAGACCTTCAGATTTCTGGGTGTCACAATCTCCCAGGACCTGAAGTGGACACCCAACGTGGACACTCTTATAAAAAAGGCTCAGCAGAGGTCGTATTTCCTACGTCAGCTCAGGCAGTACAACCTGCCTCAAGAGCTGCTGATTCAACTCTATTCAGGAATAATCCAGTCTGTTCTCTGTTCGTCCATCACTGTCTGGTTTGGATCAGCTACCAAACAAGACAAGAATAGACTCCAAAGAACCATCAGGGATGCGGAAAGGATTATTGGTGTGAAGCTGCCCTCGATCCAGGACTTATATGCATCTAGAGTCAGGAAGCGAGCAAGCAGCATTATTGTAGACCCATCACACCCTGGACATCACCTGTTCCAATTTCCTTCTGGTAGGCGCTTTAGATCACTGTATGCCAGGACAAATAGGTACAAGAACAGTTTCTTTCCGAATGTCATCAGTCTTATTAACACTGGAATTTTAATCTATTTTAAATCAAGTCCACCTGTACATTCAGTGAGGTGGACCTCATTGTATATAGTTCGTGATTATTTGCACTATTGTTTTTGTTTGCTTTTAATTCTGTACAGAGAGAGCTCAGAGAAACCGGCATCAAATTCCCTGTATGTGTCCTCATACTTGGCAATGATAAAGGATTCTGATTATGATTATGATCACTGGCCTATTAAGGTCCCTTTACCTTAAGCTCTCTAATCAATTCCCATTCATTGCAAAACACTCAATCCAGAATAGCTGATCCCCTGTTGGCCACTACCACAAGCTGCTCTAAAAAGCATCTTGTAGAAACTTCCCACCTGCTTCAAAACGGCAACAATTACACCAGTGCTCAAGAAGAGTATTCTGAACTGCCTTTATGACTATTGTCCAGAAGCACTCAATAGATCTAAAGCAGATACAATCTCAATGGTTCTTCACATGGCCTTAGATCACTTGGACAATAAAAACACGTATATCTGGATGCCGTTTGTTGACTGTAGCTCAGTGTTTAACACCATAATTCCTACAATCCTGATTGAAAAGTAACAGAATCTGGCCCTTTGTATCACCCTCTGCAATTGGATCCTCGATATCCTAACTGGAAGACCTCAGTCTGTGTGGATTGGTGATAATATCACCTCCTCACTGACGATCAACACTGGCGCATCTCAGAGTCCTGTGCTTAGCCCACTGCTCCACTCTCTTTATACCCATGAATTTGTGGCTAGGAATAGCTCAAATGCCATCTATAAATTTGCTGATGATACAACCATTGTTGGTAGAATCTTAGATGGAGATGAGAGGACATATTGAGATACTGAGAGGACTATCTGAGATATATCAGCTAGTTGATTAGTGTTGCAATAACAACCTTGCACTCAACATCAGTAAAACCAAAGAGCTGACTGTAGCCCTCAGAAAGACTAAGATGAGGGAACACAAACCAATCCTCATTGAGGGATAAGGAGTGAATAGAGTGAGCAATTTCAAGTTGCTGCATTGAAGGATCTCTGAGGGTCTAACTTGGTCTCATCATATCAATGCGGCTATAAAGAAGGCAAGACAGCGGCTATATTTCATTAGGAGTTTGAAGAGATCTGTATTGTCTCCTTTAACAGTTGAAAACTTCTACCGATATACCGTGGAGAGTATTCTGATAGGCCATATCACTGATAGGTATGGGGGGAGTCAGTACTGCAAAGGATAAAAATAAACTACAGAAAGTTGCTAAATTAGTCAGCTCCATCTTGGGTACTAGTCTGCACAGTATCCAAGATATCTTCAAGGAGCAGGCCCTCAGAAAGGCAGCATCCATTATGGAAAATCCCCAGCACCCAGACCCTCTTCTCATTGTTACCGTCTGGAAGGAGGTACAGAAGCCTGAAGGCACACACTCAGTGATTCAGGAACAGCTTCTTCCCCTCTGCTGTCCGATTCATAAATGGACATTGAACCCATGATCACCACCTCACCATTTAAAAAATATTATTTCTGGTTTTGCACTACGTATTTTTAATTTAACTGTTTAATATTATCTATAATATAATATATGACTGTTTAATATATATACTTACTGTAATTTACTTATTTTTTTCTATATTATCATGTATTTCATTGTACTGCTCTCGATCTGTTAACAGATTTAACAACATATTCCAGTGATATTAAACCTGATTCTGATTGCAGGCGTTCTATAAATTCCCCTTCTTGGGATCCAGCACCAACTTGATTTTCCCAGACTACACATATATTGAAACCCCACATGACTATTGTAACTTTGCCCTTTTCACATGCGTTTTCTATATCCTGTTGTGATTTGTAGACCACATCATTGCTACTGTTCTGTGGTCTGTATATAACTTCTATCAAGGTGAAAATGGATCTTGTGCTATCCCAGCTTTTACAATGCATAAAGTCTTGTTGGGCTTCCAGCCAGGTACAGGTGTCGATTTTAACTGACATTACAATGCCAACTTCCACCATTTTCATCAGGGATGATGCCTAGGTACGTCTAGTGCAGTGGTATATCTACTGAACTGCCATCGTCTATCCTCCTAATTGGATAATACTTAACCAATTAAATATCTGCTGTTCCACCTTGTTTAAAATCATCTTTCAGTTCTTACTTAGAGCAAGACCTTTATCTTTTTAAAACTCTTGTAAAGGGTTTCTTATGTTACTGCAGATGTTAATCAAAATGGCTTCTTTGTTAACTGTAAAAATGCTTCTTTGTTATGCTAACTGGTGAGAGAGTGCTTTCTCTCGCAGAGCACACTCGCAGCTTGTTTCGGTTATAATTACTGATAATGAGAATTGTATTGATTTGTTAACCAATTGGGATAGATGTTATTCTTTCTTGTGGGTCTGTGAGCTATAGTTGCGCGCCCTTTTGGGGAGTCGGGGAGGGGATTGCGAGGAAGGTGGACGGTGTTGGAGGCGCGGCTGGTCAATCACCGAGGATGGTCCCAGGTGCGTGGGTCATGGAGGTCGGAGAAGATCGAATAGTGGACTGAAGACTTGATGGTTGAGCTCCAACAATGTGCACTAACTGACTGAACCCTGATAAGTTCTGACGCCTTTTCTTTCCTTTCTTTTCTTTCATATATATTGTATTGTTATTAATCGCTTAGTTCTAGTAAGATTTATAAAGTATATTCTGTAAACGTACATGGTGTGTGCTTGATATTGTGTGTGCAAGTTTCTATTAATGTGCATTTCACAGCATCCATGTATACGGGAGGACGGTGTGTTTGGCGGGTGGACGAATCTTCCCCTAGACATACATCAGCCAATTGCTTAAGCGTTACAATTGTGGGGGATCATCTGGGATTGAATTTTCAGTAAGCAGGTTCAGTAGTGCGGAGATGGATAGAGATAAGCTTGTAAACTGGTGCAAGTTAGAGGATGTACCAGTGAATTAGGCGTGTGTGGTAAGCAGGGTGGATTTCCACATTTCAGAAGGTGTGTTAGTGCGCTGCTTGAGTTTGGTCAAAGGTATGGGGCAGATAGAACTAGTGGCAAGAAGGTTTGGTAAAGAGGTGGAGGCTAGTTGGGTGTTGGTTTGTACGAGTGCTGACATCATGACTTTGGAACTGCCAGCGATGGTCAGCATCCCAGGGGAGGCGGGGCTGTGGGGCCTCCACACCCTCCCGGAGGACGAAGGTGAGGAGACACCGGAGGAGTGGCTAGAGGTGACCCCAGGGGAGGTGCCAATAACTAATAAGGGGGGGTTGGAGTGGGAAGGCTTGGCCAGGCCCCCCCCCCCAGCTAGAGGGGAGGCCTCGGAGCCGGCAGCCACCCTTAACTCCCTGGTGGGAGTGGCCGAGAGGCCACGGCTGAAGCTGGAGGTTTTCTCAGGAGCCACGCCTACTCGGGATGGGGAGGTTGGCTATGCTAGCTGGATCGAAAACATGTCCCTGTCGTTAGAGGCGTGGCCAGGCTCGGATGAGGAGAAGAGACAGTGATTGATAGGAAGTTTGAGGGACGGGGAGGCTGGAGTCGTCTGGGAGCTGAAAGCAGAACAGCCCTTGGCTTCACTGGCGGAGTACTTAGCAGCTTTGGAGGGAGCGTTTGGAATGTCAGGGGATCCCTGGCTGCTCTTAGCTGTGTTTCACTGCATGGAGCAGGGGAGAGGGGAAAAGCTCTCAGAATACATATTTCAACTGGAGAGAATGCTTATGGGTTGCGGCACTGGGAGGTAGTGAAGGCAGATGAAGTGGCAAGGGTGAGGATGAGTCAGATGTTTAGTGGTTCCCTGGAGGAGGACAAGGTGGCGTAGAGTCTCTGGCAGTCCTATAAAGAGAGACCCCCTCCATCATTCGGGCAGCTGATTAGGAGGTGCAGGAGGAAGAGAGTGCATTGGGTCAAAAAAGGTGCTCGGGCCACTGGAAGCGATCCTCTGCGGTACAGAAAGTGGTGGCTGGGTGGAGGACCAAGAAACCCAAGGGGTCCCAGGGGAGTAGGGACCCCTGTTTGAGGGGATGGACAGGGAGAGTACCCCCTCCGGGGGACAAACCGCCCAGTGGGCGGGGAGTGGCGGGCATCCCGGGAGAGGAGGGGTGACGGGTAGTGTGTGCTATAACTGGGAAAGAGGGGCATTTCTGGCGGGAATGTGAGTGGCCAAGGGTGTGCTACAGCTGTGGGGAAGAGGGACACTTTCGGTGGGATTGTGAGAGACAAGGCGTCCCGCGGAGGGCAAGCCCCCGGGCAACTAAAAAGGGAGAGGTGTCGGGAAACTTAGGAGAGACTCAGTGAGGGGAACGGATCTGGAGTCTCAAGAGGAACTCATTCCCAGAAATCAGTCAGGGGACCACTAAAATCCCAAGCCTTTATTCCAACAACACACACAAAATGCTGGTGGAACACAGCAGGCCAGGCAGCATCTATAGGGAGAAGGACTGTCGACGTTTCGGGCCGAAACCCCATTCCAGTGTGTGCCTATTGATAGAGGGAGTTTATGCAAAAGCTATCCTCGACACAGGATCACAGGTTACCTTATTCTACTGGTTGTTCTACAACAAATATCTAAAGCACTTGCCAGTAACCCCATTTGACGCACTGGAGATTTGGGGTGTGAGCGAGGGTGACTACCCGTACGATGGGTACCTGTCAGTGAGATTGGAATTCTCATAGGGCGATGTGGGAGTGTCCGAAGCTCTTGAGACGTTGGTGTTGGTTTGCCCGCACCCGGTGGAAACCGGTGACGCTGCCCTTCTGGTGGGGACTAACTCCCCAGCGGTGCGACGGCTCCTGGGAGCCTGTAAGGAGAAGGCGGGGTCAGAACTATCTGGAGACCCTCTCGGTACACCCAGTGTTTCAGGCAGTGTTCAAAGAAGTGGGTGACCCCCAAGGGCTGGATGCCGAGTGCAAACGAGGGACAGTGTGGTGTACACAGGTGAGGCCGAAAGTGATATGGCCAGGGGAGGTGGCACTAGTGATGGGGACCCCCAGATTCCCTGGAGTGCCGGCGAATGAAGCCCTGTTAGTAGACGGCCCGGAAGATCTCAAGGGGGAGACACGGTTTCCAGCAGGGGTTCTGGTGAGGCCCAAAGTGCAGAGGCCAGCGGTGGTACACGCGAGGCGGATAGCCGTGAGTGTCAGGAACACAACAAAGAGAGAAATCACCTTTAAGAGACGGATGCCACTGGCATATTTGTTCCCGGTGACGGTAATGTCACCGTCACTGTGAGGGCCACTAGGGGGAAGGACTGGAAAACAGAGGAAAGCTGACCGCTGAGGCCTTTAACTTTGGGAACTCTCCTGTGCCGCCGGAGTGAAAACGCAGGCGGGTGGAGAAGATGTTGAAGCTGGAAGATGTCTTTTCTCTTGGCGAGTTTGATGTGGGCTGCTCCAAGAGCACTCGCCACACCATCCGAGTGACTGAGGACACCCCGTTCTGAGAGAGGTTACGGTGACTAGCCCCTGCAGATGTGGAAAACGTGCGGCAGCACTTGTGCAAGTTAAAGGGAGCTGGAATCATCACTGAGTCCCGAAACCCCTATGCAACCCCAATAGTAGTGGCCCGGAAGAAGAACAGAAAGGTACGCATGTGTGTGGAGTATAGGACCTTGAACCGACGCACTGTCCCTGACCAGTATACTGTCCCCAGGGTCGAAGGTGTGCTGGCCTGTCTGATTGGAGTGAAGTGGTTCAGTGTGCTGGACTTGAGTGGGTATTACCAGATCCCGATGAGTGAGGGTGATAAAGAAAAGACAGCCTTTATCAGCCCGCTGGGGATCTTTCAGTTTGAATGAATGCCCCAAGGCATATCGGGAGCCCCAGCCACCTTCCAGAGGCTCATGGAGAGAACTGTGGGGGATATGAACCTGCTTGAAGTGCTGGTGTATCTGGATGATCTGATGGTGTTTGGATCTATGTTGGAGGAACATGAGGAGCGGCTGCTGAAGGTGTTGGGCTGGCTTAAGGAGGAAGGGCTGAAACTTTCCCTGGACAAATGCCAGTTCTGCAAGTCATCGGTCAGCTACATTGGTCACATAATTTTGTGAGAGGGAGTGTCTACTGATCTGGCAAAAATTGACGCAGTGACTACCTGGCCGAGACCCCAGAAGGTGAATGCTCTACGCTCGTATTTGGGGTTCTGTGGGTATTACCGCCAATTTGTGAAAGGATATGCTAAAATGAGTCACCCGTTGAACCAGCTATTGTGTGGCTATCCAGCTGTGGGGAAGAAAAGGAAGAGAGACCGAGGGCAGGAAGCAGAAGGATACTGGAACCTGACGGAGCCTTTTGCTTCGAGATGGGATGATCGATGTGAAGAGGTGTTCCGATCTCTGAAAAGGGCACTGACCCAGGCCCCGGTGTTGGCTATTGCCAATCTCCAAAAGCCATATGTGCTGCACACGGATGCCAGCCGAGAGGGTCTCGGGGCTGTTCTGTACCAGGAGCATGGCAAAGCATTGAGGCCGGTAGCATTTATCAGCCGAAGCTTGTCACCCTCTGAGAGAAACTATCCCACTCACAAGTTGGAGTTCCTGGCACTGAAGTGGGCAAGTTGAGCGATTACCTATACGGAGCCAAGTTTGAGGTGAGAACGGATAACAATCCCCTCACTTATATCCTGACTTCGGCTAAACTGGATGCCACAGGACATCAGTGGTTGGCAGTTTTGTCGGTATATGGTTTCAGCCTGAAGTACCGGCCGGGAAGTAGGAATGTCGATGCGGATGCTTTGTCACGTTGGAAGCATGGGGAACCAGAGGCAGAAGAGGAGTGGGAGAGCATTCCTGCCCCTGGAGTGAAAACTATGTGTCAGTTTGCTATCACCGTGAAGGCCAAGGGAAAGGGGAGGCTGCAGCAAGCAGTGGACCCATTGGGGGCTTCTGATGATGCCCTGCCCCTGGTTTACTGTGACCTGACTGTACTGAAGACTAAACAGTTGCCAGAACTAAGCCTGGGGGAAGTGGTAGCTGCTCAGTGAGATGACCCAGGTGGAGAAGGGGGATGTGGCGTGGGAAGAGAAGACAAAACACCCGTCCGTGCCTCTGTTATTGAAGGACTGGCCTCGGTTAAAGTTGAAGAATCAAGTCTTGTACCTGGTCACAGCGCCTCCGAACCATCCCTGGTGTTGGCAGCTGGTCATGCCTGAGAAATATCAAAAGACTGTGCTCCAGGCACTGCAAGATGATTCCGGGCACTTGGGGGTGGAAAAGATTACTCAAGGACCGGTTTTACTGGCCCCAGATGAGGGGGGAGGTTGAAGATTATTGTAAGAAGTACAGTCGTTGCATCCAGAGGAAGACCCTGCCAGCGTCGGCGGCTCCTCTGTCACACTTGCAGAGTGCGGGACCCATGGACCTGGTGTGTATGGATTTCCTGTCGATTGAGCCTGACACCAGCAACACCGCGAATGTCTTAGTCATCACGAATCACTACACTCAATATGCTCAGGCGTTTCCCACTAAGGACCAGAAGGCGATGACAGTGGCGAAGGTGTTATGGGAGGAGTATTTTGTTCATTATGGCCTTCCCAGGCAGATCCATAGTGATCAGGGACGGGACTTTGAGAGCTGGCTTATCCGTGAATTACTGACTATGTTTGGGGTTGAGAAATCCAGGACCACACCCTATCACCCAGTGATCCTCAGCCTGAGAGGTTTAACCGGACCCTGTTGGATATGCTCGGGACTCTGGAGATTGGTCAGAAAAATAAGTGGAGTCGGCACTTCGGACATTTGGCTCACTGTTACAATTGTACTCGCAATGACGCTACAGGGTACTCGCCTTATTATCTGATGTTCGAGCGGGAAGCGAGGTCGCCCATTGACTTGTGTTTTGAGACTGAAGGAGGTGAATTACCTTCAGAGCCCTATCTGAAGTATGTGTCCGATATGAGGAGAGTGTTGAAAAAGGCATACGAGTTGGCTGAGGCGGCGGCCACCAAGCAGAATCGGAGGAATAAGAGAAGGTATGATCAGAAAGTGAAGTTCGCCCAACTATTGCTGGGTGACCGGGTCCTTTTACGGAATTTGGGACTACCCGGTAAGCACAAGTTGGCAGATCGATGGGCGGCCACCCCCTATGTGAGAGAGAACCAGATGCCGAATCTACCAGTTTACCGGGTGAAACCCGAGGATGGGAAGGGGCCTGTCAAAGTACTCCATCGGGACCAGCTGTTGCCCCGGGTCAAGCGGTGCAGGTGGATAACGAACCTGAGTGGGAGGTTACACCTAGTACGAGGACTCTGCGAGGGCGTGGGGCGAGGGAAGAACCCACTGCTGAAGAGACGGGACCGGTCCTCACCCTGGAAAGGGATACTGCTTCGGAAGGCGACAATTCAGATGTGTGGCCCCTGTTTCCGTTCGCTAATTCCCCAATACCGGAAGAAGAGGCTCCTGGCCCTTCCCCCACTGAGTTAGGTGAGAGGAGGGAGGGTGTTGAAGGGCAGACTGAGATGCAACTGGCATTGGGGAGAGAGAGGGTGGAACCCGAACAAGAGACAGAGGGATCTCAGGTGAAGAGGGACCCCAGTGAGGGAGAGGGTGAGGGTCCAATAGGTAGACATGGGGTGTTCCCCATGGTGTCTGAGCCAAAAGAGTCGGCAGAGGAGGTACAGAGGTCTCAGAGAACTAGGCACCCCCCCGGAGAGATTGACATATGCAGTGCCGGCAGAACCGAGTGTGATCTCCACCACCCTGGGAAGTTATGTCACTGCTTTCTGCACCTGGGGTGGGTTTTATGTTTTGCAAGAAGCATTGGGGAACACTGTTAATGTCATGAGGGCATGACTTTTGTTGGTGGGGAGAGAGTGTAAAGTTTTTCTAAAGTTACTGCATATGTTAATTAAAATGGCTTCTTTGTTAAAAGTAAAAATGCTTCTTTGTTATGCTAACTAGTGAGAGAGTGCTTTCTCTGGCAGAGCACACTTGCAGCTTGTTTGGGTTATAATTACTGATAATGAGAATTGTATTCACTTGTTAACCAATTGGGATAGATGTTATTCTTTCTTGTGGGTCTGTGAGCTGTAGTTGCGCGCCCTTTTGGGGAGTCGGGAAGGAGATTGCGAGGAAGGTGGACGGTGTTGGAGGCGCTGCTGGTCAATCACCGAGGGTGGTCCCAGGCGCGCGGGTCGTGGAGGTCGGAGAAGATCGAACAGCGGACTGAAGACTTGATGGTTGAGCTCCAACGATGTGCACTAATTGACCGAACCCTGATTTCTGGCACTTTTTCTTTCCTTTCTTTTCTTTCATATAAATTGTATTGCTATTCATCACTTAGTTCTAGTAAGATTTATAAAGTGTATTCTGTAACCGTACATGGTGTGCTGTTTGATATTGTATGTGCGAGTTTGTATTAGTGTGCATTTCACAGCATCCATGTACACAGGAGGCGCGGTTTGACGGGTGGATGAATCTTCCCCTAGACATACTCCAGCCGATTGCATAAGCATTACACTCTTATTCGCTAACCTTATTTCAATGGTTTCCTCCACAAGGTGGTCCCAAAAGCCATTGATGCAGCACTTCCAGGCTGTGATGGTGCTGGTGCAGCAGACTCCGGCCTGACTGTGCATGCTGTTTAGGAGAGTGTGTGAGTGTGAGAAAAATGCTTGGTCTGTAGCGTTCTTTTGTTCTGTTTTAAATTTTGGGTGTGGTTGCTTATATAACTCGTGTTTGGTCACCTTACAGGGGCTACGAAGGACTTCTTTTTCTCAGCGTATCCCTTGTTTTACATGGCCATATCATCGCCTTTGTACTAGTGGTTCGCTAGCGCTAGTGGTAAAACAGGCACTAAGCATGTTTTCAATGATAAAAGGAGCCGATAATTAAATAGTGGCAAAGTTGTTGTAGGCCTAACGAGGATTCATGGTTTAGTTGACCAATGGAGAAAGCAAATCCATCAGCGAATGGAAATCTAGAGAGTCTGGGAAAGGTCCAAGCACACGTTAGATGTTAGGCAAATTTGGTATATCAGGAGCAAAGTAGGAATAGTAATATAAAAGTAGTTTGCTTTTTAGAATATAATAAATACAATCACTTAATCTTCAGTAGTTCAGTAGTTCTTCCCCCACTAAAAGTATAGTAAAGCACCCTCTGCAACATCAGTCTTGTCTTATGTTCAGATTCACCGAAACTTGCTCCCCTGGAGAGTTCATATGCAAGAAATGTCAGCTAATCCAACATCTCGGGAACCAAGTGGCTGAACTTGATGAGGAGGTAGCTGACCTGCAATGTAGTAGAGAATTGGCAGATGTACTCCAGATGTCCTTTAGGGAGATGATGTGAGAGCTTCTTCAAAGTGTAAAAGAGAGAGCTGGAAGTGTCCAACCATTTTGAACATCTAGCAATGCTCGCCAATGACCATGAATCCTTTGAGGTGGTAGACAGGACAGAGGAGCCCCAGAGAACTCTCTCTGATCCTGAACCTAAACCCCGTAGAAGTGGAAGGCATGGTATTAGGGGACTCAATTATCAGGTGGGGTTGAGAATCAGGTGTGTTCTGACAAAGAGTCTAGTGGGGTGTGTTGCCACCATGAGCACAAGTCGGAGACCTCTCTGGACGAGTAGATAAGCTACAGGCTGGAGCTAGGGTGGATCCAGTAATCAGTGTCCACATCACAACAAATGACATTGGTAAGGACAGTCTGTTCTGCAAAACAAACTTAAAGAGTTAAGTGGCAGCTTTGCGACAGAATCAAAAAGGTGGTCTTGTTGGAAGTTCTGCCTGTGTCACCTGCCAGTCCAGGTAAAATGGAGGAGATTAGAAGATTTAACACATGGCTCAAATTATGGTATAGTTTAGAGGGTCATAGGCTTATGGGCCAGAAGGAACCTGTACTGCCAGGAAAAATTGCATTTGAACCAGAGGGGCACTACTGTACTGAGCAAGCATACACCAGTTAGTCGAGGACTGTTTAAACTAGGGAATGGTGGAGATAGGGAACTTAGAATGGGCCAATCTCAACTGTTTAAACACCTTAGTGGAGAATAACATCTTAGGTCATAAACTGAATGTAGGCTTCAAAAATACAAAAATTGGCCAGAAAAGGATGAAAAACATCAGTAATCGCCTTAGGATGGTCTATATAAATACAAGAAGTATTAGGAGCTGGATATAATAGCAATAACTGAAACCTGGCTGACCTCAAAGGAAAGTATTAAATGATGGACCTCAATGAATATAGTATTGAAGGATATATTTAGGAAAGATAGGCAAAATCGTGAAGGTGGAGGAGTAGTCATATACATAAGAGAGAATTTAAACATGAGGCTGTTTATGACAGCAGATGAACCAAGACTCAATGGTTATATCTGGGTGAGAATTGAAGGCTGTAAGGATAAAGGAATATCATTGGGTATATGTTATAGACCTTCTAATGCTGATAGTGATTTTAATGAGCAACTGCATCAGAATATTAGAAAAGCAAGTTCTGAGGGTAATGGTATAGTTATGAATGACTTTAATTTCCCAAATATTGAGTACGAGAACCCAGTGATTAATGAATTAGAGGAAAGTGAATTCATTGAGTTATTGAATGATAGCTTTTTGACCCAATATGTTAATACACCAACACAAGGGCAGGCCTGTCTAGATTTGATATTCTGTAACAATCAGGACAGAATTTTGAATAAGGAAGTTGTTGGGCTTTTATCAGCATGTGATCATAACATGGTTAGTCAGGATATTTTTTTGGAGAGTATATCAGTAAAAACCACAGCCACTAAATTGAATTTCAGAATGACAAAGTTTGTGCAGATGTGGCAAAGACTTCTGAAGGTAAACTGAAAGGAATTGCTTGATGTTGAGTCAGTTGAGGGGCAATGGGGTCAATTTAAAGAGGTAATACACGCAATGCAGGAGATGTTCATATCCAGGATCAGGAGAAGCAATAAAAATAATAGATCAACTACATGGATGAATAAAGATATACATAAGAATTATTGAAGAAAAACAACTATGTAAGGAATACAAAAGATAGAAATGATGTTAACTGTAGGGCATATGTAAATATGAGAGCTATAGTCACAAGGATTGCCAAAAGGCAGGTTGAGAAGGATACTGCTGATAATGTTAAGATTGACACTAAGATTTTTACTATACTTTGGTAGTAAAAGATAAGCCGAGGAGGAATTTAAGTGTATTAGGAATAATAGTGGGGTGTTAAATTATGCCGAGGAGGTCATCGCAAATTCTCCTAACTCTTATTTTACTGAAGTGTTCACGTGCGAAAATGTTAGCAACATGCCAGTAAATGTTGAGGAAAAATAAGGTTGTTTTTGGTGAATTTGAGATCATAGAAAATGAGGTCCTGCTTCAGCTGAAAAGGCAAGAAGTTAATAAATCTTTAGGGTCAGGCAGCATATATCCAAGGGTACTTAAGGAGGTTTGTGTGTTACGTACCCGTGGGTATCTTGGGCCTGTCACATGACCATGATGTCATTGAGGCTCTGCTGGGCATGATGTAATTGTCTTGTGATAGTGGAGTGATGTAATTTTCCCACTAGTGAGAGGTCATGTCATAGTTTTTTTTCAACAGGGTATAAAAGGAGAACCCCTCCCTGTGATGCAGGGCAGTTCGTGGTTGAATTTGTCAGTGACTCCGTTCTGCTGCGTTTTCGATGTTATGATGCAGTTTTGTTTTAAAGTGGAGTTTTACTTTCTGCCTTAAGTCTCAAAGATTATTGCTGGCAGTTTTGCTACAATACTGCCAGTTTAGTCCAGTCAGAGAATGAAGAATTTATTGAAGTACAGAAATCCCAAAGGATCGGAAGAAGTTGGTGTTGACGGTGATAAATAGGTTTGACTTTAATTAATCTTCATTTGGAAGGAGTTAGTAACCTGCGGTCAAGGTAGCCCCTGCAAAAGAGCAGAAAAGGTTGGAGCAAGGTTCCCCAAAGGAAAGTCAGTGCCTTTAAGCCATTTTATTTCCTTCACCATAAATCCTTCGGTTAAGGCATATTTCAGCTGGGATCATCAGTAACATCGTGACATCAGTGAGGAATTCGTTACTTCTAGGAAAAACTCTCCTAAGTGACTGTGTAAATCATTTGGATTTTTGCATTACTACTTCTAAGAACTGTTTTTACATTACTGCTTTAAGAACTGTTTGAGCTACCATATAGCAGCAGACTTCCGGTTAAGTTAGTCATTTGTTTACTTTTGGGTATTTTTGAGCAGTGTATAATAAACGTTTTATTTGTAATAATAAACCTGTCTCAATTCTATATTCATTGTTGCCGTGCCATAACAATTGGGGGTTCATCCGGGATTAGTACCATTTTTGAATTCAAGATTCAAGATTCAAAAACTTTATTGTCATTCCAACCATACATCAACTTTGCAGGGCAGAATGAGACAGCATTTCCCAGGGGCAAGTGCAATCATAACATAACAAATGCAACAATAACTAGTAAACACAATAATAAATAGTAAATCTCAACAGCCACATGTCGGTTAAAATCAAGTTATAATTGTCCAGTGCAAGTTAAAAGTGTCCAAAGCAGAGTTAGGTAGAGCAGCTATTTAGCAGTCTGACTGCCTGTGGGAGGAAGCTGTTTAGTAGCCTTGTGGTTTTTGTTTTGATGCTCCTGTAATGTTTGCCTGATGGCAGAAGAACAAATAGTTTTGCAGAGGGTGTGAGGGGTATATAGTGATGTACCATGTCTTCTGGAGGCATCGACTCTGAAAAAGGTCTTGAACCTCTTTAAGACTTTAAGAGTTTAAATGCGTGCTTAGTTTTTGGTTGGTGTTCTGGAAAAGGGAATTACCCAATTTTTTGTTTGATTGGCTTGTGAGTGGTTTTCGGCAGCAATGAATATTGATGACTTCCTGGCATCACCAGTCCCAGAGTTCTTAGCGAAGGTGAAAAAGAGTGATATATCTGAGATTGCTAGTAGGCTGGAACTTAAAGATATTTTGAGGTCTACAACAAAGCCTGTAATACAGAGAAAATTTGCATCACACTATGTAGATTCGGGTGATTTTGATGAATCGACTTTAGATTTGTTTCCAATAAGTACTCTAGAGATGCAGTTACAAATCGAACAAATGAAGTTAAAACAAAGTAAAGTGGACTTGGTGTGGTAGGTTAGAAGCTGAAAATAAAAAGAGGGAAATTGAATTTGGAATGGTGGAATTAAGGTCCGAGAATCAGTCTCCTGGTTCTAGAAAAACGTTTGTTGTTAGTCAGGAAATTAAATTGGTCCCTCCTTTTAATGAAACAGAAATAGAGAAATATTTTCAACATTTTGAAACTGTTGCTCTAATTTCAGAGTGGTCAAAAGAGAAATGGTCAGTGTTATTACAGAGTGTAATTAAAGGCAAAGCACAACAAATTTATACAGCTTTGACTGCTGAGCAGGCACTTGATTATGATAGTGTGAAATTGTACATATTAAAGGCGTATGACTTAGTTCCAAAAGCCTATAGAGAAAGATCCAGAAATTTGACGAAATCTGTGGAAAAAACGTCTGTGGAATTTGCCTACGATAAAGCTGTGCGTTCTCAGAGATGGGTTTCCTCTAAAAATATAAATGGGGACTATAATAAATTGAATGAGCTGATTTTAATGGAGGAATTTAAAAGGAGCATCCCTGTTGAAGTAAGGACATACTTAAATGAGAGAGACACTGCTACATTGCAGGACTCTGCTAAACTAGCTGATGAGTATGCTTTAATCCACAAGAATAAATTTCCTCAGGGCAGAACTTTTAAAAGGAAATACACCACAGAGAATCTAGGTAAACCAGAAATTAAATCAGAAGTTAGTGAGAAAGGTAAGGAGGAATGAAAACCTGTGAAGGAAAGACAGTTTGGTCCCATTTGTAATTATTGTAAGAAATGCTGGTCACATAATAGACAACTGTTTATGATTGAAAAGGTAAGAGAAGGAAGCAGTCCCAGATGCTTGTGTGCAACATACTGAAACACCTGTAAATCCACAGGGTCTGATAAACACAAATGAAATTCTGTTAGAGTCTGACCATGTTAAGAAGGGATATGATCATTTTATAACTGAAGGAGTTGTATCCTTGAAAGAGGGATCCACTCCGGTGCCAATGAAAATCCTTAGGGATACTAGAGCTTCTCAATCACTGATGTTAGACAGTGTGTTAAAGTTTGCTGATGAGTCTGATGCTGGTGAGGTAAACTATATACGAGGTGTTGGGAGTGCCTTTATGTCTGTATATTTGCATAGATTAAATGTAAGGTCAGAGTTAGTTACAGGACTTGTTAAAGTAGGACTACAACCTAGTTTGCCTGTGAAAGATATTTCTTTATTGTTAGGTAATGATTTGGCAGGCGGACAAGTTTTTCCTGAGATGCATTTGACAATAAAATCAGAGGAACCACGGATGGATTCTAACACAGATTCCTCCTGTGTTGTAACTCGAGCTATGGCTAAAACGCTTGATGTGCAGAATGAGGTTGTTACCCATGACTATTCAACACAGAATTCGAGTTTTGATGATGTGTCAGAAGCTTTCTTACCTTCATTGTTTGAACAAGATTCTTGGAGTAAGTTTGACCATGAAGACTTGTCTCTGTCTCGGAAGGAGATGATAGCAGAGCAGAGTAGAGACCCTGAGATTATCAAATTAAAAGAACAAGCTCTTTCAAATAGTGAAATTGATAAGGTGCCAGTAGGATAAGGGGTATTGATGAGGAAGTGGAGATTACCTACAATTCCTGCAAGTGATGAATGGAATATTGTTCACCAGGTAGTTGTTGCTAAAGTTTATCAAAATGAGATTTTAACTTTAGCCTATAGTGTGCAGTTGGGTGGACATCAAGGAGTGAGGAAAACAGTGGACAAGATTTAAAAACATTTTTACTGGCCTGGTTTGAGGAAAGATGTGGCGACATTTTGCAGAACATGTCATACTTGCCAAATTGTGGTTAAACGTAATCAAGTTACTCCAGTGGCCCCACTGCAACCTATTCCAGCATTTGGTGAATGATTTTCCAAAATTATTATAGATTGTGTAAGTCCATTACCAAAAACAAAAACTGGTTTTCAGTACTTGCTGACTATCATGTGCACTGCGTCTAGATTTCCAGAGGCAGTACCACTTAGGAACATAACAACTAAAATAGTAATAGCAGCTCTTATAAAATTCTTTACTTATTTTGGGTTGCCTAAGGAACTACAATCTGAACAAGGCAGTAATTTTATGTCTGGCTGGTTCAACAGATAGTTTATAAATTGGGAGCTAAGCAGATTACCTCCTCTGCATACCATCCAGACTCTCAAGGAGCCTTGGAGAGGTTTCATTCTACCCTCAAGACTATGATTAGGACAATGGAAATGATTGGGATGAGGGTATATACTTAATTCTATTTGCAGTAAGGGAGTCGGTACATGAATCTTTAGGTTTCAGTCCATTTGAACTTGTATTTGGGCATAGAGTTAGAGGATCTTTGGATTTATTAAAAGAACAATGCATAATAAAGAGGTACACACTAATTTGCCAGACTATGTTTTAAAATTTAAAGATAGATTACATAAAGCTTGTGGCTTAGCTAGGGAAAATTTAAGATCGGCTCAGGAGAAAAAGAAAACCTGGTACGATAAAGAAGCTAGGATGAGGACATTTAAGTCTGGAGATAAGGTGCTGGTTCTTTTCCCAGTGCAAACAATTTCTTTACAAGCTAGATTTCATGGTCCTTATGAAATTGTGTCTAAAATCAATGATGTGGATTATGTGATAAAAACTCCAGTTTGTAGAAGGCCAACCCAATATTGCCATATAAATATGATAACACTATCTTATGAGAAACAGTCTGCTACTATGACTATTGTGGTCAATAATAATGAGTCTGATCTCACTAGGAACATAATGGATGATTCAGCTGAAACTCATTCTAAACCCAACATCGTTTCTATCAGGGTACCAAACTCAACCATTCTGGAAAATATTGATGAGAAATTAACACATTTACAGCCAGAGCAGAGGCAGCAGATGAGGCAGCAATTAATTTTTAAATATAAGAATTTATTTCCAGATGTTTCTAGAAGAACCACAGTAGTTTCACCTGATGTAGATGCTGGAAATGCCACTGTGACTTACCTTAGTTATGTGGAAGGTCCAGGCTTGGTTAAGGAAATACATTAAACTCCAATTTAGCAACAAAGGTTTAATGTTACAAGAGTACAATATTAAAGTCATAGTAAAGGCATAGATAATGTGATTGCTGATTGTCTATCTTGTACACTGTAATTTTTTGGAGTGATATTTTAAGATTTGTAACACTCCTACTGTATAGTAAGTTGTAAGATGCTGTATGATAATACTATGTATACTATATGTGTTGTAAATTTTATACATTTGTATTTTTCTTTTGTAAATAGTTAATTGTTAAAATTTTGTTCATAACAGACCAAAATTTTTTTTGAGGGAGGTGTTACGTACCCATGGGTATGTTGTGCTGTCACATGACCATGATGTAAGTAAGGCTGTGCCGGGCATGATGTAATTGTCTTGTGATAGTGGAGTGATGTAATCTTCCTGCCAGTGAGAGGTCATATGATAGTTTTTTTTCAACAGGGTATAGAAGGAGTACCCCTCCCTGTGATGCAGGGCAGTTCGTGGTTGAATTTGTCAGTGACTCCGTTCTGCTGCGTATTCGATGTTATGATGCAGTTTTGTTTAAAAGTGGAGTTTTACTTTCTGCTTTAAGTCTCAAAGGTTATTGCTGGCAGTTTTGCTACAATACTGCCAGTTTAGTCCAGTTGGAGAGTGAAGAATTTATTGAAGTACGGAAATCCCGAAGGATCGGAAAAAGTTGGTGTTGAAGGCGATAAATAGGTTTGACATTAATTAATCTTCATTTGGAAGGAGTTAGTAACTTGCAGTCCAAGATAGCCCCTGCAAAAGAGCAGAATGGGTTTGAGCAAGGTTCTGCCAAGGAAAGGTCAGTGTCTTTAAGCCATTTTATTTTTTTCGCTGTGAATTCATCGGGCAAGGCATATTTTGGCTGGGATCATCAGTATCGTCGTAACTTTGGTGATGAATTAGTTACTTCTAGGAAAAACTCTCCTAAGTGACTGTGTAAGTCTTTCTAAATCTTTTTATTAATATTAGTAATATGGACAGAATACAGATGATATATTGATAAAGAAATTACCAACATACACATTCCATTACATATGAAAAAAAAACATACATAATAGTTACAATATAAATGAGTTCACCAAGACATAGGCCATAAGATATATGTATGGACATAGTAAATCTAAATATTTCATAATGTATAATATAAAAAAAACAGAAAAAAGAAAGAAAAAAAAACAAAAAAAAACTTTATATAATGTAAAACTAACTAATCTAATCTAATAACTATAACTAATAAGTAATATAAAAGAAAGAAAAACAAACAAAAGAGAAGGAGAAAAAAAAAGTGGGCTGTTTATAATATCTCACAAAAATAAATATTCATCAATGTCGTCACTTCCGGTCCTCTCAAAATACATAAGCTAAAAGCTAGGAAATCAAATGTACTTGGCACAGGGTCATATTACATCATATGAAAATGTTGAATAAATGGTCTCCATAACTTTTCAAATTTAATAGAAGTCTCAAAAGTACCACTTCTAATTTTTTCTAAATTTAAACATAACATAGTTTGAGAGAACCAATTAAATACAGTGGGAGGATCAATTTCTTTCCAATTCAACAATATAGATCTTCTAGCCATCAGAGTAAGAAATGCAATCATTTGACGGGCTGAAGAAGATAAATGCTGTGAATCTAACATTGGTAAACCAAAAATTGCGGTAATAGGATGAGGTTGTAAATCAATATTCAAAACCGCAGAAATAATATCAAAAATATCTTTCCAATATTTCTCCAAAAATAAACACGACCAAAACATGTGAGTTAAAGACGCAATTTCAGAATGACATCTATCACAAATAGGACTTATATGAGAGTAAAAATGAGCTAATTTATCCTTGGACATATGGGCCCTATGTACAACCTTAAATTGTATTAGTGAATGTTTGGCACATAACGATGATGTATTAACTAATTGAAGAATTCTATCCCAATTCTCACTAGAAATACTAAAACTAAGCTCTCTTTCCCAATCCTGTTTAGTCTTATAAAGGGGCTCTGAACGTATCTTCATAATTATATTATAAAGTTTTGAAATAAGCCCTTTTTGAAAAGGGTCTAATTCAAATAAACTCTCCAAAGTATCTGAAGGCACAAAATTTGGAAACGTAGAGAGTACAGAACTTAAAAAATGTCTAATCTGTAAATATCTAAAAAAATGAAATCTCGGCAAGTTATATCTGTTGGATAATTGTTCAAAAGACATGAAACAATTATCTAAAAATAAATCAGAAAATCTTAGTAATCCCTTAGTTTTCCAAGCTGAATAAGCTTGATCTATAATGGAAGGGTGAAAAAAACAATTAGATACAATAGGACTATTTAAAACGAATTGAGTCAACCCAAAAAATCTCCGAAATTGAAACCATATACGCAATGTATGTTTAACTATCGGGTTGTCAATTCGTTTCGGCAATTTAGAAAGAGCAAAAGGGAAAGAAGTCCCTAAAATAGAACCCAAAGCATAAGCTGATACCGATTTAGTTTCTAAACTCACCCAACAAGGGCCAAAAGATCCACCCCCATCTTTCAACCAGCATAACAAATATCTAATATTAGCTGCCCAATAGTAAAATCTGAAATTAGGTAATGCTAACCCGCCTTCCTTTTTTGTCTTCTGTAAATATGTTTTACCTAACCTGGGATTTTTATACTGCCATGTATATGAAGAAATTTTAGAGTCAACATTAGTAAAAAAAGATTTCGGGATAAAAATTGGTACCACTTGAAAAATATATAGAAACTTAGGTAAAATAACTATCTTAATAGCATTAATCCTGCCTATTAGAGATAGAGACAAAGGTGACCACTTAGTAAACAAACCTTTAATCTGATCAATTAAGGGTAAAAAATTAAATCCAAACAAATCTTTATGGTTCTTTGTGATTTTGATCCCTAAATAAGTAAAAGAGTCATTAACTAATTTAAAGGGTAAATTTCCATAAATTGGGACCCGTTTATTTAATGGAAACAATTCACTTTTATTAAGATTTAACTTATACCCAGAAAACTCACTAAATTGAGCCAATAATGATAAAACTGATGGAATGGATTTCTCCGGGTTAGAAATGAATAGTAATAAATCATCTGCATACAAAGATAACTTATGAATATCTGTCCCACGATTAATACCCAAAATATCCTGTGATTGTCTGATGGCAATTGCCAAAGGTTCTAAGGCAATGTTAAATAGTAATGGACTAAGAGGACATCCCTGTCTAGTGCCCCGAAATAGGCGAAAAAAGGGAGATCTTTGATTATTGGTAACCACTGAGGCTACTGGAGTATGATAAATCAATTTAATCCATGATATAAATATCGGACTAAAATTAAACTTCTCCAACACATTAAATAAGTAAGGCCATTCAACTCTGTCAAATGCTTTCTCCGCATCTAATGAAATCACGCATTCTGAAGTATCATGTGAGGGAGTATAAACAATATTCAACAATCTCCTAATGTTAAAAAAAGAATAACGATTTTTAATAAAGCCAGTTTGATCATCTGAAATAATTTTGGGTAATACCTTCTCCAATCTAGATGCCAGTAACTTAGAAAAAATCTTGGAGTCTACATTCAATAAAGATATAGGTCTATAAGAAGCACAATTAGTAGAGTCTTTATCTTTCTTCAATATTAGAGAAATGGAAGCTCTATAAAAAGATTGTGGCAAATTCCCTAATCTAATGGCCTCCTCAAAAACCAAGGGGAAAGAGTAGCGGAAAAAAATTTTAAAAATTCAACTGTATAACCATCTGGACCCGGTGCTTTCCCAGAATTCATTGAGGAAATAGCCCCTTTAATTTCTACATCCGTAATAGGAGTATCCAATATCAAAAGATCATCAGATGATAACCTTGGAAAATTTAATTTCCCCAGAAAATCAGACATGGTATTATAATCTTGAGGAAATTCAGATTGATACAGGGAGGTATAGAAATCTTGAAATGCCTTATTTATCTCATCATGATTAACTGTCAGATTCCCATTCTGCTGACCAATCTTAGTGATTTGACGTTTAACCAGAGCATTCTTCAATTGACTAGCTAACAGTTTACCAGATTTATCACTATGTATATAAAAATCAGATTTAGTTTTCATTAATTGATTTTCAATCGAGGATGTAAGTAATAAACTATGTTCCATTTGAAGTTCAACCCTTTGTTTGTAAAGCTCCTTACTAGGAGCAATAGAATATTTCTTATCAATCTCTTTAATTTTATCAACCAATAAAAAAGTTTCCATCTTGATACGTTTCCTCAAACCAACAGAATAAGAAATAATCTGTCCACGTATATAAGCTTTAAAAGTGTCCCAAAGTGTTCCGCAGGAAATATCATCTGTAGAATTAGTTGAGAAGAAGAAGTCGATCTGCTCCTCCATAAATTTAATAAAGTCAGAGTCTTGCAACAAGGTAGAGTCAAATCGCCATTGTCTGGCATTAAAAGCTGTATCCATAAATTTCATAGAAAGTAATAACGGAGCATGATCAGAGATAGCTATAATATCATAGTTACAACCGATTACCAATGGAATAAAACAAGAGTCTACAAAAAAATAATCAATTCTTGAATAAGAGTGATGAACATGTGAGAAAAAAGAAAACTCTTTGTCATTAGAATGCCGAAATCTCCAAACATCAAAAACTCCACTGTCAGTCAAAAAGGAGTTAATACAAGTGGCCGACTTATTAGGTAAAGTCTGAATAGATAAAGATTTATCCATCAGAGGATTTAAACAACAATTAAAGTCACCACCCATTATTAACTTATATTCGTTTAGATTGGGTAAAGAAGTAAATAAAGACTTAAAAAGTCAGGACAATCCACATTTGGAGCATAAACATTAACCAAAGCAACCTTTTTATTACAAAGTAAACCCGTAATTAACAAAAATCTGCCATTCGGATCTGAAAAAATATCATGTTGAACAAATGAAATAGAGGAGTCAATAAAAATTGAAACTCCTTTTACTTTAGCATTCGAATTTGCATGATACTGTTGACCCCGCCAAAATCTAAAAAAACGAAATTTGTCCTCCCTCCTCACATGAGTTTCTTGTACAAAAATGATATGAGCATTAAGTCTTTGGAATACTTTGAAAATCTTCTTTCGTTTAATTGGATGATTTAAACCATTAGTATTCCAAGACACAAAATTAATGGTCTGAGCCATAATTCTATAATCAACCCTTTGGTATAGAAAGGGTTAACCAACTTATAAACTCATGCACCCGGAAGAGGAACAAAAGTAGTGAGAAGACCCGGAAGTGACAACACAGACATATTTGAAGTTCAAAAACTGACACAAACTGGTACAAAAAAAATAGAATTAGAAAACAGACCATCCCCCCACACCCCGAGAAAAAGAGAAAAAGCCAAAATAAGACTTAAAAAGAGAAAAAGTAAGACTAATCCTACCCCCATGTCAGCTGAAGAACACTCCATATAAAAAGGATATATATAAAAGAATCACCCCGACTTTAAAAATAAAATCGCTATAATAAAAACCATATTTCTAAGTATAGTTAGTTGTAAAAAGAATAAAAATATAATCACTAAAAACAATTATAACTCGGGCTCTGGCCCAGACAAAACAAAAAATATTTAAGCTGAGATAAGCGATACCATTGTCTGGGAGAAACACGAAAAATATAAACATAATACCATCTTAAGCAAAACCAAAAATCTTTTCCAAGTGACTGTGTAAGTCATTTGGACTTTTGCATTACTACTTCTAAGAACTGTTTTTACATTATTGCTTTAAGAACTGTTCGAGCTACCGTATATATAGCAGCAGACTTCCGGTTAAGTTAGTTGTTTGTTTACTATTGGTTTTTTTTAGCAGTGTTTAATAAATGTTTTATTTGTTATAATAAACCTGTCTCAATTCTATATTCATTGTTGCCATGCCATAACATGTGATTTTATATATACAAACCCCTAACATGTAGTGTTTCAAAAGTTATTAAAGAATGATGAAATCCCTAAGAGCTGGAAATGGGCTAACGTTATATAAGAAAGATGATAGTACTGACCCTGGTAATTATAGACCAGTAAGCTTAATGTGTAGGCAAGATAATGGAAACAATAATAAAGACTGAGCTGGAAAAGCAGCTGATAAGAACAGGCATGTTAGCAGAAACCCAGTATGGGTTCAGAAAGGGGAATTTATGTTTTATAAATATGCTGGAGTTCTATGAAGAGACAACTAAAATTTATGGAAACAATAGAGCAGTTTATTTCATTTACTTGAACTTTTGGAAGGCCTTTGCCAAGGTACTCCACAAGAGGTTAACAATCAAATTACAGGAGGTAGGGTTTCAGGTGAAGGTGTGCAAATGAGTTGGTTGAATTGGTTCAAAAACTGAAAACAATAAGTTAAGGTGAGTGGATTATTTTCACTCCTAGAAGATGTTAAAAGTGAGCTTTTGCAGGGATAAGTTTTGGGGCCGCTGCTGTTTTTAAATTTACATGAATTATTTGGATAAGAACATAACAAATAAACTAGTAAAGTTTGCTGATGACACAAAATTAGGGGGACGGGCTGATAATATTCAGGCAGCAAAATCTAAATGTGGGCAGATAAATGGCAGATGAAATTTAATATAAGTAAATGTAAAGTATTACATATATGAAGTAGAAATATTAGATATAAATATACATTGGGGGGGGAATTACATTAGAAAGTGCACTGTATGTGAAAGATTTTGGCGTCCTGGTAGATTCATCAATATCAACATCTAGATGATGCACAGATGTGAATAAGGAAGGCTAATAGAATGTTGGCCTATATAATGGGCTCAGTGGAGTTTAAGTCAAGAAATGTTCTCCTTAAACTGTCTAACGAGCTTGTGTGGCTACACCTTGAGTCCTGTGTACAATTTTGATCTTGATAGTGTGTGAGAGATGTAAAGACACTGGAGAGAGTGCAGAGAAGGGCGACTAGACTCATTCCAGGTCTGTAGGGTAGGAGCTATGAAAAAGATTAAATGAATTAAATCTGTTTAGCCTAAGTAGAAGTAGAATGAGAGGAGACATGACTGCAATGTTCAAAATTATTAAGGGTATTAGTAAGGTGGATGTCAGCTCGTACTTCAGAACTAATCCATCATCAAGGACACAGGGGCATAGGTGGAGAATAGTTAACTAAAGATTTCAGATGGACATCAGGAAGCATTTCTTTAAAAAGTGAGTTGTGGACACATGGAACAAACTACTTAATAGTGTAGTTGAGAGTAGTACTTTAGAGACAATCAAAATTAAACTCCATAATTATTTCAACACACTATGGATAGGAATTTGGCAAGCTTTGTGGGATACTAATGGTACCCTGGGGCCATTTGAACTGCACAAACTGTACCCTGAGGCCATTCTCACTGTTCTGACTGTACCCTGGGGCCATTCTCACTGCACTAACTGTACCCTGGGGCCATTCTCTCTGTTCTGACTGTACCCTGGGGCCATTCTCACTGCACTAACTGTGTCCTGGGGCCATTCTCACTGCCCTGACTGTACCCTGGGGCCATTCTCACTGCTCTGACTGTACCCTGGGGCCATTCTCACTGCCCTGACTGTACCCTGGGGCCATTCTCACTGCTCTGACTGTACCCTGGGGCCATTCTCACTGCCCTGACTGTACCCTGGGGCCATTCTCACTGCCCTGACTGTACCCTGGGGCCATTCTCACTGCTCTGACTGTACCCTGGGGCCATTCTCACTGCCCTGACTGTACCCTGGTGTCATTCTCACTGCTCTAACTGTACCCTGGGGCCATTCACACTGCTCTGACTGTACCCTGGGGCCATTCTCACTGCCCTGACTGTACCCTGGGGCCATTCTCACTGCTCTGACTGTACCCTGGGGCCATTCTCACTGCCCTGACTGTACCCTGAGGCCATTCTCACTGCTCTAACTGTACCATGGGGCCATTCTCACTGCACAAACTGTACCCTGGGGCCATTCTCACTGCCCTGACTGTACCCTGGGGCCATTCTCACTGCTCTAACTGTACCCTGAGGCCATTCTCACTGCTCTAACTGTACCCTGAGGCCATTCTCACTGCTCTGACTGTACCCTGAGGCCATTCTCACTGCACAAACTGTACCCTGGGGCCATTCTCACTGCCCTGACTGTACCCTGGGGCCATTCACACTGCTCTGACTGTACCCTGAGGCCATTCTCACTGCACAAACTGTACCCTGGGGCCATTCACACTGCTCTAACTGTACCCTGAGGCCATTCTCACTGCACAAACTGTACCCTGGGGCCATTCACACTGCACTAACTGTACCCTGAGGCCATTCTCACTGCACAAACTGTACCCTGGGGCCATTCACACTGCACTAACTGTACCCTGAGGCCATTCTCACTGCACAAACTGTACCCTGAGGCCATTCTCACTGCACAAACTGTACCCTGAGGCCATTCTCACTGCTCTGACTGTACCCTGGGGCCATTCACACTGCCCTGACTGTACCCTGAGGCCATTCTCACTGCACAAACTGTACCCTGAGGCCATTCTCACTGCACTAACTGTACCCTGGGGCCATTCTCACTGCACTAACTGTACCCTGGGGCCATTCTCACTGCTCTAACTGTACCCTGAGGCCATTCTCACTGCTCTGACTGTACCCTGGGGCCATTCTCACTGCACAAACTGTACCCTGGGGCCATTCACACTGCCCTGACTGTACCCTGAGGCCATTCACACTGCCCTGACTGTACCCTGGGGCCATTCTCACTGCCCTGACTGTACCCTGGGGCCATTCTCACTGCCCTGACTGTACCCTGAGGCCATTCACACTGCCCTGACTGTACCCTGAGGCTATTCTCACTGCACAAACTGTGTCCTGGGGCCATTCTCACTGCACAAACTGTACCCTGAGGCCATTCTCACTGCTCTAACTGTACCCTGAGGCTATTCTCACTGCTCTGACTGTACCCTGAGGCCATTCTCACTGCACAAACTGTACCCTGAGGCTATTCTCACTGCTCTAACTGTACCCTGAGGCTATTCTCACTGCTCTGACTGTACCCTGAGGCTATTCTCACTGCACAAACTGTGTCCTGGGGCCATTCTCACTGCACAAACTGTACCCTGAGGCCATTCTCACTGCTCTAACTGTACCCTGAGGCTATTCTCACTGCTCTAACTGTACCCTGAGGCTATTCTCACTGCTCTGACTGTACCCTGGGGCCATTCTCACTGCACAAACTGTGTCCTGGGGCCATTCTCACTGCTCTAACTGTACCCTGAGGCTATTCCCACTGCTCTGACTGTACCCTGGGGACATTCTCACTGCCCTGACTGTACCCTGAGGCCATTCACACTGCCCTGACTGTACCCTGGGGCCATTCTCACTGCCCTGACTGTACCCTGGGGCCATTCTCACTGCCCTGACTGTACCCTGAGGCCATTCACACTGCCCTGACTGTACCCTGGGGCCATTCTCACTGCCCTGACTGTACCCTGGGGCCATTCTCACTGCCCTGACTGTACCCTGAGGCCATTCTCACTGCTCTGACTGTACCCTGGGGCCATTCTCACTGCCCTGACTGTACCCTGGGGCCATTCTCACTGCCCTGACTGTACCCTGAGGCCATTCTCACTGCTCTAACTGTACCCTGGGGCCATTCTCACTGCCCTGACTGTACCCTGAGGCCATTCTCACTGCTCTAACTGTACCCTGGGGCCATTCTCACTGCCCTGACTGTACCCTGGGGCCATTCTCACTGCTCTAACTGTACCCTGAGGCCATTCTCACTGCACAAACTGTACCCTGGGGCCATTCTCACTGCCCTGACTGTACCCTGGGGCCATTCTCACTGCTCTGACTGTACCCTGGGGCCATTCTCACTGCTCTGACTGTACCCTGTGGCCATTCTCACTGCACAAACTGTACCCTGAGGCCATTCTCACTGCACAAACTGTACCCTGAGGCTATTCTCACTGCACAAACTGTGTCCTGGGGCCATTCTCACTGCACAAACTGTACCCTGAGGCTATTCTCACTGCACAAACTGTGTCCTGGGGCCATTCTCACTGCACAAACTGTACCCTGAGGCCATTCTCACTGCTCTAACTGTACCCTGAGGCTATTCTCACTGCTCTAACTGTACCCTGAGGCTATTCTCACTGCTCTGACTGTACCCTGAGGCTATTCTCACTGCACAAACTGTGCCCTGGGGCCATTCTCACTGCACAAACTGTACCCTGAGGCCATTCTCACTGCTCTAACTGTACCCTGAGGCTATTCTCACTGCTCTGACTGTACCCTGAGGCCATTCTCACTGCACAAACTGTACCCTGAGGCTATTCTCACTGCTCTAACTGTACCCTGAGGCTATTCTCACTGCTCTGACTGTACCCTGAGGCTATTCTCACTGCACAAACTGTGTCCTGGGGCCATTCTCACTGCACAAACTGTACCCTGAGGCCATTCTCACTGCTCTAACTGTACCCTGAGGCTATTCTCACTGCTCTAACTGTACCCTGAGGCTATTCTCACTGCTCTGACTGTACCCTGGGGCCATTCTCACTGCACAAACTGTGTCCTGGGGCCATTCTCACTGCTCTAACTGTACCCTGAGGCTATTCTCACTGCTCTGACTGTACCCTGGGGACATTCTCACTGCTCTAACTGTACCCTGAGGCTATTCTCACTGCTCTAACTGTACCCTGAGGCTATTCTCACTGCTCTAACTGTACCCTGAGGCCATTCTCACTGCTCTAACTGTACCCTGGGGCCATTCTCACTGCTCTAACTGTACCCTGAGGCCATTCTCACTGCTCTGACCGTACCCTGGGGCCATTCTCTCTGTTCTGACTGTACCCTGGGGTCATTCTCACTGCACTAACTGTGTCCTGGGGCCATTCTCACTGCACAAACTGTACCCTGAGGCCATTCTCACTGCTCTGACTGTACCCTGGGGCCTTTATCTTACCGGATACTTACCTCGCCGATGCCCGGTGAGCTATAGCCACTTACAGAATGGCCGCTCTCCTCGCCCCTGACTTATGTTTATTCATCCTGTTCTCTGTTTAGACACAATCCAACTTCAAAATCTGCCGCAAATTGCTGCCTTTTTAAATTTACATCCGCGGACTTCAGTTTAAATTGCTGACTCTTTTTGTGCACCTGCTGACTGTTTAGGTGGAGTCTATTGAAACCAAAGCAAAGAAAACACTATCTGAGTAAAACGAACACTTCCCGCTCAGCTTGTGTGATACCCTCCCAACAAATTACATTATAACTGCCTTCGGAAGTCAGACATAGTTTAAGAAAACTGTAATAGATTCCCAACCATCAGACTCATATTAGAAAAAGAGGTATTTGATGAGTCAACACTTCTCGGGTTTCCAGTCAGGTACAGGTATTGATTTTAGCTGAAAGTTAAAATTTTAATGTCCTTTAAAATCAATACCTGTACCTGGTTGTAAACCCAAGAAGAGTTTATTTGTATATACAGCAGGAAAGCACTAGATCCTTTTTCAAAGGTTTTTGAGTTATTTTCCCCCTAACAGTCAGATGTCACACAAGAGGAGTTTGTTGAGACCTAAACCTCGCATGTCCCTTTCAAGGAAAATTGAGTTAATCCCCCTCTAGCAGACGGAAGTCACATTAAATGACTTGCCTCCTAACAAGTCTGACGTCACAATAGAACAAATTATTAGTGTTAATT
Organism: Hypanus sabinus; assembly: GCF_030144855.1. Taxonomy (NCBI): domain Eukaryota; kingdom Metazoa; phylum Chordata; class Chondrichthyes; order Myliobatiformes; family Dasyatidae; genus Hypanus; species Hypanus sabinus. The sequence goes on along the minus strand of NC_082708.1, from coordinate 100,993,827 downwards.
ATAAGACAGAAGACCATAAGACATAGGAGCTGAAGTAGGCCATTCAGCCCAATGGGTCAACTCCGCCATTCCATCCTGGGCTGATCCCTATTACCCTAATAGTTATAGTTCACATTTTAGGCTATTGATGGAGACAATGGTAGTTTGAGCTAACGGTCAGAGGGCACATGAGAAGGAGTTGAATTAATTGCCCTAATGATCAGATCTTACAGCAAATGAGATTGGGTAATTGCTCCCAACAGTCAGAGGTCATATTAGAAGAAATTGTTAAAGGTAATTTTTCTCTTAACAGTCTGATGGAATGGCTCAGGCTGACAAATAACACAGGAGGGCTCCTGTGCATAAATTATATGTCGGGATAAAAATACAAAAACAATTGCAAGTTGAGTGACTGAAAATTTACAACAACAAAGTAGCAAAATACTTTGATAAAGAAGCAAAATACACAGAATTTTTATAGCAAGCTTTACAAACTGGAAATAAATTATGCTTTTGTCAAATTTGTGATTTTAAACCTTCCATTAGAACGATGACTTCCTTCGAGGTTGGAGCCATACTGTGCACATTCATATTTGGAATGATATGCTGTCAAGCGCATTGCTGCAGTATTTATTTCTGACTGTATTAAATCTGGTATTTTCATATTCTTCATCAGCACAGCGGAGACACAATTTCATTGTGACAATCTGGATTTATCCATCATTTCCAAAAATTCCAATATGACAAAAATACTTCAGGGCATCGTCAGATTAGACTGCGAGAAGAAAAATGAGGCAATACAAATGTGGATAGCAAAGTAATGCATCTTACAAAACTTGCATAAATAGAAGGATAATAGTTTTAAAAAGAGCATATAATCCATTTTACAAAAAATAGCTTCAGTACTACACTAGCACTGATCTTCTATCAAAAAAGCTGATGGAACAATTGCAGTTATATCATGTGTTATAGACATATTATGTGCTAATTACTGATTTGACCTCTCTTTCAATGAAAATTGTCTGCTATGCTGAGGATTCTTAACCCTTCAGACTTTAATTGCAGAATATTTTTAAAATGCCATATTTTGTATTAAAATATTTGTGCTTTTCTGTCCCATTTTCTTTCCTTTCCTTCTTTTTTGATTGTACTTTAAAGTGGAGGAGTGCATAAGAAGTTTGAGCATGAGTGGAGAGTTAACAACAAGGAAATTGATTATGTGAAGAAGGTGGCTCCAAAAACCACTTAGATGTGGTGTAGCAGGTCTGATGTTCAATCCTCTCAGAGACCCGGATCATCATTTCCAATACTTTCTCAGCTACAGTGCGTAAAACATGGGTTTTTACAACTTAACTGTAGGTTTATAGGTTTCTTGGTCGTCCCGGAATTTTCCTGTAAAATTAAAATTTTGGTTTATTTATTGAGATACAGCACAGAACAGGCTCCTTTGAGCCACCCAGTTGAGCAATCACCCCATTTAACCTTAGCTAATCGTGGCCAATTAACCAACCAACCGGTACGTCTTTGGACTGTGAGAGGAAACCGATGCTCTTGGAGGTCATTGGGAGAACGTACAAACTTCTTACAGGCAGCAATAGGAACTGAACCTGACACACTGCTACTGTAAAGTGTTGTGATAATCACTATGCTACCATGAGAACCTAATGGTAATCAAGGAGGCCCAAGGCATGATAGTAAATTCTATTAATATTATTTTTGCATCTCAACTGCTTTCTTCCCTGTTTATGTGAAAGGCTATCTATGCTAATAATATGGTTGTTGGTTAAAAAGCTAAAATGTAGTTGACAGACTTACTGCACCTAGGATTGGTTTTGTTTTGAAGAATTGGATTAATAGAATGGAATCAAAATGAAATTAGGCCATTCAACTCACTTTGATTATCCAGGTACTGTCTACTCATTCCTATGCCTCTGTTCTTAACCGAAAGCCATGTATATAATTTTCTTTCTGATAGCTATCCAATTTTCATTTGAAAGCCCTACACTAACACAGGTACAGTATAAAGTTTTAGATCATAACTAAGTATACTCTTGCTAAAAACAAGTTTTCTGTCAAATCCATACCTATTGTCCATCATCTTGAACTGGTCTTTGTGATTTTGAACTATCAGTTAAGTTGAAGAGTCTTCCTGCAGTTATCCTACTTGAACCAGATGTGGTGTTGGAGCTCAACCTTCCTGCTACAAGAACAATCTTAGCTTCCCCAGTTAAATGCTCAAACCTGGAGCAGTTCTAGTAATTACTTCTGCATTCTCATCACATTCTTTCTAAAATGTTGTGACCTGGAAGAGACCCAATATTGCTATTGCGGCCTAGCCAGTGTTTTATATTTCTTCAACATAATTCCCTTGCTTCTGTACTCTCCTGTAAGAGGACCACAACCTTGTCTTGGTTCGGAGGCTTGCATGCCTTAATGATCCGCAGAACTACAGTATGGTGGCCGGAGTCAGTGTTTTGACCCATGCCAAACATAGAGGCCAGACTAAGGATGGTCTACCAGTCCTCCACGTTCAGGGGTTCAGCTCAGGGTAAACAACCCTGACTGGTAAAACAAAATTATTATGCAAACAGCAATGAAGAATGCTTCTATATCTGAGTGTGACGGTATTCCTAAGTCTCCACCCGGGGCTTGCATGACTGAGAGGAAGCTACAGACACAATGAAGGAAGCCGTGAACACCGCCAGAGATGGAGGATCTTCATTGCTGCCCGAAGTGCCAGCAGCATAACAGGCTATTTATGAATCTCAGGGCCTCGTATGTTTCCTTAACCATTCCTTCCCTTTTAAGATGTTATGAACACATGCACACAGATCCCTCTGTTCAGTATTGTGCCAATCAGTTGGTGCCAACTCTCCTTGAACATTCTATCACATCTTGCTGAGTTACATTTGCCGTTTGTCTGCCTAAAATGCAGCATTCTGTTTCTATCCCCCTCACAATTTAGTAATCTCCGGGTCTGGTGTAATCTAAACATTTTGAAACAAGCTGATCAGTGATTCCTGTGCTGATCTCCTGCCAACCTCTTGTCTAAAGAACCTGGTCTATTTTGACTCTCTAACTTCTGACTTCAGCTACTTTTTTTTAATCCATGCTTACACACTGACCTTTAGTATATGGCCTCAGTTTTCTCAACCACTCTTATAAGGGACTTGTCAAATTCCTACTGAAAATCTGTAAAGACAATGTCTGCGGTATTCCATGAATAACTGATTTTTCTAAAGTCATTTATTATCCAGCAACTACAGATCTGTCAGTTTAACCATCGCTGAGGTTAAACTAGCTGACCTGGATTTGCCTGGCATTCTTTACACGTCTAGGCTTATACGTTTTCACTTCTCCAATTCTCTGATGCTTACAAGGAAAGATTGGAAAATTACAGTAAGGCCTTTTGCAATCTCCTCTTTTACTTGCCCCAGTAACTCAGGATGCACCCCATCTTTACCATTCAACTCAGTTATTATAGGTGTATCAATTTTCTCCTTATCACCTTCATTTCCTCTCAGATATTAACGAGGATGCTATTCTCATCCTTGGTTAAGAAGTACGAAGTAAAAATTAATTATTCCATCCAAGTCTGCCACCTGCAAGCATAAATAAATTTCATTTTTCTTCTTGGGCCCCATTCCTACAATCATGACCCACTGACAATTAATAACCTCTTTGAAGGCCTTTGGCTTCCCTGTCAGGTTAACTGCTATTCTCTTCTCTGCAAAGACTAACAATGCAAATACATTGTTATCATTTACTCAATTGCCTTTTCTTTTTTTTTTATTTAGAAGTAATTGTTGCTTTATATACTTTCAAATAAATGAGTGTAATTACTTTTTTAAAGTATTGACTTTATAAAAAACATTACTACTTGAATATCCTGATCACTAGGAAATTTCAGAGTCTGTTAGGTTTGACAATTAATATACCAGTGGAAGTGTCAGAGTGTCTTTTTGCCTTTTTTTGGGAAAGGGTTTGTTCTGGCACTGACATTACATTGTGTAAAGTCCTACTATCATACAGGGCTTTACAGTTTTCAGCAAATTCACACCTGTGGATCCAAAAAAAGTTACAGTCAACAATTCTTGGTACATCAATGTTGGAATCCATTACTATGGATGAGGTTTTGGAGGCTTGGGGGCAGATGATAATTTATATCAAGTCAGCATGGTTTGCTTAAGGGGAAATCTTGGCTGACAAATAGTTTGGAACTCTTTGAGGAAATAACAGGCAGGATTGGCGAAGGAGAGTCAGTGGATGTTGTTTACTTGGATTTTCAGAAGGCCTTTGACAAGGCATAGCACATGAGACTTCTTAATAAGATAAGAGCCCATGGTATTACAGGAGTAGCATGGATAGACTATTTTCTGACTGGCAGGAGGCAAAGAGTAGGAATAAGCAGTGCCTTTTCTGTTTGGCTGTTGGTGACTGGTGGAATTCTACAGAGATCAGTGTTGGGAATGCTACTTTTCACGTTATATGTCAATAATTTGGTTGACATAATTGATGGCTTTGTGGTAAAGTTTGCAGATGATAGAAAGACAGGTGAAGGGGTAGGCAGTGTTGAGGAAGCAGGGAGTCTGCGGATAGACTTTGACAGATTGGGAGAATGGGGAAAGATACTGCAGACGGAATATAGTGTAGGAAAGTATCTGGCCATGCACCTCGGTAGGAACAAAAACATTGACTATTTTCTAAATTTAGAGAAAATCCAAAAAACTGAGCTGCAAAGGATCTTGGAAGTTCCTAAAGATTAATTTGCAAATTGAGTCAGTGGCAAAGAAGTGTTAGCCTTGTGTTCACAGTGTTAGCATGCATTTCGAGAGGATTAGAATATAAAAGCAAGGATAAAAGCTGAGACCTGATAAGACATTGGTCAGGCTGCACTTAGAGTATTATGAGCAATTTTGGGCCCTTTATTTAAGAAAAAATGTACTGCCATTAGAGATGGTCCAGAGGAGTTTCATGGGAATCTTTCCAGGAATGGAGGGGTTGATGTATGTGGAGCGTTTGACATGAACCTATCGAATATTGAAAGGCATAGATAGGGAAGATGTGGAGAGGATGTTTCCTTTTGTGGCTGAGTCTATGATCAGAGAGGACACAGACTCAGAATAGAGGGATGTTTGACCCCACCCATGCAAGCAGTCACCTATTCCCCAAAATGCCATCAGGGAGATACTACAAGTCCATCACCACCAGGACTACTCATCATCTCCAATGCTTCTTTCCTGTAGCTCTCCAGCTTCTCAATTACACTCATCAGGTGTGATACCCTAACTGTCTCTGCACAACATCTGCTGAATGGTCTTTACTGCTCTCCTTGTTCTGTTAATTATCTGAACTGTTCATATGCTCACATTATTTAAGTTTGATGAGTGAAGTTTGAGCATGTGACTGTTCTGCTAATTGTGGATTGCTTGTAGCTGTTTCCACTACTGTTTAGAAAATTGCTGGTTGCTATTGTGTTATCTGTTATGGTATTGAACTGTGTTTTATGCTTGGCACTGAACTACAATCAACTCTGGTATATTTCACATACTGGCAATAAAGTGCTTCTGATTCTGCAGAGCTGACAGACTGATCCATATGAAACACAGGTACTGCAAACAATGTTCATATCATTTAATTCTTCACAAATTATCTCTAGAAACATCTACAGCCATTGTTGCAAACAAGAGAGTATTAAAAATATAGCGATCAATAATCAAGAACAATTGTCATCTCCTGGCCTAACATTATGCATTACAAACTCAAAAAGAGTCTGCAGGTGCTGAAAATCCAAAGCAACATGTACAGAATACTGGAGGAACTCAGCAGGTTAGGCAGCATCTGTGGAAATGAATAGATAGATAGTCAATATTTCGGTCCCTTCTCCAGGACTGGAAAAGGAAGGGGAAAGTGCCAGAATGAAAAATTGGTGGGGGGGGGGGGGGGTGGAGGGAAAGAGGCCAGCTGGAAGGGGATAGGTGAAGCCAGGTGAGTGGAAAGGTCAAAGGCTGGAGAAGAAGAAATCTGATAGGAGGGGAGAGTGGACCATGGGAGAAAGGGAAGGAGGAGGGGACCCAGGGGGAAGTAATAATAGGCAGGTGAGAAGAAATAAAATTTAGGAGTGGTAAGGCGGGGGGTGGGGGAAGAAATTTGTTCACCAGAAAGAGAAATCCAAATTGGTATTCATGCCATCAGGTTGGAGGATACCCAGATGGAAATATAAAGTGTTGCTCCCCCATCCTCAGGGTGGCCCCATCATCTTGGCCGTGGATCGATGTGTTGGAACAGGAATGGGAATGGAAGTTAAAATGTCTGGTCCCTGGGAAGCCCTGCTTGCGGAGGATGGTGTGGAGGTACTTGATGAAGTGGTCCCCCAATTTATTATGTATTACTGGTTAATATAGGTTTTAGTGATTCTGAAGCTCAGTTTATATCTCTGCTGGTTTTTATCTTAATTGAGATTAAAATCAGAAGGGGGTTGGCATTGGCCTGGTAGGGACGATTATACAAAGTCAAACTGACCTCGTCTGACTGGGAACTGAAGTTGTCCAAGGGCCTACTGGGTAAGTAAATTGACTGGCCACAGCAGATTAGAAGCACAATAGCTGTGAAGGGAAAGACTGATTGCCATCTATTAACCCCAGTCTGCAGCATCCAAGAAGAATACAGTCAGCATTGGAAAAACTGTAAAATTGAAAAGCTGCTTTCATTCACCAGCTGGGTTTACAAATGAAGAAGTGTTATGTGAGAAAACTACTCAAGGGCTTTCAGCATCCTCAGAGCAATACCTCAGTAAAGCCTAGGCAAATGGATTAAGAAAAAAATCCGAGAAATACCAGTGGGAAAGTCAAGAAACCAATGCTCAGTGCGAAGGTGTGGTGTTGATCTGCTTTTGGGAATTACCTGTAAAGAATACTACGTTACTCCTATTATCTTCCCTTAACTTTTTCAAGATATTTTAATTACCTACTAGTTATCTTACTCTATTTGTAATTTATAGAAATTAAATCAAATATCATAATTTAGTCTGTAAGATTTGGAATTAAAAAGCTATGACACTATTGATGAGTGGCATGCTGGCAAAGTGGTTAGCACAGCACTTTACAGTACCAACAACCAGGGTTCAATTTCTGCGGCTGCCTGTAAGGAGATTGTATGTTCTCTCTGTGACCACATGGGCTTCCTCTGGCTGGTCTGGTTCCCTCCCACAGAACAAAGACGTACCAGTCGATAGGTTACTTGGTCATTGTAAGTTGTCTGGTGATTAGGTTGGGATTAAATCAGCAGATTGCTAGGCTTGAAGGGTGGAAGGGCCTATTCTGTGTTGTATCCCAATAAATAAGTAAATAAATAAAATTGCTCAATTGCCATGGATACCCAATGTCTTCACTATTGTCATGCAAGTATTACCCTCTCATTAGGCTTGTATACAAATTCGGCTTGTTAGCTAGCTCTCTTAACAGCCATGTGACTCCAAGCGAGAAGGCCACCTTTCCAAAACAATATACATCTGGGGTCGGTGTGATTTGGAGTTCAACCAAACAGGAACTTGGTGATGTTCCAATTAAAGAAACCTCAATTTGGGTGAATGCTGTGTAAATACTGCCCGTACACAATCATCGGTCGGAAAGAAATAAAGGATCAAACACTGCAATCAATAAAGAAAGTATATTTACTGATTCCACCTGATCAAAGTTATTAAGGCAAAGAAAACAGATAAATATGGTCTAACTGTGCACATAAGTGTTACAGCTTATCTCTTCCAAAGCTTGGTGTAAGGATCACTCATGGTGCCGAATCCACCGTCTGTGTGACACACTCGCCACAGTCTGAACTTCCCTCGTAGTCCACCGCAGACAAACTGGCTCTCTCTCTGGAGTATTAGCCCTCCTCCTTGGAGCCATTCATCCGAACCAAGCACTGCTTGCAACGAGGACTCGCCTTTCCATGGTATTCTGCAACATCTTCCCTTCTGTTGCCCAAACCAGATCACTGTCCATCTCTCCACCCCACTCTCTATAAAATCTTTTCCAGATCCCACCATCCTGATTGCCTGACACAACATCCCTGAGTTGAACAGCTGAACAAAACATTCTACCAGCCGGCCGGACTGCTTTTGCAGAAAACTCTTAAAATGAAATGCCTGCAGCATAGCAATAGAAATCTTAACCAGTGCATTGCACCAGGATAGAAATTTCGATCCTTATCTGGACTAACCAAAAGACACCAAATCCTGACCTTGTCGGCAATATCAACATCATCTGAATGAATAAAAACAATGATTAGAACTCTATCTAGTACATTTTTGGTAATGATTTGATAATTGTCAGTCCATCAGAATTTCATCTTGCATTAGCGTTAGGGTTAAGGTCATTGCAACACATTGACAACAATGACGTGCTTGTTACATAAATTATGAAGAAAACAATGAGCCTATCATTTTGTGATTACTCCTCCATATCTGTATTTAGTTAGATCAAGTAATTACATCTCAGCGAGGGGTGATGTTCACTTAACTACTGTGTTTCCTCCCTCTATGTAGTTAGGTAGTCTACTTTCATCCAGCTGGCTTCTGCCACAGTGCAGTTTTGCCATGACAAATACAATTTAGAGTTAGGCAGAAAACATTGATGTTCCAATGATGCAGTTGATCAGTCAGTCTCTGACCCAATGCCAACCACAACAAGACATCAACATCGGAATTAATCACAAATCCATCAGTCCTGAAGAAGGGCCTCGGCCCGAAACATAAGAACGAGATAGGAGCAGGAGTAGGCCAATCGGCCCCTCAAGCCTGCTCCGCCATTCAGCAAGATCATGGCTGATCCAATCTTAACTCTAGTTATCACCGAATCCCTCGAGGCAACAGTGCCAACCAACAGGGCACCGTGCCGCCCATTTTATTTTATTAATCATCCCGCCCAAACCCATGTGATCACCCGGGAAAAAAAAGATTTTTTTTTCAACTCTCTATCTATTCATTTCCGTCAGTGCTGCCTGACTTGCTGAGTTCCTTCAGTATTTTATGTGTGTTGCTTTGAATTTTCTGCATCTGTAGACTTTCTTGTGTTGATAGATTTATTTTGCTTTTTAGTTACAAAAACAGATCAAAAGTACATGGCAGGTGGCTAATAAACACAAGCTCATTGAATGTTTCATGTTTGTTTATCAGGAAATTGCATAGGAACTACAAAGCAAATACTTCGTTGAACTGGGAGTTTCATATTTGGTTTCATTATTCTTAAAGACATAAAGGATGATCATTTGGCCTGCTGAGTCCACGTCAGCTGCCACTGCATTTCCATCTGTTCCAGTTCCAGCATCGAGGAAAACATTGAGGCAAGTGCAGAGGGAGAGTGAGTGTTCAGTAGCGTCTACCAGCCTCTTGCTCACCGCTGCCCGAGGAAGGCGTCTGTGTGTGGTTGTCTTGCTTGCTCGCCCCTTGCTCACTGCCCCTGTTTGAATGGTCTCTCTCTCCCTTGACGGTGCCAAAGCTCTGGGTCCGTGGCTTGTCAATTGGACTATAGTTCACGCTGTGATGTGCATGTTTCTGATGGCTCCTTTTGCTGTCATTACTTTGGTGACTTCGAATCAAGGCAACCTGCAGATAATGAACTCTGAGCTGAACTGAATTGTGCCTGGACTCTTTCGTTTTTATGTTTTATGTTTGGTGTTTTTCGCTTGTTTTTTTGTTGCCATTTCTGTGTTTTTTTAGTGTGGGGGTCTGATGTTTTTCTTTGAACCGGTTCCATGGTTTTCTTTGCTTCATGGCTCTCTGTGGGGAAGATGATCCTGGGTTGTATACTGCATACGTACTTTGATAATAAATGTACTTTGAATCTTGGGCATGTGGGAGGAAACCAGATTACCTGGAGGAAACCCACATGGTCACAGGGAAAGCACCTGCAATCAGGATTGAGCTATAAACACTGGAACTGTTTTGCAGTGATACTAATTCCTGTGCCACCGAGCTGCCCTTCAGCTCACTTTTGTAACGACTTTTTCAGAAATACTTTTCCCAGCTGTTTCTGAGACTTTCTCCAAACTAAGGCAATATTTCTTCTTATTATGTTATCGTGTTTCAAGTCTTGATAATACTGTGCTCATGAGGGTGAGAGGTTTTGATTGTGATGAACAGAACATGAACTTCTTCATTCCAATTGATCAATTGCCATCTACTAATGTTTATTGTTGACATGGTGTTTTATTTTCTGCATGCAATATCATCTGTCTTCCTGCACCTGACTAATAATTGTTTAAACCATCGGGAAAACACTTATTGCTGGATTCTGGAATGGGTATGGATGGGGGAAGGCAAATGGTTTAATGACAGAGTGCTGACACCTTCCCAATCCTGCTTCTGTGGGAAGAGTGCTATTCACCCCTGGTGATCATGCACCTTTCTCTTGTGTCACTTTTCTGATCAGTTACAACCTTACTTGATGTTGTTACCGCACTTGCTAACCTAATTGCTGATATATCTTTCATTTTGTTCACAGCCAGCAGCTTAATGTTTGTTTTTTGATTTCTGATGAATGTTTATATATTACAGGACATTTCATGTTGTCTGCTCCTTTGTAAATCTTGTTGATCTGCAACACCAGGTCTGAGAAGCAAGTTTAGTCAAAACATCAGCGCTCTGGTGTACTCACCGTGGATGCTGGTTGAATTGTGGAATTTCTAAAATTTCTAAAATGCATACTGTCATGCATAAAGCTAGTAGCAGGAACAAATCAACCTTCCCTAATTAATTATTAATAGTTTCAATTATTATTTTTCACATAGCATAAGTTTTCATTCTCAAGGTAGTATCTCCAGAGTAACAGATGACCTTGCAATGTTTTGGGAAGCTGAATTATTTGAGATGGTGGAAATACTGAGAGAGATAATGGAGATTGCTGCTAATTCAGTAATAATAGGGATTGCTCATCTGAAGTGTTGAACAATGCGCTATTTCTCCTGAAAATTGTAGCTTCAGGCAAATCCTGATTCTCTCCTTGTCGCCTCCATGGACAGGATATCTGATCAGTGTTGCTTCTGCAGAAGACCTTATTTTAATTTTTGCTCAATTACAAAAAAAACCCAGCATATATCAAACCCTCACAGTCTTTTTGGACTACTGATAAAAGTATGCAGACCAGTTCAAGACTTTAAACACACTGGCATCTTTTCACTGTGGTCTTCTCTAAGGCTATGGATTAATTGTCATATTGGTCTATGCTAAATATTGCTTCCCGAACAAAACAATGGAATAATCCTGGTTCTGGGCAGCCAGATTGACATAATATTGAAGAGTTACATCAACTGTCAGAGAAATATGAACAAGCCATCATGCTGGAGTTACAAAGAATATTGGTGAGAGTGCATCTGGAGATCATCAGCTATGAATTGGTTGATGTGCCCTCCGGCAGGTTGGAAAGAGCTAGAGAAAAAGAAACTGTCCTTGCTATTTGAGGAGCCAACTGAATGTTTGTCGTATTATAGATGATGTTACTGTTCTGTGACAGCCTCCCCGCAGAAACACTGCCTTGTTCTGATTACATCTGCAGGTTATTCTACATTGTAAGACAGGATGGAGCTTCCAGCCAAACATCCTTTATGGAATGACAAGCAACACTTCACTAACACTAGTACCTAATATAATGATATATCAAAGTCACTACATAATAGTTGAATAAGTAGTACAAAAATAAAAAAAAATTAAATAAGTAGTGGGGTAGTGTTCATTGGTTTAATATCCATTTTATACAACACATTGTTCTTAAAGGTATATAAACACTCAGAATATTATATTGTTATTTTTTTTAATAACAATCCCCCAACCAGAATAACTATCTACATTTAAAAGATAGTCTTTCAATTAACCATTTATATACAATATAAAATTAGGTAAGAAACAAATTATTTACAAATGCAACAATTAATTTTGGTAAATGAAAGCTAATCACTTTGTATTCATCTCAAGCATGATGCTCCCAGAAATGAAAGGCATGGCTTCAGCTACTGGGACGATGTGTTTACTGTGTCCAAGAGGTGGAGGAAAGTAGGCTTGTATTCTCTATATCTTAGAAGAATGAAAATAATCTCACTGACAAAGTTCTTGCAGGGTTTGATATGGTGGCTGATTGAAGTTACCCATGCTGATGGCTGTAGGGTAATAAATGTTTCTGAAAATGGGATCCAAGGCTTTAGTACCACCTATCTGATGGCAGCAACAAGAAGACGGGTGGCCTGGATAGTGGGGGTCTTTGATGACGGTTGTGCTCCACATAAATGTACTCTATGGGAAGAGGGATTTGACTGTGATGGGCTGGTCTGTATCCACCATTTGCTGCAGTCTTTTCCCAGTCTGCACATTAGTGTTTGCATACCAAGTTGTAATGTAATCAGTTAATACTCTCCACTGTGCATCTATAGAAGTTTGCCAAAGTTTTCAGTGACATGCTGAATTTGCACAGACTTCTAAAAAAGTAGAGGTCAATGAACTTGTGGCACAAGTCAGTACAAAAGGGTATGATTTAGTGGGAATTACAGAGACATTATAGGGTGGGGAGGATTGGGAATTAAAATCTGAGGATATCAGGTAATATGGAAGGATAGGCAGGAAGGTAAGTGAGGTGGGTAGTGCTCTTAATTAAAGATGAGATCAGGGTGATAGTGAGAGACGATATAAGATCTAAGCAGCAGAATATTGAATCAATCTGGGTGGAGATTAAGAATAGTAAAGGGAAAATACCGCTGGTGGGAGTTGTCTAGTGGCACAGGCAACAAGCAGAGAACTATCTGAGGCATGTAAGAATGGAACAGCTTTTATCATGGAGGACTTTAACTTGCACATAGATTGGGTGAATCAAGTTGGTCGGGGCAGTCTTGAGGAGGACTTCATAGAATGCATCCGTGATGGCTTTCTTGAATAGCATGTTACTGAACCTACCAGAGAATGTGCTATCTTAGATCTGGTCCTGTGCAACGAGACAGGTAAAATTAATGATCTTGTAGTTAGGGATCCTCTTGGAGAGAGTGATCACAGTATTATTGAGTTTCTCATAAAAAATGGAGGGTGCAATAGTTTGATCTAAAACCATTGTATTATGCTACAATGGGATGAGGGAGGATATGACTAGTGTAGACTGGGAACGTGGGCAATATGGTGGGATGGTTGAGAAACAATGGAACACTTTTAAAGAGATATTTCACAGTGCTCAACAAAAGCATATTCCAGTTAAAAGCAAGGAGAGTGAGGGCAGGGAGAGCCACCCTTGGATAACTAAGGAAATAAGAGAAGGCATCAAACTAAAAACTCATGCATACAAAATTGCCAAGAGTAGTGGGAAATTGGCAGATCGGGAAAACTTTAAAAAGCAACAAAGAACCACTAAGCGAGCAATAAATAAAGCTAGGTTATGAAAATAAATTAACACAAGATATAAAATGGATAGTAAAAGTTTTTTTGTAATTATATAAAGTGGAAAAGGGTGGCTAAAGTGAATGTAGGTCCCTTGGAGGACAAGAAGGGGGAATTGATACTGGGTAATGAAGAAATAGCGGAGGCACTGAATGACTATGTTGTGTTGGCTTTCACAGTGGAGGACACATCTAACTTGCCAAAGAGAGATGTTATGGATGCGATGGGAGGTGAGGACCTCAATACAATAACTATCACTAAAGAGGTGGTGCTGAGCAAACTTGTGGGCTTGAAGATAGACAAGTTCCCTGGTCCTGATAGAATGTAATCCAGGGTACTGAAAGAAATGACAGAAGTTATAGCAGAGGCCTTGGTGATAATTCACCAAAATTCTCTGGACTCTGGGCAGGTCCTGGCAGATTGAAAGACAGCGAATGTCATACCACTGTTCAAAAAAGGACGTAGGCAAAAGGCATGTACTAGAGGCCAATTAGTTTGACATCTGTTGGGAAAATGCTTGAAGCTATCATTAAACAAGAAATAATGAGGCATCTGGAAAGAAATGGATCCATCAGGCAGATGCAGCATGGATTCAGCAAAGGCAGGTCCTGTTTGACAAACTTACTGGAGTTCTTTGAGGGTATAACGAGTGCAGTGGATAGAGGGGAACAAATGGACATTATTTACTTGGATTTCTAGAAAGTGTTCAATAAGGTGCCACATAAAAGACTTATCCATAAGATAAGGATGCATAGAGTTGGAGGTGATGGATAGACAACTGGTTAATGAATAGAAAGCAGAGAGTTGGGAACATGGGTGTTACTCTGGTTGGCAAGCAGTGGTGAGCGGTGTCCCACAACGGTCGGTGCTGGGCCCACAAATGTTCACAATACTCATTAATGATCTGGAAGAACGGTCCAAGTGTAGTGTATCTAAGTTTGCTGATAACTCTAAATTAAGTGGAAAAGCAAATTTTGCTGAAGATACGGAGAATCTGCAGAGAGATATAGATAGGTTAAATGAGTAGGCTAGGGTCTGTCAGATGGAGTACAACGTTAGTAAATGTGAGGTCATACACTTTTGAAGGAAAAATGAAAAAGCAGAATATTATTTAAATGGTAAAAACATTGCAGCATTCTGCTGTGTAGAGGGACTTGAGAGTGCTTGTGCACAAATCACAAAAAGTTGGTTTGCAGGTGCAGCAGTCTATCAAGAGGGTAAATGGAATGTTGCCCTTCATTGCTAGAGGAATTGAGCAGGGGGTTATGCTGCAACTGTACAGGGTGCTGGTGAGGCCACACCTGGAGTACTGCATCCAGTTCTGGTCTCCTTACTTGAGGAAGGATTTACTGGCTTTGGAGGTGGTGCAGAGGAGGTTCACCAGGTTGATTCCAGAGATGAAGGGGTTAGACTATGAGGAGAGATTGAATTGCCTAGGACTGTACTCAGAAGAATGAGAAGAGATCTTATAGATATATATAAAATGATGAAAAGGATTCTCTTAAAAGACCCTATCGTATCTGCCTCCACCACTGTCGCTGGAAGCCCATTCCAGGCACTCACCACTCTCTGAGTAAAATAACTTATCTCTGACGTCTCCTCTGTACCAACTTTCAAGCACCTTAAAACTGTGTCCTCACATTCTAGCCATTTCAGCCCTGGGAAAAAGCCTCTGACTATCCACACAAGAAATGCTTCTCATCATCTTATACATCTCTATCAGGTCACCTCTCATCCTCCATTGCTCCAAGGAGAAAAGGCTGAGTTCACTCAACCTATTCTTATTAGGCATGCTCCCCAATCGAGGCAACATCCTTGTAAATCTCCTCTGCACCCTTTCTATGGTTTC
The DNA here is from genome assembly GCF_030144855.1 of Hypanus sabinus. Lineage (NCBI taxonomy): Eukaryota > Metazoa > Chordata > Chondrichthyes > Myliobatiformes > Dasyatidae > Hypanus > Hypanus sabinus. Next base: position 100,978,594 of record NC_082708.1, on the reverse strand, counting down.
CACATCCCTGACCAGGGTCCTATATAGCTGCAACATTACCTCTCGGCTCCTAAACCCAATCCCATGATTGATGAAGGCCAATGCATCCTGTGCCTTCTGAATCACAGAGTCAAGCTGCACAGCAGCTTTGAGTATCCTATGGACTTGGACCCCAAGATCCCTCTGATCTTCCACACTGCCAAGAGTCTTACCATTAACACTAAATTCTGCCAACATATTTGACCTACCAAAATAACTTCACACTTACCTGGGTTGAACTCCATCTGCCACTTCTCATCCTGGTTTTGCATCCTATCAATGTCCTGCCGTAACCTCTGACAGCCCTTCACACTATCCACAACACCCCCAACCTTTGTGTCATTAGCAAATTTACTAACCCATCCCTCCAATTCCTCATCCAGGTCATTTATAAAAATTACGAAGAGTAGGACTCCCAGAACAGATCCGAGGCACACCACCGGTCACCAACCTCCATGCAGAATATGACCCGTCTACAACCACTCTTTCTCTTTTGTGGGCAAGCCAGTTCTGGATCCACAAAGCAATGTCCCCTTGGATCCCATGCCTCCTTATTTTCTCAATAAGCCTTGCATGGGGTACCTTATCAAATGCTTTGCTGAAATCCATATACGCTGTATCTACTGCTCTACCTTCCCCAATGTGCTTAGTCACATCCTCAAGAAATTCAATCAGGCTTGTAAGGCATGACGTACATTCATCAGGACTAAGGGTTTCGACCCGAAATGTTGACTGCTTCTTTCAATGGATGCTGCCCGACCTGCTGAGTTTATCCACCTATTTTGTACGTCTTGATTTGACCACTGCATCTGTAGTGTACTTTTTATAAGGCATGGCCTGCCTTTGACAAAGCCATGCTGATTATATTATGTCTCTCCAAATGTTCATAAGTCCTGCCTCTCAGGATCTTCTCCCATCAACTTACCAACCACTGATGTAAGACTCACTGATCTATAATTTTCTGGGATATCGCTGCTCTCATTCTTGAATAAGGGAACAATATTCACAACCCTCCAATCCTCCAGAAACTCTCCTGTCCCCATTGATGATGCAAAGATCATTGCCTGAGGCCCAGCAATCTCCTCCCTCACCTACCACATTAGCCTAGGGTACATCTCGTCTGGTCCTGGTTACTTGTCCAACTTGATGCTTTCTAAATTCTCCAGTACATCCTCTTTCTTAATATCTACATGCTCAAGTTTTTTGTTCCACTGTAAGTCATCCCTACAATCATCAAGATCCTTTTCCATAGTGAATACTGAAGCAAAATATTCATTAAGTCCCTTTGCTGCCTCCTCCGATTCCATACCCACTTTTCCACTTTCACACTTGGTTGGTCCTATTCTATCACGTTTTATCCTCTTGTTCTTCACATTCTTGTAGAATGCCTTGGGACCTTCCTTAATCCTGTCAGCAAAGGCCTTCTCGTAACCCTTCTGGCTCTCCTAATTTCATCCTTAAGCTTATTCCTGCTAGACTTACAATCTTCTAGATCTCTATCATTACCTAGTTTATTGAAACTTTCATAAACTTTTCTTTTCTTCTTGACTATATTTACAACAGCCTTTGTACACCATGGTTCCTGTACCCTACCATTCTTTCCCTGTCTCATTGGAAAGTATCCATGTAGAATTCCACACAAATATCTCCTGAACATTTGACACATCTCTTCTGTACATTTCCCTGAGAACATCTGTTCCCAATTTATGCTTCCAAGTTCTTGCCTGATAGCCTCATATTTCTGCTTACTCCATTTAAATGCTTTCCTAACTTGTCTGTTCCTATCCCTCTCCAATGCTATGGTAAAGGAGATAGAATTGTGATCACTATCTCCAAAATGCTTTCCCACTGAGAGATCTGACACCTGACCAGGTTCATTTCCCAATACCAGATCAAGTACAGCCTTCCCTCTTGTAGGCTTATCTACATATTGTGTCAGGGAATCTTCCTGAACACACCTAACAAACTCCACCCCATCAAAACCACTTGCTCTTGGGAGCTGCCAATCAATATTTGGGAAATTTAAATTTCCCACCATGACAACCCTATTATTATTACTCCTTTCCAGGATCTGTCTCCTTATCTGCTCTACGATGTCCTTGTTGGTCTCCTGACTTGGTGTGTCCGGGTAGTCTTGTTTTGTCTGGTGGTTTTGGAGCTCCTTTTTTGGGTAACACGCTAAGATGGCAGCACGATATTAATACACAGCAGCCTCTCCGGACTCTGGATTTGGGGATTGCCAAATGTTATGTGGATTTTCTGGTGTAGTCTCTTTTGTCGTGTGCTTTTGTGATATCATTCTGGAGGAATGTTGTCTCATTTTTTAACTGCATTGCAGTTGTGGTTTCCAAATGACAATAAACCAAAATTACTATTAGGTTACTAGATAGGACGGAGATGAAGAAGAACTGCTTTTCCCAGAGAGTGGTGGATCTGTGGAAATCTCTGCCCAGTGAAGCAGTGGAGGCTACCTCAGTAAATATATTTGAGACAAGGTTGGATAGATTTTTGCATAGTAAGGAAATTAAGGGAGGGACGTCATGTGATGACGTAGGATCGAGACGTGGAAATCCAGCTCTCCCGTAAAAAAACAGTAAAATAATGTTTAAGTGAAGAAAAGTTAGTAAATACTTTTAAAAAATTACATAAACTACTCAGGATTGTCTTAAGATATGTCTCCTAAACAGAAGCAGAAGAAAACTACTACTTTGAAGACAACACAAATTGGAAAAGAATCAAGGCCGGCCGCCATGAAAGAGCCTCGGGCTCAAGTGCATTTTACCTCCGGCGATACAGAACAGGAAACTGCGGCAACATTAACTGTTTCCAAAAAAAAAGAGCAACAGGAATTGCGCATGCGTGAAGGAAGAGGCATGCGCAAACACGAGCAACCCAAACTACAAATCCCAGCTACGATCGGAACTGAAAATGAAAGTGAATATGAGGTGGAATCAGATTCTCTGGATAAATCAGACGAAGATGAAGAGACAAACAAAGAAAAGCAACAGGAAGAGTCTGGAGGTGATATTGGAGACATAAAAAAATTTTGGAGCAAATAATGCATGAATTAAAAGCATTAAAAGTAATAAAAAAGATATTAAAAATATGAAGATTATGTTTGATAAAATGATGAGAAGAAAGGACAAAATGGACAAGAAAATTAAAAACTTGGAAGAAACAGTGGGAGACACCATTGATAGAGTGAATAAAAAGGAAGATAATATTTCTGCCTGGACATCAGAAAGAAAATGGTTATTGGAAAAAGTGGATGTACTTGAAGATTTTTGCAGATGAAATAATATTAAGATTGTTGGACTTAAAGAAGGTATAGAGGGAGAGGATCCAATAATTTTTTTTTCAAAAATGGATTCCGGAAATTTTGGAAATGGAAGAAGGAACCCAGTTAATTGAAATTGAAAGGGCTCACAGAGCCTTAAGATCAAGACCTCAAGTTGATCAAAACCCACGATTAATCTTGATAAAATGCTTAAGATATCAAGATAAAGAAAAGATCCTGAAGGCAGCTACCCAACGTGCCAGAAAGAGAAATGGGCCATTGATGATAGAAGGGAAAACAGTTCTTTTCTATCCTGATATAAGTTATGACCTTTTGAAGAGAAAAAAGGAATTTAACCCAGCGAAAAATGTTTTATGAGAAAAGGGTTATAAATTTATATTGCACCACCCGGCAACCCTGATAATTTTTTTGGGTGACGGATAAAGAAGATCTTTTGCTGATTATCGGGATGTGGAAGAATTTGCACAAGAACTCCCAAATATTCGCTAACCACAGCCAAAGATTTAAAAGTGAAATGGATTAAAGATGAAGACAGGGACAGTGAATGGAGTTGATGGATGTTTAAGGACAGAAGAATATTTAAATATATTCTTAATTATATGATACATGGGGAGAAAGGTAAAAGTTTGAGAAATATTAATCGAGAGTAGTGATATTATTTTTTCTTATATATACTTTTTTATATTACGGGGGAGCTGGGGGAACTTTGGATTGATTGCTACGGGACTCACGTGTGTAATCATGGCGATTGCCATGACCCGTACAACGGAGAGGGGTAATGTTGTGTTTTCCTTTATGCACAACATTAGTAGGGGGGTATTTTGTTATTTTTTTCTTTATAATCTATTTTTCTTTAATCTTTCTTTCTTTGCCTGTATAATCGGGGGGGGGGGGGGGTGGGGGGGGATTGGAGAGACACATAGCAACACTGAGAATTTTAAAAAGATTCCCCAAGGTACTACGAAAGTTGAAAAGTTAGGTATTACTATAGAGTGGAGTAACCCTGTTAAAAATAATGACAAATTTACTGAATTTTTAAAGCTTTAATGTTAATGGGCTTAATGGACCGGTGAAAAGAAAAAGAATTTTAACATACTTTAAGAAAATGAAAATAGATATAGCTTTTAGCTATATTCTATTTGAAAAAATTACTTATAATTTAAGAGATAAATATGAAATATTTCTAAAAATTTGGCGCCCTTATTTACAAAAGATAGGATTAAATATATAGGTGCTCCAAAGATAAAATTATTGGTTATTTGGGGAAATAAATAAATATATATACTAAAGCTATTATGAACTCCGTGGAGCATGTGGGGATCTTCCGATATCCAGGCATTCTTTCTTTCTTTTTTTCTCTTTCTCCAGGGATATGTCAGGGGGGAGGGGTTAAGTGGGGGGGGAGGGTTGATAATTCTTTTTCCTTCTGTAACCATTTGAAAATGCAATAAAAAAATTTTTAAAAGTAAGGGAATTAAGGGTTTTGGGAAAAGGCAGATAGGTGGAGATGAGTTCATAGCCAGATTAGGCATGATTATTGAATGGATGAGCAGGCTTGGTGGGCCAGATGGCCTACTCCTCCTCATATTTCTTATGTAAAGGTGCTCTTTTGCCTTCTTTGTGATGGATCCTCTGATATGGCAACAGGAAGAAATTTAAAACTACTACACCTCCAATCCCCTCACGAGGACTGGCTCAGGACCTTCTGCTTCTACCTCCTGTAGTTGATAATTAGCTCTTTGGTTTGGCTGAAGTTGAGTGAAATGTTGTCAACGTAGCATCACTCAACCAAATTTTCAATATATATATAAGCCAACCTTTGCAATTCCACAGTACATTCTCCTGATATTGATAAACCCAAATGACTTTTTAAATAAGCCTCATGTGTGACAAGCTTCACATGTTCTAGTAAAGTGCAATTTTACCTTTGAAACCATGAATATAATATACCACCTACATTTCTAACTATCAGTTGTAATGCTCTAAGACACCAGTCATTCAACTAATTGCTACATTAATGGCATGAACACTACTTACAAAATATTTTCCGTATCCCAAACCTAGCTAATTCTAATTGAGTTTTTTTCTCATTGTTCCCAATATTCTTTTCTGCATGTACATGCTTTTTCATCATGCAACTCTCTCCAGCTCTCTGTAGACTCTGATTGTTACTGTTCTCTATAACTCCACCAACTTTCACTGCCTGGTTGGTTTCTAGTGTACTCGACACAACCACCCAAATTCACAACTTCCCCTGCTGAAACACCTTGGCAAGGCTGACAGTAGTATATCTTGGCCTGAGGTGATTTCAGACTTAATAAATTAGCACTCTGTAGTAACATAATCCTCCCTGAAGGCATCCAGCTAAGTAGGAAGCTGGTTCAAACTGTGCTCTGTGAACAGCAGGTCGGATACAAATCCTGCCCTTTTCCCAGATTTGCACTATAGTCACAGCAGCAGTATTTGACCTGATTGAAACAGCCTTGCCATTACACACCACTTCAGCTTTCTCACCTTCCATCTTCCTAATAAAATCTGGCAATGTAAATCATTGTCCTGCACTGTGGTGAACCAAATATCATCAAAACAAATCAGCAAATTCATAGCTGGATGGGTTGTGAATTTTGTTCACCAAAGATTGTTGGTCACTCCAGAACTTCTCTCTTATCTGTGTTTCTGGCAGTATTGAATCTATATTCTGTAACTTCCCCTTTCCACACCGTGGTGGCTTCTCCAGAGATTTCTGCACTGTCACTTTCGGCCCTAATATCCTAGTGGATATGTTAAAACCTTGGTTACTGTATTTGCTGCCTAGAGTGAAGTAGGAATATAGGCTTCCTCTGGGAGACAAAATTCAGTAGTCAACACTGCCAATTGCCAGGCTTGGAAAAGCAATTTCATAATCCTTTTGATGTCCCAGAGACCTTTTTCTTGATTAACATTTTCATTTCATGTTTAAGGTCCTTTTTGGGAGCATCACTTTTATATTTACAATCCCATTAAGACCTTAGCTCTGGCTGTTGGGACTTTGGACAGTTTCTTGTCACTAACATTTCCATTAACTCCGTTTGTCACTTTTCTCCTCTTCAGTTGTTTCTCTTGGCTCACATTGCTCCATGGATGGGTACTCTTTCGATTACACATGTGTTAGTGCTGGTTGATATCCTGTCAGCTCAATGTTGAGGTAAGTGAAGTTATCCATGGTGGTTCTGGAGGAAATAACTGGCTGTAAGGAAATAACTGCTCCTAAACCCAGTGATGTGGGACCTAAGGCTCCTACACTTCCTGCCCGATAGTAGTAAGAAATGAGGGAGATGGGTCAAATGCAGGCAGATGGGATGGGTTTAGGTGGGGGATATTGGCTGACAGAGTAATGGGGCTGAACACTGGTTTGTTTTCCACTCTCAAGTTTCGACGCTGTAATCCGTTTGGAAGTCTGCCCCTCTCTCTTATACTCTCTTATGGCAATGGCTAACCTTCGTCTATTCCAAGGTGCCATACTGGCATTCCTGAGAGTCAATTCATTGAATCCTTCAGGAAATCATAAAATCATGAGTTTGTTCAGATGGTTCAAAAGTAAGTTTCTTAAAGTGAAATTACAAGCTTCCGATTCCAGTGATTGTAGTTCAGAAGAAGCAATTCTAGTAGTTTTGTGAGCTGCCCAAAAAACATTTCCATATATCACCAACACCACCTTGGAGATTCCAGTCGAAGCTAAAGACTCTCTCCTGCAGGCGGCTCTGCCGTAACAAAAAGTTCTTGAGATGCTTTTTCCTTATATATTGCTGTGCTGTCTTTACAACAGTTATTTAGTTTATAATATTTTCGCTTAGTAATTCATTTGATAGTATTTTCTAGTTAGAATTAGAAGTGTTTAAAGTATATTCATTGCATGTAAAATATATCGGCATGCGATGACGTCACATCCGGTTTCACCGCGTCTTGTGGGAAAACACCGGTTTGAAATTAGCGCGAGGGTGGGGGCTCACCACGAGGCTCACCTGAGCAGAAGTTGTTTTGCAGGCATGAGAAATCACAGTGAGAGCAACGCTGTAAGTTAATAGATAATCGATATATTGAACTAAGATGTTAATGCCGATCCTGTTAGAAGTAACGACGGTAGATAATGTTTATGCCTTCGTTAGTTAAAGAGTCGCGGATAGTTTGCATGGAAGTGTATTTAAAGTAGTCAATGGAGCAGGTAAACTCTCCCTGTATACTGCACCTTAGTGTAATGTAGTTATAGTCACCTTTGCAAGTATTTACACTTGAAATGTGATATTAAGGAAGGAACAAATCCTGTATCAATCTTGTATTGTTTTATCAACAGTTTTCACCATATGTTAATGTGAAGAGTGAACAGTAAATGGTTAATCTTGCTGCGATCTGGTTCTTATTAACTATGGTTTATCTCAACGTTAAATTCGGCATTCGTGACACGCGAAGGAGAACGTTACAATTGCCCTCCAGCCTGCTAGTCTGAAACAGTATCAATGTGCATGTTGACAGGATATCTTCAATTTATCAGGAAGATGTTAATGTAAAGTTTACAACTCCTCCTGCAGGTGTACTGTAAATTACTTTTAACATACCTAACTTCACCTTTTTCCTGACCAATCATTACATTGCTGCTTCTTCAACAGCCGTTACCTCAAGCTTGTCAACAATATAGTGTCCATTGCATATCGCTGCTTAATAAGGCAAGCAAGGAATCTTCAGAATTCCCAACTCCAGAAAGCTGTGGATGTTCAGTGACTGATTATATTTGAAACAGAAATAGATGGGGGATATGGAGACAGGTCAGAAAAATGGCACTGAAGTCAAAGATAATAAAAAATGATTGTATATCTGACATGTCAGCCCATGGCCTCCTCTCCTACCAGGATGAGGCCATTCTCAGCTTGAGGGATCAACACCTTATATCCATCTGGATAGCCTCTAGCCCGGGGGTCGGCAACTCGCTTTGATCTCTGTGCTGCGGCTCCCCGTGGTTTGTTAGTTTTTGAAATGTAATTCAAAATTTGAAGATTATGGTGATCTTGTACAATCTAAAAACGTTGTGGAGACCCCATTTCCTGGCACATCCGAACCGGCTCACAATTTGCCAGCGTTCCGGCTAAGGGAGATAGCCTACGGGGGTTTGTGAGTACGTGTCTTTTGGAGCATCTGCGCCCACGGGGGGGGGGGGCAGGTTGAGAGAGGCTTAAAAGCAAGGCTGTGTAGTTCAAATAAAGTTATCTTTGACTGCAGTTTAACCACTCCGTGTCATTATTTTAGCGCTACGTGTAGCACACCGCTACAACGTGTTTTTATCGCTATTAATATACGTCACCACTGCCAATGCCTGACACCCGCCAGTGCACGATTTCTTTGAATTTTTCGATCCAAGGTAGGCTACGATGTAGTAACCTTCAACCCAACGTCTTTTTTTCGGAGTTCAAAATGTTTTGTTTATGCATAGCATAAAGGCAAAAAAAAAACGTTGTATGCAGTGTTATTTCATTTTAAATGTCAAACGGGTTTTGTGGCTCCCAGTGTTTTCTTTTCTGTGGGAAGCGGTTCCATATGGCTCTTTCAATGGTAAGGGTTGCCGACCCCTGCTCTAGCCTGACAGCATGAATATCAATTTCTCGAACTTTCAGTAATTATCCCCCACTCCCCACTCCTTTCCATCATTCCCCATTCCTGTTTCTCTCACTCCTTATTGCCACACCTGCCCATCACCTCCCTCTGGTGCTCCTCCCACTTCCCTTTCTTCCATGGCCTTCTGTCCTCTCCTGTCAGATTCCCCCTTCTCCAGCCCTGTATCTCTTTCACCAGCCAACTTCCCAACTCGTTACTTCACCCCTCACCCTCTGCCGGCCTCACCTGTCACCTGCCATCTTGTACGTCTTCCTTCCTCCCCCTACCTTATTACTTTAACTTCTCCTTTTCCTTCCCAGTCTTGATGAAGGGTCTTGGCCAAAACGTCAGCTGTTTACACTTTTTTCTATAGATGCTGCCCAGCCTGCTGAGTTGCTCCAGCATTGCTTGTGTGTTGCATAATTAATGGTAGAGCAGGCTCAAGGGACTGACATGCTTGTTCCTGCCTCACTTTCTTGTACTGTTACAGATGAACTGAAAATCATAATACAAGACACACATATTTTTTAAAGATATATACACACCCAATATACCATATTAACCTATCCCACAGTATACTGTAGGAATTGTATTATAGGAATACATTCAACAGGGGTTAAGTATTAATCAGAGTGCTCCTCCCTCAAAGGCTTTTTCCCTTTGATGAACTAGTACGTGCTGTTGGATTGTATTGAATACAGAATGATACACAACTACTACAAGCCACAATGTAATCCAAGCATCCTATGATCCAATACTTTCCATTGCTTCACTTGCGAGTAGATACAGATACCATTCAATCATTGATTAACATAAAGAAAAAAATCTAAATAAAAATTTAAGTAATGTAGTTGCTAAATAAAAATTGAATTCTAATAGGAATGTAGGCATACCTAAAGGCAGTCAACCCAGAAGGAATTTGTCCTGCACATAATTTTGCTGAATTGGCCACATGGCTATTTGCTGATCAGCAAAGCTGATAAACATCTGTTAAGGTTTAGCCATTCCGTCTAACCACCTGGCTTTGCTTAGGCTTTCTAGTCAATTGTATTGGATATTTCATTCATTCGATTTATCTTCTCTTGAATTATATACTGTAGATTGGCAATGTTAATGATTCAGAAGTAATAAAGAAATGAGATATATTAAAAAGACATCCTGTGGGTGGAGATACAAGAGACTGCAGATACTGGAAACTAGAGGAATGAACAAAGAACTAGAAAGAATCAATAGGTTCAGCAACAAAAAACCTTAAGGCAAAGAAGCAAATTAGGCCAATCAGCCCTTCCAGTCTGCTCCACTATTCCATCATGGCCGAATTATTAACCCCCCCTCCATCCCGTAAAGCCATTCTCCAGCCTTCTCCCCGTATCCTTTGACATCCTGACTAATCAACAATCTATCAGCCTCCGCTTCACATATATGCAGTGACTTGGCCTAAACAGACGTCCGTGGCAATGATTTCCGCAGATTCACCAGCCTCTAGCTAAAGTAATTCCTCCTTATATCTGTTCTAAAAAGACGTCCTTCTATTCTGTGCCCTCTGGTGACTCTCCCACTATAGGAAACATCCTCTCCAAATCCACTTTATCTAGGCCTTTCAATACTTTTTCAATGAGATCCCCCCTCATTCTTTTAAACTCCAGTGAGTACAGGCCCAGAGCCATAAAATGCGCTTTATGTGTTAACCCTTTCAATTCCATGGTAATCTTTGTGAACCTCATCTGGACCCTTTCCAATGCCAACACATTCTTTCAAAGTTCAAAGTTTGAAGTAATTTTATTATCAAAGTATATGTACGTCACTGTATACAATCCTGAAATTTGTAGCCTTGTGGTATACACAGAAAATCAATAAAAGACCACACCCAATGTGCAACAGACACCAAACTGCAAATCTGAAAAGAGAGAAATAATAATATTAAGCTAATAAACAATGAATATCAAGAACATGAAACGAAGAGTCTGTGAAAGTGAGTCTATTGGCTGTGGGAACAGTTCAGTGATGGGGCGAGGGAAGCTGCGTGAAGTTATCCCCTCTGGTTCAAGACCCTGAGGGTTGAGGGGTAATTACTGTTCCTGAACCAGGTGCTGTGGGTCCAGAGGCTCCTGTACCTTCTTCCTGATGGCATCAGCAGGAGGAGAGCATGACCTGGGTGGTGGGGATCCCTGATGATGGATGCTGCTTTCCTGTGACAACACTCTTGAGTAGATGTGCTCAATGGTGTGGAGGCTTAATCCATGATAGACAGGGCTATATCCACTACTTTTTGTAGGATTTTCTGTTCAAGGGCATTGGTATTTCCATGACAGGCTGTGGTACAGCAGTCAATATACTCTCCAACATTTATCTATAGAAGTTTACCAAAGTTTTAGATGTCATGCTGAATCTTTGCAAAGTTCAAAGGAAGTAGAGATACTGTTGTGCTTTCTTCAGAATAGCACCTATGTGCTGGACTCAAGCCAAATCCTCTGAAATGATAACACCGAGGAACTTAAGGTGCTGACTCTTTTTACCTCTGATCCTCTGATGAGGACTGGCCCATGGACCTCTGGCATCCTCTTCCTGAAGTTAATGATTAGCTCCATGTTCTTGACAACATTGAGTGATGGGGTTGTTGTTGTGGCTCCACTCAGCCAGATTTTCAATCTCTCTCCGCTATGCTGATTCATCACCACCTTTGATTCAGCCAACAACAGTGGTGTCGTCAGCAAACTTACATATGGCATTGGAGCTGTGCTTAGCCTCACAGTCATAAATAGGCCAGGTTGATGTCTATATTTAAGGCAGAGCTTGATAGGTTCTTGATTGGATACGGCATCTAAGGTTACAGGGAGAAGGCCGGGAAGTGGGGCTGAGGAGGGGAAAAAAGGATCAGCCAGGATTAAACAGACTCGATGGGCCGGATGGCCTAATGCTGATCCTATGTCTTATGGTCTTTATAAAACTGATAAAATCTTTTAGTATCCTGCTTTATATTATTGGCTAGTTTGCCCTCATATTTCATTTTTTTTCCCTTTCTTATGACTTCTTTAGTTGTCTTTATTGGATTTCAAAAACTTCCCAATTATCCACCTTTCCACTCACTTTTGTTACATTATATGCCATTTCCTTGGCTCTTATGCAGTTCTTAACTTCCCTTGTCGGTCACTGTTGCCTACTCCTGCTATTTGAGAACAACTTCTTCCGTGGGACATATCTATCCTGCACCTCATGAACTATTCCCAAAGACTTCAGCTACCTCAGCTCTGCCATCATCCCTGCCAGTATCTCACTCCAAATGACCTGGGCAAGCTCCTCTCTTATGCCTCTGTAATTACTTTTATTCCACTGCATTACTGATATATCTGATATGCTTCACTCTCTCAAATTGCAATATGAATTCAATCATATTATGATCACTGTCTCCTAAGGGTTCCTTTACCTTAAACTCCCTAATAAAATCTGGGTTTTTACACAGCACCCGATCTACAATAGCCTTTCCCCAAGTAGGCTCAAGCACAAGCTGCTCTAAAAACGTGTAGGCATTCAACAAATTCACACTCTTGCGAGTTGACACTGACCTGATTTTCCCAATCCTCTTACATATTGATGTCCCCCATTACAATTGTGACTTAACTCTTATTAAATGCCCTTTCCAGCTCCTCCCCTTTCTATCCATGCCGTCCTCCACTTTCGTGATGAGGCGACACTCAGGTCGGAGGAACAACACACTGTATTCTGTCTGGGTAGCCTCCAACCAGATGGCATGAACATTGATTTCTTGAACTTCTAGTAATGCCTCCCACCTCGCTTCCTTCACCATTACTCATCTCCTTGTCCCTCTCTTACCCTATCTCCATGCCTGCCCATCTTGTGATCCTCTCCCCTTTTCTTCTGCCATGGCCTTCTGTTCTCTCTTATTAGATTCCTCCTTCTCCACCCCTGTATCTCTTTCACCAAACAACTTCCCAGCCTCTATTTCGTCCCTCCACCTTCAGGTTTCATCTATCACCTTCTGTTTCTCTCCCATTTCCCTCTACCATTAAAATCTACTCAGCTTTTTTTCTCCAGTCCTACCGAAGAGTCTTAGCCCAAAACGTTGACTGTACTCTTTTCCACAGATGCTGCCTGGCCTGCTGAGCTCCTCCAGCATTTTGTGTGCTGCTCATGCTTCCAATTACCTTTAGTCACCTACACATTTCTCCATTAAGCTGGAACTGTGGTGTGCAACATCCATTAAATGCACAGCAGTCAGTTGTCTCGGGTACTCTAAGAAGACCTCACAAACCTGTGACCTCTCCCATCATGAAGGACAAGAACTGCATTCTGATTCAGAAAGACATCACTGGTCCTTTTGCATTGCTGAATGTACATACTGGAGTTCACTGTCCAACAGTATAAAGGGATCAGAAACAGGAGAAAATCTGCAGATGCTGGAAATCCAAGCCACACACATACTCGGTGCTGGAGAAACTCAGCAGGCCAGTCAGCAACAATGGAAAAGAGTAAACAGTAGATGTTTTGGACCAAGATCCTTTATCATTACTATGGATTATCTTTACCAGAAGGACTATGCCTTCTTAACAGCAATGAAGAATGAGCATTAAATGCTGGCCTTGTGACTGATGCCACAGATTCAGGATAATAAATAAGAGAAGCCAATAGAATCTCTGTCATTGGTCCCTGAACACTTACTTATGGAGTCCAGTGAGTGGGCTCCTTTTTTAGCTTACACTCTCACAGGAGCTTCCTAGATCCCACTGTCCAGTTGTGAGATCAAAACTCCCCACAACTTCCAGGTATTATCTCGATGGGCCAAATGGCCTAATTCTGCTTCTATGTCTTACAGTCTAATTTGGTTGTGCTTAGAGGAAATGCAAATCAAATTTCACAATATATGTGATTCAGTTTTTTTTTAAATTGTGGGAGTCATAAATTACTCTAGGTTAAATCTATTGTCAATTGCAAATTAATGACAATACATGCCCTGGGATTGAACTCTAGGCAGTGGCGTATTAGTAACTTTTATTTTTATTCTCTCTCAGAAAGCGTCTTCTCATCATCTGGATAGTTGTCATTCATAATTCTGAGCACTCGCCTCTGTTCATTCAATTCATTACTCCTCCTAATTTATTTTGTAGTTAAACACGAACTGTTGTTTCAACCAGGATTTAAAACAGATACACTTTACTTCCAATAGTTTCACAGGGAACTAACACCTGTTTCAGGTAGCATCATGGGTACCTGTGAATCTCCTCCATTCCTGTACTGGAAAGAAACAATGTAATCTAAGTAGAAATCTTATAACTCCTTGATCATAGTTGAAGTATGGTATTTATGTCTATTGAGACACCAAACATTATTAAAGATAAAAAAAGGCAGGAGATGCTTTATTATTGTTGATACAGAAAACAGAGTCAAGACTGAAAAAGAACACCAATGCAACACATTATTTCCCCTAAACACTGAACTAACTGCATGTACCATGTTGTTGTCCACTACTTGATTCTACTTCTATACAAAATCATTCTTTCTAAGTCTTCTGGGTGTCTGATTCATCTGTGCACGAAGAAGCCAGGGTTAGTATCGTGGCACCTAAAGTTGGAATATGCACTATGATGCCATATCTAGGATTTGTACTCACAAATGTGTGTGCTGTGAATGGGATAGGCCATTCAGTTGGGTCTATCCCTTATGGAACCTATGAGAACTGCTCCAGTCTTTCATTATGGGAACTTGGCTGGGTAGGCTGCAGAGTGTGACACTGGGAATTCACTTCAGATAAGTTTCCTTTAAGTAACACACGACTAAGATAAGTAAGTGTCCTTTAACTATCAAAACTTTTCCACAGGCATCCCTCCACTGGACTCTCTACTTATGACTCTCACCAGAGCATAGTAACTTAGAAAACCTACAGCACAATACAGGCCCTTCAGCCCACAATGCTGTGCTGAACATGTCCTTACGAGGGGTTATTGATATGTTTGTGGTCTAAGGTAGAAGGAGATGAGTTATACAGCTGTTGTTACATGCACATGCAGTTCATCTCTCTGAGTGATTATGCAGAGAGTTTGGTTAATAACTCATCAGTTAATAACTCATTGGGGTGATTGATAAGTTTGTGGCCTAAGGTAGAAGGAGATGAATTATTAACTTCAACCTTACTGCATAATCACTCAAAGATTTGAACTGCATATGCATGTAACTAGAGCTGTATTACTGATTTCCTTCTACCTTAGGCCACAAACTTATCAATCACTCATCTGTGGACATTTTCTGGAGGTCCAAGATCCGTATTCTCCACGACTGCTGGACTAAGTGTGTACATGTAGGAGGGGACTATGTTGAAAAATAAGTGTAGACTTCTTCTACCTTAGGCCACAAACTTATCAATCACCTATCGTACTATAGAAATTACCTAGCGTTACCTATAGCTCTCTATCTTCCCAAGATCTATGTACCCATCCAGGAGTCTCTTCAAAGACCCTATTGCATCTGCCTCCACCACTGTTGCCAGCAGCCCATTCCATGCACTCACCATTCTCTACGTAAAAAACTTATTCCCGACATCTCCTCTGTACCTACTTCCAAGCATCTTAAAACTGTGCCCTCTTGTGTTAGCACAAATCGTAAATTTCTGATCTGTGCGTCTGAATCTCAAAACATCATCTTCCCAACCACAAATTCAGTGAACTGGCCCTGCCAGTACTGACCATCAGTTGCCAGTACTGACCATCTGCTCAGCTCCTTACTCCTGTAGATCCTCAGCTTCTAAGTCCACCACCAATTTCAAATAACCAATTCACCATAAGTCCTCTCTGCCCATGTTCTATTACAAAACATAACACAGTTCCCTTTTGTGCTCTGGAGGGTTAAAGCACTTGAGGGAAAAGCTCCAATGCACAGGATTGAAAGAGGCTCCAGAGGGTTGTAGACACTGCCAGCTCTATCACAGGCACAATCACTCTTCACATCACCGAGGATATCTTCAAAGGGCAGTGCCTCAAGAAGACAACATCCTCCACTAAGTATGCTCACCATTTGGGACATGCTCTCTTCTCAACACTACCACTGGGGAGCCAGAACCCACACTCAACATTTTAGGAGGAGCTTTTTCTCTACCATCAGATTTCTGAACAGTCCCAATCCCCTTTTACAATATTGATTGATGGTAACTTACAGTCATTTTTATGTCTTGCACTGAACTGCTGCCACAAAGCAAACTTCATGACATTAGGTCAGTGATGATAAATCTGATTCTGACTCCGAGCATTTCCGATTTAAAGCCTATTCAATGATGCAGAACACTGTGGGTCTCCTGCACAGTTAAATTTTATTGTTATGTACCTTTAAGCACAATGTTCATTTTGTCCATCCTGTTGTACTTTCACCAAGCAAGAGACTAGACCTCAGATTATGGGTCACATTGCCTGTTTTGATAGATTGCTTATTTGTGTAAAGTCAGGTGTCTGAACATACATTAGAATTCATTAAGGTGATGATGTCAAGTGGTACATGAACACGGATCCATTTAATGTTAATTTACTGAACAAGTGCTCCAGGCACTGATAAGCATAAACTGATATGCCTGGCTCAGTGAATTGCAATGAGTCAATCCTAACCACTTAAATGGCAGAAACAATTTAACTTGTAACATTTTCCAGTGTTGATAATATACCAGTAATGATTCTGATTTTTATTAAGTTGACTACCTTAAAAATTAATTTCATCCGAGATTAAAGTGATTCTTTACATTTATTTCAGACGGCACAATGATGTTTCTCTGTGTCTTTAAGTCACATGCTCCAAAGTATTGAAGTGTCACATGGACAAGTTAGCTGAAAGTTCATCATAGAACATCCTGCTCTGCATGGAAAACATAGTGCGATTCATTCCATTGTTCATCGTCCCACTGCTCACCCGAACAGGACACTTTACAAATGGTGTTTTGGCATTGTGGGAAAACTCCATATCCACTAAATTGAAATCTATCAAAGCACCGTCAAGTGAAACTTGAGAACTCCTGTTTAGCACTCTGCCTGAGACTGATGCACAGAAGAGATAAGTTTGCCTCTCTGAAAGATAAATTCTTCTGTGTGGTGAGCTGCCTAATACCGCCAATCTATCTGACTGGTTACTTACTGACTCTTTTGTCGAAGCAGCCTGAATTTGACCCACCTCAAACATCGGCTTGAAATTGAAGCTGTTACATTCTTCTTTGTTAACTGAAATTGGAATCAATCTCTGAGTTGCTGGCTCAGCAGTGTTAAATCATTAGACAACATGCATCAGATCTGCCAAGATCCTTTTCAAAGCTGCAAGGAAAACAATATCATTTCAGTTTTATTCAATCAAAGTGTCTGCCAACTTTGTAAAATCTGACATATTGTGAGTCTCAGATAAACGATTATCATTTACACTGTGCTAAAATTGATTTGATGTGGGGCCATCCATTATACCTGTTGCTCTTGGTGTGGCCACTGCTACATTGGTGAGACCTAATGCTGACTGGGGGCCTGTTTTATTGAATACCTTCACTCTGTCTGCCACAAAAGGCAGGATCTTCCCAAGGCCGCCCATTTCAATAGGACTTCACAATCCAGTTCTGCCATCTGCTCATGGTCTTCTCTACTGCCACAATGATGCCAAACTCAGGTTGAAGGAGCAACAACTTATATTCCAACTTGATGACATGAACATTGATTTTTCTAACTCTAGATAATTACTCCCCGATCCCCTTTTCTCTTTTTCCATTTCCAATTCTAATTACCCTCCCTGCCCATCTCATCATCTACCCATTATTTCCCTTTGGTTCCCTTCCTCCTTCCCTTTCTTCCATAGTCCACTGTCCTCTCCAATTAGATTTCTTCTTCAGCCCTTTACCTCTTCCACCGATCAGATCCTGCTCTTTAGCTCATGCCCTCTCACCCATTCACCCACTTTCTCCTTTACCTGGTCTCACCCATCACCTGCTAGTTTGTACTCCTTTTCCGTCCCCCACAATATTATGTTGGTTTCTGCCCTCTTCCTTTCCATTTCTAATGAAGTCTGGAACATTGACTGTTTATTCCCCTCCATAGATGCTCCCTGACTTGCTGAGTTGCTCAGACAGTTTTCGTGTATTGCTCCAGATTTCCAGCATCTGCAGGATCTCTTGTGTTTATGATTTGTCAGTGTCCATTGTCTTCGAAGGGAAAAATAATCACTTAATGGATAATGCTAGATCAGAACTAAATATCTCTTTTTGGAGCTGCTGTGACTTGAAAGATGTTAAGTACCTGACAATAGATATGCATTTTTTTAAAATGAAATGTTCGAGCCAATGCTTGTTTCGTAAGAGTAATTTCATTAACATGGCAATACAAAGTGATTTTT
Source organism: Hypanus sabinus (assembly GCF_030144855.1). Classification (NCBI taxonomy): domain Eukaryota; kingdom Metazoa; phylum Chordata; class Chondrichthyes; order Myliobatiformes; family Dasyatidae; genus Hypanus; species Hypanus sabinus. The sequence continues at coordinate 100,960,299 of NC_082708.1, read as the reverse complement.
TTTTCAGGAAATAGAACTGCAGTGTTGTATTTACACCTATAGTTGAAAACCATAAAAAATTAAATTTAAGAAACAAAATCATATTAGTTTTATTCAATTGTTTTGTTCTAACAAGTAATTAAAACTGAAAGATCTCTTTTTCTAGTTTTAATTATGAAACTCATCCAAAATGGAATATTCTTATTTCCGCTATTTATGGCAAAAGTAATTTAGGCAATCACGGAAGTTAGGAGACAAGCATGCCACTAAAGCCATCTCTGAGAAATCTCTAAAAGTATATTCATTTTTTTAGTAAGTTCATCTCACACATAATGGAGTTATTTGAGTCATTTTGTATAAAGAATTATATAAAGATAGACATGAAAACACATAGTCTTGTTACATCTAAAAAACACTGTGAGACACATTACATTGAAACAATTGAAGCAATTTCTCCTTTGAAATGTATTTATAAATAGTAGGTTCATTTCTTTTGTAATATATTTTCAATTCTTTTTATTACACTTTCATCTCACATTAAAACTCATTAAATCGACTAAATATGACTTTTTTCTAAATAAAACAATACACATGTATTCTCCAAAACTGAGGAAACCAGTCAGAACACGGTACATTAAAAACTCTATATTTATTTTGTAGTGACACTTCATCATTCTGAGTGGCAAACAACAGAGACCTGTTCCATTATTTGCCATTACTTCCAACAATGAAATAGATATGTAGCCTTGTTCAGATTGCTGATTCTATTCCAGAATCTAAACCCTTTCGCACAGTAAATTTCTGAACGGGTTTCCATTCTGAGATAGAGTTATCGTTTAGCAGGAATGCAAAAATAGTCAACTAATGCCAACACTGAGTTCAGGGACAAATACATTCCAAAGCATTCTCATCCTTAAAGTATCCAATAGAACACCTGCTGCAAAACTTCACTTTGCACGATTGCTTCTGATTTGTCATCTCAGTGAGTGTGTGACCATCTCTCTCAGTATTCTGTGTTCTTCAAAAGCTTCATTTGTCACTGGTTCCTGAAGCAGCTGGATAAAGTAATTCATACGTGGATACAAAGGTTATGGTCATTTCTGACTATGATTCCCTGCAAATATGGTACAATGAACTTTAGCAGTCAAAATATGCATTTGTCTGATCATGCAACACACCGTGTGTGGTCTGCGCAATGGTAGGAGATTGTGAAAAGCACACTGCCGAGGAAGGAGTGCCAGACCAGCATCAAGTCTAGCTGGTGCCAATGTCTGGTGTGCAGGTGTCTCTAAGAAACTTTCTTTTGAAACTTTGTCTGGAAGTATGAGTTAGTGATCCATAGCTTATGATGTGATGCTTTCATGTTGTGCTCCACAGCATAAAAGCATACACACTGACAAGATAAATGGACATTCAATCGAGGCGAAGAATAAGAAGACGCTCTTGCTTGTTCTACCATCTTCAACAAAGTGTTCCTCACTGCAGCGCCTACCCCATGCTCTGTGGGCTTGTCAGGGTCCTTCCCTTGCTGGAAAGTGGTGTAGTCTTTCTCGGTTAGTGTGCCAGGTCAGTTACTTGTTATGTCCACATGAAGTCTCTTGAGTTTATTCCATCTGTACTTCCTGACATCATTGTTGTTTTGGGGGATATCAGAGAGGCCAGTCATCATTGTCCAAACATTCTAACATTCCAGTTTAAAGCTGGTCTCTTTCATTGTGTTGTCTTGCTGCTAACAATGTTTTCAGTCTGCAGTTCAGATAAGGCCTAATCCCCATGCACCCAGTGAGGAAAGCAAACCATGGCAGGATGGCTCATTTTTGACTGGGGGCTGCCCAGCTTAAGATGGGCGTAGCTGTCCAGTGAGAACCAAGAATTTCTCCCACTGTTGGAAGCAACCCCAATGTTGTATGTCAATTGAACGTAGTGGAATATAACGAGTAACTGCTGCTTCCCTTGTTGTGCCAACACCATGAGGCAAATCAGAGGAGACCTCTATCAATTAGTGTCATTGCTGCAAGGTGAAGTCGATATGAAAGCCAGGCAGTACGATATGGAGAGCAAGCTATTGCCCATGCAACAAGCTCCCCCTTTATTGTGTAGCTGGTCAATCCAGGTGAACGCCAGTGACCCATACAGTCTGGCACTAGCGGCGTCACTGGAGTTGCCAGTCAGTCTTGAACTCAACATAGGACTGCCTTAGGGGCTCCAGATCTGGATTTTTTTAAAAGTTTACTACTGAAGCCTTTCCCATGAGTTGATATAACTGCAAGGCTGCAGAAGTTTGAGATCAGAGTCTTCTTTCTAGACGAGATGCCAACCAAGCCTGATGAGCCCCATCACTCTGGTGGGCAAAAGCAGCTCCGTCTTCCCGTTATGATGTTCGGTGACCTGCTGATTGAGAGGGGTGCAGCCACTCAGGAAGTAGTGGAGCCCCAGAACTGGGCTCAGGCCTCGGCTGCCTCCGTTCGCTCTGCTCTCCATCGCTGACTGGCCAAGTGATTCCATCCACCGAGAATCCTGACTCCCCAGGTCAGGCTGTTGCTCAGCCACCACTGCTTCTAACTTTCTCTGTCCCCATGTTCTTCCATGTTCCTCTCCAGGCCTGGCTGTTGCTCCGCCACCACTGCTTCTAACTTTCTCTGTCCCCATGTTCTTCCATGTTCCTCCCCAGGTCAGGCTGTTGCTCAGCCACCACTGCTTCTAACTCTCTCTGTCCCCATGTTCTTCCATGTTCCTCCCCAGGTCAGGCTGTTGATCAGCCACCACTGCTTCTAACTTTCTCTGTCCCCATGTTCTTCCATGTTCCTCTCCAGGCCTGGCTGTTGCTCCACCACCACTGCTTCTAACTCTCTCTGTCCCCATGTTCTTCCATGTTCCTCTCCAGGCCTGGCTGTTGATCAGCCACCACTGCTTCTAACTTTCTCTGTCCCCATGTTCTTCCATGTTCTTCCATGTTCCTCTCCAGGCCTGGCTGTTGCTCAGCCACCACTGCTTCTAACTTTCTCTGTCCCCATGTTCTTCCATGTTCCTCCCCAGGTCAGGCTGTTGCTCAGCCACCACTGCTTCTAACTCTCTCTGTCCCCATGTTCTTCCATGTTCCTCCCCAGGTCAGGCTGTTGATCAGCCACCACTGCTTCTAACTTTCTCTGTCCCCATGTTCTTCCATGTTCCTCTCCAGGCCTGGCTGTTGCTCAGCCACCACTGCTTCTAACTTTCTCTGTCCCCATGTTCTTCCATGTTCCTCTCCAGGCCTGGTTGTTGCTCAGCCACCACTGCTTCTAACTTTCTCTGTCCCCATGTTCTTCCATGTTCCTCCCCAGGTCAGGCTGTTGCTCAGCCACCACTGCTTCTAACTTTCTCTGTCCCCATGTTCTTCCATGTTCCTCTCCAGGCCCGGCTGCATGCCAAAGGTAATGACATCACCCTTCTTTAGGCGAGCATTTGTAATACACATTTAATGAGGCAAAACACCCCAAAGTCCTTAAGAACCAACAGTCAAATATATTCGACTGATACCAGATTATTTCTGGGAGCTGAAAAAACGAAAAAAATCAGAAGAAAAATGTCAGAGGTAAGAGAGCCTTCCCAGGAATTCCCGGTCAGTTAAAGAGTTAGGCTTATGAACTTCACATCTGTTTGGCCAAGCTTTAGCATCATTGCCAATGAGAAAGTTGTTTGGCTGCAAATTGAGTTTTTATCAAAATTTCTATAAATGTGTGTTTTTTTAATTTATTAAGATACAGAATGGAATCGTCCCTTCTGACCCTTTAAGCCACACCACCAAACAATTCCCCGATTTAACCATAGACTAATTACGGGACGATTTACAATGACCAATTAACCTAATTACCGGTATGAGTTTGGACTGTGGGAGGAAACCGGAGCACCTGGTGGAAACCCATGTGGTCATAGGGAGAACATTCCATCTCCTTACAGACAGTGGTGGGAATTGAACCAGGGTCACCTGTACTACCAAGTGTTGTGCTAACCACTACAATACTGTGCCACCCTATTACAGAACATCAATTCATCATCAATGTAGCTTCAGCAATGCAAATTAGTTGACTTCAAAAGTGTGGACAAGTTCTTTGACTCTAGGCAGTGCTAGATATTTCTAGTACTGAAAGTTTGTTGCGACACTGGCAGTCTTTAAATTACAGGTTTTCCTACTGTTACCCTGTTAACCTGGCAGGGAATAAAGGTTTTAAACCAAATGACAGAGAGAAAAGAGACTGTAACGGAAGGCGGACCTCCAGAGTAGCTCTGCTGCCTTCCTGCACATACTTGCCAAACTCCACAGATGATAGAAGTTTTGCACAATTTTCCACATCTGCTGCTTTGTTCTGAGTTCCGGCATCTGATTTGCTTCCAGTTGCTCTGCATGTTACCTTTCATCTCGTTGTTCCTTCTTCCTGTCTCTAATTCTGTCTGGCGTGCAGCATTATTTCGATGTATCATATGTAACATGAAAAGACCGTGTCTGAATGATCTGGATAAATTCCTCTCTGCTTTCATTGCTTCTAGCTCAACACCTTACTAATTAGAAACAATGATGCTGATTTGTTGGAAGTTTCAGCTGTACAGGCCCTCAACTTTGGAATTCACCCTAAAACCTCTCCAGCTATTGTTATCCAAGCAGCTTTGTTTGGCCAAGACTTTGGGCACATATTTTATGTGGATCAAAATCAGCATTTGTTTATGCTCCTCTGAACCCTTTGGGATGCTTCATAATGCTGAAGGTTCTGTCTAAATCTTCCCACATAGTGGTCCCTCAGGATTGATGAAGGCTATCTTTCATTCTAGTTCATTTGAGTCCAACATGGAAACTGCACACTTTTTCACTTGTGGTAGGAGGTATCTGATGGGGTGATGTATAGTTTGTGAGGTGGTGCACTCCTTGTACCATGTGTTCCAAATTCATAGACTTGAGGTCTTAGAATCATAGAGGCATTGAAATGCACAGTGCAGAAACAGGCCCTTTGGCCCATCTACTCCATGCTGAACCCACTTAAAAATATCTACCCCATTGTTAGGCACTGGGACCATAGACCCCATACTCCTACTGTACCATGTATCAATCAAAAGTTCACTTAAATATTGAAATTGAGCTCACATGCATCACTTATGTTGGCAGCTTATTCCATATTCTCATGACCCTCTGAGTGAAGAGGTTACACCTTAAATTTTTCCCCTTTCACCCTTAACCCTGACCTTTGGTTGTAGTCCCACCCAACTTTAATGGAAAAAGCCAGCTTGCATTTACTCTATATATACTGTTCATAATTTTGTATCCTTCTCTCAAATCTCTTCTAAATCTTCTATATTCCAAGGAATGAAGTCCTAACCTATTCAATCTTTCCTTATAACTCAGGTTCTCCAGACCTAGCTACATCCTTGTAAGCTTTCTCTGTTTCCTTTCAACATTATTTACATCTTTTCTGTAGGTAGATGACCAAACAACACACAATCCTAAAAAATTAGGCCTCACCAACATCTTTCGTAACATCCCAATTCCTGTTCTCAGTACTTGGAGTAATGAAGGCCAATGAGCCAAAAACTTTCTTTATGCCCTATCTATCAGTGCTGCCACTTTCAATGAATTATAGACTTGTATTCCCAGAACACTTTGATCTACCACAGTTCTCAGTGCCCTACATTCACTGAGTAAGACCTACCCTGTTTGGTCCTACCAAAGTGCAACAGCTCACTCTTGCCAGCATTAAATTCCATCTGCCATTTTTCAGCCCACTTTTCCATCTTGTCCAGATCCCACTACAAGTTCTAGCTGTTTACTACACCCCAATTTTGCTGTCATCTGCAAACCTGCTGATGCAGTTATCCACATTATCATCCAAATTGCTGATAAAGATGACAAATAACATCGGACCCAGCACTGATCCTTGCAGCACACCACTAGTCACAGGCCCCCAGTCAGAAAGGCAACTGAAATCTACCACTGTGGTTTCTCCTTCAAACCAAAGTCTAATCCAACATACTACTTCATCTTGAATGCCAAGTGACTGACTGATCTTGACCAACCTCCCATGTGGGACCTTGTCAAATGACTTTCTAAATTCCATGTAGAGAACATCCACTTCCTGCTTTCATCAACTTTCCTGGTAGCTTCATTGAAAAACTCTGTAAGATTAGCTATTATGCACAAAGCCATGTTGACTATCCTTAATCAATGTCTATACAAATAACTTACATATCTGGTCCCTTAGGACACCTCCCATTAACTTCCCCACAACTGATGTAAGACTCACCAGCCTATACAGTGGCATACAAAAGTCTGGGAACCCCTGGTCAAAATTTCTGTTAATGTGAATAGCTAAGCAAGTAAAAGATGACCTGATTTCCAAAAGGCATAAAGTTAAAGATGACACATTTGTTTAATATTTTAACCAAGATTACTTTTTTATTTCTATCCTTTACAGTTTCAAAATAACAAAAAAAGGAAAAGGGCCCGAAGCAAAAGTTTGGGTACCCTGCATGGCCAGTACTTAATAACAGCCCCTTTGGCAAGTATCACAACTTGTAAATGCTTTCTGTAGTCAACTAAGAGTTTTTCAATTCTTGTTTGGGAGATTTTTGCCCATTCTCCCTTGCAAAAGGCTTCTAGTTCTGTGAGATTCTTGGGCCGTCTTGCATGCACTGCTCTTCTGAGGTCTATCCACAGATTTTTGATGATGCTTAGATCAAGAGCATTTCCGTGAGGCGGCGCAGCACGGCAGCAGCGGCCTTTCAGACCTGGTGTTACTTTAATTTAATTTTCTATTTTAGGTTTGATACACAATTTTCGATTAGGGCACATGGATAACAGAGCGGCAATCTACCATCGCCAGATACTACTACAATACAGAGATCGCCCAAAAACAAACCTCCACAAAGATCTGCTGGCCGAATTACGTGACGTCAGCATGCTGAGGGGAACGGGCCTACAATCCTTGGACTTGCCTGATGCTGGGAGCCGGAGATGGAGACGTCGAAAGCGATGTGCGAGGAAGCAGAAGTGAGGCAAACGGGCAGGGGTCTGTGCCAGGCTAAAAGCAAACCCTAGCCAGCCAGCTCTCCCGTCCATTCTGCTCTCCAGTGTCCACTCCCTGGACAATAAAATGGACTACATCCGACTCCAACGTAATACTCGGCGGGAGTACAGAGTTTGCTCCGCGTATGTCTTCACAGAGACATGGCTCACTGATGGGATTTCGGACGCTGACATCCAGCCAGACGGGCTAGCTTTGTTTCATTCGGACAGAGATGCAGCTGTCTCCAGTAAGGCTCGCGGTGGCGGTGTCTGTGTTTACATCGACACGGAATGGTGTAAGAACTCGGTGCTGGTTTCCAGACACTGCTCATCCTTAGTGGAGTTTGTGGCAGTTCGATGCCGACCATTTTACTTGCCACAGGAATTCACCTCTGTCCTTATATTCGGTTTGTACATTCCCCCAGCGCTAATGCTAAGGAGGCGCTCTGTGAACTGTACGGGGCTATTAGCGAACTGCAGAACGCACATCCTGATGGTCTGTTTATTGTCGCCGGTGATTTAAACCACGTGAACCTTAAGTCAGTGCTCCCCAAATTCTATCAGTATGTGGACTTTGTAACGGGGGGGGAGAACGTGTTGAACCTGGTTTTCACAAACATTCCCAACGCGTATCGGGCAGAGCCCTGCCCCCATCTCGGATAATCAGACCACATCTCTGTTATGCTAATCCCAGCATACAGACCGCTCGTCAGGCGCTCCAGACCAGTTCAGAAGCAGGTGGAAACCTGGCCAGCAGGAACCATCTCTGCTCTTCAAGACTGCTTTGGGAACACTGACTGGCACATGTTCAGGGAGGCTGCAACCGATGGCAACTCTACCAACTTTGAGGAGTACACAGCATCAGTGACCAGCTACATCAGCAAGTGCATTGATGATGTTACTCTGTCCAAGACCATCACTATACGTGCCAACCAGAAGCCATGGATGACCGCAGAGGTGCGTGCGCTGCTGAGGTCCCGCGACTCCGCCTTCAGAGCAGGCGACAAGGCAGCTTTAACAACAGCAAGGGCCAAACTGTCCCGAGCCATCAGAGGGGCAAAGTGTGCACACACCCAGCGAATTCACAGTCACTTCCAGGACAGCGGTGACACGTGGCGCATGTGGAAGGGCATCCAGGACAACATCACCTGACTGTGCAGGTGATGCCTCCCTCCCAAATGCGCTGAATAACTTCTACGCCCGGTTTGAGGCGGAAAATGACGTGGCAGCGAGGAAGTCCACACCTCCTGCGAATGACCAGGTGCTGTGTCTCTCCGTGGCCGATGTGAGAAGAACCCTGTGCAGGGTCAACCCACGGAAGGCTGCTGGACCAGACAGCATCCCTGGTAGAGTGCTCAGAGGATGTGCAGACCAGCTGGCAGATGCTCTCACTGACATCTTCAACATCTCCCTGAGCAGCGCCACCATTCCAACGTGCTTCAAGGCCGCCACCATCGTCCTCGTGCCGAAGAAGTCTTCAGTGTCCTGCCTAAATGACTATCATCCCGTTGCACTTACATCCATCATCATGAAGTGTTTCGAGAGGCTCGTCATGAGGCATATCAAAACCCTGCTGCCCCCCTCACTGGACCCCCTGCAGTTTGCGTACCATCCCAACTGCTCAACAGATGACGCCATTGCCACCACCCTCCACCTGGCCCTAACCCACCTGGACAAAAAGGACACGTACGTTCGAATGCTGTTCATAGACTTTAGTTCAGCATTCAACACAAACATTCCTCAGAAGCTGATTGGAAAGCTGAACCTATTGGCCTGAACACCTCCCTCTGCAACTGGATCCTAGACTTCCTGATTGGGAGACCTCATCAGTCTGGATCGGGAGCAGCATCTCCAACACCATCACACTGAGCACGGGGGCTCCCCAGGGCTGCGTGCTCAGTCCACTGCTGTTCACTCTGCTGACCCACAACTGTGCTGCAACACACAGCTTGAACCACATCACCAAGTTCGCCGATGACACCACTGTGGTGGGTCTCATCAGCAAGAACGACGAGTCAGCTTACAGAGAGGAGATGCAGCGGCTAACGGACTGGTGCAGAGCCAACAACCTGTCTCTGAATGTGAACAAAACAAAAGAGATGGTTGTTGACCTTAGGCGGGCATGGAGCGACCACTCTCCGCTGAACATCGACGGCTCCTGGGTAGAGATTGTAAAGAGCGCCAAATTTCTTGGTGTCCACCTGGCGGAGAATCTCACCTGGTCCCTCAACAACAGCTTCATAGCAAAGAAAGCCCAGCAGCGTCTCTACTGAAGCCTGGACTGACACCTCGCCCTACTGTCCTGTTTATTATTTATTGTAATGCCTGCACTGTTTTTGTGGCTTTATGCAGTCCAGTGCAGGTCTGTAGTCTAGTGTAGCTTTCTCTGTGTTTTTTTTATTACATAGTTCAGTCTAGTTTTTGTACTGTGTCATGTAAACCATGATCCTTAAAGACGTTGTCTCATTTTTACTATGCACTGTACCAGCAGTTATGGTCGAAATGACAATAAAAGTGACTTGACTTGACTTGAAGAGAGTGTGAGGGCCATGGCAAACCTTCAGCATGCGCCTCTTGAGGTAGTCCATTATGGATTTTGAGGTATGTTTAGGACCGTTATCTTGTTGTAGAAGCCATCCTCTTTTCATCTTCAGCTTTTTTTTTACAGACAGTGTGATGTTTGCTTCCAGAATTTGCTGGTATTTAATTAAATTCTTTCTTCTCTCTACCAGTGAAATGGTCCCCATGCCACTGGCTGCACCACAAGCCCAAAGCTTGATCAATCTGCCCCCATGCTTAACAGTTGGAGAGGTGTTCTTTTCATGAAATTCTGCACCCTTGGTTTTCTAAACATAACTTTGCTCATTGCGGCAAACTGTTCTATTTTAACTTCATCATTCCACAGGACTTGTTTCCAAAATGCATCAGGCTTTTTTTGATGTTCCTTTGCAAACTCTGATGCTGTATTTTGTGGTGAGGATGTAGGAAATATTTTCTTCTGATGACTCTTCCATGAAAGTCATATTTGTGCAGGTGTTGCTGCACAGTAGAACAGTGCACCACCACTCCAGAGTCTGCTAAATCTTCCTGAATGTCTTTCACAGTCAAACGGGGATTTTGATTTGCCTTTCTAGCAATCCTACAAGCAGTTCTCTCGGAAAGTTTTCTTGGTCTTCCAGACCTTGACTTGACCTCCACCGTTCCTGTTAACTGTCATTTCTTAATTACATTATGAAATAATACACTCACCTTGCTTAAAATGCTGAAAAGAATGTTTCATCTTTAACTTTTGGAGATCAGTTCATCTTCTACTCACTTAGCTATTCACAGTAACAGAAATTTTGACCAGGGGTGCCCAAACTTCTGCATGCCTCTGCAATTTCCCGGTTGATATTTAGTGTCTTTTTTAAACAGTGGAACAACATTGGTTATCCTACAACTCTCTGGTATCTCTCCTGTCACTAAGGATGATTTAAATATCTCTTTTAGGACAACAGCAATGTCCACACTTGCTTCCTGTAGGGTCTGAGGGATCACCTTGTCAGGCCCTGGGGCAAGGGTCGGCAACCCGCGGCTCTTTCATCTCTGTGCTGCGGCTCCCTGTGGCTTTGGAAAATAAATATTTAATTAAAATGTATTTTATGTTAGTTAGTTAGTTAGTTTTTGAAATGCAATTCTAAATTTGAAGATTATGGTGATCTTGAACAATCTAAATAAAACGTTGTGGCGACCCATTTCCTGGCACATCCGAACCGGCTCACAATTTGCCAGCGTTCCGGCTAAGGGTGATAGCCTACGGGGGTTTGTGAGTACGTGTCTTTTGGAGCATCCACGCCCACGGGGGGCAGGTTGAGAGAGGCTTAAAAGCAAGGCTGTGTAATTCGAATAAAGTCATCTTTGACTGCAGTTTACCGACTCCGTGTCGTTATTTTAGCGCTAAGTGTAGCACACCGCTACAACGTGTTTTTATCGCTATTAATATACGTCACCACTGCCAATGCCTGACACCCGCCAGTGTGTGATTTCTTTGAATTTTTCGATCCAAGGTAGGCTACGATGTAGTAACCTTCAACCCAACGTCTTTTTTTCGGAGTTCAAAATGTTTTTGTTGCATGCAGAAATGTAATTTCGTTTGCTCTGCAGGAGTTCATCGATTTCTTAAATGCAACACATTATAGTTTGTTTATGCATAGCATAAAGGCAAAAAAAACATTGTATGCAGTGTTATTTCTTTTTAAATGTCAAACGGGTTTTGTGGCTCCCAGTGTTTTCTTTTCTGTGGGAAGCGGTTCCATATGGCTCTTTCAGTGGTAAACGTTGCCGACCCCTGCCCTGGGGATTTATCGACCCTGATTTCCCTGAAGACAGCAAACACCTCCCCCACTGCTCTGTGTATAGGATCCATGAAGTTGCTGCTGCTTTGCTTCACTTCTTCAGAAAATGTGTCTGTCTCCTGAATAAATACAGATGTATTCTGCGATTGAAGCCTCCCCTCGCTGAGCCTCAAGGACCTCCACTTGAGCAATGACACTTCGCTTTCCCCTGCATCACCTTCATTTATTTTTGAGGATTGGCCACTGCTTAAAGCTCCAAAATCTGCCGTGAGTCACTGCTTTTAATACTCGATCAGCGAACCTGAGAGAATTATGTCCTCTCAAGCTTCTGATCTCTTCAGTTGGCCTCTGCTCAAAGCTCCTGTAACACTGCTGCAAAGGTCCTTAATGCAATTCCAAATGCATCTTACCAGCTTTGAGCAGACCTGACCCAGAGGTGCCCTTCAATCAGTGGGATGTTGTGCTTTTTAAGAACACTTTGAAAATATGCCTGAATCTTTTCCTTCTGACCACTGATAATCTTTTTTCCATGACAGAGCATGGGACAATATCTGGTCCAGGATCGTGTGTCAGCCATGCAGGTGACGTGTCTTACACAGTAGTAATTAGGGTCTCAGAATTGGAATCGTTGGCTTTGAAGAGACACTGATGTTGGTTCACTTGTCTGTCTTCTGAATTTGGAGGGATTTGTGGAACTGTTATTAGTGATATTTTTCAAAACCCCCTGGTGTAGATAGTCCAGGTCTCAAAAACTATCTAACTAATATTGTCAATCTGTCGGTTCTATTGGAATATACAGAAAAATATCTTTTTAACTTTACTAACACAATTCACTCCAAACAATTGTTAATCCACAGAAAATTAACAGGAAGAGTTTAATCATTATCTGCAAACATGTGTAGACTGGGATTACATATGGTGGGATAATATAGTCCTGATGCAGGGTTTCAGCTTGAAACAGCAACAGGTTCCTACCTTCCACTATGAGATCAAGATAATTTCCCATTTACAATTATGTGGGAGGGTGCTGAAGAGTACAGGGAACTAATCTTGAGATATGTAACTCTGATGGTTTTGGTAACAAATGTGGGATGTTCCTACAAGACGAAGCCTTCAGTTAAACTTATAGCCTGAGTAGGGAGGCCTGGTGGGCAGTGGGAAAAGGCATTTTCACCACTGATCTGAGAAGACAAGATTCTGGCCTAGTGCTATAGTTGAGACCTTCCCCCTGAGCAGATACCAAATACTTCACCAGTCAAGTGTCCTCCTTACATTAATGAATTTTTAGATGTAAGGCAGAGGCTATGTGGTTTTAAAGCCCATAGTCTTTATCTGCTTTATGTCTAGATAGCCATACCAACGCAAGGTCAATAGGTGCATATCTTCTTATCAGCGGACTGAAATCTATTCTAATAAAATCTCAACAAATAGACCACGTGAGCTCTATGTCTGTGAGATGCACTTATTATTTTAATTCTTTGAACTAGTACTAGTCTGCTGATATGGCAAGAGTCGTACACATTAATATTTTGTAGTTATGATCATACTTTTAAACAAAATGATGGACTAACAGTTAACTATACTTCACACTTAATATCCTTTCTTCCTTGCACAAAATAAATATCCTTGGTACTTACTGCAGGTCTGAACTTTCTTAATAGAAGGAAAGCTCCAGAGAGAGGTGAAAGCAGCTGTGGCACATAAATCTAAATAATCACATTTGCTGACTGCCTTAGAGGTTGTTAAGATCTGTCTCCTGAATTATGATGAGTGAAGACAGATAAATCAGACCTTCACCTACTTTCAGTTGTGGGAATACTCAAAGTACTACACCATCAAAGCTGAAGAGCTTGAATCAAGAGAGAGAAGTCATTTGTGTTTAATCATACTGTTAGAACGGAAGAATAAATTTGTTTAAACATTTAAATATGCTCACTGTGAAAGAGGATGAGCAAACCCTTGCTATTAAGATGTCTGTTTTATTATATAGTGCTAATATTAAAGGTGACCAACATAAGCTTTGGTGCTACTCACTGGAAAAGATCTTCTCTGTTCCTTTATGCTGGTTCTTCATTCCCATGTTATGTACTGACAATCAAGAACATAGTCTTAGAGTGATATTCCACAGATATGGGCCCTTTCATCCAGTGAACCCATGGTGATTCTCAAGCTCCTAGTTTCACATTAATCCCGATCAAGCAGTACTTTCCTTGTCTTCTTGTAAACGCTCCTTAGGTGCTGCTAGTCACCTACACTTGAGGTGAAAGTTATGGTTTTTAGGATTTATGTGATCACAGGAAGCACATGTGAATTCCGTTAAAGATCAGGTTGAATCTGGGTCACTGGAACTATGAATACCAATCTTTTCAGTAACACATGGCATTCTTTAATCTTGTTGGTTCTGATTTAATTTACATAGGACATAGAAAAGTACAGAACAGGAACAGTCCTTTCAGCCCACAATTTTGTGCTGACCAAACAAATTAGAAATCAAATGGCCAACTAAACTAACTCCTCTGCCTACACAATATCCATATACCTACATTTTCCTCCCATTCATGTGCCTGTCTAAACATCTCTTAAAAGCCCCTTATGTATCTGCCTCTACCACCATCTCAGACAGTTCATTCCACTCCCTGGAAGGGCTTATTCACTGGAAATGTTTCACTATTTGAAGAAAATTGTGTTCCTTGTGAAGTGTTACAACTACAACCTCAAAAATGTAGCATTCAAAAAATGTGAAATGGAGCAATATTTCCTTAGACCAGAGAAATTAAAGGAAAGACTTAATAGATCACTTGAAAATAATGAAGACAAACAAATACTGCAAATATTGGAAAACTGGAATACAACCCAAAAATACGAGAAACACCCTGCAGGTCTGGTAGAGAAACGAGGCTAATGTTTAAGGCTGAAGAACTTTTGCCATAACATTGTTATCTCTGAAATGTTATCTGTGTTTCTCTTGCCACAGGCGCTGCCTGACCTGCTGGGTGTTTCCAGCATTTTCTGTTTATATTTAAAAATAAAATATGGTTGCTAATTAGTGCATTGATTCTATTAAGAGAATGATAAATGTATTTGATGGAAAAGCAAATTCAATTACCACAAAAAAACCTGAGATTTAATTTTATGTAGGTAACTTGTGGACTAACTCTGTGGAAGAGAAGACAATGGGATTTATAATAGACTCCATTATTTACAGGAAACCAGACAGCAACTTTTATAACAAGAGATTCTGCAGATGCTTGTAATCTAGACGATGCACTCAAAATGCTGGAGGAACACTGCAGGTCAGCAGCATCCACAAAGGGGAATTAACAGATGAAGTTTCAGGTTGAGCCCTTTCATCAAGACTGGAAATGAAGGGGGTAGAAGTCAGATTAAGAAGGTGGAGAGGGGAGGGAGATTAACATTCAGAGCAGGTGAGGGGTAGGTGTGTGGGTGGGAGAGGATGATTAAGTAAGAAGCTAGGAGGGATAGGTGGAAAAGTCATAGGCTAAGTCATTGGGTGTATTTAAGGCAGAGATTGATAGGTATATGAGTAGCCAGGGCATCGAAGGTTATGGTGAGAAGGCGAGGGAATGGGACCAAATGGGAGAATGGATCAGCTCATGATAAAATGGCGAGGCAGACCCGATGGGCCCAATGTCTGACTTCTGTTCCTTTGTCTTATGGTCTTTTGGTCTAAAAGTTAAAGGGGTGATGAAGAAGGAATCAAAAAGGAGAGGACAATGGACAATGGAAGAAGGAGAAGGGGGAGAGGTGCCACAGGGAGGTGATGGACAGGGAATATAAGAGAAGGGGTGGGAGGGTAACCTGGATGGGGAATGGAAAAAAGCAAGAACAACAGACAGAAGAGAAATCACCAGAAGTTAGAGAAATCATTAACATTGAGGCCCACTGTCCCCTCATATTCGATTCCACTTTGTCAGGCCTTTACCACTGTCACCTATCCCTTCACAGCATCTTACTTCATCCTCCTCACCTGATCTCACCTATCACCTGCCAGCTTGTATTCTAACCTCACCCCACCCCCACATTCTGGCTTCTGCACCCTTCCTTTCCAGTCTTGATGAAGGGTCATGGCCTACGTAGATGGTGCTTGACTAACTTCTATAAATCACACATGTGCAGAAAGAAAGAAGATTCTCCAAGAGGAGTTTCCTCCAAAGGCCTCTTAAACACAATGTATTCCCTTCCAGTTCCTCATTTAACTGCACAAAGTTCAAAGTCAAATTTATTATCAAAGTATGTGTATGTTACCATACACTTACCTTGAGATTCATTTGTTTGCAGACATTTACAGAAAAATAAAGAAATGCAATGTAGTTTATGAATCCTGACACAAGTGGAAAACTACTTAAGATCCAGTTTATAATGATGGAGAAAGAAATTCCGAAAGGATGTTGTAAGAAGGTTCCCATGGTAAGTTACAAAAAGAAACTGAAAAAAAATATGTGAAAGGTTGAAAGTAATGGCCTTGGATAAACAGAAGCAGGAAAAGGCTAATTAAATGCTCCAACACAGAACAATACATAGCCTTTGCCAGACTTGTGAAACTTACTCAATAAGAGCAAAGTTTTATATAGTTAATGAAAGGATTTTATTCTCCAAAAAATGCTAATTGTGAAAAGGAATTTCTGGTATTTTAGTCTTTGCCCTGAATATAAATGTAATGAAAACCAATTGACACATTTTTCTAACATTGTACGTGCAGATCATGAACGTTGGGAGACCTGAGCATAGGAGTATATTTTAACTAGTGGTTTGTTAAAGAAATTATAACTGGCTAGGCTATTGCTGCGGAATTGAGTATTTTACTTAATGTGCAGGGCCTCTTTTAACTTCTGATCCATAATAATTACATCTCAATTCCCAACTCTGAAATTCCCGCTCCTCTGAGTCTCCTCTTAAGCTTTTCTTCACTTTCCCTACCAAACTTTTCTTCAAGTCCTTGGATCAAAATGATTCCTACATCTTTACAAACACCCACTGATCTTTCCACTTCCCAGTCAACTTCATTAAGACTAAGGAGCTGGTGGTGGACCTGAGGAGGGCTAAGGCACAGGTGACCCCTATTTCCATCCAAGGGGTCAGTGTGGACATGGTGGAGGATTAGAAATTCCTGGGGATATGAACTGACAATAAACTGGACTGGTCAAAGAACACTGAGGCTGTCTACAAGAAGGGTCAGAGCCGTCTCTATTTCCCAAGGAAACTGAGGTCCTTTAACATCTGCCGGATGATGCTGAGGATGTTCTACGAGTCTGTGGTGGCCAGTGCTAGCATGTTGTGTGCTGGGGCAGCATGCTGAGGGTAGCAGACACCAACTGTAACGTTCTCCTTTGCGTGTCACGAACGCCGAATTTAACGTCGAGATAAACCAGTTAATAAGAACCAGATCGCAGTAAGATTAACCATTTACTGTTCACTCTTCACATTAACATATGGTGAAAACTGTTGATAAAACAATACAAGATTGATACAGGATTTGTTCCTTCCTTAATATCACATTTCAAGTGTAAATACTTGCAAAGGTGACTATAACTACATTACACTAAGGTGCAGTATACAGGGAGAGTTTACCTGCTCCATTGACTACTTTAAATACACTTCCATGCAAACTATCCGCGACTCTTTAAC
This sequence comes from Hypanus sabinus, assembly GCF_030144855.1. Classification (NCBI taxonomy): domain Eukaryota; kingdom Metazoa; phylum Chordata; class Chondrichthyes; order Myliobatiformes; family Dasyatidae; genus Hypanus; species Hypanus sabinus. The sequence continues at coordinate 100,943,313 of NC_082708.1, read as the reverse complement.
TAACGAAAGCATAAACATTATCTACCGTCGTTACTTCTAACAGGATCGGCATTAACATCTTAGTTCAATATATCGATTATCTATTAACTTACAGCGTTGCTCTCACTGTGATTTCTCATGCCTGGAAAACAACTTCTGCTCAGGTGAGCCTCGTGGTAAGCCCCCACCCTCGCGCTAATTTCAAACCGGTATTTTCCCACAAGACGCGGCGAAACCGGATGTGACGTCATCGCATACCGATATATTTTACATGCAATGAATATACTTTAAACACTTCTAATTCTAACTAGAAAATACTATCGAATGAATTACTAAGCAAAAATATTATAAACTAAATAACTGTCGTAAAGACAGCACACTCCCCGCTTGACCTTCGTAAGGTCACAATGAGCAGAGTACAAACTTAGTCTCTTAATCAGTCATTGGGTAGAAGTAGAATAACTTCTGTAACTGGCCTTTGGTAAATTTTCACATCGCCTTGGTCGGTAGTCTTCAATTCGATCTTCCTGACATGTCCATCCCCGCTAGGGAATGTAGCAGTGATTCTGGCCGTTGGCCAGCTGTTGCGGGCGATCTGCTTGTCCCTGAGCAGGACTAAGTCTCCAACTTGAAGATTCCTGTGGGGTTCTGTCCACTTTCGTCTCTGTTGCAACAAAGGTAGATATTTTTGTCTCCAGCGAGGCCAGAACTGATTTGCCAGACCCTGGATTTGTCTCCATTGCTTTGTGTACAAATCCTTGTCTGAGAAGTCTCCTGGTGGAGGAGGTGCTCCTGCCTTCTGCGTAAGGAGCGTTGATGGCGAAAGTATAAAGGGGTTTTCTGGGTCAGAAGACACAGGTAGGAATGATTGTGCGTTTTTAATGGCTGTGACCTCTGCCATTAGGGTGCACAGTACCTCGTGGGCCAATCGGGTGCGTTGCTGCATCTCAGGTTTCCTTTTCCGGGTTTTCCGTAAGGACGTGAACCGTTTGACTGCCTGCTCTTTGTTATCTGGTGAGCGCTGGCGTGGTTCTCTGAAAGGCAATGGGGCAACCCCATTATTTGCTTCATCTCTGAAGACCTTGGTGTCTTTGGTTTTTAAAGAAATGGTATCTTGAGCTGATTGTGCAAGTTTGTTGTCATACTTCGTTTGAGCGAAGACTGACTGGCCCAGCGACTCGTCGCTTGCCTCGCGCTTGTTAACGCCTTGTTGTGCTTCCTTGATATACATGGAACTTGTGCAGGGTTGAAAAATCGAATGGCGGCCACTCTCTAGCACATTGGTCTTGAGAGTGTCGACCGTCGGTTTGTGTACGTCACCGAGACACACCTCTCCTATCACCACCCAGCCCAGATCCAGACGTGGCGCGAAGGGGGCGTCGAGCGGTCCATTGACCTGCTGCCTAACCTTGTGTACCTGGATAACATCTCTTCCTAGTAGCAGGAGTATTTCCGCTTTCGGATCCAGTTCTGGGATGTGTTTGGCGATGTGGTGGAGATGCGGCTGGTGTAGCACCGCACTTGGTGTCGGGATCTCAGCGCGGTTATTCATGATTTCATTGCACTCTAAGAGCGGAGGGAGACAGATGACGACTTTACCATCCAGGGACTCGATCTGGATGCCTTCTGCCTTCCTTCCTTGGGTTTCCATGTTGCCTGAGCAAGTTTTCAGGTAGTATGGGAACTGCTCACTCTCAATGTTGAACAATTTAAAGAACTCTGGTCTGACTAGTGAACGATTGCTCCGGTCGTCCAGAATCACATAGGCTTTGATGGCCTTGTCTTTGGCTCCTTTAGGGTACACCTTAGTGAGGCAGATCTTGGAACAAGAACGACTTGACTGAGCTTGACCGCAAACTTCTTTACAGTTCGAGCTGACAATTGTTGTCCTGGAGTGAACCTCTCCCTCCCCGCCGTCCTGTTGTGGGGGTGAAGGAGCGTTGTCGGTTCTTTCATTCTTGACTTCATCACGGAGCCGTGAGGGTAAATTTCCTTCTTCGTATGGATGTGATGCAATCGTGACTCTCTGAGGTTCCTCGTAGCTGGGGAAGTTATGGAATACGTATGGAGAGGGGAGACGAGCCTGCCTGTCTATTTGATATTGTACATAGTCGCTTGTGCGTTCCAGTCTGGTCCTTTCTAAAGTAGATCTTACTTCGGTCAGATCACGCGACCCTTCAGCTTCTTCTATGTACTCTGCTTCCGCCATGGCAGCTTCTTCTTCTCTTTCTAGCTGCAGCACTTGCAACTCTGTCGATATTTTTGCCATTTCCAACTGGATTTCGGCTTCTCGGGCGGCCGCTTCGGCTTCTCTGGCAGCCTTTTCTTTCTGGATTTCGGCTTCTCGGGCGGCCGCTTCGGCTTCTCTGGCAGCCTTTTCTTTCTGGATTTCGGCTTCTCTGGTGGCCTGTTTCATTTTCAAAACTGCTTCTTGTCTGGCGTAACGCAGTTGCACCTTGGTGGCTTCTGCCTTGGCTCTTGCCTGGGTGGACTTACTTGATGTCGGTTTACCGCCCTTGTCGCTGGGCGGCATCGACTTGATGCTGGATCGAGCTGACATTGCAGCACTTGAAACACCTGATAATGCCGCTTTTTCACTGTCACGTTCTCCTTCGCGTGTCACGAACGCCGAATTTAACGTCGAGATAAACCACAGTTAATAAGAACCAGATCGCAGCAAGATTAACCATTTACTGTTCACTCTTCACATTAACATATGGTGAAAACTGTTGATAAAACAATACAAGATTGATACAGGATTTGTTCCTTCCTTAATATCACATTTCAAGTGTAAATACTTGCAAAGGTGACTATAACTACATTACACTAAGGTGCAGTATACAGGGAGAGTTTACCTGCTCCATTGACTACTTTAAATACACTTCCATGCAAACTATCCGCGACTCTTTAACTAACGAAAGCATAAACATTATCTACCGTCGTTACTTCTAACAGGATCGGCATTAACATCTTAGTTCAATATATCGATTATCTATTAACTTACAGCGTTGCTCTCACTGTGATTTCTCATGCCTGCAAAACAACTTCTGCTCAGGTGAGCCTCGTGGAAAGCCCCCACCCTCGCGCTAATTTCAAACCGGTATTTTCCCACAAGACGCGGCGAAACCGGATGTGACGTCATCGCATGCCGATATATTTTACATGCAATGAATATACTTTAAACACTTCTAATTCTAACTAGAAAATACTATCGAATGAATTACTAAGCAAAAATATTATAAACTAAATAACTGTCGTAAAGACAGCACACCAACAGAATCAACAAACTCATTCGCAAGGCCAGTGATGTTGTGGGGGTGAAACTGGACTCTCTGATGGTGGTGTCTGAAAAGAGGATACTGTCCAAATTGCATACCATCTTGGACAATGACTCCCATCCACTCCATAATGTACTGGTTAGGCACAGGAGTACGTTCAGCCAGAGACTCATTCCACCGAGATGCAACACTGAGTGTCATAGGAAGTCATTCCTGCCTGTGGCCATCAAACTTTACAACTCCTCCCTCGGAGTGTAAGACACCCTGGGCCAATAGGCTGGTCCTGGACTAATTTCCACGTGGCATTATTTACATTATTATTTAATTATTTATGGTTTATATTGTTATATTTCTATACTATTCTTGGTAACGAAACCCAATTTCCCTCGGGATCAATAAAGTACGTCTGTCTGTTTGTCTTCCTGGTGTCGTCCCTGGCAACTCCTCAATAATAGCGAAATCTGGTGTTCTCTCCAATGATAAGTTCTCTCCTCATGCACCCTCCCTCTCCCCAAATCTCTGATTTTTCTCATCTAACCTTCTCAGTCTTACATTTTCACCAGTCCACACATGCCTGCAATGCTGTTTACTACTTCCGTAGCAATCTCTATTCTCCGGAATGGCAGAAAATCAAGGAGGAAATAGCTTTGTGCCTGATTATGCATGCAAGGTTCTCAGGCCTGGTATTGAAGTGCATGACCTTCTTTTTGAATTACCCCACCAATATATGAAACTACACTTTGGAAAACATCCTTACCTATCTAGCACAGTTGGAGAGGTTTTGATGTAATATTCACAAAGATACTATGAACTCAGTTCTGAGTTCTGGTTACCCTCACACTATACAACCAGTTTTCATTTGGATTGATTCATGACTATGAAACCAAATAAGGTGCATAACGAATAGTTGATTGCCAACGTCAGTGTTACAATCCAGTGGTGACAATTAAATCTGTTCAAATGCAATGCAGTAGGTTTTGATCCATTCATTGGACTGTGTAACAATACCTAGAAATATATTTGTATGGGATTGTCAGAGTAATAATTATACTTTTTTAATGTTTCATGAATAGAGTCTGACACTTATCTTAACAGCTCAAAACTTTTAATTTGATTTGTGGAATCAACTTTACACAAGTTATGTTAAAAAGGATTGCCAAGCCATTCTGGTGTGATTGTTCCATTTGATTTGATGAATTATTCTTTTGAAGCAAATTACAATTGGACAATGTCCTGTGTATGTTACTCAAAATGGCTTCTTTGGTTTGTTACGAGTAGGAATGCTTCTTTGTTGGGTAAGTGTTTCTCTCCCCGTTGTTTCGCTTTAGAATGGCTGATATGGTAATTGTATTCATTTGTTAATCAATGGGGAATGTTATTGTGTCTTGTGATGCTGGGAACTTGGGGGAGGGGTTTTCGCAGGTTGTTGGGTGTGAGGAGGAGGCCGAGGAAGATGCCGAGGAAGGTGGACGTGTGCTGGACTGTTCGTAAGACCACCGGGGTGGTCCCAGGTGCGACGGCCGGATGGGTCGATTGGTTCGTTGATTGAGCTCCAACGAGTGCACTAAACAGACTGAACTTTGATAAGTTGGCGCCTTTTGTTTTTTTTCCTTGTGTATATATATATATATATATATATATATATATATATATATATATATATATATATATTGTATTGCCTACTACTCTTTTAATTTTAGTAAACTTTTTAAAGTGTATTTCGTAACGGTATTTGTTGTGGGTTTGATACTGTTGGCGGGCGAGAGGCATAAAACTCGATTCTCACTGCACCTGCGTGTACGGGAGGTGGGGTTGGTGAGTGGCTGGATCTCCTTTTCCCCTAGACATATACCAGCCTGTTGGGTAAGGGTTACATTTGTGGGTGACAATCCGGATTGGATTGTCAGGGGCTGTGGAATCGCGCATGCAGCAGAGTGGAGATGGACAGAGATAAGATTTTTTGTTGGTGCCAGTTTGAAGATGTACCAGTACAGTATGCCTGTGTAGTGAGCGGAGTGGATTTTCGAGTTTCGAGAGACGCGGTAGTGCGGGGTTTAAGTTCGGTGAAGGGTATTGGGCAGGTAGAATTGGTAGCTAGACGGTGTGGTAAAGAGGTGGGGTCTAGCTGGGTGTTGGTTCGTACGAGTGCTGAAGTCAGGACGGTGGAACTGCCGGCGACGGTCAGTGTACCGGGGGAGGAGCCGTGGGGGCTCCACTCCTTCAAGGATGAGGCTGAGGAGACATCGGAGGAGGAGTTAGAGCTAGAGGTGGACCCCAGAGAGGTGCCCGGCACTAGTAAAGGGAGGTGGGAGGAGGGAGTCGTGATTAAGCCCCGCTCCCCAGGTAGGGTGGAAGCCTCGGAGCTGGCAGCCACACTTAACTCCCTGGTGGGGGTGGCCGAGTGGCCACGGCTGAAGCTGGGGGTGTTCTCTGGAGCCAAGCCTACTCCGGATGGGGAGGTGGACTATGAGACCTGAATCGAGCATACGTCTTTGATGTTAGAGGAGTGGCCAGGCTCAGAGGAGGAGAAGAAGCGGCGATTGGTGGGAAGTTTGAGGGGTTTAGCAGCCACAACCATCCGGGAGTTGAAAGCTGAGAAGCCTGGGGCCTCAGTGGAGGAATGTATAGAAGTTTTGGAGGGAGCGTTTGGGTTGTCAGGGGAACCCTGGCTGCTTTTAGCAGTGTTCCAACGCCTGGAACAACGGAGAGGGGAAAAACTCTCCGAGTACATATTTCGGATGGTGGGGATGCTTACGGGGTTGCGGCGCCGGGGGGTAGTGAAGGCGACTGACGTGGCTAGCGTGAGGATGAGTCAGCTATTCAGTGGTTCTCTGGAGGAGGACAAGGTGGCGTGGACTATCCGGCAGGCTTATAGGAAAGGTCCCCCTCCATCCTTCGGGCAACTGATTAGAGAGGTGCGAGAGGAAGAGAGAGCGTAGGGGCGGAAAAGGGGCTCGGGCCTACGGGAGCGATCCTCAGCGATACAGGAAGTGGTGGCTGGGTGGAGGAATGACAATCCCTCGGGGAGTAGGGAACCCCCTTTGGAGGGGAGGGACGGGGAGGTACCTACTCTCAGGGGCGATCAGTGCAGTGGATTGGGAGCAGGAGCCGTCCTGGGAGAGGAGGGGCGGCCGGCAGTGTGTGCTTTAACTGTGGGAAAGAGGGGCATTTCATACGGGACTGTGGAAGGCTGAGGGTGTGCTATAGCTGTGGAGAGGAGGGACACTTTAGGTGAGATTGTGAGAGACAAGGAGTCTCAAGGAGGACAAGCACCCCTAGGACTAAAAAGGGAGAGGTGTCGGAAAACTTAGGAGAGGCTCAGTGAGGGAACGGACTGGAGCCTCTGGAGGAACACGTTCCCAGAGATCAGCCGGAAGACCACCGGGTGCCCACGCCTCTATTCCGGATGGGCTGGTAGGACCCCGTGCCAGTGTGGGTCTACGGATAGAGGGAATTTACGCAAAAGCCGTTCTTGATACGGGATCTCAGGTGACCTTATTGTACCGGTCTTTCTACAATCAATATCTAAAGCATTTGCCCGTAACCCCATTTGACGCCCTGCAGATCTGGGGTGTGAGCGAGGGTGACTACCCGTACTATGGGTACCTATCGGTGAGATTGGGGTTCTCGGAGGGCGATGTGGGAGTGTCTGAAGCTATTGAGACGTTGGTGTTGGTGTGTCCTGACCCGGTGGAAACTGGTGGTGCTGCCCTCCTGGTGGGGACTAACTCCCCAGTTGTGCGACGGCTCCTGGGAGCTTGTAAGGAGAAAGGGGGGGAAGACTTTCTGGAGACCCTCTCGGTGCATCCAGTGTTTCGAGCAGTGTTCGCAGAAGGGGTTGCCTCCCAAGGGCTGGACCCGGAGTGTAAACGAGGGACGGTGTGGTGTACGCAGGCGAGGCCCAAGGTGATCCGACCCGGGGAGGTAGCCCTAGTGATGGGGACCCCCAGATTCCCAGGAGTGCCGACAGGAGAAGCCCTGTTAGTAGACGCCCCAGACGATCTTGAAGGGGAGACACGATTTCCGGCGGGGGCGCTGGTGAGGCCCGAAGTGCAGAGACCAGGGGTGGTACATGCGAGGCGTATAGCTATAAGTGTCAGGAACACCACGGCAAGAGAAATCACCTTTAAGAGGGGAATGCCGCTGGCACATCTGTTCCCGGTGACGGTAATGTCTAGCGCACCAGTGAGGACCCCTAACGGGGAGGGATCGGAGCATCGAAGGGAGCTGACGGCTGAAGCCTTTAACTTCGGGGATTCCCCAGTGTCGCCGGAGTGGAAACGCAGGCTAGTGGAGAAGATGCTGAAGATGGAAGCTGTTTTTTCTTGGGGCGAGTTTGATGTGGGCTGCTCCAAAAGCACTCGCCACACCATCCGGGTGACGGAGTACACCCCATTCCGAGAGAGATCCCGGCGGCTGGCTCCGGCAGATGTTGAGGACGTGCGGCAGCACTTGTGCAAGTTGAAGGAGGCCGGAATCATAGCTGAGTCTCGAAGTCCTTATGCGTCCCCAATAGTGGTGGCACGGAAGAAGAATGGGCGAGTGCGCATGTGTGTTGACTACAGGACATTGAATCGGCGAACTGTCCCTGATCAATATACTGTCCCGAGGGTCGAGGACGTGCTGGCCTGCCTGAGCGGAGCGAAGTGGTTCAGCGTGCTGGACCTAACAAGTGGGTATTACCAGATCCCGATGAGTGCGGCCGATAAAGAGAAGACGGCTTTTATCTGCCCGCTGAGGTTCTTTCAGTTCGAACGAATGCCCCAAGGCATATCGGGAGCCCCAGCCACCTTCCAGAGGCTCATGGAGAGAACTGTGGGGGATATGAATCCGTTAGAGGTGCTGGTGTACCTGGACGATTTGATAGTGTTTGGATCGACTTTGGAGGAACATGAGGAGAGGCTGTTGAAGGTGTTGGGCCGGCTTAATGAAGAAGGGTTGAAGCTTTCCCTGGACAAATGCCAGTTCTGCAAGTCGTCGGTTAACTACATTGGCCATATCATTTCGCGAGAGGGAGTGGCTACTGATCCAACCAAGATAGAGGCCGTGACCACCTGGCCGAGACCACAGAAAGTGGGTGCTCTGCGCTCATTTTTGGGGTTCTGTGGGTATTACCGGCGATTTGTGAAAGGATACGCTAAAATGTGTCACCCGTTGACTCAGCTGTTGTGTGGTTATCCCCCGGTGGGGAAGAAGAGGACGGGGAACCAGAGGCAGGACGCTGGAGGATACTGGAACCCGGCGGAACCTTTTGGCTCGAGATGGGATGATCGATGTGAAGAGGCGTTCCGATCTTTGAAAAGGGCACTGACCCAGGCCCCCGTGTTGGCTTTTGCCGATCCCCAGAAGCCATATGTGCTGCACACGGATGCCAGCCGAGAGGGTCTCGGGGCTGTTCTGTACCAGGAGCATGGCAAAGCATTGAGGCCAGTAGCATTTATCAGCCGAAGCTTGTCGCCATCGAAGAGAAACTATCCCACTCACAAGTTGGAGTTCCTGGTGCTGAAGTGGGCTGTGGTGGACAAGCTGGGCGATTACCTGTACGGAGCCAAGTTTGAGGTGAGAACGGATAACAATCCTCTCACTTATATTTCGACTTCGGCGAAGCTGGATGCCACAGGACATCGGTGGCTGGCGGCCTTTTCGGTATATGATTTCAGCCTGAGGTACCACCCCAGAAGCAAGAATGTCGATGCGGATGTGTTGTCTCGTCGGGAGCCGGGGGAAGAGGAGAGGGACGAGGAGTGGGAGAGTGTCCCTGCCCCTGGAGTGAAGGTGATGTGTCAGTTTGCTATCACTGTGAAGGCCGAGGGAAGAGGGAGGCTGGAAAGAGCCGTGGACCACTTGGGGGTTTTTGACGATGCCATACCCCTAGTTTACTGTGACCTGACAACACTGCGGACTAAACAGTTGCCGGAACTGAGTCCGGGGGAAGTGGCAACTGCTCAGCAAAATGACCCGGGCATTGGCACAGTGTGGCGAGTGGTCGAGAAGGGGGATGGGGCGTTGGCTGAGAAGGCGAAACACCCATTCGTGCCTCTGTTATTGAAGGAGTGGTCTCAGTTAAAGTTAAAGAACAAAATCTTGTACCGGGTAACGACGCCTCCGGACCAACCCCGCTGTTGGCAACTGGTCCTGCCGGAGAAGTATCGGCAGACTGTACTCCAGGCCTTACATGATGATTCTGGACACTTGGGGGTGGAAAAGACATATGGATTACTCAAAGACCGGTTCTACTGGCCCCGGATGAGGGGGAACGTCGAAGAATACTGTAGGGGATGCAGTCATTGCATCCAGAGGAAGACCCTGCCAGCGTTGGCAGCTCCACTGTCGCACTTGCAGAGTGCGGGACCTCTGGACCTGGTATGTATGGATTTCCTGTCGATTGAGCCTGACACCAACAACACTGTGAATGTCTTAGTCATCACCAATCATTACACTCGCTATGCTCAGGCATTTCCCACCAAGGATCAGAAGGCGACGACAGTGGCGAAGGTGTTATGGGAGAAGTATTTTGTTCATTACGGCCTTCCCAGGTGAATCCATAGTGATCAGGGGCGGTACTTTGAGAGCCGCCTTATCCAGGAATTACTGACTATGCTTGGGGTTGAGAAATCCAGGACTACCCCTTACCACCCACAGGGTGATCCTCAGCCAGAGAGGTTCAACAGGACCCTGTTGGATATGCTCGGGACGCTGGAGATTGGGCAGAAAAGCAGGTGGAGTCGTCATATTGGACAATTGGTTCACTGTTACAATTGTACTCGCAATGATGCTACCGGGTATTCGCCCTATTATCTGATGTTCAGGCAGGAAGCGAGGTTGCCCATTGACGTGTGTTTTGGAGGTGGAGTGGGTGAATTTCCCGTGAAGTCCCATCTAAAGTACGTGTCCGACATGAAGAGGGAGTTACAGCGGGTGTACGAGTTGGCCGAGGCGGCGGCTACCAAACAAAATCAGAGGAATAAGATGCGGTATGATCGAAAGGTGAAGTTTGTACAATTATTACCGGGCGACCGGGTCCTTTTACGGAATTTGGGTCTCCCTGGTAAGCACAAGTTGGCAGATCGATGGGCGGCCAGCCCCTATGTAATAGAGAGCCAGATGCCGAACCTGCCAGTTTACCGGGTGAAACCTGAGGATGGAAAAGGGCCTGTCAAGGTACTCCATAGGAATCAGCTGCTGCCACTGGGTCAAGCGGTGCAGGTGGATAAGGAGCCCAAGAGGGAGGTTGCGCCTAGTACAAGGACTCTGCGAGGGCGCGGAGAACGGGAAGAGCACGCTGCTGAAGAGCGGGGACGGGTCCCTCACCCGGGAATGGCTACCGATTCAGAGGAGGACTACTCAGATGAGTGGGCCCTGTTCCCATTCACTGGTGCTCCAGTACCAGGAGAGGAGGCTCCTGGCCCTTCCCATACTGAATTGAGTGAGAGGAGGGAAGGTCTTGAGGGTCAGATGGAGAGGCAGCCAACATTGGTGGGAGAGAGGGTGGAACCCGAGCGTGAGCCGGAGAGATCTCAGGTGAGGGAGGACCCCCGTGAGGAAGGGGGTGCGGGTCTGTCAGGTAGACCTGGGGTGTCCGAGATAGTGGGTTCGCAGGTGACGAGGGAGTCCAGTGGGGCAGAAGGGGTATGGAGATCTCAGAGGATTAAGCGCCCCCCTGGAGCGGTTGACATATGTGGTACCGGGAGAACCGAGTGTGATTTCTACTGCTCTGGGTAGTTATGTCACTGCTTTCTGCACCTGGGTTGGGTTTTGTGTGTTGCAAGAGGCTTTGGGGAACTCTAGTAATGCCATGAGGGCATGACATTTGCTGGTGGGGAGAGAATGTACAATGTCCTGTGTATGTTACTCAAAATGGCCTCTTTGGTTTGTTACGAGTAGGAATGCTTCTTTGTTGGATAAGTGTTTCTCTCGCCATTGTTTCGCTTTAGAATGGCTGATATGGTAATTGTATTCATTTGTTAATCAATGGGGAATGTTATTGTGTCTTGTGATGCTGGGAACTTGGGGGAGGGGTTTTCGCAGGTTGTTGGGTGTGAGGAGGAGGCCGAGGAAGACACCGAGGAAGGTGGACGTGTGCTGGACTGTTCGTAAGACCACCGGGGTGGTCCCAGGTGCGATGGCCGGATGGGTCGATTGGTTTGTTGATTGAGCTCCAACGAGTGCACTAAACAGACTGAACTTTGATAAGTTGGCGCCTTTTGTTTTTTTCCTTTTATATATATAGTATTGCCTACTACTCTTTTAATTTTAGTAAACTCTTTAAAGTGTATTTCATAACGGTATTTGTTGTGGGTTTGATACTGTGGGCGGGCGCGAGGCATTAACTCGATTCTCACAGCACCTGCGTGTATGGGAGGTGGGTTGGAGAGTGGCTGGATCTCCTTTTCCCCTAGACATATACCAGCCTGTTGGGTAAGTGGTACACAATATTGCAGAGTAGTGGAGAGCAGACAATTTGTACCAAATCCATTAAACAAGGATGTACAGTCACTTGCTCACCAGTTCTCAGCCATGAGATGCCTTGGAGTTCCAGTCTTTCTCTACCGGGTAATTCATTGTATTTGATAATAAAACAAGACAAACTTGATTATCACTATCCTCTAACTTTTCATAATTAACAGCTTTGGGATAAGGAAGAACTGGTGACAGCTGGTTGGTGTTTGATGGTTAAGGGTTTCAGAGACTCCAGGCTTAGGATTAAACATGTAGAAGTTATGCTTCTTTGGTTCTTAGTAAGCCGATTCGTTTGGTGTTCTCCTAAATGAAAAGAGTAAACATCTTCCATTTATGTTTTTCAATTTTATTTAGGAAGTATAATCATCATTGTTGTGCATTAACCAGAATACTTATCAGGATTATGCCCATATTAAAGCAGGCTGCTTTCTCAGCTGGGCCCAGGGAATTATGGTTTTTTGCCTTCTGCATTGTCAGGATAAACAAATTATGTGCATCTATTTATGTACCTACCATGTCAGCTGCAGAAGTTGTATTCAGTTTAAAAGATTTGGAAACAATTACTGCCCATATAGCTGTGGAATGTCCAGGGTAGACCCCACTTCATTCACTAATTAGAAACTTATATTCCTTAATAGATCTAGCCTGTAATGCAATTACATTTTCTAACCAACCTGGTTAATTCCTAACTTCCTGGAGTGCTGTTTGCCCCCCCAAAAAATAGATCTGTGCAGGTGATGCTACCACATGGGCAATTAAAGAATACTCACCACTATCTTCTCTAGTCAACAGGTTAACCTGCCATATTACTAAAAAAATATATGATTGTACTTGCATATGTGTAAAGGAGATTTACAGAGTTGCTTCTCAAATTTGTTTCAATATTTCTCAATGACACAGAAGGTGGCCATTTCTCCACTGGGTCTATGCAAGCTCCCACACCATTCCCATCAGTCCCATTCCCCCACTTATTTTCTTGTAAACTTATTCACTCCCCACCTGTACTGAGCTCTTTGGGTCTGTGCAGGGTGCTGGACTGCACTGGGCTCCAGCATTTTCGAGCACCTGAATTGGTTAATTGTTGTTTAACAAGAGTCAATAATCATTTAGAGTTCCGAGCAACTTGATCATTGTAATGTGGTCTCCTGGTGCTTTCTGTTTCAACTTGTTAAGTTTATTTTGATAGGCTCAGAGATTCCTTGTTACTTGTATTATTTAGAAAGATAATTGATTAGTGCTAATCACGGGTTCCTAGTTTTGAGAATGTTATGCCCCATGGTGTTGCATGGCTGAGCCACCAATAATATTTGGAATTATTATGAATAAACTCTCTTCACCTTCTCTACATTGGAGCTTGTCTTTCCTCTGGATTTGTGTTCCGATATTGCCAGAGCACATCGTGACACCACCTCCTCCTAGAATAATCAACCACTCACCTACACAGGGGATCATTTATAAGTGCTAATGTTCGGGGGGGTGTGGGAGCTGGTGCATGGGGGGTGGGGGGATGATGGTGGGGAGACCCATGTGGTCAGGAGAGAAGGTGTATGCCCTACGGGGGCAGCACTGGAGGGTGGGCTCAAGTCTGAATTGCCAGAGTTAGAATGATTGGGTTAATTAGGGTTGTTACATGAGGGGACCCCTGACTGACGTGTATGAATTATGAATGAGTTAATAGAAAGGCTCTAAATTCTTGGATTTGAGATAAAAAAAACAAGGAGGAGGCAGAAATTTAAGGATTGAAAACAATTGGTAAAAGAATCTCCTTAGGAACTTTCAATTCCTTGGCCCTGAATGGCTCATCTTCACCATGGACTTTCAGACCCTATACACGTCTATTCTCTATCAAGAAGGCCTCAAAGCTCTCCACTTCTCTCATGAGAAAAGAACCAACCTACCCCCCTCCACCACCACTCTCCTCTGCCTGGCGGAACAGATCCTCACCCTCAACAGTTTTTCCTGCAAGTTGCCCAAGTGCTACACCTGCCTATTCTCCTCCTCCCTCACTATTCAGAGCCCCCAAACGGTCCTTCGAGGTGAGGCAACCTCACTTGTGAACTTACTGTGGTCACCTATTGTGTCTAGTGCTTCTGATATGGCTTCCCCTACATCGATGAGATGTGTCATAAATTGGGACAACTTCATAGAGCACCTCTACGCCATCCATCACAAGCGGGATTTTCTGATGGCCAAACATTTTCATTCCATTTTCATTCGCATTTCAACATGTCATTCCATGGCCTCTTTTGCCAAGGTGAGGCCACCTTCTGGTTGGAGGAGCAACATCTTATATTCTGTCTGGGTACCCTCCAACCTGATGGCATGAATATCAATTTCTCCCATCCCCACTTCCCCTGTTCCCCACTCTGACCTTTTACTTCTTCTAACCTGCCTATTACATCCCCCTGGGTCCCCTCTCCTTCCCTTTCTCCTCTGGTCCACTCTCCTTTCCTATCAGTTTCCTCAATCTCCAGCCTTTGACCTTTCCCATGCACATGGCTTCACCTATCATCTTCCGGTTAGCCTCTTTTCCCACCATCCCATCACCCTTTTATTCTGGTATCTTCCCCCTGCCTTCTCATTCCTGAAGAAGGGTCTCAGCCTGAATTGTCGATTGTTGATTCTTTTTCACAAATGCTGCCTGACCTGCTGAGCTCCTCCAGTATTTTGAGTGAATTGCTCTGGATTTCCAGCATCTGCAGACTTTCTCATGTTTATGGTAAAAGAATTAGAAGGAAAATAAAGAAAAAGCTTGTCATCTGCGAGTGAGATTGGAAAGAATGGTAAAGGCATAAACCACCATTGTACTTAAATAGCATGTGGGTGTGTACTGAAGAGCACAGAGCCATATTCCTAAATCTCAGTAACGGTACTATCCTCAAAATCTAATCTTGCTGAACTTCACAATCTTGCCTACATGGGACACAGACAATGAAAAGTTAAGTATAAAAATTCAAAGTAGGTTGCCCATAAGCAAACCAAGTCCCATAGTTTGTTTCAAGCAGGATGAATTGATGCACTTGAAAGTTACATTCAACTTGTATCCACTTTGATTAGGAATGCAATGAGCAGTTATGATATGAAATATTTACTTAGATTGAGACTAGAAATGTAATGTTGGATATACAAAAAGCTGAGCAAGCTAGGGCTCACTTGTCTGCAAGAGAGAACATAAAGTTGAGTCAAGAAACCCCACTCATTTTGAGAACCCAGTTACTTTGGACATATTACATTCTACAAAACAAAACTGCTTTGGTCTACCCTGAATTGTCAACATTTGTGTAGTCAGTTGTTTGAAGCCTTTCCAGAATTTAATATTGCTTTTCCAATTCTTGGGTCTGCTTGTTTCCTCTTTCCCTCTATTGTGCCTTACCAATGTTTCACGATGTGCCTATTGTTTCACTGGCCACAAGTTACTCTTGATCAACAAAAAGAGATAAGTTATGAAGCTGGATTTTGTGGGGACTGTTGAAAACATTTGGCAGAATTTTTCAGTGCTGCAATTCAAAGCTAAACACAAGGATCTTGCTTGGCTAGCATCGCGAGGGTTTTTCTCCATGAGAATCTTCCTGAACAGCCGCTCACTGCATAATCCTTTGTCAAGGCTGTGGAACAGATGAGATGATTATCTATTTCATCATAAGCTATGCACTTGCCAAGAAGGTTTGCGAAAAGTTCTGATTGTTCTTGTTCAGGTTCTTCTTAAGCAACTGTAATCAGAAGACTCTCTGGCATATGGACTGACCTCGAGATTGTTTACCTATCTGAAGTCCTTTGATGTTTGTATAACAAAAGAAATCCAGATTGTAGCCCCAAATGGTGTGCTAATGTCAACTCCTGTCACTCGAGCTGGTAATAAATTATATTAGCTTCTGTTTTTCCTTTGGGTTGCAACATTCACATTCAAACACTTGTCAAATATGACAAAGCTTTCAGTCATTACTTCAGGCAGTAAGTTCCAAGCCTACTGTGCAATTTATTCTTTGTAATCTCTCGTTCAAACATTTGATCAATTATCTTAAATCTATGCTCACAACTATGGTAACTCTATCCGGTCCTCTCTTTTTATTTGCATCTCAGTTGTATTTCATAGTTCACATTAATTCTAGCAAATTAGAGAATGCAAAAGTATGTAGCTGGCTTAGAAAAGAGTCAGCTCTGTCCTGCTTCCATCTTGTGAGTTTTGGAGAAATAGAAACAATGGAGGGATGACACCTGCAGCACAGTTTCTGGAAAACAGCAAAGTTAGACAAATAACTGGTCTGTAGATGAAGTGAAGTGATCTAATTCCCAATGCAAGACGAGTTATCTGTGGCAACTGTAAGCTGGTTTCAAGTTAGAAGAACTGTTGGCATTGAAGCACCACATTAGCGTGATGCTATTACAGCTCAGAGAGTCAGAGTTCGGAGTTCAATTCCAGTACCCTCTATAAGAAGTTTTCTCTGGAGCATGAAGTATAGGTTTCCTCTGGGTGCCCTACTTACAGCCCACATTCCAAAGACATACTCATTAGTAGATTGTAAATAGGGTGAAATAGGTAAGTTGATGGGCAGTGTGGCTTGTTGGGTGGGAAGAGCCTGTTCTGCACTCTATCTTTAGATAAAAATAAATAAAGCAAATAACCGAAACAGACAGCAAAACATTGAGCCAATGACTATGGCCTGCAGCTATCAGAAGGTATCCAGATATCTGCAGACGCAGCAAACAGCGGAGACATGCGTAATAGTATCAAGAAGGTACTAGGACCAATTGAGAATTAAACCAGATGAGATCAGCTACGAGTGAGGCAATAAACGGCCAGACAGAGTAAATGAAATGGTGGATAGATAATTCTCAAAACTCCACTTTAGAGAAATATCTGTATCTGACATAGCCATCAATGGCAGTATTTAATCTAGTGGAGCTTGGCAGTGGACCAGAACTCAATTAGTTTATAAGATATTAATATTTTTAATGTGGCATAGCTACTAGAGCTGCTGCTTCACAGCTTCCAATCCTGAGTTCCTCCAGCGCTCTCTGCATTCTCTGTGCTAGGTAGTGAAGAAATCAGTGTATGGTAAGAAGCTGCATAGCGCTGTTTCAAGAGGAAGAAGGGATTTTTGCCAGACAATTTCCACTGTGAGTGCCCTCAGGGAGCAAATCCTCTTCTCTGAACTTCAAGCCAAATGCTATTGTTTCCAAGAAAGTGTCTATACCTGAATTACCCAAATGTCCCCATAGTCAATGCACAGTTATCGTGATTATTAAAATCACCAAGGATCTCACTATCTATTCAATAAGCCCCTTCTGAGATGTAAACAACATTCTAGTTTACAACACACTGTTTCAAGTTTCCAGATTCATTTATTATCAAAGAATGTATAAATTAAACAGCCTTGAGATTCACTTGCTCCAGGCAGCACAAAGCAAGAAACCTGAAAGAACCCAATTGAAAGGAAAAAAAGAATAAAAAATAAAGTAAGAGACCGACACTGGATGCACAAGAGAAAGAAAAAAATACAAATCATGCAAACAATTGAAACAAACCAAAATGGAGCCCTCATATCCAAACTTAGGAGCAGCCAGTAGGCTTAAAGACACACTTATCAGTTCATCAGATTAGTGGGCGTGGAGCAGAGCAGCCAGGGCAGTCTTCATAGCCTCAACACCATGGAGATGACCAAATTGGCTCTTGTCCTGACTGACATCCTTTCTTTTCAGTTTCAACAACGGAACAGCGTGAGGTTCAGGTGCCCTGGAGAGAGGAGTGAAGATCATGGAGCGTGACTAAAATAGTCTCTCACCTTCGATATGTGCTGGCATTTAAATTGTCTAAACAGCTTAAGGTATATCACACCAGGACCCAGGCACTGGGCCTAGACCATGCATCCCAGCGACTTGCTCCTGGACCAGATTTTGTTGCCTGGCCTGAAGCTGCTCTCAAGCTCTTCAGATCAGCTCGGTGGCCAGAGCGGTCCAACGTCACTCCTGGGACAGTTCAATGAGCATCAGAACTCCTCTACCCAGGCCCCGTCTTCTTTCAGAGCCCAGACTGATCCAAACTCTCTCCCAGGCCGGATTATGTATAGGAGATCACTAAGTCGCTCCGAACTAGGTAAATAGCCTCATCTTATTTTTTCTCAGTAAAAGCAAATATGTAGAGAAAGCATGGAGTAATTCATGGATTCAATCACTACATGCAAATTCCCTTGTGTGTGTCTTGTGTGAATCCAGCCATTTTATCAGATTTGTGCTCCTTGAACATGTTAGTCTCTGGGCATTGTTATTACATCATGCAAATGTTCATAGAAACATAGAAAACCTACAGCACAATACAGGCCCTTTGGCCCAGAAAGTTGTACCAAACATGTCCCTACCTTAGAAATTACTAAAGCCCTCTATTTTTCTAAGCTCCAGGTACCTATCTAAAAGCCTCTTAAAAGACCCTATCATATCCACCTCCACCACCATTGCTAGTATTGAGAAATATATCTGACATAACCACTATATATACCTGAAATATAATCACTATGTATTAGCTATTTACCATACTATGTAATCACTTCTAGGTACTGAATATTAGTATGTATTATTTTACTAGACACATTTTGTTATGTGTTGTTTTCACTAGATACTAGATACTCTCTTAGCTGCATATTATGGCACTTACAGAACACCTGTTTGTTTAGCAGCACTATTAGCTGAGATGTATCCCACGTATTACACTCAGCCTTTGTTTAGTAAGAGATAACGGTGGCGGACAGGATGCTGCGAGCAGGAATGTAATGTGAGGGAGGTTGTCTGGAAAACATAATCTTGGCCACGAATAAGGTCCCAATGCGAATGGGTGAAAAATAATGGTGACGCACCGAGAGCTAAGCAAGAGCGATTGATTAGTTAATATATAGATGATATGCAATTATAAATTGATTGGGTATGCTGATGAAACCGAAATGTAACTGAGATAAGAAATTACTATAAAGAATGCTGTACACCGGAGCTCGGCGGGCTTTCGGTGACAAGTTCATTGATTGCCTCAGCCTTTGTTTGCAAATAAAGGTTTAATTTTCTTGAAGAATTGTCTGTGTCTCCTGGTCGTTTCAAGTAACCACGACAAAATTGGCGACCGCAGCAGGACCGGGAAGAGACCTGAGGAAAAGATTTGGCGGGTTGAGGCCGCTTCCCGGTCCCTCGGGAGCCCTTACAGAGCTAACAGAATTGCAGGTGCACCCAGAAAAAAGATAAGCGCTGTTTGCGACAATTTGGATTAAAATTCTGTTGGTTTTGGGGGTCTCGGGGACTCAGAGGTGTGTAGCAACTGCCGAAGGGTCTCTCCAATCCAAAGAACCTGGCAGAATTGAGGGTTTGACAGGAGGCTCAGAGGATTGATCGAGAACACTGCAGTGGGGGTAAGTACGAATAAGGTAACAAGAAGTTGAGTAAAGAAAATTCCACGTGGTGTTGGTAAATCCCTGTGGATACTGCTTCGCACAAAGCGAAGAGCTGAACGGGCAGGGTAAGGAATAATAGAGAAAATCCCTGTGGATACCGCTTCGCACAAAGCGAAGAGCTGAACGGGCAGGGAGAGTGAAGAGAAACTTCTGTGAGTACTGCCCTAGGTTGAGGGCTGCTCGGACAGAACGGAACAGAAGGTAAGAAGAATTTGATAAATTGCTTAAACACTGGTAGAATAAACTGTAGGGCTAGGCGTGGAGATAGGATCAGGGAGGTACTTGAACTGTCAGATTTTTTTTAAAGAGATAATACCTAAGAGAATAACATGGCAGAGGAAAAAGGAACAGCATTAGACATACTGTGCAAGAAATTCCCGGTAAGTAGGGGTGAGATTACTGCAATTTCAGAGAAATGGGAAAAAAGAACCAAACACCTGCGCACGAAATGGCCAAAAGAAGGGACATTCGATGTAGGCTTGTGTGAAGAGATGGAAGCACTAATTAAAAATCATAAACCAAACAATAAGAACAAGATAGAGGGAGAAAGGATAAGATAGAACAGGAAAGAAGGGAGATGGAAAGAGAAGTGGAAAAGCTACAGCAGCAGAGAGAGAAGAGGGATTTTGAGGAATATCGGTTATACTGTAGAGACAGACAGACTAGAAGAGAACAGGAATCATCTAGACGGCAAGAACGGAGTAAGTTAAGAGGAAGTTGGAGGAAGGTAGGAAACGAGAGTTTGGAGGAAGTACGAGAGAGGACGGAGAGGCAGATATTGGAGATGGAAGAGGGGACTAGAGTGGAGAAGGAGCAAGGAAGAAGGTATACCCCAGGAAAGTATGAGTGGCAGCCAGTAGTACTAGGGCCAGCAATAGATAAAGTACCAAGTGAGGAAGGAAGCTTGATTACATGGAACGGGGAGAAGGAAATGCTGCCACTGCTGGTAAGGGATCAGGACAAGTACAGTATATCCCGTGGGGATCCCAGGACCTGGAAGGGCTGAAAAATACTCTGCCTAGTCTGCACGAGGGGGCAGGAAAGTGGATTAGAGCCTTCGAGGAGGAAACAACGGGACGATTGTTGGCTTTGGGAGATTTGAAGGCACTATTGATAAGGTTGATGGGAACCTCCAAATTTAATGAACTAATGGAAATGGCTGGCATAGTAAACTCGAACGACCCAAGAACTGATGGAGACGGGTTTGACAGAGTGAGGCAGAGGGCATGGCAGGCCCTCAGAAAGCTTTATCCACCCAAAGTGGACCCCAAAGCCTTAAAGGGGGAACCACTAGGAGACACTGAAAACCCAGCAGCCTACGTAGAAAACCAGTTGAGAAGGTGGAGACTGGAGACTGAGCAAGAGGTGGAAAATAGCTTGTTTCTGAACTCACTGTTCCGTCAGAGCATTTTGGATGCAATGCCTCCACAGGTCAAGTCTAAATTGGAGGAAGTGGTTGGGCTGTCGTCGCTGACCCCACGAGCATTCAGTGATCACGTAGTCCATGCGGTGGAGAAATATCGGAGAGACAAATGAAAGCTGGCTGAGCAGCAAGAAGAGGTGCAGCGAAAGCTATTGCAAATGCAGCTCGAAGAACTGAAAAAGAAGGACAAAGAAAAAAAGCAAAAAGATGCTGCCAGCCATCACTAGTGTGAGTACAGCCATTACACCATTAGATGGAGGAACCAGTCATTCTGTCAGTCAAGGGCCAGAAAACCCCATGCCAATAATGAATGTCTTCGGAGGAGCATTTCCACAGATGCCCTATCAGGGACAGAATAGATTTAAGCAACAGCCCAGACAGGACTGGAACTCCCAAGGAGGGGAGCAGAGGAGTTATGGGCAGACTGGTTAGAAAGCAAACTAGGGGGATGGGGTGCGTGGCTGACTAAAATGGCACTGACTGCAGGTATTGTGCTGATAAGTTGTGCATTTATTCTGTGCTGTTTTTTTCCATGTCTCAAGACTTTGATAGTGCATGCGACAGCAAAGCAATTCCCGATGCTCCTGGAAATTGTTGAATCTGACCCCAGACAAGGAGAAAAACCACTGATGTACTGTTACAGTCTGCACGATGCACTAAGCGGACTGGAAGGTGTTAATAATGTGGACACTAGTCTGTAAGGGTGTCTGAGTCTTTTTCCCTGTCTCAGCTATGGAGGGACAGGTTTTTGGCTCAACAGCTGAGGATAACAGAGAGAGATCATTTTGAGCTCCGAGTATGGAAATTGTAGTTGACCCAAATTTGGGATTCAAATGCTGGACTTTATTTTGGCTTTGGCGCACTGCCTCTGAGTGTTCTCTTTCTGTGTGAGACCCTGTGGGTCTCAAAGGGGGGGATTATATTGAAATATATCTGGCATAACCACTATATATACCTGAAATATAATCACTATGTATTAGCTATTTACTATACTATGTAATCACTTCTAGGTACTGAATATTAGTATGTATTATTTTACTAGACACATTTTGTTATGTGTTGTTTTCACTAGATACTTTGTACTCTCTTAGCTGCATATTATGGCACTTACAGAACACCTGTTTGTTTAGCAGCACCATTAGCTGAGATGTATCCCATGTATTACACTCAGCCTTTGTTTAGTAAGAGATAACGGTGGCGGACAGGATGCTGCGAGCAGGAATGTAATGTGAGGGAGGTTGTCTGAAAAACATAATCTTGGCCACGAATAAGGTCCCAATGGGAATGGGTGAAAAATAATGGTGACGCACCGAGAGCTAGGCAAGAGCGATTGATTAGTTAATATATAGATGATATGCAATTATAAATTGATTGGGTACGCTGATGAAACCGAAATGTAACTGAGATAAGAAATTACTATAAAGAATGCTGTACACCGGAGCTCGGCGGGCTTTCGGTGACAAGTTCATTGATTGCCTCAGCCTTTGTTTGCAAATAAAGGTTTAATTTTCTTGAAGAATTGTCTGTGTCTCCTGGTCGTTTCAAGTAACCACGACACTAGCAGCCCATTCCACACACTCACCACTCTCTGAGTAAAAAACTTAACCCTGACATCTCCTCTCTACCTACTCCCCAGCACCTTAAAACTGTGTCCTTTTGTGGCAACCATTTCAGCCCTGGGAAAAAGCCTCTGACTATCCAGACGATTGAAGCCTCTCAACAGCTTATACATCTCTATCAGGTCACCTCTCATCCTGCTTTGCTCCAAGGAGAAAAGGCCAAATTCACTCAAGCTATTCTCATAAGGCATGCTCCCCAATCCAGGCAACATCCTTGTAAATCTCCTCTGGACCCTTTCTATGGCTTCCACATCCTTCCTGTAGTGAGGTGACCAGAACTGAGCACAGTACTCCAAGCGGGGTCCTATATGGCTGCAATATTACCTTTTGGCTCCTAAGTTCAATTCCATGATTAATGAAGGCCAGTACACCATACGCCTTCTCAACCACAGAGTCTACCCGCGCAGCTGCTTTGTGTGTCCTATGGACTCAGACCCCAAGATCCCTCTGATCCTCCACACTGCCAGGAGTCTTACCATTAATACTATATTCATATTTGACCTACCAAAATGAGCTACTTCACACTTATCTGGGTTGAACTCCATCTGCCACTTCTCAGCCCTGATTTGTATCCTATCAATGTCCTGCTGTAACCTCTGACAGCCCTCCACACTATCCACAACACCTCCAACATTTGTGTCATCAGCAAACTTACTAACCCGTCCCTCCACTTCCTCATCCAGGTCACTTATAAAAATCACAAAGAGTAGGGGTCCCAGAACAGATCCCTGAGGCACACCACTGGTCACTGACCTCCATGCAGAATATGACCCATCTACAACCATTCTTTGCCTTCTGTGGGCAAGCCGGTTCTGGATTCACAAAGCAATGTCCCCTTGGATCCCAGGACTCCTTACTTTCTCAGTAAGCCTTGCAAGGGGTACCTTATCAATTGGCTTGCTGAAATCCATATACACTACATCTACTGCTCTTCCTTCATCATTGTGTTTAGTTACATCCTCAAAAAATTCAATCAGGCTTGTAAGGCACAAGCTGCCCTTGATAAAGCCATGCTCACTACTCCTAATTGTATTGTACCTCTCCAAATGTTCATAAATCTTGCCTCTCAGTATCTTCTCCATCAACTTACCAACCACTTAGGTAAGACTCACTGGTCTAAAACTTTCTGGACTATCTCTGATCATGCCAACAATCATCATCCTTTTATTTTGTGGCCGACGTCAGTGTCATCTTGATTTAATGCACCCAGGACTGGCTACTGGGTAAAACGGGTTATTTCCTCATGACAATCTCATGCAAAGTCCAGCTTGGTGAACAGCCTAACAAAGCAGCACAGACTTCTGATGGAAGTGGTTATTGCTGGTATAGAAGCTCGCAGAGACTGTTGACTATTCTTTCTGCTTTCCAAATGGAGCAAGTGGCCCACAGATGCAGACACTCTAAAAGTGCCATAGCTGTTGCCTGAGCAATGCTGAATTAGTATCTGGGCTGAACCTTGCTTAACCAGCCTTTTTAAATTAACAGGCACCTGTTGTCTGTTGTGTGCCCAATAACCAAGCTTTTGCTGTGCAGCATTCAGTTTTCAGTATTAGTCCTTTTACAGTATGGGAATCCCAATCAATATGTGGAAACTTAAAATCACTTACCGTAACAACCTTACGTTTCTTGCAACAGTATGTGATCACTCTACAAATTTGTTCCTCTAAATCTCACAGACTGTTGGGTAATCAGTAATATAGCCCATTAATGTGGTCAAACTTCCTGTTTTCTTAGCTCCACCCACAATGCCTCACCAGTCAACTTTTCCAGTCTGTCCTGATTGAGCACTGCCGTGACATTTTCCTTGACTATTAATGTCACCCATCCTCCTTAAGTCCCTTCTGCTCTGCCACGTCTAAGACAATGAAACATTGGGATATTGAGCTCCCAGTCCTGGCTCTCCTGCAACTGTCTCACTAATGACTACAATATCATAATTCTAGGTGCTGATTGTTACTCTGACCTCATCAGCCTTTCCTGCGATACTGCTTGCATTGAAATATACACAGCTCAGAACACTAGTCGCACCATGCTCAATCCTCTGTTTCTAACTTTGCCTGAGGTCTTAACAACTTCTATGTCCACAACCTCTCCACTAACTGTGTTGGCACTCTGGTTCCCACCCCTCTGCAACTCTAGTTTAACCCCCCCTGTGTGGCATCAGTAAACCTTCCCGGTAGGATATTAATTCCCCTCCTGTTCAGGTGCAAACTGTCTCCTCTGTGCAGAGCCCTTCTTCCCTGTAAGAAAGCCCAATGATCCAAAAATCTGACATGCTCCCTCCTACACCAGCTCCTTAGCCATGTGTTAATCATCCTATTTCTGACCTCACTAGCACGTGGCATGGGTAGCAATCCTGAGATCACAACACTGGAGGCCCTGCACTTTACTTTAACACCTAACTGCCTTGGTTCCAAATGGTTGTCCTAGCCGGGGTGGTAGTGGGCATAAGTTCCCAGTACCTATGAAGTGCTCCCAGTGACATGCACCTCGATGTAGCCTCTAATAATCAAGTCCAACTCCTGGCCTTCACGTGAAGGAACTGTTTACACTAACAGGAGATGGGGTGAAGAAGGATCTCTGGCAACTTAAAACCAGTTCCTTTGGGCAGGTGGGGCTCATTAACCTGGCAGTACACCCAGGAGAAGGAAAACTGATTTAAAACCTCGGCC
This sequence comes from Hypanus sabinus, assembly GCF_030144855.1. NCBI lineage: Eukaryota > Metazoa > Chordata > Chondrichthyes > Myliobatiformes > Dasyatidae > Hypanus > Hypanus sabinus. The sequence goes on along the minus strand of NC_082708.1, from coordinate 100,918,452 downwards.
GCCTTGCAGCTAAACCCACTCATGAGAAAGGCTTCGGGAGTAAACTCCGAGGAAGAGATCTGGAGTTGGAGCCCGTAGGACAGTCTGATATTGATTCAACGTCATTCGGGCAGCTTCTGCAGTTTAGCCGTCATCAAAACATTATGCCTGGCATCCCTTTTGACATCAATGTCTAGACTGAGAGGGGTCGTGACGCTTGGGCAACTCACAGTCCTCATACAGCTCCTACCCAGGATTTGGTGGCATCAATCCCCACAACCAACTCAAAACCTGGGGCAATGGGCGAGTAGCGACGATGGCAAGCTGGGAGCCACTAGTCACTGACCTGCACTCAGGCGGCCAAGGCAGGATGGTCACTCCCTTCTCACGAGGCATGTTCAGCAGACCTGCTGGCAACAGAGCAGCCCTCTTCAGGGACTGCACCGCTCCCCTCTCATGTGAAAGGGTCTGCAAAAGGTGAGCTAGACTCACCCTACCCTGTCAGCATACCACAGCGGACCAGTCATCTATTTTGCGGTCAAACTACCTCAAAAACCACAAAAGAAAGAAGAACCACCCAGAAATCTGAGCAAAATTTGTGTTGGATTACGTGATCACAAGGCACCGCCGTGACATCAGGGATGTGATCCGTACCAGAGCGACGAGGGGTGCAGACTGCTGGACTGACCACGTCCGGCTGAGAAGCAAGCTGTCATTTCAGATCGTCAGGGCACACAGGTGCCAGCAGGCTGCCACTAACTGGAATCTCAACATTCAACTGCTCGTTGACCCCAGCATCAAAGAAGAGCTGATCAGCAAACTGAGGAAGCAGACCCAGAAACCGCGTGATCTGTCTTCAGATGCCCCCTGTACAGGGCTGAATGTGCCTTTCTCGGGCACCCCAACAGGAGTCATCAGGATTGGTTCGATAAGAACAACTCTGATATCGTCACCCTTCTCAAGCAGGAGCAGGATGCCTTTGCAAGCTGGCTCAGTGACAAGCAGCTAACCTCAGGACTTTAGGGATGCAACCATCATCCACCTGTACAAGAACAAAGGGTACAGGTCATCCTGTGACAACCACAGAGGCATATCTCCTGAGCATAACCGGGAAGATCATGGCCCGTATCATACTGAACAGGATTACCTCTAACCGTCTTGATGACATTGTCTCAGAGAGCCAGTGTGGTTTCAGATCTAACAGAAAGACAGTGAACATGATTTTCGCTGTCTTACAGATCCAGGGAAAGTGTTAGGAACAGAACCTCTTTGTGGACCTGGTGAAGGCAGTTGATGCTGTCAGCCTCATAGGCCTTTGACGCGTCCTTACCAAGTTAGGCTCCCCACCACCCCCAATGCTGGTCAGCATTGTCAGGTCATTCCATGATGGCATGATGGCCAAGGTCATCGAAAATGGCTTCACCTCTGACCCCCTTCCTAGTAACTAACAGTGTCAGGCAGAGCTGTGTCCTCACGTCTACTCCTGCTGTTTACCATGAAGCTGTTCTCTGCTCTCTCTCAGACTGATGCTGGAATAACAATTTGCTACAGGACTGATGGACGCTCCTTTGATCTGCAACGCTTCAAGACCAAACCAAAGTGCTGGAAGCAATAGTACGAGGTTTCCTCTTTGCAGATACTGCGGCCTTTCAGTGCACAGTGAAAGGGATCTGTAGGAGCTCGCTGACTGTCTTGCTATGGCAGCAAGAAAATTCGGCCTAACCATCAGCCTGCAGAAGACAGAAGTTCTACTTTAGCCTGCACCTGTCTGGATTTCTCATGCCCCACAAATGACCAGGAGACGCAGAAGATTCTTCAAGAAGTATTAAACTTTAATTTGTAAATCAAAGCTGAGACAGTCATTTAGCTAGTCGCTGATTGCCCACCGATCCTTGGACATAGCATGTTTTATAGCAATCTCCTGGTTTAGTTGCATTAGCATATCCAATCAGTCTATAGTTGCGTATCACACGTACATCCGCCACTATTGTATCTACCCATTGAATTAATCATGTTCTAATCTACATCTCTTAGCTACCTCTCATTAACACACCATTGTCTTCTATATTCTTAATATTTCATTCTCCTACTAAATTGGGTACATGCATAGCAAATAGCAAGTTTCAAAGCTGACTACATAGTTTTGGTTACACAGCAAACAATCTCAACTTTTATACTCCAATATATCCCCCCCTTTGAGACCCAGAGGGTCTCACACAGAGAAAAGACTAAGAGTCTGCGCACAAAAGCCCCAATAAACTCAAGCACTTATTCTCAAATCTTGGGTTAAACTATAACTTTCTGTGCCAAGACCTCAAAGTATTCTCTCTCTGTTACCCTGGGCCGCTGAGCCAAAAACCTGTCCCTCTGTACCTGAGTCAGGGAAAAAGTCTCAGAAGCTCTTACAATCTACTCCCACACTGTCGTTTTGCTCTTGTCCATCCTGCAGGTGTTGTAGGCTGTAACGATACATTTTCGGTTTTTCTTTCTCCACTAAGCTTGCTTCAGTAATTGCCACGAGCATCGGAAATTGTTTGGTTGCAACACGCACTACAAGAGATTTGAGACAAGGAAGAAAACAGCACAGCACAAGCGCAGAGCTCAACAATATAATACTGACAGTTATTGCCATTTTAGTCAGCCATGCTCCCCATCCTCCGAGTCTACTTTCCAACCAATCAAAGAACTGATGTTCAAATCCTGCATTCTGTTTGACCTCCGTCCGCAGATTCTTTTAATTTATTCATTGCTCTGGTGAAAGACCCTTCTGGGCTAGTATTGTTCAGTATGAAAGTGCAGCATTGTTCTCCAAACATTACACACACACACACTTTCTCTGCCAAAAGCCAATCCAGTACCTGTCTGTTTTGCCACGCCATCCCGCTAGTTGCATCCAGCTGTTGCCCTAAGGCCTCCAGTGCATCATCGGTGTAGTTGATGAATCTGTTGATTGTAGTATATATAGTTTATCCATTCAATATTTTTGCTTACCCCTATCACAGGTATGATAGCTTCCCAGTAAGCATCTCATGCGGTGTCAGGCATGTCATTCGATTAGTTTGCATGCGGTAATTCATCAATGCTAATGGTAAAACATCGACCCAATTAAGTTTAGTGTCTGCACAAATTTTGTTTAGTTTGGCTTTCAGGGTTCCATTAATTCTCTCTACCATGCCCTGTGACTGAGGGTGGTATACACATCCAAATCTTTGCTTTATCCTCAGCGCCTGTAGTACCAGTTTGACCACTTTCTGGATAAAAGCTGAACCATTGTCTGAGCTAACTTCTGTAGGTATTCCAAACCTTGGGATCACTTCATTTGTCAGAAATTTTACCACTTTCTTTGCCCCTTGATCTCTTGAAGGTCCGCCTCCACCCATCTGCTAAATCGATCAATTACTACCAGCATGTATCTTTTCCTTCTTTATCATGTCTACGTAATCGATCACTAGATGTTTAAATGGTCCTTCAGGTACAGGAGTGTGACCTATTGGGGTTGTAATTCCCTTCCAAACATTATTCTGTGCGCATACCTCGCACTGTGACAAGACAAAGTCCACTGAAGCCTGTAAATAAGGTGACCAAAAACCATCCTTCTTTATTTTCTTTATCACTTCCCCCCTTGCACAATGGTCCATCCCATGCTCTTCTGAAATCAGAATCGTCAGTAGAGGGGTGGGCGCTACCAACAAACCGTCTTCTGTGCTCCACAAGCCTTCCGGGTTTTGCTTGGCCCCCCTTTTTCTCCACATTGTCTGTTTTGCCAAAGTTGCCTTACCTTGTATTTCAATTAGCTCCTCTACCTCAGGTTCTGGAGTTAGGCTTACCTGGGGGGCAATGACAGCTGATGTACATCCAGACGCTTTTCTGACTGCCTTGTCCGCAGCTTGATTTCCCTTTGTTATTACATCATTTCCCTTTTTATGTACCTGGCATTTTACTATAGCCAATGCTTTAGGTTTCATCATGGCTTTTATTAAGTCTAGAATTCACTGACAATGTTGTATGGGATCTCCACTACTTTTTTTAAAACATCTCTGCTTCCACAATGCCCCGAACAAATGTCATACTCCATGAGCATCTGCCGAATCAGTATAGATGTCTACTGTCTCACCTTCCATCATTTCACACGCAGCTGTCAGGGCTTTGATTTATGCTAATCGGGCGGAACACGGTTGGGGACAGGACTCCATCCTAATAACCTTATAGCTTGATTGATCCTGCTGCACGACTGAGAACCCTGCATGATTTCCATCATAGTCCCTATAACAAGAGCCATCTACGAACAGAACCTTTTTATCTGCATCCTCTAGTGGTTCTGACCGTAAATCTGCTCTCAATTTGGCAAATGCCATCGTCTTTCCTACACAATCACGGGGTTCTCCTTCATAGTCCAAAGGGACAAAATCGGCTATATTACTGGTAGTGCATCTCTGTATAGTTATGTCTGGAAATGTCAATAGCATCTGATCCGCTGCTATCCTGGCTGGCGTTAGCACAAATTTCCCTCTTTCCAGCAATTCTGCTACTTTGTGGTGTGTGTACAGAGTCACAGGATAGCCCAGGGTTACAGATGATGCCTTTCCATATGCATAGTACAGCGCCACCAATCCCCGATAACAGGGTGGATACCCCTGAGCCACCTCATCTAGTCTCGTACTGTAGTATGCTATCGGCTGCTTTGCTTTTCCTGTGCCTGTCTTCTGTGTTAGAACCACTGTGACATAACCCTCCTGTCGGTTGGATATTTACAAATGAAAAACCTTCTTGTAGTCAGGCAAAGTTAATGCTGGTGCTGACTGCAATTCCTGCTTAATAGTATTGAAAGCTATCTCCGCCTCTCCATGCCACTGTAAGCCGTTCTTCAAATTTGTATGTCCTGCTTCTTTCATTATCTTTCTCAAAGGTGCCACAATCTCAGCATATTCTCCTATCCAATCTGAGCTGTACCCTGTCATTCCTAAAAACGTCATCATCTGCCCTACAGTCTGGGGTTTGGGGGCCTTAGTTATTGCCTCAATCTGATCTAGTGCGATCGCCTTCACTCCCATGGATATTACCCTGCCTGAGTATTCCACTTGCTGCGTACAAAATTGCAGTTTCTTTTTGGATACTTTATGTCCTCCGTGAGCCAGCTTCTCTAACAGAGTTATAGTGTCCTGCTCACACTGTTCCTCACTGTGGGAGCAAATCAACAGGTCATCCACATACTGTAACAATGTACTTTCCAATGGCATGCCCTCCAGGTCTGCCTTCAACACCTGATTAAAAACGTGTGGTGAATGTTTAAATCCTTGCGGCATTCTGGTATAGGTATACTGAGCACCTCTGTAAGTAAATGCAAACAGATACTGACACTGGTCAGCCAGAGGAATGCTGAAGAAAGCCGAACACAAATCAGTCACTGAAAAGTAACTTGCTTCTGGTGGAACATTAGTCAAAAGAGTGTGTGGGTTGGGGAATACCGTTGGCCAGTCCTCTACCACATCATTTACCGCTCGCAAATCATGCACCAATCTCCACTTAGATTTATCTGTTTTTAAGACCGGCAGCAACGGGGGTATTGCATGGACTGTTTGTTCTTTTAAGCGCTCCTATTTCAAGCAACCCCTGCACTGTCGATGTTATTCCCTCTTCTGCTTCTGGTCTTAGAGGGTATTGTGGTCTCTTGGGTGGAATTGCTCCCCTTTTCAGCCTTATTTCCACCGGACTCGCTGTTTTTATTTTCCCTACGTCCGTGTCATGCTGTGACCACAGAATAGACGGCAACTCATCTAACCTTCTATCTTTCTGCTGGCCTCTTTCCTTTCCCAGCAAGGGCAGGTGTGGTTGGGGAGTTATTTCGACCTCTCTCACTGCCTACCATATCTACACTGACCATTATTTTAATACAATTGTCTCCTGATATCCACACCTCTGGCGTGATTTTCCTCCACACTGTTATGGTTTCAGCACTCTTAACTAAGGGTCCTAAGTCTTTAGACTGATATCCCATGTTTACCAACAACGTTACGTGGGGACAGCCTCCGGTATCCTGTACCCTTTTTCTAAAAAGGTGTTCCACTTAACTTGTAAAGCTGCCCCTTGTTTTCCAATTATCACAGCCTTCCCTTCCAGGTGCTGTTGGGTACATGCCTCCAGGTGCCATCTCTCCTCTAACTCCCTGCTCTGAGTCTCGTCAAAAATCACTGTACAATGTAGCTCAGATTTGGGCATTACAGCCTTGGGTAATATAGCCTGCACGCCCTTTTTCCATTTTTCCCAGGTTTCCTGAATCTGATCTGCGATGTCTCCTATCCAAAAGACATTAGCTTTCTTGTCTTCTCGCACTATCAATTGAGCCCCTGCTCTTTCCACACTCAGCCCACTTCTGGTGCATTCTAATTTTAATTCCAGTTTCAATAAGGCATCTCTGCCTAACAAATTAATCGGAGTTCCTTTAAATACTAGCACCGGCAAAACAATTCCTTTATTTCCCATTCTCAACCGCACTGGAGCCGTGCACTGTGTCAACTGTGTTTTCCTGAGAACCCTACCGTCTTAATAAACTTTCCTGACATGGGAAGGTGAAGGGCATACTGTGGCTGTACACAAGTGTACGTGGCTCCAGTATCTATCGTCATTGGTGTCAGTTGCCCTTCTAACATAACCTGAACAATGGGTTCCTCATCTGCCTCCCTTGTTATCATTGGTTAATGTCCCTTCCCACTCAAATTCTCGGGGCACCCCTAATACCTCGCATAGGAGTTCACAGGTCCGCTTGGGCCTGTGGGGGCTGGTCCTTGGCTAAACTTTAGTTCCCTTCTTTTTTGTTCCTGCTGGTGTGTGACAGGCCATGGTGTAAACAGGCAATCTCTTCTCATGTGACCTGGCTGATTACATCCCCAGCACAATCAATCTACCTCTCTTTCCCCCTGTTTCCTCACTGGTCCCCTCAGCCCATAGCTCCTCTGTCCCCCTCCTTGGGACTTCCAGTCCTGTCTGGGCTGTTTGAATTTAGTCTGTTCCTGATAGGGCATTTGTGGGAATGCTCCTCCAAAGATGATTATTGGCATGGGGTTTTCCAGCCCTTGTCTTACAGTATGATCAGTTCCTCCATATAGCGGTGATTCGTTAAATTTGGTTCCCATCAACCTTATCAGTAATGCCTTCAAATCTCCCATAGCCAATAATTGTCCCGCCGTTTCCTCTTCAAAGGCTCTAATTCATTTCACTGCTCCTTCATGTAGATTGGGCAGAGTGTGTTTCAGCCCTTCTAGGTCCTGGGATCCCCAAAGGATATACTGCACTTGTCCTGATCCTTTTACTAACAACGGCATCATTCTTCCTCCTTCTTCCCACCTGCCCTGGCTCTCCTCCTCACCTGACTCCCCATCTGTCTCAGGGTATGTCTTTACTGCCTCCCACACAAATATCTCCGGGGTCCTCTTCTACCCTTGCCTGTGGAGTCCTTCCTTTCTGTCCTGATTCAATACTTGGTTGGCCCCTGGAGTATTTTTCGCATCTCCTCTGGCAATCCCCTCTCAGTAACTTATCTAGCTCTCTCTCTACTTCCGCAAGTTGCTCCCCTACTGCCTCCTTCTGCTCTTCTAGGCTTCTGCCTCTTACCTCTTCCCCACAAATTCTTACATCCTCTCTCTCTCTCTACTTAACTCTTGCTCCTCCAATGAGTCACCTTCTCTTTCTTCCTGTCTGTGTCTGTACACCTGTGGCAGGGACTCCTCATGATCCTTACTTGTGCTTGATTCCCTTCTCTCTTGTGTTTCTCCAAGACTCTCATCTCCTATCTTTTTTCCACTCACTCTTGAATGCCTCATCTCTTCCTGCCCTAATGAGCCACTTTCTTTTCTAGTCTGTTTATTTCCATAGTATAACCGATACTCCTCATACTCCTTTTCCTCTCTGAAGTATTTCATCCGTTCAATCCCTTCTTCCATTTCTCTCTGTACCTGTTCCACCTTTATCCTTTCTGCCTGTATCTCCTTCCATATCTCCGCTTTTTCCTTCTCGTATTGTTTTTTTTTCCTCCTCATTATCCCAAACTTGTACTTCTCCCTGTATGTTTACTGTCCCCGTCAGCAGGGGGCAATGCTTAGGGGTTCCTTCCTCATTATAGGGAGGGGGCTTTTCAGTTTCTTTCGCATCCGGGTACAGAGCTGAAGCCAGCTTCTCACTGTACCTTCCTCTCTCTTTAACAGGCTGTTTCTCCAGCATCTTAGTGTCTTCCTCGCTTGTAATCAATATTCTACCTGTCCTCCCCAGCCTTTCTCCCTCCGTTCTGAAGAGATTTTGCACTTCCATTTCTCGTTCTCTTTTTTGCCCTCTTTTCTTAGATTTATCTTTTGGTTTGTAATTTTTAATTAGTGCCTCCATTTCTTCGCACAAGCTTACATCAAACGTTCCTTCTCTTGGCCACTTTGTGACCAGGTTCTTGGTTCTTTTTTCCCATTTTTCTGAAGTTTTTGTGATCTCATATTTATTTATTGGGAACTTTTTGCTCAGAATCTCCACTGCCGTTCCTTTACCTGTCATGTTATTCTCTCTTTTTAAGGTATATCAGAGATTCACAGTTTGTTTACTGGATAATATTATTTTCTCTAATTCTATGCCTAGTCTATCGTCTATCTACCAGCCCTGCCCATTCAGACCTTCGTTTCATACGAAGCAGTATCCACAGGGATTTACCAACATCACATGGAATTTTTCTTAACTTCTAATTAACTTATTTGTACTTACCCTCACTGCAGTGTTCTTGATCAATCCTCTGAGCCTCCTGTTAACCCCCAATTCTGCCAGATTCTTTGGACTGGAGAGACCCTTTGGCAGTGGTTCCACACTTCTGAGATTCCAAGACCTCCCCAAAGCCAACATAATTCTTAGTCCAAATTGTCGCAAAAAGCGCTTACCTTTTGTTTGGGTGCACCCTTAATTCTGTTAGCCTTGTGGGGGTCTCTAGAGGACTGGGAAGCGTCCCCAATCTGCCATTTCCTTTCCGCGGGTCTCTTTCCGGTCCTGCCGCAGTCGCCAATTTTGTCGTGGTTTCTCGTGCCCCACAAATGACCAGGAGACGCAGAAGATTCTTCAAGAAGGGTTAAACTTTAATTTGCAAATCAAAGCTGAGACAGTCATTGAGCTAGTCACTGATTGCCCACTGATCCTTGGACATAGCATATTTTATAGCAATCTCCTGGTTTAGTTGCATTAGCATATCCAATCGGTCTATAGTTGCGTATCACAAGTACATCCACCACTATTGTTTCTACCCATTGACTTAATCATGTTCTAATCTACATCTCTTAGCTACCTCTCATTAACACACCATTGTCTTCTACATTCAATTGGATACATGCATAGCAAATAACAAACTCAGACTGCATAATTTACATCTCTTCGCTACCTTTCATTAACACACCATTGTCTTCTACATTCTTAATATTTTATTCTCATACTAAATTGGGTACATGCTTAGCAAATAGCAAGTTTCAAAGCTGACTACATAGTTTTGGTTACACAGCAAACAATCTCAACTTTTATACTCCAATATACCCTGTACTGACCCTGTGGAACCACAAATTGAGAGTGAAGGCACTCAGCCCAACACTGCTGATGCCTTCACCTACCTAGGAAGCTCCTCCTGCAGCCTAGATTGAGAGGTCTCAAACAGACTTGCAAAAACTGGGACATCCTTTGGCAAACTATGGACACGTGTGTGGGGAGAACATGGCATCCAGCTGAAGACCAAGATGGCAGTCTACATAGCAGGTGGCCTGACTTCTCTGCTGTACAGCTGTGTAACATGGACCCCATTTTGCAGGCACATCAAGATTTTTGACTAGTTCCACCTGCAATGCCTTCCACACAATGCCAGGATGAGCATCTCATGGCAAGACGGTTTCCCCATCTCAGAAGGGCCAAGAGCTCTGGCACAGAGACACTGATCATGAATGTGTTGGACATGTGGTCTGGATGGAAGACAACTGCCTTCCAAAGATGGCATTCTTTTCTGAGCTGGCACAAGGCACTAGAAAGCAGGGAGCCCCCACAAAGCACTATAAAGTCTGTGTGAAAGCACCCTTGAAGGCATTCAATATCTGTGTAATGTGATTGGTTGGGAGGCCTTGGCCAAAGAACACAAAGCCTGGCACCTGGCAAACTACAAAGCCATCAGCACATTCGAGGCTGAAGGACCTCAGTCAAAAGTGCCAGGACTGCGAGGAGAGATGATCCGCCCCTCCAGTGGCCGTAACGTGCCTGACCTGCGGGCGCATCTGTGCTTCCCTGTTTGGGCTTCTCTCTTATCAGAGGCGTCACTGACATTATTGTCGTTCCCGACAGACTTCTGAGAAGAACATCCTGAATTCACTTTGCAGAACCTTGTCACTCTTCCTACCTATGTCATTGGTACCTATATGAACCATGACCTCTGGCTCTTCAATCTCACACTTAAGAATGCTGAGGACTCGATCATAGATGTTCTGGATCCTAGCACCCGGGAGGCAACGTACCACCTGAAATCCCATTGTTGTCCTTTCTATTTCCCTAATTAATCACCTATCACCACAGCTCATCTCTTCTTCCCACTTTCCTTTTCAGTCACAGAACCAGACTCAAAGCCAGAGACCTGCCCACTGAGACTTCCCTCAGCTAGGCCATCCTCCTCCACTCCCTCCAACAGTATCCAACGAGATACCCCTGTTGTTGAGGAAGATGGCTGCAGGGGTACTCTACACAGGCTGTTTAATTATTTTCTCCTTCCTGACTGTCACCCAGGTTCCTGTCCACTGCACCCTGCATGTAGCTACCTTTCTATATGTCCCATCTATCACCCCCTCAGCCTCCCGAACGATCCAGAGTTCACCCAATTCCAGTTCCAACTCCTTAACACGAACTGTTAAAAGCTACAGCTGGATACACGTCCTGCAGGTGTAATTGTCAGGGACACTGGAGGTTTCCCTGTCTTTCCACATCCTGCAAGGGGAGCATTCCACTACCCTGCCTGGCATCCCTAGTCAAGGACTGTGAAGCTTGAATTGCACATGTTGACTGTAAGGAATGGTTCTGTGGGAACAACTATATGTGTCTGTTTTCTAGAATGTAACAAACTCTGGATTCCCCTACATTTGACTTAATGGTGACAGAAGCCACTGAACTGTGATTTTCTGGATTCTGTGGCTACTCTACTAATACTATTGAAGACAGGTGAAAGGATCCCAGAAGAAATGTATTCTTCTTGAGCTCAAGTTATGTATTGAGACATCTAGGAATGCTCCTTTCCTAAAGATGACAGGGAACCCACTGGATTTTCACAGCAAGCTATTAAATATATCACCAGTATTATTGAGTCTAACTAATGCCATTAGCATTGATGAACATCTTATGGTTGAGCACCTTAGTGTAATACAATGATTATATTGAATTGAAGCACAATCTGGAGGTCAGTAAGTATTCAGGGAGAGAGATTAAACTAGTTACATAACTCCATTTAAGCAGCATTTGAAAGGCTTTGTAAACCTCAGATGACACTGAAATTGGAATACCCAATCACATAGCTCTGTTAGTCTGCACATTTTGCCAATGGAAATGAGACTAGTAGGTTCCAAATTATATTTCATATGAGTCCCGCAGTGAGGTACTTCGTTTGCTTAAGCAGCTGTCCCTATGATTTCAAAACGGTTGTACAGTAAGTTACATTTGTAAGTAGTTTGAAGGCTATTTCTTGCATATATTAATAAAATGAATGGTTTCTAGTGCTGTACCTCCTCTGACACTAGCTTGATCTGTCTTAACACATTTTTCACATTGATGGCACACTACATCATGCTGTGTAGAATTCCAATTGTGCTGAACAGAATAGATCTGTTGATCAAGACAGGCTTTTCATGGGAGCAATAGCAGCAGCCTGAATATATTCTGCTATAATACGTATCAACATCACTTGGCATAGCCCTCACTTCATTATTAATATCAAATCAAGGATCATTGTGCTTCAGTGAGCAATGGAAAAGACCGTGACAGGAGCTGCATAAGGAATCCTGTAAAGTGGTCGTTGTTAAGGTGAATAGCAACAAGCTTTTCACTAGGGTGGGGGAATCCAAAACTAGGCAGCATAGGTGTGAAGTGAGAGACAAAAGATTTAAAAAGGTTTGAGGGGCAACTTTGTTGTGCAGTTGTGTAAGTATAAGGAACAAGCTGCTAGGAGAAGTGGTTGGGGTAGGTACAATGTATTATCTAAGAAGCACATGGATAGGTACATGTGGGGTGGGGTACTTGGAGGGATATCGCTGAATGCAGGAAATTGGAAACTAGCTGGGTGGACTTGTTCAGATGAACTGTCTGTATCTGTGCTCTATTGCTCTATGATTCCGAGGTTATAATCATATAACAAATTAGTTAATGGGTTACACATCTGTACTAAAGAGCAGAGCTAATGGTTCCATAACCAATAGATTGACTATCAGAGTGTTGGTGTGCGGTGAATGGATTTGTCGGGGAATTGTTCATTGATGCTCTCACTGACTAGATTTTGTAGGTGATCATAAATGACGTTCTAGCATAACTTGCATATATTTTGGGTTTTACTCATGGTGGAAGTCCACCTATCATCTCCTTCTACTTTTTCTTCATGATGCATTTGACTGGCTTCCTTGGCCCCTGAAGAACTCCTTCTCTGTCTTTTGTTTGAAAATATGTTTATTCTCTACTCTCTTCTGACATGGTTTGCTGTAACCTTCCTAACATCTAGGATAATTAAGACTAGATGTTCTGCTTTAAAATCTGTAGGCTTGGCTTCAGTCAGTGCTAGTTATTAGCCACTCATGAAATTTCATCCCATGAATTAATGTACATGTAATATATAATAGGATTGCTGCTGAGTGCTATTGTGATGTTAATATGATGGGAGCAAAATTCAATATGCAATGTGCACCAAAACAAATTGGACAGAAGCCACTATCCATTGTTCTACCTAATGCTATTCGCTTTCTCCTCCACACTGAGAAGGTGATGACAATAAACTCATTGAGCACGATATTCCCAGCTGTTTATGTAAATGTGTAAGCCTAGAGCTGCTAATTTTTTACGTTTGATCTGTAGCTGTCATTGTCTAAGTTCTGACTGATTAATACCAACTGTTCAGGTTGGAATCTTGGAAATTTGAAGATTTTAACAGAATGTCCTGATGCAGGATACTGGGGAATTGTCATTTGGTTTTCAAACCTGAGAATACACATAAAGAAAGGGAAATCAAAATCCTATGTTTTAATAGTTAGGTTTATTTAACATTTTCATAAAGTCTTATTATTTTTGTTCTTAGATTTTTTAATTATTTTTTTATTTGTTACTTCAATACTAATATTTTCTAAATGTCACTGAGTGTTATTGATATAATTAACGGTTAAATGAGTCCCAGAGCTCTGAGGTAGAACTGTCAAAGCACTGAGTAGTATTTTGGAGGGTGGGGGTTCTCATTGCTGATCTCAGATGCAAGGCCTTTCATGTATAGATCAGCAAAGGTCAGACACAAGGAGAGTATGGGTGGAGATTCAGGCAGGAAGACATGACCATCGGTATTTCAGAAATACTGTCTCCCCCTTCACTAGAGAAACTGAAGATAGATTGGTTGACTGCTTTATGGAACTCTCCTCAAGTGTAACCCTGACATTAATGTATCCTGTCACTTCAATCTTTCATTGTACATCCACTCTCGCCTATCGACTTTCACCCTGCCTTGTGCAGCTGGATCCTGGACTTCCTGTCAGATCACCAGCAGTTGGTAAGAGTGGGCTCCCTCACCTCTGCCCCTCTGCTGTGTCCTAAGCCCCTTCCTTTACTCTCTGTATACTCATGACTGTGTCACCACCCACAGCTCCAATCTGCTAATTAAATTTACAGATGAGACTACATTGATTGGCCTTATGTCAAATAATAACGAGGCAGCCAAAAGAGAAGAAGTCATCACCCTGACACAGTGGTGTCAAATAAACATCCTCTCCTTCAATGTCACTGATGCACCATCAATAACTCACTCTGAGACGTAAAGGCGAGGTATTGGCTTTTATTGACTGGAAGAAGGAACAAACAGTGGTTGACCACCATACTACATCCTAGAGACTGAAAGGCCGGTCCCAGGCCTCAATCGCCTTTATACAGGGGTCTGTGGGAGGAGCCACAGGAGCAGTCAGCAGGGGGCATGTCCAGACAGGTATATGTAGTTCACCACATTCACCTCCCCCTTTGTTTTAAATGAGTCCCCATGTGGCGAAGTTTCTTACAGGTTAAGTCTATCAGATGGTTGAATCTGTCGCTGCGATCTACGTAGCACCGGCTGTGATTGCACAGATGCCGGTGGTGATTGCACTGGAGCCAGTGGTGGTGATTGCACCGGAGACGGTGGTGATTGCACCGGAGCCAGTGGTGGTGATTGCACCGGAGCCAGTGGTGGTGATTGCACAAGAGCCAGTGGTGGTGATTGCACAGATGCCAGTGGTGGTGATTGCACAGATGCCGGTGGTGGTGATTGCACAGGAGCCAGTGGTGGTGATTGCACAGATGCCAGTGGTGGTGATTGCACAGGAGCCGGTGGTGGTGATTGCACAGGAGCCGGTGGTGGTGATTGCGCAGGAGCCAGTGGTGGTGATTGCACAGGAGCCAGTGGTGGTGATTGCGCAGGAGCCAGTGGTGGTGATTGCACAGGAGCCGGTGGTGGTGATTGCACAGATGCCGGTGGTGGTGATTGCACAGGAGCCGGTGGTGGTGATTGCACAGGAGCCAGTGGTGGTGATTGCACAGATGCCGGTGGTGGTGATTGCACAGGAGCTGGTGGTGGTGATTGCACAGATGCCGGTGGTGGTGATTGCACAGGAGCCAGTGGTGGTGATTGCACAGATGCCAGTGGTGGTGACTGCACAGGAGCCAGTGGAGGTTGTGCTGGTTCCAGCCTAACTGGAGGTGTCAGCTCACTAGGTGTCAGTGATCCCTCACACATGTGCCTGGTATATACGCATACGAAACGCCCCGGTATATGAGTGTCATGAGGAGTCTGTGTAGGGCTTGGTGTGCATGGTGTCACCTCGGGTACAGGGTTCATAGTTACCGGGGAGTGTTCGGGGTAGTGGTCTGCTGCTCCTGCGGGCGCCAGATCGCGGACGGAGACCGTGTCCTCCCGCCTATCAGGTAAGACCACGTAGGCATACTGGGGGTTCGCATGTAGAAGGTGAACCCTCTCGACCAGCGGGGAGTATTTATTACTCCTCACATGTTTCCGGAGCAGCACTGGCCCTGGGGACGTCAGCCAAACTGGCAGAGTGGTCACAGTGACAGACTTCCTGGGAAAAGAGAATAAGCGTTCGTGAGGGGTGGCATTGGTGGACGTACATAACAGGGAGCGGATGGAGTGGAGTGCCTCAGGGAGGACCTCCTGCCATCGAGAGACCGGCAACCCTTTTGACTTAAGGGCTAAAAGTGTGGCCTTCCACACTGTGGCATTCTCCTTCTCCACCTGTCCACTTCCCCGGGGATTATAACTCGTGGTCCGACTAGTAGCAATGCCCCTAGCTAGCAGGTACTGGCGCAGCTCGTCACTCATAAAGGAGGACCCTTTATCACTGTGGATATAGCAGGGATACCGGAACAGAGTGAAGAGCTGGCGCAGGGCTTTTACAACGGACGTGGTAGTGGTGTTGGGGCAGGGAATGGCAAAGGGGAACCGCGAGTACTCGTCGATAATATTGAGAAAATAGACATTGCGGTCGGTGGAGGGAAGGGGGCCCTTAAAGTCAACACTCAGTCGCTCAAAAGGGTGGGTGGCCTTGACAAGTTGTGCCGTGTCAGGACAGTAGAAGTGCGGTTTGCACTCAGTGCAGATTTGGCAGTCCCTGGTCATCGTCCTGATGTCCTCCAGGGAGTACGGCAGGTTCCGGGCTTTCACGAAATGGTAAAATCAGGTGACCCCCGGATGGCAAAGGTGTGCTTGAAGGGCGTACAGCTGGTCGAGCTGTGTGCTAGCAGACGTTCCCCGGGACAGGGCATCAGGGGGCTCATTGAGTCTTCCAGGCCGGTACAGGATATCATAGTTGTAGGTGGAAAGTTCTATTCTCCACCGCAAAATCTTATCATTTTTGATTTTGCCCTGCTGTTGGTTGCTGAACATGAACGCAACCGAGCGCTGGTCGGTCTGCAAGGTGAACCTTTTGCCGGCGAGATAGTGCCTCCAGTGCCTAATAGCTTCCACTATGGCCTGGGCTTCTTTCTCCACCGTGGAGTGCTGAATTTCAGGGCCTTGAAGGGTACGAGAAAAGAATGCTACTGGCCTGCCTGCCTGATTGAGGGTAGCAGCAAGCGCGAAATCACTCTCTAATTGGAAGGGAATGGTCTCGTCCACCGCATGCATCGTAGCTTTGGCAATGTCCCCTTTAATGCAGCTGAAGGCCGCACAGGCCTTAGCAGAGAGGGGAAAAGTGGTAGACTTGACCAGGGGGCGTGCTTTGTCTGCGTAAAGGGGGACCCACTGGTCGTAATAGGAAAAAAAACCCAGGCACCGTCTGAGGGCATTGAGAGTGGTGGGAAGAGTGAGTTCTAACAGGGGGTGTATACCGTCAGGATCAGGGCCAATGACCCCGTTTTCCACGACATGCCCAAGGTTAACGAGTCGGGTGGTTCCGAACACACACTTGTCTCTGTTATAAGTAAGGTTCAGAGCTTCGGCCACTTGGAGAAATCATTGGAGGTTGGCATTGTGATCCGACCATTCGTGACCACAGATGGTGATGTTATCCAGATAGGGAAATGTGGCCTTCAGTCGGTACTGGTCCACCATCCGGTCCATTTCACTCTGGAAGACAGAGACACCATTTGTGACACCGAATGGGATGCGCAGGAAGTGATAGAGCCTGCCGCCCGCCTCGAAGGCGGTGTAGGGGCGGTCCTCTGGGCAGATGGGGAGCTGATGATAAGCGGATTTCAGATCATGGTCGAGTACACCTTGTACTGAGCTATCTGGTTGACCATATCCGCGATGCAGGGTAGGGGGCACGAGTCAAGTTGCATGAACCGATTGATGGTCTGGTTATATTCCATGACCATCCTATTTTTCTGCCCTGTCCGAACCACAACCACTTGGGCCCTCCAAGGACTTGTGCTTGGCTCAATGATCCCCTCCCTGAGCAGCTGCTGCACCTCCGACTGAATGAAGGCCCTGTCCCCCGCGCTGTACGTCCTGCTTTTAGTTGCCACAGGTTTACATGAGGGTGGAGAGACTGCAAGTGGTGTCGGTAGCGCAGCTGTCGGCATGGTGCTGGGTGGGATGTGCGGGTCGGTGTGTGTGTGTGTGTGGTCAGTAGCGGGGTATGTGGCGAAGTCCCACAAAACTGAGGATTCCTGACAGTGAGTGGTGGGAGGGGCCCGTCATATGCCATAGTCACACTTTCGAGGTGTCTCTGGAAGTCGAGCCCCAATAGCACAGGGGCACACAGTTGAGGCATGACCAGTAACGCAAAATCCCGATATTCTATGCCCTGCACCACCAATGTTGCTACACAACCCACCCAGATGTCTGTGGAATGCGACCCAGAAGCCAAAGTGATCCTCTGACTTACTGGCCGTGTCACGAGTCCGCAGCGTTGCACTGTGTCCGGGTCAATAAAACTCTCAGTGCTGCCTGTGTCAAAAAGGCAGCTAGTCCTGTGCCCCTCCACCAGGATGTCCATCATTGACCTTGCAAGCTGGTGTGGGGCGCTTTGGTCGAGGGTTATGGTGGCCAGAGTTGAACCGTCTTGGTGCCCGGTAAACACCGGCGGGTCGGGGGCGGGGCATGTTGACACCAACAAAGATGTCCGCCCACATCCAGGCATGGCCCACATGGCGGCCCCCATGTCTCACCCATAGCGCTGCCCGACCCCACTCGTAGTTTAGACTTACAGACCTTGGCGAAATGGCCCTTCTTCCCGCAGCTGGAGCAGGTCGCTTCACGAGCCGGGCAGCGTTTTCGGGGGTGCTTTTCGAGTCCGCAGAAGTAACACAGCTCAGGCTTTCGCCTGGCTGCAGCCGTGGTCAGGTTCGGGGAGTTTGTGGAATCGCGACTGGCAGTGGCGTTGGCGAATTTGCTCGCGGGAACCGGCAGCAGCGGGGTCCGAGGTGTCCACGGAACCGGCGGGGAATCGCGCGACTGGACAGCGTCAGCGTTGTGCAGAGCAGCCTCCAGCATGTCGGCCGTCTCGATTGCCGAACGTAAGGTAAGATCGGCTTTTTCCAGCAACCTCTGACGCATGTACACTGACCTCAGTCCTGTTACAAAGGCGTCTCGTGCTAGCAGCTCCGCATGCTGTTCCGCTGTGAACGTTTTGCAGTCACAAGTTCAGATGAGTGTCTGTAGGGCTCGGAGAAACTCGGCGCTTGACTCTCCAGGCCACTGTCGTCACGTAGCTAAGCGATGTTTTGCGTAGACGGTGTTCACCGGCCGCAGGTACTGTCTTTTGTGGGCGTCCAGTGCCCCTTCGTAGGTCGACAGGTCCCTGATAAATGAATAAACTTTTGGGGTGACCTTCGAGAGGAGAATTCTGTGCATAACGGCGGGTTCAGTTGCATGAACCTCCTCCAAGTATGAGTGGAAGCATGCAAGCCGGAGTTCAAAGGCAAGAGCTGCTTCAGGGTCTTGGGGTCCAAATCCAATCTTTCCGGACGTAAAACGGTTTCCATGTTTTAAAACTTCCAGTCAATAAAATTGATGCACCATCAATAACTCACTCTGAGACGTAAAGGCAAGATATTGGCTTTTATTGACTGGAAGAAGGAACAAGCAGTGAGTGACCACCATACTACATCCTGGAGAATGAGAGGCCGGGCTCAGGCCTCAATTGCCTTTATACAGGGGTCTGTGGGAGGAGCCACAGGAGCAGTCAGCAGGGGGGCGTGTCCAGACAGGTATATGTAGTTCACCACAGTTGCAAAAACAACGGAGCTGGTTGTGAGCTACAGGAGGAATGGAGACAGGCTCACCCCTATTGATGTGAATGGATTTGGGGTTGAGAGGGTGAACAGCTTTAAGTTCCTCGGTATACACATCACCAAGGACCTCACGTAGTCTACACATACCAGCTTTGTGATGAAAAAAGCACAATGGCACCTTTTTCACCTCAGATGGCTGAAGAAGATTCACATTAGTCCCCAAGTCCAAAGAACTTTCTACAGGGGCACAATTGAGAGCAATTTCCTCAATTGCAGGGCTATGCAGAGAGTGGTGTGGACAGCCCAGCGCATCTGTGAACTTCCTACTATTCAGGACATTTACAAAGATAGATGTGTAAAAAAGGGCCCGAAAGATCATTGGGGACCTGAGTCACTCCAACCACAAACTGTTCCAGTTGCTGCCATGGTATTGCAGCATAAAAGCCAGGACCAACTGGCACAGCTTCTTCCACCAGGTCTCAGACTGATTAATTCATGCTGATACAATTGTTTTCCTAAGCTATATTGACTGTTCTGTTGTATATTTTACTGTACATACTACTTATTATAAATTATTATAGTTTGCAGATTGCACATTCAGGCAGAGAAGTAACATAAAATTTTTTACTCCTCACGTATGTGAAGAATGTAGGAAATAAAATATAAGCTTGAGGACAATATCCCAACATTTGTGTGGCCATGTTACAGTCTTCTGGACTTAAAATTGAATTTCACAACTTCAGAAAATGCACTTCTTTGCCTGCTCCAGAACTGGTTAATCCTTCTGTGAAATGCTCTCGGTCTTTTCTCTCTCCATTAGCACAGTCTGATATCTGAGGCATCATCTAGAGCCTTACGTTTAACAACTTTTACGTTCCTTTGTCTTCTCACCTTCCTCTGCTTTCATGTAACAATGTTCAGATTATTTTTCTCTAACTATTCCCATTAATCCATTAAACTAATGATCTCATTTAGTCCCTAGCAACCCTGGCCTCACCCTTTTAGGGTTAACTCCCAACTACAGCCACCAAACTCAGTTCTCTTACTGCGCACTGCATGCTTCTTCCTCCTTCCCAAGATCCACAAGCTGGGCTGTCTGGGTAGGCCTATTATCTCCGTCTGTTCCTGTCCCACTGAACTTCTGCCCTCATACCTCAACTCCATTCTATCCCCTTGGATTCAGTCCCTTTAAAACGACATCCACAGCCCTTCTCATGCCCCCAGTCTCCTCAGTAACATTCAATTCCTTGGCCCTGACCACTCACCTTCACCATGGATGTTCAGTCCCTATAAACTTCAACACGTCAAGAAGGTCCCAAAGCTCTCTGCTTCTTTTGTTACAAAAGAACCAACCAATTTCCCTCCACCACCATCCTCTTCTGTCTTGCAGAACTAGTCCTCACTCTCAACAATTTTTCCTTCAGTGCCTCCCACCTTCTCCAAACTTAAGAGGGAGCCATGGGCTCTCGTATGGGCCCCAGCTATGCCTACCTCTTCTTTGGCTAAATAGAACAGTCCATGTTTGAAGCCTTCCTCACTGCAAAGATGACTGTATTGGTGCTGCTGCATCCATTCATGCTGAAATGTTAATTTTATCAACTTTGCCTCTAACTTCCACCCTGCCATTAAATTCACTTTGTCCATCTCTGATATCTCCCTCCCCTTTCTTGATTTCTCTGTCTCCATCTCTGGAGTCAAACTGTCAACCAACATCTTCTATAAACTTAATGATTCCCATGGTTATCTTGACTATGCATCTTCCCACCCTATCTTTTGTAAAAATGCTGTTCCTTTTTCTCAGTTCTTTTGTCTCCACCACATCTGACCCCAGGATATGGCTTTCCTTTCCAGGACATCAAAGATGATTTCCTTCAAAGAGCCAGGTTCCTCTTCCTCCACCATTGATTCTGCCCTCATCTGCATCTCCTCCATTCCCAAACATCCATGCTCACCCCATCTTCCTACTGCCTTAACAGGATAGAGTTCTGCTTGTTCTAACCGACTATCCCATCAGCGTCCACATCTAACACATCATCTTCTGCAACATTTGCCACCTCCAAAGTGATCTTACCACCAAACATATCTTTAATTCTCCCCCCACTGCTTTTCACGAGGATCACTACCTTTGCACTTCCCCTAACTGTCTATTCATCACTCCCTACTAATCGCCCTCCCAGTACTTATCCTTGCAAGTGGCCTAAGTGTGACACCTGCTCATACCTCCCTCACCTCCATTCAGGGCTCAAAACAGTCCTTCCAGGTGAGGCAACACTTCCCCTGTGAACCTACTGGGGTTGTCTATTGTGCCAGTGCTTCTGATGTGGTCTCGTAAATTGGAGGACTGCTTCGCTGAGCACCTCCACTCCATTTGCTACAAGCGGGCCTTTGCAGTGGCCAAACATTTTAATTCCAATTCCCATTCCCATTCCAACATGTCAATTCATGGCTTACTCTTGTGCCAAGATGAGGCCACCTTCAGGGTGAAAGCACTATACCTTATAGCACAATATACCTGAAAGCGCAATACCACCTTGATAGCCTCCAACCTCTTGGCATGAATATAGGCTTCTCTTTCCAATAAAGAAATTCGAATCCTCCTTCCTCCATTCCCCACTCTGACATTTTCCTTTTATTCACCTACCTATCTTTTCCTCTTGGCTCCTCTCCTTCTTCCCTTTCTCCTATAGTCCACTCTCCTCTCCTATCAGATTCCTTCTTCCAGAGCCCTTGACCTTTCCCACCCACTTGGCTTCACCTATCACCTTATGGCTAGCCTCCATCTTCTTTCCTCATATCTTTACTCTGGCGTTTTCCCCCATAGAACAGAGCTCTATGAACTAAATAAAAGTACAGAAGGGATAAGCAGAGTGGCCATTGTTGGGAGTAGGCCAATGGCGAGAGTAGAAGCAACAGGTTTTAACTCAAAAGAGGCTTCAGCTAAGAAGAGGCGTTGGCTCTGTGTAAAGCGTCTGTTAAGGTTTCCTTATTGTTTTATTTTCTCTACAACTATACCATTTAAATGACTATGGTGTGTTCTTCATGCTGGATGTTAGAAAACTGGGAGACCCAGAGTCACCCAGGGATCTACATCTGTGTGAAATGCATCCGGCTGCAGCTCCTTGAAGACCTTGTTAGGGATCGGGAGCAGCAGCTGGCTTGTACAGGAGAGTGAGGAGATAATCAATCAGAGTTACAGGGATAAGTCACATCAGCATTGCAGGAGGTGACTGTCAGGAGAAATGGAAATAGGCAGTTAGAGCAGAGCACGCTTGTGGCCATTCTCCTCAAAAAACAAGTATACCACTTTGGAGACTTTGGTGGGGGATGACCTCCCAGGAGAATACCACAGCGACCGGATTACAGGCCCTGAACATGAATCTGTGTGCAGAAGGGAAAGAGAGAGAAGGAGGGAGCTGTAGTGATAGGGGACTCGATAGTGAGGGGAACAGACAGGTGATTCTGTGGACGTGAAAAGGACACTTGGATAATATGTTGCCCTCCAGGTGCTAGGGTCAGGGATGTCTCAGATTGTGTCCACAACATGTTGGAGAGAGAGGGAGAACAGCCAGATATCTTGGTACGTATTGGTACCAATGGTATAGGAAGGAAAAGCAGTGAGGTCCTGAAAAGAGAATTTGGAGAGCTAGGTAGAAAGCTGAGAAGCAGGACCTCCCAGGTAGTAATTTCTGTATTGCTGCCTGAGCCATGTGCCGGTGAGGGTAGAAATAGGATGATTTGGCAGATATATGCATGGCTGAGAAGCTGGTGCAGGGGAAGGGCTTCAGGTTCTTGGATCATTGGGATCTCTTCTGGGGGAGGTATGAGCTGTTCAAAAGTGACAGGCTGCACCCAAACCCAAGGAGGACCAATATTCATGCGCACTTAGTTGTAACCAACAGGCTGAATATCAAATCATTAGGGACGTAGAATCGGAAAGGAGAGCAAATACGGTACTCAAGGTGTTGTCTCTAAATGCATGTAGTATAAGAAATAAGGTGGATAATCTTGTTGCACTATTACAGATTGCCAAGTACGATGTTATGGCCATCACTGAATTGTGGCGAAAGGATTATTGTAGTTGAGAGCTGAATGTCCAAATTTACTCATTATATCGGAGGGAATGGAAAGTAGGCAGAGGGGATGGTGTGGCTCTACTTGTAAAGAATGGCATCAAATCAGTAGAAAGATGTGATATAGGATTGGAAGATTTTGAATCCTTGTAGATTGAGTTAAGAAACTGCAAGGGTAAAAGGACATTGATGACAGTTATATACAGGCCTCCCAACAGTGGCTGGGAGGTGGACCACAGGTTACAACAGGAAATAGAAAAGGTGAGTCAAAAGGTAATGTCATGGGAGGTTTTAATGTGCAGGTTGATTGGGAAAATAAGGTTGGTAATGGATCTCAAGAGAGTGAATTTGTAGAATGCCCAAGAGAGGGCTTTTTAGAGCAGATTGTCATTGAGCCTACTAGAGGATCAGATATACTGGATTGGGTGTTATGTAATGAACCGGAGATGATTAGGGAGCTTAAGGTAGAAGAACCGTTTGGAGCCAATGATCACAATATGAGTTCAACTTGAAATTTGTTAGGGAGAAAGTAGGGAGCTTAAGGTAGAAGAACCGTTTGGAGCCAATGATCACAATATGAGTTCAACTTGAAATTTAGTAGGGAGAAAGTAAAGTCTGTTTAGCAGCATTTCAGTAGAGTAAGGGAAATTACAGAGGTATGAGAGAAAAGTTGGCCAAAGTAAATTGGAAGTAGCTGCTGGCAGGGACATCAGCAGAACAGCAATGGCATGGGTTTCTAGGAAAAATGAGGAAGATATAGGACATATGTATTCCAAAAAAGAAGAAATATTTGAATGGTAAAATAGTACAACCATGGTTGGCAAGGGAAGGCAAAGCTATTGTAAAATCTAAAGAAAGGGCATACAACAAAGCAAAAATCAATGGGAAGATAGAGGATTGGGAAGTTTTTAAAAACCTACAGAGAACAACTAAAAAAATCATTAGAAAGGAAAAGATGAAATATGAAAGCAAGCTAGCAAATAATAGCAAAATGGATAGTGTTTTTTCAAGTACGTTAAAAATAAAAGAGAAATGAGTGGATATAAGACTGCTAGAAAATGAGGCAGGAGAAAAAATAACAGGGGACAAGGAGATGACTGATGAACTAAATGAGTATTTTGTATCAGTCTTCACTGTGAAAGATACTAGCAGTGTGCCTGATGTTGTAATGTGTGAAGGAAGAGAAGTGGGTGCAGTTACTATCACAAGAGAGAAGGTGCTCAAAAACATGAAAGACCTAAAGGTACATAAGTCACCCAGACCAGATGAACTGTATCCTAGGGTTCTGGAAGAGGTGGCATTAGAAATTGTGGTGGCATTAGAAATGATCTTTCAAAAATCATTGGACTCTGGCATGTATAAGAGGACTGGAAAATTGCAAATATCACTACACACTTTAAGAAAGAAGGAAGGCAGCAGAAAGGGAATTATAGACCAGTTAGCCTGACTTCAGTGGTTGGGAAGATGTTGGAGTCAATTGTTAAGGATGAGGTGATGGAGTACTTGGTGACAATAAAGGGAATGTAGAGGATGTTGTCTATTTGGACTTTCAGAAGGCCTTTGACAAGGTGCCACACATGTAGCTGCTCACCAAGTTAAGAGCCCATGGTATTACAGGAAAGTTACTAACACGATTAGAGCATTGGCTGATTGGTAGGAGACAGCAAGTGAGAATAAAAGGATACTTTTCTGTTTGGTTGCCAGTGACTAGTGGTGTTCTGCAGGGGTCACTGTTCAGACCTCTTCTTTTCATGCTGTATATAAATGTTTTAGATAATGGAATAAATGGCTTTGTTGCCAAGTTTGCAGCTCATATGAGATTGGTGGAGGGGCAGGTAGTGTTGAGGAAACAGAATGCAGAGTGATTAGACAGATTAGGAGAATGGGCAAAAAGTATTGTATTGAAATACAATGTTGGAAAATGCATGGTCATACACTTTGGTAGTAGAAATAAATGTGCAGACTATTTTCTAAATGGGGAGAAAATCCAGGAATTTGAGGTGCAGAGGAACTTGGGAGTCTTTGTGCAGAACAGCCTAAAGTTTAACTGGCAGGTTGAGTCGGTGGTGAGGAAGGCAAATGCCACGTTAGCACTCTTCAAGAGGTCTAGAATACAAAAGCAACGATGTGATGCTGAGACTTTATAAGGCAGTGGTAATGACACACCTTGAGTATTTTGAACAGTTTTGGGCCCTTATCTTAGAAAGGATGTGTTGGCATTGGAGAGAGTCCAGAGGACATTCACAAGGATGGTTCCAGGAATGAAAGAGTTATCATATAAGGAACGTTAGATAGCTCTGGGTCTGTATTCTGTGGAATTCAGAAGGATGAGGGGGGAATCTCTGTGAAACCTTTCCAATGTTGAAAAGCCCAGACAGAGTAAATGTGGAAAGGATAATTCCCATGGTGGTGGAGTCTAGGACAAGAGGGCACAGCCTCAGGTTAAAGGGGTGCCCTTTCAAAAAAGAGATGCATAGAAATTTCATTAGGCTGGGGTGGCAAATTTGTGCAGCTGTAGAGGCTAGGTCGGGGGTCGGCAACCCGCGGCTCCGGAGCCACAGGTGGCTCTTTTACGTCTGTGCTGCGGCTCCCTGTTGCTTTGGGAAATAATTGGTTGTGGCGACCCTTTTCCTGGCACATCCGAACCGACTCACAATTAGATAGCCTGCGGGGGTTTGCGAGCACAGAGCTTTGGAGCCTCTGCGCCATGGGGGGGCAGGTTGAGGGAGGCTTAAAAGTGAGGCTGAAGATTTCGAATAAAGTTTTTTCCTTCGACTGCAGTTACCGACTCCGTGTCGTAATTTTAGCGCTGCGTGTAGCACACCGCTACATGGTCAGTATTTAATTAAAATGTATTTTATGTTAGTTTGTTAGTTTTTGAAATGTAAATCTAAATTTGAAGATTATGGTGATCTTGTACAATCTAAATAAGACGTTGTGGCGAACCATTTCCTGACACATCCGAACCGGCTCACAATTAGCCAGCGTTCAGGCTAAGGGAGATAGCCTACGGGGGTTTGTGAGTACGTGTCTTTTGCAGCATCCGCGCCCATGGGGGCGGGTTGAGGGAGGCTTAAAAGCAAGGCTGTTTAGTTCGAATAAAGCTATCTTTGACTGCAGTTTACTGACTGCGTGTAGCACACCGCTACAACGTGTTTTTATCGCTGGCTGTCCAGAGGGGAGGTGCTGAAACGCTTTGTCGCGTGTCTGGAAGAAGTGAAAACTTTCCTGGGCAGCAAAGGACTCACCTTTCCTGAGCTGGAACAGCCAGAGTGGCTGGAAAAGCTACACTTCATGGTAGACATGACAGCGCACCTGAACACGCTGAACACAGCTCTTCAACGGGGTAAGGACAGCCCTGCACATGTTGGAGGATGTTTTGGCATTCGAGCGCAAGTTGACGTTGCTTGCCAGAGATTTACAGAAAGGCACATTGTCTCACTTCCCCAATTTGAGAGAGTTCAAACAAGGTCACGACATGATAAATTCGGAGTATTTACATTCTGCAATCATCGCAATGCAAACATCGTTTGGGAAACGCTTCTGTGAGTTCAGAGAGGAAAAAAACACATTATCCTTCCCGGTCACTCCCCTAAGCATCGATCCATCCCTACTGAATACGACTGCATTGTCAGGTGTGAGTCAACCTGAACAAGTATGATAAATATTTTAATTGCCTATTATTTTACGTATATTCATATGTTTTCATTGTTCAGTGAAATAGTCCTTTTATTTTTCAGGTTGACAGCCGGCTGACGTTATTTTTGGTTTGCTGCTGGCGGCAAATTTAAGTTTGGCGTTTTTCATAAATACAAGAAGAACTCAAATAGACATTGAGTATTTTACTTAAAAGTAACCTTCAACCCAACCTCTTTTTTTAGGAGTTCAAAATGTTTTTGTTGCATGCAGAAATGTAATTTCGTTTTCTCTGCAGGAGTTCATCAATTTCATAAATACAACACATTATAGTTTGTTTATACATAGCATAAAGGCAAAACAAAACGTTGTATGCAGTGTTATTTCATTTTAAATGTCAAACGGGTTTTGCGGCTCCCAGTGTTTTCTTTTCTGTGGGAAACGGGTCCAAGTGGCTCTTTCAGTGGTGAAGGTTGCTGACCCCTGGGCTAGGTTGTTGGGTGTATTTAAGGTTGAAATTGATAAGTTCTTGATTGGACATGGTGTCAAAAGTTACAAGGAGAAGGCCGGAAACTGGGCTCAAGGAGGTGAGGAAAAAAAAGAATCAGCCATGATTGAATGGCAGAGCATTCTTGATGGGCCAGATGGCCTAATTTTGCTCCTATGTCTTATGGTCTTCTTGAAGAAGGGTTTTTACCTGAAATGTCGACTGTTTATTAATTTCTATAGGTGCTGCATGACTTGCTGAGTTCCTCCAGTATTTTGTGTGTGTTCCTTATCAGAGATGTTGTCTTTGCCCTATTCCTCCCTTCCCTCAGCTGCAGCAATTTTCAAGATTTTCTGATTTTTATTTCAGAGTTGTAGCATCTGCAGCATTTTGATTTTCATTGACCTTGTTAATTCTTTGGAAAACTGCTGTAAAGATATTCAGGAAATGCAATTTCATCCAGTAAAGTACTTCTACCAATATCTAAGAGGGCCACCTGGCATAGGAGCACAGTTTAGCCAATCAGCCCATCACGTCTGCTCAGATATTCCATTATGGCAGAGTTATTATCATTCCAATCCTATTCTCCTGTCTTCTCCCTATAAATTTTGACATCCTGACTGATCAAAAATCTATCAAGTTCTACCTTAATACTCAATGACTTGGTCTGCACTGCCTTCTGTGGCAATGAATTCCACAGATTCATCAATATGGGCTACTAGGGATTTTTAAATTAACCGCAAGTCACACAGCTGAACTATATTCTATATAAATAATATAGAAATTGCTGTTGGGTAAATAATTTATTACCAATATTTGAAACTAAATATGTTGTCTATATATAAAATGAAAGGTTTTCATTTATATAACATCTTTCATGATTTGAGGATGTCTCAATCCATTTTACTGAAAAGTTTTATTTTAAAATTGACTCAGTGTTATAATGTTGGGGATACAATACACAATTTCCATGCAACAAATTTCTACAGTGATGAAGCCATTTCATTAATGTTATTTGAGGGATAAATGTGCCTTAGAACAAGCAAAGGCATCATGGTGTGTTTTTCCTTTAAAATAGATCTTTTCTATCATGTGAGGAAGAAAGTTTCAAAGTAGCAAGAAGATAATAAACTTACAGAAGAAAAGATAATGGAAGCTACGGTTTAAATGACCTATCATAAAGGTAGTCAACAACAGTCTATAGCAGACATCCCACCCTGCAAAAACTCATTTCAGGGAGGTAGCACCACTACCCCCCCCCCCCACCCTGGTCAACCTCCAAGGGTGTATTTATACAGAACTTTTGATTATGAAAGAACACAACAATTTATTTGAGCACATATTGAAACTATTTACACACAGATATATTTATATATATTCCTTGTTGAGTATTTTATTGGCAGTATCAATGCTAATAGCTAAATGCTAATACAAATAGCTTTTCTATTTATTTTTCAAACTTTCCTTGTACTCTGATGTGGCTTGCTTGGCAGATCTGAGCATTTTGCCGGAAGTCTAATGAACATGACACCTGCTAAACTCACCTCAACATGTCTTTTACAGTCATTTAAGCCACCATGGGCAATAGAAAGGTCACTGTTGCAAACAGTGCAGTGAGCAACACTGTCATTATGTTTGACCCCTATTAGGCTGGGGTACAGTTTAGTGTAGTCTGGGGTGAAGTATGTCTTATATTTTCTTTTTCTGGAACACTCTGCCATGGCGCTGCAGGATACTAAACTGAACCGGTGGACAATGAAAGAGAGAGAGAGAGGTCGACTGTAAAGCCCACCCACAGAGAAAACTGATAGGTCTGCTTAGCACAAAGAGAGACCAGTCAGGATGCTTTCTCTATCACACACTCTCTCTCTCTCTCTCTCTCCACCCCCCCCCCCCTCCACTCGCTTGCTCTTAAAAAAATCGATTTCTGGGATATTGTATATAATTTGCAGGCATCAGGGAGCCACTATCAATATGTGGGAGACTCTCGGAACTTCCGGGAGAGGTGGGATGTCTGCTATAGACTGACATACTAATTTTTGTGCTGAGGTCTCTTGAATAGGGCTAAGCCTAGTACTGTTAGGCAAGGACATTACCCTTTTAAGTCACAGCTGCAATTGAGAAGAACATGTACTATTGTTCAGAATTTTAAACAAAAAATCTGAAATATGAAAGCTAACAACAAGCTAAAGACAATTCAAAGAGAAACTTCTGTCCTTGGGCATTCTCAAATCAGTTAACAAGGTGATTTTACTTTCACAGGATTTATATTTAAACCTCTGGTTTTTCAGGTCTATTCATACACATGGCATTTTTCAAATGTTCAGCAAATTCAATTTTTTGTAAAGTTATGTACATTTTTAAAATTATGCCTTCTATATCCAAATTATCTTCAGGAGAACAACGTAAATTTGTGTTTCACACCTTGTTGGTGATGCAGTACAGTAAGCAATATTTATCAATTCTCTAATGTATGTTAGAGTGGAATGGGTTTTGGCCCAAGTTCAAAAACAAAAGTGCTGAGAAGCCAAAGGTCCAATCTCAGTTCAAAGTGAAACTTATTGGTCTTTCTCTAGTTACCTAATCACACATCTGGAAAAGGATCAGTCAACTGTAGCAGTAATGTAGACAATTGGCCATCCGGGAAGAACAGGACTGATGGATAGGTGTATAAAGGAGAACAATATGAGTAGCAGGAGACTAGAAAGGGTCAAAGGTGGCCTCATAACCAACTAAAGGAATCAAAGGATAACCCAGGCAAACATAGACTTCAATATTTATCTGTCATTATTGACCGGCCGCAGGCAGGACCAGTAAAAAAATGAATGCTTTGAATCACAAACAACCACACTGAGGATTGTTTTCCCTCATTGTAGCAATGTGCAACAGGACACAAGAGACTGCAGATGCAGGAGTGTGGAAGGAAGATGGTTCATAGAGTCATAGAGCACTACAGCACAGAAACAGGCCTTGAGGCCCACTTGGTCCTTGCCAACATGTTTATCTGCCCTGTCCCATTTACCTACACCCAGACCATTGCTGTCCATACCCCTTTCACCTATGTACCTATCCAAACTTCTCTTAAGTGTTGCAGTTGAACCCACATCATCACTACCACTGATAGCCTCCTTCCACAGTCTCACCACCCTCTGAATGAAGAAGTTCCTCCTTAGTTTTCTATTAAATATTTCACCTTTCTCCCTCGGCCTGTACCCTCTAGTTCTAGCTTTACCCAATCACAGAGGGGAAAGATTGCATGTACTTACCTTATCTATACTCTACATAATTTGGTCTACCTCTATAAGATGTCCCGCAATCTTATGCTCAAGGAATAAAGTCCTCATCTATTCAACCTTTCCTTATAATTCAGGCTGTCAAGCTGTGAATTTTCTCTGCATTCTTTCAAGCTTATTGATGTTTTTCCTGTAGGTAGGTGAACAGAACTGGTCACAAAACCCCTAATTTGGCCTCACTGACACACTATGCAATTGGTGTTACAATATTGCTGTTTTTCATAGATGGACGCAATTTTCCCCTAGATATATAGGTTTTCCCTGTTTCCAAATTGAATATTGGCTCTCAGCAAAATGGGGAACATAAATATTGAGTGATGAAACCTTTCTATTCTGGCAGCAATTATTGGGCATTCCATTATACCGGGGCCAGATGTACAATTGCAAAGCTGAAAATGAAGAATTTTATGTGGTGAGCTCATTTATATTGATTAGAATCAGCCCATGTGTTTATTGAAGTCATTTCAGGGAAATTTAATTACCATTAAAGTTCTTGATTAAGGCCCTGTCTCTTCTGTTAATACTTCATTGAGAATGAATATACACACTGTGGTGGTATTTTAAAGCATCGCTGTTTATCACAGTGACAACAAAAAGTGATTTATCAACACACCATTTCAGTATTTCAACCTTACACTACTTAGCAGAGAAAATACTTCTGTGAATACACTATGGGGCCCTTTCTGATTTCCTTTTATATTTCATTGAAATAATAAGCAGCTTGACAGTTCCTTATTATTATTTTGCAGAATACTTTATTCCACCTTTATCTCAGATAAGATGGGAATCCTATCAGCAGACTCTGCAGTTCAGAACAAAACCCTATTGTTCAGGGAAATAAGACAATTAGTGTATACACCTCATCTTGTGAACGTGTTGAAAATGACTGTCGAGTGCACTAAGTCATAAGAAGGCAGTGCAAGCAATATTAGACATTGCAGTCAGAAGATTGGAATGTAAGTGAAGCAGACAATGCCATTAAGCCAGATTTAGCTTGGTTTTTCAGAGGAACACCCCTTTATTCCATTTATCACAGCACCTGTTGGATTTAAAAAACTCGTCCTAATTTGACAAGTTTTTGTTATGAATGATGAGAACTTCTTCCAAATGAAACAAACCTGTGGCATTTAATTTCACTAAGGCCTTCCTCTTGCACACATCACTGCAGATTAAGTCAGGTGATTTTACTCCTTACTCTCTCCTTGCAGGCATGTGATACTCTCACAAATTGGCCCTGCCTTCAGAAGAACCTGTAAGTGCTTCGAATGTCACCTTGAATAGCAACAAAATTTCTGAGAAATGCTACATAATCTAATTAGGAAACCATTATCAAATTTAACATCTACATCAATTATTTATTTTTCTTGAGTTATATATTTTCAATACAGAGGAACCACCAGAATGCCTATAGTCTGTATTAGATATTGCCAGCACCTACAGTACTTTAATGTAGCTAGCAAGTTTGACTGCAGGTAGGTATACTTCCCTCCAGCTGAGGCTTTCATTGCCCTCCTCTGTAATTCCTTGGCGATAATTCAGATAATTCTGAAAATTCAGATGAGGTAGTCATATTGGTGATATGGCTACACCATCTGGCATATTCCCTGCCATTAATAACTGTGTATTGCTGCAGTCCTGTACTGCGATTATGGTAAGGTGGTGAGTCAAAGGGATCAACATTTGATGGGCTATGTTTTCTTGTGCAGAGAAGCATTTCAGAAAGTTTGCAAACTTACTTACTGCCCATTATGCCACTGGCATTTAGGGCAACAGTGAAGTTCTTCCATCTCTGTCTGTCCTTGGCCACTCAGATTTAGAAGGCTAATTCCTTAACAATTTTGTTTTATCAGTCAGGGTTGTTAGCCCTGAGCTGAGCCCCCGAACCTGGAGGACTGGCCTCTAACTTTTGACTTGTTCACCATGGGTGACCCTACCAAGAACCCAATGAATAAAGCCCTGACTCCGGCCAGCCTAGTTCTCCACATCATTGAAGCATGTAAGATTCCACATCACAACAAGGTTGTGGTCCTTTTGAAGGAAAGCTTGCAAAAGAAAAATAAAAATAGAGGAAATTACATT
This sequence comes from Hypanus sabinus, assembly GCF_030144855.1. Classification (NCBI taxonomy): domain Eukaryota; kingdom Metazoa; phylum Chordata; class Chondrichthyes; order Myliobatiformes; family Dasyatidae; genus Hypanus; species Hypanus sabinus. The sequence goes on along the minus strand of NC_082708.1, from coordinate 100,885,969 downwards.
TTTTTAGCCTGTCCCAGTAACCACAGTGATTTCCCTCCCACCAGCCTCAAAGAATAATCTAATGGGAGAGAAAATAGCTATCTTCATGCACCATATTTAAGGAGAGAAACAAAAAAAAGCAAAACTTACCGATATGGCACCTTTTATGACCTCATGTCTGGAGTCATTTTATATTTCACATGTTGTCACTCTCCTATTACTAGAAATTGTAGTTCAATCCAGAAAAATGCAATGGATTGAGGGCAAGCAAAGGATGAGAAGCTTGGTGAGGTAGAGAGGTCCATATCTACACATAGCTGATCAGGGAGAGATTTAGCATTCTTGCCTTTACTGGCTGAGGCACCAAATACTGAATAAGCAGATCAAATGAGAACTATAGTCAGGTCACAGCCAGAGTAATGTCACTGTACTTGTCACCACTCTACAGGAATGATGTGATAGTGCAGGGACTGGAGAATTCTAATTATGCTGAGACAGTGACTAAACTGGGATTGTTCTCCTTGAACAAAGGAGATTGGAGATTTTGCTGAGATACATAGAAGGAATCCGGATCCTTTGGAATAAAGTGAATAATCATGGAATGTAAGTTTAGTAGTAAGGTATTTGTGGGGAGTTGAGAAAACAAAAACGTCTTGAGTAGTGGGAGACTGAAACTCTGGAATTCACTGCTTGAGAGGGCGGTAGAGGGAAAGAACCTCATCACATTTAAAACTTGGATGAGCAGCTGTTACCTACAACTCTTAATTCTGACCCACAAAGGCAGGGTCAAGACCTGGGAAGTGAAAATAACCAAAATAGTTCCACTTTTGGATGATGTGAGCAGAATGAACTGAATTATCTTTTCTGTGCTATCAATTCACAAAGTCCCTATAAAAGAAATATTGCAATCCTTAAAATTGCCCTTCTAGCTTGAAAATGTTTTTGTCCCATTCAGGATTGAAAAGTTAAGTCCTGTTATTTTAGAAAAAAAAGCATCAAAGAATTTGTGCTCTAGTTTCTTGTGCTTTAATTTCTGAGTTCCTGTTACTCATGTCACATCATCTAAGAAATGTGCATTTCATGTCTATGGTGGCATTGAATTTATTAGACATAATTTACGCTGTGACATATTTTTGACCATGGACACACACATGATCTGCAACTAAATGGCATATAAATAGGTCCCACATCATAATTTAAGTAAGATTACCCTCAGGTAAAACTGTCAGGATTCTTTAGAGACCTCTCTTACCATTCTGAACCATTATCATGCCGAAAGATTAATCCCTGGCCATTTCCCCATTCTGGTCTGTCTCCCACTTACAGAACTCCCCTTTCTTGAAGTCCTTTGTGGGTCTCTGTACTTGAGTGAGCTGTGGCTGAAGATTTGGGTCTGATTATGCTGCTGAAGATGTAGATGGATCTCAGCTGGCCCTCAGCTTCCTATTTTGATCAAATGGATACTATGCAATTAGGCAAAATAATTTCTGGTCCTACATTACCAAAGTATCCCATTTAGTCTAGAGTTTAGGGTGAGGGTGATGAGAAACTGATTTCTTTTTTCCAGAGAGCAGTGTGCGGAACTCTCTACCCATGGAAGCAGTGAAGTCTATGTCATTAAATTTATTTAAGAAACAGTTGGATAGATTTTTGAGAAGTATGGCAGTTAAGGGTTATAGGGTTAAAGGCAGGTTAGTGGAGCAGATCAGCTTATTAAATGGTGGACTAGGCTTGAGAGGACAGATGGCCTCCTTCTGTTCCAATTTATTATGTTAGTATTAGGTAGGGAGACATGTTTGTTACAGTTGCATTCAATTATCCAAAGCTTTCTGGAAATGTGATGATTTAGCAATCTTTTTCCCAGAGTGCTTTTCCAGCTTATACCATTTCATACATGCCTGCATCGGCATTATTCTCAACCTTAATGAATAAATGAGACAATGAGCTTTTGTACTTCCTATTTTTACCTCAAGCTAAAGTTGTCTCGTAAATAAAACCTTTCACTTGAGCTGGCTTGACAAGATTTATTGGCTCAAGGTAAAAATCAATCAGTTCCATTCAATAGAAGAATTATTTCTTTGTAGAAAGGCAGAAGAGCACTGCGATGTACCACACTAAACAAGTAACAGATAAGGGCCAGAAGCATGACTTGATGTGAGGCTCTTTCCCCTTTTACTTATCTTCCGTTACCTGCCTCACAGAGCTGGTTTCTGTTCTGCCACTATGACAAACATTCATTAACTGACATTGATTATGTGATGGAAAAAGAATAGCTTGCCTACTTTATCACCAGAGGTGGAAGGGAGAACATGATTCCATCAATACAATTAACATTTGCTTCATGCTTGCGTCCCATCTTGTCCTTCTGACTGATCCATCAAGGGCACTGAATTCTGGCAGCCAAGTGCTAAATGGTTCTTTGTTGTGAGATGCATTTTTTTTCAACCAGTTGTGGTTCATTTATCATCACCATTGATTCTATGATCCACTAACTACATCTGTTCATTGACTGACATCTCTAATATTCTAGTCATTCTCAGTTGTTTATTTATTCTTCATTTTAATGAGCTTCTTTAACTGCTTTACTTAACAGTAGAAAAGTTTACACATGAATGTTTATGATTGAAAAGATGTTACAATTATGAGGGACTAGCATTATGGGTAGGGAACAGGATGGACAGACAAACTCCAGTAACAGCATGGGTCGAACATCTGACACGTGTACTTCCCTTCGTTTCTGCTTGCAGGGTGCACGGGCTGCGGGAATTTACCACTGTTAACTTTCTGGTTGCCTGGAGTAACAGTGTCCTCACTCTATCATGTGAAGCCATTCAGACTCTATTGAGATGTTCCTTTGAGACTGCTCAAAGGAAGAGACCTCCATCTGAGTAAATCTTCAGGAAGAAATGCAGTCTCTGGCTCTGTCTGGGACCAGGAGGGATGCTGAAGTGCTCGGAAGAATGCTCAAAATCCTATGATAGCAATAGGTTGCAGACCCCTGTGATTTTGGATTGGCAACAACATCTCTTCCACGATTTCTATCAGGACAGCTGTGTCACAAGGCTATGTGTTTAGCCCTTGCTTTACACTTATGGCTGTGTGGCCAAGCATAGTTCCAATGCCATATTCAAGTTTGTTGACAACAACATTGTTGTAGATCTAATCAAAGGTAGTGATGAATCAGCATATAGGAGGGAGGTTGAAAAACTGTCTGAGTGGTGTCACAACAACAACATCTCACTCAATGTCAGTAAGACCAAGGAGCTAATTATTGACTTCAGGAGGAGGAGACAGGAGGTCCATGAGCCAGGCCTCATCAGGAGATCAGAGGTAGAGAGGATCAGCAACTTTAAATTCCTTGATATTATCATTTTCAGAGGATCTGCCCTGGGCCCAGCATCTAAATACAATTATGAAGAAAGCATGGCAGCATTTATGTTTCCTTAGGAATTTGCGAAGATTTGGCATGATATCTAAAACTGACAAAATTCTATAGATGTATGGTGGAGAATATATTGATTGGCTGCATCACAGCCTGGTATGGAAACACCAATACTCTTGAATGGAAAATCCTACAAACAGTAGTGGATACAGTCCAGTCCATTGTGCACATCACCCAAAGTTCTGTGTTGAAAAGCAGCAATCATCATCAGCGCCCCCCTAATCAGGACATGCTGTCTTCTTGCCTTTGCCATCAAGAAGAAAATATAGTAGCCTTAGGACTCGCCATCACTCACACCACCAGCTTCTGGAACAATTATTACCCCTCAACTATCACACTAAATCAGAGGGGATAACTTCACTCAACTTCACTTGCCCCATCATTGACTTGTTCACACAACCGGTGGAGTCACTTTCAAGGACCCTTCATGTCATGTTCTCAATATTTATTTCTTATTTATTTATTTATTATTATTTCTTTCTTTTTGTATTTACACAGTTTGTTGCTTTTTGCACATTAGTTATCCATCCTGTTGGTGTAGTCTTTCATTGTTTCTATTATGCTTATTGGATTTATTGAGGAATGTCTGTAAGGAAATGAATCTCAGGGTTGTATTTGGTGACTTATGTGTTCATTGATAACCTTGAAAAGAGAACAATCCTCCCAAGTTGTTCCACTTTGATAATATTTCATCAACACCATTGTAAACATTCTCCTCATGTTTAGTTTACCTAGTGTAGATCTTCAGTGGTTATGCCATCAGTCCCAGCAAATTATCAGATTACATTCACAGATATTATCAGTCCATTATAAGGTGATGCACGTTACATTCTGGCTGCAGAAGCCTGCCGATAAGGTAAAGCTGAAGAGGTCCTCGATTGTACTGCTTCCTTGTCTGAAATCAATGAGGTTACTTTTCCACAAATTTGCAAAATATGTGAAGTCAACTAATTTAGTTTATTCTATGCAATCTAAATATTATGGAAATCTAGTTTGGACTAAACATTTACCATTTGATCTTTGTTAGAATGTTCACATTAGGTCAAATTTTGCATAGGCACAGAAGCTGTTCAACAGTAGAACAATTCTTCCTGAGAATTGAAACTAATTTTGAAATACAAATGGCTTCTGCTATTGTTAAGCACAAGTCTAGACTCATTAAAGTTGAAGCATGGATTAAAATATTTCAATGTTGCTCCAGCAATGTCTGAAAATTGGTTGCTTATTATTTGATGTTTTCATTTTCCTGAATAAAATTATAACAATTACACAGGACTATATTCTTCCAGATAAAACTGAAATTAAATTGCTTTTTTTTACCTGATACTCATAAATCTATGAAGAATAAGCAAACATTAGACTGGCATCGCTTACCTCTACAATTAAACCTGTGCTTGCAATTACTGAAGATGATGTTGATAATAATGGCTCTAGACCAGGCATGGGCAAACTACGGCCCGCGGGCCATATGTGGCCCGTTAAGCTTTTTAATCCGGCTCACAGAACTTGATGAAATTATATTAATAAACCTTGTTAACGTTTTTTCCCCGCAATTCTGGCGTTTTCCCAATAGATGACGCACTCTATATACATTTGTGGCAACCCATTTCCTGGCACATCCGAACCGGCTCACAATTAGCCTGTGTTCCGGCTAAGGGAGATAGCCTGCGGGGATTTGCGAGCACAGAGCTTTGGAGCCTCTGCGCCATGGGGGGCAGGTTGAGGGAGGCTTAAAAGTGAGGCTGGGGATTTCAAATAAAGTTTTTTTGTTCGACTGCAGTTACTGACTCCGTGTCGTAATTTTAGCGCTGCGTGTAGCACACCGCTACACATTGACCTTTGTTGAGGTGCAGCGTATTACTCCACATTTGCGCTTTACTCTTTGTTCGGCTCGACCTATTTGTGTGAACAGGCGTTCAGCGTCATGAACATCAACAAAGCCAGCCACAGATCCAAGTTAACTGACCAACACCTCAGATCCATCCTGAGAATCGCCACAACAAAACTAAATCCAGACTTTGATGCGCTGGCTAGAACGGGAGACCAACAACACTGTTGCCACTGAAATTAAAAATAAGTTTCTTCGTTGTGTTATGTAAAAAATGCATTTGAAAATATTTTTTTCAATAAGCCTTACATGTTACATGTCATTTCTGTTAAGTGATGGACATGAGTAGTGCGCAGGTGCACGTACGTTCTCAAAATAAAAAATGCTCTACAGATCAAATAACGCGCTCCGCATACTGGTGCGCTGTCAGTGTTCTGTCTTTGTGCTGGTCATTGTTGAGTTTTGACACAGGGGACAATTGAATAAGAAGGAGCAGGACAAGTAGACCTGCATCTCCTACCGTTTTTGAAATAAAGACAGGCAGGAGAAGAGTGATGATGATAATATCTTGAAGGATAACAGAATTTTCAGTGCTTTAAAATAATAACTGTTACTATTAAAAAAGCTGTATTTTATTCATTTAATTTTCAGTGTTTTAAAAGTCATTTCAATAAATAGCTAAATATCATGGGACTTCAAAGACAGATATTTTGTTGTAATGCATTTGTTCATTTTCAATTGAAATTAAAGCACATGTTTTCTACATATCCCATGATATTTTATTTTCTCTTATGAGGTGTATTACCAAAACACTCCGTCCATCTGGTCCTGGCCCAGCCCCCCTGTCAAATTTTAGAACCCTTTGTGGCCCACAACTCAAAAAGTTTGCCCACCCCTGCTCTATACTTTGTCAGTACCTTGTCATACCTTGCTCAGTTTCACTTCTACTTGTTGTCCTAGGTGTTGAGGCATTGACCTTATTTTACATAAATATCAGTAGACTCTAAATGTGCTTCCATTTTCCTTTCCGTTTCCTTCTGTATAAAAAGACCTTCCATATTTAACATACAGGTCAAATACCCTTTATCCAGAATGGTTGGGGCCAGAAATGTTTTGGATTTTGGATTTTTTCAGATTTTGGAATGTATAATGAGATAGCTTGGGATCACCATGATTTCCGACTCTGAATTTATGAGGTACTGGTAAGTAGTCTTTGTTCATCAAGTATGTACTTAACAGTAAGAATTATTTCATACCATTAATATAATGAATATATAGTGTGTGCAGGATAACAAAAGCAGCACAAGAGCATTGGGAAAATACCTGAACAACCACAACAACAGGCTTTCATGTTTTGATTAAAAGGTTGCAGTACACCGGATTTGTATTTCACTTTTGTTTAGGTTTGATGTAAGGTAAAGAAACAATCAGCACCGTAGACTTATTCAGGTTTTGGACTTCCATCAGCAATGATCTTTGCACATATCAATGAATTTCTCTGGTGTTGATTTATCTGTTTCTGGGGCTTGGTGGGGCTTCACACTGGCATCACAGTGTGCGTGATCTCTGGGTGTGCAGGATTGGTGGCAGGAAGTGACTGCTGACTCCTATTGTGAGTTTAGTGGTTTTTCCAAGCTCCCCATATTTTGCCCATTAATGTCAGGTGGGAAGCTGTCGAAAGGCTATGTTCTGTCCACCTTGAGTTATTTATCTCAGGGTTCTCTCCAGAATTACTTCACAGGCCTCATGAGTCTGTATTTAAAAGGGTGGCATGGTAATATAATAGCTAGCACATAACACTTTATAGCACCAACGATTACTGATTGGGGTTTGATTGCTGCTGCTCTCTATAAGGAGTTTGTACATTCTCTCCATGACTACATGGGTTTCCTCCTGGTACTCAGGTTTCATCCTGCATTCCATAGATGTATGGTTAGCAATAGCGAGGCGGGCTGCCCCAGTACGATGCTCGGATGGCATTGGTCATTGATGCAACTTTCCTCAGGGTCAATACTGTATATTAACTTACCAACTCACCTTATTTGTTGATGTAAAGAATTGGAGAATCACCTGTTTTCAATAAATTCATAAGAATAAATACTCCCTCCTCTCTGTAAAGTCCAACAATATGGTAGATTTTCAACAGACCAAACCAAAATGAACACAAAAGTGCATTCAAGGCACGTCAGGGAGGTGATAATAGAGAAGCACGTATCTGGGGAAGTGTAAAAGACAATCTCAAGGGCATTGAACAAACCTTGAGGCTCAATGAATTTCACTGTGAAAAAGTGGAAAATGTACGAAACCACAGCCACGTTGCCTAGGTCACACTACCCCTCTAAACCAGAGAAGAATGGCATTTGTAAGAGAGGCTTCAGTGATGCCAAAGATCACTCTGAGTGAGATGCAGAAGGCAGTGGCTTCAACTGGAGATGAGTTTCATGTCTCCACAATCTCTAAGCCTTGCTCAAAAGGGTATTTATGGAAGAACAGCTGAAAAGACAATGCCTTGGCTAAAAAAAAGCATATCCTTGCCTGTAAAAACCTTGCAAAGCATCACTTAGAAGATGTGGAGGAACGCCATGTGGTCAGATGAGACTAAAGTGGAATTTTCTGGCCTCAACACTAAGTGGTATGTGTGGCATAGATCTAGTACTATGCATCAGCCAGGTAACACCATCTCTACTGTAAAGTGTGGTGGAGATGCTTTTCAGCAGTAGGGATTGGAAATCTATTAGGGATTGATAGGAAGACGGATTATGTTAAATTCAGAGAGCTCCTGGATAAAAACCTTTTAGTTTTTATGCTTTACAATTTTCCTGCTATTTTTTTTTGGGGGGGGCACTCTACTGTGAAAAAGGAGTTCATGATTCACAAAGAAAAATTTTCAGTTAAATTGATCAAAATCCCTGATTGTAATACTCATTTATGTGAACCACAGGTTGGGGACTGAATACAGTACTCTTACAAGGCACTGTAGAACATAGGAGAGTATGAAACAGGTCCTTCAGACTACAATGTCTGTGTTGACTTCCGTGTATTCTTAAACTAATCAGATATGCTTGAATATGATCCATATGCCTCTATTCCCTGCCTGTTCCTGTACCTGTCTGAACATCGCTTAAACATTGCTATTACATCAGCTTCCACCACCTCCCCTGGCAGTGCATACCAGGCATTCACCACTCTCTGTATTAAAAAAAACTGCAAATCTTCTTTAACCTTTCCTCCTCTCACCTTCCCTCTAGAATTTGATACTTTCACCCTAGGAAAAAGACCAACTATCAACCCTCTCTATGCCTCTCATAAATTTATATATTTTTATCGGGTCACCCCTCAGCCATCCATCATTCCAAAGAAAATAATCCAAGTTTGTTCTACCTCTCCCTATATCTAAAACTTTCCAGTTCAAGCAACATCCTCATATACCTCTTCTGCACCTCTGCAAAGTCTTCACACTCTTTCTAAAATATGGCAACCAGGACTGCACTCAATGCTGTAGCCTAACCAAAGTTTTATATAACTGCAACATGTCTTCACAACATTTTTACTCAACACTCTATGCTGCTTGCCTTCTTTTATTACTCATTACTGATGTTGCCATTAGTAATAATGGAGCTACACTATGGACTTACACACCAAAATCCCTCTCTACATTGGGATCCTGTCATTTATAATATATATTTTCCTCTTGCACTTTACTGCCTACATTGTAACACTGCACACTTTGCTCATCTGGGGTTAAAGATACAAAATTCAGGCTTGTTTAATGTCATTTCCAGTACACAAGTTTAAAGGAGAATGAAATAATTGTTACTGCAGATCCAATGCAGCACAAAAAAAAATCAAAATAAGATAAAGAACACATACTTTAAAAACACAATAAATATAAAATGCACAAGATAGCATACATATATGGATTGATTGTATGTCCATAAAGTGATGTTAGGTGCAGGATTGTCAGTACATAAGGTGACTCTGACAGGAAATGATAAAGTATTGGTATTTGGGGATATGGTGGGGTGGGTGAGTGGGTAGAGGTGCTTACGGCATGGGGAAAGTAATCCTGAGGAGGATGCTACGTAGCCTGTTCTCTGATGGGAGTGTGACGAACAGTCCATGAACAGAGTAGGTGGGACCCTTCGCGAGGTTATTGGCTCTTTTCTGGCACCTTTCTGTATATATGGCTTGTTGGTGGGTAGGGTGACGCTGGTAGTGTGTTGCCCAGAAATGACTACCTGTTGTAGAGCCCTCCTGTCTGCTACAATGCAGTTTTCATACCCTGCAGTGATGCAGAATGTTAGGCTGCTCTCTGCTGTGCATCAGTAGAAAGACATGAGTATACATGTGCAAGGCCCTGCTCCCTTTAGGCTCCTCAGAAACTGGAGACATTGGTGAGTTTTCATGAATGTAGTATTGGACCCTGGGAGGTTGGGAGAGATGTGTACTCCCTGGAGTTTGAAACTGCTCACAGTTTCCATGATGTGAAAAGGGCTGTGAGTGATTCGGTCACAACCTAGGGTTGTTGGTAGAGTATTTTGAGGGCTCTGAGTATTTTGCTGCTTTTTTTTAATATTCCCTGTGATTTATTAATTGTAATTATAATGTATTTTTCACTTTGGGTTTTTAATGTTATTGTTAGGTTTTCAGTAGTTTACTTTTAAGTTGCAATTGTCCTTGGATACTTCCAATTAATTCTCCTCTATATTTTCCAGGTGCCTAATTAAGTATCCTTGGACTTTTGTCTCTTATCAGAATGGTTACTTGTAAGCTTGTCAGGAGTCTGTGGTTTTAATTAGCTACGCAGGGATTCCTTTGTGCCCTGGAGTGTACTTAAAGGGGCAGTGCTAAACCCTTGGGGTCTTGGTGGTCCTGATCCTTGTCTAGTGAAATTCTGGCCAAGTTATCCAAGGCCTACTAAGTTCTACTGTTTACTTTTGTTAATACGATTAACCGTTCGGAGACTCTGTGTGATCCTGAAGTTGATCACCATCTCCTTTGTCTTGTTAACATTGAAGAAGCAGTTATCTGACTGGCACCAGTCCCCTAGCTCTTCCACCTCCTCTGATGGTCGGTGACCAGTCCCAGCTCTACCAAGTTATTAACGAACTTGACAATGTGATTATAAGGGTTTTTGGCTGTGCAAGTAGAAAAGACAGCAATGGGCTTGGCATCCAGCTCTGGGGGGGCACCTGTTTTGAGGATAAGGGGTGTTGGGGATGACGTGGGAAAGTTTTGAGAAAGTACAAGGAAACCAGTCCAATGATTTAAGAGCATTAGTTAAAATTTTCATCAGAATATAGACCAGTTGGAAGTGTGGGCACAGAAATAGCAGATGGACTTTAACATAGAACATAGAACAGAGAATAGTACAACGCAATACAGGCCCTTTGGCCCACAATGTTGTGCCAACCCTTAAACCCTGTCTCCCATATAACCCGCCACCTCCATATACCTGTCTAGTAGTCTCTTAAATTTCACTAGTGTATTCGCTTCCACCACTGACTCAGGCCGTGCATTCCACGCACCAACCACTCCCTGAGTGAAAAACCTTCCTCTAATATCCCCCCTGAACTTCCCTCTCCTTACCTTAAAGCCATGTCCTCTTGTGTTGAGCAGTGGTGCCCTGGAGAAGAGGCGCTGGCTGTTTACTCTATCTATTCCTCTTAATATCTTGTATACCTCTATCACGTCTCCTCTCATCCTCCTTCTCTCCAGAGAGTAAAGCCCTAGCTCCCTTAATCTTTGATCATAATGCATACTCTCTAGATCAGGCAGTATCCTGGCAAATCTCCTCAGTACCCTTTCCAATGCTTCCACATCCTTCCTGTAGTGAGGCAACCAGAACTGGACAGAGTACTCTAGGTGCAAACACGAGGAAATCTGCAGATGCTGGAAATTCAAACAACAACACACACAAAATGCTGGTGGAACACAGCAGGCCAGGCAGCATCTATAAGGAGAAGCACTGTTGACGTTTTGGGCCAAGACCCTTCGTCAGTGTAGCCTAACCAGAGTTTTATAGAACTGCATCATTATCCCGTGACTCTTAAACTCTATCCCTTGACTTATGAAAGCTAACACTCCATAAGCTTTCTTAACTACCCTATCTACCTGTGAGGCAACTTTCAGGGATCTGTGGGCATGTGCCCCCAGATCCCTCTGCTCCTCCACACTCCCAAGTACCCTGCCATTTACTTTGTACTCTGCCTAGGAGTTTGTCCTTCCAAAGTGTACTGCCTCACACTTCTCCGGGTTGAACTCCATCTGCCACTTCTCAGCCCACTTCTGCATCCTATCAATGTCTCTCTGCAATCTTTGACAATCCTCTACACTATCCATAACATCACCAACCTTTGAGTCATCTGCAAACTTGCCAACCCACCTTTCTACCCCCACATCCAGATCGTTAATAAAAATCACAAAAAGTAGAGGTCCCAGAACAGATCCTTGTGGGAAACCACGAGTCACAACTTTAATCCAGACAGATATGAGGTGTTGCAGTGTGTGTACCAGTCTACAGAATTGAGAGTAGATAATGGTGTAAAACATGTGAAGTATTAGAATAAAGGTTCTTGAAAGGTATAAAAAGAAGCAATTTCTTTGGTTGAGTGGGAATCTTCTCCTAGGCTGGGTTGCGAATTGTGCTCATGACAAAGACACTGAGGAGAGAGAAAGGGAAAGAGAGAGGCTGGAAAAGCTGTTGGTCACTTGTAGTTTCCTCTAGCACTATATTATGTGGTGTGTCCTAGTGATTGGTTGTTAAGTATTATTTTGTCTGTTTTATTAACTGTTTGTCTTTCTTTCTGTATTTATTCTTTATAAAAATATAATGAAGCAATTTATAAACTTTAACACGTGTATATTACTTCCTCTGTTTCCGGAAACCTTGTGCTGCCGAATCAGAAAACAACAAGGAATTAATTTTAATTTTTTTCATTACACGTGGCAAACAAGGGCAACTTCATTCAGTACAGCAACAATATGATCCTTTCCATCTTTGCCGTCCTTCTGCTCTTGTTCCTCTGGCTCTGTGACAATCTCGATGCTTTTTACACTCAGGCTGAGCACAGCTGAGTGTCATTTCATGTTCCTGTGTCTGCGTCTTCCATTCTTGCTTCCACTTGTGTTCTATCTGCTTCAGATGCAAATCCCTGAGGCAAAATCCAGCAAGTTTCTGGAGCTCTTGTTTGTCTAGGACAGGGGTCGGCAACCTGCGGCTCCGGAGCCGCATGTGGCTCTCTCATCTCTGTGCTGCGGCTCCCCGTGGCTTTGGAAAATAAATGATGAGTATTTAATTAAAATGTATTTTATGTTAGTTTGTTAGTTTTTGAAATGTAATTCTAAATTTGAAGATTATGGTGATCTTGTACAACCTAAATAAAACGATTTCTTTAATTTTTAGATCCAAGGTAGGCTAACTATGGAGAATTCTAAAAAAAGAAAAGTGACTGAAGAAAACAGAACATTTAATGGTACGTGGGCAGATTCATTTGCTTTCACTGCTGACGAGACTGGTTTACCAGTATGCTTAATATGCAATGAGAAACTAGCAAACAACAAAAAGTCAAAAGTCGCAAGACATTTCCAGAATAAACACTCAGCATTTGCTCAAAAATATCCGGATGGAGATGAGAGAAAAAAGCCGTTTCGGAACTGATGCAGAAAGGTTGATCTGAGCAAAAATCATTTCAAGAAGTGGACGAAGTCTGGAAAATCAACTACATATGCTAGTTTTGTTGCCACTCAGGAAATAGTCAGACACGGGAAGCAGTTTACAGATGGTGAATATATAAAAGAATCTTTCATTAAGATTTCAGAACATCTATTCACGGACTTCAAAAACAAGAGTGAAATTGTGCAGAAAATCAGGGATATGCCCCTCTCTGCAAAGACTGTCAAAGACAGAACCATAAAAATGGCAGAAGACATCACAGGACAGCAAATTAAAGACATCAATTCAGCTGTGGCCTACTCGATTGCCTGTGACGAGTCTAAAGACAAAGGTGATATTGAATAAATAGCGCTGTTCTGCCGGTATGTAAACTCTGCCGGGCCACAGGAAGAAATGATTGAGTTGATACCTCTAAAAGACCAAACACGGGGGGAGGACATCTGTGAGGCTGCCTTGAATTGTTTAAGAGCCAAAGGAATAAAGACCATGCACCTGGTGTCAGTAGCTACTGATGGGGCACCAAGTATGACAGGAGCGCACAAGGGATTTGTGGCTTTACTGCAGAAGTCGCTGGACAGAAAGCTGCTGACTTTTCACTGCATCTTGCACCAAGAGGCACTGTGCGCTCAAACATTTCCTCCGGAATGCACAGAAGTAATGGATGTTGTCATTCAGATTGTCAATAAAATAATGGCAAAAAGTTTACATCACCGTCAATTCCGTTTGTTACTCGACGAGCTGTAAAGCGCATATTCTGATCTCCTGCTGCACAACAAAGTCCGGTGGCTGTCCAGAGTGGAGGTGCTGAAACGCTTTGTCACGTGTCTGGAAGAAGTGAAAACTTTCCTGGGCAGCAAGGGGCTCACCTTTCCTGAGCTGGAACAGCCAGAGTGGCTGGAAAAGCTACACTTCATGGTAGACATGACAGCACACCTGAACACTGTGAACACAGCTCTTCAGGGGAAATGACGCACAGCCCTGCACATGTTGGAGGATGTTTTGGCATTTGAGTGCAAGTTGACAGTGCTTGCCAGAGATTTACAGAAAGGCACATTGACTCACTTCCCCAATTTGAGAGAGTTCAAACAAGCTCAAGACATGATAAATTCGGAGTATTTACATTCTGCAATCATCGCAATGCAAACATCGTTTGGGAAACTCTTCTGTGAGTTCAGAGAGGAAAAAAACACATTATCCTTTCCGGTCACTCCCCTAAGCATCGATCCATCCCTACTGAATACGACTGCATTGGCAGGTGTGAGTCAACCTGATCTTGAGATGGAACTGGCCGACATAGCCGACAAAGACATATGGGTTTCCAAGTTTAGACGCTTGACAGCAGACCTTGAAGATGTTGCCCGTCAGAAGGCCGTTCTTGCTCAGAATCACAAATGGAGCGATATTGAAAACCTCCCCAAACCGGACAAACTTGTGTTCAAAACATGGAATGCTATCCCCGACATTTATGTAAACATTAAAAAGTATGCGCTTGGAGTCCTGTCGATCTTTGGATCCACATATGTATGTGAGCAGGTGTTCTCCAACATGAACTTTATTAAAAACAAACATCGCGCATGCCTCACAGATGACAGCTTGCGATCCTGTGTAAAGATGAAGGTGACGTCATACAGCCCTGATGTGCAGACTCTGTGCGCTGAGGTCCAGGAGCAGAAATTCCATTAACCAAGTATGATAAATATTTTAATTGCCTATTATTTTACATATATTCATATTTTTTTCATTGTTCAGTGAAATAGTCCTTTTATTTTTCAGGTTGACAGCTGGCTGACGTTATTTTTGGTTTGCTGCTGGCGGAAAATTTAAGTTCGGCGTTTTTCATAAATACAAGAAGGATTCAAATAGACATTGAGTATTTTAGTTAAAAGTAACCTTCAACCCAACGTCTTTTTCTCGGAGTTCAAAACGTTTTTGTTGCATGCAGAAATGTAATTTCATTTTCTCTGCAGGAGTTCATCGATTTCATAAATGCAACACATTATAGTTTGTTTATACATAGCAAAAAGGCAAAAACAGAACGTTGTATGGAGTGTTATTTCATTTTAAATGTCAAACGGGTTTTGTGGCTCCCAGTGTTTTCTTTTCTGTGGGAAACGGGTCCAAATGGCTCCTTCAGTGTTAAAGGGTGCCGACCCCTGGTCTAGGATAAGTGCTTTCAAAGTTTCATCATTCCTGTCGGTAGAAAGATCATACTGGCTGTATCCTCGGCCATTCCCTACACTCAGGTTGAACACAGCTGTGTGTAGCAATTTTACGCCTTCTTCCTTTGACTGACACTGCATGTTCTTTGAATGCAAGTTCCTTGAGGCCAAAAGCCTGTGCATTTGGCAAGGAGGCCAAAGCATCCCTGTCTGCCTCGCTCTTACCTTTCTCACTTTTGGTGCTTTCTGAAATTAGTTATCAACGGCATACATTTAGCCAGCAGGTTAACTTAACAGCTATATGATTATGTTGTATATTTTTTCCTGCTACAAAATTCAAGATATTGTAACTTATTATTTTTAATCTAATGCAGGAAAAGTTCTGCTACATCATCAATTCCAGCTTTTCCCCTTCCATTATTTCAATGAGCACAATTATATTCATTTTGCTATGAGCATTTCTGGGTTAGGTATAGATTCATTCATTTTTTTTCGTACATAGTGGACTGATAAGAAATGTGACATGTATACCTGCACAAGGATTTTTCACATCACTTCAACTGTTGTGAAAAAACAGATTCCAAATTTAGGTCACAGTCCTGACCTGCACTCACTTTGACTATCACTTTTTTAACCTGTCGACTTATCTTAAAATATCGCTGATCATATTAATAATTTTCATTTCTATTATCGCAATTAATTTTATTTAATGTGATTGTACCTGACCATCCAAAACTTACTGAAAGCCTGGCAAATAAAATAATGTTTATATTAAAAAAACACATGGAAGGGCAACAAGCATCAAAGGAAGAGAGGCTGGGGTCAGAAAGCATACTGCAAGGCTTTCATTCTCTTGCCTGCATTATCAGCAAATGAATCATGCTTAAGTCCACTCCTAGAATTTATTAGATGCCAAGTAAAATTGATTAAATAGCTTTAACTGCACGAATCACTAACAGAGAGCAATTTCATGTTATTATAGTTCATCATCAATGTCTCAACTTTAAAGAACCAATAGACTGTCAAATTAACTTATAATAATGATAGTGAGGGAAAAGAACATTGAAAAACACTTCACACTGCAACAAGGGTAGGATGGTTGATCATTCTAACATGGTGGAACTATGGCTGCTCACATCCATTCAACAGCACTTGTCTATTTTTCATAGGATGCAGCACAGTGTCCGATGTGATGTCAATTCTTTCACGGATCAAGGTTAATGGTAGGGCCATCTTGGGAATGTTAACATTATCTGTTAATTATTTGAAGCCACTGAAATAGAACAGCATTAAGGACAGAAAAGAAGCCAGCAGAAAGGGTGTCATTCAGATTCAGATTCAGTTTATTGTCATTTATAAACCACAAATACAATACAGTTAAAAAATGAGACAATGTTCTCCTGAATGATATCACGAAAAAGCACAAAACAGACCACACAAGAAAAACCACATAACGTTTGGTAATCCCCAATCCAGAGTCCAGAGAGGCTGCTGCATATCGATATCGCGCCACCGTCTTAGCACGTTCCCCGGAAAGGAACTACAAACCCATCAGACAAACCTAAAGCTACAAAACCTACACAAAACCACATAGTTACATATAGTTATAGTTAACATGTAGTTTCAACAGTGCAAACAATACCATAATTGATAAAAGACTAACTGACAAAGTCCACATAATTATAACACATAGTTTCAACAGTGCAAAGCAATACCATAATCTGATAATGAGCAGTCCATGCATGGTTTAAGAGAAAGTGTCAAAGTCCCGACAGCCCATCATCCCACGCAGACGGTAGAAGGAAGAAAAACTCTTTCTGCCATTAACCTCCAGCGCTGCAGCTTGCCGATACAGCACTTTGGGAGCTCCGACCACAGCCAACTCCGAGTCCGTCCGAAAACTTCGAGCCGCCGACACCGAGCACCAAGCGCCATCTCTGCTGAGCGCTTTGACCCCGGCACCGGCTGCCAAGCACCAGGCAAAGCCGAGGATTCAGGGCCTTCCTCCCGGAGATTTTTCCGATTGCACAGTAGCAGCGGCAGCGAAACAGGCATTTCAAAAGTTCCACCAGATGTTCCTCCATGCTTCACGCATCCGTCTCCAACAAATCAGGATTGTACACTGCCCCTACTTACAGATAACAGATATTCATTCCTGGAGTGGCCGCTACGCGCTGCCATCTTAAAGAAACGCGTTGAAGATTCAGCTTCCTCTTCCTAAGAACACAAGCGTACCAAGCAAAGCATCTTAAATGAGGGAATATGGATACAAGATAATGGGATGGTCACTTAAAACAGGGATTTAAGAATCACAAATGAGAAAATCTGCAGATTTTGGGGCCTTGGTTGAAGTCTGACAAACTCAACCCCAATAAATAGCAGTTTTGCAAGTGTAGAAAGACACACAGAGATAGACAAATCCAATATTTTGTTTCTTTCATTCAAACAATACTGATGTTCAGTATACCCTTATAAATCAATTAGGCACTTTAATGTTTTAGACTTACAGGCATTAGTTTTACATATAAGTGATATGCCCAAATCCAAAAATGAATCCGTCAAGCTGGTTTGACTAATGTTAAGAAAGAATCCATCGACCTAGCTCTCAAAGATACCAACAGGGATCTAATGATTAACTGACATCCTCATGTTAATGGTGCCTGAGTCTAAGAAAGAATCCAGTTGCTATCAGCAAACATTAACAGACCTGCAGTGTTTAACTTGTACAGGCACTCTACATGCTGCAAGCTTAAGATAGATAAATAGTTATTTTGAACTGTTTGGATATTCATCCAATGTCTTATAAAATTTAATATAACAATTTTCATCCTTGTTTGAATAAGCTAAAGACACATAAAAACCTTCTGCTTACAAAGAAGAAATATTAATATTCCTTGAGTGATCAAAATTAATATTATCATAATTTTTAAAACATGAAAATTATACAGATCCAAAGATTAACCTCAACATTCACGCTAAAATATATGTCGTTACTCGTAGGTGGCTTTAACACTATCTTGTTG
The DNA here is from genome assembly GCF_030144855.1 of Hypanus sabinus. Taxonomy (NCBI): domain Eukaryota; kingdom Metazoa; phylum Chordata; class Chondrichthyes; order Myliobatiformes; family Dasyatidae; genus Hypanus; species Hypanus sabinus. The sequence continues at coordinate 100,867,863 of NC_082708.1, read as the reverse complement.
ACAATTTGAAAAGGATGAGTAAGATTTACAAACACTACATTGTGATTGGGGATGCAAGAGGCAGATTACATACAATTTGGGACTCATTTAACAGAAAGAAATTGTATGAGGCTGGTCATTCTATGTGTACAACATCCCTTCACACTTATTGATTCCCAGTTAGCACACATCACATAATGGACATCTTTTCCCAAAACAATAATACCATTTTCATAAATCACAAGATTGTCAGTGATTTGTCAAGTCAGACATCCAGCAAAACACAAGACTAGCATTCAAGCAGAACATTGCAACTTCCTGCTTCTGGCAGGAACCCTTAAAAACATGGTAGAAATGTTTTTATTCACTTTTGATCAATTTACCCTTATTCACACACACAGGATGTGTCTGTCCTCAAACCATTTCCCAATATGTATTTACTCATCTGTTGGCAATAATCTCACTCTCCACAGGAGGGGATGACGGGTATGATACCTATACTTTACTGTCCGTGCAGAACTGAATTGGCTCTTTATCCCATCATTAACAAAAAGGAAGTGCTATGGCGACCCACTTCCTAGCGCACTCGAACCGGCTCACAAATAGCCAGCGCGCCGGTATAAAGGCCAGTCCCAAAAGGGCGCCAGGTCTGCTTCACCAACAAAGGGAAAAGCCTGCGCGGGACTGTAAGTACGTGCCCCCTACAGCATCTGCGCCCGGGGAGGGCAGGATCAGGGAGGCTTTAAAGCGAGGCCGCGAAGTTCGAATAAAATCTTTTTTTAACTGCAGTTTACCGACTCCGTGTCGTTTATTCCAGTGCTGCATGTAGCACGCCACTACAATTGGTGACCCCGACGGCCCAAACGATATTTGGGCCGAAGATGACCGACGCCGCATCTGTTCATGCAGTTTCGTTGAAACTGCCAAGCTTCTGGACGCTGCGACCTCACCTATGGTTCCAGCAAGCAGAAGCCCAATTCCACGTTCGGCAGATAACCTTGGAGGACACACGTTACTACTATGTGGTGAGCTGCCTCGACCAGGATACAGTGGCCCAGGTTGAGGAGCTCATACAGTCACCCCCAGAAGACGGCAAATACACAGAATTCAAAGCCCTGCTCAGAAGGACTCTCACGGCGTGAGCGGGCTGCCCGTTTACTGCACCTAGATGGCTTGGGAGACAGACCCCCATCGGCTTTAATGAATGAGATGTTGTCTCTGGCTGGCGGACACAAACCCTGCCTTATGTTTGAGCAGGCATTCCTGGAGCAGCTGCCCGAGGACATACGCCTGCTGCTGTCCGACGCGGATTTCAGCGATCCCCGGAAGGTGGCAGCCCAGGCGGACTTACTGTGGAATACCAAGAAGGTGAGTGGGGCATCTGTCGCACAGATCACTAGACCACAAGCCGCTTACCTTTACGTTCACGAAGGTGCCCGATCCCTGGTTGTCCCGCCAGCAGCGCCATCTGTCCTACATCTCTGAATACACGACGGATGTCTGGCACGTTTCGGGTAAGGACAATGTCATGGTGGATGCGCTCTCTCACCCTAACATTCATGCCCTTTCCCAAGGGGTAGACTTTGAGGCGCTGGCAAAGGCGCAGCAGGCAGACGAGGAGATCCCTAGTTACAGAACCGCAGTCTCCGGTTTGCAGCTCCAGGACCTTCCCGTAGGCCCAGGTGAGAGGACCCTACTCTGTAACGTCACCACCGGCCAATCCCGTCCCGTTGTCCCGGCAACCTGGCAGCGACGCGTTTTCGACTCCATTCATAACTTAGCGCATCCCTCCATCAGGACAACCATCCGGATGGTCTCTAGCAGGTTCGTTTGGCACAGACTCCGCAAGCAGGTCAGTGAATGGGCCAAAACGTGCATGCACTGCCAGACGGCCAAGGTGCAGCGGCACACCAAAGCCCCACCGCAGCAGTTCCACCCCACCCACCGGCTTTTCGACCACATTCATGTGGATATCGTGGACCCCCTGTCAGTGTTGCACGGAGCACGGCACCTCCTGACTATCGTGGACCCGTTCACAAGATGGCCAGAGGCGATCCCACTCACCGACACCACCTCCGAATCTTGCGCCCGGGCACTGATCACCACCTGGGTATCTCACTTTGGTGTACCGGCCCACATTACCTCCGACAGAGGCGCCCAGTTCACCTCCAGCCTGTGGTCAGCTATGGCCAGCCTTTTGGGGACACAGCTGCACCACACCACTGCCTACCACCCACAGTCGAACGGCCTGGTGGAGCGTTTCCACCGTCACCTAAGGTCAGCTCTCATGGCCCGCCTGCAAGGAGCTAACTGGGAGGACGAGCTTCCCTGGGTCCTACTCGGCATCTGCACGGTGCCCAAAGACAATCTGCACACCTCATCGGCTGAGTTGGTGTATGGCGCACCCCTGGTCGTCCCTGGGGAGTTCATACCAGCCCCAAGGGGGCACGAAGAAGAACCCGCAGCAGTCCTGGGCAGACTACGCAAGAGGCTCAGCAACCTGGCCCCCATACCCACTTCACAGCATGGGCAGAACCCAACCTGCGTATCCAAAGACCTGCAGAACTTTAGGTTTGTGTTTGTACGAAGGGGTGGGCATTGGCCACCGCTGCAACGGCCCTCCGAGGGGCTGTTTACGGTGATCAGGAACAATGGGTCTATGTTCATGCTGGACGTTGGGGGGAGAGAGGAGGTTTTCATGGTGGACCGACTCAAACCGGCCCATGAGGACGTGGTGCAACCGGTCGAGTTTCCGGCACCGCAGCACAGAGGCCGACCTCCCAAACAGGGTCCGGCCCAGACTGTGGACATTGGGGGGTGTATCGCCGGTTCTGGTGGGGTGATTATGTGGCGACCCACTTCCTAGCGCACTCGAACCGGCTCACAAATAGCCAGCGCGCCGGCACAAAGGCCAGTCCCAAAAGGGCGCCAGGTCTGCTTCACCAACAAAGGGAAAAGCCTGCGGGGGATTGTGAGTAAGTGCCCCTACAGCATCCGCACGCGGGACAGGACTGTGAATACGTGCCCCCTACAGCATCCGCGCCCGGGGAGGGAGGGATCAGCGAGGCCGCGAAGTTCAAATAAAATCTTTTTTTAACTGCAGTTTACCGACTCCATGTCATTATTTCAGCGCTGTGTGTAGCACGCCGCTGCAGTGCCTCCTTTCAAGGGGTGGGTGTTCAATTTGTACGAAGGACAGGTAACCATCTGGAGAAGGTGTGGGCAGAGTAAGTAAATGAATTTGCTGTTTTAATAGGTGATTTGTTTGTTCCCTCAGGCCACCAGCCTGAGGCGGATAGGGGACATGGAAGACCAATAGTACACCATTTGAGACAGCCCATTCTTGTACACTGGAACCCATAAAGTGAGAACTATTATCCGACTGAATTTCATGGGGATCTCCATCTGCAGAAACAAGATGTTCTGAACTCCAATAGTACCATCCTGATTAGCTTTAACAGACGGGATTGCCATCAAAAGACCAGAATAAGTGACTACCGTAGTGAAGAGTTACTGGAATTGCTTCTGTATAGGAAATGAATAGAATCATCTGTTTGCCATATCTAAGCAGGGACATGCCAATGGCAAATGGCAACCAAGAGTCACTTTAGAAGCTGTGGTGCTTAATTTTTAAACATAGCTCACAATTCCTACCTCTGTATGAGGTAAATCAGAGGGAAGGAATAATTCTCGCTGCTGAGACCACTCCACATTATCCTGTATCCCCAAATGCCCAGAAGACTCATGGGCCCACCAAGCAAGTGGCAATAATGGTACTTGAGACTGAAGTCGAGATGTCACCATGTCAACATAACAAAATTTGTCAGCAGTGTTGTCAAATGAATAGTGACATGGTAAACTGTAGTGGTAACATCTGATAATTGGCTCCAAATGTCCTTCCATAACTCCACTGCCCATAATGGATGCCCCATAACTGTATGGAACTGCTGGTTCCATCGGGGCAACCAGACGGCAGGTCCATTAGCCACAGCCCAGGAATCAGTATAAAAATGAGCTGCTTCAGTTTCGTGTGTAATGACAGTGTGCACTGCTACAAGCTCTGCATATTGACTTCACCCATCAGGGACTTCCTTCCTTCTTCAGAACTTGTTAGGTGAGGCCTTCCAATGACAACCACCATTCTTCCATACCGCAGAACCATTGTTGAACCAGGCGTGCTGCTGCTGAGCAGGAGTCAGAAGATCACAGGGAACACCCCACACACCAGGCGAGACTTCGACTGGAGTAGCTTCAGGTGTGGGTGACGGAGTTAATTCAAGTCAAGTCAACTTTTTATCGTCATTTTGACCATAACTGCTGGTACACTACACAGTAAAAATGAGACAACATTTTTCAGGACCATGGTGCTACATGAAACAGTACAAAAACTACACTGAGCTACGTAAAAACAACACAGAAAAAAACTACACTAGAATACAGACATACCCAGGACTGCATAAAGTGCACAAAACAGTGCAGACATTACACTAAGTAATAAACAAGACAATAGGCACAGTAGAGGGCAGTAAGTGGGTGTCGATCCGGGCTCTGGGTATTGAGGAGTCTGATAGCTCGGGGGAAGAAACTGTTACAAAGTCTGGTCGTGAGAGCCCAAATGCTTTGGTGCCTTTTCACAGATGGCAGGAGGGAGAAGAGTTTATATGAGGGGTGCGTGGGGTCCTTCATAATGCTGTTTGCTTTGCGGATGTGTAGTGTAAAGAGTCCTGAGGGGATTCAGCAACCGGTTCACGTATTTTACTAATTCTGTCCACTTCTACTTGACAATTGAATTCTGTTGTGTATGGCCTGCCTTATAGGTGAGTGTATCAGAGAGTCCCCATCCCATAATGGGAAGGTCAGGGTGGAGAGAGATGAGTGAATCACTCAACTGTTTTTTAGTCTCTACAAAAGCTAAGTAACAGGCAAGAAACTGTTTCTCAAACACAGTGTATCTGGTGGCAGCACCAAGAAGCTTTCGGGATCAAAAACCCAGAGGCAGATTGTTTCCTCCATACTTCTGTCAGAGGCTCCAGGCAGCCACACCATCTTTAATAGAAAGGAGAGGGAGGTGTCGGAAATGGACCAGGTCAATTCAAGGGCAGGGTGAAAGTTGGAGACAAAGTTAATGAAGTTAACAAGCTCAGCATGGGTGCAAGAAACCAATACAGTTGTCAAAGTAGCGTAGCAAGATTTGGGGAATGATATCCGTTCAGGCTTCGAACTGTTTCATGTAGCTGACAAGAGGGCAGGCATAGCAGGAACCCATGTGAGTGCCTAAGGCTATGTCTTTGGTTTGAAGGAAGTGGGGTGGCAACCAGAGGAAAAATTATTGAGAGTAAGGGTCAGTTCCACCAGATGGAGGAGAATGGTGGTGGAGGGGAATTCGTTGGGTTTGTAGTCCAGAAAGAAGTGGAGAACTTTACAGCTCTCCTGTTGAGGCAAGGAGGTGTTTAGGTACTGGACATGATGAAAATGAGATGACCAGGGTCAGGAAAGTTGAAGTCATTGAAAAGATCAAGAATGTTTGAAGTGTCACTGATGTAGGTAGGAAGGGACTGAACCAGGAGGGATTAAACAGAGTCGAGGTATGCAGATAAGTTCAGTGAGGCAGAGACAAGCAGAAACAATGGGCCTACCTTGACAGGCAGGTTTATAGATCTTGGGTATGAGGCAGAGATGGAAGGTGTGGGCTAAGGCAACTATGAGTCTGGTGGCAATGGCTGGGAGATCTCCCGAGTTAATAAGGTTGGTGATGGTGTGGGAGACAATGGTCTGGCGCTCCATAGTGGGGTCCAGTCCAAAAGGTAAGTAAGGTGTCTGAAAGTTGTCGCTGGGCCTCAGCAAGGTAGAGGTCAGTCTGCCAGACTACGACAGAACCACCCTCATCTGTGGGTCTGATGGTGAGGTTGGGCTTAGTGGGGGTATTGGGCCACTGTGAGGTGTGCTGCATTGCCGCAGGCCGCTGTGAAACCGGCGGTTGTTGCCCCTGCTGGGACCACTCTTGGAGCTGCCCTGCCAGAGAGTGTTGCCCCTGACAGATGGTCCAGGCCAAGGATGCAGGACTCTTGGACATTGGTGAGCCTCACCTCGTGCTCCGCTGCGTTTCTCCCCACTGCGATGCGCAGCCTCCTCTTCCCTCTCATCGCCGCACAGTCGCCAGTGACTGTAGCCAACTGGACCACCGTCATTGTCCACCCAAGCGGAGATGGTTGGTCCATTTGGGGAGAACACTGGGACAGATGATAGTGATGGTTGACCTCGAGTCCACCACCGCACGACATCTGATACCCTCCACCACACAGTCCACGTATAAGCCCCGCTCTTCACCCAAACGGCCCACCTGGAGGGATGACAATGGAGGGGTTCTGCTGAAGGATTTGAGTGGCGCTGTCTGCTCGGCGTTTCCCGATGGCTGCCCTGAACTGTGGTGCGGTGCTGGTGCAGGCAGTCCCGGGCCAAATAACCTGCTCCACCGCACCGGGAGCAGAGGTCGTTTCGTGACCGGTGTGGCGCTAGTCATACCTGTCTCACTGGTTCCTCCTCACCCTCGGTGACACAAACCCTGGTTTGCTGCATGTGGGGCGATGCTGGAACACTTTGAAGGGCTAAAATTGTTTCTGCTCTCTCCGCCTCGGCCAGCGCCTCGTCCAGCGATGATGGCGATGTCAGGTGAAATGCTGCCGATGGCACTCCGGGGTCAGCACCTTTACAAAGGTGTGGAGGGCAAGCTCCTCCTGGGCCACGGGTGGGAACTCAGGGTAGCCATACCGAGCACAGTGCCGGAGATCTGCTGCAAGCACCCCAAAGTTCCCTCCCATATGGCGCCGTCTGCTGCACAGTTCTTCCCTCATTTCTTCGGCCCGGGGCCTCTGCTCGGAACACCGCTCGAGCTCCACTACGACCGCCCTGTAGTCACGAAGCTCCACCATCGTTAGGTCGAGGAGGACCCGCAGGGCATCTCCCTCCAGTGCCAAGGCAAGGTGCACCGCCACCTCGGTGGGACTCCACCCGTTGTGCCATGCGGCAAGTTTCACTTGCTCCAGGTACGGCTCCAAGCGGCTGGTACTGTCGTATCTGGAGCTTCAGGGTTGACCTTGAGGTGCAAATCGTCAAGGACCTTTGATCTTCCTCTTGCGCCGGCGGCGTCTACCATAGTGCCCATCCTCCCATGTCCTCGGCATCTTGGGTTCCCCGGTGTGGGTCGCGACGGAGGGGAGTGAGGCGCTCTGCCCTGTCCCCAGGCTGGGAGCCTGGGCATGCTCCTCCGTCGGGGCACAATGCTCGGTTGAACCAGCACTTACAAGAAATTCTGCAGATGCTGGAAATCCAAAGCAAAACACACAAAATGCAGGAGGAGCTCAGCAGATCAGGCAGCATCTGTGGAAAAGAGTAAGCAATCAATTTTCAGGACAAGACCCTTCTTCAGGATTCTGAATATGCAACATGTACAGCATTTCTCTTCACAGCTAAATTAGCCTTTGGTTGCTTTTTAAAATAATGTTTGGTTTGCATCAGAACCTTGCCTTTTCTTGCATGTCCATTGTGCACTCTTACAGGTCCCTAACCAACTTTACTTCAAGGGCAATTGTTAGTTCAATTTCAAATGTCATTCATTTCTGATAATAACTAAATTGAATCTAGTTTTAACTGATCCAGCATGCTAGCCTATGAGACTGTGGTGTTATAATTGTAGTAATAATGTTCTCAATTTCATTGTTTTTATTAGCCATGAATCTTACTTTATCTAGCTTGGTTTCGAGGTAAAGTGGTTCCTCAACAAATGATAGATAGATAGATGAGAGCTAGATATGTTATTGATCCCAAAGGAAATTACAATTGTCACAGTGGCATTACAAGTGCACAGATACAGAAATATTAGAAGAGAAGTAGAAAGAATAAAAAAATAAGTAACAACAAACAGTCTAACAGGAGGGGTCATCACTTCCCCGGCTATAGGCTGACTCATTATAGAGCCTAATGGTTATGGATAAGAATGACCTCATATAACGCTCTTTGGAGCACTGCAGTTGTCTTAGTCTATTACTAAAAGTGTTCCTCTGTTCAGCCAAGGTGCAAAGGGGTGAGAAACATTGTCCAGAATTGCAAGGGTTTTCTGTAGGGTCCTTTGCTCTACCACTATCTCCAATGTGTCCAGTATGACTCCAATAACAGATACAGCCTTTCTATTCATTATTGAGCCTGTTGGCATCACCCCTGTTGATGCCATTGACCCAACACACCACCGCATAGAGGATTGTACTGGTGACAACAGACTGGTAGAACATGTGAAGGAAAGGCCTGCGTACTCCAAAAGACCTCAGCCACCTCAGGAATTTGAAGCAACTGGCCCTTCTTGTACACAGACTCTGTGTTGGTGCTCCACTCAAGTCTGTCATCCAGGTGCAGCCCCAGGTACTTGTAGGTCCACACCACATCCACATCCTCACCATGAATAGTAACAGGGAGCAATGCAGGCTTAATCCATCACCATTTCCTTTATCTTACTGATGTTGAGCTGCAGATGATTCAGCTTTCACCTTAACAAAGTCTTTCACCAGGCCCTGTGTTCATCCTCCTGACCATTCTTTATACACCCAACTACTGCTGAGTCATCAGAGAATTTCGGTAGAGGACATGACTCAATGTTGTATCTCAAGTCTGAGCTTCAATTCTTTAAAGTTTAGTTATTGGGTTTCCCCAGGTTCTGAAAGATTCCCATTGAATTACATATAAAGGCCAGTTAGGAAAAACCTTTGTTTATCTTCATCATCAATGTCATTTGTAGAATAGAAATGTCTCATAATGTTCCTCCTGTATCTTCACCTGTGAGTCATACGCTACAACTGAGCCTATTATTATGACCTGTGGTGCTCCAGTGGAGGGAGGGCGTGGTCAAAAGCCTGCCCCAGCATTCTTAATGGCCAGCGCTATTTATTGTTCTTGTGTTGAACTGTTTTTGTGGGATTATTGTAGGATGTTCAAGTTCATTTATCGTTACATTTTAGCTGGGGTTATACAGTTATTTGCTCGTGTTTGTTTGTGGGTCACCCTGGCTGTAACCAGGTATGTAATAATCAGCTGTGACAGCTGTTGAGTTAAACGAGCTTTTCTCGCCTGTCACCATGGACTGAACGCTCGCCACAAACTATTTTCCTCGCCATATTTACTTAAGGCAGACAGTTGTTTAATTTCCTTCTCTTCCCTTTTTTTGAAAAGGGTTTCTCTGCAGAACAATTTTCCTTTTTGCCAATAAGTTTATTCTGAACATTTAAAGAAGATAAGAGCTTCACCCTTTAGGAAGGAAGTTAATTTAATTTTTTCAGATCTGTTGAGTATGCATGTGTGAAACATCTGCTTAAATCGAGTCTGCCCAAAGAATGTAACTGTAACACTAGATAAGCCCAAAATGTGAACCCTCCTGGATTGGAGGAAACTATTAATAACACACATTCAAATGGAGCGTTTAAAGTTCAAAAAATTTCAAGCTATCTAAAGCTGCTTAAATGGAACTGACAAGTCATTAGGATTAGTGGAGAAGAAAAGAGACAATATTTAAAATTCTACCATGGATGTATTTAAATAAACACAAGTTTGGGTGAAATGGGAATGGTTTTAATAATCTTTATTTGCAAGGAAAAGAATAATCTTTCTAGCATCAAATTTCCTTTAAAGCTAAAATTAAATTTCATAACTTAATAATAAGTTTATCTTATTTTGTCTGTAATTAATCCTTATTCAATTCAATTCAAGTGTAATTGTCATTCAACCGAAGCTGAATACCCATGAATACAGGCCAACTCTGGGCTGTCTAACTCCGGGCCAAGTGCAAAGCACAGTACCAACAGTCACACACAGCACAAAGCACAAGGCAGCAAGCACATGTAATATTTCAGTTGAATACACCCATGTAAAATATAGTATACATCCTGAGTCCATGAATGCCGCAGATATCTGCTGTTGACCACAATATAGCTTCTCTTCTGCTAAACAAACACGGGGGTGGGGGGTGGGGAGCACCAACCATAAGAAATATGCAGCAGATCATAACATATAGGAGCAGAATTAGGCCATTTGGCCCATCGAGTCTGCTCCGCCATTGCATCATGGCTGATCCAATTTTCCTCTCAGCCCCTGTCTCCTGCCTTCTCCCCATATTCCTTCATGACCTGACCAATCAAGAATCCTCCAACTTTTACCAAAAAAATATATGTAAAGACTTGACGTCCACAGCTGCCTGTGGCAAAGAATTCCACAGATTTACCACTCGCTGGCTAAAGAAGTTCCTCGCCTCTGTTCCAAAAGGTCGCTCCTCTATTCTGAGGCTGTATCCTCTGGTCTTAGACTCTCCCGCCATAGGAAACATTCTCTCCACATCCATTCTATTAAGAACTTTCAACATTCGATAGGTTTCAAGGAGGTCACCTCTCTTTCTTCAGAATTCTGGAGAATACAGGTCCTGAGCCATCAAATGCTATACATATTGACAAGCCATTCAATCCTGGAATCATTTTTGTGAATCTCCTTTGAACCCTACTTCTTCAAAAATACTTGCCCCTCATATAACCTGCAAACTTTGCAACCAAGCCATCAATTCCATCATCCAAATCATTGACATATAATGTAAAAGGAATCGGTCCCAACACAGACCACTGTGGAATACCACTTGTCACCAGCAGCCAACTAGAAAAGGCTTCCTTTATTCCCACCCTTTGCCTCCGCCAAACAGCCACTGCTTTATCCATGCTAGAATCTTCCTTGTAATACCATGGACTCGTAGCTTGTTACTCAGCTTCATGTGTGCCACCTTGTCAAAGGTCTTCTGAAAATCCAAGTACACAACGCCAACCAATTTTCTTTTGTCTATCCTGCTGTCTTGCTTGCTATTTCCTCAATGAATTCCAAGAGGCAAGAATTACAACTTGTCAGGCAAGATTTTCTCTTGAGGAAATAATGCTGACTGTGGCCTATTTTATCATGTGTCTCCACGTACCTTGAGACCTCATCCTTAATAATCAACTCTAACGTGTTCTCAACCACTGAGGTCAGAATAACTGGCCTATAGTTTCTTTTCTTCTGCCTCTCTCCCTTCTTGGAGTGGTGTGAATTTGCACTTTTGCAGTCTTCTGGAATCATTCCAGGATCCAGTGATTCTTGAAAGATCATTATTAATGCCTCCATGATCTCTTCAGCCAACTCTATCAGAACTCTGGGGTGTACATCATCTGGTCCAGGTGACTTATCTACTTTTAGACCTTTCAGTTTCTCAAGAACCTTCTCACTAATTATGGTAATTTCACACACTTCATGCTCCCTGACACCTGGAATATCCACCATTCCGCTAGTGTCTTCCACAGTGAGGACAGATTCAAAATACTTATACCATTCATCCACCATTTCCTTGTCCCCCATTATTACTTCTCCAGCATTGTTTTCCAGCAGACTAATATCCACCTGTGCTTCTCTTTCACACTTTATGTATCTGCATCATATCCTCTTTATCATGATTGGTTAGCTTATTTTCATATTCCATCTTTACCTTCTTAATGATTTTTTAGTTGCCTTCTGTCTGTTTTTAAAAGCTTCCCAATCCTGTAACTTCCCATTAATTTTTGCTCTATTATATATCCTCTCTTTGTCTTTTACATTAGCTTTAACTTCTTTAATTAGTCATGGTTGTGTCATTTTTCCTTTAGAATCCTTCTTCCTCTTTGGGATGTATATATTCTGTGCCTTTTGAAGTGTTTCCAAAAATTGCAGCCATTGCTGCTCTGCCATCAAACCTGGCAGTGTTCTTTTCCGATCAGTTCTGGCCAGCTCCACTCTCACGCCTCTGTAATTCCCTTTACTCCACTGTTTTACTGATATATGTGACTTTAGCTTCTACTTCTCAGATTTTAGGGTGAATATGATCATATTACCACCACGTACTCCTAAGTGTTCTTTTACCTTAAGCTCTCTAATGAATTCTGTTTCAGTGCACAACTTCCAATCCCGAATCGCTGATCCTCCAGTGGGTTCAACTATGAGCTGCTCCAAAAAGCCATCTCGTAGGCACTCTAGAAATTCCTCCTCCTGGAATCCAGAACCAACCTGATTCTCCCAATCTGCTGGCATATTGAAGTCCCTCAAAACTATTGTATCAGTGTCCTTTTGGCATGCATTTTCTATCTTCCATTGTAATTTGTAGGCAACATCCTTACTACTGTTTGGGGGTCTGTATACAACTCAGACCAGGGTCTTTTTACCTTTACAGTTCCTTAACTTTATCCATAATGATTCACATCTTCTGATCTCATGTCACCTGTTTCTAATGATTTGATTTAATTTTTTTATCAACAGAGCATCACTGCCCCCTCTGCCTTCCTGCCTATCATTTCAATACAATATATATCCTTGGACTTTACGCTCCCAGCTATAATCTTTCAGCCATGATTCAGTAATGCCTATGTAACACCCTGGGAAAGGTTTCACTGCTAACATTACGGTGTTTCTGTAGAAGCAGTGTTTGGGTTGTGGTTAGAGATAACGGGTGCTTTGGAATGTGAGCCGTCCAGTGAAGGGAGTGTGTTTTCGTGTTGTGTGCCTCACACTGATGTGAGCTGGGTCCTTTGTTCGGTGGGAGATGAAGGGAGAAGATGCCGGTGAGAAGAGGTCGTAGGAGTTGGCTGGGAATGGGGCCATGATTTGACAAATTTTCGGGAGATAGAAGAAGGATCGGTGAAGGGGAAACCATGAGCACATTAGACTAGTTCATTAAAATGGGTCCTTCTCTTTTTTTGCTTTTTCTTTACTAACCCTTTAGTCAAATGAAGAATTATAAAGCTAAATTATTTAATTATTTGCAGTGTACTGTCTGTTATTTCATGGTCCTTATTTGTAACAGGGTATTAAATTACAGAGCATCCACACAAACGGGGGTTTTGATGGGCTTGTGCCGTTTGGTGGGGCCAGAGATTGTCTTCCCCAGATCTATGCAGCCGACGGAACCGGAGTGTTTCACCTACAACATCATAGAAACACAGACAACATACAGCACAATACAGGCCCTTCGGCCCACAAAGCTGTGCTGAACATGTCCCTACCTTAGAACTACCTAGGCTTTACCTAGGCTTTTTAAGAGACTCCTGCATGTAGCCATGCAGGAGTCTCTTAAATGACCCTATCGTTTCTGTCTCCACCACCAGCGCCGGCAGCCCATTCCACACACTCACCACTCTGCGAAAGAAACTTACCCCTGACATCTCCTCTGTACCTACTTCCAAGCACCTTAAAACTATGCCCTTTCATCCTATCAATTTCAGCCCTGAGGAAAACACCTCTGATTATCCACACGATAATTGCCTCTCATTATCTTGTGCACTTCTATCAAGTCACCTCTCATCCTCCGTCGCTCCAACGAGAAAAGGCCAAGTTCACTCAACCCATTCTCATAAGGCATGCTCCCCAATCTAGGCAACATCCTTGTAAATCTCCTCTGCACCCTTTCTATGGTTTCCACATCCTTCCTGTAGCGAGGCAACCAGAATTGAGCACAGTTCTCCAAGTAGGGTCTGACCAGGGTCCTGTATAGCTGCAACATTACCTCTTGCCTCTTAAACTCAATCCCATGAGTGATGAAGGCCAATACACCGTATGCCTCCTTCTTAAACACTGAGTCAACCTGCATAGCAGCTTTGAGAGTCCTATGGACTCGGACCCCAAAATCACTTTGATCTTCCACACTGCTAAGAGTCTTACCATTAATACATATTCTGCCATCATATTTGAACTACCAAATGAACCACCTCACACTTATCTGGGTTGAACTCCATCTGCCACTTCTCAGCCCAGTTTTGCATCGTATCAATGTCCTGTTCTAACCTCTGACAGACTTCCAAACTATCCACAATACCCCCAACCTTTGTGTCATCAGCAAATTTACTAACCCATCCCTCCACTTCCTCATTCAGGTCATTTATAAAAATCACAAAGATTAGGGGTCCCAGAACAGATCCCTGAGGCACACCACTGGTCACAGGCCTCAATGCAGAATATGATCCGTCTACAACCACTCTTTGCCTTCCGTGGGCAAGCCAGTTCTGGATCCACATAGCAATGTCCCCTTGGATCCCATGCTTCCTTACTTTCTCAATAAGCCTTGATTATGGGGTACACAAGAGCATAACATAAGAACATAAGAAATAGTAGCAGGAGTAAGCCATCCAGCCTTATCAAACACCTTGCTGAAATCCATATATACCACATCTATGGCTCTACCTTCATCAATGTGTTTAGTCACATCCTCAAAAAATTCAGTCAGGCTCGCAAGGCATGAGCTACCTATGACAAAGCCATGATGACTATTTCTAATCATTTTATGCCTCTCCAAATGTTCATAAATCCTGCCTCTCAGGATTTTCTCCATCAACTTACCGACCACTGAAGTAAATCTCACTGGCCTATAATTTCCTAGGCTATCCTTACTCCTGTTCTTGAATAAGGGAACAACATCTGCAACCCTCCAATCCTCTGGAACATCGATCATTGATGATGCAAAGATCATTGCCAGAGGCTCAGCAATTTCCTTTCTCACTTCCCACAGTAACCTAGGATACATCCTGTCCAGTCCCGGTGACTTATCCAACTTGATGCTTTCCAAAAGCTCCAGCACCATCCTCTTTCTTAATATCTACATTCTCAAGCTTTTCAGTCCGCTGCAAGTCATCGCTACAATCGCCAAGATCCTTTTCCATAATGAATACTGAAGCAAAGTATTCATTATGTACCTCTGCTATTTTCTCTGGTTCCATACACACTTTTCCACTGTCACATTTGATTGATCCTATTCTTTCACATCTTATCCTCTTGCTCTTCACAAACTTGTAGAATGCTTGGGGTTTTCCTTAATCCTGCCCACCAAGGCCTTCTCATGGCCCCTTCTGGTTCTCCTAATTCAATTCTTAAGCTCCTTCCTGTTAGCCTTATAATCTTCTAGATTCATATCATTACGTAGTATTTTGAACCTTTCATCTCTTCTTTTCTTCTTGACTAGATTTACAACAGCTTTAGTTGCCAATCTGCAACTGTGCTGTAAGTTTCTCTACCTTATTCAGTATACTGCATGCATTCAGATACACCTTCAGTCCAATAGTCACCCTTGTTGAATTTGTCTGACTTTTGTTGCAACTCATCCTGTTGACTGCAATTTTGCCCTATCAACAGCATCTCCTCACTACACATAGCCTCTGTTTGTAAACCAGCTACCTCATCCTCAGCACTGTTGTGCTGCAGCTGTACGTGGCACCAGTAAAACTCTACCTGCAGCACTGCATGAAGTTCTGGTCTCCTTATTTGAGAAACAAAGTAATAGCCTTAGAGGTTGTGTAGTGGAAGTTCACGGGGTTTATCCTGGAGGTGAGGGGGTAGCCAATTAGGAGAGAATAAGTCACTTGCCAGAATACAAAAGAATGAGAGGGGATTTTAGAGAAACATATAATAATGAAAGGGATAGATAAGATAGAGGCAAGTAAGTTGTTTTTTTCTGATAGGTGAGACTACAAGCAGGGGACATTACATCAAGATTTGGAAGGACAGATTTAGGATGGGGATGAGGAGGAACTGATTTTCTTAATGACCAGTGAGTTTGTGGAATTCTCTGCCCAAGGAAACAGTAGAGGCTTCCTCACTAAATAGATTTCAGACCTAGTTAGATATATTTTTGCATAATGGTGCAATTAAGGTTTATGGGGAAAATCCAACAGGTGGAGCTGAGTCAAGTACATTGAGCTTCTAGACTTCAAAGCACAAAGTAACAAACTGTGAATAATACTCCAAGTCCACTTTAATCAGTGTTTTTTACAAATGCAACATGATGTCCCAACGCTTATGCTCAATACCTTGATTGGCAATATGAAAGCAAACATATTAAATGCGCTTTCACTACTCTGTCCTCCAAAGTTATCATTGTCAGGGAGCTTTGGCCTTGCATGCTAAGGTTTCTTTGTAGATTACTCATCAAGTTCCTGCCATTTATATATCCTACCAGAATCAGAGCACCCAAAATGCATGGTCCCACACTTGCCTAGATGAAATTGATGAACTTCTATCTGCCACCTCTCCACTCATCTTTACAGATAATTTATATGCTAAAGTACTGCATCTTTAAAACAACCTTCTTCATTATCTATATTTACAATGGAAGCATATTTTAACTAATTAGTCCATCAAACATTATTGAAGAGACTAAGTGATTTATATCAATATTCTAAAAGCTTTGAATTGCTATGGCCAACTTAATGACTAACAAGTACAGCTATAACTATGTTTGAAGTTCTAAGTGGCAAAATAGTCTGCCCAGTGTTGTGTTTGACATTGAGCAAGAGTGCAGGGCACACCAGGATGCCAGCATGCAGGATATTCAAGTGAACTTTATTGATAACTCTCCTTGTACTGTATGTGAACTCCATGTGGGAGCGGCTAACTTAGTGGCATAGGAATAATCCATTAACTATCTCAACATTTTCATTGACTTCACTACAATGATTCAAAATATCTTAGCTCAAGACATCTGTTGCTTGGTTCAATGTAGGCCATTTCAAATAGATCTACTTGGTTAAATGTTAGTCATGATCATGTCATTTTCCAAGCCATACCTCCTAAATGGTCTAATTTATGTATTTATTTTTATTTATTGACATACAGTGTGGGGTAGTCCCTTCTGGCCCTTCAAGCTGCACCACTCAGTAATCCTAGCATAATCACAGGACAATTTTACAATCAGTTAACCTGCCAACCAGTACATCTTTGGAATGTGGGAGGAAAGCCAGCGGTCATGGGAAGACTGCACCAACTCTTTACAGGCAGTGGTGGGAAATGAACCCGGGTTGCTGGTACTGTAAAGCGTTGTGCTAACCATTGTACTACTGCGTCACCCCTATTGCTGGGAACTGGTAGCCTCTTCATAGACAGCACTGTTTATACTACTGTAATGTAAAGATAGATTGATTCTTATATGTAGCATTTGAGAGTCGTTTGTAGACTGATGATTATGTGTGTATAATTTATGGTTATTTATGATTTTCTTGTGAATGCTGCTTTTGTGATGGTGATGATGCTGCTACTATTGGAGTATAAAAATATTATGGAGTATAAAACTTGTATTATTTGCTGTGTAACCAAAACTATGTAGTCAGTTTGCTATGCATGTACCCAAGATGAAATGCTAGGAATGTAGAAGACAATGGTGTGTTAATATATGTTAATGAGAGGTAGCTAAGAGATATAGTCGGCTTTGAAGTTTGCTATTTGCTATGCATGTATCCAATTGAACGTAGAAGACAATGGTGTGGTAATGAGAGGTAGCTAAGAGATGTTTTGCTTTGAACTTGTTTGCTGTGTAACCAAAACTATGTAGTCAGCCTTGATGTAGATTATGTAGTTTGAACTTGCTATTTGCTATGCATGTACCCAATTTAGTAGGAAAATGAAATCTTAAGAATGTAGAAGACAATGGTGTGTTGGTGAGAGACAGCTGGGAGATGTGGATTGGAACATGATTAAGTCAATGAGACGTACGTGTGAAACTGGACCAGGATTTTGCTATAAAAAATGCCGTGTCCGAGGATCGGTGGGCAATCAGTGACCAGCTCAATGACTGTCTCAGCTTTGATTTGCAAATTAAAGTTTAACCCTTCTTGAAGAATCTTCTGCGTCTCCTGGTCATTTGTGAGGCACGAAAAACCACGACACTACTGGCAGGTTTTTCATTGCACACAGTATATATATTTGTGCATATGACAATCAACTTGACTTTGACTATTTGTAAGGCTGCTCCACCTTACACTTTATACTTTCAGACTACAGCTGCTTCTCCACAGCAAAACAAAACAATAAGGATTCAACAGTGGCACAGATAGTATCGATGTTGCATCACAGCTACAGCAACTTTGGTTCAAACACGCCCTTCAGTATACTTACTTAATTACTTACTTTCTGTCTATTTCACCACTGGAATTTAGGGTGTTACGTCCGTAGCCCCCTCCTTTGTGAGAATCGCAAGATCACTGTTGGGTTGGGTAAAGGGGCCCAGGAAAGGGGAAAAGGGATGTGCAGGCTGGCTCGTTTCCCCGGCGATGTAAAGTTACGGGACATGGCCATTGTCTCCGGAAGACCAAGTTGTGTATTGAGTGCTGTACTATTCATTGAAGCCCCTCAGGGGATGACCAGAGTGGGCTGGTTGAGGGATTGCATCATCCCAACCTGATTGACATCTGAGACCCCGTGAGGAAGTATAAAAGAGGGTCTGGGGAACAACCCCTTCAGACGCACCAGAAGAAACGTTAAGCGACCACGTAAAGGCAGGAAGTCATCTGAAGGAAGCCATGTGCGGTCGATTCCATGGCTGGAATTGGTGGCTGGAACCACGGAAAACAGCTTTTAGCTAACAACAGGGAAGCCTGCTCCCCTGACTCAACTGATTGGCATCATAAAAGACCTGGGGCAAGTTTAAACAGCATCACTTTTAAACCCAACAACGCTGCAGCTTGAATGAACTGATAGTGACTGTTATACTTCCATCGGACAATACATTAACCCCTAGACAACGATAGAGCTATTTCTTATTGGTTATTATTATACCCGCGCTTAGATTTGGTATTGACGATGTATATTTTCTGTATGTATGCATTAATCTTATTTTTGTGCCCTTTATCAATAAATACTTTTAAAAGTAGTACCATCAGACTTCAACGGACCTCTCTATCTTTGCTGGTAACGGGAATTCGTAACAAGGGCAACAATGAAGGCCCTCCATCTCTGGTAGTGTTCTGGACTTCCTTCATCATGTCTAGCTTCCTCTCAATTTTCACAACTGTAGTCATGCAAGTCCCAGGTGGAGGCTCAGGAATACAGTTCCATTCAGATGTAGAAGGATTCTTTGTTGTTGACATAACAGTTTTGCTTTCCCAGTCAGATTTGTTAACCCTGAGCAGAACCCTTTGACCTGGAGGACCGGTGGACCACTGTTAATCTGTCCCTTATACTTTGACCTGTTTGTCATGGGTGACCCTACATGAAGAACCAAAATATAAAGCCCTGACTCCAGCCAACATAACTCTCTGGGTCATTGTGGCTTGCAAACCTCCAAACCGTGAGAAGGTTGAGATCCTTTAGGAGGTCCCTTCAGTATGTGGAGCAAAAATAATGCGCCGGAGGATCTCAGTGGATTGGGCAAATCTCTGGGATAAAAGGAACTGTTGATATTTTTGCTTGTGACCTTGCATCAGGACTTCTGTTTGGTTGTTTCCAGATTGCATCATCTACAGTCTCCTATGCACAGAGTTTGTATGTCCACTCTGTCAATGCATGGGTTTCCTCTGGGCTCTCCAGTTTTCTCCCACATACCAAAAACATGCTGGTTGACAGGCCAATTGAACACTAAATTGCTTCTGGTGTGAGGATGGGAAATAGATTCTGAGGGTTGATGAGAGTGTGTGGGGAAATAGGTTAGAGCAGGGTTAGTGTGAAAATGGATGACTGGTACAGGTGTAAAAATGGGAAACGGAGGCAGGTGGGAAGCAGCCAAGGGAAAAAGAAATAACAGGGACAGATGAAACCATGTATCTTGTATGTGATTAGAACTAGGAGGGGCAAGATGGTGAAAATGGGGTAGCACAGAAGCCAAGTGGTTAGCACAATGCTTTACAATACCAGTAACTCGGTCTCAATTCCCGCCACTGCCTGTAAGGAGTTTGTATTCTCCCTGTGACCATGTGGGTTTCCTCCGGGTGCTCTGGTTTCCTCCCACACTCCAAAGACTTAACTGGTTAATTGGTCATTGTAAATTGTCCCATGATTAGGCTAGGATTAAAATTGTGAGATTGATGGGTGGTGCAGCTCGAAGGGGCAGAATGGTCTATTCTGCATTGTATCTCAATAAGTAAATAGGTGACAGAGGTGGGGTGGGGGAACAAAGAGAGGTATGGAAAAGGGGGCAGAATAGAGAGGACTAGAACTCTCTAACACCCATCTTTGTCTCCTTTTCCTTCCTTCTGCCTATTGCCCACACACTTCACCCATTGGTTCCCCTCCCCCATCTGGTTCCATCTGTCCCTAATTGTCTTAAGCCTTTTTCTCCCACCATCAGCCACATCTTCCCCACCCCACCCCTTTCTGCTTTCCACTGTCTCTCTGACTCCCTGGTTTACCCATTCCTTTTCACCCACTTCCAGCGACAACGTTCCCTCTTAGGCACAGTAACTGGAAGAGGTGCAACCATTACTTCATCCCTTCCATCCAGGCCCCAGACAGCCTTTCCAGGTGAGGCAAGGGTTTAGATGCGTTTCTTCCAGCCTTATTTATTGCACTTGGTGTTTCCAATGTGCTCTCTTCACTGCTGAGACCTGAGGCCAGACTGGGAGGCTGCTTCACAGAGTGCATGTGATCCATCCATCATGACTGCTGAGAGAGCCCAGGTGCCAGCCATTTTAATTCTCCTGCCCATTCCCACACTGGCACGTCTGTTGTCAGCCTCCTCTACTTCAAGGTGACGCTAAGTGTAAACTAGAGGAATGGTTCCTCATATTCCACTTAGGTTGTCTACCTGGAGGTGTGGACATTGAGTTCTCCAATGTCAGGTAAACACACCCCTAATATCTCTCTCCTCCTGATATACAGTACTTATCTCTTCCTAAACTCACCCTAGCCCCCTGCAACCTTGTTGCTTTTCCCTCCTCATCTACCCTATCCACACACTCCTTCCCACTGATCCCCTCCCCATCATTGTTCCTATCACCTTCTGCTGAGGTTTTATGATGGTTGGAAAACAGCTATAAGGTACATTACAGCCACTCCTGTCTTCCCTCTGAACCTCGCTTCTTTTATTCGAGGATTCACCTTCCGCTCTTATCAGATTCCATCATCTGCAGCCCTTTGTTGGCTCCATCAATCAGGAACCAGCATCAGTTGTTATTTCCATTCTCCCTTCCTCCCAATCCTATTAACCTCATCATCTGGATCTACCAATCACCCTCCTCATCTAGATCCTCCAATCACCCTCCTTATCAGATCCACCTGTCACCCTCCTCATCAGATCCACCAATCACCTGCTAGCTCTTGCTTCAGCCCTTCCCTTTACCTCTTCATACTATTTCCCTATCTTTCAGTCCCGATGAAGGGTCTCAGTTGGAAATGTTGACCAGGCATTACCCCCTACAGATGCTGCCTGACTTGTTGAGTTCATCTTGCTTGTTACTGCAGATTCAAGGATCTGTGCCTCTCTTTTTCCCTTGTCTACTACCACCTAACATTCACCTGTCTCTCAACTCCACCACTCCTTCTCCTCTCACCTGATCCTCAGCTCAACATCCTTTGACCCTCCTCAGTCTACCTATTACCTACTGGCCATGTTTCACTTCTCCACATCTCCCTCTAAGCTTTGACAAGCAGCCAACAATGGAGCTTTGACCAGCGATCAATCTGGACACCGGTAGCCTGAGTGGAGGAGACTTCAATCAGGATGAAAGGCAGCAGTGTGTCACGGCAGCATGCTAGAGTTTTGACCTGCAGCCAGTTTGCACATATGGGATTGACTAGTAAGAGCAAATTAAAGGAAGGTAAGGGCAAGTGCAGCAGCCATCGTCGTAATGGCCGTAGTCTGTGGACAGAGTCAGAGTGATGATCTCAAGGCTTTAGCTTCACGAGGCTTCCATGAAGAGAGGCTTCACTTAGAGAAAGCAAAGGAAAGAAAAGCCCAAGTTTTTCCCTTCTCTTCTTTACATCTGCTCAACTAAGACTGTAGGGATGACAGAATCAGAATCAGAATCAGGTTTATTATCATCGGCATGTGACGTGAAATTTGTTAACTTAGCAGCAGCAGTTCAATACAATACATAATCTAGCAGAGAAAAAAAAATAATCATAATAAATAAACAAGTAAATCAATTACACATATTGAATAGATTAAAAGAACATGCAAAAATAGAAATACTGTATATTAAAAAAAAGTGAGGTAGTGTCCAATTAAGAATGTCCATTTAGGAATCGATGGCAGAGGGGAAGAAGCTGTTCCTGAATCGCTGAGTGTGTGCCTTCAGGATTCTGTACCTCCTACCCAATGGTAACAGTGAGAAAAGGGCATGCCCTGGGTGCTGGAGGTCCTTAATAATAGATGCTGCCTTTCTGAGACACCACTCCTTGAAGATGTATTGGGAACTTTGTAGGCTAGTACCCAAGATGGAGTTGACTAGATTTTCAACCTTCTGCAGCCTCTTTCAGTTCTGTGTAGTAGCCCCTCCATACCAGACAGCAATGCAACCTGTCAGAATGCTCTCTACAACTATAAAAGTTTTGTGTGTGTATTTGTTGACATGCCAAATCTCTTCAAGCTCCTAACAAAGTATAACCTCTGTTTTGCCTTCTTTATAAATGCATCGATATGTTGGGACCAGGTTAGATCCTTAAAGATCTTGATGTCAGGAAGGATATTGGGATGTAGGAAAGCTGGGAAACCTGCAGTGTCCCTGATAACTACAACTGAGAGAAGTGCATCCAGCAGCAGCTTCCAACAAACCTTTTTAAGGAGTTGAAGCTGGAACTGGATAAACTCTGGCTCATTTGGAAGGCTGAAAGGGTGATAGGACATATAGAGAGGTAGTTACACTCAAGCTGCAGGAAACTGGGTGACAGTCAGGAAGGGGAAAGGGGCTAAGGAACCAGTGCAGAGTACTCTTGTGGCCATCCCCTTCAACAACAGGTATATCACTTCGGATTCTGTTAGGGGGATGTCCTACAGAGGAAATTCTGGTCGGTCTCTAGCACTGAGTCTGCCTCTGTGACTCAGAAGAGAAGAGGGAAAAGAAGCATGCTGTGGTGATAGGGAATTTGTTAGTCAGGGGAATGAACAGGAGGTTCTGTTGGCAAGAATGAGATTCCCAGATGGTATGTTGCCTCCCGGGTGCCAGCGTTCGAGATAACTTGTATACAATGTACTGTGTATGTTAATCAAAATGGCTTCTTTGTTTTGTTAAGAGTAGGAATGCTTCTTTGTATGATAAGTGTTTTCTATCGCAGTGGTTTAGCTTTAAACTTGCTGATATCGGGATTGTATTCATTTGTTGACCAATGGGGAATTGTTATTTTGTCTTGTGGGTCTGGGAGGGGGTTTCTTTGTGGTCTTTTCAGGGGAGTCGGGAAGAAAATGCCAAGGAAGTTGGACATGCGCTCTACTGCTCGGTTGACCACCCGGGTGGTCCCTGGTGTGAGGACGTGGAGGTCGGAGGAAAGTGACGAGGGGTCGAATGGTTCGATGGTTGAGCTCCAAAGATGTGCACTAAACTGACTGAACTTTGATAAGTTGGCACCTTTTACTTTATTTTCTTTACCTTCGTATATATTGTATTGAACAGTACTCTTTTAGTTTTAGTAAAATCTTTAAAGTGTATTCCATAACGGTATCTGGTGTGAGTTTGATATTGTGTGTGTGCGCGCGGCATAAACTTGATTCTCACAGCACCTGCGTGTACGTGAGGTGGGGTTGGTGTGTGGCTGGAACTCTGTTTCCCCTAGACATGTACCAGCCTTTTGGGTAAGTGTTACACTTGTGGGGGCTCGTCCCGGATTGGATTGTCAGGGGCTGTGGAATCGCGCAGGCAGCAGTGTGGAGATGGACAGAGATAAGATTGTTAACTGGTGCGAGTTGGAAGATGTACCGGTGCAGTATCCCTGTGTAGTGAGCGGAGTGGATTTTCGAGTTTCGGGAGATGCGTTAGTGCGGGGGTTAAGTTCGGTGAAGGGTATTGGGCAGGTAGAATTGGTAGCTAGATGGTGTGGTAAAGAGGTGGAGTCTGGTTGGGCGTTGGTTCGTACGAGTGCTGATGTCAGGACGTTGGAACTGCCAGTGACGGTCAGTGTTCCGGGGGAGGCGGGGGCGTGGGGGCTCCACACCCTCTCCGAGGAGACACCGGAGGAGGAGCTGGAACTAGAGGTGGCCCCCAGAGAGGTGCCCGTCACTAGTAAAGGGGGGGAGGTCGGAGGGGGAAGGCGTGACTAGGCCCCGCCCCCCAGGGACGATGGAAGCCTCGGAGCTGGCAGCCGCACAACTCCCTGGTGGGGGTGGCCGAGAGGCCACGGCTGAAACTGGGGGTGTTCTCTGGAGCCAAGCCTACTCCGGACTGGGAGGTGGACTATGAGACCTGGATCGAGCATACGTCTTTGATATTAGAGGAGTGGCCAGGCTCAGAAGAGGGGAAGAAGCGGCGATTGGTGGGAAGTTTGAGGGGTTCGGCAGCCAAAACTGTCCGGGAGTTGAAAGCTGAGAAGCCTGGGGCCTCAGTGGAGGAATGCATAGAAGTTTTGGAGGGAGCGTTTGGGTTGTCAGGGGAACCCTGGCTGCTTTTAGCAGAGTTCCAACGCCTGGAACAACGGAGAGGGGAAAAGCTC
This sequence comes from Hypanus sabinus, assembly GCF_030144855.1. Lineage (NCBI taxonomy): Eukaryota > Metazoa > Chordata > Chondrichthyes > Myliobatiformes > Dasyatidae > Hypanus > Hypanus sabinus. The sequence continues at coordinate 100,843,470 of NC_082708.1, read as the reverse complement.
TCCGAGTACATATTTAGGATGGAGGGGATGCTCTCGGGGCTGCGGCGCCGGGGGGTAGTGAAGGCGCCTGACGTGGCTAGCGTGAGGATGAGTCAGATATTCAGTGGTTCTCTGGAGGAGGACAAGGTGGCATGGACTATCCGGCAGGCTTATAGGAAAGGCCCCCCTCCATCGTTCGGGCAACTGATTAGAGAGGTGCAGGAGGAAGAGAGAGCGTTGGGATGGAAAAGGGGCTCGGGCCTACGGGAGCGATCCTCAGCGATACAGGAAGTGATGGCTGGGTGGAGGACTGAAAACCCCCAGGGGATTAGGGACCCCCCTCTGGAGGGGATGGACAGGTAAGTTACCCACTCCTGGGGGCAGCCCATGCAGTGGGCTGGGAGTGGGGGCTGTCCTGGGAGAGGAGGGATGATGGGCAGCGTGCTTTAACTGTGGGAAAGGGGCATTTCAGGCGGGACTGTGGGCGGCCGAGGGTGTGCTATAGCTGTGGAGAGGAGGGATACTTTCGGTGGGATTGTGAGAGACAAGGAGTCCCGCGGAGGGCATGCCCCCCTCTGACTAAGAAGGGAGAGGTGTCAGGAAACTTAGGAGAGGCTCAGTGAGGGAATGGACTGGAGCCTCTGGAGGAACAGGTTCCCAGAGATCAGCCAGGTGAACACCAGGTGCCCACGTCTTTATTCCGGATGGGCTGGTTGAACTCCATGCCAGTGTGTGTCTACGGATAGAGGGAGTTTACGCAAAAGCCGTTCTTGATATGGGATTGCAGCTGACCTTATTGTACCAGTTGTTCTACAACCAATGTCTAAAGCATTTGCCCGTAATCCCATTTGACACCCTGCAGATTTGGGGTGTGAGTGAGGGTGATTACCCGTACGATGGGTACTTATCGGTGAGACTGGAGTTCTCGGAGGGCATTGTGGGAGTGTCTGAAGCTATTGAGATGTTGGTGTTGGTGTGTCCTGACTCAGTGGAAACTGGTGGTGCTGCCCTCCTGGTGGGGACTAACTCCCCAGTTGTGCGACGGCTCCTGGGAGCTTGTAAGGAGGTGGGGGGAAGACTTTCTGGAGACCCTCTCGGTGCATCCAGTGTTTTGAGTGGTATTCGAAGAAGTGGTTGCCCCCCAAGGGCTTGACCCGGAGTGTAAACGAGGGACGGTGTGTTGTACGCAGGCGAGGCCCAAGGTGATCCGACCAGAGGAGGTAGCACTCGTGATGGGGACCCCCAGATAACCCGGAGTACCCACGGGCGAAGCCCTGTTAGTAGACGCCCCGGACGATCTTGAGGGGAGACCCGATTTCTGGCAGGGGAGCTGGTGAGGCCCGAAGTGCAGAGACCAGGGGTGGTACATGCGAGGCGTATAGCTGTGAGTGTCAGGAACACTACGGAGAGAAATCACCTTTAAGAGGGGAATGCCGCTGGCGCATCTGTTCCCAGTGACGGTAATGTCTCGCGCACCAGTGAGGACTTCTAACGGGGAGGGGTTGGAGCATCGAGGGGAGCTGACCGCTGAAGCCTTTAACTTCGGGGATTCTCCTGTGTCACTGGAGTGGAATCACCAGCTGATGGAGAAGATGCTGAAGATGGAAGCTGTTTTTTCTCGGGGCAAGTTTGATGTGGGCTGCTTCAAAAGCACTCGCCACACCATCCGGGTGACGGAGGACACCCGGTTCCGAGAGAGGTCATGGCGACTGGCCCCTGCAGATGTTGAGGACGTGCGGCAGCACTTGTGCAAGTTGAAGGAGGCCGGAATCATAGCTGAGTCTCGAAGTCCTTATGCGTCCCCAATAGTGGTGGCATGGAAGAAGAATGGGAGAGTGCGCATGTGCGTTGACTACAGGACGTTGAATCGGCGAACTGTCCCTGATCAATATACTGTCCCGAGGGTCGAGGACGTGCTGGCCTGCCTGAGCGGTGCAAAGTGGTTCAGTGTGCTGGACCTAACAAGTGGGTATTACCAGATCCCGATGAGTGCGGCCGATAAAGAGAAGACGGCTTTTATCTGCCCGCTGGGGTTCTTTCAGTTTGAACAAATGCCCCGGGCATATCGGGGGCCCCAGCCACCTTCCAGAGGCTCATGGAGAGAACTGTGGGGGATATGAATCTGTTGGAGGTGCTGGTGTACCTGGACGATTTGATAGTGTTCGGATCGACTTTGGAGGAACACGAGGAGAGGCTTTTGAAGGTGTTGGGCCGGCTTAATGAAGAAGGGTTGAAACTTTCCCTGGACAAATGCCAGTTCTGCAAGACATCAGTTAGCTACGTTGGCCATATCATTTCGTGAGAGGGAGTGGCTACTGATCCAACCAAGATAGAGGCCGTGACCACCTGACCGAGACCCCAGAAAGTGGGTGCTCTACGCTCATTTTTGGGGTTCTGTGGGTATTACCGGCGATTTGTGAAAGGATACGCCAAAGTGTGTCACCTGTTGACTCAGCTGTTGTGTGGCTATCCCCCGGTGGGGAAGGAGAGGACGGGGAACCAGAGGCAGGATGCTGGAGGATACTGGAACCTGGTGGAATCTTTTGGCTCGAGATGGGATGATCGATGTGAAGAGGTGTTCCGATCTTTGAAAAGGGCACTGACCCAGGCCCCGGTGTTGGCTATTGCCGATCTCCAAAAGCCCTATGTGCTGCACACGGATGCCAGCCGAGAGGGTCATGGGGCTGTTCTGTACCAGGAGCATGGCAAAGCATTGAGGCCGGTAGCATTTATCAGCCGAAGCTTGTCGCCATCGGAGAGAAACTATCCCACTCACAAGTTGGAGTTCCTGGTGCTGAAGTGGGCAGTGGTGGACAAGCTGGGCGATTACCTGTACGGAGCCAAGTTTGAGGTGAGAACGGATAACAATCCTCTCACTTATATTCTAACTTCGGCTAAACTGGATGCCACAGGACGTCGGTGGTTGGCGGCCTTGTCTGTATATGATTTCAGCCTGAGGTACCACCCCGGAAGCAAGAATGCCGATGTGGATGCTTTGTCTCGTCGGGAGCCGGGGGAACAGGAGAAGGACAAGGAGTTGGAGAGTGTCCCTGCCCCTGGAGTGAAGGCGATGTGTCAGTTTGCTATCACTGTGAAGGCCGAGGGAAGAGGGAGGATGGAAAGAGCCGTGGACAACTTGGGGGTTTTTTACGATGCCATACCCCTAGTTTACTGTGACCTGACCGCACTGCGGACTAAACAGTTGCCGGAACTGAGTCCGGGGGAAGTGGCAACTGCTCAGCAAAATGACCCGGGTCTTGGCACAGTGTGGAGAGCGGTCGAGAAGGGGGATGTGGCGTTGGCTGAGAAGGCGAAACACACATTCGTGCCTCTGTTATTGAAGGAGTGGTCTCGGTTAAAGTTAAAGAACCAAATCTTGTACTGGGCCACGGCACCTCAGGACCAACCCCACTGTTGGCAACTGGTCCTGCCGGAGAAGTATCGCCAGGCTGTACTCCAGGCCTTACATGATGATTCTGGACACTTGGGGGTGGAAAAGACATATGGATTACTCAAAGACCGGTTCTACTGGCCCCGGATGAGGGGGAACGTCGAAGAATACTGTAGGGGATGCCGTCGTTGCATCCAGAGGAAAACCCTGCCAGCGTTGGCAGCTCCACTGTTGCACTTGCAGAGTGCGGGACCTCTGGACCTGGTGTGTATGGATTTCCTGTCGATTGAGCCTGACACCAACAACACCATGAATGTCTTTGTTATCACGGATCACTACACTCGATATGCTCAGGCATTTCCCACTAAGGATCAGAAAGTGACGACAGTGGCGAAGGTGTTATGGGAGAAGTATTTTGTTCATTATGGCCTTCCCAGGTGAATCCATAGTGATCAGGGACGGGACTTTGAGAGCTGGCTTATCCATGAATTACTGACTACGTTTGGGGTTGAGAAATCCAGGACCACGGAGGGTGATCCTCAGCCAGAGAGGTTCAACAGGACCCTGTTGGACCTGCTCGGGACGCTGGAGATTGGGCAGAAAAATAAGTGGAGTCGTCATATTGGACAATTGGTTCACTGTTACAATTGTACTCGCAATGATGCTACAGGGTACTCGCCTTATTATCTGATGTTCGGGCGGGAAGTGAGGTTGCCCATTGACGTGTGTTTTGGAGGTGGGGTGGGTGAATTACCCGGGAAGTCCCATCTAAAGTACGTGTCCGATATGAAGAGGGAGTTGCAGAGGGCGTATGAGTTGGCCGAGGGGGCGGCTACCAAAGAAAATCAGAGGAATAAGAGGAGATATGATCGAATGGTGAAGTTCGCCCAACTATTGCTGGGTGACTGGGTCCTTTTACGGAATTTGGGACTACCTGGTAAGCACAAGTTGGCAGATCGATGGGCGGCCACCCCCTATGTGAGAGAGAGCCAGATGCCGAATCTACCAGTTTACCGGGTGAAACCCGAGGATGGGAAAGGGCCTGTCAAGGTACTCCATTGGGACCAGCTGTTGCCCCGGGTCAAGCGGTGCAGGTGGATAACGAACCTGAGTGGGAGGTTACACCTAGTACGAGGACTCTGCGAGGGCGTGGGGCGAGGGAAGAACCCACTGCTGAAGAGACGGGACCGGTCCTCACCCTGGAAAGGGATACTGCTTCGGAAGGCGACAATTCAGATGTGTGGCCCCTGTTTCCGTTCGCTAATTCCCCAATACCGGAAGAAGAGGCTTCTGGCCCTTCCCCCACTGAATTAGGTGAGAGGAGGGAGGGTGTTGAAGGGCAGACTGAGATGCAACTGGCATTGGGGGGAGAGAGGGTGTAACCCGAACAAGAGACAGAGGGATCTCAGGTGAAGAGGGACCCCAGTGAGGGAGAGGGTGAGGGTCCAATTGGTAGACCTGGAGTGTCCGAAGCAGAGGGTTTGCAGGTGAAGAGGAAGCCCAGTGAGGTGGAGGGGGAGGGTCCGACAGGAGTGTCCCCCACGGGGTCTGAGGCAGAAGGTTCAGCAGAAGGGGTATGCAGATCTCAGAGGAGTAGGTGCCCCCCTCCCCCCCCCGGTGCAGTTGACTTATGTGGTGCCAGGAGAACCAAGTGTGATTTCTACTGCTCTGGGTAGTTATGTCGCTGCTTTCTGCACCTGGGTTGGATTTTTTGTGTTGCAAGAAGCCTTGGGGAACTCTGGTAATGTCATGAGGGCATGACATTTGCTGGTGGGGAGAGAATGTACAATGTCCTGTGTAAGTTAATTAAAATGGCTTCTTTGTTTTGTTAAGAGTAGGAATGCTTCTTTGTATGATAAGTGCTTTCTCTCGCAGTTGTTTAGCTTTAGACTTGCTGATATGGGGATTGTATTCATTTGTTGACCAATGGGGAATGTTATTTTGTCTTGTGGGTCTGGGAGGTGTTTTTCTCACGGTCTTTTCAGGGGAGGCGGGAAGGAGACGCTGAGGAAGGTGGATGTGCGCTGCACTGCTTGGTGGACCACCCGGGTGGTCCCAGGTGCGAGGACGTGGAGGTCGGAGGAAAGTGACGAGGGGTCGAATGGTTCAATGGTTGAGCTCCAACGATGTGCACGAAACTGACTGAACTTTGATAAGTTGGCGCCTTTTACTTTATTTACATTTCCTTCATATATATTGTATTGAACAGTACTCTTTTAGTTTTAGTAAAATCTTTAAAGTGTATTCCATAACGGTATCTGGTATGAGTTTGATATTGTGTGTGTACACGAGGCATAAACTTAATTCTCACAGCACGGGAGGTGGGGTTGGTGAGTGGCTGGATCTCCTTTTCCCCTAGATATATACCAGCCTGTTGGGTAAGTGTTACATTTGGATCAAGTCCTTAGGATTCTTGAGTGGGAGAGTGAACAGCCAGATGTCATGGTTCATGTGGGTACCAATGACATAGGTAGGTTGAATGAATAGGTTCTGCATAGGGAGTTCAGAGAGTTGGGTGCTGAGTTAAAGGGCAGGGCCTCCAGGGTTGTGATCTCAGGATTGGTGCCTGTGCCATGTGCCAGTGAGACCAGATCTATGAAAATTATACAGTTTAATATTTGGCAAAGCAGTTGGTGTAGGAGGCAGGGCATACGATTTTTGGATCATTGGGCCCTCTCCCAGGGAAGGTGAACCATGTACCGAAGGGATAGCATACACCTGGACTGGAGGTGGACTAATGTCCTAGTGGTAAGGTTTGTTAATGCTAGATGGTGGGGTTTAACCTAGAGTTGCAGTGAGATGGGAACCAAAGTACCAGAACAGATAGAGGAGAAGTTCTGGAGACACGTTGGTAAGATCTCAGACAAAGTTAGGAATCAAAAGGTTGAGCTGCCTATATTTCAATGCAAGAAGATTCATAGGAAAGACGGACAACAGTGCTGAAGACGAGGTAGCTGATTTACAACCAGAGGCAATGTGTAGTGAGGAGAGGCTGTTGATAGGGCAAAATTGCAGTCAGCAGGATGAACAGCAACATAAAAGGTGGACACCTATTTGAGGATGTTGTATCTGAATGTGCACAGTATACAGAATAAGGTAGATGAACTATCGGCACAGTTGCAGATTGGCAGATATGATGTTGTGAGCATCACTGAATCATGGCCAAAAGAAGATGATATGTGGGAGCTTAATGTCCAAGGATACATACTATATTGAAAGGGCAGGCAGGAGGCAGAGAGGGCGGTGTTATTTAGTTGGTAAAAAAAATTAAATCAGATCATTAGAAAGAGGTGACAGAGTTGGAAGGTGCTGAATCATTGTGGATAGAGCTAAGTAAATGCAAGGGTGAAAAGACCCTGATGGGAATTGAATAAAGACCCCCAAATAGTAGTAAAGATGAGGCCTACAAATTGCAATGGGAGATAGGAAATGCATGCCAAAAAGGCAATGTTACAATAGCAATAGGAATTTCAATATGCAGGTAGATTGGGAAAATCAGGTTAGTTCTGGTTTCCAGGAAGGGGGATTTCTGGAATGCCTACGAGGTGGCTTTTTAGAGCAGCTCATAGTTGAGTCCACCAGGGGATCAGCTACTCTGGATTGGGTGTTGTGCAATGAACCAGAATTGATCAGAAAATGAGCTTAACAGCAAGTGATCATAATAGGATCAAATACACCCTGAAATTTGAGAAGTAGAAGCTAAAGTCAGATGTATCAGTAAAGCAGTGGAGTCAAGGGAATTGCAGAGGGATGAGAGAGGAGCTGGCCAGAATTGATTGGAAAAAAACACTGGCAGGGATGATGGCAGAGCAGTAATGGCTGGAATTTCTGGAAGCAATTAGGATGACACAGGATATATTCATCCCAAAGAGGAAGAATAACTAAAGGAAAAATTGCACAACCATGTCTATCAAATGAAGTCAAAGCCAACATAAATCCAGAGAGAGGGCATATAATACAGCAAAAATTAGTGGAAATTTGAGGATTGGAAAGCTTTTAAAAAACACCTGGCAACTAAAACAGTCATTAAGAAGGTAAAAATGGAATACAAATATAATATTATTTAATTATATAATTATAATACAAATATAAGCTAGTCAATAACATTAATAAGGATACCAGAACATTCTTCAGATACATAAAGTTCAAAAGAGAGGCAGGAGTTGTTGTCAGACTGCTGGGAAACAATGCTGGAGTGGTAGTAATGAGGACCAGAAAATGGTGGATGAACTGAATGATGATTTCATATGAGTCTTCACTAGCAGTATGGTGAAGGTTCTAGGAATCAGAGGTCAGGAACTGCGTGAAGATTTCATTACTAGAGAGGAGGTGCTTGGGAAACTGAAAGGTCTGAAGGTAGATAAGTCACCTGAACCAGATGGTGCACACCCCAGTGTTCTAAATGCGGTGGCTGAAGAGATCGTGGACACATTAGTAATGTCTCCAAGAATCAAGAATCACTGGATCCTGGAATGATTCTGGAAGACTGTAAAATTGCAAGTGTCACTCCACTCTTCAAGAATGTAGAGAGGCAGAAGAAAGGAAACTATAGGCCAGTTAGGCTGACCTCAGTGGTTGGGAATATGTTAGTCAATTATTAAGGAAGAGGTCTCAGGATAATTGGAGGCACATGATAAAATAGACTGTAGTCAGTCTGGTTGCCTCAAGGTAAAATCTTGCCTGACAAACCTGTTCCTTTGGCAGAAGAAATAAAAGGGTTGATTATTTTCTAAATCTGGAGAAAATACAAAAAAACACTGAGGTGCAAAGGGACTTGGGAGTCCCTGTGCAGCGTTCCCTCAATGTTAATTTGCAGGTTAAATCTGTGGTGAGGAAGGCAAATGTGATGTTAGCATTCATTTCAAGAGGACGAGAATATAAAAGCTAGGATGCATTGTTGAGACTTTATAAAGGATTGGTGAGGCCTCACTTGGAGTATTGTGTGCAGTTTTGGGCTAGTTAACCTTAGGAAGGATGTGCTGAAGGAGAGGGTTCAAAGGAGATTCACAAAAATGATTCCAGGATTGATGACATGTCATATGAAGAACATTTGATGGCTCTGGTCTTGTGTTCACTGAAATTCATAAGCATGAGGGGTGACCTCATTAAAACCTATTGAATAGAGAAAGGCCTTGATAGAGTCAATGTGAAGAGGATGTTTCCTATGGTGGGGGAGTCTAAGACCAGAGGACACAGGTTCAGAATAGACGGGTGTCCTTTTAGAACGGAGATGAGAAGGAATTTCTTTAGACAGAATTGTGAATATGTGGAATTCGTTGCCACAAGCAGCTGTGGAGGTCAATTCTTTATATATGTTTAAGCAGAGGTTGATAGGTTGTTAATCGGTCAGGGCATGATGGGATACGGGGAGAAGGTAGTAGATTGGAGGTGAGAGGAAAATTGGATCAGTCATGATGAAATGGCAGAGCAGACTCAATGGGCCATATGGCCTAATTCTGCTCCTATATCTTAAGATCTCTTCATGCATTGTCCTGTTACAGGGTGTCAACGCAAAATGTTGACAATTCATTTTTGCACAGTAGTTATTGGTTGACACGTTAAGTTCCTTCATCAATTTGAGTTTTGCTTTGTGTGTGTGTCAGGGGTACATGTTCATCAACATACGTTGCTGGCAAATGTGCCAGCTTAACTCCTGCCTTAACAGTCTGTCTAAGGCTGTCTACAAGAAGGGTCAGAGCCATCTCTATTTTCTGAGGAGACTGAGGTCCTTTAACATCTGCCGGATGGTGCTGAGGATATTCTACGAGTACAGTGCTAGCATGTTTGCTGTTGTGTGCTGGGGCAGCAGGCTGAGGGTAGCAGACACCAACAGAATCAACAAACTCATTTGTAAGGCCAGTGATGTTGGAGGGGTGGAACTGGACTCTGACAATGGTGTCTGAAAAGAGGATGCTGTCCAAGTTGCATGCCATCTTGGACAACGACTCCCATCCACTCCATAATGTACTGGTTAGGCACAGGAGTACATTCAGCCAGAGACTCATTCCACCGAGATGTAACACTGAGTGTCATAGGAAGTCATTCCTGCCTGTGGCCATCAAACTTTACAACTCCTCCCTCGGAGTGTCAGACACCCTGAGCCAATAGGCTGGTCCTGGACTAATTTCCACTTGGCATTATTTACTCATTATTATTATTTAATTATTTATGGTTTTATATTGCTATATTTCTACACCATTCTTGGTTGGTGCAACTGTAACAAAACCCAATTTCCCTCGGGATCAATAAAGTATGTCTGTCTGTCATATTAAGGAGTTACCTAACAGGAGGAAGCAGCTTTCCAAGGACAACAGAAAATGCCAGAGGAACTCAGCAAGCAGACAGTATGAATGGAGAGCAATAGAGACTTCATGTTTCAGGCTGAGATCCTTCATCACACCCAAAACTTATTGCTGCAGAGTTCCAACATCAGCAGACTCTTATGTCTCCATTTTATCAGTGACTTTGTCTTGTGAGCTAAAAATATTTCCATAAATTGCAATGAAAATTGTTGGCTACATTAGGACTTAAACTATTTTATATTTATAAAATGAACTAGATTTTTTGCAAAGTTACAACATGGTTTGAGTTGCATAACATCTATGGGTGTTATTGGAAAGACTTTCATAAAACTAGAACTCATTTTCCTATTATAATGAACATCTCTCTGTTTGTAGCTATGTAACTTTGCTGAGTGATTCAAATCTAACACCTCATTATCACTTATTAAGAAATTACAGTGATAAGGAAGTAGCTTGTCAGTGCTGTTGTATTAAAGCAATGTGTCAGCCCTGCTGAGATCATTAATTGTGCTAAAAATGGTGCTGAAGTTAAAGCTTCAGCTTTACTGTGGAGATTAAAAGTTTATTGGCTGTAAGAACAAATATTCTGTGGTCTAAATAAAACAAAATATGAAATAAAAAACAGAAAATGGTGAAAACTTTCAGACCAGACAGAAGTACATTGACTGTCCTTTTACCTCCAAGGATGCTGCCTCACCTGTTAAGTTCCTCCAGGGTGTTGCTAGAGAAAATGGTGAAAATACTCAGAAGAGTAAATGCCATAGATGATAATAAAGGCAGCACACACAAAATGCTGGAGGAACTCAACAGGCCAGGCAGCATCTATGGAAAAATGTACAGTTGACGTTTTGGGCCCAGACCCTTCAGCAGGACCACTGCCTGGCTGTTGAATTCCTCCAGCATTTTGTGTGTGTTGCTTGGATTTCCAGCATCTGCAGAATCTCTTGTTTGTGAGATGATAATGGAGTCAGCTCGTCAGACACAGCTCTGAAATGTCTGACTTGGTGGCAGTGTCTGTGGCCATGAGCTCCTGGACCGGCTTCACTCACTTTGGTGTTTCGTGCATGTGGACTCACTTTTGGGGTCTGTGCCGTCTGTTTGATATTCTGTGTGTTATTTGTTCGCTTTTAGTTGTTTATGTCGATCGAAGTGTTTTTGCATGTTTGATGGTCTTACTGTGTGTGTGGGGGGGTGGGGTTTAAATGAATTGTATGGTGTTTCTTTGTTTTGTGGCTGCTTGCTGGAAGACAGATCTCATACTTTGATAATATGCCAGCTGGCGGTGTAGTGGCATCAGTGCTGGACTTCGGGGCGAGAGGTCCCGAGTTCGAATCTGGTTGGCCCCATCCTAGCAAATCGACCTTGTAAAAAAAAACCTGGGGAGGGATGGGCTCCGCCAGGTTTCAGATGCCCAAGACACGTCATACGATGAGCACTCACCGCTCCGACGACTCCACCAGGAGTTAAGAGTGCACACACACACACGCACTTTGATAATAAATGTACGTTTGTACTTTGAAATGCTTTGAAGTGCTTTGAATATTAAGGATGCTAAGTAGTGCAGGTCCACCCCACTAACGAGTTGCTAGGTAGTGGTGGAGCTCAGCATGGGCTTGTTGTGTACCATGTTATTGCCTGCTATTGCCACCCAATGATCAAGGAGCTGGAGACCGTGCGTAGTCTAACAAATGGTGCAAATGATTATCGTGGATGTTTTTGTTTTGATCACAAGACCCTGTTTGGACATTGGTAATGTAGAATATTGCAAGCTTGCTTCTTTGGAAAGCTGAGTGGCCTCAGCTGTTTGCATGGACCAGGTCCTCATGCTTTAGTGTTGCCAGTTGCAGCTATCCAGGAGGCATTGTCGGAGAATTCTGGAGTCCTTGCTGGTTTGGGGGCCGACTCCAGTATTGAGGGGTTGATGCCAGTGCTGCTCTCCGGTATTCACTCAGTGGAAGACGAGCTGGATTGTGTTCATCTGCAGCTGCACTAGTATGTGGTGAGGAACTGTTTGTTCTTGCAGAAATGTGGCTCCAGGACAATGCATAATCAATCTTCAAGCCCTGTCTCCCAGAGACTTGAGCTGTATGTTTTTGTGACTATGTACTTCTGCTGTTGTAACCATATGAGCTACATTCTAAGTGCTGTGCACTGTGTGAGATTGCTGGTACTGTGTTTTGCAGCTTGGACCGAATGAATGCTGCTTGATTTAGCTGTATACATGTGTGTGGTTGAATGACAATTGAACCTGAGGCACAAAAGAAGTAATCCCCTCAGTGCTGAAAGGACGGGGCAGGGGATGTGTACTTGTGGTGGAATCTTGTTGCGGCAGGTGGAACTTGGAAGGAAAACCCCTTGGCTGTGGAGGATGGAGGGTTGGATGGTGTTGATGACGAGAGAGCTTTTCTTGCTCTATCCAGGAGAGGGGGAAGGTGTAGGAGATACATTGATGAAATTCACTTAAGTGTTCTGTTTACAGTGGTAGAGTGGAAGCCATTGTTCAGAAGATCCCCTCATCCTTAACATCACCTGACCAGCCTCTGGATTCAATGGATTATCCATATCTTTCCCTGGGTATTCACAGCCTTTCAGCTTTTCAAAGGACGCATTGGTGCACTTGTCCATGCCTACAGTCTTTAACCCACCATTCTATACCCTCTCTGATTTTTCCATTCCATCAAACCCACCACCTTCCACTCTCAGTCACCTTCTGCACTGTTACTCCAAGACCAAAAATAAGGTTTTGTGACGACGCACTTCCCAGCGCACTCGAACCGGCTCACAAAGTGGCGCGCGTCAGCATTCAGGCCGGTCCCAAAGAGGGCACCAAGCCTGCTTCACCAGCAAGGAGAAAAGCCCATACATGGGACAGGACTGTGATACATTGATGCCCCCTACAGTATTCCCGCCCAGGGAGGGCGGAAACAGGAAGGCTTTAAAGTGAGGCCGCTTTAAATCTCTTTTGTAACTGCAGCTCACCAACTCCGTGTCGTTATTGCAGCGCTGCGTGTAGCACACCGCTACAACTGGTGACCCCGATGTGATGAACGACGACGCATCTGTTCATGCTGTTTCGTTAAAACTGCCAAGCTTCTGGACACTGCGACCTATGGTTCCAGCAAGCAGAAGCCCAATATCACATTTGGCAGATAACCTTGGATGCCACACGTTACTACTACGTGGTGAGCTCCCTCGACCAGGAGACAGGCGCCCAGGTTGAGGAGTTCATACAATCGCCCCCAGCGAACGGCAAATATACAGAATTCAAAGCCTTGCTCGTAAGGACTTTCGGACGAGCTGCCCGCTTACTGCACCTGGATGGTTTGGGGGACAGGCCACTGTCGGCTTTGATGAACGAGATGCTGTCCCTGGCCGGAGGACACAAGCCCTGCCTCATGTTTGAGCAGGCATTCCTGGAGCAGCTGCCCGAGGACGTACGCCTGCTGCTGTCCAATGCGGATTTCAGCAACCCCCGGAAGGTGGCAGCCCGGGCAGACTTGCTGTGGAAAGCCAAGAAGGAGAGTGGGGCGTCCGTCGCACAGTTCACCAGGCCACGCTCCCAGCAGCAAACCAGACCAGGCCCGGCCACAGAGCCCGCTAACCCCAGAGGCAGAGGTGAGGAGACCAATGAACAATGGTACTTCTACCACCAGTGGTGGGGCACAGAAGCCCGCTGCTGTAGCCCACCCTGCAAGTTCCCGGTAAACGCCAGGGCCAGCCGCCGCTGATGGCTACGGTGGCTGTCCATCGGGATAGCCTCCTGTATGTCTGGGACAAGCAGTCGGGATGCCGCTTTTTGGTCGACACGGGAGCCGAGATCAGCGCCTTACCTCCAACGAGTTACGACACCCGCAACAGAGAACTGGGTCCCACCCTGAGGGCCGCCAATGACAGCACAGTAAGGACCTACGGCACCCATACAGTGCAGCTACAGTTCTGCTCCAGCTGGTTCACGTGGGACTTCAGACTGGCCGCCGTAGCCCAACCGTTCCTGGGAGCAGATTTTTTGCGAGCTCACAGCCTACTGGTCAACCTGCCCAGGCAGAGACTGGTCCACACCGAGACATTTCAAACGTTTCACACCGCTACAGTTTGAAGTACAGCATTTCACCTTCTGACATTCCAGTCTTATGGATTGAATATCAAATTCTCTGATTGTTTCTTTGTATCAGAACTGGATCTTTCTAGCTGTCATCAATTTAACTTCATTTTTTTATTCTATCAGTAAAATTTAGCTGCTACCTACAACAAATTACGCAGTCTAAAAAGTTTAATGTGCTGCTAACTGCTCCATTACCTCATTTGGTCTCATCCTATCAGAGGTATTCCATTTGTTTCACCCATACCTCCTAACTCTTCTGCTGAAAACTAACTGGTTTTTCTCTCTTTCCCAGTCCTAGTCATGAAAATGTTGTATTTCCACATATGTTGCCTGACTTGCTGAGCATCTCCAGCTCTTTTTATTTTCATATTAGATTTCCAGCAACTACAGTTCTTTTTTTATTTTTTTCTGGAATAGTTCAAAGAATTTTAGAGCATAATTCTGATGAAAACTTATCATGGACTCTGCTCAAGTGGACTGCACAACAGTTTAGACAATCCCACTCGTGAGTAGGCACATTCCACCTAATATTGTGTTCTGTAACAATGGTATTTAACTCCCTTCATTTTGTTTTAGTTTTGCTAAGTCTTGACCAAAAGCAGAGTTACATTTATTCTCCCTGCTTACCGTTGTCCTTGTCTGGGAATGAAGATTACCGTTTTGACTGATGCTGTCAAGGAGCAGTATACATTTAGTATTAGTTATTATTTCCAGCCGCAGTGTTGGCATTTAACTTGCAGTTTGTGAGAGCTGGTTATCGACCCTGTTGGACTAGTGTTTATTGCTTTTCTTTGTCTTTTAATTCTCATTGAAGTCAATGAATTGTTAACCCAGTTCAGTGTCTCTTTCTTTGCAATTAGGCGATATCCAAATATTTTGACATTATCATCTTTAAACGTTAATTAATTTGTTTCTCTGTCTACACACGCTGCCTGAAATGCAGAGTTTTTTGCACTTTCTGCTTTTATTTCAGATTTCCAGCAGTTAATTGTGGACAAGACCCTCAGAAAAAAAATACTTCTTCCAAAAACAATTAACAATCCCTAGAAACTAGATCACTGGGGATGATCAGAAGTTACGTCATCAGTCAGTATTATGTACAGCAGCACAGTTCATCTGCAAATCAGATGAACCTGTCAGATAATGAAGAATTTTTCAGTAACTAGTGAGAGTGAACACAGCAGAAGAGTTCTTTGCTACAGAGCAAAATGAGGACACCTGAAATTTGTGTGAAATTTTATACCTAAATCAGATATCAAAATGATTTACAGCGTGTAAAATGTATCCACAGCCATTTCCTGCTTACTTCATGCCTGTCAGGAATTTGGCCTGGGGACATCTGTGCATCACTCTCAATACATTTGGCCATGTCAGGGGCAGGCCCATGGCTAATGATATCACCATGTGCAAAGCACCATTTCTGTACTTCTGAACTAAGGGCAAAGGATTACAAGGAATTCAAATCGTGCAGTGTAAATTGTTGAGGCACCAGATAACCTCATTCCTGGTGGTGAAATCCATGCTGCAAAGGCAAGGTTTCTCTCCTGGTTTGTGTCCAGAGAAAGCGGTACATGCTCTGTTGTGTTTTGAGCCGGCTGTTAGCTGCCCTTCTTATCTTGCTCATGTCAGTGATGTTAGTGTCAATGTCTTTGAGTTCCAGCACAATGCTGGAACAGTGGTATTCAAGCCTGCTGGGAAGGTCCGAATGTTCCAGGCCCAGAACTTCATTTTAAGGAGCAGGAGTTGCCATGGTATCATTTCCTTTCAAGCTGTGTACCCATCACACAAAAAGTTTGACGAAGTAGAGTCCTGACCCAGGACTACGCTGACTGAGGCTCTGCTGCATGCCCATCAACACACGCACAGTACTGGGTGGCAGCCAGTAGCCATTCACTCTCACTAGTTACCTGGGGCCGTCCTGCCTCGCTCCAAGCTCCAGTCAGGAGAGTGGTGAGCTGTAGCCTATCTTGAGGCTCCAGCCAGCAGAGTGTGAGCAGCCTAGTGGTGTCTTTCCAATACCATAGATAACATCTGCTCAGAAACAGTGGCTGCCTGTCCAGGGCTCCAGCCAGCTAAGGATGATCAGAAATAGTGAGGTGGGTGATGAACCATCAATAACTCTCGGAGACGGGAGGTGAACGATAGGCTTTTATTAGCAGCAAAAGGGACCATGAAATCTTGGAGACTGAGGGAGGAGCAGTGCCTCCAGTCGCCCTTATACAGGGGTCTGTAGGAGGAGCCACAGGAGCAGTCAGCAGAGGGGCATGTCCAGACAGGTATACATAATTTACCACAGTGGGTTAATGACATGTAAGGAGATAGTTCACAGTGCACAATAGACCTACAAACTAGATGAAGCTCTGCTAGATAATCAAGAGTTGACTTACTAGTGACAGTGAATGCAGGCAGGAGGAGCCTCAGATACAGTGAAACTAATTAAATGAGGGCCCTTTAACTTCAGAGCATATTTATCTTTTGTGCTTCTTTACTGTACATGAAACCTGTCTTCTCATTCTCAATGATTTCATTTTGAAAGTA
The DNA here is from genome assembly GCF_030144855.1 of Hypanus sabinus. NCBI lineage: Eukaryota > Metazoa > Chordata > Chondrichthyes > Myliobatiformes > Dasyatidae > Hypanus > Hypanus sabinus. The sequence continues at coordinate 100,827,158 of NC_082708.1, read as the reverse complement.
ATAGTTACGCTGAATGACTGAAAGGTTCATGATTGTGTTGCTACATCACATCCAAATCTTTCCATCTGATTCACTCTATCTGCTGTTGTTTAACTGCCAGGGCCTGCTCACTTCCAGATTCACCTTCAGTGTTTGCACAAAGACACACGGAGTAGATGTGCCAGCTGCCCGTCAGTACTTACAGACACACACGTGTAAACCCAGACACTACTGCCCTGCCTCTTTTACTCACCTCAACTCCACCCACATCAAGCATTACGTCCAGGACATGTCTTGGGAAATAGTAACATCCAGGGATATAAGTTGCTAACTCTCACCACCTCTGATCCTCCAATGAGGACTGGCTCATGGACCTCTGGTTCCCTCTCCTGACTTCTACAATCAGTTCAGTCTTGCTGACATTGAGTGAGAGTTTGTTGTTATGACATCTCTCAGCCAAATTTTTGGCCTCTGTTCTGTACGCTGATTCATCGCCATCTTTGATATGGCCCACAATAGTGATGTAGTCAGCAAACTTAAACATGGTGTCATTCCAAACTCTCGACCTCTGGTACCAGACCCTGCACATCATGCCTCCTCTCCACTTCCTTCTAACCAGTGATGAACTTACCTTAAGATAGTTCCTTACTCAGTAATCCATTTCCTAACTCCCTCAGCCTTTGGTCTCAAGCTGCTCTCTTCGTTGTCACTAGAATGTCGCTTTGTTACAGCAGATTGAACAATGCAGGAACATTATCCAGTGAAGTGACTGAATCATAGAATAATGTCAGATTCTGATCGTTTAGCTTTTTTTTGGGTAGCACCTGAAGATGAACCAGGAAATGAGTAGCTCCTGAAGATCAAGAACAACAGTGAACAGTGGAGAATCAGATGCAGAGTGATCTGATGCACATTACCTCACTTTACTGTATTGTCCCACCACAATTTTAAACCTTCCAGATGGTCACTATAGTATTGACCTCAAAATTGAATCATTGCAGAGGAGAATGACACAAGTGTAATGCATTGCAAAGGAACGCAAAGTGCAAAAGATAAACATGGTGCGAAATCATATTTAGAATTTGAAGGGTCCTCACTTGAAGATCAAGTGTTCACTGCTGATGAAGCTTCTCCTTGCTGGAACCCAGGGATAGGCCACCACTGTCCCGATAGAATTCTGGATTAGGTCACCACTGTCCTGCCTAAGGCAAAGGGGCAGGTTGCCACTGTCCTGCCTAAGGCAAAGGGGCAGGTTGCCACTGTCCTGCCAAAGGCAAAGGGGCAGGTTGCCACTGTCCTACCTAAGGAAAAGGGGCAGGTTGCCACTGTCCTGCCTAAGGCAAAGGGGCAGGTTGCCACTGTCCTGCCTAAGGAAAAGGGGCAGGTTGCCACTGTCCTGCCTAAGGCAAAGGGGCAGGTTGCCACTGTCCTGCCTAAGGCAAAGGGGCAGGTTGCCACTGCCCTGCCAAAGGCAAAGGGCCAGGTTGCCACTGTCCTGCCTAAGGAAAAGGGGCAGGTTGCCACTGTCCTGCCTAAGGCAAAGGGGCAGGTTGCCACTGTCCTGCCTAAGGCAAAGGGGCAGGTTGCCACTGGCCTGCCTAAGGCAAAGGGGCAGGTTGCCACTGTCCTGCCTAAGGCAAAGGGGCAGGTTGCCACTGGCCTGCCTAAAGCAAAGGGGCAGGTTGCCACTGTCCTGCCTAAGGCAAAGGGGCAGGTTGCCACTGTCCTGCCTAAGGCAAAGGGGCAGGTTGCCACTGTCCTGCCTAAGGCAAAGGGGCAGGTTGCCACTGGCCTGCCTAAAGCAAAGGGGCAGGTTGCCACTGTCCTGCCTAAGGCAAAGGGGCAGGTTGCCACTGGCCTGCCTAAAGCAAAGGGGCAGGTTGCCACTGGCCTGCCTAAGGCAAAGGGGCAGGTTGCCACTGTCCAAGGATGGATTGTCACTCACCCAGCTTGCGCACATTATTTTCAATCATCCCATCTGGAGCCTTGGGGTCCATCCACCCACTAACTTGAGTCCCAGCATGGACCACCACTGACAGTCCCAGCATGGACCACCTCTGACCGTCCCAGCATGGACCACCACTGACAGTCCCAGCATGGACCACCACTGACCGTCCCAGCATGGATCACCACTGTCCTGACACTCCCAGCATGGCCCACCACTGACAGTCCCAGCATGGACCACCACTGACAGTCCCAGAATGGACCACCTCTGACCGTCCCATCATGGACCACCACTGACAGTCCCAGGATGGACCACCACTGTCCTGACAGACACCATCATGGACCACCACTGACAGTCCCAGAATGGACCACCACTGACCTGACAGTCCCAGCATGGACCACCACTGACCTGACAGTCCCAGAATGGACCACCTCTGACTGTCCCAGCATGGACCACCACTGACAGTCCCAGCATGGACCACCTCTGACAGTCCCAGCATGGACCACCGCTGACAGTCCCAGCATGGATCACCACTGTCCTGACAGTCCCAGCATGGACCACCTCTGTCCTGACAGACACCAGCATGGACCACCACTGTCCTGACAGTCCCAGCATGGACCACCTCTGTCCTGACAGACACCAGCATGGACCACCTCTGTCCTGACAGACACCAGCATGGACCACCACTGTCCTGACAGTCCCAGCACAGACCACCACTGTCCTGACAGTCCCAGCATGGACCACCACTGTCCTGACAGTCCCAGCATGGACCACCACTGACAGTCCCAGCATGGACCACCACTGACAGTCCCAGCATGGACCACCACTGACAGTCCCAGCACGGATCACCACTGACAGTCCCAGCATGGACCACCAATGACAGTCCCAGAATGGACCACCACTGTCCTGACAGACACCACAGGTTGGCTCCTTGGCACAGGACACCACCGCCCCAGCTGGAGCCCTGAGGTGTGTGGCACTTGGAGTCTCACAGCCGCAGCTCTGAGGTGGGCTAGGATTCGCCACCACCCCAGGATGAAGACTCTAGTTGTGTAAGTATGTCTAATATCGTTCCACTAGCCAAGCAAGGTATTGCCTGAGATTTCTGGTAATAAAACATTCCACCAAATAACTTAGACAGTTTCATTCACTGTCTCCCTCTCCTACAGGATTCTGAATACCTTCTGTGTTGACTTGTAATAATTGATGTTTTCCTATACAAATATTTCTTTAACAAGGAAAAGGTGGTGGATAAAATCCAATAGAATGGTGCATTTTGCAGCAACGTAGGTTGGCCCACCCTTCATAGCACTGGGGAAGGTGGTACCTCAGATGTGTTTGCAAGCCCAGAGCCCATGCACGATTTCAGACATATCCCTGTGATTACAATACATTTTACATCTCTAGATGAAATAGTAGTCAGCTTGGATTTCTGTTGCAAAGGAGTAGTGTATGAGCCACACTGCACTATGAACAACAACACCAAGGGCGTATCATACCTGACTAGGTTCTTTCTTTTCTTCATATTTTTCCAGCTTCTGCTTCACTGTAACTATGTGCGCAGTCAGTTCTCCGTGTCTTCCCTATTTCCTATGAACCAGATTCTCAGCACATTCAGCGAAGTGGGGCAGCACAGCAGTGTAGCTATTAGCATAATGCTTTAGAGGCCAGCGACACAGGTTCAATTCCCGCTGTTGACTGTAAGGAGTTTGTATGTCCTCCCCGTGGTGACTTCGGTTTCCTCCCACATTCCAAAGATGTGCCGGTTAGTAGGTTAATTGGTCACATGGACGTGATTTGGCAGCACAGGCTCGTTGGGCCAGAAGGGCGTGTTACTGTGATATATATCTAAATAAAATAAAATAATCAGATGAGACGGTGAAGAAAATGAAGGATGGGTTAAAGCTTTTGCAAATGCACATGTCCTTGTTTTTGGCCCAGTTCAAACTGGTCACAGTTGCTTATCAACCTGTGAACTGGGAGTGGTTTAGAGCAGAAAACAGCACATTCGTCTATATTCAGGGAGACTTTGAGCTGAGTGTCTCTGTTGCCTAGGAACATCATCCCTCTTACAACTACATCCTCCCTGTGGTATTCAGCAAAAACACTCAATTCAACAAACAAGACAGAGGGGAGAAGGTAGCTTTGCTGGACTCCAGATTTGATCACAAACCTTTCCATTTCCTACCTGTAAATTTGGGCTGCAGCACTGATGTCAGTACAACCATTGTGTCTCCTATCATTTTGCATTTCCCCCTCCCCCACTACTTTCAAATCTCTTACTATCTTTCCTTTAAGTTAGTCCTGACGAAGGGTCTCGGCCCGAAACGTCGACAGCGCTTCTCTCTATAGATGCTGCCTGGCCTGCTGTGTTCCACCAGCATTTTGTGTGCATTGTGTCTTATTCTGGATTTCCTCCTGGAACCTCATTTTGGAGAGCACATTCGTGTGTACTCTTGTAATATTCAAAGCCCCTCTCCTGATCCAAACCGAGGATGGATCTACACCCCTATTCCACATCATATCACTGAGCAGTAACAAGGTTGTCAGAAATTTTCCTGCTGAATATACACAGGTCTGATCTATGTAAATAACCAGCTCCAGAACAAACTTGCCTCGTTTGATTAGAGCCCTGTGCAGAATCTTGTAATCCATATTTAATAGTGAGATATGTTGCAATTTCTGATCTTATATGAGTAAATGTGCTAGCTGCACCATCAGTTTTAATACATCTGTGTTGTTCATGTTTTAATAGTTGCCACTGATGTACGTGAACTAAAGCTGTTCTCATAGGAGCTATTCTTTCATTTCCATCCTTCTGAAACAAGACTAGAACAAATGACTGCCTAAAAAATAAGGCAGTGTACAATCTCCTTGGAGAAAGTAGACAATGAATTATTTAGGGGAATGCTTCCACAATGCTGCTCAGAAAAGATGTAGATGGCACAGAATGTGAATAATTGTTCAGTTCGCCACAGGGATATGATTAACAAGTCTCTGGTCTTTCGAAAATCCAACAACTCACTACTTGGATTACTCTTAAGTCAATTTTAGTAGCTAAAGTAATGAAGTTGTTAGCCTTACTGAATAATCTAACAGTGAAATATTCAAGTTTTCTGCTCACAGCCAATGAATTTATACTAAATTTATACAAATGATGCCCTATGGGTGGTTGATGATATTTGGAGGCCTTATTTATTAGAGCTATTGCAACCCCCACCATCACCTGCCCCCTGAACTGAAAAGATTGCATTTCAATCATGGTGCAACTTTTCTGACAGTGAACACATGAAGTCTAGGTTTGCTTTAATCCCAACTGTTTGAAGATTTTAAGTTTGTTTTTGCTTACTCAAAGTGTTGAAAATTGTTCATTCACTAGTGTTTTAAGGCTTGACCTGCCAGAGCTCAATTTAGCTGATTCACTGGTTTGCTAAAGTGTTTGCTGAAATGGCAGTATGAGAGCGATTTCTTTCTCTTGTCTTATTTCCCTGCTCTGATTGGTTAACTGCAACCCAGGCAACTTCAGAGAAGAATGAACACTGGGAGTGTGGGAAAAGGTAATAGAGAATAAAGAGGTCAGTGGGACGGTAGAATAAAACCCTAATGGTTAAGACAACAAAATTGCAGTGCTACATCAGTCTGTGCAAGACAGATATTTACATTGCATGTGATACGGCTCAATTTAAAAATAAATAAATAAATAATCCTATAAGATGTAACAAGTGACTTTGATGGTCCATAACACTCAAAGGCCATTGGCAAGCTGGGGTGCAGCATCATTCAGCTGGACAACCGCCCTCGAGAAATAGCTGTTTCTCTTAGCTAAGATGTTTTGGTATCTCCTACAGATGGCATGAGATTGAACAGACATGGCCCAGCATGTAAATGCAATTGTGAAGAAATCATGGTAGTGCCTCTACTTCCTTAGGAGTCTGTGAAAATTCGGTGTGATATCAAAAACTTTGATAAGCTTCTATAGCAGAGAGTGTATTGACTGGCTGCATCACAGCCTGGTACGGAAACACCAATGCCTTTGAAAAGAAAATTCTACAGAAGTAATGGATTTGAACCAGTACATCACGGGTAAAGCGCTCCCAACCAGTGAACATATCTACATGAAATGCTGTCATGGGAAAGTATCATCCATCATCAGAGATCCTTATCATCCAGGTCGTGTTCTTTTCTTCACTGCTGCCATCAGGTGGAAGAGTCTCTGGGCTCATGACACCAGGTTCAAGGACAGTTATTACCCCTGAACCATCAGGCTCTTGAAAGCAAAGGCACTTTACCACAACTAATGTTCTCTGTCTTATTGTTTCATGTTCTCCTTATTTATTGCTATTTATTTATGTTTGCATTTGCGCAGTTTGCTGTCTTCTGCACTCTGGTTGATCTTTCATTGATCCTGTTATAGTTACTATTCTATAGATTTGATGGGTATGCTCACAGGAAAATGAATCTAAGGGTTATTTGTGGTGACATAAATGTACTGTGATAATAACATTTAATTTCAACTTTGAACTTTATATACATAAGAGACTATAAAAGAGCATGGAAAAACAAGAACAATAAAATTAATATTTTAAATTTAAGTCTGGGAGCTAATGCAAGTCATTAATGTTTGAGATAATAGGGCAATATAATGTAATATGAGATTGGGCAAAGAGTCTTGGGTGAGGTAAAATTGATGTAAACACAGCGTGATGATTAGCAGCTGAGATCTCTCTCTCTCTCTCTCTCTCTCTCTCTCTCTTACTCACTCTCTCAGATACTACAACTATTTTGCTATCCTCAGTACATTTGTCTACAGTGCATTCAGTTCCTAAACTCAAGGCATTATTTAAGACTCAATATAAATAGTTCAGGCTCAGCACTGGTCCCTGTGGCAAGCAGCTGAATACATGTTACCAACCTGAAGATGACCTTTTTATTCCAATACTTGCTTCATTTTAGTTAAAAATTCCTTACTTACACCAATAAAATACTCCCAAGTATTCCAAGTATGGTTATATGGTTAAGTCTGTGTGTTTTTACTGTTTACAGTACGTGGCTCCTTTTGGATGATTTTTGGAAATCCAACACACCACATCTTTTATCTATCTTGGTCATTATATCCAAAAAGTGTTCTAAACAAGTTTATCAAAAAAAAATCTTTTATAAAGAAATAATGATCCTGCTTGATAGGATTCAGGACTTCTGAACATTCTGTTACCACTTCCTTTAAATTAACTTCCAACATTTTCTCAACTGCAGATGTCAGAGCTGCTCTGTTCTTTCCCTTTTTTGTCTCATTCCATGTTTGAAAAGGAGCTTTACATCTGCTGTTTTATGTGACTGAGATCTTTCAGAGCCAAGGGAATTTTAGCAAAATTCCACCGATGTACCCTTTAAAGTAGTTACTTTCCCCAAGCAGTGAAGATGATTAACACCTCTACCCACTAACCCATTGCTCCACATTCTCCCACCACCACTACTTTATCATTTTTTATCACAGTCACCTTATGATGTCTAGCATTACTTTATACAATTAATCTATATATATATATGAAAGAAATGCTGTGTGTTTACATTTATTGTGTTTTTTTATTATTGTGTTCTCTATCTTATTGTCTTTTTGTGCGCTGCATCAAATCCGGAGTAACAAATATTTCATCCTCTTTTACATTTGTTCCTGGAAATGATGTTAAACAATTTTGAATCTTGGAATCACTGCTATCACTTCCTTTCAACCCCTGAATGCAAGGCAGATCGTCCAGTTTTAGTCATTTTAGTTTGCTGAGTGTGTTCAATCCAGTGACAGTCTGATGTTCTTGACCCCATTTTCATGCTTTGAGAAACCTTATATGTATTCTTATATGACACATAGCAATTCTTATTTTTGCAACACGCACAACATGCTGGAGGAACTCAGCAGGTCGGGCAGCATCCGTGGAAATGAGCAGTCAAAGTTTTGGGCCGAGACCTTTCGTCAGGACTGAAGAGGGAGGGGGCAGGGGCCCTATAAAAAGTGTGGAGGGAGGGTGGGAAGGAGAAGGCTGGTAGGTGCCAGGTGAAAAACCAGTAAGGGGAAAGATCAAGGTGTGGGGAGGGGAAGCAGGGAGGGGGTAGGCAGGAAAGGTGAAGAAGGAATCTAAGGGGAAAGCACTATGGGTAGTAGAAGAAGGCAGAGTCATGAGAGAGGTGATAAGCAGCTGGAGGAGGAGGCAGAGTGAAACTGTGATGGGGGAAGGGAGAGGGAGGGAATTACCAGAGGTTGGAGAATTCAATGTTCATGCCAAGGGGCTGGAGATTACCCAGACGGTATATGAGGAGTTGCTCCCTCCCAACCTGAGTTTGGCCTCATCATGGCAGTAGAGGAGGACATGTATGGACATATCCGAATGGGAATGTGAAGCAGTGTTGGAGTGGGTGGCAACCGGGAGATCCTGTCTGTTGTGGTGGACAGAGCGAAGGTGCTCAACGAAGCGGTCCCCCAATCTGTGTCGGGTCTCGCTGATGTAGAGGAGGCCGCACCGGGAGCTCTGGATGCAATAGACGACCCCAACAGACTCACAAGTGAAGTGTTGCCTCACCTGGAAGGACTGTTTGCGGCCCTGAATGGTGGTATGTGTTGCTTTACATCTTTGCAACTGCAGTGTACTTTGTGTTTACAATTCTTGTTTTTTCCTGCTCTCTAATTTACCAATAATAATTTCGAAGTTTCGTCCTTTTATTGGCTAATATTTATTTTTGGTATGTTGTTTTAATGGAGCCATTCTTTTCTGTATTTCTTTATGGCTTACCCTCAACATCTACTTTTCCTATTTTCTTATATCCTTGCTCATACTTTTTATTGATGTCTGCAATGTTTTCCTTCTTCTAGCCTACCACTGATCTTCGTAATGTTATCTGTTTCTTCTTTCACTTTGGTAATTACTTTTGTAGTTGGTTTATTATCATTGCCACATCTACAAGGATACAGTGCAAGCTTTGGTTTGCATGCCACACAGACAAATCAATCCACTCATAAATTGGTCCATGTAGTACAAACAAAATTGCAGAATATTGTGCTTTAAAGAAAATGCAGTGCAAGTAGAATATAAAGTGTTAAAGGCCATGGTAGACTGAGAGATAATAAATTAATCTTTACCCTGTTTGGGGTCCATTCAAGATTAAAATCATAGTGGGAATATGATATGAGCCTGGTGGTATGCGTTCTCAAGCTTTTCTGTCTTCCGTCTGACAGGAGGAGGCGAGGAGCGAGAATGACTGAAGTGGAAGGCATCCTTGATTATGTTGGCTGCATTTATGAAGCAGTGGGAAGTGTAGACAGCGTTGTTGGTGTATGCTCAGATGGTGTTGAGGAAACATATCGGAGCAAAATAGATTGGCTCACAACAACAACCTTGCACTCGATGTCAGCTTGACCAAGGAATTGATTGTGAACATGTACACCATAGCTCATTGAAGGGTCAATGGTAAAAAGGGTGTACAGCCTCAGAACATGGAGCACCAGTGTCTCAGAGGATGTATCCTGGGCCTGATAGATTGACACAATCACAAAGATGGTATGCCAGTAGCTCTACTTCATTAAAAGCTTGAGGAGATTTGGTATATCTACAAAGACTCTTGCAAATTTCAATAGATGTACAGCGGAGAGCATTATGATTGATTGCAACACAGCCTGGCACTGAGGTGCTGATTCATAGCCATCTCCATGATGGACATAGTGCTCCCCAGTACTGGTGACATCTGTAAGAGGTGGTGCCTCAAGAAGGTGCATCCATCACTAAGGATCCTCATCATTTGGGGCGTACCATCTTCTCATTACTACCACCAGGAAGAACACCAGGAACCTGAAGATTCACACTCGGTGATTAGGGAATAGCTTCTTCCCCTTCACTGTCAGATTTAGTCCATGAACCAATGAACATTATTCCTCTTTTCTGCAGTACTGGATGGACTAGGTCAGACTGCTGGCAATATTTGCACCAAGAAACTTAAGGCTCTCATCCATTTCCACCTCAACACAATTGATATAGAGAGAAGGGCATGTACTTTGCTCCGCTTCCTGAAATCAGAATCACGTTTAAAATCACCGGCATATGTTGTGAAATTTGTTGCCTTCGCAGCAGCAGTTCAGTGCAATATGTTGTTGGTCAGATGAAACTTCAGTGTAATCCAGGACAGGGGAAGCAGGCAAGCCAGTTGTCTCTGTTCCCCCGCCCCCCCCCCCCCCCCGGCATTTTACAGAGGTGATAACTCTCCAGCAGCCAGCGACCAACCGACGCGGATAAGGAGGACCCCACAGGCACGTGGAGATCGGGACCACGAGGAATGCCTGGACATTATAGACTCCTTTCCCGGGTAATATCTTCTTCTTTTCATTGACTGTTCATGGAGTGTCAGGGGTTCTAGTAGGAGGCACACAGGCAGACACAAGTGTGAACCCACCTGCTTTTTTAGTTGATATAATCAAAGTTACTTGTCGGTAAATACAGATTCTCTGTACTTCACTGTTCATTATTACAAGAGGTGATTCTTGTAACTCATAATAATAAAGAGTGATTTAGATTAAGCACACATTTATATATACAGCCTGGGGGAAAATACACAAAGCAGGACAACAAATAATTTTTACGGTCTTAAATTCCTTTATCTGTTTTAGATGTTTTATTGCAAAAAGAGGGTATCAAAATAAAAATGACAACATGAAATTAAAAAAAACTGTTCCCACTATTGCAATCTCAGCTTAACTTCAGACCACACCCTTGTTATATATGCAGTATGAAAATAACTATAACAAAATGTACAAAACCAATACAGTAATGGCAATTCTAAAAACAACCAATACAAACAATGTTAGAATCTCACCAACCCTGGCACTCTGTCCACCTTCTGAGTGAAAAACTTTCCCCTCATGTTCTCCTTAAACATTTCTGCTTTCACTGTTGGCTCATGACCTCTAGTTGTATTCTCACCCAACCTCAGTGGAAAAACCCTGATTGCATCTAATATATATCTATATATATTTACACTTTATTGATCCCAAAGGAAATTAGTGCCACAGTAGCATTACAAGTGCACAGATATACAAATATTAAAAGAGCAGAAAGAAATAATAAAAGAAAAGTTACCTCAAACAGCCTAACATGAGGGTGTCATCACTTTCTTGGCTATAGGTTGACATATTATACAGCCTAATGGTTCAGGGTAAGAATGACCTCATAGAGTGCTCTTTGGAGGCTTTGTCTTACTAAAAGTGCTCCTCGGTTCAGCCAAGGTGCCATGCAGAGCAAGAGGAACATTGTCCAGAATTGCCAGGATCTTACATCGGGTTCTTTGTTCTACCGCAGCCTCCAGTGAGTCCAGTTTGATTCCTATAACAGAGATAGCCTTTCTGATCAGTTTATTGAACTTGTTGGCATCCCCAGTGTTGATGCCATTGCTCTAGCACACCACCACATAGAAGATTGTACTGCAGACAACAGACTGGTAGAATAGGTGAAGGGGAGGCCTGCATACTCCAAAAGGGCTCAGTCTCCTCAGGAAGTAGGGATGATTCTGGTCCTTCTTGTACACAGCCTCTGGAGTGCTCCACTCAACTCTGTCATTCCAAGTGCACCTCCAGGTAATCCCAGGTCCTCACCACATTCATGTCCTCACCATCTTGGAGCAACAGAGGATGAGAGGTGACCTGATAGAGGTGTATAAGATGCTGAGAGGCATTGATTGTGTGGATAGTCAGAGGCTTTTTCCCAGGGCTGAAATGGCTGCCACAGAGGACATAGGTTTATGGAGCTGGGGAGTAGGTACAGAGGAGATGTAAGGGATAAGTTTTTACTCAGAGAGTGTTGAGTGCATGGAATGGGCTGCCGGCAACGGTGATGGAGGCGGATACGATAGGGTCTTTTAAGAAACTTTTAGATAGGTACATGGAGCTTAGAAAAATAGAGGGCTATGGGTAAGCCTAGTAACTTCTAAGGTAGGGACATGTTCGGCACAACTTTGTGGGCCAAAGGTCCTGTATTGTGCTGTAGGTTTTCTATGTTTCTGTGTTTCTATCAATAGTAACAGGGAGCAGTGCAGGCTTAGTCTTCCTAAAGTCCATCACCATCTCCTTTGTCTTACTGATGTTGAGCTGCAGATGATTCAGCTTGCACCATTTGACAAAGTCCTCCACCAGGGCCCTGTATTCATCCTCCTGTCCTCCCTTTATACACCCGACTATTGCTGAGTCATCAGAGAGTTTCTGCAGATGACAAGCCTCAGTGTTGTATCCGAAGTCCAAGGTATACAGGGTAAACAGGAAGGGAACCAATACAGTCCCCTGTGGGGCCCCAGTGCTGCTTATAACCATGTCTGACACACAGCTCTGAAGCCGCATAAACTGTGGTCTGCCAGAGAGGTAGTCCAGGATACAATGGAAGTGCTAATCTGCGTTCAATGGAGTTTCTCCCTCCAGCAATGATGGCTATTTGGTATTGAAGGCACTTGAGAAATCAAAAAACATGTTCCTCACAGTGCTGCCCTGCTTATCCACATGGGAGTAGGCTCTGTTCCACAGGTAGATGACAGCGTCATTCGTTTCATTGTGCTCCTGGTAGGCAAAGTGCAGGGGATTGAGGGCTGATCTGACCAGGAGTCAGAGGTCAGCCAGGACCAGCCTCTAGTATCTTCATGTTTGAGGTCAGGGCCACTGGATGATGGTCATTCATGACTTTTGGTTGACTGTTCTTGGGTACTTGGACCAGATGTGATGTGTTCCACACAGTCGGGACCCATTCCAGGCTGAGTCTCAGAGTGAACTGGACACAGCTGCTCAGCACACTCCTTCAGGACCCTGGGGTTCACCCTATCCCGTCCCAAAGCTTTGCCACATTTGAGTTTCCCCAGAGCCCTTCTCACCTGCTCAGTAGTGAAGGTGAGTCCGTGATGACTGGGGGGCTGATGGAAGGTGGGGGATGTGTTGGGTGAAGATGAGGATGATAGCAGTTGGTATGTGGAAGTGTGGATGGTAGGTGCAAGAAATGCAATTTATATTCCTCATAATTTTGTATACCTTTATAAAATCTCTCCTCATTCTCCTATGCTCCAGGAAATAAAGTTCAAGATTAAATTCAGGTCGAAGTATGTTGTCATTCAACCTTATACATGTACTCAGCTAAACAAAGCATCATTTCTTCGGGGCCACTGAGCAAAATACAGAACCTCTATTGCATACAGCACATAAAATAATATTAATAGAGTAATATTAACAGATAATAAATCAAATCTTCTGTAGACGTACAAGTTGATATGAAGTGCAAATGTGACATATTTAAATAACATTCAGAAGCCTATACATCAGCTCGCTAATGCAGTTATTTAATCAGCCAATCATGTGGCAGCAACTCAATGCACAAAAGTATGCAGACTTGGGGTTCATTTGTTGTTCAGATCAAACAGCAAAATGAGGATGAAATGTCATCTAAGTGACTTTGACTGTGGAATGATTGTTTGAATGTTGAAAGGATTGGACAGAGTAGATGTGGGAAACGATGTTTCCCTTGGTGGGTGAGTCCAGGACAAGAGGTCACAGTCTTGGAATTAGAGGGTACCCATTTAAAACAGAGATGAGGAGAAATTTTTTTAGCCAGAGGGTCGTGGATTTATGGAATTCATTGCTACATACAGCTGTGGAGGCCCAATCATTGAGGGTTTTTAAGCAGGAGATTGACAGGTATCTAATTAGTCAGGGTATCAAGGGATATGGGGAAAAAGCTGGAAATTGAAACGAGACAGGAGAATAGTTTAGCTCATGGTGGAGTGGCGGAGCAGACTCAATGGGCCAAATAGCCTACTTCTGCACTTTTGTCTTGTGATCTTGTGATCTTGGTGCCAGAAATGGTCGTTTGAGTATTGTTAACACGAGCAGTCAGTGGAGAATGGCCAGGCTAGTTCAGTTGACAGGAAGGCAAAAGTAGTTCAGATAACTATGCATTACAACAGTGGTGTGCAGAAGGTCATCTCTGAATGTACAACACATTGAACCTTGTAGTGGGTGCGTTACAGCAGCAGAAGGTCATGAATATACACCCAGTGTCCACTTTATTAGGTATAGGAGGTAATTAATAACTCAGGTCCTCAAGTCCCAGCATTGTACATTTTCTCTGTATTTTTAATTTAATTGATACCTTTTCTGTAGCAAAATGACCAGAACTGCACCTAATGTAGATATTAAGGAAGAGGGTGTGCTGCGGCTTTTGGAAAGCATCAAGTTGGATCAGTCACCGGGTCCAGACGGGATGTACCCCAGGCTGCTGTGGGAGGTGAGGGAGGAGACTGCTGAGCCTCTGGCAATGATCTTTGCATCATCAATGAGGACAGGAGAGGTTCCAGAGGATTGGAGGGTTGTGGATGTTGTTCCTTTATTCCAGAAAGGGAGTCCAGAAAGCCCAGGAAATTATAGACCAGTGACTCTTACTTCAGTGGTCAGTAAGTTGATGGAGAGGCAGGATTTATGAACATTTGGAGAGGCATAATCTGATCAGGAGTAGTCAGCATGGCTTTGTCAAAGGCAGGTTGTGCCTTACGAGCCTGATTGAATTTTTTGAGGATGTGACTAAACACATTGATGAAGGAAGAGCAGTAGATGTAGTGTATATGGATTTCAGCAAGGCATTTGATAAGGTACTCCATGCAAGGCTTATTGAGAAAGTAAGGAGGTATGGGATTCAAGGGGACATTGCTTCGTGGATCCAGAACTGGCTTGCCCACAGAAGACAGAGTGCTTGTAGTTGGGTCATATTCTGCATGGAGGCCTGTGACCAGTGGTGTGCCTCAGGGATCTGATCTGGGACCCCTAATCTTTGTGATTCTTATAAATGACCTGGATGAGGAAGTGGAGGGATAGGTTAGTAAACTTGCTGATGACACAAAGATTGGGGGTGTTGTGGATAGTGTGGAGGGCTGTCAGAGGTTACAACGGGACATTGATAGGATGCAAAACTGGGCTGAGAAGTGGCAGATGGTGAGGTGGTTCATTTTGGTACGTCAAATATGATGACAGAATATAGCATTAATGGTAAGACTCGTGGCAGTGTGGAGGATCAGAGGGATCTTGGGGTCTGAGTCCATTGGACACTCAAAGCAGCTGCACAGTTTGACTCTGTGGTTAAGAAAGCATACAGTACATTGGCCTTCATCAATTATGGGATTGAGTTTAGGAGCCGAGAGGTAATGTTGCAGCTATATAGGACCGTTGTCAGACCCCACTTGGAATACTGTGCTCAGTTCTGGTTGCCTCACTACAGGAAGGATGTGGAAAACATAGAAAGGATGCAGAGGAGATTTACAAGGATGTTGCCTGAATTGGGGAGCATGCCTTATGAGAATAGGTTGAGTGAACTCAGCCTTTTCTCCTTGGAGTGACGGAAGATGAGAGGTGATCTGATAGAGGCCTGATATCCCAACTCAAGTGCTCGTGTGGATAGCCAGAGGCTTTACCCCAGGGCTGAAATAGCTAGCATGGGAGGGCACAGTTTGAAGGTGCTTGGAAGTCGGTACAGAGGAGATGTCAGGGGTAAGTTTTTTACGCAGAGGGTGGTGAGTGCGTGGAATGGGCTGCCGGCGGCGGTGGTTGAGGCGGAAACGATAGGGTCTTTTAAGAGACTGCTGGATGGCTACGTGGAGCTTAGAAATATAGAGGGCTATGGGTAAAGCCTGGGTAGTTCTTTGGCACAGCTTTGTGGGCCGAAGGGCCTGTATCATGCTGTATGTTTTCTATGTTTCTTTGTTTCTATAATACTCCAAATCAGGCCTCACAAAAGACTCATACAACTTCAAAATAATATCCCAATTCATGTGCTCAGTACTTTGATTTATGAAGGCCAATGTGTCAATTTTCTTTACGATCTTATCCACATATGATATCACTTTCAAAAAAATTATCGATCTGTATTCCCAAATCCCTCTGTTCTACCACATTAGTCGATGATTTACTGTTCACCGGACAGCTACGGTATATGGACCCTTGATTTCACAATCTATCTCAGTTTGACCCTGCACCTCTGTAACTGTAATACTTTATTCTGAATTCTTTTGTTGTTTTACTTTGTACTACCTCAATGTAATTTTGTATGAATGGTATTCAAGACAACGTATCCATTGTACTTCAATACATATGACAATACTAAGTCAGTCTATTACAGTAATCTTACAACTCTAGTTTCTTACTCTCAAACTGTATGTGAAACTTCATATGGTATGAGAATGCCTCTGTAGAGAATCCATTAATATGAGACTTTATATTAATCACATCTCATTGTGTATAAACACAAAATAAGATAGTGCGTTTCCTGGTTGGTTGTATATTTCACCAAATACACATAATGAACTTGTCTTCAAGGCCATCTTTTCTTTGTCTAACCTGTATACAGCACCTCTTTCTTAATCTGAAATAGGGATATTTGCCATCCCTCCTCCAGCACTCAGGAGATTACCTTAATCTTGACAGCAGCATAGCTTTCACTACTTTCCATGCAGTTGCAAAGATCAGTATCTACCTTCCTGTATTCTGTCTCATATCAATATTAAATTCATTTTACTTCTCCAATTTGAATATTATCCGGTATGTCTTATCCACACAGGCTATAAGAACATTGCTTCACCAGTGCCAATCTGTACGTATCCATATTTACCTCTCTTGTAGCCATATCCTCTTATTCGTCACCATCAACTAAATCCAATGTATTTAGAACAGTGATGACTGCCTCCTGGAACAGACCTCCATCCTCTTTCCCTGATGCACATAGTGCTTGAGCTTTCAATTCTAATTCTTCAAATCTGAGATGAAATTTCTCAAGCTAAAAATAATAGCTGCCTATATGTATGCTGTGCATTGTGGTTCCCTTTTTTGGCTCCCATGTGCTATAACCACTGTACATTGTATGCTGAAGCATACTAGTAGAGGATAATAAGAAATAGAAGCTGGTCCCTCAAGACCAATTTCTCATTTAACAAGGTCTTCAACCTCAAAACCATTTTCCTGCCCTAATGATTTCCTTTTATTCTTTTAATATCAGAGATGTACCAATTTCAACTTTGAAAATGCTTAGTAGTTAAGCTTCTACATTCCTCTGAAGCAGAGCTTTCCTATGATTTACCACTCTTTGAGTTTTTAGTCCTGAATGACTCACCCTTATTTTGACCATTGATTGTAAAGTCCGTAGCTAGGTAAACATCATCCACATATATACACAGTTGAGCCCTCTAACAATTTGGTCTGTTTCAATGAAGCCAATTCACAATAATCTACATACTAAAGAATAGGGACAAAATCAAAATCTCTACTGATTTGACAAGCCTCCTATACCAGGAATGATCCTAATGAACCTTCACTGTACTCCCTCTACAGCAAGTAAATAATTTTATTTGGTAAGGAAACCAAAATTGTTTAGAAGTGGTGTCATCAAGACCCTATATAATTGAAGTAGAGTCTGTACATTACTGTAGAATTGGAGTACAAGAGTAAGAGCAAGTATACCAGCTACCTCCTGATGCACTGAGTGCTCTGATATTAGAGCCACTGACACTGCTGATAGGTATATTTAGCCATATTCAAACCATCAGATTGCATGAACAAAATGCAGAATTCATGTATCGTATGATATAATACTTTTCAAGACATGGGTTGATCTTTCTCAGACAGATTTATGGATTCTCTTTGTTCTTGAAATCCCAGACCCAGGCTTCCTCCTTTAATAAAGAGAAAATCTGCAGATGCTGCAAATCCAAGCAACACACACAAAATGCTGGAGGAACTCAGCTGGCCATGCAGCATCTATGGAGAAGAGTACAGTTGATGTTTCAGGCTGAGACCTTTCATCAGGTCCTCCTTTAATCTTATATTTTGTGTCATTCCAGGGGTCAGTAAGGAGTTAAATCTTGTTTCAAAGATCCATTGCTCTCTTGATCCATCTGGTCTTCTCCACTGTGATAGCACCACTTTGATATTTCAGTCTCGATCCGACCATCTTGTTCATTTTTGTTCATTATAGCCATTGGCTACCATTTCCATTTTGCCCCTGAATTATAGAGCATCCTGGTTATAGTTACAGAGCCAAGCATGGAATAAATTGTTCCTGACAGTTTCCTCAGATGGGTTTCATGATTAACTTTTTTTGCATAAGTATTTTTCTGTCTTAAACTAAACCTTACCTCTGTAGTAAAAATTAACTCATTTTCAGTCTCCTTCCCACTCAAAATCTAAAACATTGTCAGTACGTTGAACATACCAGAAATGATTGTGGTTTGGTGCCAAGCATAAAATACAGGACAATACCATAACAGACAACAAAATAGAAACCAACAATTTACAAGACAATAGTGCAAACAGAGATGAGCAATCAACAATTAGCACAAACATCAATAATCAAACTTAAATAAATGTGAACTTATGAACAGACTAACTAGTTATTCACAAAACAAGGAGAACAGGAAAGTTCATTTAACAGATGTTGTGCAGGGGCAATTAGGGTATTACACATGAGAGAGCCTTGTTGAGATATTGGATAGCTACAGGAAAGAAGCTGCAGAAATGACGAGCAGTAAGTAAGTATGCCGATGATACTAAGGTAGGAGGTGTTGTGGATAATGAGGTGGGTTTTCAAAGCTTGCAGGGAGATTTATGCCGGTTAGAAGAATGGGCTGAACGTTGGCAGATGGAGTTTAATGCTGAGAAGTGTGAGGTTCTACATTTTGGCAGGAATAATCCAAATAGAACATACAGGGTAAATGGTAGGGCATTGAGGAATGCAGAGGAACAGAGAGATCTAGGAATAACAGTGCATAGTTCCCTGAAGGTGGAGTCTCATGTAGATAGGGTGGTGAAGAAGGCTTTTGGAACGCTGGCCTTTATAAATCAAAGCATTGAGTACAGAAGTTGGGATGTAATGTTAAAATTGTACAAGGCATTGGTAAGGCCAAATGTAGAATATTGTGTGCAGTTCTGGTCACCGAATTATAGGAAAGATATCAATAAATTAGAGAGAGTGCAGAGACGATTTACTAGGATGTTACCTGGGTTTCAGCACTTAAGTTACAGAGAAAGATTGAACAAGTTAGGTCTCTATTCATTGGAGCGTAGAAGGTTGAGGGGGGATTTGATCGAGGTATTTAAAATTTTGAGAGGGATAGATAGAGTTGACGAGAATAGGCTGTTTCCATTGAGAGTAGGGGAGATTCAAACGAGAGGACATGATTTGAGAGTTAGGGGGCAGAAGTTTAAGGGAAACACGAGGGGGTATTTCTTTACTCAGAGAGTGATAGCTGTGTGGAATGAGCTTCCTGTAGAAGTAGTAGAGGCCAGTTCAGTTGTGTCATTTAAGGTAAAATTGGATAGGTATATGGACAGGAAAGGAGTGGAGGGTTATGGGCTGAGTGCGGGTAGGTGGGACTAGGTGAGATTAAGAGTTCGGCACGGACTAGGAGGGCCGAGATGGCCTGTTTCCGTGCAGTGATTGTTATATGGTTATATGGTTACTGGTGGTGAAGGACTTGCAGTGTCTCTCTGATGGCAATTTGGTGAATAGCTAGTTTGGTAACTGCTAGGGTGGGTAGAGTCAGCAGTAATTTTTGCAGCATTTTTCTTCACTCTGGCGATAAACAGATCTTTTATCTATTAAACTGAGAATGACCTGTTTATTTCTGGTCTTTATTTCCTGTCTATTAACCAGTCCTGAATCCACACAATGTATTTCACACAATTCTTTGCACTTGCTCTTTGTTCAGGCTTCTAAAGATCTAAATGCATCACAACACTGGTTCTTCCTTCTTTTTCACCACCAGGTATATCCTCATAAAGCTTCTGTAGGTTACTTAAGTATAAATGAAACTATATTGTTCCAATGCTCAAAAGTTCAAAGTAAATTTATTATCAAAGAATATATATGTCACCATATACTATCCTGAGTGTCTGTGAAGAGTACAAGTTTCGGATTGTATACTGTACACATCCTCTGATATTAAATGAACGTTTGTGATTCATTTTCTTGTGGGCATTCACAGTAGATACAAAGGAACACATTAATAAAAAGCTACCTACAAAAACAGACAAACAACATGCAAAAGATGACAAATTATGCAAACACAAAAATAAGTAATCAACCAAACAAATAAATAAATAATATTGAGAACATGAGTTGTATAGCCCATGAAAGTGGGTCATGTAAAACTGTGCTAACAACCAGTGCATGTTAACAATGGGATACAGCTCTTCTCCATACTCAAACAACAGCTTTCCATGGAAAAGCTGCTTTTCAACACCGGCTGAGTGTACCAAGTTTATTACAACTTCCATAGATTTATTTTAATCAGCTGCTCATTTCCTCTTGAACAAACTGTCAGTTTGCTTTGTTTCTTGTGGTTTGCAAGAGCAGATTTCATTTAACTGCAATAACAAAATTCTATCTTCTGCCTAGGGTTGCAATGTTTTTTTTTCCAGTCAAGGTAGCACGAGCAAGCGAAAATTCCTCCAGCAAAATCTTCTGGATAATGAAGACACTCTTCTTGAGTTTCCTGCCAGCTACAGATAGCAATTTTAAACAACATTTTGATGAGAAACTCTGCCCTTTTCATGATAGATGGTGTCTAGGCATGTCTAGTCCAGTGGTGTATATATAACGCAGACCCCCCCCCCCACCCCCATCATCCATCCCTCCTGATTGGTTAGTCCTCATCCAATCAAGTTTCCGTTCCCCACCTTGATTACAATCAAATTGCAGTTCTTACTAAGGGTGAGACATTCATCTTATTTAACTAACTGGATGAAGACTAACCAATCAGGAGGGATGGACGATGGGATGATCAGATTAATGCGGCTGAAGGCTGCGCGGGCCTCGGCAGAGAGGGGAAATGTGGTGGACTTGACCAGGGGGAGGGCCTTGTCTGCGTAGTGAGGGACCCATTGGGTGTAATAGGAAAAGAAGCCCAGGCACCGTCTGAGGGCTTTGAGAGTGGTGGGCAGAGGGAGTTCCAATAGGGGGCGCATACGGTCGGGGTCAGTGCCAATGACCCTGTTCTCCACGACATACCCAAGGATAGCGATTCAGGGGGTTCTGAACACACACTTGTCCCTGTTATAAGTAAGGTTAAGAGCTTTGGCTGCTTGGAAAAATTGTTGGAGGTTGGCGTTGTGATCCGGCCAGTTGTGACCGCAGATGGTGATGTTATCCAAATATGGGAATGTGGCCTTCAGTTGGCACTGGTCCACCATCCGGTCCATTTCCCTCTGGAAGACAGAGACACCATTTGTGACACCGAAGGGGACGCACAGGAAGTGATAGAGCCTGCCGCCCGCATCGAAGGCGGTGTAGGGGCGGTCCTCAGGGCGGATGGGGAGCTGATGGTAAGCGGATTTCAGGTCTATGGTCTAGTACACCTTGTACTGAGCTATAGTCCACAACCATCCTATTTTTCTGCCTGGTCAGAACAACGACCACCTGGGCCCTCCAAGGACTTGTGCTTGGCTCAATGATCCCCTCCCTGAGCAGCCGCTCCACCTCCGACTGAATGAAGGCCCTGTCCCCCACACTGTACCTCCTGCTTTTAGTTGCCACAGGTTTACAGTCGGAGGTCAGGTTGTCGAACAGCGGTGGGGGAGGGATCTTGAGGGTGGAGAGGCTGCAAGTGGTGTCAGTAGTGCAGCTGTCGGCATGGTGTTGGGTGGGATGTGCGGGGTATATGATGAAGTCCCACAAAACTGAGGATTTCTGACAGTGTTTGGTGGGAGGGGCCCGTCATACTCCATTGTCACACTTTTCAGGTGGCTCTGGAAGTTGAGTCCCAATTGAGGCATGACCAGTAGCGCAAAGTTCCTATATTCTGTGCCCTGCACCACCTATGTCGCTACACAACCCCCCCAGATGTCTGTGGAATGCGACCCAGAAGCCATGGTGACCTTCTGGCTTATCGGCTGTGTCACGAGTCCACAGCATTGCACAGTGTCCGGGTGAATAAAACTCTCAGTGCTGCCCGTGTCAAACAGGCAGCTAGTCCTGTGCCCCTCCACCAGGATGTCCATCATTGACCTTGCAAGCTGGTGTGGAGCGATTTGGTCGAGGGTTACGGAGGCCAGAGTTGAACCGCAGTCTTGGTATCCGGTAAGCACTCGTGGGTCGGAGGTGGGGCGAGGTGGCGCCGACAAAGATGACCGCCCCATGCCTCGCACGAGGCGGGCAGGCAAGATGGTGGCGACTAAGATAGCTGCCCCGCTTGCAGTTTAGACTTACAGGCCTTGGCGAAGTGGCCCTTTTTTCCGCAGCTGAAGCACGTAGCTTCTCGGGCCGGGCAGCATTTGTGGGGGTGCTTTTCGAGTCAGCAGAAGTAACACTGCGCGGACTTGCGACTGGCAGCAGCCGTGGTCGATTCGCCGGCGGGTGGTGGGGTCTGCAGTGTCCACGGGGGCTGGCGGGAGATCGCACGGCTGGAGAGCATCAGCGTTGTGCAGAGTGGCCTCCAGCGTGTCGGCCAGCTCGATCGCCGAATATAAGGTAAGATCGGTGTTTTCCAGCAGCCACTGGTGCACATACACTGACCTGATCCCCGTAACGAAGGCGTCTCGTACCAGGAGCTCCACATGCTGTTCCGCCATCAGTCCCCTGCAGTCGCAGGCCTGCACAAGTGTCTGTAGGGCCCAGACAAACTCAGTTCTTGACTCTCCGGCCCGCTGCTGCCGCATCGCTAAGCAATGTCTTGCGTAGACGGTGTTCACCGGACGCAGGTACTGTCTTTTGAGGGCGCCCAGTGCCCCTTGGTAGGTCGGCAGGTCTCTGATAAAGGAGTGTACCCGTGGACTGACCCTGGAGAGGAGAACTTTGTGCATGATAGCAGGCACAGTCACGGGAATCTCTTCCAGGTACGATTGGAAGCATGCAAGCCAGAGTTCAAAGGCAATAGCTGCTTCAGGAGCTTGAGGATCAATATCCAATTTTTCCAGTCGTAAAATGCTCTCCATGTTTTAAAATTGCAGCTAATAAAATTGATGAACCATCAATAACTCTCGGAGACGGGAGGCGAATGATAGGCTTTTATTAGCTGCAAAAGTGACCACAACATCCTGGAGACTGAGGGGGGTGCAGTGCCTCTAATTGCCTTTATACAGGGGTCTGTGGGAGGAGCCACAGGAGCAGTCAGCAGAGGGGCATGTCCAGACAGGTATACACATAGTTTACCACAGTGTGTAAGGTCATGAAACTTATTATGGCTCTTGTTTTGATCTTGCAGTTGTCTCCTTTCTTCGACATTTTATTTCTGCTCCACTGGGCTTCCTGGGCCCATGGACATGCAGCAGACTTTCCTGGACCTCACCAGTTCTGCAAATATGTCCAGTGCTGTATCAGGATGCTTGCTACTGTGATAACTTTGAGTTTGCTGGTCCCAGTCCTCTTAACAGTAGTTACAGACAAAGAACTCTTCATCTTAAAAGTTGTAGTTTGACTTAAGTGGCAGTTACATTCTGACATTGCTGGATGTCCCTTATATTTTCCCAGTTTCTCAGCTAATGCAGGTTGTAAAAATGCTCACGAACTTCAGATGATAGTTGCACTGAGCCAAACACCAAGGTATTTGATAGATAATAAGGGTTAAGTCTAGAATAACTGAGGCAACATTCGTAGCAAGAGAATGGAAATGTTCCAGGGTATTGAGCTTTCAGCTGAAAGAAGCCCCTAAGACCAGAAGATGTAGGAGCAGAGTTAGGTCATTTGGCTCAACAATTTTTCTCTGTCATTCCATTATACATCTGTGGCATACTAGTTTTTGTAAAACCATGACTGAACATTTGTCAGGTCAAATGATAATTTAGCTCTTCTTGAATTTTTGGTATTTGGGTTCTATAGGTTTGTAGGATAAACAAGTAAACATCAAAATGTGAATGTCTGTCTAGATCGAAGGTTGTTTTTTATATATTGTATAAGCCTTAATGTACTTAGAAGAGCCCAAGGAATGTAAAGAGCAGCCATTAAAAAGCCTAATTGACTTAGGAGAGTATGCTGATTGCTGTGTTAATGGACACATTGTTTGAATGAACAAAATCAGACTGCATTAATGGACAAGAACAAAAAAAAAATCAAAGCATTTGTCTGCCTTGTGGTTGCTGTGCACTTGTGCTTCTTGTGGATATATTAGGCTGCTTTTTGAATTTTCTTTGGGCTTCAGCCAGAGCTGAAAATCATGATCGGTGCCCAAGACCCAGGGGTGGTTTGACAAGCAAGTCAGAATTCTCAGTTCCTCTAACAGCAGCTACAATCAAGTGCTGACTAAGAATCATGGGTCTAGAAATCTTTGTAGAAGGCTTTGTGACCTGCAGTAATCTTTGAGGTTTTATGTGGTTTATTTGCACTATCTATTTTATGATAATAAATAAGGGTTACATTACTTCATTTGCTGGTACATATATTACCACATCTCCCAGGCACTCAAATTGTTGGTTCCGTTCAACCCAATCCATTACACCCTGTCAATCCTCCTGCCTTCTTGTAACCTTTGACACATTGATTATTATTGAAGAAACTATCACCTTCAGCTTTAAATATATCCACTGACTTGGCCTCCACAGCCATCTGTGGCTATGGATTCCACCCTCTGACTAAAAGAAATTCTTTCCCATCTGACCTAAAGGGATGTCTTTCC
Organism: Hypanus sabinus; assembly: GCF_030144855.1. Classification (NCBI taxonomy): domain Eukaryota; kingdom Metazoa; phylum Chordata; class Chondrichthyes; order Myliobatiformes; family Dasyatidae; genus Hypanus; species Hypanus sabinus. Next base: position 100,802,584 of record NC_082708.1, on the reverse strand, counting down.
ATTCTGAGGCTGTGCCCTCTGGCCTTAGACTCCCCAACTATACAAAATATCCTCTCCACATCCACCTAGGCCTTTCAATATTCGATTGGTTTCCCTATCCATTAGGTTCCCCCCTCATTCTTCTAAACTCCACCAAGTACCAGCCCAGAGCCATCAAGTGCTCTTCAGATGTTAACCCTTTCATTCCCAGGATCATCATGAACTACCTGTGATTCCTCTCCAATTCCAATATTTCCTTTTTAGATAAGGGGCCCAAAACTGCTCATGATACTCCAAATGTGGTCTCTCCAATGCCTAAATAAATGAAAAAGGTCTGATAAAAAGATTTTCTTTTAAAAATTTGACTGCCTCTTTCTGTAAATACTGCATCATCTGAACAGAATAGTACAGCACATTACAGGCCCTTCAGCCCACAATGTTGTGCCAACGCTCAAACCCTGCCTCCCATATAACGCCCCACCTTAAATTCCTCCATATACCTGTCTAGTGGTCTCTTAAACTTCACTAGTGTATCTGCCTCCACCACTGACTCAGACAGTGCATTCCACACACCAACCACTCTGAGTGAAAAACCTTCCTCGAATATCCCCCTTGAACTTCCCTCCCCTTACCTTAAAGCCATGTCCTCTTGTACTGAGCAGTGGTGCCCTGGGGAAGAGACACTGGCTGTCCATGGCAAGGCAGGGTCTGAGGGACAAGGGGTGCTAGGAGGAAAGCCCCCTGGGCAGCCCACATACCCCCTGGCAGGGCCACCTCCCAGGCATGGACACACAGGCCTAGGCAAGCCACAGGAAGCCTAGGCAGGTTCAGGGTACCACCCATCAGAAGCAGGGGATAGGAAAAGGGGCAGAGTCCCCCATCAGGCAACAGCAATCTCGCCTGTCCTGCCAGAGAGGGGCAAGGGAACAAAAGGGAACTAGGACCAGGGTGACAATGGAAACAGACTGGCAGAACTAGTAGGTGAGCAGTGGGGACACCAAGCCAAGAAACAGAACAAGACCAGGCAAACAGCACAGGCAGGACAAACATGACACACAGGTCAAAGCACAGAAACAGGGCAACCAGCACAAACTAGGGAAACCAGACAGAGCAGCAGGATCAGCACATATGGCACAAACTGACAAGCAGAGTAATCAGTCCAGAACACAACTAGGCTCAGTCCCAGGACCCCTTATAAACACCTGCCAGCGGAATACGCAACAGGTGTGCCTCCTTAAGCCAAGAGGATCCTCATAGCTTAAGGGTGATGGGAGGGACGGCTGCAAGACCCAGAGTCCGGAGACAGCGGACCAGATCAAGACCCGGAACGCAGGCTCCGAACCGGACCATGACAAATCTCTGATCATAATCCATACTCTCTAAATCAGGCAGCTTCCTGGTAAATCTCCTCTGTACCCTTTCCAATGCTTCCATATCCTTCCTATAGTGAGGCGACCAGAAATGGACACAGTACTCCAAGTGTGGCCTAACTGGAGTTTTATAGAGCTGCATTATTACATCGCATCTCTTAAACTCTATCCCTCGACTTATGAAAGCTAACACCCCATAATCTTTCTTAACTACCCTATCTACCTGTGAGGCAACTTTCAGGGATCTGTGGACATGTACCCCCAGATCCCTCTGCTCCTCCACACTACCAAGAATCCTGCCATTTACTTTGTACTCTGCCTTGGAGTTTGTCCTCACACTTCTCCAGGTTGAACTCCATCTGCCACTTCTCAGCCCACTTCTGCATCCTATCAATGTCTCTCTGCAATCTTCGACAATCCTCTACACTATCTACAACACCGCCAACCTTTGGGTCATCTGCAAAGTTGCCAACCCACCCTTGTACCCCCACATCCAGGTCGTTAATAAAAATCACAAAAAGTAGAGGTCCCAGAACAGATCCTTATGGGACACCACTAGTCACAACCCTCCAATCTGAATGTACTCCCTCCACCACAACCCTCTGCCTTCTGCAGGCAAGCCAATTCTGAATCCAGCTGGCCAAACTTCCCTGGATCCCATGCCTTCTGACTTTCTGAATAAGCCTACTGTGTGTAACCTTGTCAAATGCCTTACTAAAATCCATGTAGATCACATCTACTGCACTACCCTCATCTACATGCCTGGTCACCTCCTCAAAGAACTCTATCAGGCTTGTTAGGCACGATCTGCCCTTCAGAAAGCCATACTGACTGTCCCTGATCAGACCATGATTCTCTAAATGCCCATAGATCCTATCTCTAAGAATCTTTTCCAACAGCTTTCCCACCACAGACGTAAGGCTCACTGGTCTATAATTACCTGGACTATCCCTACTACCTTTTTTGAACAAGAGGACAACATTCACCTCCCTCCAATCTTCCGGTACCATTCCCTCGGACATAGAGATCCTAGCCAGAGGTTCAGCAATCTCTTCCCTTGCCTCGTGGAGCAGCATGGGGAATATTCCATCAGGCCCCGGGGACTTATCCATCCTAATGTATTTTAACAACTCCAACACCTCCTCTCCCTTAATATCACAATGCACCAGAACATCAACCTCACTCATATTGTCCTCACCGTCATCAAGTTCCCTCTCAGTGGTGAATACCGAAGAGAAGTACTCATTGAGGACCTCGCTCACTTCCACAGCCTCCAGGCACATCTTCCCACTTTTATCTCTAATTAGTCCTACCTTCACTCCTGTCATCCTTTTGTTCTTCACATAATGCCTTGGGATTTTCCTTCACCCTACTTGCCAAGGCCTCCTCTTGCCCCCTTCTTGCTCTTCTCAGCCCCTTCTTAAGCTCCTTTCTTGCTACCCTATATTCCTCAATAGACCCATCTGATCCTTGCTTCCTAAACCTCATCTATGCTGCCTTCTTCCATCTGACTAGATTTTCCACTTTACTTGTCACCCATGGTTCCTTCACCCTACCATTCTTTATCTTCCTCACCGGGACAAATTTATCCCTAACATCCTGCAAGAGATCCTTAAACATCGACCACATGTCCATAATACACTTCCCTGCAAAAACATCATCCCAATTCACACTTGCAAGTTCGAGCCTTATAGCCTCATAATTTGCCCTTTCCCAGTTAAAAATGTTCTTGTCCTCTCTGATTCTATCCTTTTCCATGATAATGCTAAAGGTCAGGGAACGGTGATAACTGTTCCCCCAGATGCTCACCCACTGACAGATCTGTGACCTGACCCGATTCGTTACCTAATGCTAGATCTAGTATGGCATTCCCCTTAGTCGGCCTGTCAACATACTGTGACAAGAATCCATCCTGGACACACTTAACAAACTCTGCCCCATCTAAACCCTTGGAACTAATCAAGTGCCAATCAATATTAGGGAAGTTAAAGTCACCCATGATAACAACCCTGTTATTTTTGCACCTTTACAAAATCTGCCTCCCAATCTGCTCCTCGGTATCTCTGCTGCTACCAGGGGGCCTATAGAATACCCCCAGTAGAGTAACTGCTCCCTTCCTGTTCCTGACTTCCACACATACTGACTCAAAAGAGGATCCTGTTACATTACCCACCCTTTCTGCAGCTGTAACAGTATCCCTGACCAGTAATGCAACCCCTCCTCCATTTCCCTCTATTCCTTTTAAAGCTCTGAAATCCAGGAATATTGAGAATCCATTCCTGCCCTGGTGCCAGCCAAGTCTCCGTAATGGCCACTAGATCATAATTCCATGTATGTATCCAAGCTCTCAGTTCATCACCTTTGTTCCTGATGCTTCTTGCATTGAAGTACACACACATTAGCCCTTCTACCTTACTACCTTTACACCCTTTATTCTGCTGCTCTTTCCTCAAAGCCTCTCTATATGTTAGATCTGGCTTTACTCCATGCACTTCTTTCACTGCTCTATCACTCCGGGTCCCATCCCTCTTGCAAATTAGTTTAAACCCTCATGAACCATGCTAGCAAACCTACCAGCAAGGACATTGCTCCCCCTTGAGTTCAGGAGAAACCCATCCAATCTGTACAGGTCCCACCTTCCCCAGAAGAGATCCCAATGGTCCAAAAATCTAAAACCTGGTCCCCTGCACCAACTCCTCAGCCACGCATTTAACTGCCATCTCCTCCAATTCTTACCATCACTATCACGTAGCACTGGCAGCAATCCTGAGAACGCCACCCTTGAGGTCCTGTTCTTCAGCCTTCTGCCTAGTTCCCGAAACTCACACTTCAGGACCTCATCCCTCTTCCTGCCTAGGTCGTTGGTCCCAACATGTATCACGACTTCTGGTTGCTTTCCCTCATACCAGGATGGACATCCCGGACCCTGGCACCCGAGAGGCAACAAACCATGCGGGCTTCCTTCTCACGTCCACAAAATCTCCTTTCTTCTCCCCTGACTAAAGAATCTTCAAAGACGACAGCTCTCCTCTTCTCTGTCCGATCCTTCTGCACCACAGGGTCGGACTCTGTGCCAGAGACCCTGCCACCGTGGCTCACACCTGGTTGGTCGTCCTCACCAACAGCATCCAGGACGGTAAACTTATTATTCAGGGGAATGGCTACAGGGGTGCTCTGCACTACCTGTCTACTCTCCTTCGCTTCCCCCCCCCCTCGGATTGTCACCCAATGACCTGTTTCCGGCAGCCTAGGTGTGACTACCTCCCTGTAGCTCTCATCTATGACTGCCTCATTCTCCCTTATGAGTCGAAGGTCATCCAGCTGCTGCTCCAGATTCCTCACACGGTCTTCCAGATCGCCCAGCCGCAAGCACTTCTGGCAGATGTGACTCTGCGGGAGAGGGGAGTTTCGCCAAGACTGCCACATCTCACAGGAGAAGCACATCACCGTCTCAGGAGGCATCATAAAGACTAACTGGGAACAAACTTGTCCTCCGTCTCTTCTCGTCAAAGCCTCAAATCTCCACTCCCTCACTGGCCCACTCACTCACTGGCCCACTCCCTCACTGGCCCACTCCCTCACTGGTCCACTCCCTCACTGGTCCACTCCCTCACTGGCCCACTCACTCACTGGTCCACTCCCTCACTGGTCCACTCCCTCACTGGTCCACTCCCTCACTGGTCCACTCCCTCACTGGTCCACTCACTCACTGGTCCACTCCCTCACTGGTCCACTCCCTCACTGGCCCACTCCCTCACTGGTCCACTCCCTCACTGGCCCACTCCCTCACTGGTCCACTCCCTCACTGGCCCACTCACTCACTGGCCACTTTCCACAGAGATTTTTCAGTAGTTTCTATTTTTACTTCTGATTTTCAGAGTACTATTTTTAAAATTTTTGATCTTTCAGCTAAATTGTAAGATGCTTAAATTTTTATAAGCCACTAAAGGACCATGAGAATAGAAGAATGTTTACTCTTTAATAAGTTTTTCCTAATTTGCACAAAAGTACTGCCAGATGGGAAGCTATGTGCATTTAAAACAAATCTTTCACTGAAAGAAAATCTATCCTTTGAAAATTTTTAAATTAAGAAATAAAATTTTTTGGATATATTAAATATCTGAGCTCAAATTGGTTCTGACTGCTGATGCGTTATAGAACAGAGATTTGGTGGTTGAAATACAATTAAATGTAGTACAATAGATTTTTCAGTCAGCCACACACATCTAATGAATGTTATGGGGAAACAAAACATAGGAAGCATGGATAGACATTCAATACAATTGATTTGCAGCCATTTTGGTAGTCCAATACTTAGATCAGGTTTTATACAGTACTTATTCGTCAGTTTTCAATTAATTATATTAAAATGATGCCTAGTTCCCTCATATAGGAATCCATGTGGTTCTTAGAGTTAGATGTGCTTTAATAGGTATCTAAGGTTTGTCACAGTTTATTCATAAATTTGCAGCAGCATTTTAAGGTCTTTTCAAAGTTGAATAACTTTTCAGTATTCAAAGTTAGAAATTATGCATGAGGAGTAGCATCTGAGGAAAAGGCTGAAGGGCAATCAGAACATACTGATCAAATGGCAGCAGAGAATTGGTACTTTTACAGTAGAAGGTAGAATTTTTTTTAAATGCTCAAAAGCACAAAAAATAGAGGGGGATTTAACACCAAGGAGAAGGAAAATGCATAAAGATTTAAAAAGAAAGAAAGAATAAATGAAAAACATGATCTAGAAGTTGAGATGAAACAAAGTTGTGATTTCAATAGATGAGTGGCGCATTAGTTCTCACTGAACCATGCAGTATCAATGATTTTACAGACAGAACTTTGACAATCACCTTCAGGGTATATGGGGAACTTGAGAATAGGGGTCAATGCATGCCACAAGATTTTCTGTCTATTAATTTTAATGGAAAACAAATCTTGTGAGGCCTTCAAACCTCCTCATTCAAAATCTCAGACATCCAGCAAAGCTGGTTTTTTTTGTATAACACTTTATCGATGACGATACATGATTGTAATGTTGGGAAAGGCACAGATCCACACATTGACCAAACTCAGACATGCTGCCAACCAGTGCCCACGTTGAAAATAAAAGATTATATTAGACCATAAACCATAAAACATAAGTGAAGAATTAGGTCATTCGACCCATTGAGCCTGCTCCACCATTCTATTATTTTCCCTCTCATCCCCATTCTCCTGCTTCGAAATCCTTACGAATCAAGAACCTGCTAACCTGTGCTTTATTTATATCTAATGAATTGGCTTCAATATCCATCTGTGGCAATAAATTCCACAGATTAACCCCACTCTGGCTAAGCTAATAACCTCTTCATCTTTGTTCTAAATTGAGGTCTTTGTATTCTGAGGTTGTGTCCTCTGGTCCTATACTCTCCCACTATAGGAAATATTCTCCCCACATCCACTCTATCTAAGTCTTTCAATGTTTCAAATTCAAGGTCAAGTTCAGGTTTAATTGTCATTCAGCCATAAATGAATACCCATGAATACAGTCAAACAAAACTCCAGGACCAAGGTGCAAAACACAGCACCAACACAAGGCATAAGCAACATAGAGCACATATAAGATAGCAGTAAACATACAGTCACAAAAAAAAGTCCTTGAGTTGCAGTAGTCTGCTGTCAAGCAAACTTGTCTTCTGTCAAGTGAACACTGGACGCAGCACCAAAGCTGTTCTACACTGCCTCCAACACTGACTTTCCGGGACGACTGCAAACAGATGACAATGCAGCGCTTTGAGCACCAATGCCTCTCTGTAACCGACAGCAGCATGGTCCAGCTCCTTCAGTTCTTCCACCAATGTGAAAGTCGCTGATGGGTAGACCTGCTGATGGCCTTGTGATCATTAAAAAATACGTTTAAAAAAGTCAGTAAGACTTCTGTTTGGCCCCATAGAACCTGCTGCTACCAAGCATGCTGCCATCTTACCGGAATAGGTTTCATAAGAGTATCACACCCCCAATGAGCATATTGATGCACCATCAATAACTCACACTGAGACGTAAGGCGAGATATCGGCTTTTATTGACTGGAAGAAGGAACCAGGAGTGAGTGTCCATCATACTATGTCCTGGAGACTGAGGCCGAGCATCAGGCCTCGGATCGCCTTTATACAGGGGCCTGTGGGAGGAGCCACAGGAGCAGTCAGCAGGGGGCGTGTCCAGACAGGCACATAGTTCACCACACATATAAAAAGGACAATGTTACAGTAGATGAAAGGGAGAAGCTCTCTCCCTGCCGTCTCTTTCCCTTTCTCTCTGCCTCCAGACAAACCCCTGCATCCTTTTTCATATTACAGCCTGCAGAGTAACATGGAGCTGTTACTTCAACAACCTCTCAGTCATACAGATTGTATGCTTCCTCCTACATTCTTTAAAAATCATGTTCATTTCTCTTGAGATTCGGGGATATGAAGTATGACCAGTTTTTTTGTGCAGAAGCTCTTAGACTACTTTTACAATACTGAGGCCTTCTGTTGGGTCGAGGTTGATCATGGATACTGCGTTCAAGCTGCAGATGTGATATGCAAGATAGTATGTAAGCCAGGACAGTACAATATGGAGAACAAGCTCTCCCTCTCCACACAGATGATAAATCCAAAGGATGGACAGAGATCGATACAGGAGTTGGCAGCCAGCATTGAACTCAATATAGGACTGCCCTAAGGACTCCAGCTCTGAATTAATCCTCGGGATTTACTTCCAAATCCTTCCCCATGACCGAGTATAGCTGTAAGTTAGTGGAGTTTTGAGATTAGAGTTTACCTTCTCTTAGATGACTGCCAACCATGGCTGATGATGAGCCCCATCTGCATGAAGTGACTGGTTTTAAGGCAGCAGTAACACATCTTTGCCCCTTCAGTAGAAACTGTTCTGCAGGCACATTAGTTGCCAGATGCTATTTGAGACACATGCCATTGGGAACATTTAACAGGTAGTGGGAGTTTATGACTATAACAACCTTAAGGAACCACGGGACATATACAACATATCTGCCTGAAATCTCTAATGCTGGGTTATTACAGTAACAGCAGAAATGTTCTTGGAGCCAAATCTGCATAAATTAAAACCTTTTGCTAGCAAAAGGTCAACAAAACTAAAAATATTAAATGCCTGACTTGTCGAGTATTTCCAACATTTTATTTTATTTCAGATTTTCAGTGTCTGATATTATCATGATGTTTTACTATTATTTTCCAATTTTTAAAAGTTTCCCGATGGTTTGTTGCTTATTCTAGTTGGTGCCAGTTTAGATGATCACAACTAAGAAAAAGTAGACACTGCAAGAGGAATCAAAATAGATCAGAATTCCTATACAACTAATTGGCAAAAGTACAAGCTGAATTAGCTGGGAAGATTCTGTAGAGGTAGAAAGTTCAAAGTGAATTTATTATCAAAATGCATATATGTTGCCGTATACAACCCTGAGATTCATTTTCTTGCAGGCATACTCAGTAAGTCCAATAACCATAATACAACTGATGAAAGACTGCACCAACTGGGTGTACAACCAGTGTGTAAAAGGCAAAAGAAGTGCCAGTACAAAAATAAATAATAATAGTAATAATAATAATAAAAATAAATAAGTAATCGATATATATTGAGAACATGAGATGAAGAGTTCATGAAAGTGACTATTGGTTGTGGGAACATTTCAGGGACGGGGCAAGTCAAGCTGAGTGACGTTATCTCCACTGGTTCAAGAGCTTGATGGTTGAGGGGTAATAACTTTTCATGAACCTGGTGATGTGAGTCTTGAGGCTCCTGTATCTTCTTCCTGATAGCAGCAGTGAGAAGAGAGCATGACCTGAGTGGAGGGGGTCCTTAATGAGATGCACTCCACATGGATGTGCTCAATGGAGTGCAGGGTTTCACTTATGATTGACTGTAGGATTTTCTGTCCGAAGGCATTGGTGTTTCCATACCAGGCTGTGATGCAGCCAGTCAATATACCCTCCACTACACATCTACAAAAGTTTGTCAAAGTTTCAGATGTCATGCTGAATCTTCACACGCTCCTAAGGAAATAAAGCAGCTATCATCTTCTCTTTGCAATTGTACTTACATGTTGGGCCTGGGACAGGTCCTCTGAAATGATAACACTAAATGATAAGTAATTTCAAGTTGCTGACCCTCTCCGTCTCTGATCTGATGAGAATTGGCTCATGGACCTCTGGTTTCTTCCTCCTGAAGTAAAGAATCAGCTTCCTGGTCTTTCTGATATTGAGTAACAGGTTGTTGTTGTGACCCCACTCAGCCAGATTTTCAATCTCTCTCAAAACCTTAATATGGCATTGGAACTGTGCTCAGACACACAGTTATAAGTGTAAGGTGAGTAGAGCAGAGGCTAGGAACACAGTCTTGTGGTGCCCTGTGCTGATGGAGATTGTGAAAGTGATGTTGTTAGCAATCTAAATGGACTGGTGTCTGCAAGTGAAGGAAGTTGAGGAGTCAATTGCACAAGAATGTATTGCGTACATCAGGGTGCCCCTTATCGACTACTGCTAAGCATTCAATGCCAACAGTCCCTCAAAACTAATCAATAAGTTCCAAATCATCGTTCTCAATGCCACCTTGGGTTCTTCAGACTGCCAAAGCAAGACATTAAAGATCTCAGTGAACACTCCAGCCAGCTGATCAGCACAGTTCTTGGCAGGTACCCCGGATGCTTTCCACGGGTTCACCCGCAGAAGGACGCTTGCATGTCAGCCTCAGAGATGAAATCACGGGATTATCGAATGCTCTTGAAGCCTGTGATGATTCTTCCAGGCTTCGATGATCAAAGTGAACATTGAGCTGATCTGAAAGGGAAGTCCCTTTGTCACTCACATCTCTGGATTTTACTTTAAAAGTGGAGTGAGCATTCTAGTCCTGCCATAACCTTTGCGCATCCTTTGTTGAATGAAGTTTGGTCTGGAATTGGCACTTTGTCTGTGAGATGGCTTTCTAGATTGTACCTGGACCTCTTGTAACTTTCCTGTTTGGCAGACTTCAGATCTCATGATTCATCCAGGGCTTCTGTTTGGGGAAGAGTTTGTGGGAACACACCTTACCTACAACTATTTTATAAAGTTCATGACAACTATGGTATAATCATTCAGATCCTCTGATGAGTCCTTGAACGTGGCCCAGTCCACTGATCAAAGCAATCCCATAGCCACTCCTCTGCCTCACACAGCCACCTCTTTGTTGCCCTAATCCCTGGAGCTTTGCTCTTTAGCCTCTGCCTGTATGCAAGCAGGAGAAAGATAACCAAATGATCAAGTTTACTGAAATGCATTCTGGGCATGGAACAGCAGGCATTCCTTTTCTTAATATAACTGTGGTCTAGTACGTTCTGGTGCTCCAGATTATACTTTCTGAAGAAGGGCCTCAGCCCAAAATGTCGACTGGTTACTCTTTTCCATAGATGCTGCCTGGCCTATTGAGTTCATCTAGCATTTTGTGTGTGTTGCTATATGCTATGGTAATTAGCATACATACTGTACTTAAAATCTTAACATAAAATAGTGACATGGTCCCATCTGACAATTCCCCATTACCTCTTTAATTGGGCCCTAACCCCCTTGCCTGATTATTTAATCATTCCCAATTCAGCAAATTACACACACCTGCTTCCCATCAGGAACTGCAGGTCAAAAACCCTGGGAACACAACCTGGAACTGCTGCTTTGCTGGTGTGAGTAACCTTGTTTCATGGTTCCTGGACTGCCAGTTCTAAGTTTAGTATCGCTCCTGGATACCGATTCCACGCTTGCTATGTCAAGAACACCTCCTGACTCTGCCTGGGCTCATCCGCTGCCTCATTTGTGTAACAAATAGCTGCTAGAGAAAAGCTTTTGAAAACCATTCTCTCAGCTTTACAAGTATTTTTCAAGATCCTTCTTTCAAATTGTGCAACTTCTGCTGGAAATTGAGTGAATTTTGAATATCCATTTCCTTCACATCACCTATTTCAACTGTTGTTCAACTACATGGAAATGAGAAAGGCCATTATGTCTGAATAACTGTCAGAGAATAGTGCAGTTATGATAAATAGATGATAACGCAGTGCCACATTCTAGAAATAATCTGATATTGGAAAGAAACTTATTTAAATCTCTGCATGCATATTTTCCTTCCTAAGCAATGATGTTATTGTCACATTTTATTGTATATGAAGACATTAAAGATAGAGATTATGGGTTTATCCAATGACCAGCAACAAATTCACTAAGCAAAGACTACAACCAGAAGGTCAACTATTTTCTTCACTATCTAATTCCATTGGTGCATACTTTAACAACCATGAAGCATTTTAACTCTTTCACTTCAGATGTTACTCATCTCAATGAGTTCATGAAAGTGCTCAATTCGACAGATAATCAAATCTGTCCACTTAGAGGTTTTTTCCCAAAGTTGTTGTGATTCTGTCCCCTGAACACATTTTTATAATGCAAGGAATTTTGTTGAAATATGTGAAACCTTTGATCATTGTACCTGCATGCATCAAGTAATTCAGAAGGAAAAATGTTCTCATTAGCATTTCTGAAATAGAATGGATGTTAGGAAGGTAGAAAGACTTGAGTGCAGATTCACCTCTACTAATTGTCATTTCTAAACATCAGTCATAGAGTTGCACAGCCGATCCTGTGTTACGTCCTGTTCAAATGTCTGGATATGCCTCAGAAGTTCGCACCAGAGAGAAAATTTTGAAACTTCATAACTGGACACCAATGATTCCAAGTGTATATTTTCTCATGCAATATGACATCAAAGAGCATTGAAGATTTTCTGGAGGATAGTTAAAGAAGGTGATTAAAAAACCATATTGTCATTGGTGGCAATTCTTAATCAAAATATTTAGTTCAAATCTCAATGATCTAAACATATAATCCATAGAGACACTCAACAAAGCACTGAGGGAGGATTGTGAAATGAAAAATACTGACTTTACAAGGTGATGTCAAGCCCACTGACTCTTACCTGCTCTCTTGTGTGATTGTTATAAATCCACACTGGTACTTCAAGGAACACCATCAGAAGTGAACATGGTTAACTTCTTTTGCAATGTAACTGTCACTCTTGCCTATACAACTGTAACTTTGGCAATAATAATTACTCGACTAAGGCATATTGGGTAATTTGCCTCAGGTGATTGAGGCTAGCAAGGCTTCTCTATCCCTCCCGCCCCCAATTCTAATCAATTTTACAGGAGCACCACTGAGAGTGTCCTGATCATCAATGCATCAACGATCGGTATGGGAATTGCAAGGCATCTGATGACAAGACCCTATAAAGGATTGTGTGAATTGCTCTGAATTCCATGCATCCAAGATATTTATCTGGAGTGTTGTGTTCAGATTGTCAATGATCCCTCCCATCGACCCCATAATCTTTTTGACCCCCTACCATTAAGCAGAAGGTACTGTAGCATTTGGACAAGGATTGTTAGAATAGGACCAGCTTCCACCCCTAGGTCATGAGATCTCTGAACCCCCTGCCACCACTCAGGTCTCAACACTTGCTTTGTTAATGTTACTACCCCTCAACCATCAATAAAAAGGATTAACAACAATCATTCTGCTTCTGGTTTTTGGCACAACCAATGGTCCCACTTTTTATCTTGTTATTTCATCTTCATTATTTATTGCTATTTATTTATATTTGTATCTGCCCAGTTTGTTGTTCATTGATCCTGTTTACAGTTACTGTTCCATGGATTTTCTAAGCATGCCCTCAGAAAAAGAATCTCAGGGTTGTATGAGGTAACATGTATGTACTCTGATAATTAATTTTCCTTTGACTTTGAAATTTGAAATGCACCTTATACTAAATGTCAATCTTCCGGAATATATTTTATTATTTGTTGATTTATTTGTGGGAATATTACTTTATGTGCTGTGTGTGAGTTATGTGCACTGTATGCACTATATAGATAGAACATAGAATAGTACAGCACAGTACAGGCCCTTTGGCCCATGATGTTGTGCCGACCCTTATAACCCATATAACCCCCCACCGTAAATTCCTCCATATACCTGTCTAGTAGTCTCTTAAATATGTACCTCGGTCCCGAGGAATGTTGTTTCGTTTGGCGGTATGCATGTATGTGGTTGGATGACAATAAACTTGAACTTGATTTGGGAATTTTAAAGGCACTCCAGAATCAAAATCAGAATCTGGTTTATGGTCACTGGCTTATATGATGTGAGTCTGTCATTTTCTGAGCTCATTATAGTGCACTGATATAAGATTGCATTTGACTTCCAATCTAAAATGACTCATTCTTCAACAGGCTTGAGATTGGTCCTTCTCGTTCGTTACTTTGTCCAATAAGCAGAAGAGCACTGATGTTTTTGATGTCTGAACAGCACTACAGGCAGTGTCCAACTGGCCAAGTTGCAAAATGGTTGTTATAGCCATTTGTGAAGCAGTGAATGTGTCCTGTAGTGGAATGGGTTTCTCAAGGCTGCCCTGTTGCATCAGGAGAAGTGTGGTGACATTACTTTAATGCCTGGACAGTTGGTCCTTGAAAGTTAATATATTTTCATTTTCATTATGTGTAAGTAGAACCAGAGTGGAGGTGCTGAGCAAAGGCCTGGTTAATGTAACCTGCTATAACTGATAGATTTACTTTATATACCTTATTTCTACATAAATATCAGCCATTCTCTCTTTCTTTTGGAGAAATCATACTGTTTTTACTGGAGGAAGGAAGTTGCTATAACCAACTCCCTTCATTCTTCAAAATGTTTTGCAGAAACTGACTTTACTGTGTGTAGACGGTTTTCATAGAAGCATTGAAATGAACAGTGCAGTGCGACAGACTAAAACTGGGCCATACAGAAGCTGTAACTCGGAAATATAAAAGACTTTATTCACACAGTGATCCTCCCGGAGAGAAAGATTGCACATCAACTAGCAGAACTCTAAGAAAATTCAATACTGCTGTGTATTCCAAAAGCCTCTAGACACCCAAAATATATACATACCGTACATTTTGTTGCAGTGTTAAGGGATGGCTTCATGATATACGCCTAACCAGAAGGGTAAGTGGCAAAACAGATCTGCCTTGAACTGTGCATTAAGTGGCAAGAATACACCTTTAACAGCATTAACAGACATCTATTGCTTTTCCTACATAGTTTCAATGGGACAGAATCAGAATGATAGGTTTTGTTAGCCAGAGTATCCATTGGAAGCTAAATTGTGTACAGGTTTTGTAACTTCAAAACATTAAACTAATTCAAAGGAAAATAAGGGAGTAAGAAATGTGCATCTAACTTCATGTTTACTTTAAGCAAGATGTGCATGTATCACATGGTACTGTGATGATGTGCAATTCACATATTTATGCATATAACCTGTAATGGATTGTTCAAATGAACAAGAATCCTTAAACAACCAACCTATATATATATACAAGATTACTTCAATTTACTTACCTTGGTATTACAGTAACAAGGAATTTCAAGGATCTTTTTTGTGAAAATTTTGCTAATCTTTTGAACTCTACAAAACAGAGTTTGACACAATGCTCACCCTTATCTATGTCTCTGGTAGGTCGAGTTAATGTTATTAAAATGTATATCCTTCCTAAATTTTTAGACTTATTTCAATCTATTCTAATTTTTATTTCTAAAGCTTTTTTTGACTCCTTAGATTCTATTATTGTGTCCTATCTATGGAAAGGCAAATGTTCTAGACTTAAAAAAGCTTACCTCCAAAAATCTGAAAAAGAAGGCGGTATGGCTTTACCTAACTTCTGTTTATACTATTGGGCAGCTAACATTTGCTGTCTTACTTTTTGGTCCTTTTTTTATAACCAGTCTGATTGTCCCAAATGTGTGGCAATGGAGTTGAACTCCACTAAGGATCTCTCTATTTCTGCACTTCCTTGTCGCTTGCCTAGACTACCGGTAATTGTTAATCCTCGTATTAGACATACTCTGAGAATAAGGGCCCAGTTTAGAAAATTTAATGGTCTTCATGGTTTCTCTCTTTCTAGTCCTATCTTGCATAATCATCTTTCCTTACCTTCTATGCAAGATTCAACACTTCATGATTGGGATAGAATGGGCAATACGCACTTTGAAGATCTTTTCATTGATAAGCATTTTGCAACTTTCCAACAACTTTCTGCAAAATTCAATCTACCTAAAGGCCACTTCTTTTGATACCTTCAAATTAGACATTTCATTAATCCTTAATAATCCAATTTTCCTGTGATGCCCGAGTAAAATGTTGTGGACCTGTTTCTTTCTATTATTCCATTGGGCAAAGACTTAATATCTTTTATTCATGATAAATTAGTGACCCTAAGACCCTAATTTTGATAAAATTAGAACTGCTTGGGAGCATGATTTAAATATTTCTTTATCTGATGCGGTTTGCGACTCAATTCTCGAGTCAGTTAATTCAACCTCTCTATGTGCTCGCCACTGCCTTTTACAGTTTAAGGTTATACATAGGGCTCACATGTCCAAATCTAAATCGTCCCACTTTTATCCTGATATTAGTCCTGTTTGTGACAAATGCAAAGATGGTGCGGCTTCTCTTATCCATATGTACTGGGCCTGTCCTAGTCTAGAGAAATTTTGGAGAGAAGTTTTTTAAACTTTATCCCATATTCTTAATTGCCACTTAGAACCTAATCCTCTGATTGCTCTTTTTGGTACCTTGGGTGAGGCAGATATACATTTGAGTCTGACTAAACGTTGAACATTATCTTTTGCCTAGATGCTTAATTCTTCTTAGGTGGAGGGATGTTGCCCCACCCACCCATGCTCAATGGCTTAATGATATTATGTCCTGTTTAGACCTTGAAAAAATTCACTACTCACTTCTCAACTCGGACATAAAGTTTCAAAAGGTGTGGGGACATTTTCTTGCAAACTTTCACAACTCCTCTTTAGATTAAGTCTATTTTCTTTAATCCCTTAGTTTCAGCTTTTTTCTTTCTGTAATTTCGATGGTGCTCTTTTTGTCTGAAATTTCATTTTAGTTTTGGTAGTAGGCATCATTATTCTTTATTTTTATTTATATTTACAGTTTTGGGGGTTTGAATGTGCCAATTAATTTTTTTTACATCTTGTAATGGTTGGCCTGGAGTTTGTTTTTCCGTGGGAGGGTGGGGAGGATACTAACTTTATATGATTTTATTCTGAGTGCTTTTTCCTTACAGTTTTGAACTATATAATTGATATGTTTATTTTGCACTGTATTAATCTTCATTTTGCTGTTGGGTTGTTGCTTGTAGTGGTTGTAGAAATGCATAAAAAATCAATAAAAAGGATTATTAAAATATTTCTGAACTACTAAATACACAACAGATTTTATTTCCTGAAGACCAGTTCTCATTTTAGTTAATCTATAATTATGCTATTCATAATTTCAGAATCCCAGAATGATCCTTAACACACAGAACAGAACCTGTCAGCCCTCCACATCCACATCAACCATGGTGCCTTTCTACACCTTAGGCCCATAAACATTTATACCTATGCCTTTCATATTCAAGTACATAAGCAACTGCTTTTCAAATTTTGCAACTACATCTGCCTGCACAATCTCTTCTGAAAGCTTGTTCCCACAACCACCACTTTTGTGTAAAAACAGCCTACTCCTCAGATCTCTGTATCTTGATCACCATGCACGTTAAACCTGCATTGTCTATTTCTAGATTCTTCTGTCCTGGGAAAAAGATTTTGAGTATCCATTCCAACTGTATATGCCCCTCATAATTATATAAACCATATATATCAACATTACCCTCTATATTGAAATGAGAATAAATCCAGCCAATCAAATCTCTCCTTAAAGTTGCAGCTCTCCATTCCAAACAATAGTTTCTGTAGTCTTTCTATCATGGCCTTCTCCGGAGGAGCAGACACACCTAAAACACACAGTATTCAAAGTGAAGTCTAACTAATGTATTGTACAATTGCAACATGATTGTCCAACTCTTATACTCAGTCCTTTGGCCTATGGAGCAAGCTGGGCAAATGCCTTTTTCACTACCCTATCCACCTGTTGCTAGTTTCAGGGAGCTAGGTGCTTGCACCTCAAGTTTCACTGTTTATCAATGCCTCTAAGACTTTTGCCTTTTACTCAAAATGTCCCACCAGAATTTGACCTCCCAAAGTGCAAGCTTGTCTGGATTGACTTCCATTTCACATTACTTTGCTCAATTTTACATCTAATCTATGCTCCACTATATCCTTAGAAAACCTTCTTCACTTACTCCAATTTCACCATTTTTTGTATCTGTGTACTAATCCCTATATACTCAGCCAATTCACTTTAATACATTACAGACAATGAAATTCCCAACACCGATCCCTGTGGTACACCACTTGTCATAGGATTCCAGTCAGCAAACCACCTGTCCATTTTGCCTCCTATCACCAGTCATGACTTAGGACCTTGTCAAGAGGCTTATGGAAATGTATGTGAACCTCATCTACTGCTCTTCCCTCACCAACATTTGTAATTACCTCCTCAAAACACTCAGTCAGGTTTGTCAGACAGGATCACTGACACTGTAAGGCAGACTGAAGAGACGCTGAAGGAGATTGACAAAACCAGACTCTCTGGTAAACTTAAGACCTGGTTGTACCAACATGGTGTTCTACCAAGGCTACTCTGGCTTTTCACAAAGCACAAGTTTACCATGACCACTGTAGAAAGCATTGAGGGAAAAGTTAATAAGCACCTGTGGAGGTGGCTGGGGATCCCCCCCCCCAATTTTTTCTTCAGTGGGGCTCTACATAAGATCAGGACCGTTACAGTTCCCATTGTCATCAGTAGCAGAGGAGTTCAGGGTGGCAAAGTGCAGAGTTGTGCTAACAATGAGGGGCTCTGATGACTAGCTAATAAACCAAGCAGGAGACACAACAAAATTGGGCCAAAAGTGAGCTGTCAACTCGGCCATAGACCAGGCAATGAACCACCTGCAATTGAGAGACATCATTGGCAATTCATTGGCAAGGCCTCATCTCTGCACACTTACAAAGGTAGGAGGGTCCGAACACAAGGGATAGGTGTGACATGGTCCAGTCAGAGATATGGAACTGGGAGGATGAAAGAGGGGATTCGAAGGCAGTGCAGTTGGGGCCACAATGCACCTGGATGAAATGGCATCTTCCCAAGTGCAAGATCACTTGTGCAGAGCTTTAGAGTCTGGAGCCCTTCCATACTTCTTTCCTCCTGCAATCCGTGTATGACACTCTCCCTACACTATCACAGCTGAACACGTGGGGCTGAGAGAGGATGATAACTGCAATCTCTGTGGTCAGCAAGGTTCACTGGCACACATACTGTCAGGATGCAAAACAGCTTTAACACAAGGACGGTATAGGTGGCACCACGACAAGGCCCTACTGTCCCTTGTTGACACTCTGAAGCAGGAGAGGCGTAGTGAAAAAGGCTAGCTGGCAGAAAGGCAAACAGGGCAGTCATTTTCATCAAGGAGAGGGCCACGCCAGTCATATCAAAGAGACAAATCCAATCTGTATCAAGGGAGGTGAGGGTCGATGTGGGGAGGAAGCTGCAGTTCCTGGAGGTGGTGCAAACCAAACTTAGTTCGGACATCGTACTGTGGCCCACCAAAAACAAGAGAATCATCCTGGTGAGCCTCACAGTACCATGGGAGGAAGGTTGCAAAGGGGCTCACGACAGGAAAGCCCTGAAATACCACTCCTCAGTCCAGGAATGCAGGGACAAAGGACAGCAGACATGGCTATTCCCCATGGAGATCAGCTGTAGGCAGTTCCCAGCAAGTTTGGCATGGAGGTTGCTGTCTGCGCTGGGCCTTGATGAAAAGAACAAGAACCAAGCAGCTCACAGGATGGGGGAGGAAGCAGAAAGAGCCCCTCTTGCTGGATATGGAGCAGGCGAGTGGAGTTGAGCTGGAAGTCAGGAGCAGATGGGCAGTCACATGGCCACCAGTGCTGACCTGCCAACTGGAGAGTGTAGTGGTTAAGGGTCAAGACACTCTGTGAAGGTTGGAAACCACCTGACAACATCTGTTCCTGGCTAAAAGCTACGATTACCTCATCAGGTGACTGTAGAGAGCACCTCGGTGTATGATGCAAGCTCTCCTCACAAAAACTATATTGACTCCTCTTAGTCGGTCCTTGCCTTTCCAAATAAACATAAATCCTATCACCCAGCATCCTCAGCAACTTTTCCATCACTGTAAAGTCACTCACCTGTAATTTTCAGACTAGGACAGAGTCATTGAAAAATACAACACAAAAATGCACCCTTTGGCCCATCTAGTGCATGTCAAACTGTTATTCTGCATAGTTCCACAATCTGCACCTGGACCATAGTCCTCAGTCCACTCCCAATCCATATATTTACCCAACCTAATCCTAAAATTTGAAATTGAACCCATACTCACCTGTTGTACTGGCAACTCATTCCACACTCTCACCACCCTCAAAGTGCAGAATTCTCCCCTTTAGTCCCACTTGAGCATTTCACTTTTCACCCTTAACCTATGACCTCTAATTCTAATCTCATCCCACCTCAGTGGAAACAGCCTGCTTGCATTTACCCTATCTATAGCCCTACTGATCTTTGTACTCATTGTCCTACACTTCAGATATTAATTCAAACAAGAAACAGTCCTCAAGTCTTCATGTAAATAGCAAGTAATGATCAGTTATAAGTTAAAAATACAGCTTTACAAAGAGCACTGTCTTCAGAGAAAACAGGACGGAAAAATACCTGAAACTTATGTCTGTGATTGAATGCCACTACTCCCTACAAAGTAAAACCAAGTGTCATACAGTATGTGCCAACAAGGTTTCACTCCCAGATAAGCTCAACACCCTTTTTGCTCACTTTGATTGACAGAACAAGAAGAAATTTCATGAACTCCCACAGTTCTGATTTCAATCTCTGAGGCCGACATGAGGGAATGCTTAAGGAGGGTGAATCCAAAGAAAGCCTCTGACCCAGATGATGAACTTAGCAGAGTATTGAAGACTTGTGCTATTCATCTGGCTGGAGTATTTAATGACATCTTTAACCTCTCACTTCAGCAGTCTAAGGTACCCACCTGCTTCAAGTAGGCTTCAATCATATTGGTGCTCAAGAACAACGTGGTGACCTGGCTCAATGCCTATCAGTGATGAATTGCTTTGAGAGGTTGGCCATGAAACATGGCGACTCATGCCTGAGAAGTGACTTGGATCCACTCCAAGTTGCCTATCATCACAACAGGTCAACAGTAGATGCATTTTCATTGCTTCTTCACACAACTCAGGAACATCTGGACAGTGAAAATGCTCTTCATTGAGTACAGCTCTGCATTCAACACTATCATACCTTTAAACCTGATCAATAAGCTCCAAGGCCTAGACCTCGATAACTCCTTGTGCAACTGGATCCTTGACTTCCCAGCTGACAAACCCCAGTCATTTCTGATTGGCAGCAACATCTCTTCCAGAATCACCATCAACACAGGTCCACCACAAAGCTGTGTGCTTTGCTCCCTGCTCTACTTGCTTTACACTTAGTAGTGTGAGGCTAAGAAGGGCTCTGATGCCATATACAAGTTTGTTGATAACAACACCGTTGCCAAGTGAATCAAAGTTAGTGAAGAATCAGCATACAGGAGGGCGATTGAAAATCTGGTTGAATGGTGCCACAGCTACAACCTCTCAGTCAATGTCAGCAAAACCAAAGAGCTGATTATTGATTACAGGAGGAGGAAACTGGAGGTCTATGACCAAAACCTCATCAGGGGATCAGAGGTGGAGAGGGTCAGTAACTTACTACATAATCCCTTAGCATCATCATTTCAGAGAATCTGTCCTGGGACCAGCATGTCATTACAAAGAAGACACGGC
The DNA here is from genome assembly GCF_030144855.1 of Hypanus sabinus. Taxonomy (NCBI): domain Eukaryota; kingdom Metazoa; phylum Chordata; class Chondrichthyes; order Myliobatiformes; family Dasyatidae; genus Hypanus; species Hypanus sabinus. The sequence continues at coordinate 100,781,358 of NC_082708.1, read as the reverse complement.
AATGCCTCTACTTTTTTAGAAGTTTGTGCAGATTTGGAATGTCATCTAAACCTTTGACAAGCTTCTATTGATTCACAGTGGTGGATATCCTGACTGATTGCATCAAGGAACCACCAACGCCCAAAAATAGAAAGTCCTACAAAATGTAATGGATACAGCCCAGTCCATCACAGGAAAAGCTCTCCCCACCATTGAGCACATCTACAAGGAACACTGCCTCAAGAAAGCAGCATCCATCATCAAGGACCCTCACCATCCAGGCCATGCTCTCTTGTTACTGCTGCCATTGGAAAGGAGGAGTCTTAGACCTCACGCCTCCAGGTTCAGGAACAATTATTACCTTACAGCCATCAGCCTCTAGTGTGGGAAACTTCACTCACTTCAACAGAGAACCGATTCCATGACCTATGCTCTCACTTTTAAGAATGATACGTTCTCAATATTATTTGTTACTTATTTATTATTAATATTATTATCATTATGGTTATTGTAATTGCACTTTGACTTCTTACGCACATTGGTTGATTGTGTGCACATTCAGTGGCAATTTCTTAATGCATAACTGTGCACCTGCTTGTTAATGCAAATAACCTAAACAGTCAATCATGTGGCAACAGCTCTATGCGTAAAAGCAATCAGACAAGGTCAAGAGGTTAAGCTGATGTTCAGATCAGACATCAGAATGGGGAAAAATGCGATCTAAGTGTCTTTGACCGTGGAGGGATTGTTGGTGCCAGAGAGGGAGTAGTTTGAGAATCTTAGAAACTGCTGATTTCCTGGGGTTTTCATGCACAACAGTCTTTGGAGTTTACAAAGAATAGTGCAAAAAAACAAAAAAAAAACAACATAAAGTGAGCAGCGGTTCAATTGTTAATGAGAAAGTTCAGAGGAGAATGGTCAGATAGATTCAAGCTGACAGGCAGGCGACAGTATCTCAATTAACTGCGCTTTACAACGGTAGTATGGAGAAGGGCATCTCTGAATGCACAGCACAACAAACCTTGAAGTGGATGGGCTGCAGCAGCAGAAGTCTATGAATATGTACTCTGTGGCCACTTTACAGGTACTTCCTGTGCATAATAAAATGGCCACTGAGTGTATTTTTTATTTATTCTATTGTATTTCTTGTTATCTACTGTGAATACCTACAAAACTGAATCGCAGGCTGACATATGGTGACATATACCTTGAAAATAAAATTACTTTGAACTTCGAGTGGTCTTTGAATACAGACTGCTGGCCCGCACAGTTTGTTGGCTGCTTAGAGATTTGATTTGCAAAGTGATGTGACCACGAGACATCCCCATATAATTCATCCAAACATATAATGAACTTACGTTGATTGCACTGCATCGAACCAGGCTAAATTATTTGCACTATTCTGACTGAATTCTAGGAAGCTCGCAGATGAGATTGATTATCAGAATCAGATTTCATATTATAGGCATACGTTGTGAAATTTGTTGTTTTGCAGCAGTAATGCATCATAATAGGTAATAATAAAAATTCTATAAATTATAATAAGAAACATATATTAAAAATTAAATTAATTAGGTCTTGCAAAAAGAGATAAAAATTGTAACGTAGTGTACATGTGTTCTTTGTCCATTCATAAATCTAATGGCAGAGGGGAAGAAGCTGTTCTTGAAACACTGTGCATGCATTCATGATCCTGTACCTCCTCCTTCATGGTAGCAATGAGAAGAGGACATGTATGTACTGGGTGATGGGGGTCCTTAATGATGGAAGTCGCCTTTTTGAGGCATTGCCTGGCCAGGTCATCTCACATGACCTAGAAACTATGGGAAGCATGCAGAAAAGGAGAAAGTGTCTGTATAGATAGGAACATGTTCAACTCTATTTGGTAAGCTGTATGATTTGTGGATCAGAAGAGGAAGTTTTCTGCTTTTCTGTGGAAATTGCCTGCTGATCAGAAATTATGGATTTTGCAGTTGCACAACTAAGGCAATATGTCTTAGTTCAAAATAAAATTTATTATCAAAGATCATATATGCCATCATATACAACCCTAAGATTCATTTTCCTGCAAGCATGTTTAGTAAGTCTAAGAAACATAATAGGATCAATGAAAAACTGCACCCAATAGGATAGACAAACAACCGATGTACAAAAGAGAAAAAAAGAAATAATGATAATAAATAAACAAACAATAAATATCGAGAACGTCAGATGAAAAGTGCTTGAAAGTGAGTATATAGGTTGTGGTAAGAGTTCAGTAGAGTGCAGTTATCCCCTCTGGTTCAAGAGCCTGAGAGTTGAGAGGTAATAACTGTTTGTGACCCTGGTGGTGTGGGTCCTGATGATAACTGCCATCTTCCTAATGGCAGTGGTGAAAGGAGCATGACTTGGGTGGTGTTTTCCTGCGAATGAGCTCTGTAAGGACGTGCTCAATGGTGGGGAGGGCTTTACCCATGATGGACTGAACCATATCCATTACTTGTTGATGGGTTGTTATTGCTCATTGAAAATTGAGTGTTGACATTGTTGAGGTTGAGAGAATCAGACTCAAATAAAGCTTAATATCACTAGCATATGTTGTGAAATTGATTTTGCAGTACATAATAACAAAAAGACTTACAGGATAAGTGGTGCTAAAAGAGAAGAAAATAGCAGTGTAGTATTAATGAATTCATTGTCTATTCAGAAATCTACTGGTTGAGTAGAAGAACCTGTTCCTGAAATATTGAGTGTGTGTCTTCAGGCTCCTTAAAGGTACAGTAACGGTGAGAAGAGGGCATGTCCTGGGTGATGGGGTACTTAATGATGGATGCCTCCTTTTTGAGGCATCACCTTACAAAGATGTCTTCGTTGCTGCGGAAGCTGGTGCCCATGGCAGAGCTGGTGGAGTTTGCAACTTCCTGCAGCTTTTTCCAAACCTGTGCAGTTTCACCCCTCCCCCCCCCCACTCCACCAATGAACCCCACGGTACATCGGGAGAAACTTGTGGGAGTGTTTGCTGACAAACCAAGTCTCCTCAAACTCCTACTGAAATATAGCCACCGTTGTGCCTTCTTCGTAAGGCAAATGTGGGCATCAATGAGTTGGGCCCAGGATAGACCTTCAGAGATGTTGACACCCAGGAACTTGAAACTGTTCACCATTTCCACTTCTGATCCCTTAGTGAGGACTGGTGTGTGTTCCCTCTACTTCTGCTTCCTGAAGTCAACACTCAGTTCCTTGGTCTTCCTGATGTTGAGTGCAAGGTTGTTGTTGCAACACCACTCAACCAGCTGATCTGTCCTACTCCAATATGCTTCCTCATCGCCATCTGAAATTCTGCCTACAGTAGTTCCGTCATCAGCAAATTTATAGATGGCATTTCAACTGTGTCTAGACATAGTCATGGGTGTAGAGAGAGAAGAGCAATTGGCTAAGCATGTTTCCTTGGGGTATGCCAATGTTGATTGACAGCGAGAAGGAGAGGTTAATTCTAATCTGTACTGTCTGTGGTCGATTGGTGAGTAAGTCAAGGGTGCAATTGCAGAGGGAGAATCAGAAGCCAATTTTTTGGAGCTTGCTGATTAGTACTGAGAATATGATTATGTTGAACACTGAGCTGCAATCGATAAACGCCAGCCTGATAGAGATATTATTGTCCAGGTGGATCTCAGCTAGTGAGATTGCATCAGCTGTAGACCTACTGTGGTGATAGCCAAATTGCAGTGGTTCTAGGTCCTCGCAGGGTTTTGCACAGATGGGATTTATTCTCTCTTTCAAAGGATGTTTTAAAAACATCATCTGGGTGTAAAGCATGATCGCCATTCATGATGCTAGGCTCACCTTCTATGAAATAATGTCCTGCCAATCTTACCAGAGCTCCAACCTCAATCGGAATTAATTTTTCCCCTCTTCAAATAGCCTTCTGTACATCATAACTCTTCGTGATTTTTATAAGTGACCTGGATGAGGAAGTGAAGGGATGGGTTAGTAAGTTTGCTGATGACACAAAAGTTGGAGGTGTTGTGGATAGTGTGGAGGGCTGTCAGTGGTTACTGTGGGACATTGATAGGATGCAAAACTGGGCTGAGAAGTGGCAGTTGGAGTTCAACCCAGATGAGTGTGAAGTGGTTCATTTTGGTAGGTTAAATATGATGACAGAATATAGTATTAATGGTAGGACTTGGCAGTGTGGAGGATCAGAGGGATCTTGGGGTCCAGTCTATAGGACTCTCAAACCTGCTGCACAGGTTGACTCTGTGGTTAAGAAAGCATACGGTGCATTGGCCTTCATCAGTCGTGGGATTGAGTTTAGGAGCTGAGAGGTAATGTTCAGCCTGGTCAGACCCCACTTGGAGTACTGTGCTCAGTTCTGGTCACCTCACTACAGGAAGGATGTGGAAGCCATAGAAAGGGTGCAGAGGAGATTTACAAGGATGTTGCCTGGTTTGGGGAGCATGCCTTATGAGAATAGTTTGAGTGAACTCAGAGGATGAGAGGTGATCTGATAGAGGTGTACAAGATGATGAAAGGCATTGACTGTGTGGATAGTCAGGGGCTTTTTCCCAGGGGTGAAATGGCTAACATGAGAGGACACAGTTCTAAGGTGCTTGGAAGTAGGTACAGAGGAGATGTCAGGGGTAACTTCTTTACATAGATAGTGGTGAGAGCACAGAATAAGCTGCTGATGACGGTGGTGGAGGCAGAAATGAAATTTAAGAGACTCCTGGATAGGTACATGGAGCTTAGAAAAATCGAGGGCTATGGGTAACCCTAGATGATTTCTAAGGTAGGGACATGTTCAGCACAGCTTCATGGGCCAAAGGATCTGTATTGTGCTGCAGGTTTTCTATGTTTCTACGTAATTCCCTTTACTCCACTGTAATACTGATACATCTGAGTTTAGTTTCTACTTCTCAAATTTCAGGGTGAATTTGATCATATTATAATCATTTTCTCCAGGGTTCTTTTACTTTAAGCTCTCTAATCAAATCTGGTTCATTGCACAACACCCAATCAGAAATAACTGATTCCCTAGTGAGTTCAACCATGAGCTGCTCTGAAAAGCCATCTTGTAGGCACTCTAGAAATTCTCCCTTCTGTAATCCAGCACCTATCTGATTTTCCCAATACCCCTGCATATTGAAATCCCCCATGACTACTGTAACATTGCCCTTTTGGCATGTAAACTTGGGGGTCTGTTTACAACTCCCATCAATGTCTTTTTACCTTTGCAGTTCCTTGGTTTTATCCACAATGAATCAGCACCTTCTAATCCTATGTCACCTCTTTCTAATGATTTGATTTATCTTTTTACCAACAGAGCAACGCTACCCACTCTACCTTCCTGCCTGTCCTTTCGATACGATGGGTATCCTTGGACATTAAGCTCCCAGCTATAATCTTCTTTCAACCATGATTCAGTGATGCCCACAACATCCTTCCTGCCAATCTGTAACTGTGTTGCAAGTTCATTTATCTGATTCCGTATACTGTCGACATTCAAATATACCTTCAGCCCTGTATTCATCCTTTTTGATTTTGTCTACCTTTGATGTTACAACTTATCCTGTTGACTGCAGTCTTGCCCTGTCAAGGCCTTTCCTCACTACACATTGCCTCTGTTTGTAAACCAGCTACCTCATCTTCAGCACTATCATCCGCCTTCCCTACAATATTACTTGCATTGAAATGTAGGAGGTCACAGCAAAAAAGCTCACCAAGACCTCTACTTCCTCAGGAGGCTAAAGAAACTTGGAATGTCCTCGTGAATCCTCACCAATTTTTATTGATTCATCATAGAAAGTATTCTATCTGGTTGCATAATGGCTTGGAATGGCAACAGCCCTGCAAGTAACTACAAGAAACTGTAAAGACTGTGAACACAGCTCAGCTTATGGGATAAGCCTTCCCTCTATAGACACAAAAAAATCTGCAGAACTCCAAGCGACACACACAAAATGTTGGAAGAATTCCGCAGGCCATGTGGCATCTATGAAAAAGAGTAAACTGTTGACGTTTAGAGTCCAAAGCCTTCATCAGGAATTCGGGAGTATAAATTGGAACAGATGTACTCAGGGAATTGCACAAAAGAAATGTGGAGGTAGTTTAGCAAGCACTTGCATGGATTTGTCCCAAGGATGGTAGGGTGAAGGAGCTACGTTTGACAAGGAACATTGTATCAAGAGAAAGAAAGAAGTACTCTGTACTAAGGTCCTGATGAAGGATTTTGACTTGAAACATTGACTGTTTAATCTTTTTCATAGATGTTGCCTGGCTTGCTGACTTCCTCCAACAGTCTGTGTGTGTTTCCCTCTGAGACTCAGTCTATACTTCTCACTGCTGCAGCGAAACAGGCAGCATGATCAACGATCCCACCCACCCGGAATATTCTCTTTCCTCCACTCTCCCATTGTGAGGAAGATACAGACACCGGAATGCATGTACCACCAGGCTCAAGGACAGCTTTTATCCCACTGTTAGCAGACACTTGAATGGACCTGTTGTATGACAAGATGGACACTTGGCCTCACAATCTAACTCATTATCTGCACTGCACTTTGAAATACATTGAAATACTCTACATTTACCTGTATGAGTGGAACTCCATCAACATAAATGAGCTCATCTTACATGCTGCTTGATTGATACCATATCCATCATCTTACATTTATTCCCTACGCCAGTGGTGAACTATGGCTGTAGTATGTTCCATATTCAAATTAAGTCTCAAAAATTCATCAAAGCTCTTTGACGTCAGTGCTGAACCTTGCGAACTCTGTTAACTATGACGACGGAAACAGTTACAGGGAATTTCCTCACTGCCATCTGCACATTCCCTCTCTCTTCCTCAAGGCAAGCACAAACCTGGCTTGGAAGTATATCATCTTCATCATCATTAGATCCAAATCTAAGCCCTAGGTAAAAACTCCAGGAGCTGCTAAACTCAGTCTTGCATCTTCAAGACCTGTAATAACCTATTTGGTTTTAATTGTCCCAGTGGTAGGGGTGGAGATGGAGGCAGAGGAAATAAGTGAACTTCCACTGACCTTTCTTCTGTCTGAGATTCTGTGAAAGGCTGGGAATGTTGCATCCAAAGCTTCAAAAAGGACAGGATGTGTTTAATTAAATACAACCTTTATTTCAGAGGGCATTTCTGCTCATAGCCAGGCCTCAGGAACATTGGCAAAATCTGCCCAAATGAGAAACTAGCCAGTCAAACTAAAGCTTTGGTATAGTTAGCCTCACCTCCTTTCCACATTTCTAGAGCATAATTTTTAAAACTCCACATTTGCTGGTCAACAATTGTATTTAATTACAGAACTTTACTTAGTTTGTTAAATAGGATCAATAAGTTTATAATAAGTGATTAATTTTCAATCAGATATTTTGAAAACAGATGGCTAAATTATTGGATGAGCAGTAAATCAAGATCACACAGGTTAACATTCTTATGGATATTCACAGCCAAAGAGGGCATGCCTTGTAAAGTTTCAATGATTGCCTTCTTTGTCTCCAGGGAATAACAAACTAAATGAAAGAATAATAGCTTTATACATTGCTATTGAGTTCTTTAAAGTTTAATTTTTCGCTAATATCAGTGATCATTTTATATAACAAAGTTCAATTAAAGCAGCTGATCTATTTATTTAAATGAAAGGGAATTGATAGGGAATCCTATTGAAGTGTAACAACTGAACTGACTGACACCTTGAATGTTTTCTGATTACCACTGCCAGTAATTCAGCGGAGACATGATTCTAATGAAATATTCAGGGAATAAACCTATCTTCTGTTTGTCAGGGTCCTGGTATTTAAAAGAAATTATCAGTCAGATGAGAGTTAATTTTTAACAGCACTTTAAAATGAACAATATCTCTTTTGCTGTGATACACTACTTGACTTTTTATTGCTCTAAGTCCCACTTATTCAGTATCTAGTCTCATTATAAAGCAACATGTACTCATACAATAGAAATGAAAGAACTCAATAAACAAAGTAAAATCACAAAGTCCTAATTTTTAGGAGCATTCCTCTCCCACCTCCACAACCACTTCATCTGCCTCATTTCAGAATTAGAATCAGCTTCAATTTCACTGGCATATATTGTGAAATTTATTGCCTTTGCAATAATAGTTAAATTAAATAAATAGTGCATAATAGACATAAAAGTAGTGAAGTGGTGTTCGTGAGTTCAATGTCCATTCAGAAATCAGATGGCAAAGGGGAAGAAGCTGTTCTTGAATCATTCGGTGTATGGCTTCAGGCTCCTGCACCTCCTTCATGATGGTAGCAATGAGAACAAGGCATGACCTGGGTGATGGGGACCTTAATGTTGGATGATGGATGCCAATTTTTTGAGGCATTGCTCCTTGAAGATGTCCTGGATACTACAGAGACTAATGCCAATGATGGAGTTGACTAATTTACAAATCTCTGCAGCTTGGTTCAATCTGGTGCAGTAGCCCCCCTTTGCCCCCACCCCCATTCCAGACAGTGATGCAGCTAGTTAGAATACACTCCACAATACATCTGTAGAAATCTGTGAGTTTTTGGTGATATACCAAATCTCTTTAAATTCCTAATGAAATATAGCTGCTGTCATGCCTTCTTTATAGCTGGATCAGTATGTTGGGTCCAGGTTAGATCCTCAGAGATTTTGACACCCAGGAACTTGAAGCTGCTCACTCTCTCCACTTCTGATTCCTCTATGAGGATTGGTGTGTCCTACCCTTCCTGAAGTCCACAATCAGTTCTTTGGTCTGACTGATGTTGAGTGCAAGGTTGTTGCTGTGATACCACTTAACTAGCAGTTATATCTTGCTCCTGTACGCCCTCTTGTCACCATCTGAAATTCTTCCAGTAACAGTTGGATCATCAGAAAATTTATAGATGGCATTTGAGCTGTGTCTAGCCACACAATCATGGATGCAGAGAGAGCAGAGCAGTGGGCTAAGCACACATCTCGAAGGCGTGCTTGTGTTGATTGTTAGCAAGGTGGAGATGTTATTTCCTATCCACACAGACTGTGGCCTTCTAGTTCAGAGGCTGAGCATCCAGTTGCATTCAGACGTACACAGCCCAGGTGCTGGAGCTTTTCAATTAGAACTGTAGCAATGATTGAATTAAATGCTGAGCTGTAGTCAATAAACAGCAGAGTTGGTGTTTGTATTGACCAGGTGATCTAAGGTTATGTGAAGAGCTAATGAGGTCGCATCTGCCATAGACCTATTGTGATGATAGGCAAATTGCAGTGGGTCCCAGCCCTTGCTGAACCAGGAGTTAATTCTATTTCTGGGCAATATAGACTCGATTGTGATAATTCAAATTCAATCAGGTAGTCAACCTGCTGCCATCAGCTAACCAGTGGGAGCAGTATATATCCCACATAATTCAACTAAGTGAACTAAGACCATCTGGTGAAGTGGGGACTTCAGAAGCCCAAGTGCTCATTAAGTTAGCTGTTAAGTGCAATTTAACAGCTAAAACTTCAAAGTGCCTCTCCAGAATATGGCAGGTTGGTGCAGCTATTTGGAAACAGTGTCAAAACCTGCATATGAATTTCAATTTGGTTCTCCAAAATTTTCTGTTTCAAACTTTTTGGTGCAAATCATTTGTTTTGCTTTGGACAGGATATATTACCGCTAGATTTCAGTTTTTTCGAACGTGCATAGTTTTAAGTTTGCAGTGAGTCTTCCAAATCACTTTTCCAGACAGAATGGAGCTACTGAATAATTTCCGATTTATTCACTTACCAAAACTGAGATTCATACTCTTCTGTGAATCATACTACTTGGCCAGTGAAATCGCCTGAGGAGACCTGGCCGACATTTGGCTAATACTGTTATTTTTAGTAATTCTTTTCTATTAACAGAATCTGTAACTGTTGGTGTAATTTAGTAGAGGCTGCTTGCTAAGCAAACTGAGTCCTCTGCAAATCCTCTCAGTAATCCCACTTTACCCTGAACTTGTCAGGCCCAATGATATCTATAGATACCCTGATCTAAAAGATCAGATCAAGGTTAAGATAGTTTCATGTCATTTCCAGTACACAAGGGTAAAGGAGAACAAAGTAATTGTTACTCTGGATCTAATGCAGCACAAAGACGAAGAACACAATAATAAAAAACAATAAATATAAATACATATGATAACTTATATACACAGGTTGTATGTACATACAGTGATGTGTTTGTATATAAGGTGATTCTGACAGGAAATGATAAAGTAGTGGTGGGGTGGGTTAGTGGGTGGGGGTGTTGATGAGCCTCACTGGTTGGGGAAAGTAACTGTGTATGAGTCTGGTGGTCCTGGTGTAGGTGCTATGTTGTCTCTTTCCTGATTGGAGTGGGACAAACAGTCTGTGAGCAGGGTGGGTGGGATCCTTCATGATATTGCTGGCCCTTTTCCAGCACCTTTCTCGATAGATGTCCTTGATGGCGGATAATTTGGCAGTGGTAATGCGCTGGGCAGTTTGGACTACCCAAATGAGCAGCATGTCGAAGAGCTCCAACAGGATGGCGCACAGCTGGCAACAAAGCCTTTGTTGGAAAGCATGTAATTGAAAATTTCAATAACTTGCAATGCAATGCTGAGGCATTGTACCCTACTGAAGACCTTTCCTTCTGTTTTGCTTATAAAAGGTGATTAAAGACATCTTTGCATCATTGGGAGAGGTGGTTATAACCAGCTGCTTGCAGTATGGTTCTGGTTCAAAGGACAGACCGGAAGGTCAGTCAGATGACTTAACAAAAGATTAGTCTGCATAGTTGATAGGTGAGTTAGGACATGGGATAGCTGTTATGTTTAGGAATAGGAGGGTCACCGTTGGTAGGGGTGAGGAGCGGAGAGTAGATGGATTGAGAGGTTAGTAGGAGGGCTGGGGCAAAAGCTAGTGGATGTGATTGGAAATCAGAGCAATTCTGACTTGTAGTGGGTGTTTGGGCTAGAAGATGTGTGGGTGAGTTTTGACATGAAGAATTACTAGGTGAGTTTGAGTGGTGTGTAAATGTGATCAAATATGATTCAGTATATATGCTGGGAAAGCATTAGATCCTTCTTCAAATGTGATCAAGCACAGAAAAGTTGTTGGCGGCTGATGGCTTTAGTCTAGGGCAGGGGTCAGCAACCTTTACCACTGAAGGAGCCACTTGGACCCGTTTCCCACAGAAAAGAAAACACTGGGAGCCGCAAAACCCGTTTGACATTTAAAATGAAATAACACTGCATACAACGTTTTGTTTTGCCTTTATGCTATGTATAAACAAACTATAATGTGTTGCATTTATGAAATTGATGAACTCCTGCAGAGAAAACGAAATTACATTTCTGCATGCAACAAAAACATTTTGAATTCCGAAAAAAAGAGGTTGGGTTGAAGGTTACTTTTAAGTAAAATACTCAACGTCTATTTGAGTCCTTCTTGTATTTATGAAAAACGCCGAACTTAAATTGTCCACCAGCAGCAAACCAAAAATAACGTCAGCCAGCTGTCAACCTGAAAAATAAAAGGACTATTTCACTGAACAATGAAAAGATATGAATATACGTAAAATAATAGGCAATTAAAATATTTATCATACTTGGTCAGGTTGACTCACACCTGACAATGCAGTCGTATTCAGTAGGGATGGATCGATGCTTAGGGGAGTGACCGGGAAGGATAATGTGTTTTTTTCCTCTCTGAACTCACAGAAGCGTTTCCCAAACGATGTTTGCATTGCGATGATTGCAGAATGTAAATACTCCGAATTTATCATGTCGTGACCTTGTTTGAACTCTCTCAAATTGGGGAAGTGAGACAATGTGCCTTTCTGTAAATCTCTGGCAAGCACTGTCAACTTGCGTTCGAATGCCAAAACATTCTCCAACATGTGCAGGGCTGTACGTCCTTACCCCTGAAGAGCTGTGTTCAGCGTGTTCAGGTGCACTGTCATGTCTACCATGAAGTGTAGCTTTTCCAGCCACTCTGGCTGTTCCAGCTCAGGAAAGGTGAGCCCTTTGCAGCCCAGGAAAGTTTTCACTTCTTCCAGACACGTGACAAAGCGTTTCAGCATCTCCCCTCTGCACAGCCAGCAATAAAAACACGTTGTAGCAGTGTGCTACACGCAGTCAGTAAACTGCAGTCAAAGATAGCTTTATTCAAACTAAACAGCCTTGCTTTTAAACCTCCCTCAACCCGCCCCCCATGGGCGCGGATGCTGCAAAAGACACGTACTCACAAACCCCCGTAGGCTATCTCCCTTAGCCTGAACGCTGGCTAATTGTGAGCTGGTTCCAATGTGCCAGGAAATGGGCCGCCACGTCTTATTTAGATTGTACAAGATCACCACAATCTTCAAATTTAGAATTACATTTCAAAAACTAACAAACTAACATAAAATACATTTTAATTAAATACTGACCAATTATTTCCCAAAGCAACAGGGAGCCGCAGCACAGAGGTAAAAGAGTCGCATGCGGCTGCAGAGCCGCGGGTTGCCGACCCCCGGTCTAGGGGAAGGCAAAATAGAAAATCTTCGTTCTGGTTGAATTCTCAGTCAGCAAACCGGGAAGTAAGAAGTGCAAAGCTTCAACTGTACTTCAAATCTTTTACTAAGCTGCAATAAAGATCAAAAGATGCACACAGAATTAAAGTAGAAGTTGAAATATTTAAAGAGAATCTATTTGAGGAAAGCTTCTAACAAGCACTCCACAAACTTGAATCTGATCAAACAGACATACTTCAATTAACTTTCAGAAATGTTACAAGTCTTAAATGACCTGATCCTGCATGAGTTTCCTGTGCCAAACAGAGACCATTTATGTTTGATCAAAAATCCTGGAGCGAGCATCTAGACAAGCAATGCATATTGTTGGATATCATTTGCATATCCAAGTTTCACTGCAAGCTGTCTGGATGTGGAAAAGAAGTCAAAGATTCTACATTCACAACCTATCATCAAAATTGAAGCACGCAGTACAATAAAATTGGGCATTATATAACTCACTTTCTTTTGACTTCTGTATCTTTATAGCTCAGAGCCCCTGGGTGAAGTATCATTCTGTTCTCATTATCTCCTTTCTTTATAGCACCAAGCATCTGTCACCTTGTTTAGGAATGAAAACCAGACATAAGTGCTAACTAATCAAAGCATTGTACAGATTAATGAAAATACTCAAACCATTATTGTCAAGATCCAAAATTAAAGCTTTAAGGGTAAGAAATTTGTTAACATAACTTTGGAATAAAGGCGTTGTATTGCTTTTAATTGGTCTAATAGTACATAGAGGAATTGTAAGTACACTTTTGGATGTCTTAGTACTTGTTAAAATGCTGCAGTGAGCATTTGGTCCATACTGACAGATGAGGAAGCTTGTTAACTCAACAACTGTTTTATTGTGGTAAATACAAAACAGACCGGGCACCATGACCTGGAGAGTGAACCCACAAATAGACAAGCGAATAACTGTATAACCCAAGCTAAAATGTAACAATAACTGAACTGGAACATCCCACCACAATACCACAGAAGCATTTTAACACAAGAACAATAAACAGTGCTAGTCATTAGAAATGCAGGGGTGGGCTGTTGACAATGCCCCCCCGCCACCACCAACCCTGGAGCTTCACAATACTGCTCGCAAAAAAAATTTTGTGTCCTGGTGCAGAACTACTGCAAATGATGATCATGCAATGCCCATCATTTGTCATCAGTGAGTGAGATTCCCAATCACTTTGGTTTGAAACATAACAGCTGTCCACTCGCAGATCAACAAGTAAGCAGTGGTTACTCTGAGCAAATGTTTAAAGGGTGAATTAGCTCAGACTATCAATGTGGTTGTGACAGCCCAGTTTGTGACACCATGGAGGGCTTTGGTGCACAAAACAGGAGTAATGAAACTGGGAGAGTGATAATGACTCTGTCAGAAGGGGGAAGAAATGTATTTCTGTGGGCACAAGCTACACTCCAGGATGCTATGTTGCCTTCCTTAGGGTATTATTTTCTGGAGGGGAATGAGGAAACATTTGAGAGAGATATACAATATTATGAGTGGTATGGGAAGGGTAAATAAAAGCAGGTTTTTTCCACTGAGGTTCGATGAGACTAGAATGAAAGATCATAGATTGAGGGTGAAAGGTGAAATATTTAAGTAGAATATTAGGGGGAAATCCTACCTTCTCCCTGTAGCATTCGGCACCTGACTAACCAACAACCTATCAACCTCTGCTTTAAATATACTTAATAACTAAATTCCACAGCCATTCATGGCAATGAATTCCACAGATCTGCCACACTCTGGCTAAAGAAATTCTTCCTCATCTCTGTTCTAAATGGACGTCCCTCTATTCTGAGGCTCTGCCCTCTGGTCCTGGACTCACCCACTAGAGGAAATCTTTTCTCCACATTTGCTCTATCTACGTCTTTCAATATGTGATACGTTTCAGTGAGATTCCCCCTCATTCTTCTAGACTCCAGGGAGTGCCCTGAGTGTAGAAGAATGAGGGGGATCTCCTGGCACAGAGCCATCAAATGCTCTTCATATGTTAATCTTTCACTCCTGGAGTCACTTTATGAACCTGCTCTGGTCCCTCTCCAAATGCCAGCATACCTTTTCTTAAATAAACTGCTCAAAATGTTCAAATGTGGTCTGATCAACGCCTAATAAAGCCTCAGCACCACACCCTTGTTCTTATATTCTAGTCCTCTCACAGTGAATGCTAACATTGCATTTGCCTTCCATGCCAGCTGTAAGTTAAGCTTTAGGGAGTCCTGCACAAGAGTCCAAAGTCCCTTTGTACCTCTGATTATTGAATATTCTCCCCATTAGAAAATAGTCTATCCTTTATTCCTTCTAGAAAAGTGCATGACAACACACTTCCCAACACTATATTCCATTAGTCTCTTCTTTGCCCATTCTCCCATTCTGTCTGTCATTCTGCAGACACTCATGTTCCTCAAGACTACCCGCCCTTCCACCTATCTTTGTATCATCTACAAACCTGGACAGAAAGCCATCAAATCTGTCATCCAAATCAATGACATATAATGTGAAAAGAAGCGGTTCCAATACCCACCCCTGCAGAGCACCACTAGTTACCGGCAGTCAGTCAGAATAGGCCTCCTTTATTCCAACTCTATGTCTCTTGCCAATCAGCCCATCTTCAATACTCATGCTAGTATATTTTCTGTAATTCCATGAGCTCTTATCTTGTTAAGCAGCCTGATGTGCGGCACCTTGTCAAAGGACTTTGACATTTGCAAAGGAAACAGCATTACGAAGGACCCCACACACCCCTCACACAAACTCTTCTCCCTCCTGCTGTCTGGGAAAACGCACCGAAGCATTCAGGCTGTCACGACCAGACTATGTAACAGTTTATTCCCCTAAGCTATCAGACTCCTCAATTCCCAGAGCCTGGACTGATACATTACTGCCCTATTGTCCTGTTTATTATTTATTGCAATGCCTGCACTGTTTTGTGCACTTTATGCAGTCCTGAGTAGGTCTGTAGTCTAGTGTATTTGTTTGTTTTTCTCTGTGCTGTTTTTTACGTAGTTCAGTCTAGTTTTTGTACTGTGTCATGCAACACCATGGTCCTGAAAAAAACATTGTCTCATTTTTAATATGTACTGTACCAGCAGTTATGGTCAAAATGACAATAAAAGTGACTCTCCTGACAAAGGGTCTCGGCCGGAAACGTTGACAGTGCTTCTCCCTATAGATGCTGCCTGACCTGCTGTATTCCACCAGCAGTTTGTGTGTGTTGTTTGAATTTCCAGCATCTGCAGATTTCCTCGTGTTTGACTTGACTTGACTTCTGAAAATCCACTGTCTCTCTTTCAGCTGTTCTGCCTCAATTCCAACAGATTCCTCAGGTAAGATTTCCCCTTATGGAAACCATGTTCCTCCAAGGACCCCAGAACCTCACCCTGATAACAGACCTCAATATCTTCCCAACCACTGAAGTCAGGCTATCTGGTCTATAATATTCTTTCCAGTCTTCTGGAGCCTTTCTGGAATCTAGTGATTCATCAATGATCAATCCTAATGCCTCCACTGGAGTGTAGTCCATCTGGTTCAGATAACCTATCACCTTCTCTTTAGTATAGCAACTACACTCACTTCAACCTCCTGACACACTTGAATTTCTCTCATACTTTTAGTGTCTTCCACAGCAAAGACTGATACAAATTACTTATTAAGTCCAGCTAACATTTTTTTGTCCCCCATTACTATCTCTCCAGCAATCCAATATCCACTTTGGCTTTCTTTTACTCATTATATATCTGAAAAAAAACTTTATGTATCCTCTTCAATATCATTGACTTGATTACCTTCATATTTAATCTTTTCATCCTTCATTTGCCTTCTGTTGGTTTTTAAAAGTTTCCCAATCCTCCAATTTCCCTTCTAACTTTTCCTATAATATACACCCTCTCTTGTGCTTTTATGCTGTCTTTGACTTCCCTTGTCAGTCTCATCCACCCTTTAGAATACTTCTTCATTTTGGCATTTCTCTATCCTGTGCCCTCTGAATTGACCCAGAATTTCCAGCCATTGCAGTGCTGCTATCATCCCTGCTAGTGTGCCCTTCCAATCATCTTTGGCCAACTCCTCTCTCAAGCCTCTGTAACTCCAGTTACTGTAACACTGATCCATCTGACTTTAGCTTCCCAATCTCAAACTGCATGGTGAATTCTATCATATTATGATCATTGCCTCTAGAGAGTTCCTTCACTCTAAGCTCCCTGAACAAATCTGGTTTGTTACACTACACTCATTTCAGAATCATCATTCCCTGGTGGGCTCAATCACAAGCTGTTCTAGAAAACCATCTCATAGGCATTATACAAAAATCCTCTCGGGATCGAGTACCAAACTGATTTTCCAAGTCTACCTGCATTTTGAAATTTCCCCATGACTATCATAACATTGCCCTTTCTACATGCCTTTTCTATTTTCTTGTGGAAATTTATATCCCACATCCTGGCTACTTTTCAGAGGCCTGTATATAACTCCCATCAGGATCTTTTTACCCTTGCAGTTTCTGAACTCTACCCACAAGGATTCTACATCTTCTGATCCTGTGTCACCTCTTTCCATGGACTTGATTCATTTTTTTACCAAGACAGTCACTTCACCCCCTCTACCTATCTCCCTGTCCTTTCAATACAAGGTGTTTCCTCAATTGTGTGCAGTTTTGGCCACCTAATTACAGGAAGGATATTAATAAGGTTGAAAGGTTGAAGGTTTACAAGGATGTTGCCAGGACTTGAGAAACTGAGTTGCAGAGAAAGGTTGAATAGGTTAGGACTTTATTCCCTGGAGTGTAGAAGAATGAGGGGTGATTTGATAGAGGTGTATAAAATTACGATGGATATAGATAGAGTGAATGCAAGCAGGCTTTTTCCACTGAGGCTAGGGGAGAAAAAAAACCAGAGGACATGGGTTAAGGGTGAAGGGGATAAAGTTTAAACAGAATATTAGTGGGGGGCTTCTTCATGCAGAGAGCGGTGGGAGTGTGGAATGAGCTGCCAGATGAAGTGGTGGATGCTCACTTTTGACATTTAAGTAAAACTTGGACAGGTACATGGATGAGAGGGATATGGATGGATATGGCCCAGGTGCAGGTCAGTGGGACTAGGCAGAAAAATGGTTCGGCAGAGCCAAGAAGGGCCAAAAGTCCTGTTTCTGTGCTGTAACGTTCTATGGTCTATGTTAAGCTCCCAGCTATGATCTTCTTTCAGCCATGAATCAGTGATGCCCACATTGTACCTGCCAATTTTTAAGTGCACTGCAAGATCTTATTCTGCATATTTAAAAATAACACCTTTAGTCCTGTATTCATCACCCTTTTCAATTTTTCCCCCATGTTACACTTCACCTCATTCCACTGACTGAAATTTAACCCTTTAATCTGGCTGCCCTTCCTCACAGTCTCACCACACAATGCATTGACTTTTATAATAATTGCCCCATCCTCAGCCCTATCACTCTGGTTCCCATCCCTCTGCTAAATTAGTTTAAGCCCTCCTCAACTGCTCTAGCAAACCTGCACACAAGGATATTGGCCCCCCTCGGATTCACGTGTAACCCATCATTTTTGTACAGCCCATACCTTCACCAGAAGAGGTAAGACAATGATCCAGAAATCTAAAATTCTGCCTTGTGCATCATTTTCACAGCTTCTTGTTCATCTGTACTATCATCCTATTCCTAACCCCGACTATTTGGTTTCACTCAAACAAATGGACCCAGACTCGGTAGTTCCTCTGAGACTCACTTTATTGTTAATACAGAGAAGAAAAATATAGAGTTGCGAGAAATGCTTTATATTATACACTACCTACACCAGTAATAGGTAGGGCTAACTTAAGCAACCCCTCGTAGTCTACACCGCAGAGTATACTTAGCAACGTCTGCGTCGTCCCTGAGGCAGGCGATCAACCGTGGACTGGCTAGGGTGGATGTCCGTGGCACTGGTTCAGCTGCTCGGCCCGAAGGTGGGACCCAGGCGAGTGGTCTGCCCAAGAAAGAACTTGCCCACCTTTATAGCAGTATTGCCACCTCCCAGTCCAGCTGGAAGGGGTGAGGCATCCAATCTGACATTTACACAACCCTAACCTCTTGGTTGGGTGACCTTCAACAATTGGCCTCTGCCTCCTCAGGGACAATGCATTCTATTAATCTTACAACCAAACAATGTAAAAAAAAACATTCTTTAGAGACAAGGTGATTAATTACTTTTACACAAATCAGCATTTTTGGTTTGCTTTCAGGCCATTTAATCAGGTAGACCAGAGTCACATCGTTTCTCCCCTTATCTAGTATCAAGGGTCAATTTGCCCAACATGCAGGTAGACCTTAAAACCAGGACAGACCCACAAATTCCTAATTGTTAACCATTTCCTTGCTGTATCCATTTATCAGACCTACACATCTCACCCATATACCGAACCATGACCTTCTGCTGCTCACCCTCCCTCTTGAGAATATTCTGCAGCCAATGTGAGGCATCATTTACCCTAGCACCTGGAAGGCAATGCACCATCCTGGCTTCTCTTTTTCAGCCACATAATCTGATGTTCATCCCCTAACTACTGAGTCTCCTATCACTATTGTTCTACCAGACTCTTCCCTTCCCTGATGAGCCTCAGAACCAGCCTCAGTCAGTGACAGTAACTGGGCTGTTGCTGCTGGGCCCTGATAGATCATCCCCCCAGCAATATCCAAAATACTTGTTGCTGAGAGGAAAACTCTGTACTGACCACTTACTCCCATTATTCCTCACCTACAATCCACCTACCAACACAACCGATCAACAGACGACACAATAACCACACCTGGAAAAGAGGGATGTTTATGTGAGAATGCTGTTCTTGGACTACAGTTCAGCATTCAACACCATAATTCCCTCCAGGCTCGACAAGAAGCTCAGAGACCTCGGCCTTCACCCTGCCTTGTGCAACTGGATCCTGGACTTCCTGTCAGATTGTCAGCAGGTGGTAAGTGCCCCTCAGCACAGGTGTCCCTCAGTGCTGTGTACTAAGTCCCCTCCTTTACTCACTGTATACTCTTGACTGTGTCGCCACTCACAGCTCCAAAATTTTAATTAAATTTGCTGACAACGCTACAGTGATTGGTACACTACGCTGAACATGACACTGAATCTCAAATAATAATGAGGCAGCCTATGGAGAAGAAGTCATCACCCTGACATAGTGGTGTCAAGAAAACAACCTCTCCCTCAATATCACAAAAACAAAGGAGCTGGTTGTGGATTACAGGAGGAATGGAGACAGGCTAACCCCTGTTGACATCAATGGATCTGAGGTTGAGAGGGTGAACAGCTTTAAGTTCCTCAGCATAAACATTACTGAGGATCTCATGCGATCTGTACATACTGGCTGTGTGGTCAAAAAGCACAGCATCCCCTCTCACTTCAGACAGTTGAAGAAGTTTGATATGGCCCCCCAGATTCTAAGATCCTTCTATAGGGGCACGATTGAGAGCATCCTGACTGGCTGCATCACTGCCTGGTATGGGAACTGTGCTTTCCTTAATCACAGGACTCTGTAGAGAGTGGTGCCGACAGCCCAGCGCATCTGTAGTGTGAACTTCCCACTATTCAGGACATTTACAAAAACAGGTGTGTAAAAAGGGACTGAAGGATCATTGGAGACCTGAGTCACCCCGACCACAAACTGTTCCAGCTGCTACCATCTGGGAAATGGTACCGTAGCATAAAAGCCAGGACCAACAGGCTCCGGGACAGCTTCTTCCACCAGGCCATCAGACTGATTAACTCATGCTGACACAACTGTATTTCTATGTTATATTTATAATATTTGATACATAATATTTATTATAAAATACTATAATTGCACATTGCACATTTGAACAGAGACGTAACATATAGATTTTTACTCCTCATGTATTTGAAGGATACAGGTAATAAAATCAACTTAATTCAATTCTCCTAGTGGTCACACGTCTACTATCTGAAGCCTGCAGTCAGCGTGTGACCACCTCAATAAAAGTTTCATCCACGAGGCTTTTGGCCTACTGGATGATTCTGAGTGCATCCAGCTCCAGCTTCAGTTTCTTGACCTTATCAGTCAGGAGCTGAAGTTGGGTGCACTTCCTGCAGATGTAGTCATCAGGGAGACCATTAGGTACCAGAAATCCTTCATCTCACAGGAGGAGCATTCCACTGCCTGAATAACCATCCTGCCTACATTTATTATGCCTCTAACTTCTCAAGCTTAAGTTCTAGCCTGCACCTGTACTCGCACAGGTCTGCTGAGTGAAAGCCTGGCCACTGAAACACTGCAATGGCCACTCCAACAGTAGCGGCTCCACTTTGACCTTGCTTCTATTTATTAGAATGATTGCAGCCCACCAAAGCTCCGTAAGGCCCCAAACTCTTTTAAAATCTCATGCAGCCTCACAAACTGATGACCTCTTGTGATGATTGCAGCCTGCCAAAACAATGGTGGATACGAGTTTGATGTTAACATTTGAGAGAAGTTTTGATAAACACGTGGATGGGAATGCTATGGAGAGCTATGGTCCAGGCGCAGGTCAATGGGACTAGGCAGAACAATAGTTCGGCATGGCCTAGGTGGGTCAAAGGACATATTTCTCTGCTGTAGTGCTCTATGACTTGTGCTAGGGTTAAGGATGTCTTGAAACAGCTGAGGGGCATTCTGAAGGATAAGGATATATTACCAGTAGCCATATTATACCACTGTAAAGGTAGAAGAAGGAATCAGGTCCTGTAACACAAGTTTAGGAAGCTAGGTAGCCTTTTGAAAAGCAGGAATTCAAAGACTGTAATCTTTAACAAGAGAAAACGCAGATGCTGAATGCTGCAGCTGACAGTCACGTACCACCCCACCAGCCTCCACATCCAGCACATAATTCTCCGTAACTTCCATCATCTCCAACAAGATCCCACCAGCAAGCCCACCCTTTCCTTCGCCCCCCCACTTTCCGCACTGGTCGCACCCCACATGACCTCCATTCATCCTTCCTTACCGAACTCCCTTACAAGCAGAACAAGTGCTACACCTGCCCCTACACCTCCTCCCTCACTACCATCCAGGGCCCTAAACAGCCTTTCCAGGTGAGGTGATACTTCACCTGTGAGTCTCTTGGGGTCATCTACTGCATCTGGTCCTCCTGGTATGGCTTCCTGTATCTCGGTGAGACCCAGTGATAATTGGGAGACTGCTTCACTGAGCACTTACACTCCATCTGCCAGAAAAAGTGGCCACCCATTTTAATACCACTTCCCATATCCATTCCGACATGTCAGTCCATGCCCTCCTCTACTGCCACGACGAGGCTACACTCAGGCTGGAGGAGCAAAGTCTGGGTAGCCACCCTGATGGCATGAACATTGATTTCTTGAACTTTCAGTAACGTCCTCCTCCTCTCCTTCACCATTCCCCATTCCCATTTCCCTCTCTTACTTTATCTCCCTACCTCCCCATCACTTCCCTGTGCTCCTCCCCCTTTTCTTTCTTCCATGGCCCTCTGTCCTCTCCTATCTGATTTCTTCTTCTCCAGTCCTATATTTCTTTCACCAATCAACTTTCCAGCTCGTTACTTCACCTCTCCCTGCCCCCACCACCACTCCTGGTTTCACCTGTCACTTTGTGTTTCTCCCCCCACCTTCTAACTCAAACTCCTTACCTTTTTTTCCAGTCCAGTCCTGGTCTCGGCCAGAAATGTCGACTGCACTCTTTTCCATAGATGCTGTCTGGCCTGCTGACTTCCTCCAACATGTTGTTACGTGTTAACTGTAAACTTTGGATTAGTGTAGAAGTCCAGTGCCATCAGCTTGTGAATATAGGAATTGAATATCAGTTAGGTGAATTTGTGGCTGAGAGTATGGTGAAAGAAGATGGACTATACATTCATGGATCATCTGAACTGTTTCTGGAGAGAAATACATTTACTTTATATTGGCACAGGACTAACATCCCAGTGGGTCATGGACTCACCTTCATTACTGAGCAGGTGAGAAGGGCTTTGGGGGAACTCAGATACGGCAAAGCATCGAGACCAGATGGGGTGAACGCCAAAGTCCTGAAGGAGTCTGCTGAGCAGCTGTGTGAAGTTCTCCAACGCATTTTCACTGTGACTCCCAGCCTGGAAAGTGTCCTCATTGTGTGGAAAACATCATGCGTGGTCCAAGTATCCAGTGGCCCTGACCTCATACATCATGAACACCCTAGAGAGGTTGGTCCTGGCTCACCTCTGACCCCTGGTCAGATCGACCATCGATCCCCTGCAGTTTTCTTACCAGGAGCACATTGGAACCAACGATGCTATCATCTGCCTGTTGAACAGAGTACTCCCAATTGGATAAGTAGGGTAGCATGCTTTTTGAATTTTCTGCAGCCTTCAATACCATTCAGCCTTCGTTACTAGGGGATAACCTCCCTTCAACGCAGGTCGGCACTTCCATTGTATCCTGGATAATGGACTACCTGACTGGCAGACCACAGTTTGTACAGCTTCAGAGCTGTGTGTCAGACATGAACATAAGCAGCACTGGGGCCCCACAGGGGACTGTACTGGCTCCCTTTCTGTTTACCCTGTGTACCTCAGACTTTAGATAAACACTAAGTTATATCATTTTCAGAAACTCTCTGATTACTCAGCAATAGTTGGGTGTATAAAGGGAGGACGTGAGGATGAACACAGGGCCCTGGTGGAGGACTTTGTCAAATGGTGCAAGCTGAATCACCTGCAGCTCAACATCAGTAAGACAAAGGAGATGGTGATGGACTTTAGGAAGACTAAGCCTGCACTGCTCCCTGTCACTATTGGTGGTGAGGATGTGGATGTGGTGAGGACCTACAAATATCTAGGGATGCACCTGGATGACAGACTTGAGTGGAGCACCAACACAGACGCCATGTACAAGAAGGAACAGGGTCACCTCTACTTCCCCAAGGAGACTGAAGCCCTCCGGAGTATGCAGGCCTCTTCATCATATGTTCTACCAGTCTGTTGTCATCAGTACAATCTTCTATGCCATGGTGTGCTGGGGCAATGGCATCAACATAGGAGATGCCAACAGGTGCAATAAATTGACTTGAAAGTTTAGCTCTGTTATAGGAGTTAAACTGGACATACCAAAGATTTTGGTGGAACAAAGGACCCTTTAGAAAATCCTGGCAATTCAGGACAATGTCGGCCACCTTGGCTGAACAGCAGAGCATGTTCAATAATAGATGAAGACAACTATGCTGCTCCAAAGTGCTCTTTCTTACCCTCGGCCATTAGGCTCTATAATGAGTCAACCTATAGCTGGGGAAGTGATATTGTGAGCTTTGACTTGTAAATCTTGTACATTTTATTTTTAAGGTAACATAGTTTTATTCTTTCTTACTTCTCTTCTAGTATTTGTATACATTTCTACTAGAATGTTTGTAAAACCTGTGTAATTTTCTCTATTTCTGCACAAATGATCTAAAATGTGATCAGATCTTCATGTCAGTCCTAATACTAGATAATGAGAACCCAGTGGAATAAATAACACAACATTATACTTGTTCATTTATTTATTGAGAAAAATTATCCAATATTACATGTATTTGTTGGAGAAGTATGTGAACCTCTGGGGCAATGCCTTCTAAAAATGCTATTTAGAGTCAAGTGTTTCAATCAATGAGATGAAATTGGAGGTGTGGGTTGTAGAGGTGTCCTGCCCTATAAAAAAGACACACAAATTCAGTTTACTGACAGAGCCCGCTCTTCTCAAGAAAGATCTGTCTATGTGAACCATGTCTCGATCAAAACAACAATCAGAGGACCTTAGAAGAAGAATTGTAGAGATGCATGAAGCTGGAAAAGGCTTCCAAAGCATTTTGAAAGACCTGGATGTTCATCAGTCCACTGTAAGGGAGATTGTCTACAAACAGAGATAACTCATTATGGCTGCTACTCTCCCTAGGAGTGAGCATCCTACAAAGACCCCACCAAGAGTACAATGTGCAATGCTAAAGGAGGTGAAAAAGAGCCCAAGGGTAACAGCAAAAGACCTGCAGAAATCTCTAGAAACTGCTGAAGTGTCTGTTCATGTGTCCACAATAAGAAAAAACACTGAACAAGAGTGGTGTTCATGGAAAGACACCACGGAGGGAACCACCACTCTTCAAAAAAAAATTCCTGCATGTCTCAAGTTTGCAAAAGACCACCTGGATGTTCTACAACATTTCTGGGACAATATTGTGTGGATAAATGAGACAGAAGTTGAATTTTTTGGCAGAACTCCACATCACTATGCTTGGAGGGAAAAGGGCACTGCACACCAATATTAAAACCTCATCCCACCTGTGAAACATGGTGGAAGGAACATCATAGTTTGAGGCTACTTTGCTGCCTCAGGGGCTGAATAGCTTGCAATCATTGAGGGAACAATTAACTTAAACTTATGTAGCATCTGTGCCCCCAATTTATCCCCCGTTCACTGCCATTGCCTGCAAATAGTGCGATGCATCAGTGTAATTATGGTGTAATGACCCTCCAGTACACGTTCGCAGCACAAATACCAGACAATACACCAAAAGTGAATAAATAATTGCAACTTTATAGTTATTTCTTAGTGATGGCTTGGTAGAAACAGATAACCTAAAGGCGCCAGATCAATAAGTTCATCAGTTTGTGCACATATTTTAATACACTGGCACTCATACCTCCAGTTCCATCCACAACGACCTTCCGAACCTTCAGCCACTGTCCAAACTGCCGACGTCTAGTATCTGCCACCCTGGAACCGCTGTCCATTCATTACACATACGTCCTCCTCACTCACCTCCCGAAAAAGACCACAAACTCCCACTCAGCTTACACATACAAGACAGCATAACAGTTCTCCATTGGTTAGTTTCCCCTTATCGGCAGTCGTAACCCAAACATTCCAGACACAGAAACCCATTACAGCATTACATAACATTACAGAGAAGCCATTTTGTTAGCCTGAACAGTCAACACCACACTTACTGGGACTGAGAGCCTTACATTCACTCCCCACCAAATTTAGTCATGCCCTCATGACGCTCAAATAATTTGCCAACCCTTCCTGCAAAACACAAAGCCCAACCCAAGTGCAGAAAGCAGTGACATAACTCCCCAAAACAGTGGAGATCAAACCCTGTTCCCTGGGTGCCACATAGGCCAACCTATCTGAGGGGTGCCTGCTTGTCTGAGACCTGCACACTCCCTCTTCTAACTCCTTCACCTTGGACTCTACAGGAGTCTTGTGGAAACTATGATGTGAACCCTCCTGCGAGTGGTCACCCAAACCCCTCTGTACCTTGGAACCCTCTATCTCTTGCTCGGGCTCCACATCCTCGCTGCTGATGCCCTGTGGTACTCCCCCCTGCCCATTACTAGTCCCCCTTACCCCATCTAACCCAGTGGGTGATGGGCCAGGAACCTGCTCCTCCATCACGGGGGCTTCAGCAAACGGCAGCATGTATCAATCATATGAGTCATCATCCACCGAGTCAGTGTCCCTCTCCTGATGTGGGCTCTTCCTCCACCCTGTGTGGACGCAAAGTCCTGGTACGAGGTGCAGCCGGCACCTCGGGCTCCTGCGCTACCTGTACATCTTGCCCCAGAGGAAACAGATGATTCCGATGGAGTATCTTGATGGGCCCCTTCCCATCCTCGGGCTGCACTTGGAAAACCGGTAAGTTGGGCAACTGACTCTCCACCACATAGGGTGTGCCCCACCAGCGATCAGCCAGCTTGTGCTTCCCAGGCAATCCCAGATTCCTTATGAGGACTCAGTCTCCCGGCAGGAGTTGGGAGAACTTTACTTTCTGGTCATACCTCTTCTTATTTCCCCGATTCTGCTTGGTGGCCGCCTCCCCAGCCAACACATAAGCCCTTTACAGCTCTTTCTACATATCATTCACATACTTCAAGTAAGGTTTCAGCGATACTTCACCCGTGGCCGTCCCGAAACAGAGGTCAATGGGCAAACTTGCCTCGTGCCCGAACATCAGATAACAGGGCGAGTAGCCAGCAGTGTCATTGCGTGTACAGTTGTAGCAGTGAACCAGATGCCCAATATATTGACTCCATCGACTCTTTTTGCTGATCTCCAGCATCCCGAGCATGTCTAGCAGGGTCCAATTAAACCTCTCTGGCTGGGGGTCGCCCTGCGGATGATAGGGGTCTTCCTCGATTTCTCAAATCCCAGCATATCCAGTAACTCATAGATGAGCTTACTCTCGAAGTCCCGTCCCTGGTCACTGTGTACCCGTCGGGGAGGGCCGTAATGCACAAAATACCTCCCTTAGCACTCTTGCCACTGTAGTCGCCCTCTGATCCTTGGTGGGGAACACTTGAGCATACCTGGTGTAACAGTCCGTGATGACCAAGACATTCGCCCTGTTGCTGGTATCGGGTTCTATGGCCAGGAAATCCATACACACCAGATCCAAAGGCCCAGCACTCTGCAAGTGCGATAAAGGAGCAGCCTGCACAGGCAGCGTCTTCCGGCGTGTGCAACGTATGCAGGACTTACAGTACTCGTCGACCTCCAACCTCAGCCGGGGCCAATAAAACCGGTCCTTGAGCAACCCATAGGTCTTCCCCACTGCCAAGTGCCCAGACTCATCATACAGTGGCTTCATCACAACCCTCCAATACTTCTCAGGCAGGACCAGCTGCCAAAGCTGAGATTGGTCCGGGGGTGACGTTACCCAGAATAACATTTGTTCATCAACCTCAACCGAGGCCACTCTCTCAGTAACAGAGACAGTGAGCCATGTTGTGTCTTCTCCACCCGGGCCATGTCCCCCTTCTTAACTGTGTACCAAATAGTGCCAATGCCAGTTGCAATTTCCCCAGGGCTCAAATCTGGCAGCTGCAGGTTCTTCAGAGCAGTCATGTCACAGTAAACTAGGGGTAGGGCGTCATCGGACGCTCCCAATGGGTCCACTGCATGATCTGGCCTCTTCTTTTCCTCGGCCTGCACAGTGATAGCAAACTGACAAATGGCCTTCACCTCAGACACAGGAACGCTCTACCATTCCTCGTCCTTTTCCAGGTCCTCATGTCTCCGTCGAGACAGAGCGTCTGCATCGACATTCTCGCTCCCTGGCAGGTACTTCAGGCTAAAATCATATGCAGACAGGGCGGCCAACCACCGATGACCAGTGGCGTCCAGTTTTGCCAAGGTCAGGACGGAGGTAAGTGGGTTATTTTCCCATCTGCACCTCAAATTTGGCCCCATAGAGATAGTCACTCAGTTTATCCACCACCGCCCATTTCAACGCCAGGAACTCCAACTTGTGGGTGGGGTAGTTCCTCTCAGTGGGTGACAAACTCCGGCTGACAAACGCTACCGGCTTCAGCCCGGCACCCTGATCCTGATACAAGACGGCCCCTAACCCCTCCCGACTGGCATCAGTGTGTAGCACATGGGGTAATTGGGGGTCCGCAAAAGCCAGCACCGGCGCCTGAGTCAGCATCTCCTTCAGGGACTGAAAAGCCGCTTCACATTGGTCATCCCATCTCTGTCCGAAGGGCTGTGCCGGGTTCAAATATTCTCCAGCCTCCCGTCCTCCACTCCCTTTCCCTTCCTGTCCCAGAGGGCGGTAGCCACACAGAAGCGGGTTCAAGGGATGGCTCACCTTGGCATAGCCCTTCACGAATATCTGGTAATATCCACAGAACCCCAAGAACGAGCACAGAGCGCTCACAGTCCGGGGCCTCGGCCAGGTGGTCACTGCTTTGAGCTTAGTCGGGTCTGTAGCTACCCCGTTCCGCGAGATTATATGTCCAACATCGCTAACAGACGTCTGGCAAAACTGGCACTTGTCCAGGGAAACTTTTAACCCTTCATTCTTCAGCCGGCTGAGCACCTTCATTCGCCTCGCTTCCTGTTCTTCCAAGGTGGATGCAAATACTATCAGATCGTCCAAATACACCAGCAGTTTAAACAGATTCATATCCCCCACGGTCTTCTTCATGACCCTCTGGAAGGTGGCAGGGGTCCCCGATAAGGCCTGGGGCATCCTTTCAAACTAGTGAAATCCCAGAGGGCATATAAAGGCCGTCTTCTCCTTATCCGACTCACTCATCGGGATCTGATAATATCCATTCCTCAAATACAACACATTGAACCACCTCGCTCCACTCAGACAGGCCAGCGTGTCTTCCACCCTGGGGTCCGTATACTGGTCAGGGATGGTGCACCTATTCAGGGTCTTATTGTCCACACACGTATGAATCTTCCCATTTTTCTTCCTGGCCACAACTATTGTGGCACATAAGGGCTGCGGGACTCCGAAATGATCCCAGCTTCCTTCAACTTACTCAAATACTCCCACACATCCTCCACGTCTGCAGGGGCCAGTCGTCGCGACCTTTCTCGAAACAGGGTGTCCTCAGTCACCCGGATGGTGTCGTGAGAGCTCCTGGAACAGCCCACGTCAAACTTGTCTAGAGAAAAAACATCTCTCAGCATCAACTTCTTCTCCACCATCCTCTGTTTCCAACTCTCTGGCACAGGAAAGGCCCCAAAGTTAAATGCCCCAGCAGTCAACTTATCCCTGTTTTCTTATGGCCCTCCCCCTGCGAGCCTCATGGGGTCACTATGCATTACCGTCACCGGGAACAAATACGCCAGGGGCATCCCTCGTTTCAAAGTGACCTCTCGTTGCGTGGAGTTCATGATATTCACCACCATCCGGTGTGCTTGTTCCACCGAGAGCTTCTGCAGCTCAGGTTTCACCAGCACCCCAGCTGGGAAACTAGATTCCCTCTCGAGATCTTCCACTAAAAAGGTTTCACCCTCAGGCACTCCAGAGTATATGAGGATCCCCATCACTTTTGCTACTTCACCAGGTCGTACCACCCTGGGCTTCAACTGGGTACACCATACAGTTCCTCTTCCCAATGCCGTGTCCATCCCCGTGTAACTACACCTCCTTAAAGGCAGCCTGAAACATTGCGTGCACTGATAGGGTCTCCAAAAGGTCCTCACTGGCTTTCTCCTTCTAGGCCCTCAGGAGTCTCCGCACAATAGGAGTGTTGGTCCCTACCAGAATTTACACACCTGCAGTTGCAACTGGGTCCGGGCAACCCAGCCGCAAGGCCTCATGAGCCTCAGACACTCCCACCTCGGCCTCGAGAAACTCCAGCCTCACGGACAAATAAACATTGTATGGGTAATCACCAGCATTGATACCCCAAATATCCAGGGCACTGAAAGGCGTCGAAGTGATAAATACTGATTGTAGAACGACCGGTACAATAACGTGACCTGAGACCCAGTATCAAATATGACTTCTGCATCTATTCCCTCCATCTGGATTGACACACTGGATAAGGGTCCCACCAATCCATCTGGGATAGGGACTTCTCCTCTCGGGGACCCGTGGCATATTGTTGGGAACGTGCTTTCTCAGAGACTACAGGCCATTCCCTCACTGGGTCTCCACCAAGTTTCCCAACCCAGCTTCCAGCTGTGACACCTGTGGAGTCTCCCTCCGAGGGGTTCCCGGCCTGCTACATTCCTACCTAAAGTGGACCACTAACCCACAGTAATAACACTGTCAGCAATGGGGACTGGAATGGACCCAAGTGCAGGACGCAGGGACTGAAGTACTAGGGGTAGGATAGGAGGGGGATGCTATGGCATGCAAGGAATAAGTCAGGCAGACTGAGAATCTTTGTCGGGCAGGCAGAGCAGAATCCCAGAGTTCAGGCAGGCAGAGCAGAATCCCAGAGTTCAGGCAGGCAGAGCAGAATCCCAGAGTTCAGGCAGGCAGAGACAGATCCCAGAGTTCAGGCAGGCAGAGCAGGAACCCAGAGTTCAGGCAGGCAGAGACAGATCCCAGAGTTCAGGCAGAGAGAGCCAGATCCCAGAGATCAGGCAGGCAGAGACAGATCCCAGAGTTCAGGCAGGCAGAGACAGATCCCAGAGTTCAGGCAGAGACAGATCCCAGAGTTCAGGCAGAGCCAGATCCCAGAGTTCAGGCAGGCAGAGACAGATCCCAGAGTTCAGGCAGACAGAGCCAGATCCCAGAGTTCAGGCAGGCAGAGACAGATCCCAGAGTTCAGGCAGGCAGAGACAGATCCCAGAGTTCAGGCAGAGACAGATCCCAGAGTTCAGGCAGAGACAGATCCCAGAGTTCAGGCAGGCAGAGACAGATCCCAGAGTTCAGGCAGGCAGAGACAGATCCCAGAGTTCAGGCAGGCAGAGCAGGATCCCAGAGTTCAGGCAGGCAGAGACAGATCCCAGAGTTCAGGCAGAGACAGATCCCAGAGTTCAGGCAGGCAGAGACAGATCCCAGAGTTCAGGCAGGCAGAGACAGATCCCAGAGTTCAGGCAGGCAGAGCAGGATCCCAGAGTTCAGGCAGGCAGAGCCAGATCCCAGAGTTCAGGCAGACAAAGCCAGATCCCAGAGTTCAGGCAGAGACAGATCCCAGAGTTCAGGCAGGCAGAGACAGATCCCAGAGTTCAGGCAGGCAGAGACAGATCCCAGAGTTCAGGCAGGCAGAGACAGATCCCAGAGTTCAGGCAGGCAGAGACAGATCCCAGAGTTCAGGCAGGCAGACAGATCCCAGAGTTCAGGCAGGCAGAGACAGATCCCAGAGTTCAGGCAGGCAGAGACAGATCCCAGAGCTCAGGCAGGCAGAGACAGATCCCAGAGTTCAGGCAGGCAGAGACAGATCCCAGAGTTCAGGCAGAGACAGATCCCAGAGTTCAGGCAGGCAGAGACAGATCCCAGGGTTCAGGCAGGCAGAGACAGATCCCAGAGTTCAGGCAGACAGAGACAGATCCCAGAGTTCAGGCAGGCAGAGCAGGAGCCCAGAGTTCAGGCAGGCAGAGACAGATCCAAGAGTTCAGGCTGGCAGAGACAGATCCCAGAGTACAGGCAGGCACAGACAGATCCCAGAGTTCAGGCAGGCAGAGACAGATCCCAGAGTTCAGGCAGGCAGAGACAGATCACAGAGTTCAGACAGGCAGAGACAGATCCCAGAGTTCAGACAGGCAGAGACAGATCCCAGAGTTCAGGCAGGCAGAGACAGATCCGAGAGTTCAGGCAGGCAGAGACAAATCCCAGAGTTCAGGCAGGCAGAGACAGATCCCAGAGTACAGGCAGGCAGAGACAGATCCCAGAGTTCAGGCAGGCAGAGACAGATCCGAGAGTTCAGGCAGGCAGAGACAGATCCGAGTTCAGGCAGGCAGAGACAGATCCCAGAGTTCAGGCAGGCAGAGACAGATCGCAGAGTTCAGGCAGGCAGAGACAGATCCCAGAGTTCAGGCAGGCAGAGACAGATCCGAGAGTTCAGGCAGGCAGAGACAGATCCCAGAGTTCAGGCAGGCAGAGACAGATCCGAGGTCAGGCAGGCAGAGACAGATCCCAGAGTTCTGGCAGGCAGAGACAGATCTCAGAGTTCAGGCAGGCAGACCCAG
Organism: Hypanus sabinus; assembly: GCF_030144855.1. NCBI lineage: Eukaryota > Metazoa > Chordata > Chondrichthyes > Myliobatiformes > Dasyatidae > Hypanus > Hypanus sabinus. The sequence continues at coordinate 100,749,455 of NC_082708.1, read as the reverse complement.
ATCCCAGAGTTCAGGCAGGCAGAGACAGATCCCAGAGTTCAGGGAGACAGAGACAGATCCCAGAGTTCAGGCAGAGACAGATCCCAGAGTTCAGACAGGCAGAGACAGATCCCAGAGTTCATGCAGAGCAGGACCCAAGAGTTCAGGCAGGCAGAGACAGATCCCAGAGTTCAGACAGGCAGAGACAGATCCCAGAGTTCAGGCAGGCAGAGACAGATCACAGAGTTCAGACAGGCAGAGCAGGATCCCAGAGTTCAGGCAGGCAGAGACAGATCCCAGAGTTCAGGCAGGCAGAGACAGATCCCAGAGTTCAGGCAGGCAGAGACAGATCCCAGAGTTCAGGCAGACAGAGCCAGATCCCAGAGTTCAGGCAGGCAGAGACAGATCCGAGAGTTCAGGCAGGCAGAGACAGTTCCGAGGTCAGGCAGGCAGAGACAGATCCCAGTGTTCAGGCAGGCAGAGACAGATCGCAGAGTTCAGGCAGGCAGACCCAGATCCCAGAGTTCAGGCAGGCACAGACAGATGCCAGAGTTCAGACAGGCAGAGACAGATCCCAGAGTTCAGGCAGGCAGAGACAGATCACAGAGTTCAGACAGGCAGAGACAGATCCCAGAGTTCAGACAGGCAGAGCAGGATCCCAGAGTTCAGGCAGGCAGAGACAGATCCCAGAATTCAGGCAGGCAGAGACAGATCCCAGAGTTCAGGCAGGCAGAGACAGATCACAGAGTTCAGACAGGCAGAGACAGAACCCAGAGTTCAGACAGGCAGAGACAGATCCCAGAGTTCAGACAGGCAGAGACAGATCCCAGAGTTCAGGCAGGCAGAGACAGATCCGAGAGTTCAGGCAGACAGAGACAAATCCCAGAGTTCAGGCAGGCAGAGACAGATCCCAGAGTTCAGGCAGGCAGAGACAGATCCCAGAGTACAGGCAGGCAGAGACAGATCGCAGAGTTCAGGCAGGCAGAGACAGATCCGAGAGTTCAGGCAGGCAGAGACAGATCCCAGAGTACAGGCAGGCAGAGACAGATCCCAGAGTTCAGGCAGGCAGAGACAGATCCGAGAGTTCAGGCAGGCAGAGACAGATCCGAGTTCAGGCAGGCAGAGACAGATCCCAGAGTTCAGGCAGGCAGAGACAGATCGCAGAGTTCAGGCAGGCAGAGACAGATCCGAGAGTTCAGGCAGGCAGAGACAGATCCGAGTTCAGGCAGGCAGAGACAGATCCCAGAGTTCAGGCAGGCAGAGACAGATCCAAGAGTTCAGGCAGGCAGAGACAGATCCAAGAGTTCAGGCAGGCAGAGACAGATCCCAGAGTTCAGGGAGACAGAGACAGATCCCAGAATTCAGGCAGAGACAGATCCCAGAGTTCAGACAGGCAGAGACAGATCCCAGAGTTCAGGCAGAGCAGGATCACAGAGTTCAGGCAGGCAGAGACAGATCCCAGAGTTCAGGCAGGCAGAGACAGTTCACAGAGTTCAGACAGACAGAGACAGATCCCAGAGTTCAGACAGGCAGAGCAGGATCCCAGAGTTCAGGCAGGCAGAGACAGATCCCAGAGTTCAGACAGGCAGAGACAGATCCCAGAGTTCAGGCAGGCAGAGACAGATCCGAGAGTTCAGGCAGGCAGAGACAGATCCCAGAGTTCAGGCAGGCAGAGACAGATCCCAGAGTACAGGCAGGCAGAGACAGATCCCAGAGTTCAGGCAGGCAGAGACAGATCCGAGAGTTCAGGCAGGCAGAGACAGATCCGAGTTCAGGCAGGCAGAGACAGATCGCAGAGTTCAGGCAGGCAGACCCAGATCCCAGAGTTCAGGCAGGCAGAGACAGATCCAAGAGTTCAGGCAGGCAGAGACAGATCCAAGAGTTCAGGCAGGCAGAGACAGATCCAAGAGTTCAGGCAGGCAGAGACAGATCCCAGAGTTCAGGGAGACAGAGACAGATCCCAGTTCAGGCAGAGACAGATCCCAGAGTTCAGACAGGCAGAGACAGATCCCAGAGTTCAGGCAGAGCAGAGACAGATCCAAGAGTTCAGGCAGGCAGAGACAGATCCAAGAGTTCAGGCAGGCAGAGACAGATCCCAGAGTTCAGGGAGACAGAGACAGATCCCAGAGTTCAGGCAGAGACAGATCCCAGAGTTCAGACAGGCAGAGACAGATCCCAGAGTTCAGGCAGAGCAGGATCCCAGAGTTCAGGCAGGCAGAGACAGATCACAGAGTTCAGGCAGGCAGAGACAGATCACAGAGTTCAGACAGGCAGAGACAGATCCCAGAGTTCAGACAGGCAGAGCAGGATCCCAGAGTTCAGGCAGGCAGAGACAGATCCCAGAGTTCAGGCAGGCAGAGACAGATCCCAGAGTTCAGTCAGGCAGAGACAGATCCCAGAGTACAGGCAGGCAGAGACAGATCCCAGAGTTCAGGCAGGCAGAGACAGATCCGAGAGTTCAGGCAGGCAGAGACAGATCCGAGGTCAGGCAGGCAGAGACAGATCCCAGAGTTCAGGCAGGCAGAGACAGATCCCAGAGTACAGGCAGGCAGAGACAGATCCCAGAGTTCAGGCAGGCAGAGACAGATCCGAGAGTTCAGGCAGGCAGAGACAGATCCGAGTTCAGGCAGGCAGAGACAGATCCCAGAGTTCAGGCAGGCAGTCCCAGATCCCAGAGTTCAGGCAGGCAGAGACAGATCCAAGAGTTCAGGCAGGCAGAGACAGATCCCAGAGTTCAGGCAGGCAGAGACTGATCCCAGAGTTCAGGCAGGCAGAGACAGATCCCAGAGTTCAGTCAGGCAGAGACAGATCCCAGAGTACAGGCAGGCAGAGACAGATCCCAGAGTTCAGGCAGGCAGACCCATATCCCAGAGTTCAGGCAGGCAGAGACAGATCCCAGAGTTCAGGCAGGCAGAGACAGATCCCAGAGTTCAGGCAGGCAGAGACAGATCCCAGAGTTCAGGCAGACAGAGACAGATGCCAGAGTTCAGGCAGGCAGAGCAGGAGCACAGAGTTCAGGCAGGCAGAGACAGATCCAAGAGTTCAGGCTGGCAGAGACAGATCCCAGAGTACAGGCAGGCACAGACAGATCCCAGAGTTCAGGCAGGCAGAGACAGATCCCAGAGTTCAGGCAGGCAGAGACAGATCACAGAGTTCAGACAGGCAGAGACAGATCCCAGAGTTCAGACAGGCAGAGACAGATCCCAGAGTTCAGGCAGAGCAGGATCCCAGAGTTCAGGCAGGCAGAGACAGATCCCAGAGTTCAGGCAGGCAGAGACAGATCCCAGAGTTCAGTCAGGCAGAGACAGATCCCAGAGTACAGGCAGGCAGAGACAGATCCCAGAGTTCAGGCAGGCAGAGACAGATCCGAGAGTTCAGGCAGGCAGAGACAGATCCGAGGTCAGGCAGGCAGAGACAGATCCCAGAGTTCAGGCAGGCAGAGACAGATCCCAGAGTACAGGCAGGCAGAGACAGATCCCAGAGTTCAGGCAGGCAGAGACAGATCCGAGAGTTCAGGCAGGCAGAGACAGATCCGAGTTCAGGCAGGCAGAGACAGATCCCAGAGTTCAGGCAGGCAGTCCCAGATCCCAGAGTTCAGGCAGGCAGAGACAGATCCAAGAGTTCAGGCAGGCAGAGACAGATCCCAGAGTTCAGGCAGGCAGAGACTGATCCCAGAGTTCAGGCAGGCAGAGACAGATCCCAGAGTTCAGTCAGGCAGAGACAGATCCCAGAGTACAGGCAGGCAGAGACAGATCCCAGAGTTCAGGCAGGCAGACCCATATCCCAGAGTTCAGGCAGGCAGAGACAGATCCCAGAGTTCAGGCAGGCAGAGACAGATCCCAGAGTTCAGGCAGGCAGAGACAGATCCCAGAGTTCAGGCAGACAGAGACAGATGCCAGAGTTCAGGCAGGCAGAGCAGGAGCACAGAGTTCAGGCAGGCAGAGACAGATCCAAGAGTTCAGGCTGGCAGAGACAGATCCCAGAGTACAGGCAGGCACAGACAGATCCCAGAGTTCAGGCAGGCAGAGACAGATCCCAGAGTTCAGGCAGGCAGAGACAGATCACAGAGTTCAGACAGGCAGAGACAGATCCCAGAGTTCAGACAGGCAGAGACAGATCCGAGAGTTCAGGCAGGCAGAGACAGATCCGAGAGTTCAGGCAGGCAGAGACAGATCCCAGAGTTCAGGCAGGCAGAGACAGATCCCAGAGTACAGGCAGGCAGAGACAGATCCCAGAGTTCAGGCAGGCAGAGACAGATCCGAGAGTTCAGGCAGGCAGAGACAGATCCGAGTTCAGGCAGGCAGAGACAGATCCCAGAGTTCAGGCAGGCAGAGACAGATCGCAGAGTTCAGGCAGGCAGAGACAGATCCCAGAGTTCAGGCAGGCAGAGACAGATCCGAGAGTTCAGGCAGGCAGAGACAGATCCCAGAGTTCAGGCAGGCAGAGACAGATCCGAGGTCAGGCAGGCAGAGACAGATCCCAGAGTTCAGGCAGGCAGAGACAGATCGCAGAGTTCAGGCAGGCAGACCCAGATCCCAGAGTTCAGGCAGGCAGAGACAGATCCCAGAGTTCAGGGAGACAGAGACAGATCCCAGAGTTCAGGCAGAGACAGATCCCAGAGTTCAGACAGGCAGAGACAGATCCCAGAGTTCATGCAGAGCAGGACCCAAGATTTCAGGCAGGCAGAGACAGATCCCAGAGTTCAGGCAGGCAGAGACAGATCACAGAGTTCAGACAGGCAGAGACAGATCCCAGAGTTCAGGCAGGCAGAGACAGATCACAGAGTTCAGACAGGCAGAGCAGGATCCCAGAGTTCAGGCAGGCAGAGACAGATCCCAGAGTTCAGGCAGGCAGAGACAGATCCCAGAGTTCAGGCAGGCAGAGACAGATCCCAGAGTTCAGGCAGACAGAGCCAGATCCCAGAGTTCAGGCAGGCAGAGACAGATCCGAGAGTTCAGGCAGGCAGAGACAGATCCGAGGTCAGGCAGGCAGAGACAGATCCCAGAGTTCAGGCAGGCAGAGACAGATCGCAGAGTTCAGGCAGGCAGACCCAGATCCCAGAGTTCAGGCAGGCACAGACAGATGCCAGAGTTCAGACAGGCAGAGACAGATCCCAGAGTTCAGGCAGGCAGAGACAGATCACAGAGTTCAGACAGGCAGAGACAGATCCCAGAGTTCAGACAGGCAGAGCAGGATCCCAGAGTTCAGGCAGGCAGAGACAGATCCCAGAGTTCAGGCAGGCAGAGACAGATCCCAGAGTTCAGGCAGGCAGAGACAGATCACAGAGTTCAGACAGGCAGAGACAGATCCCAGAGTTCAGACAGGCAGAGACAGATCCCAGAGTTCAGACAGGCAGGGACAGATCCCAGAGTTCAGGCAGGCAGAGACAGATCCGAGAGTTCAGGCAGGCAGAGACAGATCCCAGAGTTCAGGCAGGCAGAGACAGATCCCAGAGTACAGGCAGGCAGAGACAGATCCCAGAGTTCAGGCAGGCAGAGACAGATCCGAGAGTTCAGGCAGGCAGAGACAGATCCGAGTTCAGGCAGGCAGAGACAGATCCCAGAGTTCAGGCAGGCAGAGACAGATCGCAGAGTTCAGGCAGGCAGAGACAGATCCGAGAGTTCAGGCAGGCAGAGACAGATCCGAGTTCAGGCAGGCAGAGACAGATCCCAGAGTTCAGGCAGGCAGAGACAGATCCAAGAGTTCAGGCAGGCAGAGACAGATCCAAGAGTTCAGGCAGGCAGAGACAGATCCCAGAGTTCAGGGAGACAGAGACAGATCCCAGAATTCAGGCAGAGACAGATCCCAGAGTTCAGACAGGCAGAGACAGATCCCAGAGTTCAGGCAGAGCAGGATCACAGAGTTCAGGCAGGCAGAGACAGATCCCAGAGTTCAGGCAGGCAGAGACAGATCACAGAGTTCAGACAGACAGAGACAGATCCCAGAGTTCAGACAGGCAGAGCAGGATCCCAGAGTTCAGGCAGGCAGAGACAGATCCCAGAGTTCAGACAGGCAGAGACAGATCCCAGAGTTCAGGCAGGCAGAGACAGATCCGAGAGTTCAGGCAGGCAGAGACAGATCCCAGAGTTCAGGCAGGCAGAGACAGATCCCAGAGTACAGGCAGGCAGAGACAGATCCCAGAGTTCAGGCAGGCAGAGACAGATCCGAGAGTTCAGGCAGGCAGAGACAGATCCGAGTTCAGGCAGGCAGAGACAGATCGCAGAGTTCAGGCAGGCAGACCCAGATCCCAGAGTTCAGGCAGGCAGAGACAGATCCAAGAGTTCAGGCAGGCAGAGACAGATCCAAGAGTTCAGGCAGGCAGAGACAGATCCAAGAGTTCAGGCAGGCAGAGACAGATCCCAGAGTTCAGGGAGACAGAGACAGATCCCAGTTCAGGCAGAGACAGATCCCAGAGTTCAGACAGGCAGAGACAGATCCCAGAGTTCAGGCAGAGCAGAGACAGATCCAAGAGTTCAGGCAGGCAGAGACAGATCCAAGAGTTCAGGCAGGCAGAGACAGATCCCAGAGTTCAGGGAGACAGAGACAGATCCCAGAGTTCAGGCAGAGACAGATCCCAGAGTTCAGACAGGCAGAGACAGATCCCAGAGTTCAGGCAGGCAGAGACAGATCACAGAGTTCAGACAGGCAGAGACAGATCCCAGAGTTCAGACAGGCAGAGCAGGATCCCAGAGTTCAGGCAGGCAGAGACAGATCGCAGAGTTCAGGCAGGCAGAGACAGATCCCAGAGTTCAGTCAGGCAGAGACAGATCCGAGTTCAGGCAGGCAGAGACAGATCCCAGAGTTCAGGCAGGCAGTCCCAGATCCCAGAGTTCAGGCAGGCAGAGACAGATCCAAGAGTTCAGGCAGGCAGAGACAGATCCCAGAGTTCAGGCAGGCAGTCCCAGATCCCAGAGTTCAGGCAGGCAGAGACAGATCCAAGAGTTCAGGCAGGCAGAGACAGATCCCAGAGTTCAGGCAGGCAGAGACAGATCCCAGAGTTCAGGCAGGCAGAGACAGATCACAGAGTTCAGACAGGCAGAGACAGATCCCAGAGTTCAGACAGGCAGAGCAGGATCCCAGAGTTCAGGCAGGCAGAGACAGATCCCAGAGTTCAGGCAGGCAGAGACAGATCCCAGAGTTCAGTCAGGCAGAGACAGATCCCAGAGTACAGGCAGGCAGAGACAGATCCCAGAGTTCAGGCAGGCAGACCCATATCCCAGAGTTCAGGCAGGCAGAGACAGATCCAAGAGTTCAGGCAGGCAGAGACAGATCCCAGACTTCAGGGAGACAGAGACAGATCCCAGAGTTCAGGCAGAGACTGATCCCAGAGTTGAGGCAGGCAGAGACAGATCCCAGAGTTGAGGGAGACAGAGACAGATCCCAGAGTTCAGGCAGAGACAGATCCCAGAGTTCAGGCAGGCAAAGACAGATCCAAGAGTTCAGGCTGGCAGAGACAGATTCCAGAGTTCAGGCAGGCAGAGACAGATCCCAGAGTTCAGGCAGGCAGAGACAGATCCCAGAGTTCAGGCAGAGACAGATCCCAGAGTTCAGGCAGGCAGAGACAGATCCCAGAGTTCAGGCAGGCAGAGACAGATCCCAGAGTTCAGGCAGACAGAGACAGATCCCAGAGTTCAGGCAGGCAGAGCAGGAGCCCAGAGTTCAGGCAGGCAGAGACAGATCCAAGAGTTCAGGCAGGCAGAGACAGATCCCAGAGTACAGGCAGGCACAGACAGATCCCAGAGTTCAGGCAGGCAGAGACAGATCCCAGAGTTCAGGCAGGCAGAGACAGATCACAGAGTTCAGACAGGCAGAGACAGATCCCAGAGTTCAGACAGGCAGAGACAGATCCCAGAGTTCAGACAGGCAGAGACAGATCCCAGAGTTCAGGCAGGCAGAGACAGATCCGAGAGTTCAGGCAGGCAGAGACAGATCCCAGAGTTCAGGCAGGCAGAGACAGATCCGAGAGTTCAGGCAGGCAGAGACAGATCCGAGTTCAGGCAGGCAGAGACAGATCCCAGAGTTCAGGCAGGCAGAGACAGATCGCAGAGTTCAGGCAGGCAGAGACAGATCCGAGAGTTCAGGCAGGCAGAGACAGATCCGAGTTCAGGCAGGCAGAGGCAGATCCCAGAGTTCAGGCAGGCAGAGACAGATCCCAGAGTTCAGGCAGGCAGAGACAGATCCAAGAGTTCAGGCAGGCAGAGACAGATCCAAGAGTTCAGGCAGGCAGAGACAGATCCCAGAGTTCAGGGAGACAGAGACAGATCCCAGAGTTCAGGCAGAGACAGATCCCAGAGTTCAGACAGGCAGAGACAGATCCCAGAGTTCAGGCAGAGCAGGATCACAGAGTTCAGGCAGGCAGAGACTGATCCCAGAGTTCAGGCAGGCAGAGACAGATCACAGAGTTCAGACAGGCAGAGACAGATCCCAGAGTTCAGACAGGCAGAGCAGGATCCCAGAGTTCAGGCAGGCAGAGACAGATCCCAGAGTTCAGACAGGCAGAGACAGATCCCAGAGTTCAGGCAGGCAGATACAGATCCGAGAGTTCCGGCAGGCAGAGACAGATCCCAGAGTTCAGGCAGGCAGAGACAGATCCCAGAGTACAGGCAGGCAGAGACAGATCCCAGAGTTCAGGCAGGCAGAGACAGATCCGAGAGTTCAGGCAGGCAGAGACAGATCCCAGAGTTCAGGCAGGCAGAGACAGATCCCAGAGTACAGGCAGGCAGAGACAGATCCCAGAGTTCAGGCAGGCAGAGACAGATCCGAGAGTTCAGGCAGGCAGAGACAGATCCAAGAGTTCAAGCAGGCAGAGACAGATCCAAGAGTTCAGGCAGGCAGAGACAGATCCCAGAGTTCAGGGAGACAGAGACAGATCCCAGAGTTCAGGCAGAGACAGATCCCAGAGTTCAGACAGGCAGAGACAGATCCCAGAGTTCAGGCAGAGCAGAGACAGATCCAAGAGTTCAGGCAGGCAGAGACAGATCCAAGAGTTCAGGCAGGCAGAGACAGATCCCAGAGTTCAGGGAGACAGAGACAGATCCCAGAGTTCAGGCAGAGACAGATCCCAGAGTTCAGACAGGCAGAGACAGATCCCAGAGTTCAGGCAGAGCAGGATCCCAGAGTTCAGGCAGGCAGAGACAGATCCCAGAGTTCAGGTAGGCAGAGACAGATCACAGAGTTCAGACAGGCAGAGACAGATCCCAGAGTTCAGACAGGCAGAGCAGGATCCCAGAGTTCAGGCAGGCAGAGACAGATCCCAGAGTTCAGGCAGGCAGAGACAGATCCCAGAGTTCAGTCAGGCAGAGACAGATCCCAGAGTACAGGCAGGCAGAGACAGATCCCAGAGTTCAGGCAGGCAGAGACAGATCCGAGAGTTCAGGCAGGCAGAGACAGATCCGAGGTCAGGCAGGCAGAGACAGATCCAAGAGTTCAGGCAGGCAGAGACAGATCCCAGACTTCAGGGAGACAGAGACAGATCCCAGAGTTCAGGCAGAGACAGATCCCAGAGTTGAGGCAGGCAGAGACAGATCCCAGAGTTGAGGGAGACAGAGACAGATCCCAGAGTTCAGGCAGAGACAGATCCCAGAGTTCAGACAGGCAGAGACAGATCCCAGAGTTCAGGCAGGCAGAGCAGATCCCAGAGTTCAGGCAGAGCAGGATCCCAGAGTTCAGGCAGGCAGAGACAGATCCCAGAGTTCAGGCAGGCAGAGACAGATCACAGAGTTCAGACAGGCAGAGACAGATCCCAGAGTTCAGACAGACAGAGCAGGATCCCAGAGTTCAGGCAGGCAGAGACAGATCCCAGAGTTCAGGCAGGCAGAGACAGATCCCAGAGTTCAGTCAGGCAGAGACAGATCCCAGAGTACAGGCAGGCAGAGACAGATCCCAGAGTTCAGGCAGGCAGAGACAGATCCGAGAGTTCAGGCAGGCAGAGACAGGTCCGAGTTCAGGCAGGCAGAGACAGATCCCAGAGTTCAGGCAGGCAGAGACAGATCCCAAAGTTCAGGCAGCAGAGACCGATCCCAGAGTTCAGGCAGGCAGACACAGATCCCAGAGTTCAGGCAGGAGGAGACAGATCCCAGAGTTCAGGCAGGCAGAGACAGATCCCAGGGTTCAGGCAGGCAGAGACAGATCCCTGAGTTCAGACAGGCAGAGCCAGATCCCAGAGTTCAGGCAGGCAGAGACAGATCCCAGAGTTCAGGCAGGCAGAGACAGATCCCATAGTTCAGACAGGCAGAGACAGATCCCAGAATTCAGGCAGGCAGAGACAGATCCCAGAGTTCAGGCAGGCAGAGACAGATCCCAGAGTTCAGGCAGCCAGAGACATATCCCAGAGTTGAGGCAGGCTGAGACAGATCCCAGAGTTGAGGCAGGCAGAGACAGATCCCAGAGTTCAGGCAGGCAGTGACAGATATCAGAGTTGAGGCAGGCAGAGATAGATCCCAGAGTTGAGGCAGGAAGAGACAGATCCCAGAGTTCAGGCAGCCAGAGGCAGATCCCAGAGTTCAGGCAGGCAAAGACAGATCCGAGAGTTCAGGCAGGCAGAGACAGATCCGAGTTCAGGCAGGCAGAGACAGATCCCAGAGTTCAGGCAGGCAGAGACAGATCGCAGAGTTCAGGCAGGCAGTCCCAGATCCCAGAGTTCAGGCAGGCAGAGACAGATCCTAGAGTTCAGGCAGGCAGAGACGGATCCCAGAGTTCAGGCAGGCAGAGACAGATCCCAGAGTTCAGGCAGGCAGAGACAGATCACAGAGTTCAGACAGGCAGAGGCAGATCCCAGAGTTCAGACAGGCAGAGCAGGATCCCAGAGTTCAGGCAGGCAGAGACAGATCCCAGAGTTCAGGCAGGCAGAGACAGATCCCAGAGTTCAGTCAGGCAGAGACAGATCCCAGAGTACAGGCAGGCAGAGAGAGATCCCAGAGTTCAGGCAGGCAGAGACAGATCCGAGAGTTCAGGCAGGCAGAGACAGATCCGATTTCAGGCAGGCAGAGACAGATCCCAGAGTTCAGGCAGGCAGAGACAGATCCCAAAGTTCAGGCAGCAGAGACCGATCCCAGAGTTCAGGCAGGCAGACACAGATCCCAGAGTTCAGGCAGGCAGAGACAGATCCCAGAGTTCAGTCAGGCAGAGACAGATCCCAGAGTACAGGCAGGCAGAGACAGATCCCAGAGTTCAGGCAGGCAGAGACAGATCCCAAAGTTCAGGCAGCAGAGACCGATCCCAGAGTTCAGGCAGGCAGACACAGATCCCAGAGTTCAGGCAGGCAGAGACAGATCCCAGAGTTCAGTCAGGCAGAGACAGATCCCAGAGTACAGGCAGGCAGAGACAGATCCCAGAGTTCAGGCAGGCAGAGACAGATCCCAAAGTTCAGGCAGCAGAGACCGATCCCAGAGTTCAGGCAGGCAGACACAGATCCCAGAGTTCAGGCAGGCAGAGACAGATCCCAGAGTTCAGGCAGCAGAGACGATCCCAGAGTTCAGGCAGGCATAGACAGATCCCAGAGTTCAGGCAGCCAGAGGCAGATCCCAGAGTTGAGGCAGGCAGAGACAGATCCCAGAGTTCAGGCAGGCAGAGACAGATCCCAGAGTTCAGGCAGGCAGAGGCAGATCCCAGAGTTCAGGCAGGCAGAGACAGATCCCAGAGTTCAGGCAGGCAGAGACAGATCCCAGAGTTCAGGCAGGCAGAGACAGATCCCAGAGTTCATGCAGTCTGAGACAGATCACAGAGTTCAGGCAGGCAGAGACAGATCCCAGAGTTCATGCAGTCAGAGCAGGATCCCAGAGTTCAGGCAGGCAGAGACTGATCCCAGAGTTCAGGCAGGCAGAGACAGATCCCAGAGTTCAGGCAGGCAGAGACAGATCCCAGAGTTCAGGCAGGCAGAGACAGATCCCAGAGATCAGGCAGGCAGTGCTAGATCCCAGAGTTCAGGCAGGCAGATACAGATCCCAGAGTTCAGGCAACCAGAGACAGATCCCAGAGATGAGGCAGGCAGAGCCAGATCCCAGTGTTCAGGCAGGCAGAGACAGATCCCAGAGTTCAGGCAGGCAGAGACAGATCCCAGAGTTCAGGCAGCCAGAGACGGATCCCAGAGTTCAGGCAGGCAGAGACAGATCCCAGAGTACAGGGAGGCAGAGAAAGATCCCAGAGTTCAGGCAGAGACAGATCCCAGAGTTCAGGCAGAGACAGATCCCAGAGTTCAGGCAGGCAGAGACAGATCCCAGAGTTCAGGCAGGCAGAGACAGATCACAGAGTTCAGGCAGGCAGAGACAAATCCCAGAGTTCAGGCAGGCAGAGACAGATCCCAGAGATCAGGCAGGCAGATACAGATCCCAGAGTTTAGACAGGCAGAGACTGATCCCAGAGTTCAGGCAGGCATTGACAGATCCCAGTGTTCAGGCAGGCAGAGACAGATCCCAGAGTTGCGGCAGGCAGAGCCAGATCCCAGAGTTCAGGCAGGCAGAGTCAGACCCAGAGTTCAGGCAGGCAGAGCCAGATCCCAGAGTTCAGGCAGTCAGAGCAGGATCCCAGAGATCAGGCAGGAAGAGACAGATCCCAGAGTTCAGGCAGGCATTGACATATCCCAGAGTTCAGGCAGGCAGTGACAGATCCCAGAGTTCAGGAAGGCAGAGACAGATCCCAGAGTTCAGGCAGGCAGAGCAGGATCCCAGAGATCAGGCAGGCAGAGACAGATCCCAGAGTTCAGACAGGCAAAGACAGATCCCAGAGTTCAGGCAGGCATTGACATATCCCAGAGTTCAGGCAGGCAGTTACAGATCCCAGAGTTCAGGCAGGCAGAGACAGATCCCAGAGTTCAGGCAGGCATTGACAGATCCCAGAGTTCAGGCAGGCAGAGACAGATCCCAGAGTTGCGGCAGGCAGAGCCAGATCCCAGAGATCAGGCCGGCAGAGCCAGATCCCAGAGTTCAGGCAGGCAGAGACAGATCCCAGAGTTCAGGCAGGCAGAGATAGATCCCAGAGTTCAGGCAGGCAGAGACAAATCCCAGAGTTCATGCAGGCAGAGAAAGATCACAGAGTTCAGGCTGACAGAGACAGATCCCAGAGTTCAGGCAGGCAGAGCAGGATCCCAGAGATCAGGCAGGCAGAGACAGATCCCAGAGTTCAGGCAGGCAGAGACAGATCCCAGAGTTGAGGCAGGCAGAGCCAGATCCCAGAGATCAGGCAGACAGAGACAGATCCCAGAGTTCAGGCAGGCAGAGACAGATCCCAGAGTTTAGGCAGGCAGAGACAGATCCCAGAGATCAGGCAGGCAGAGACAGATCCCAGAGTTCAGGGAGGCAGAGACAGATCACAGAGACCAGGCAGGCAGAGACAGATCCCAAAGTTCAGGCAGGCAGAGACAGATCACAGAGTTCAGGCAGGCAGAGACAGATCCCATAGTTCAGGCAGGCAGAGACAGATCCCATAGTTCAGGCAGAGAGAGATCCCAGAGTTGAGGCAGGCAGAGACAGATACCAGAGTTCAGGCAGGCAGAGCCAGATCCCAGAGGTCAGGCAGGCAGAGACAGTTCCAAGAGATCAGGCAGGCAGAGACAGAACCCAGAGTTCAGGCAGGCAGAGACAGTTCCAAGAGATCAGGCAGGCAGAGACAGAACCCAGAGTTCAGGCAGACAGAGACAAATCACAGAGTTCAGGCAGGCAGAGACAAATTCCAGAGTTCAGGCAGGCAGAGCCAGATCCCAGAGGTCAGGCAGGCAGAGACAGTTCCAAGAGATCAGGCAGGCAGAGACAGATCACAGAGTTCAGGCAGGCAGAGACAAATTCCAGAGTTCAGGCAGGCAGAGACAGATCCCAGAGTTCAGACCGGCAGAGCCAGATCCCAGATTTCAGTCAGGCAGAGACAGTTCCAAGAGATCAGGCAGGCAGAGACAGAACCCAGAGTTCAGGCAGGCAGAGACAGATCACAGAGTTCAGGCAGGCAGAGACAAATTCCAGAGTTCAGGCAGGCAGAGACAGATCCCAGAGTTCAGGCAGGCAGAGACAGATCCCAGAGTTCAGGCAGGCAGAGACAGATCCGAGAGTTCAGGCAGGCAGAGCAGGATCCCAGAGTTCAGGCAGAGACAGATCCCAGAGTACAGGCAGGTAGAGGGGGATAGCAGAGTTCAGGCAGGCAGAGAACGATCCCAGAGTACAGGGAGGCAGAGAAAAATCCCAGAGTTCAGGCAGGCAGAGACAGATCCCAGAGTTCAGGCAGAGACAGATCCCAGAGTTCAGGCAGAGACAGATCCCAGAGTTCAGGCAGGCAGAGACAGATCCCAGAATTCAGGCAGGCAGAGACAGATCACAGAGTTCAGGCAGGCAGAGACAAATCCCAGAGTTCAGGCAGGCAGAGACAGATCCCGGAGTTCAGGCAGGCAGATACAGATCCCAGAGTTTAGACAGGCAGAGACTGATCCCAGAGTTTAGACAGGCAGAGACTGATCCCAGAGTTCAGGCAGGCATTGACAGATCCCAGAGTTCAGGCAGGCAGAGACAGATCCCAGAGTTGCGGCAGGCAGAGCCAGATCCCAGAGTTCAGGCAGGCAGAGACAGATCGCAGAGTTCAGGCAGGCAGAGACAGATCCAAGAGTTCAGGCAGGCAGAGACAGATCCCAGAGTTCAGGGAGACAGAGACAGATCCCAGAGTTCAGGCCGAGACAGATCCCAGAGTTAAGACAGGCAGAGACAGATCCCAGAGTTCAGGCAGAGCAGGATCCCAGAGTTCAGGCAGGCAGAGACAGATCCCAGAGTTCAGGCAGGCAGAGACAGATCACAGAGTTCAGACAGGCAGAGACAGATCCCAGAGTTCAGCCAGGCAGAGACAGATCCCAGAGTTCAGGCAGGCAGAGACAGATCCCAGAGATCAGTCAGGCAGAGACAGATCCCAGAGTACAGGCAAGCAGAGACAGATCCCAGAGTTCAGGCAGGCAGAGCCAGATCCCAGAGTTCAGGCAGGCAGAGACAGACCCAGAGTTCAGGCAGGCAGAGCCAGATCCCAGAGTTCAGGCAGTCAGAGCAGGATCCCAGAGATCAGGCAGGAAGAGACAGATCCCAGAGTTCAGGCAGGCATTGACATATCCCAGAGTTCTGGCAGGCAGTGACAGATCCCAGAGTTCAGGCAGGCAGAGACAGATCCCAGAGTTCAGGCAGGCAGAGCAGGATCCCAGAGATCAGGCAGGCAAAGACAGATCCCAGAGTTCAGACAGGCAAAGACAGATCCCAGAGTTCAGGCAGGCATTGACATATCCCAGAGTTCAGGCAGGCAGTGACAGATCCCAGAGTTCAGGCAGGCAGAGACAGATCCCAGAGTTCAGGCAGGCATTGACAGATCCCAGAGTTCAGGCAGGCAGAGACAGATCCCAGAGTTGCGGCAGGCAGAGCCAGATCCCAGAGATCAGGCAGGCAGAGCCAGATCCCAGAGTTCAGGCAGGCAGAGACAGATCCCAGAGTTCAGGCAGGCAGAGACAGATCCCAGAGTTCAGGCAGGCAGAGACAAATCCCAGAGTTCATGCAGGCAGAGAAAGATCACAGAGTTCAGGCTGACAGAGACAGATCCCAGAGTTCAGGCAGGCAGAGCAGGATCCCAGAGATCAGGCAGGCAGAGACAGATCCCAGAGTTCAGGCAGGCAGAGACAGATCCCAGAGTTGAGGCAGGCAGAGCCAGATCCCAGAGATCAGGCAGACAGAGACAGATCCCAGAGTTCAGGCAGGCAGAGACAGATCCCAGAGTTTAGGCAGGCAGAGACAGATCCCAGAGATCAGGCAGGCAGAGACAGATCCCAGAGTTCAGGGAGGCAGAGACAGATCGCAGAGATCAGGCAGGCAGAGACAGATCCCAAAGTTCAGGCAGGCAGAGACAGATCACAGAGTTCAGGCAGGCAGAGACAGATCCCATAGTTCAGGCAGGCAGAGACAGATCCCATAGTTCAGGCAGAGAGAGATCCCAGAGTTGAGGCAGGCAGAGACAGATACCAGAGTTCAGGCAGGCAGAGCCAGATCCCAGAGGTCAGGCAGGCAGAGACAGTTCCAAGAGATCAGGCAGGCAGAGACAGAACCCAGAGTTCAGGCAGGCAGAGACAGTTCCAAGAGATCAGGCAGGCAGAGACAGAACCCAGAGTTCAGGCAGACAGAGACAAATCACAGAGTTCAGGCAGGCAGAGACAAATTCCAGAGTTCAGGCAGGCAGAGCCAGATCCCAGAGGTCAGGCAGGCAGAGACAGTTCCAAGAGATCAGGCAGGCAGAGACAGATCCCAGAGTTCAGGCAGGCAGAGACAGATCACAGAGTTCAGGCAGGCAGAGACAAATTCCAGAGTTCAGGCAGGCAGAGACAGATCCCAGAGTTCAGACAGGCAGAGCCAGATCCCAGATTTCAGGCAGGCAGAGACAGATCCCAGAGTTCAGGCAGGCAGAGACAGATCCCAGAGTTCAGGCAGGCAGAGACAGATCCGAGAGTTCAGGCAGGCAGAGCAGGATCCCAGAGTTCAGGCAGAGACAGATCCCAGAGTTCAGGCAGGCAGAGAACGATCCCAGAGTACAGGGAGGCAGAGAAAAATCCCAGAGTTCAGGCAGGCAGAGACAGATCCCAGAGTTCAGGCAGAGACAGATCCCAGAGTTCAGGCAGAGACAGATCCCAGAGTTCAGGCAGGCAGAGACAGATCCCAGAATTCAGGCAGGCAGAGACAGATCACAGAGTTCAGGCAGGCAGAGACAAATCCCAGAGTTCAGGCAGGCAGAGACAGATCCCGGAGTTCAGGCAGGCAGATACAGATCCCAGAGTTTAGACAGGCAGAGACTGATCCCAGAGTTTAGACAGGCAGAGACTGATCCCAGAGTTCAGGCAGGCATTGACAGATCCCAGAGTTCAGGCAGGCAGAGACAGATCCCTGAGTTGCGGCAGGCAGAGCCAGATCCCAGAGTTCAGGCAGGCAGAGACAGACCCAGAGTTCAGGCAGGCAGAGACAGATCGCAGAGTTCAGGCAGGCAGACCCAGATCCCAGAGTTCAGGCAGGCAGAGACAGATCCAAGAGTTCAGGCAGGCAGAGACAGTTCCAAGAGATCAGGCAGGCAGAGACAGAACCCAGAGTTCAGGCAGACAGAGACAAATCACAGAGTTCAGGCAGGCAGAGACAAATTCCAGAGTTCAGGCAGGCAGAGCCAGATCCCAGAGGTCAGGCAGGCAGAGACAGTTCCAAGAGATCAGGCAGGCAGAGACAGATCCCAGAGTTCAGGCAGGCAGAGACAGATCACAGAGTTCAGGCAGGCAGAGACAAATTCCAGAGTTCAGGCAGGCAGAGACAGATCCCAGAGTTCAGACAGGCAGAGCCAGATCTCAGATTTCAGGCAGGCAGAGACAGTTCCAAGAGATCAGGCAGGCAGAGACAGAACCCAGAGTTCAGGCAGGCAGAGACAGATCACAGAGTTCAGGCAGGCAGAGACAAATTCCAGAGTTCAGGCAGGCAGAGACAGATCCCAGAGTTCAGGCAGGCAGAGACAGATCCCAGAGTTCAGGCAGGCAGAGACAGATCCGAGAGTTCAGGCAGGCAGAGCAGGATCCCAGAGTTCAGGCAGAGACAGATCCCAGAGTACAGGCAGGTAGAGGGGGATAGCAGAGTTCAGGCAGGCAGAGAACGATCCCAGAGTACAGGGAGGCAGAGAAAAATCCCAGAGTTCAGGCAGGCAGAGACAGATCCCAGAGTTCAGGCAGAGACAGATCCCAGAGTTCAGGCAGAGACAGATCCCAGAGTTCAGGCAGGCAGAGACAGATCCCAGAATTCAGGCAGGCAGAGACAGATCACAGAGTTCAGGCAGGCAGAGACAAATCCCAGAGTTCAGGCAGGCAGAGACAGATCCCGGAGTTCAGGCAGGCAGATACAGATCCCAGAGTTTAGACAGGCAGAGACTGATCCCAGAGTTTAGACAGGCAGAGACTGATCCCAGAGTTCAGGCAGGCATTGACAGATCCCAGAGTTCAGGCAGGCAGAGACAGATCCCTGAGTTGCGGCAGGCAGAGCCAGATCCCAGAGTTCAGGCAGGCAGAGACAGACCCAGAGTTCAGGCAGGCAGAGACAGATCGCAGAGTTCAGGCAGGCAGACCCAGATCCCAGAGTTCAGGCAGGCAGAGACAGATCCAAGAGTTCAGGCAGGCAGAGACAGATCCAAGAGTTCAGGCAGGCAGAGACAGATCCCAGAGTTCAGGGAGACAGAGACAGATCCCAGAGTTCAGGCCGAGACAGATCCCAGAGTTCAGACAGGCAGAGACAGATCCCAGAGTTCAGGCAGAGCAGGATCCCAGAGTTCAGGCAGGCAGTGACAGATCCCAGAGTTCAGGCAGGCAGAGACAGATCACAGAGTTCAGACAGGCAGAGACAGATCCCAGAGTTCAGGCAGGCAGAGACAGATCCCAGAGTTCAGGCAGGCAGAGACAGATCCCAGAGTTCAGTCAGGCAGAGACAGATCCCAGAGTACAGGCAGGCAGAGACAGATCCCAGAGTTCAGGCAGGCAGAGACAGATCCGAGAGTTCAGGCAGGCAGAGACAGATCCGAGGTCAGGCAGGCAGAGACAGATCGCAGAGTTCAGGCAGGCAGAGACAGATCGCAGAGTTCAGGCAGGCAGACCCAGATCCCAGAGTTCAGGCAGGCAGAGACAGATCCCAGAGTTCAGGCAGGCAGAGACAGATCCAAGAGTTCAGGCAGGCAGAGACAGATCCCAGAGGTCAGGCAGGCAGAGACAGTTCCAAGAGATCAGGCAGGCAGAGACAGATCCCAGAGTTCAGGCAGGCAGAGACAGATCACAGAGTTCAGGCAGGCAGAGACAAATTCCAGAGTTCAGGCAGGCAGAGACAGATCCCAGAGTTCAGACAGGCAGAGCCAGATCCCAGATTTCAGGCAGGCAGAGACAGATCCCAGAGTTCAGGCAGGCAGAGACAGATCCCAGAGTTCAGGCAGGCAGAGACAGATCCGAGAGTTCAGGCAGGCAGAGCAGGATCCCAGAGTTCAGGCAGAGACAGATCCCAGAGTTCAGGCAGGCAGAGAACGATCCCAGAGTACAGGGAGGCAGAGAAAAATCCCAGAGTTCAGGCAGGCAGAGACAGATCCCAGAGTTCAGGCAGAGACAGATCCCAGAGTTCAGGCAGAGACAGATCCCAGAGTTCAGGCAGGCAGAGACAGATCCCAGAATTCAGGCAGGCAGAGACAGATCACAGAGTTCAGGCAGGCAGAGACAAATCCCAGAGTTCAGGCAGGCAGAGACAGATCCCGGAGTTCAGGCAGGCAGATACAGATCCCAGAGTTTAGACAGGCAGAGACTGATCCCAGAGTTTAGACAGGCAGAGACTGATCCCAGAGTTCAGGCAGGCATTGACAGATCCCAGAGTTCAGGCAGGCAGAGACAGATCCCTGAGTTGCGGCAGGCAGAGCCAGATCCCAGAGTTCAGGCAGGCAGAGACAGACCCAGAGTTCAGGCAGGCAGAGACAGATCGCAGAGTTCAGGCAGGCAGACCCAGATCCCAGAGTTCAGGCAGGCAGAGACAGATCCAAGAGTTCAGGCAGGCAGAGACAGTTCCAAGAGATCAGGCAGGCAGAGACAGAACCCAGAGTTCAGGCAGACAGAGACAAATCACAGAGTTCAGGCAGGCAGAGACAAATTCCAGAGTTCAGGCAGGCAGAGCCAGATCCCAGAGGTCAGGCAGGCAGAGACAGTTCCAAGAGATCAGGCAGGCAGAGACAGATCCCAGAGTTCAGGCAGGCAGAGACAGATCACAGAGTTCAGGCAGGCAGAGACAAATTCCAGAGTTCAGGCAGGCAGAGACAGATCCCAGAGTTCAGACAGGCAGAGCCAGATCTCAGATTTCAGGCAGGCAGAGACAGTTCCAAGAGATCAGGCAGGCAGAGACAGAACCCAGAGTTCAGGCAGGCAGAGACAGATCACAGAGTTCAGGCAGGCAGAGACAAATTCCAGAGTTCAGGCAGGCAGAGACAGATCCCAGAGTTCAGGCAGGCAGAGACAGATCCCAGAGTTCAGGCAGGCAGAGACAGATCCGAGAGTTCAGGCAGGCAGAGCAGGATCCCAGAGTTCAGGCAGAGACAGATCCCAGAGTACAGGCAGGTAGAGGGGGATAGCAGAGTTCAGGCAGGCAGAGAACGATCCCAGAGTACAGGGAGGCAGAGAAAAATCCCAGAGTTCAGGCAGGCAGAGACAGATCCCAGAGTTCAGGCAGAGACAGATCCCAGAGTTCAGGCAGAGACAGATCCCAGAGTTCAGGCAGGCAGAGACAGATCCCAGAATTCAGGCAGGCAGAGACAGATCACAGAGTTCAGGCAGGCAGAGACAAATCCCAGAGTTCAGGCAGGCAGAGACAGATCCCGGAGTTCAGGCAGGCAGATACAGATCCCAGAGTTTAGACAGGCAGAGACTGATCCCAGAGTTTAGACAGGCAGAGACTGATCCCAGAGTTCAGGCAGGCATTGACAGATCCCAGAGTTCAGGCAGGCAGAGACAGATCCCTGAGTTGCGGCAGGCAGAGCCAGATCCCAGAGTTCAGGCAGGCAGAGACAGACCCAGAGTTCAGGCAGGCAGAGACAGATCGCAGAGTTCAGGCAGGCAGACCCAGATCCCAGAGTTCAGGCAGGCAGAGACAGATCCAAGAGTTCAGGCAGGCAGAGACAGATCCAAGAGTTCAGGCAGGCAGAGACAGATCCCAGAGTTCAGGGAGACAGAGACAGATCCCAGAGTTCAGGCCGAGACAGATCCCAGAGTTCAGACAGGCAGAGACAGATCCCAGAGTTCAGGCAGAGCAGGATCCCAG
Organism: Hypanus sabinus; assembly: GCF_030144855.1. Taxonomy (NCBI): domain Eukaryota; kingdom Metazoa; phylum Chordata; class Chondrichthyes; order Myliobatiformes; family Dasyatidae; genus Hypanus; species Hypanus sabinus. The sequence continues at coordinate 100,728,678 of NC_082708.1, read as the reverse complement.
AGTTCAGGCAGGCAGTGACAGATCCCAGAGTTCAGGCAGGCAGAGACAGATCACAGAGTTCAGACAGGCAGAGACAGATCCCAGAGTTCAGGCAGGCAGAGACAGATCCCAGAGTTCAGGCAGGCAGAGACAGATCCCAGAGTTCAGTCAGGCAGAGACAGATCCCAGAGTACAGGCAGGCAGAGACAGATCCCAGAGTTCAGGCAGGCAGAGACAGATCCGAGAGTTCAGGCAGGCAGAGACAGATCCGAGGTCAGGCAGGCAGAGACAGATCGCAGAGTTCAGGCAGGCAGAGACAGATCGCAGAGTTCAGGCAGGCAGACCCAGATCCCAGAGTTCAGGCAGGCAGAGACAGATCCCAGAGTTCAGGCAGGCAGAGACAGATCCAAGAGTTCAGGCAGGCAGAGACAGATCCCAGAGTTCAGGCAGGCACAGACAGATGCCAGAGTTCAGACAGGCAGAGACAGATCCCAGAGCTCAGGCAGGCAGAGACAGATCACAGAGTTCAGACAGGCAGAGACAGATCCCAGAGTTCAGACAGGCAGAGCAGGATCCCAGAGTTCAGACAGGCAGAGCAGGATCCCAGAGTTCAGGCAGGCAGAGACAGATCCCAGAGTTCAGGCAGGCAGAGACAGATCCCAGAGTTCAGTCAGGCAGAGACAGATCCCAGAGTACAGGCAGGCAGAGACAGATCCCAGAGTTCAGGCAGGTAGACCCATATCCCTGAGTTCAGGCAGGCAGAGACAGATCCAAGAGTTCAGGCAGGCAGAGACATATCCCAGAGTTCAGGGAGACAGAGACAGATCCCAGAGTTCAGGCAGAGACAGATCCCAGAGTTGAGGCAGGCAGAGACAGATCCCAGAGTTGAGGGAGACAGAGACAGATCCCAGAGTTCAGGCAGAGACAGATCCCAGAGTTGAGGGAGACAGAGACAGATCCCAAAGTTCAGGCAGAGACAGATCCCAGAGTTCAGACAGGCAAAGACAGATCCCAGAGTTCAGGCAGGCAGAGACAGATCCCAGAGTTCAGTCAGGCAGAGACAGATCCCAGAGTTGAGGGAGACAGAGACAGATCCCAGAGTTCAGGCAGAGACAGATCCCAGAGTTCAGACAGGCAGAGCCAGATCCCAGAGTTCAGGCAGGCAGAGCAGGATCCCAGAGTTCAGGCAGAGCAGGATCCCAGAGTTCAGGCAGGCAGAGACAGATCCCAGAGTTGAGGCAGGCAGAGACAGATCACAGAGTTCAGACAGGCCGAGACAGAACCCAGAGTTCAGACAGGCAGAGCAGGATCCCAGAGTTCAGGCAGGCAGAGACAGATCCCAGAGTTCAGGCAGGCAGAGACAAATCCGAGAGTTCAGGCAGGCAGAGACAGATCCGAGTTCAGGCAGGCAGAGACAGATCCCAGAGTTCAGGCAGGCAGAGACAGATCCCAAAGTTCAGGCAGCAGAGACCGATCCCAAAGTTCAGGCAGGCAGACACAGATCCCAGAGTTCAGGCAGGCAGAGACAGATCCCAGAGTTCAGGCAGCAGAGACGATCCCAGAGTTCAGGCAGGCTGACACAGATCCCAGAATTCAGGCAGGCAGAGACCGATCCCAGAGTTCAGTCAGCAGAGACCGATCCCAGAGTTCAGGCAGGCCGAGACAGATCCCAGAGTTCAGACAGGCAGAGACAGATCCCAGAGTTCAGGCAGAGCAGGATCCCAGAGTTCAGGCAGGCAGTGACAGATCCCAGAGTTCAGGCAGGCAGAGACAGATCACAGAGTTCAGGCAGGCAGAGACAGATCCCAGAGTTCAGGCAGGCAGAGACAGATCCCAGAGTTCAGGCAGGCAGAGACAGATCCCAGAGTTCAGTCAGGCAGAGACAGATCCCAGAGTACAGGCAGGCAGAGACAGATCCCAGAGTTCAGGCAGGCAGAGACAGATCCGAGAGTTCAGGCAGGCAGAGACAGATCCGAGGTCAGGCAGGCAGAGACAGATCGCAGAGTTCAGGCAGGCAGAGACAGATCCCAGAGTTCAGGCAGAGCAGGATCCCAGAGTTCAGGCAGGCAGTGACAGATCCCAGAGTTCAGGCAGGCAGAGACAGATCACAGAGTTCAGGCAGGCAGAGACAGATCCCAGAGTTCAGACAGGCAGAGCAGGATCCCAGAGTTCAGGCAGGCAGAGACAGATCCCAGAGTTCAGGCAGGCAGAGACAGATCCCAGAGTTCAGTCAGGCAGAGACAGATCCCAGAGTACAGGCAGGCAGAGACAGATCCCAGAGTTCAGGCAGGTAGACCCATATCCCTGAGTTCAGGCAGGCAGAGACAGATCCAAGAGTTCAGGCAGGCAGAGACATATCCCAGAGTTCAGGGAGACAGAGACAGATCCCAGAGTTCAGGCAGAGACAGTTCCCAGAGTTGAGGCAGGCAGAGACAGATCCCAGAGTTGAGGGAGACAGAGACAGATCCCAGAGTTCAGGCAGAGACAGATCCCAGAGTTGAGGGAGACAGAGACAGATCCCAAAGTTCAGGCAGAGACAGATCCCAGAGTTCAGACAGGCAAAGACAGATCCCAGAGTTCAGGCAGGCAGAGACAGATCCCAGAGTTCAGTCAGGCAGAGACAGATCCCAGAGTTGAGGGAGACAGAGACAGATCCCAGAGTTCAGGCAGAGACAGATCCCAGAGTTCAGACAGGCAGAGACAGATCCCAGAGTTCAGGCAGGCAGAGCAGGATCCCAGAGTTCAGGCAGAGCAGGATCCCAGAGTTCAGGCAGTGAGAGACAGATCCCAGAGTTGAGGCAGGCAGAGACAGATCACAGAGTTCAGACAGGCCGAGACAGATCCCAGAGTTCAGACAGGCAGAGCAGGATCCCAGAGTTCAGGCAGGCAGAGACAGATCCCAGAGTTCAGGCAGGCAGAGACAAATCCGAGAGTTCAGGCAGGCAGAGACAGATCCGAGTTCAGGCAGGCAGAGACAGATCCCAGAGTTCAGGCAGGCAGAGACAGATCCCAGAGTTCAGTCAGGCAGAGACAGATCCCAGAGTACAGGCAGGCAGAGACAGATCCCAGAGTTCAGGCAGGTAGACCCATATCCCTGAGTTCAGGCAGGCAGAGACAGATCCAAGAGTTCAGGCAGGCAGAGACATATCCCAGAGTTCAGGGAGACAGAGACAGATCCCAGAGTTCAGGCAGAGACAGATCCCAGAGTTGAGGCAGGCAGAGACAGATCCCAGAGTTGAGGGAGACAGAGACAGATCCCAGAGTTCAGGCAGAGACAGATCCCAGAGTTGAGGGAGACAGAGACAGATCCCAAAGTTCAGGCAGAGACAGATCCCAGAGTTCAGACAGGCAAAGACAGATCCCAGAGTTCAGGCAGGCAGAGACAGATCCCAGAGTTCAGTCAGGCAGAGACAGATCCCAGAGTTGAGGGAGACAGAGACAGATCCCAGAGTTCAGGCAGAGACAGATCCCAGAGTTCAGACAGGCAGAGCCAGATCCCAGAGTTCAGGCAGGCAGAGCAGGATCCCAGAGTTCAGGCAGAGCAGGATCCCAGAGTTCAGGCAGGCAGAGACAGATCCCAGAGTTGAGGCAGGCAGAGACAGATCACAGAGTTCAGACAGGCCGAGACAGAACCCAGAGTTCAGACAGGCAGAGCAGGATCCCAGAGTTCAGGCAGGCAGAGACAGATCCCAGAGTTCAGGCAGGCAGAGACAAATCCGAGAGTTCAGGCAGGCAGAGACAGATCCGAGTTCAGGCAGGCAGAGACAGATCCCAGAGTTCAGGCAGGCAGAGACAGATCCCAAAGTTCAGGCAGCAGAGACCGATCCCAAAGTTCAGGCAGGCAGACACAGATCCCAGAGTTCAGGCAGGCAGAGACAGATCCCAGAGTTCAGGCAGCAGAGACGATCCCAGAGTTCAGGCAGGCTGACACAGATCCCAGAATTCAGGCAGGCAGAGACCGATCCCAGAGTTCAGTCAGCAGAGACCGATCCCAGAGTTCAGGCAGGCCGAGACAGATCCCAGAGTTCAGACAGGCAGAGACAGATCCCAGAGTTCAGGCAGAGCAGGATCCCAGAGTTCAGGCAGGCAGTGACAGATCCCAGAGTTCAGGCAGGCAGAGACAGATCACAGAGTTCAGGCAGGCAGAGACAGATCCCAGAGTTCAGGCAGGCAGAGACAGATCCCAGAGTTCAGGCAGGCAGAGACAGATCCCAGAGTTCAGTCAGGCAGAGACAGATCCCAGAGTACAGGCAGGCAGAGACAGATCCCAGAGTTCAGGCAGGCAGAGACAGATCCGAGAGTTCAGGCAGGCAGAGACAGATCCGAGGTCAGGCAGGCAGAGACAGATCGCAGAGTTCAGGCAGGCAGAGACAGATCGCAGAGTTCAGGCAGGCAGACCCAGATCCCAGAGTTCAGGCAGGCAGAGACAGATCCCAGAGTTCAGGCAGAGACAGATCCCAGAGTTCAGACAGGCAGAGACAGATCCCAGAGTTCAGGCAGGCAGAGCAGGATCCCAGAGTTCAGGCAGAGCATGATCCCAGAGTTCAGGCAGGCAGAGACAGATCCCAGAGTTCAGGCAGGCAGAGACAGATCACAGAGTTCAGACAGGCCGAGACAGATCCCAGAGTTCAGACAGGCAGAGCAGGATCCCAGAGTTCAGGCAGGCAGTGACAGATCCCAGAGTTCAGGCAGGCAGAGACAGATCCCAGAGTTCAGTCAGGCAGAGACAGATCCCAGAGTACAGGCAGGCAGAGACAGATCCCAGAGTTCAGGCAGGCAGAGACAGATCCGAGAGTTCAGGCAGGCAGAGAGAGATCCGAGTTCAGGCAGGCAGAGACAGATCCCAGAGTTCAGGCAGGCAGAGACAGATCCCAAAGTTCAGGCAGCAGAGACCGATCCCAAAGTTCAGGCAGGCAGACACAGATCCCAGAGTTCAGGCAGGCAGAGACAGATCCCAGAGTTCAGGCAGCAGAGACGATCCCAGAGTTCAGGCAGGCTGACACAGATCCCTGAATTCAGGCAGGCAGAGACCAATCCCAGAGTTCAGGCAGCAGAGACCGATCCCAGAGTTCAGGCAGGCAGACACAGATCCCAGAGTTCAGACAGGCAGAGCAGGATCCCAGAGTTCAGGCAGGCAGAGACAGATCCCAGAGTTCAGGCAGGCAGAGACAGATCCCAGAGTTCAGTCAGGCAGAGACAGATCCCAGAGTTCAGACAGGCAGAGCAGGATCCCAGAGTTCAGGCAGGCAGAGACAGATACCAGAGTTCAGGCAGGCAGGGACAGATCCCAGAGTTCAGACAGGCAGTGACAGATCCCAGAGTTCAGGCAGGCAGAGACAGATCCCAGAGTTCAGGCAGGCAGAGACAGATCCGAGAGTTCAGGCAGGCAGAGACAGATCCGAGGTCAGGCAGGCAGAGACAGATCCCAGAGTTCAGGCAGGCAGAGACAGATCGCAGAGTTCAGGCAGGCAGACCCAGATCCCAGAGTTCAGACAGGCAGAGCAGGATCCCAGAGTTCAGGCAGGCAGAGACAGATCCCAGAGTTCAGGCAGGCAGAGACAGATCCCAGAGTACAGGCAGGCAGAGACAGATCCCAGAGTTCAGGCAGCAGAGACCGATCCCAGAGTTCAGGCAGGCAGACACAGATCCCAGAGTTCAGACAGGCAGAGCAGGATCCCAGAGTTCAGGCAGGCAGAGACAGATCCCAGAGTTCAGACAGGCAGAGCAGGATCCCAGAGTTCAGGAAGGCAGAGACAGATCCCAGAGTTCAGGCAGGCAGAGACAGATCCCAGAGTTCAGTCAGGCAGAGACAGATCCCAGAGTACAGGCAGGCAGAGACAGATCCCAGAGTTCAGGCAGGTAGATCCATATCCCTGAGTTCAGGCAGGCAGAGACAGATCCAAGAGTTCAGGCAGGCAGAGACAGATCCCAGAGTTCAGGCAGGCAGAGACAGATCCCAGAGTTCAGGCAGAGACAGATCCCAGAGTTGAGGCAGGCAGAGACAGATCCCAGAGTTCAGACAGGCAGAGACAGATCCCAGAGTTGAGGGAGACAGAGACAGATCCCAGAGTTCAGGCAGAGACAGATCCCAGAGTTCAGACAGGCAGAGACAGATCCCAGAGTTCAGGCAGGCAGAGCAGGATCCCAGAGTTCAGGCAGAGCATGATCCCAGAGTTCAGGCAGGCAGAGACAGATTCCAGAGTTCAGGCAGGCAGAGACAGATCACAGAGTTCAGACAGGCCGAGACAGATCCCAGAGTTCAGACAGGCAGAGCAGGATCCCAGAGTTCAGGCAGGCAGTGACAGATCCCAGAGTTCAGGCAGGCAGAGACAGATCCCAGAGTTCAGTCAGGCAGAGACAGATCCCAGAGTACAGGCAGGCAGAGACAGATCCCAGAGTTCAGGCAGGCAGAGACAGATCCGAGAGTTCAGGCAGGCAGAGAGAGATCCGAGTTCAGGCAGGCAGAGACAGATCCCAGAGTTCAGGCAGGCAGAGACAGATCCCAAAGTTCAGGCAGCAGAGACCAATCCCAAAGTTCAGGCAGGCAGACACAGATCCCAGAGTTCAGGCAGGCAGAGACAGATCCCAGAGTTCAGGCAGCAGAGACGATCCCAGAGTTCAGGCAGGCTGACACAGATCCCTGAATTCAGGCAGGCAGAGACCGATCCCAGAGTTCAGGCAGCAGAGACCGATCCCAGAGTTCAGGCAGGCAGACACAGATCCCAGAGTTCAGACAGGCAGAGCAGGATCCCAGAGTTCAGGCAGGCAGAGACAGATCCCAGAGTTCAGGCAGGCAGAGACAGATCCCAGAGTTCAGTCAGGCAGAGACAGATCCCAGAGTTCAGACAGGCAGAGCAGGATCCCAGAGTTCAGGCAGGCAGAGACAGATACCAGAGTTCAGGCAGGCAGAGACAGATCCCAGAGTTCAGACAGGCAGTGACAGATCCCAGAGTTCAGGCAGGCAGAGACAGATCCCAGAGTTCAGGCAGGCAGAGACAGATCCGAGAGTTCAGGCAGGCAGAGACAGATCCGAGGTCAGGCAGGCAGAGACAGATCCCAGAGTTCAGGCAGGCAGAGACAGATCGCAGAGTTCAGGCAGGCAGACCTAGATCCCAGAGTTCAGACAGGCAGAGCAGGATCCCAGAGTTCAGGCAGGCAGAGACAGATCCCAGAGTTCAGGCAGGCAGAGACAGATCCCAGAGTTCAGTCAGGCAGAGACAGATCCCAGAGTACAGGCAGGCAGAGACAGATCCCAGAGTTCAGGCAGCAGAGACCGATCCCAGAGTTCAGGCAGGCAGACACAGATCCCAGAGTTCAGACAGGCAGAGCAGGATCCCAGAGTTCAGGCAGGCAGAGACAGATCCCAGAGTTCAGGCAGGCAGAGACAGATCCCAGAGGTCAGTCAGGCAGAGACAGATCCCAGAGTACAGGCAGGCAGAGACAGATCCCAGAGTTCAGGCAGGCAGAGACAGATCCGAGAGTTCAGGCAGGCAGAGACAGATCCGAGGTCAGGCAGGCAGAGACAGATCCCAGAGTTCAGGCAGGCAGAGACAGATCGCAGAGTTCAGGCAGGCAGACCCAGATCCCAGAGATCAGGCAGACAGAGACAGATCCCAGAGTTCAGGCAGGCAGAGACAGATCCCAGAGTTTAGGCAGGCAGAGACAGATCCCAGAGATCAGGCAGGCAGAGACAGATCCCAGAGTTCAGGGAGGCAGAGACAGATCACAGAGATCAGGCAGGCAGAGACAGATCCCAAAGTTCAGGCAGGCAGAGACAGATCACAGAGTTCAGGCAGGCAGAGACAGATCCCATAGTTCAGGCAGGCAGAGACAGATCCCATAGTTCAGGCAGAGAGAGATCCCAGAGTTGAGGCAGGCAGAGACAGATACCAGAGTTCAGGCAGGCAGAGCCAGATCCCAGAGGTCAGGCAGGCAGAGACAGTTCCAAGAGATCAGGCAGGCAGAGACAGAACCCAGAGTTCAGGCAGGCAGAGACAGTTCCAAGAGATCAGGCAGGCAGAGACAGAACCCAGAGTTCAGGCAGGCAGAGACAGATCACAGAGTTCAGCCAGGCCGAGACAAATTCCAGAGTTCAGGCAGGCAGAGACAGATCCCAGAGTTCAGACAGGCAGAGCCAGATCCCAGAGTTCAGGCAGGCAGAGACAGTTCCAAGAGATCAGGCAGGCAGAGACAGAACCCAGAGTTCAGGCAGGCAGAGACAGATCACAGAGTTCAGGCAGGCAGAGACAAATTCCAGAGTTCAGGCAGGCAGAGACAGATCCCAGAGTTCAGGCAGGCAGAGACAGATCCCAGAGTTCAGGCAGGCAGAGACAGATCCGAGAGTTCAGGCAGGCAGAGCAGGATCCCAGAGTTCAGGCAGAGACAGATCCCAGAGTTCAGGCAGGTAGAGGGGGATAGCAGAGTTCAGGCAGGCAGAGAAGGATCCCAGAGTACAGGGAGGCAGAGAAAAATCCCAGAGTCCAGGCAGGCAGAGACAGATCCCAGAGTTCAGGCAGAGACAGATCCCAGAGTTCAGGCAGAGACAGATCCCAGAGTTCAGGCAGGCAGAGACAGATCCCAGAGTTCAGGCAGGCAGAGACAGATCACAGAGTTCAGGCAGGCAGAGACAAATCCCAGAGTTCAGGCAGGCAGAGACAGATCCCAGAGTTCAGGCAGGCAGATACAGATCCCAGTGTTTAGACAGGCAGAGACTGATCCCAGAGTTCAGGCAGGCATTGACAGATCCCAGAGTTCAGGCATGCAGAGACAGATCCCAGAGTTGCGGCAGGCAGAGCCAGATCCCAGAGTTCAGGCAGTCAGAGACAGACCCAGAGTTCAGGCAGGCAGAGCCAGATCCCAGAGTTCAGGCAGGCAGAGACAGATCCCAGAGTTCAGGCAGGCAGAGACAGATCCCAGAGTTCAGTCAGGCAGAGACAGATCCCAGAGTACAGGCAGGCAGAGACAGATCCCAGAGTTCAGGCAGCAGAGACCGATCCCAGAGTTCAGGCAGGCAGACACAGATCCCAGAGTTCAGACAGGCAGAGCAGGATCCCAGAGTTCAGGCAGGCAGAGACAGATCCCAGAGTTCAGGCAGGCAGAGACAGATCCCAGAGATCAGTCAGGCAGAGACAGATCCCAGAGTACAGGCTGGCAGAGACAGATCCCAGAGTTCAGGCAGGCAGAGACAGACCCCAGAGTTCAGTCAGGCAGAGACAGATCCCAGAGTACAGGCAGGCAGAGACAGATCCCAGAGTTCAGGCAGCAGAGACCGATCCCAGAGTTCAGGCAGGCAGACACAGATCCCAGAGTTCAGACAGGCAGAGCAGGATCCCAGAGTTCAGGCAGGCAGTGACAGATCCCAGAGTTCAGGCAGGCAGAGACAGATCCCAGAGTTCAGACAGGCAGTGACAGATCCCAGAGTTCAGGCAGGCAGAGACAGATCCCAGAGTTCAGGCAGGCAGAGACAGATCCGAGAGTTCAGGCAGGCAGAGACAGATCCCAGGTCAGGCAGGCAGAGACAGATCCCAGAGTTCAGGCAGGCAGAGACAGATCGCAGAGTTCAGGCAGGCAGACCCAGATCCCAGAGTTCAGGCAGGCACAGACAGATGCCAGAGTTCAGACAGGCAGAGACAGATCCCAGAGTTCAGGCAGGCAGAGACAGATCACAGAGTTCAGACAGGCAGAGACAGATCCCAGAGTTCAGGCAGGCAGACACAGATCCCAGAGTTCAGACAGGCAGAGCAGGATCCCAGAGTTTAGGCAGGCAGAGACAGATCCCAGAGTTCAGGCAGGCAGAGACAGATCCCAGAGTTCAGTCAGGCAGAGACAGATCCCAGAGTACAGGCAGTCAGAGACAGATCCCAGAGTTCAGGCAGGCAGAGACAGATCCCAGAGTACAGGCAGGCAGAGACAGATCCCAGAGTTCAGGCAGGCAGAGACAGATCCGAGAGATCAGGCAGGCAGTGACAGATCGCAGAGTTCAGGCAGGCAGACCCAGATCCCAGAGATCAGGCAGACAGAGACAGATCCCAGAGTTCAGGCAGGCAGAGACAGATCCCAGAGATTAGGCAGGCGGAGACAGATCCCAGAGATCAGGCAGGCAGAGACAGATCCCAGAGTTCAGGGAGGCAGAGACAGATCACAGAGATCAGGCAGGCAGAGACAGATCCCAAAGTTCAGGCAGGCAGAGACAGATCCCATAGTTCAGGCAGGCAGAGACAGATCCCATAGTTCAGGCAGAGAGAGATCCCAGAGTTGAGGCAGGCAGAGACAGATACCAGAGTTTAGGCAGGCAGAGACAGATCCCAGAGTACAGGCAGGCAGAGACAGATCCCAGAGTACAGGCAGGCAGAGACAGATCCCAGAGTTCAGGCAGCAGAGACCGATCCCAGAGTTCAGGCAGGCAGACACAGATCCCAGAGTTCAGACAGGCAGAGCAGGATCCCAGAGTTCAGGCAGGCAGAGACAGATCCCCGAGTTCAGGCAGGCAGAGACAGATCCCAGAGTTCAGTCAGGCAGAGACAGATCCCAGAGTACAGGCAGTCAGAGACAGATCCCAGAGTTCAGGCAGGCAGAGACAGATCCGAGAGTTCAGGCAGGCAGAGACAGATCCGAGGTCAGGCAGGCAGAGACAGATCCCAGAGTTCAGGCAGGCAGAGACAGATCGCAGAGTTCAGGCAGGCAGACCCAGATCCCAGAGTTCAGGCAGGCAGAGACAGATCCAAGAGTTCAGGCAGGCAGAGACAGATCCCAGAGTTCAGGCAGGCAGAGACAGATCCCAGAGTTCAGGCAGGCAGAGACAGATCACAGAGTTCAGACAGGCAGAGACAGATCCCAGAGTTCAGGCAGGCAGAGACAGATCCGAGAGTTCAGGCAGGCAGTGACAGATCGCAGAGTTCAGGCAGGCAGACCCAGATCCCAGAGATCAGGCAGACAGAGACAGATCCCAGAGTTCAGGCAGGCAGAGACAGATCCCAGAGATTTGGCAGGCGGAGACAGATCCCAGAGATCAGGCAGGCAGAGACAGATCCCAGAGTTCAGGGAGGCAGAGACAGATCACAGAGATCAGGCAGGCAGAGACAGATCCCAAAGTTCAGGCAGGCAGAGACAGATCCCATAGTTCAGGCAGGCAGAGATAGATCCCATAGTTCAGGCAGAGAGAGATCCCAGAGTTGAGGCAGGCAGAGACAGATACCAGAGTTCAGGCAGGCAGAGACAGATCCCAGAGTACAGGCAGGCAGAGACAGATCCCAGAGTACAGGCAGGCAGAGACAGATCCCAGAGTTCAGGCAGCAGAGACCGATTACAGAGTTCAGGCAGGCAGACACAGATCCCAGAGTTCAGACAGGCAGAGCAGGATCCCAGAGTTCAGGCAGGCAGAGACAGATCCCCGAGTTCAGGCAGGCAGAGACAGATCCCAGAGTTCAGTCAGGCAGAGACAGATCCCAGAGTACAGGCAGTCAGAGACAGATCCCAGAGTTCAGGCAGGCAGAGACAGATCCGAGAGTACAGGCAGGCAGAGACAGATCCGAGGTCAGGCAGGCAGAGACAGATCCCAGAGTTCAGGCAGGCAGAGACAGATCGCAGAGTTCAGGCAGGCAGACCCAGATCCCAGAGTTCAGGCAGGCAGAGACAGATACAAGAGTTCAGGCAGGCAGAGACAGATCCCAGAGTTCAGGCAGGCAGAGACAGATCCCAGAGTTCAGGCAGGCAGAGACAGATCACAGAGTTCAGACAGGCAGAGACAGATCCCAGAGTTCAGGCAGGCAGAGACAGATCCCAGAGTTCAGTCAGGCAGAGACAGATCCCAGAGTTGAGGGAGACAGAGACAGATCCCAGAGTTCAGGCAGAGACAGATCCCAGAGTTCAGACAGGCAGAGACAGATCCCAGAGTTCAGGCAGGCAGAGCAGGATCCCAGAGTTCAGGAAGAGCAGGATCCCAGAGTTCAGGCAGGCAGAGACAGATCCCAGAGTTCAGGCAGGCAGAGACAGATCCCAGAGTTCAGACAGGCAGAGACAGATCCCAGAGTTCAGGCAGGCAGAGCAGGATCCCAGAGTTCAGGCAGAGCAGGATCCCAGAGTTCAGGCAGGCAGAGACAGATCCCAGAGTTCAGGCAGGCAGAGACAGATCACAGAGTTCAGACAGGCGAGACAGATCCCAGAGTTCAGACAGGCAGAGCAGGATCCCAGAGTTCAGGCAGGCAGAGACAGATCCCAGAGTTCAGTCAGGCAGAGACAGATCCCAGAGTACAGGCAGGCAGTGACAGATCCCAGAGTTCAGGCAGGCAGAGACAGATCCCAAAGTTCAGGCAGCAGAGACCGATCCCAAAGTTCAGGCAGGCAGACACAGATCCCAGAGTTCAGGCAGGCAGAGACAGATCCCAGAGTTCAGGCAGCAGAGACGATCCCAGAGTTCAGGCAGGCTGACACAGATCCCAGAATTCAGGCAGGCAGAGACCGATCCCAGAGTTCAGGCAGCAGAGACCGATCCCAGAGTTCAGGCAGGCAGACACAGATCCCAGAGTTCAGGCAGGCAGATACAGATCCCAGAGTTTAGACAGGCAGAGACTGATCCCAGAGTTCAGGCAGGCATTGACAGATCCCAGAGTTCAGGCAGGCAGAGACAGATCCCAGAGTTGCGGCAGGCAGAGCCAGATCCCAGAGTTCAGGCAGGCAGAGACAGACCCAGAGTTCAGGCAGGCAGAGCCAGATCCCAGAGTTCAGGCAGGCAGAGACAGATCCGAGAGTTCAGGCAGGCAGAGACAGATCCGAGTCCAGGCAGGCAGAGACAGATCCCAGAGTTCAGACAGGCAGAGACAGATCCCAGAGTTCAGGCAGAGCAGGATCCCAGAGTTCAGGCAGGCAGAGACAGATCCCAGAGTTCAGGCAGGCAGAGACAGATCACAGAGTTCAGGCAGGCAGAGACAAATCCCAGAGTTCAGGCAGGCAGAGACAGATCCCAGAGTTCAGGCAGGCAGATACAGATCCCAGAGTTTAGAGAGGCAGAGACTGATCCCAGAGTTCAGGCAGGCATTGACAGATCCCAGAGTTCAGGCAGGCAGATACAGATCCCAGAGTTGCGGCAGGCAGAGCCAGATCCCAGAGTTCAGGCAGGCAGAGACAGACCCAGAGTTCAGGCAGGCAGAGCCAGATCCCAGAGTTCAGGCAGGCAGAGACAGATCCGAGAGTTCAGGCAGGCAGAGACAGATCCGAGTCCAGGCAGGCAGAGACAGATCCCAGAGTTCAGACAGGCAGAGACAGATCCCAGAGTTCAGGCAGAGCAGGATCCCAGAATTCAGGCAGGCAGAGACAGATCCCAGAGTTCAGGCAGGCAGAGACAGATCACAGAGTTCAGACAGGCAGAGACAGATCCCAGAGTTCAGACCGGCAGAGCAGGATCCCAGAGTTCAGGCAGGCAGAGACAGATCCCAGAGTTCAGGCAGGCAGAGACAGATCCCAGAGTTCAGTCAGGCAGAGACAGATCCCAGAGTACAGGCAGGCAGAGACAGATCCCAGAGTTCAGGCAGGCAGAGACAGATCCGAGAGTTCAGGCAGGCAGAGACAGATCCGAGGTCAGGCAGGCAGAGACAGATCCCAGAGTTCAGGCAGGCAGAGACAGATCACAGAGTTCAGACAGGCAGAGACAGATCCCAGAGTTCAGACAGGCAGAGCAGGATCCCAGAGTTCAGGCAGGCAGAGACAGATCCCAGAGTTCAGTCAGGCAGAGACAGATCCCAGAGTACAGGCAGGCAGAGACAGATCCCAGAGTTCAGGCAGGTAGACCCATATCCCTGAGTTCAGGCAGGCAGAGACAGATCCAAGAGTTCAGGCAGGCAGAGACAGATCCCAGAGTTCAGGGAGACAGAGACAGATCCCAGAGTTCAGGCAGAGACAGATCCCAGAGTTGAGGCAGGCAGAGACAGATCCCAGAGTTCAGACAGGCAGAGACAGATCCCAGAGTTGAGGGAGACAGAGACAGATCCCAGAGTTCAGGCAGAGACAGATCCCAGAGTTCAGACAGGCAGAGACAGATCCCAGAGTTCAGGCAGGCAGAGCAGGATCCCAGAGTTCAGGCAGAGCATGATCCCAGAGTTCAGGCAGGCAGAGACAGATCCCAGAGTTCAGGCAGGCAGAGACAGATCACAGAGTTCAGACAGGCCGAGACAGATCCCAGAGTTCAGACAGGCAGAGCAGGATCCCAGAGTTCAGGCAGGCAGTGACAGATCCCAGAGTTCAGGCAGGCAGAGACAGATCCCAGAGTTCAGTCAGGCAGAGACAGATCCCAGAGTACAGGCAGGCAGAGACAGATCCCAGAGTTCAGGCAGGCAGAGACAGATCCGAGAGTTCAGGCAGGCAGAGAGAGATCCGAGTTCAGGCAGGCAGAGACAGATCCCAGAGTTCAGGCAGGCAGAGACAGATCCCAAAGTTCAGGCAGCAGAGACCGATCCCAAAGTTCAGGCAGGCAGACACAGATCCCAGAGTTCAGGCAGGCAGAGACAGATCCCAGAGTTCAGGCAGCAGAGACGATCCCAGAGTTCAGGCAGGCTGACACAGATCCCTGAATTCAGGCAGGCAGAGACCGATCCCAGAGTTCAGGCAGCAGAGACCGATCCCAGAGTTCAGGCAGGCAGACACAGATCCCAGAGTTCAGACAGGCAGAGCAGGATCCCAGAGTTCAGGCAGGCAGAGACAGATCCCAGAGTTCAGGCAGGCAGAGACAGATCCCAGAGTTCAGTCAGGCAGAGACAAATCCCAGAGTTCAGACAGGCAGAGCAGGATCCCAGAGTTCAGGCAGGCAGAGACAGATACCAGAGTTCAGGCAGGCAGAGACAGATCCCAGAGTTCAGACAGGCAGTGACAGATCCCAGAGTTCAGGCAGGCAGAGACAGATCCCAGAGTTCAGGCAGGCAGAGACAGATCCGAGAGTTCAGGCAGGCAGAGACAGATCCGAGGTCAGGCAGGCAGAGACAGATCCCAGAGTTCAGGCAGGCAGAGACAGATCGCAGAGTTCAGGCAGGCAGACCCAGATCCCAGAGTTCAGGCAGGCACAGACAGATGCCAGAGTTCAGACAGGCAGAGACAGATCCCAGAGTTCAGACAGGCAGAGCAGGATCCCACAGTTCAGGCAGGCAGAGACAGATCCCAGAGTTCAGGCAGGCAGAGACAGATCCCATAGTTCAGGCAGAGAGAGATCCCAGAGTTCAGTCAGGCAGAGACAGATCCCAGAGTTCAGACAGGCAGAGCAGGATCCCAGAGTTCAGGCAGGCAGAGACAGATACCAGAGTTCAGGCAGGCAGTGACAGATCCCAGAGTTCAGGCAGGCAGAGACAGATCCGAGAGTTCAGACAGGCAGAGCAGGATCGCACAGTTCAGGCAGGCAGAGACAGATCCCAGAGTTCAGGCAGGCAGAGACAGATCCCATAGTTCAGGCAGAGAGAGATCCCAGAGTTGAGGCAGGCAGAGACAGATACCAGAGTTCAGGCAGGCAGAGCCAGATCCCAGAGGTCAGGCAGGCAGAGACAGTTCCAAGAGATCAGGCAGGCAGAGACAGAACCCAGAGTTCAGGCAGGCAGAGCAGGATCCCAGAGTTCAGGCAGGCAGAGACAGAACCCAGAGTTCAGGCAGGCAGAGACAGATCACAGAGTTCAGGCAGGCAGAGACAAATTCCAGAGTTCAGGCAGGCAGAGACAGATCCCAGAGTTCAGGCAGGCAGAGACAGATCCCAGAGTTCAGGCAGGCAGAGACAGATCCGAGAGTTCAGGCAGGCAGAGCAGGATCCCAGAGTTCAGGCAGAGACAGATCCCAGAGTTCAGGCAGGTAGAGGGGGATAGCAGAGTTCAGGCAGGCAGAGAAGCATCCCAGAGTACAGGGAGGCAGAGAAAAATCCCAGAGTTCAGGCAGGCAGAGAGAGATCCCAGAGTTCAGGCAGAGACAGATCCCAGAGTTCAGGCAGAGACAGATCCCAGAGTTCAGGCAGGCAGAGACAGATCCCAGAGTTCAGGCAGGCAGAGACAGATCACAGAGTTCAGGCAGGCAGAGACAAATCCCAGAGTTCAGGCAGGCAGAGACAGATCCCAGAGTTCAGGCAGGCAGATACAGATCCCAGAGTTTAGACAGGCAGAGACTGATCCCAGAGTTCAGGCAGGCATTGACAGATCCCAGAGTTCAGGCAGGCAGAGACAGATCCCAGAGTTGCGGCAGGCAGAGCCAGATCCCAGAGTTCAGGCAGGCAAAGACAGACCCAGAGTTCAGGCAGGCAGAGCCAGATCCCAGAGTTCAGGCAGGCAGAGACAGATCCGAGAGTTCAGGCAGGCAGAGACAGATCCGAGTCCAGGCAGGCAGAGACAGATCCCAGAGTTCAGACAGGCAGAGACAGATCCCAGAGTTCAGGCAGGCAAAGACAGATCGCAGAGTTCAGGCAGGCGGAGACAGATCCGAGAGTTCAGGCAGGCAGAGACAGATCCGAGTTCAGGCAGGCAGAGACAGATCCCAGAGTTCAGGCAGGCAGAGACAGATCGCAGAGTTCAGGCAGGCAGACCCAGATCCCAGAGTTCAGGCAGGCAGAGACAGATCCCAGAGTTCAGGCAGGCAGAGACAGATCCCAGAGTTCAGGCAGGCAGAGACAGATCCAGGAGTTCAGGGAGACAGAGACAGATCCCAGAGTTCAGGCAGAGACAGATCCCAGAGTTCAGACAGGCAGAGACAGATCCCAGAGTTCAGGCAGAGCAGGATCCCAGAGATCAGGCAGGCAGAGACAGATCCCAGAGTTCAGGCAGGCAGAGACAGATCACAGAGTTCAGACAGGCAGAGACAGATCCCAGAGTTCAGACAGGCAGAGACAGATCCCAGAGTTCAGGCAGGCAGAGACAGATCCCAGAGTTCAGGCAGGCAGAGACAGATCCCAGAGTTCAGTCAGGCAGAGACAGATCCCAGAGTACAGGCAGGCAGAGACAGATCCCAGAGTTCAGGCAGGCAGAGACAGATCCGAGAGTTCAGGCAGGCAGAGACAGATCCGAGGTCAGGCAGGCAGAGACAGATCCCAGAGTTCAGGCAGGCAGAGACAGATCACAGAGTTCAGACAGGCAGAGACAGATCCCAGAGTTCAGACAGGCAGAGCAGGATCCCAGAGTTCAGGCAGGCAGAGACAGATCCCAGAGTTCAGGCAGGCAGAGACAGATCCCAGAGTTCAGTCAGGCAGAGACAGATCCCAGAGTACAGGCAGGCAGAGACAGATCCCAGAGTTCAGGCAGGTAGACCCATATCCCTGAGTTCAGGCAGGCAGAGACAGATCCAAGAGTTCAGGCAGGCAGAGACAGATCCCAGAGTTCAGGGAGACAGAGACAGATCCCAGAGTTCAGGCAGAGACAGATCCCAGAGTTGAGGCAGGCAGAGACAGATCCCAGAGTTCAGACAGGCAGAGACAGATCCCAGAGTTGAGGGAGACAGAGACAGATCCCAGAGTTCAGGCAGAGACAGATCCCAGAGTTCAGACAGGCAGAGACAGATCCCAGAGTTCAGGCAGGCAGAGCAGGATCCCAGAGTTCAGGCAGAGCATGATCCCAGAGTTCAGGCAGGCAGAGACAGATCCCAGAGTTCAGGCAGGCAGAGACAGATCACAGAGTTCAGACAGGCCGAGACAGATCCCAGAGTTCAGACAGGCAGAGCAGGATCCCAGAGTTCAGGCAGGCAGTGACAGATCCCAGAGTTCAGGCAGGCAGAGACAGATCCCAGAGTTCAGTCAGGCAGAGACAGATCCCAGAGTACAGGCAGGCAGAGACAGATCCCAGAGTTCAGGCAGGCAGAGACAGATCCGAGAGTTCAGGCAGGCAGAGAGAGATCCGAGTTCAGGCAGGCAGAGACAGATCCCAGAGTTCAGGCAGGCAGAGACAGATCCCAAAGTTCAGGCAGCAGAGACCGATCCCAAAGTTCAGGCAGGCAGACACAGATCCCAGAGTTCAGGCAGCAGAGACAGATCCCAGAGTTCAGGCAGGCAGAGACAGATCCCAGAGTTCAGGCAGCAGAGACGATCCCAGAGTTCAGGCAGGCTGACACAGATCCCTGAATTCAGGCAGGCAGAGACCGATCCCAGAGTTCAGGCAGCAGAGACCGATCCCAGAGTTCAGGCAGGCAGACACAGATCCCAGAGTTCAGACAGGCAGAGCAGGATCCCAGAGTTCAGGCAGGCAGAGACAGATCCCAGAGTTCAGGCAGGCAGAGACAGATCCCAGAGTTCAGTCAGGCAGAGACAGATCCCAGAGTTCAGACAGGCAGAGCAGGATCCCAGAGTTCAGGCAGGCAGAGACAGATACCAGAGTTCAGGCAGGCAGAGACAGATCCCAGAGTTCAGGCAGGCAGAGACAGATCCCAGAGTTCAGGCAGGCAGAGACAGATCCGAGACTTCAGGCAGGCAGAGACAGATCCGAGGTCAGGCAGGCAGAGACAGATCCCAGATTTCAGGCAGGCAGAGACAGATCGCAGAGTTCAGGCAGGCAGACCCAGATCCCAG
Source organism: Hypanus sabinus (assembly GCF_030144855.1). Classification (NCBI taxonomy): domain Eukaryota; kingdom Metazoa; phylum Chordata; class Chondrichthyes; order Myliobatiformes; family Dasyatidae; genus Hypanus; species Hypanus sabinus. The sequence goes on along the minus strand of NC_082708.1, from coordinate 100,710,194 downwards.
AGTTCAGGCAGGCACAGACAGATGCCAGAGTTCAGACAGGCAGAGACAGATCCCAGAGTTCAGGCAGGCAGAGACAGATCACAGAGTTCAGACAGGCAGAGACAGATCCCAGAGTTCAGACAGGCAGAGCAGGATCCCACAGTTCAGGCAGGCAGAGACAGATCCCAGAGTTCAGGCAGGCAGAGACAGATCCCAGAGTTCAGTCAGGCAGAGACAGATCCCAGAGTACAGGCAGGCTGAGACAGATCCCAGAGTTCAGGCAGCAGAGACCGATCCCAGAGTTCAGGCAGGCAGACACAGATCCCAGAGTTCAGACAGGCAGCGCAGGATCCCAGAGTTCAGGCAGGCAGAGACAGATCCCCGAGTTCAGGCAGGCAGAGACAGATCCCAGAGTTCAGTCAGGCAGAGACAGATCCCAGAGTACAGGCAGTCAGAGACAGATCCCAGAGTTCAGGCAGGCAGAGACAGATCCGAGAGTTCAGGCAGGCAGAGACAGATCCGAGGTCAGGCAGGCAGAGACAGATCCCAGAGTTCAGGCAGGCAGAGACAGATCGCAGAGTTCAGGCAGGCAGACCCAGATCCCAGAGTTCAGGCAGGCAGAGACAGATCCAAGAGTTCAGGCAGGCAGAGACAGATCCCAGAGTTCAGGCAGGCAGAGACAGATCCCAGAGTTCAGGCAGGCAGAGACAGATCACAGAGTTCAGACAGGCAGAGACAGATCCCAGAGTTCAGGCAGGCAGAGACAGATCCCAGAGTTCAGTCAGGCAGAGACAGATCCCAGAGTTGAGGGAGACAGAGACAGATCCCAGAGTTCAGGCAGAGACAGATCCCAGAGTTCAGACAGGCAGAGACAGATCCCAGAGTTCAGGCAGGCAGAGCAGGATCCCAGAGTTCAGGCAGAGCAGGATCCCAGAGTTCAGGCAGGCAGAGACAGATCCCAGAGTTCAGGCAGGCAGAGACAGATCCCAGAGTTCAGACAGGCAGAGACAGATCCCAGAGTTCAGGCAGGCAGAGCAGGATCCCAGAGTTCAGGCAGAGCAGGATCCCAGAGTTCAGGCAGGCAGAGACAGATCCCAGAGTTCAGGCAGGCAGAGACAGATCACAGAGTTCAGACAGGCCGAGACAGATCCCAGAGTTCAGACAGGCAGAGCAGGATCCCAGAGTTCAGGCAGGCAGAGACAGATCCCAGAGTTCAGGCAGGCAGAGACAGATCCCAGAGTTCAGTCAGGCAGAGACAGATCCCAGAGTACAGGCAGGCAGTGACAGATCCCAGAGTTCAGGCAGGCAGAGACAGATCCGAGAGTTCAGGCAGGCAGAGACTGATCCGAGTTCAGGCAGGCAGAGACAGATCCCAGAGTTCAGGCAGGCAGAGACAGATCCCAAAGTTCAGGCAGGAGAGACCGATCCCAAAGTTCAGGCAGGCAGACACAGATCCCAGAGTTCAGGCAGGCAGAGACAGATCCCAGAGTTCAGGCAGCAGAGACGATCCCAGAGTTCAGGCAGGCTGACACAGATCCCAGAATTCAGGCAGGCAGAGACCGATCCCAGAGTTCAGGCAGCAGAGACCGATCCCAGAGTTCAGGCAGGCAGACACAGATCCCAGAGTTCAGGCAGGCAGAGACAGATCCCAGAGTTCAGACAGGCAGAGCAGGATCCCAGAGTTCAGGCAGGCAGAGACAGATCCCAGAGTTCAGGCAGGCAGAGACAGATCCCAGAGTTCAGTCAGGCAGAGACAGATCCCAGAGTACAGGCAGGCAGAGACAGATCCCAGAGTTCAGGCAGCAGAGACCGATCCCAGAGTTCAGGCAGGCAGACACAGATCCCAGAGTTCAGACAGGCAGAGCAGGATCCCAGAGTTCAGGCAGGCAGAGAGAGATCCCAGAGTTCAGGCAGGCAGAGACAGATCCCAGAGGTCAGTCAGGCAGAGACAGATCCCAGAGTACAGGCAGGCAGAGACAGATCCCAGAGTTCAGGCAGGCAGAGACAGATCCGAGAGTTCAGGCAGGCAGAGACAGATCCGAGGTCAGGCAGGCAGAGACAGATCCCAGAGTTCAGGCAGGCAGAGACAGATCGCAGAGTTCAGGCAGGCAGACCCAGATCCCAGAGATCAGGCAGACAGAGACAGATCCCAGAGTTCAGGCAGGCAGAGACAGATCCCAGAGTTTAGGCAGGCAGAGACAGATCCCAGAGATCAGGCAGGCAGAGACAGATCCCAGAGTTCAGGGAGGCAGAGACAGATCACAGAGATCAGGCAGGCAGAGACAGATCCCAAAGTTCAGGCAGGCAGAGACAGATCCCAGAGTTCAGGCAGGCAGAGACAGATCCCATAGTTCAGGCAGGCAGAGACAGATCCCATAGTTCAGGCAGAGAGAGATCCCAGAGTTGAGCCAGGCAGAGACAGATACCAGAGTTCAGGCAGGCAGAGCCAGATCCCAGAGGTCAGGCAGGCAGAGACAGTTCCAAGAGATCAGGCAGGCAGAGACAGAACCCAGAGTTCAGTCAGGCAGAGACAGTTCCAAGAGATCAGGCAGGCAGAGACAGAACCCAGAGTTCAGGCAGGCAGAGACAGATCACAGAGTTCAGCCAGGCCGAGACAAATTCCAGAGTTCAGGCAGGCAGAGACAGATCCCAGAGTTCAGACAGGCAGAGCCAGATCCCAGAGTTCAGGCAGGCAGAGACAGTTCCAAGAGATCAGGCAGGCAGAGACAGAACCCAGAGTTCAGGCAGGCAGAGACAGATCACAGAGTTCAGGCAGGCAGAGACAAATTCCAGAGTTCAGGCAGGCAGAGACAGATCCCAGAGTTCAGGCAGGCAGAGACAGATCCCAGAGTTCAGGCAGGCAGAGCAGGATCCCAGAGTTCAGGCAGAGACAGATCCCAGAGTTCAGGCAGGTAGAGGGGGATAGCAGAGTTCAGGCAGGCAGAGAAGGATCCCAGAGTACAGGGAGGCAGAGAAAAATCCCAGAGTCCAGGCAGGCAGAGACAGATCCCAGAGTTCAGGCAGAGACAGATCCCAGAGTTCAGGCAGGCAGAGACAGATCACAGAGTTCAGGCAGGCAGAGACAAATCCCAGAGTTCAGGCAGGCAGAGACAGATCCCAGAGTTCAGGCAGGCAGATACAGATCCCAGTGTTTAGACAGGCAGAGACTGATCCCAGAGTTCAGGCAGGCATTGACAGATCCCAGAGTTCAGGCATGCAGAGACAGATCCCAGAGTTGCGGCAGGCAGAGCCAGATCCCAGAGTTCAGGCAGGCAGAGACAGACCCAGAGTTCAGGCAGGCAGAGCCAGATCCCAGAGTTCAGGCAGGCAGAGACAGATCCCAGAGTTCAGGCAGGCAGAGACAGATCCCAGAGTTCAGTCAGGCAGAGACAGATCCCAGAGTACAGGCAGGCAGAGACAGATCCCAGAGTTCAGGCAGCAGAGACCGATCCCAGAGTTCAGGCAGGCAGACACAGATCCCAGAGTTCAGACAGGCAGAGCAGGATCCCAGAGTTCAGGCAGGCAGAGACAGATCCCAGAGTTCAGGCAGGCAGAGACAGATCCCAGAGATCAGTCAGGCAGAGACAGATCCCAGAGTACAGGCAGGCAGAGACAGATCCCAGAGTTCAGGCAGGCAGAGACAGACCCCAGAGTTCAGTCAGGCAGAGACAGATCCCAGAGTACAGGCAGGCAGAGACAGATCCCAGAGTTCAGGCAGCAGAGACCGATCCCAGAGTTCAGGCAGGCAGACACAGATCCCAGAGTTCAGACAGGCAGAGCAGGATCCCAGAGTTCAGGCAGGCAGTGACAGATCCCAGAGTTCAGGCAGGCAGAGACAGATCCCAGAGTTCAGACAGGCAGTGACAGATCCCAGAGTTCAGGCAGGCAGAGACAGATCCCAGAGTTCAGGCAGGCAGAGACAGATCCCAGAGTTCAGGCAGGCAGAGACAGATCCGAGGTCAGGCAGGCAGAGACAGATCCCAGAGTTCAGGCAGGCAGAGACAGATCGCAGAGTTCAGGCAGGCAGACCCAGATCCCAGAGTTCAGGCAGGCACAGACAGATGCCAGAGTTCAGACAGGCAGAGACAGATCCCAGAGTTCAGGCAGGCAGAGACAGATCACAGAGTTCAGACAGGCAGAGACAGATCCCAGAGTTCAGACAGGCAGAGCAGGATCCCAGAGTTCAGGCAGGCAGAGACAGATCCCAGAGTTCAGGCAGGCAGAGACAGATCCCAGAGTTCAGTCAGGCAGAGACAGATCCCAGAGTACAGGCAGGCAGAGACAGATCCCAGAGATCAGGCAGCAGAGACCGATCCCAGAGTTCAGGCAGGCAGACACAGATCCCAGAGTTCAGACAGGCAGAGCAGGATCCCAGAGTTCAGGCAGGCAGAGACAGATCCCAGATTTCAGGCAGGCAGAGACAGATCCCAGAGTTCAGTAAGGCAGAGACAGATCCCAGAGTACAGGCAGTCAGAGACAGATCCCAGAGTTCAGGCAGGCAGAGACAGATCCCAGAGTACAGGCAGGCAGAGACAGATCCCAGAGTTCAGACAGGCAGAGACAGATCCGAGAGTTCAGGCAGGCAGTGACAGATCGCAGAGTTCAGGCAGGCAGACCCAGATCCCAGAGATCAGGCAGACAGAGACAGATCCCAGAGTTCAGGCAGGCAGAGACAGATCCCAGAGATTAGGCAGGCAGAGACAGATCCCAGAGATCAGGCAGGCAGAGACAGATCCCAGAGTTCAGGGAGGCAGAGACAGATCACAGAGATCAGGCAGGCAGAGACAGATACCAAAGTTTAGGCAGGCAGAGACAGATCCCATAGTTCAGGCAGGCAGAGACAGATCCCATAGTTCAGGCAGAGAGAGATCCCAGAGTTGAGGCAGGCAGAGACAGATACCAGAGTTCAGGCAGGCAGAGACAGATCCCAGAGTACAGGCAGGCAGAGACAGATCCCAGAGTACAGGCAGGCAGAGACAGATCCCAGAGTTCAGGCAGCAGAGACCGATCCCAGAGTTCAGGCAGGCAGACACAGATCCCAGAGTTCAGACAGGAAGAGCAGGATCCCAGAGTTCAGGCAGGCAGAGACAGATCCCCGAGTTCAGGCAGGCAGAGACAGATCCCAGAGTTCAGTCAGGCAGAGACAGATCCCAGAGTACAGGCAGTCAGAGACAGATCCCAGAGTTCAGGCAGGCAGAGACAGATCCGAGAGTTCAGGCAGGCAGAGACAGATCCGAGGTCAGGCAGGCAGAGACAGATCCCAGAGTTCAGGCAGGCAGAGACAGATCGCAGAGTTCAGGCAGGCAGACCCAGATCCCAGAGTTCAGGCAGGCAGAGACAGATCCAAGAGTTCAGGCAGGCAGAGACAGATCCCAGAGTTCAGGCAGGCAGAGACAGATCCCAGAGTTCAGGCAGGCAGAGACAGATCACAGAGTTCAGACAGGCAGAGACAGATCCCAGAGTTCAGGCAGGCAGAGACAGATCCCAGAGTTCAGTCAGGCAGAGACAGATCCCAGAGTAGAGGGAGACAGAGACAGATCCCAGAGTTCAGACAGGCAGAGACAGATCCCAGAGTTCAGGCAGGCAGAGCAGGATCCCAGAGTTCAGGCAGAGCAGGATCCCAGAGTTCAGGCAGGCAGAGACAGATCCCAGAGTTCAGGCAGGCAGAGACAGATCCCAGAGTTCAGACAGGCAGAGACAGATCCCAGAGTTCAGGCAGGCAGAGCAGGATCCCAGAGTTCAGGCAGAGCAGGATCCCAGAGTTCAGGCAGGCAGAGACAGATCCCAGAGTTCAGGCAGGCAGAGACAGATCACAGAGTTCAGACAGGCCGAGACAGATCCCAGAGTTCAGACAGGCAGAGCAGGATCCCAGAGTTCAGGCAGGCAGAGACAGATCCCAGAGTTCAGGCAGGCAGAGACAGATCCCAGAGTTCAGTCAGGCAGAGACAGATCCCAGAGTACAGGCAGGCAGTGACAGATCCCAGAGTTCAGGCAGGCAGAGACAGATCCCAAAGTTCAGGCAGCAGAGACCGATCCCAAAGTTCAGGCAGGCAGACACAGATCCCAGAGTTCAGGCAGGCAGAGACAGATCCCAGAGTTCAGGCAGCAGAGACGATCCCAGAGTTCAGGCAGGCTGACACAGATCCCAGAATTCAGGCAGGCAGAGACCGATCCCAGAGTTCAGGCAGCAGAGACCGATCCCAGAGTTCAGGCAGGCAGACACAGATCCCAGAGTTCAGGCAGGCAGAGACAGATCCCAAAGTTCAGGCAGCAGAGACCGATCCGAGTTCAGGCAGGCAGAGACAGATCCCAGAGTTCAGGCAGGCAGAGACAGATCCCAAAGTTCAGGCAGCAGAGACCGATCCCAAAGTTCAGGCAGGCAGACACAGATCCCAGAGTTCAGGCAGGCAGAGACAGATCCCAGAGTTCAGGCAGCAGAGACGATCCCAGAGTTCAGGCAGGCTGACACAGATCCCAGAATTCAGGCAGGCAGAGACCGATCCCAGAGTTCAGGCAGCAGAGACCGATCCCAGAGTTCAGGCAGGCAGACACAGATCCCAGAGTTCAGGCAGGCAGAGACAGATCCCAGAGTTCAGACAGGCAGAGCAGGATCCCAGAGTTCAGGCAGGCAGAGACAGATCCCAGAGTTCAGGCAGGCAGAGACAGATCCCAGAGTTCAGTCAGGCAGAGACAGATCCCAGAGTACAGGCAGGCAGAGACAGATCCCAGAGTTCAGGCAGCAGAGACCGATCCCAGAGTTCAGGCAGGCAGACACAGATCCCAGAGTTCAGACAGGCAGAGCAGGATCCCAGAGTTCAGGCAGGCAGAGACAGATCCCAGAGTTCAGGCAGGCAGAGACAGATCCCAGAGTTCAGTCAGGCAGAGACAGATCCCAGAGTACAGGCAGGCAGAGACAGATCCCAGAGTTCAGGCAGGCAGAGACAGATCCGAGAGTTCAGGCAGGCAGAGACAGATCCGAGGTCAGGCAGGCAGAGACAGATCCCAGAGTTCAGGCAGGCAGAGACAGATCGCAGAGTTCAGGCAGGCAGACCCAGATCCCAGAGATCAGGCAGACAGAGACAGATCCCAGAGTTCAGGCAGGCAGAGACAGATCCCAGAGTTTAGGCAGGCAGAGACAGATCCCAGAGATCAGGCAGGCAGAGACAGATCCCAGAGTTCAGGGAGGCAGAGACAGATCACAGAGATCAGGCAGGCAGAGACAGATCCCAAAGTTCAGGCAGGCAGAGACAGATCACAGAGTTCAGGCAGGCAGAGACAGATCCCATAGTTCAGGCAGGCAGAGACAGATCCCATAGTTCAGGCAGAGAGAGATCCCAGAGTTGAGGCAGGCAGAGACAGATACCAGAGTTCAGGCAGGCAGAGCCAGATCCCAGAGGTCAGGCAGGCAGAGACAGTTCCAAGAGATCAGGCAGGCAGAGACAGAACCCAGAGTTCAGGCAGGCAGAGACAGTTCCAAGAGATCAGGCAGGCAGAGACAGAACCCAGAGTTCAGGCAGGCAGAGACAGATCACAGAGTTCAGCCAGGCCGAGACAAATTCCAGAGTTCAGGCAGGCAGAGACAGATCCCAGAGTTCAGACAGGCAGAGCCAGATCCCAGAGTTCAGGCAGGCAGAGACAGTTCCAAGAGATCAGGCAGGCAGAGACAGAACCCAGAGTTCAGGCAGGCAGAGACAGATCACAGAGTTCAGGCAGGCAGAGACAAATTCCAGAGTTCAGGCAGGCAGAGACAGATCCCAGAGTTCAGGCAGGCAGAGACAGATCCCAGAGTTCAGGCAGGCAGAGACAGATCCGAGAGTTCAGGCAGGCAGAGCAGGATCCCAGAGTTCAGGCAGAGACAGATCCCAGAGTTCAGGCAGGTAGAGGGGGATAGCAGAGTTCAGGCAGGCAGAGAAGGATCCCAGAGTACAGGGAGGCAGAGAAAAATCCCAGAGTCCAGGCAGGCAGAGACAGATCCCAGAGTTCAGGCAGAGACAGATCCCAGAGTTCAGGCAGAGACAGATCCCAGAGTTCAGGCAGGCAGAGACAGATCCCAGAGTTCAGGCAGGCAGAGACAGATCACAGAGTTCAGGCAGGCAGAGACAAATCCCAGAGTTCAGGCAGGCAGAGACAGATCCCAGAGTTCAGGCAGGCAGATACAGATCCCAGTGTTTAGACAGGCAGAGACTGATCCCAGAGTTCAGGCAGGCATTGACAGATCTCAGAGTTCAGGCAGGCAGAGACAGATCCCAGAGTTGCGGCAGGCAGAGCCAGATCCCAGAGTTCAGGCAGGCAGAGACAGACCCAGAGTTCAGGCAGGCAGAGCCAGATCCCAGAGTTCAGGCAGGCAGAGACAGATCCCAGAGTTCAGGCAGGCAGAGACAGATCCCAGAGTTCAGTCAGGCAGAGACAGATCCCAGAGTACAGGCAGGCAGAGACAGATCCCAGAGTTCAGGCAGCAGAGACCGATCCCAGAGTTCAGGCAGGCAGACACAGATCCCAGAGTTCAGACAGGCAGAGCAGGATCCCAGAGTTCAGGCAGGCAGAGACAGATCCCAGAGATCAGGCAGGCAGAGACGGATCCCAGAGTTCTGTCAGGCAGAGACAGATCCCAGAGTACAGGCAGGCAGTGACAGATCCCAGAGTTCAGGCAGGCAGAGACAGATCCCAGAGTTCAGTCAGGCAGAGACAGATCCTAGAGTACAGGCAGGCAGAGACAGATCCCAGAGTTCAGGCAGCAGAGACCGATCCCAGAGTTCAGGCAGGCAGACACAGATCCCAGAGTTCAGACAGGCAGTGACAGATCCCAGAGTTCAGGCAGGCAGAGACAGATCCCAGAGTTCAGACAGGCAGTGACAGATCCCAGAGTTCAGGCAGGCAGAGACAGATCCCAGAGTTCAGGCAGGCAGAGACAGATCCGAGAGTTCAGGCAGGCAGAGACAGATCCGAGAGTTCAGGCAGGCAGAGACAGATCCGAGGTCAGGCAGGCAGAGACAGATCCCAGAGTTCAGGCAGCCAGAGACAGATCGCAGAGTTCAGGCAGGCAGACCCAGATCCCAGAGTTCAGGCAGGCAGACCCAGATCCCAGAGTTCAGGCAGGCAGAGACAGATCACAGAGTTCAGACAGGCAGAGACAGATCCCAGAGTTCAGACAGGCAGAGCAGGATCCCAGAGTTCAGGCAGGCAGAGACAGATCCCAGAGTTCAGGCAGGCAGAGACAGATCCCAGAGTTCAGTCAGGCAGAGACAGATCCCAGAGTACAGGCAGGCAGAGACAGATCCCAGAGATCAGGCAGCAGAGACCGATCCCAGAGTTCAGGCAGGCAGACACAGATCCCAGAGTTCAGACAGGCAGAGCAGGATCCCAGAGTTCAGGCAGGCAGAGACAGATCCCAGAGTTCAGGCAGGCAGAGACAGATCCCAGAGTTCAGGCAGGCAGAGACAGATCACAGAGTTCAGGCAGGCAGAGACAAATCCCAGAGTTCAGGCAGGCAGAGACAGATCCCAGAGTTCAGGCAGGCAGATACAGATCCCAGTGTTTAGACAGGCAGAGACTGATCCCAGAGTTCAGGCAGGCATTGACAGATCCCAGAGTTCAGGCAGGCAGAGACAGATCCCAGAGTTGCGGCAGGCAGAGCCAGATCCCAGAGTTCAGGCAGGCAGAGCCAGATCCCAGAGTTCAGGCAGGCAGACCCAGATCCCAGAGTTCAGGCAGGCACAGACAGATGCCAGAGTTCAGACAGGCAGAGACAGATCCCAGAGTTCAGGCAGGCAGAGACAGATCACAGAGTTCAGACAGGCAGAGACAGATCCCAGAGTTCAGACAGTCAGAGCAGGATCCCAGAGTTCAGGCAGGCAGAGACAGATCCCAGAGTTCAGGCAGGCAGAGACAGATCCCAGAGTTCAGTCAGGCAGAGACAGATCCCAGAGTACGCAGGCAGAGACAGATCCCAGAGATCAGGCAGCAGAGACCGATCCCAGAGTTCAGGCAGGCAGACACAGATCCCAGAGTTCAGACAGGCAGAGCAGGATCCCAGAGTTCAGGCAGGCAGAGACAGATCCCAGAGTTCAGGCAGGCAGAGACAGATCCCAGAGTTCAGTCAGGCAGAGACAGATCCCAGAGTACAGGCAGTCAGAGACAGATCCCAGAGTTCAGGCAGGCAGAGACAGATCCCAGAGTAAAGGCAGGCAGAGACAGATCCCAGAGTTCAGGCAGGCAGAGACAGATCCGAGAGTTCAGGCAGGCAGTGAAAGATCGCAGAGTTCAGGCAGGCAGACCCAGATCCCAGAGATCAGGCAGACAGAGACAGATCCCAGAGTTCAGGCAGGCAGAGACAGATCCCAGAGTTTAGGCAGGCAGAGACAGATCCCAGAGATCAGGCAGGCAGAGACAGATCCCAGAGTTCAGGGAGGCAGAGACAGATCACAGAGATCAGGCAGGCAGAGACAGATCCCAAAGTTCAGGCAGGCAGAGACAGATCCCATAGTTCAGGCAGGCAGAGACAGATCCCATAGTTCAGGCAGAGAGAGATCCCAGAGTTGAGGCAGGCAGAGACAGATACCAGAGTTCAGGCAGGCAGAGCCAGATCCCAGAGGTCAGGCAGGCAGAGACAGTTCCAAGAGATCAGGCAGGCAGAGACAGAACCCAGAGTTCAGGCAGGCAGAGACAGATCACAGAGTTCAGCCAGGCAGAGACAAATTCCAGAGTTCAGGCAGGCAGAGACAGATCCCAGAGTTCAGACAGGCAGAGCCAGATCCCAGAGTTCAGGCAGGCAGAGACAGTTCCAAGAGATCAGGCAGGCAGAGACAGAACCCAGAGTTCAGGCAGGCAGAGACAGATCACAGAGTTCAGGCAGGCAGAGACAAATTCCAGAGTTCAGGCAGGCAGAGACAGATCCCAGAGTTCAGGCAGGCAGAGACAGATCCCAGAGTTCAAGCAGGCAGAGACAGATCCCAGAGTTCAGGCAGGCAGAGACAGATCCGAGAGTTCAGGCAGGCAGAGCAGGATCCCAGAGTTCAGGCAGAGACAGATCCCAGAGTTCAGGCAGGTAGAGGGGGATAGCAGAGTTCAGGCAGGCAGAGAAGGATCCCAGAGGACAGGGAGGCAGAGAAAAATCCCAGAGTCCAGGCAGGCAGAGACAGATCCCAGAGTTCAGGCAGAGACAGATCCCAGAGTTCAGGCAGAGACAGATCCCAGAGTTCAGGCAGGCAGAGACAGATCCCAGAGTTCAGGCAGGCAGAGACAGATCACAGAGTTCAGGCAGGCAGAGACAAATCCCAGAGTTCAGGCAGGCAGAGACAGATCCCAGAGTTCAGGCAGGCAGATACAGATCCCAGTGTTTAGACAGGCAGAGACTGATCCCAGAGTTCAGGCAGGCATTGACAGATCCCAGAGTTCAGGCAGGCAGAGACAGATCCCAGAGTTGCGGCAGGCAGAGCCAGATCCCAGAGTTCAGGCAGGCAGAGACAGACCCAGAGTTCAGGCAGGCAGAGCCAGATCCCAGAGTTCAGGCAGGCAGAGACAGATCCCAGAGTTCAGGCAGGCAGAGACAGATCCCAGAGTTCAGTCAGGCAGAGACAGATCCCAGAATACAGGCAGGCAGAGACAGATCCCAGAGTTCAGGCAGCAGAGACCGATCCCAGAGTTCAGGCAGGCAGACACAGATCCCAGAGTTCAGACAGGCAGAGCAGGATCCCAGAGTTCAGGCAGGCAGAGACAGATCCCAGAGTTCAGGCCGGCAGAGACAGATCCCAGAGTTCAGTCAGGCAGAGACAGATCCCAGAGTACAGGCAGGCAGAGACAGATCCCAGAGTTCAGGCAGGCAGAGACAGATCCCAGAGTTCAGTCAGGCAGAGACAGATCCCAGAGTACAGGCAGGCAGAGACAGATCCCAGAGTTCAGGCAGCAGAGACCGATCCCAGAGTTCAGGCAGGCAGACACAGATCCCAGAGTTCAGACAGGCAAGGCAGGAACCCAGAGTTCAGGCAGGCAGAGAGAGATCCCAGAGTTCAGGCAGGCAGAGACAGATCCCAGAGTTCAGACAGGCAGTGACAGATCCCAGAGTTCAGGCAGGCAGAGACAGATCCCAGAGTTCAGGCAGGCAGAGACAGATCCGAGAGTTCAGGCAGGCAGAGACAGATCCGAGGTCAGGCAGGCAGAGACAGATCCCAGAGTTCAGGCAGGCAGAGACAGATCGCAGAGTTCAGGCAGGCAGACCCAGATCCCAGAGTTCAGGCAGGCACAGACAGATGCCAGAGTTCAGACAGGCAGAGACAGATCCCAGAGTTCAGGCAGGCAGAGACAGATCACAGGGTTCAGACAGGCAGAGACAGATCCCAGAGTTCAGACAGGCAGAGACAGATCCCAGAGTTCAGTCAGGCAGAGACAGATCCCAGAGTACAGGCAGGCAGAGACAGATCCCAGAGATCAGGCAGCAGAGACCGATCCCAGAGTTCAGGCAGGCAGACACAGATCCCAGAGTTCAGACAGGCAGAGCAGGATCCCAGAGTTCAGGCAGGCAGAGACAGATCCCAGAGTTCAGGCAGGCAGAGACAGATCCCAGAGTTCAGTCAGGCAGAGACAGATCCCAGAGTACAGGCAGTCAGAGACAGATCCCAGAGTTCAGGCAGGCAGAGACAGATCCGAGAGTTCAGGCAGGCAGAGACAGATCCGAGGTCAGGCAGGCAGAGACAGATCCCAGAGTTCAGGCAGGCAGAGACAGATCGCAGAGTTCAGGCAGGCAGACCCAGATCCCAGAGTTCAGGCAGGCAGAGACAGATCCAAGCGTTCAGGCAGGCAGAGACAGATCCCAGAGTTCAGGCAGGCACAGACAGATGCCAGAGTTCAGACAGGTAGAGACAGATCCCAGAGTTCAGGCAGGCAGAGACAGATCACAGAGTTCAGACAGGCAGAGACAGATCCCAGAGTTCAGGCAGGCAGAGACAGATCCCAGAGTTCAGTCAGGCAGAGACAGATCCCAGAGTTGAGGGAGACAGAGACAGATCCCAGAGTTCAGTCAGGCAGAGACAGATCCCAGAGTTGAGGGAGACAGAGACAGATCCCAGAGTTCAGGCAGAGATAGATCCCAGAGTTCAGACAGGCAGAGACAGATCCCAGAGTTCAGGCAGGCAGAGCAGGATCCCAGAGTTCAGGCAGAGCAGGATCCCAGAGTTCAGGCAGGCAGAGACAGATCCCAGAGTTCAGGCAGGCAGAGACAGATCCCAGAGTTCAGACAGGCAGAGACAGATCCCAGAGTTCAGGCAGGCAGAGACAGATCACAGAGTTCAGACAGGCCGAGACAGATCCCAGAGTTCAGACAGGCAGAGCAGGATCCCAGAGTTCAGGCAGGCAGAGACAGATCCCAGAGTTCAGGCAGGCAGAGACAGATCCCAGAGTTCAGGCAGGCAGAGACAGATCCCAGAGTTCAGGCAGGCAGAGACAGATCCCAGAGTTCAGGCAGGCACGCGCAGATCCCAGAGTTCAGGCAAGAAGAGACAGATCCCAAAGTTCAGGCAGGCAGAGACAGATCCCAAAGTTCAGGCAGGCAGAGCAGGATCCCAGAGTTCAGGCAGAGACAGATCCCAGAGTTCAGGCAGGCAGAGACAGTTCCCAGAGATCAGGCAGGCAGAGACAGTTCCCAGTGATCAGGCAGGCACAGACAGATCCAAGAGTTCAGGCAGGCAGAGACTGATCCCAGAGTTCAGGCAGGCAGAGACAGATCCCAGAGTTCAGGCAGGCTGAGACAGATCCCAGAGTTCAGGCAGGCAGAGACAGATCCCAGAGTTCAGGCAGGCAGAGACAGATCCAGGAGTTCAGGCAGGCAGAGCAGGATCCCAGAGTTCAGGCAGAGACAGTTCCCAGAGTTCAGACAGAGACAGTTCCCAGAGTTCAGGCAGAGACTGATCCCAGAGTTCAGGCAGACAGAGCCAGATCCCAGAGTTCAGGCAGAGACAGATCCCAGAGTTCAGGCAGGCAGAGACAGATCCCAGAGTTCAGGCAGGCACGCGCAGATCCCAGAGTTCAGGCAGGCAGAGCAGGATCCCAGAGTTCAGGCAGGCAGAGACAGATCCCAGAGTTCAGGCAGGCAGAGACAGATCCCAGAATTCAGGCAGAGACAGATCCCAGAGTTCAGGCAGGCAGAGACAGATCCCAGAGTTCAGACAGGTAGAGACAGATCCAAGAGTTCAGGCAGGCAGAGGCAGATCCCAGAATTCAGGCAGAGACAGATCCCAGAGTTCAGACAGGGAGAGACAGATCCCAGAGTTCAGGCAGGCAGAGCAGGATCCCAGAGTTCAGGCAGAGACAGATTCCAGAGTTCAGGCAGAGACAGTTCCCAGAGTTCAGGCAGAGACAGATCCCAGAGTTCTGGCAGGCAGAGACAGATCCCAGAGTTCAGGCAGGCAGAGACAGATCCCAGAGTTCAGGCAGGCAGAGACAGATCCCAGAGTTCAGGCTGACAGAGCCAGATTCCAGAGTTAAGGCAGGCAGAGCCAGATCCCAGAGTTCAGGCAGAGACGGATCCCAGTGTTCAGGCAGGCAGAGACAGATCCCAGAGTTCAGGCAGGCAGAGACAGATCCCAGAGTTCAGGCAGGCAGAGACAGATCCCAGAGTTCAGGCTGACGGAGCCAGATTCCAGAGTTCAGGCAGGCAGAGACAGATTCCAGAGTTCAGGCAGACACGCGCATATCCCAGAGTTCAGGCAAGAAGAGACAGATCCCAAAGTTCAGGCAGGCAGAGACAGATCCCAAAGTTCAGGCAGGCAGAGCCAGATCCCAGAGTTCAGGCAGGCAGAGACAGATCCCAGAGTTCAGGCAGCCAGGGGCAGATCCAGAGTTCAGACAGACAGAGACAGATCCCAGAGTTCAGGCAGGCAGAGCAGGATCCCAGAGTTCAGGCAGAGACAGATTCCAGAGTTCAGGCAGAGACAGTTCCCAGAGTTCAGGCAGAGACAGTTCCCAGAGTTCAGGCAGAGACAGATCCCAGAGTTCAGGCAGGCAGAGACAGATCCCAGAGTTCAGGCAGGCAGAGACAGATCCCAGAGCTCAGGCAGGCAGAGACAGATCCCAGAGTTCAGGCAGGCAGAGACAGATCCCAGAGTTCAGGCAGAGACAGATCCCAGAGTTCAGGCAGGGAGAGACAGATCCCAGAGTTCAGGCAGGCAGAGACAGATCCCAGAGATCAGGCAGGCAGAGACAGATCCCAAAAGGCAGAGCAGGATCCCAGAGTTCAGGCAGAGACAGATCCCAGAGTTCAGGCAGGCAGAGACAGTTCCCAGAGATCAGGCAGGCAGAGACAGTTCCCAGTGATCAGGCAGGCAGAGACAGATCCAAGAGTTCAGGCAGGCAGAGCCAGATCCCAGAGTTCAGGCAGGCAGAGACAGATCCCAGAGTTCAGGCAGTCAGAGACAGATCCCAGAGTTCAGGCAGAGAAAGATCCCAGAGTTCAGGCAGGCAGAGACGGATCCCAGAGTTCAGACAGGCAGAGACAGATCCAAGAGTTCAGGCATCCAGAGACAGATCCCAGAGTTCAGACAGGCAGAGACAGATCCCAGAGTTCAGGCAGGCAGAGCAGGATCCCAGAGTTCAGGCAGAGACAGTTCCCAGAGTTCAGGCAGAGACAGTTCCCAGAGTTCAGGCAGAGACAGATCCCAGAGTTCAGGCAGACAGAGCCAGATCCCAGAGTTCAGGCAGAGACAGATCCCAGAGTTCAGGCAGGCAGAGACAGATCCCAGAGTTCAGGCAGGCACGCGCAGATCCCAGAGTTCAGGCAAGAAGAGACAGATCCCAAAGTTCAGGCAGGCAGAGCAGGATCCCAGAGTTCAGGCAGGCAGAGACAGATCCCAGAGTTCAGGCAGGCAGAGACAGATCCCAGAGTTCAGGCAGGCAGAGACAGATCCCAGAGTTCAGGCAGGCAGAGACAGATCCCAGAGTTCAGGCAGAGACAGATCCCAGAGTTCAGGCAGGCAGAGACAGATCCCAGAGTTCAGGCAGGCAGAAACAGATCCCAGAGTTCAGACAGGCAGAGACAGATCACAGAGTTCAGACAGGGAGAGACAGATCCCAGAGTTCAGGCAGGCAGAGCAGGATCCCAGAGTTCAGGCAGAGACAGATTCCAGAGTTCAGGCAGAGACAGTACCCAGAGTTCAGGCAGAGACAGATCCCAAAGTTCAGGCAGGCAGAGCAGGATCCCAGAGTTCAGGCAGGCAGAGACAGATCCCAGAGTTCAGGCAGGCAGAGACAGATCCCAGAGTTCAGGCAGGCAGAGACAGATCCCAGAGTTCAGGCAGGAAAAGACAGATCCCAGAGTTCAGGCAGGCAGAGCCAGATCCCAGTGATCAGGCAGCCAGAGGCAGATCCCAGAGTTCAGACATACAGAGACAGATCCCAGAGTTCAGGCAGGCAGAGCAGGATCCCAGAGTTCAGGCAGAGACAGATTCCAGAGTTCAGGCAGAGACAGTTCCCAGAGTTCAGGCAGAGACAGTTCCCAGAGTTCAGGCAGAGACAGATCCCAGAGTTCAAGCAGGCAGAGACAGATCCCAGAGTTCAGGCAGGCCGAGACAGATCCCAGAGTTCAGGCAGGCAGAGACAGATCCCAGAGTTCAGGCAGGCAGAGACTGATCCCAGAGTTCAGGCAGAGACAGATCCCAGAGTTCAGGCAGGGAGAGACAGATCCCAGAGTTCAGGCAGGCAGAGACAGATCCCAGAGATTAGGCAGGCAGAGACAGATCCCAAAGTTCAGGCAGGCAGAGCAGGATCCCAGAGTTCAGGCAGAGACAGATCCCAGAGTTCAGGCAGGCAGAGACAGTTCCCAGAGATCAGGCAGGCAGAGACAGTTCCCAGTGATCAGGCAGGCAGAGACAGATCCAAGAGTTCAGGCAGGCAGAGCCAGATCCCAGAGTTCAGGCAGGCAGAGACAGATCCCAGAGTTCAGGCAGGCAGAGACAGATCCCAGAGTTCAGGCAGGCAGAGACAGATCCCAGAGTTCAGGCAGGCAGAGACAGATCCCAGAGTTCAGGCAGAGACAGATCCCAGAGTTCAGGCAGGCAGAGACAGATCCCAGAGTTCAGGCAGGCAGAAACAGATCCCAGAGTTCAGACAGGCAGAGACAGATCACAGAGTTCAGACAGGGAGAGACAGATCCCAGAGTTCAGGCAGGCAGAGCAGGATCCCAGAGTTCAGGCAGAGACAGATTCCAGAGTTCAGGCAGAGACAGTTCCCAGAGTTCAGGCAGAGACAGATCCCAAAGTTCAGGCAGGCAGAGCAGGATCCCAGAGTTCAGGCAGGCAGAGACAGATCCCAGAGTTCAGGCAGGCAGAGACAGATCCCAGAGTTCAGGCAGGCAGAGACAGATCCCAGAGTTCAGGCAGGCAGAGACAGATCCCAGAGTTCAGGCAGGCAGAGCCAGATCCCAGTGATCAGGCAGCCAGAGGCAGATCCCAGAGTTCAGACATACAGTGACAGATCCCAGAGTTCAGGCAGGCAGAGCAGGATCCCAGAGTTCAGGCAGAGACAGATTCCAGAGTTCAGGCAGAGACAGTTCCCAGAGTTCAGGCAGAGACAGATCCCAGAGTTCAAGCAGGCAGAGACAGATCCCAGAGTTCAGGCAGGCAGAGACAGATCCCAGAGTTCAGGCAGGCAGAGACAGATCCCAGAGTTCAGGCAGAGACAGATCCCAGAGTTCAGGCAGGGAGAGACAGATCCCAGAGTTCAGGCAGGCAGAGACAGATCCCAGAGATTAGGCAGGCAGAGACAGATCCCAAAGTTCAGGCAGGCAGAGCAGGATCCCAGAGTTCAGGCAGAGACAGATCCCAGAGTTCAGGCAGGCAGAGACAGTTCCCAGAGATCAGGCAGGCAGAGACAGTTCCCAGTGATCAGGCAGGCAGAGACAGATCCAAGAGTTCAGGCAGGCAGAGCCAGATCCCAGAGTTCAGGCAGGCAGAGACAGATCCCAGAGTTCAGGCAGGCAGAGACAGATCCCAGAGTTCAGGCAGGCAGAGACAGATCCCAGAGTTCAGGCAGGCAGAGACAGATCCCAGAGTTCAGGCAGGCAGAGACAGATGCCAGAGTTCAGGCAGGCAGAGACAGATCCCAGAGTTCAGGCAGAGAAAGATCCCAGAGTTCAGGCAGGCAGAGACGGATCCCAGAGTTCAGACAGGCAGAGACAGATCCAAGAGTTCAGGCAGCCAGAGACAGATCCCAGAGTTCAGACAGGCAGAGACAGATCCCAGAGTTCAGGCAGGCAGAGCAGGATCCCAGAGTTCAGGCAGAGACAGATTCCAGAGTTCAGGCAGAGACAGTTCCCAGAGTTCAGGCAGAGACAGATCCCAAAGTTCAGGCAGGCAGAGCAGGATCCCAGAGTTCAGGCAGGCAGAGACGGATCCCAGAGTTCAGGCAGGCAGAGACAGATCCCAGAGTTCAGGCAGGCAGAGACAGATCCCAGAGTTCAGGCAGGAAAAGACAGATCCCAGAGTTCAGGCAGGCAGAGCCAGATCCCAGTGATCAGGCAGCCAGAGGCAGATCCCAGAGTTCAGACATACAGAGACAGATCCCAGAGTTCAGGCAGGCAGAGCAGGATCCCAGAGTTCAGGCAGAGACAGATTCCAGAGTTCAGGCAGAGACAGTTCCCAGAGTTCAGGCAGAGACAGTTCCCAGAGTTCAGGCAGAGACAGATCCCAGAGTTCAAGCAGGCAGAGACAGATCCCAGAGTTCAGGCAGGCCGAGACAGATCCCAGAGTTCAGGCAGGCAGAGACAGATCCCAGAGTTCAGGCAGGCAGAGACTGATCCCAGAGTTCAGGCAGAGACAGATCCCAGAGTTCAGGCAGGAAGAGACAGATCCCAGAGTTCAGGCAGGCAGAGACAGATCCCAGAGATTAGGCAGGCAGAGACAGATCCCAAAGTTCAGGCAGGCAGAGCAGGATCCCAGAGTTCAGGCAGAGACAGATCCCAGAGTTCAGGCAGGCAGAGACAGTTCCCAGAGATCAGGCAGGCAGAGACAGTTCCCAGTGATCAGGCAGGCAGAGACAGATCCAAGAGTTCAGGCAGGCAGAGCCAGATCCCAGAGTTCAGGCAGGCAGAGACAGATCCCAGAGTTCAGGCAGGCAGAGACAGATCCCAGAGTTCAGGCAGGCAGAGACAGATCCCAGAGTTCAGGCAGGCAGAGACAGATCCCAGAGTTCAGGCAGAGACAGATCCCAGAGTTCAGGCAGGCAGAGACAGATCCCAGAGTTCAGGCAGGCAGAAACAGATCCCAGAGTTCAGACAGGCAGAGACAGATCACAGAGTTCAGACAGTGAGAGACAGATCCCAGAGTTCAGGCAGGCAGAGCAGGATCCCAGAGTTCAGGCAGAGACAGATTCCAGAGTTCAGGCAGAGACAGTTCCCAGAGTTCAGGCAGAGACAGATCCCAAAGTTCAGGCAGGCAGAGCAGGATCCCAGAGTTCAGGCAGGCAGAGACAGATCCCAGAGTTCAGGCAGGCAGAGACAGATCCCAGAGTTCAGGCAGGCAGAGACAGATCCCAGAGTTCAGGCAGGCAGAGACAGATCCCAGAGTTCAGGCAGGCAGAGCCAGATCCCAGTGATCAGGCAGCCAGAGGCAGATCCCAGAGTTCAGACATACAGTGACAGATCCCAGAGTTCAGGCAGGCAGAGCAGGATCCCAGAGTTCAGGCAGAGACAGATTCCAGAGTTCAGGAAGAGACAGTTCCCAGAGTTCAGGCAGAGACAGATCCCAGAGTTCAAGCAGGCAGAGACAGATCCCAGAGTTCAGGCAGGCAGAGACAGATCCCAGAGTTCAGGCAGGCAGAGACAGATCCCAGAGTTCAGGCAGAGACAGATCCCAGAGTTCAGGCAGGGAGAGACAGATCCCAGAGTTCAGGCAGGCAGAGACAGATCCCAGAGATTAGGCAGGCAGAGACAGATCCCAAAGTTCAGGCAGGCAGAGCAGGATCCCAGAGTTCAGGCAGAGACAGATCCCAGAGTTCAGGCAGGCAGAGACAGTTCCCAGAGATCAGGCAGGCAGAGACAGTTCCCAGTGATCAGGCAGGCAGAGACAGATCCAAGAGTTCAGGCAGGCAGAGCCAGATCCCAGAGTTCAGGCAGGCAGAGACAGATCCCAGAGTTCAGGCAGGCAGAGACAGATCCCAGAGTTCAGGCAGGCAGAGACAGATCCCAGAGTTCAGGCAGGCAGAGACAGATCCCAGAGTTCAGGCAGGCAGAGACAGATCCCAGAGTTCAGGCAGGCAGAGACAGATCCCAGAGTTCAGGCAGAGAAAGATCCCAGAGTTCAGGCAGGCAGAGACGGATCCCAGAGTTCAGACAGGCAGAGACAGATCCAAGAGTTCAGGCAGCCAGAGACAGATCCCAGAGTTCAGACAGGCAGAGACAGATCCCAGAGTTCAGGCAGGCAGAGCAGGATCCCAGAGTTCAGGCAGAGACAGTTCCCAGAGTTCAGGCAGAGACAGTTCCCAGAGTTCAGGCAGAGACAGATCCCAGAGTTCAGGCAGACAGAGCCAGATCCCAGAGTTCAGGCAGAGACAGATCCCAGAGTTCAGGCAAGAAGAGACAGATCCCAAAGTTCAGGCAGGCAGAGCAGGATCCCAGAGTTCAGGCAGAGACAGATCCCAGAGTTCAGGCAGGCAGAGACAGATCCCAGAGTTCAGGCAGGCAGAGCCAGATCCCAGAGTTCAGGCAGGCAGAGACAGATCCCAGAGTTCAGGCAGAGACAGATTCCAGAGTTCAGGCAGAGACAGTTCCCAGAGTTCAGGCAGGCAGAGACAGATCCCAGAGTTCAGTCAGGCAGAGACAGATCCTAGAGTTCAGGCAGGCAGAGTCAGATCCCAGAGTTCAGGCAGGCAGAGACAGATCCCAGAGTTCAGGCAGGCAGAGCCAGATCCCAGAGTTCAGGCAGGCAGAGACAGATCCCAGAGTTCAGGCAGCCAGGGGCAGATCCCAGAGTTCAGACAGACAGAGACAGATCCCAGAGTTCAGGCAGGCAGAGCAGGATCCCAGAGTTTAGGCAGAGACAGATTCCAGAGTTCAGGCAGAGACAGTTCCCAGAGTTCAGGCAGAGACAGTTCCCAGAGTTCAGGCAGAGACAGATCCCAGAGTTCAGGCAGGCAGAGACAGATCCCAGAGTTCAGGCAGGCAGAGACAGATCCCAGAGCTCAGGCAGGCAGAGACAGATCCCAGAGTTCAGGCAGGCAGAGACAGATCCCAGAGTTCAGGCAGAGACAGATCCCAGAGTTCAGGCAGGGAGAGACAGATCCCAGAGTTCAGGCAGGCAGAGACAGATCCCAGAGATCAGGCAGGCAGAGACAGATCCCAAAGTTCAGGCAGGCAGAGCAGGATCCCAGAGTTCAGGCAGAGACAGATCCCAGAGTTCAGGCAGGCAGAGACAGTTCCCAGAGATCAGGCAGGCAGAGACAGTTCCCAGTGTTCAGGCAGGCAGAGACAGATCCAAGAGTTCAGGCAGGCAGAGCCAGATCCCAGAGTTCAGGCAGGCAGAGACAGATCCCAGAGTTCAGGCAGGCAGAGACAGATCCCAGAGTTCAGGCAGAGAAAGATCCCAGAGTTCAGGCAGGCAGAGACAGATCCCAGAGTTCAGGCAGACAGAGTCAGATCCCAGAGTTCAGGCAGGCAGAGACAGATCCCAGAGTTCAGGCAGGCAGAGCCGGATCCCAGAGTTCAGGCAGGCAGAGACAGATCCCAGAGTTCAGGCAGGCAGAGACAGTTCCCAGAGTTCAGGCAGAGACTGATCCCAGAGTTCAGGCAGGCAGAGACAGATCCCAGAGCTCAGGCAGGCAGAGTCAGATCCCAGAGTTCAGGCAGGCAGAGACAGATCCCAGAGTTCAGGCAGAGACAGATCCCAGAGTTCAGGCAGGCAGAGGCAGATCCCAGAGTTCAGACAGGGAGAGACAGATCCCAGAGTTCAGGCAGGCAGAGCAGGATCCCAGAGTTCAGGCAGAGACAGATTCCAGAGTTCAGGCAGAGACAGTTCCCAGAGTTCAGGCAGAGACAGTTCCCAGAGTTCAGGCAGAGACAGATCCCAGAGTTCAGGCAGGCAGAGACAGATCCCAGAGTTCAGGCAGGCAGAGACAGATCCCAGAGCTGAGGCAGGCAGAGACAGATCCCAGAGTTCAGGCAGGCAGAGACAGATCCCAGAGTTCAGGCAGAGACAGATCCCAGAGTTCAGGCAGGGAGAGACAGATCCCAGAGTTCAGGCAGGCAGAGACAGATCCCAGAGATCAGGCAGGCAGAGACAGATCCCAATGTTCAGGCAGGCAGAGCAGGATCCCAGAGTTCAGGCAGAGACAGATCCCAGAGTTCAGGCAGGCAGAGACAGTTCCCAGAGATCAGGCAGGCAGAGACAGTTCCCAGTCTTCAGGCAGGCAGAGACAGATCCAAGAGTTCAGGCAGGCAGAGCCAGATCCCAGAGTTCAGGCAGGCAGAGACAGATCCCAGAGTTCAGGCAGGCAGAGACAGTTCCCAGAGTTCAGGCAGAGAAAGATCCCAGAGTTCAGGCAGGCAGAGACAGATCCCAGAGTTCAGGCAGGCAGAGTCAGATCCCAGAGTTCAGGCAGGCAGAGACAGATCCCAGAGTTCAGGCAGGCAGAGCCGGATCCCAGAGTTCAGGCAGGCAGAGACAGATCCCAGAGTTCAGGCAGGCAGAGACAGATCCCAGAGTTCAGGCAGAGACAGATCCCAGAGTTCAGGCAGGCAGAGACAGATCCCAGAGTTCAGGCAGGCAGAGTCAGATCCCAGAGTTCAGGCAGGCAGAGACAGATCCCAGAGTTCAGGCAGAGACAGATCCCAGAGTTCAGACAGGGAGAGACAGATCCCAGAGTTCAGGCAGGCAGAGCAGGATCCCAGAGTTCAGGCAGAGACAGATTCCACAGTTCAGGCAGAGACAGTTCCCAGAGTTCAGGCAGGCAGAGACAGATCCCAGAGTTCAGGCAGAGACAAATCCCAGAGTTCAGGCAGGCAGAGACAGATCCCAGAGTTCAGGCAGGCAGAGACAGATCCCAGAGTTCAGGCAGAGACAGATCCCAGAGTTCAGGCAGGCAGAGGCAGATCCCAGAGTTCAGACAGGGAGAGACAGATCCCAGAGTTCAGGCAGGCAGAGCAGGATCCCAGAGTTCAGGCAGAGACAGATTCCAGAATTCAGGCAGAGACAGTTCCCAGAGTTCAAGCAGAGACAGTTCCCAGAGTTCAGGCAGAGACAGATCCCAGAGTTCAGGCAGGCAGAGACAGATCCCAGAGTTCAGGCAGGCAGAGACAGATCCCAGAGTTCAGGCAGGCAGAGACAGATCCCAGAGTTCAGGCAGGCAGTGACCGATTCCAGAGTTCAGGCAGGCCGAGACAGATCCCAGAGTTCAGGCAGGCAGAGACAAATCCCAGCGATCAGGCAGGCAGAGACAGATCCCAGAGTTCAGGCAGGCAGAGACAGATCCCAGAGTTCAGGCAGGCACGCGCAGATCCCAGAGTTCAGGCAAGAAGAGACAGATCCCAAAGTTCAGGCAGGCAGAGCAGGATCCCAGAGTTCAGGCAGGCAGAGACCGATCCTAGAGTTGAGGCAGGCAGAGCAGGATCCCAGAGTTCAGGCAGAGACTGATTCCAGAGTTCAGGCAGAGACAGTTCCCAGAGTTCAGGCAGAGACAGTTCCCAGAGTTCAGGCAGAGACAGATCCCAGCATTCAGGCAGGCAGAGACAGATCCCAGAGATCAGGCAGGCAAAGACAGATCCCAGAGTTCAGGCAGGCAGAGACAGATCCCAGAGTTCTGGCAGGCAGAGACCGATTCCAGAGTTCAGGCAGGCCGAGACAGATCCCAGAGTTCAGGCAGGCAGAGACAGATCCCAGAGATCAGGCAGGCAGAGACAGATCCCAGAGTTCAGGCAGACAGAGCCAGATCCCAGAGTTCAGGCAGACAGAGCCAGATCCCAGAGTTCAGGCAGGCAGAGACAGATCCCAGAGTTCAGGCAGGCACGCGCAGATCCCAGAGTTCAGGCAAGAAGAGACAGATCCCAAAGTTCAGGCAGGCAGAGCAGGATCCCAGAGTTCAGGCAGGCAGAGACCGATCCTAGAGTTGAGGCAGGCAGAGCAGGATCCCAGAGTTCAGGCAGAGACTGATTCCAGAGTTCAGGCAGAGACAGTTCCCAGAGTTCAGGCAGAGACAGTTCCCAGAGTTCAGGCAGAGACAGATCCCAGCATTCAGGCAGGCAGAGACAGATCCCAGAGATCAGGCAGGCAAAGACAGATCCCAGAGTTCAGGCAGGCAGAGACAGATCCCAGAGTTCTGGCAGGCAGAGACCGATTCCAGAGTTCAGGCAGGCCGAGACAGATCCCAGAGTTCAGGCAGGCAGAGACAGATCCCAGAGATCAGGCAGGCAGAGACAGATCCCAGAGTTCAGGCAGACAGAGCCAGATCCCAGAGTTCAGGCAGACAGAGCCAGATCCCAGAGTTCAGGCAGGCAGAGCAGGATCCCAGAGTTCAGGCAGGCAGAGACAGATCCCAAAGTTCAGGCAGGCAGAGCAGGATCCCAGAGTTCAGGCAGGCAGAGAACGATCCTAGAGTTGAGGCAGGCAGAGCAGGATCCCAGAGTTCAGGCAGAGACAGTTCCCAGAGTTCAGGCAGAGACAGATCCCAGCATTCAGGCAGGCAGAGACAGATCCCAGAGTTCAGGCAGGCAGAGACAGATCCCAGAGTTCAGGCAGGCACGAGCAGATCCCAGAGTTCAGGCAAGAAGAGACAGATCCCAAAGTTCAGGCAGGCAGAGCAGGATCCCAGAGTTCAGGCAGGCAGAGAGAGATCCCAGAGTTCAGGCAGGCAGAGCAGCATCCCAGAGTTCAGACAGGCAGAGACAGATCCCAGAGTTGAGGCAGGCAGAGACAGATCCCAGAGTTCAGGCAGGCAGAGACAGATCCCAGAGTTCAGGCAGAGAAAGATCCCAGAGTTCAGGCAGGCAGAGACGGATCCCAGAGTTCAGACAGGCAGAGTCAGATCCAAGAGTTCAGGCAGCCAGAGACAGATCCCAGAGTTCAGACAAGCAGAGAAGGATCCCAGAGTTCAGGCAGAGACAGTTCCCAGAGTTCAGGCCGAGACAGTTCCCAGAGTTCAGGCAGAGACAGATCCCAGAGTTCAGGCAGAGACAGATCCCAGAGTTCAGGCAGGCACGCGCAGATCCCAGAGTTCAGGCAAGAAGAGACAGATCCCAAAGTTCAGGCAGGCAGAGCAGGATCCCAGAGTTCAGGCAGGCAGAGACAGATCCCAGAGTTCAGGCAGGCAGAGACAGAACCCAGAGTTCAGGCAGGCAGAGACAGATCCCAGAGTTCAGGCAGAGACAGATCCCAGAGTTCAGGCAGGCAGAGACAGATCCCAGAGTTCAGACAGGCAGAGACAGATCCCAGAGTTCAGGCAGCCAGAGGCAGATCCCAGAGTTCAGACAGGGAGAGACAGATCCCAGAGTTCAGGCAGGCAGAGCAGGATCCCAGAGTTCAGGTAGAGACAGATTCCAGAGTTCAGGCAGAGACAGTTCCCAGAGTTCAGGCAGAGACAGTTCCCAGAGTTCAGGCAGAGACAGATCCCAGAGTTCAGGCATCCAGAGACAGATCCCAGAGTTCAGGCAGGCAGAGACAGATCCCAGAGTTCTGGCAGGCAGAGACAGATCCCAGAGTTCAGGCAGGCAGAGACCGATTCCAGAGTTCAGGCAGGCCGAGACAGATCCCAGAGTTCAGGCAGGCAGAGACAGATCCCAGAGATCAGGCAGGCAGAGTCAGATCCCAGAGTTCAGGCAGGCAGAGACAGATCCCAGAGTTCAGGCAGGCACGCGCAGATCCCAGAGTTCAGGCAAGAAGAGACAGATCCCAAAGTTCAGGCAGGCAGAGCAGGATCCCAGAGTTCAGGCAGGCAGAGACAGATCCCAGAGTTCAGGCAGGCAGAGCAGGATCCCAGAGTTCAGGCAGAGACAGATTCCAGAGTTCAGGCAGAGACAGTTCCCAGAGTTCAGGCAGAGACAGTTCCCAGAGTTCAGGCAGAGACAGATCCCAGAGTTCAGGCAGGCAGAGACAGATCCCAGAGTTCAGGCAGGCAGAGACAGATCCGAGAGTTCAGGCAGGCAGAGACAGATCCCAGAGTTCAGGCAGGCAGAGACAGATCCCAGAGTTCAGGCAGGCAGAGACAGATCCCAGAGTTCTGGCAGGCAGAGACCGATTCCAGAGTTCAGGCAGGCCGAGACAGATCCCAGAGTTCAGGCAGGCAGAGACAGATCCCAGAGATCAGGCAGGCAGAGACAGATCCCAGAGTTCAGGCAGACAGAGCCAGATCCCAGAGTTCAGGCAGACAGAGCCAGATCCCAGAGTTCAGGCAGGCAGAGCAGGATCCCAGAGTTCAGGCAGGCAGAGACAGATCCCAAAGTTCAGGCAGGCAGAGCAGGATCCCAGAGTTCAGGCAGGCAGAGAACGATCCTAGAGTTGAGGCAGGCAGAGCAGGATCCCAGAGTTCAGGCAGAGACAGTTCCCAGAGTTCAGGCAGAGACAGATCCCAGCATTCAGGCAGGCAGAGACAGATCCCAGAGTTCAGGCAGGCAGAGACAGATCCCAGAGTTCAGGCAGGCACGAGCAGATCCCAGAGTTCAGGCAAGAAGAGACAGATCCCAAAGTTCAGGCAGGCAGAGCAGGATCCCAGAGTTCAGGCAGGCAGAGAGAGATCCCAGAGTTCAGGCTGACAGAGCCAGATCCCAGAGTTCAGGCAGAGACAGATCCCAGAGTTCAGGCAGGCAGAGACAGATCACAGAGTTCAGGCAGGCAGAGACAGATCCCAGAGTTCAGGCAGGCAGAGACAGATCCCAGAGTTCAGGCAGGCAGAGCAGCATCCCAGAGTTCAGACAGGCAGAGACAGATCCCAGAGTTGAGGCAGGCAGAGACAGATCCCAGAGTTCAGGCAGGCAGAGACAGATCCCAGAGTTCAGGCAGAGAAAGATCCCAGAGTTCAGGCAGGCAGAGACGGATCCCAGAGTTCAGACAGGCAGAGTCAGATCCAAGAGTTCAGGCAGCCAGAGACAGATCCCAGAGTTCAGACAAGCAGAGAAGGATCCCAGAGTTCAGGCAGAGACAGTTCCCAGAGTTCAGGCCGAGACAGTTCCCAGAGTTCAGGCAGAGACAGATCCCAGAGTTCAGGCAGAGACAGATCCCAGAGTTCAGGCAGAGACAGATCCCAGAGTTCAGGCAGGCACGCGCAGATCCCAGAGTTCAGGCAAGAAGAGACAGATCCCAAAGTTCAGGCAGGCAGAGCAGGATCCCAGAGTTCAGGCAGGCAGAGACAGATCCCAGAGTTCAGGCAGGCAGAGACAGAACCCAGAGTTCAGGCAGGCAGAGACAGATCCCAGAGTTCAGGCAGAGACAGATCCCAGAGTTCAGGCAGGCAGAGACAGATCCCAGAGTTCAGACAGGCAGAGACAGATCCCAGAGTTCAGGCAGCCAGAGGCAGATCCCAGAGTTCAGACAGGGAGAGACAGATCCCAGAGTTCAGGCAGGCAGAGCAGGATCCCAGAGTTCAGGTAGAGACAGATTCCAGAGTTCAGGCAGAGACAGTTCCCAGAGTTCAGGCAGAGACAGTTCCCAGAGTTCAGGCAGAGACAGATCCCAGAGTTCAGGCATCCAGAGACAGATCCCAGAGTTCAGGCAGGCAGAGACAGATCCCAGAGTTCTGGCAGGCAGAGACAGATCCCAGAGTTCAGGCAGGCAGAGACCGATTCCAGAGTTCAGGCAGGCCGAGACAGATCCCAGAGTTCAGGCAGGCAGAGACAGATCCCAGAGATCAGGCAGGCAGAGTCAGATCCCAGAGTTCAGGCAGGCAGAGACAGATCCCAGAGTTCAGGCAGGCACGCGCAGATCCCAGAGTTCAGGCAAGAAGAGACAGATCCCAAAGTTCAGGCAGGCAGAGCAGGATCCCAGAGTTCAGGCAGGCAGAGACAGATCCCAGAGTTCAGGCAGGCAGAGCAGGATCCCAGAGTTCAGGCAGAGACAGATTCCAGAGTTCAGGCAGAGACAGTTCCCAGAGTTCAGGCAGAGACAGTTCCCAGAGTTCAGGCAGAGACAGATCCCAGAGTTCAGGCAGGCAGAGACAGATCCCAGAGTTCAGGCAGGCAGAGACAGATCCGAGAGTTCAGGCAGGCAGAGACAGATCCCAGAGTTCAGGCAGGCAGAGACAGATCCCAGAGTTCAGGCAGGCAGAGACCGATTCCAGAGTTCAGGCAGGCCGAGACAGATCCCAGAGTTCAGGCAGGCCGAGACAGATCCCAGAGTTCAGGCAGGCCGAGACAGATCCCAGAGTTCAGGCAGGCAGAGACAGATCACAGAGTTCAGGCAGGCAGAGACAGATCCCAGAGTTCAGGCAGACAGAGCCAGATCCCAGAGTTCAGGCAGACAGAGCCAGATCCCAGAGTTCAGGCAGAGACAGATCCCAGAGTTCAGGCAGGCAGAGACAGATCCCAGAGTTCAGGCAGGCACGCGCAGATCCCAGAGTTCAGGCAGACAGAGCCAGATCCCAGAGTTCAGGCAGAGACTGATCCAGATCCCAGAGTTCAGGCAGAGACAGATCCCAGAGTTCAGGCAGGCAGACCCAGATCCCAGAGTTCAGGCAGGCAGAGATAGATCCCAGAGTTCAGGCAGAGACAGATCCCAGAGTTCAGGCAGGGAGAGACAGATCCCAGAGTTCAGGCAGGCAGAGACAGATCCCAGAGATCAGGCAGGTAGAGACAGATCCCAGTGATCAGGCAGGCAGAGACAGATCCAAGAGTTCAGGCAGGCAGAGCCAGATCCCAGAGTTCAGGCAGGCAGAGACAGATCCCAGAGTTCAGGCGGGCAGAGACAGATCCCAGAGTTCAGGCAGGCAGAGACAGATCCCAGAGTTCAGGCAGGCAGAGACAGATCCCAGAGTTGCGGCAGGCAGAGCCAGATCCCAGAGTTCAGGCAGGCAGAGACAGACCCAGAGTTCAGCCAGGCAGAGCCAGATCCCAGAGTTCAGGCAGGCAGAGACAGATCCCAGAGTTCAGGCAGGCAGAGACAGATCCCAGAGTTCAGTCAGGCAGAGACAGATCCCAGAGTACAGGCAGGCAGAGACAGATCCCAGAGTTCAGGCAGCAGAGACCGATCCCAGAGTTCAGGCAGGCAGACACAGATCCCAGAGTTCAGACAGGCAGAGCAGGATCCCAGAGTTCAGGCAGGCAGAGACAGATCCCAGAGTTCAGGCAGTCAGAGACAGATCCCAGAGTTCAGTCAGGCAGAGACAGATCCCAGAGTACAGGCAGGCAGAGACAGATCCCAGAGTTCAGGCAGGCAGAGACAGATCCCAGAGTTCAGTCAGGCAGAGACAGATCCCAGAGTACAGGCAGGCAGAGACAGATCCCAGAGTTCAGGCAGTAGAGACCGATCCCAGAGTTCAGGCAGGCAGACACAGATCCCAGAGTTCAGACAGGCAGAGCAGGATCCCAGAGTTCAGGCAGGCAGAGACAGATCCCAGAGTTCAGGCAGGCAGAGACAGATCCCAGAGTTCAGACAGGCAGTGACAGATCCCAGAGTTCAGGCAGGCAGAGACAGATCCGAGGTCAGGCAGGCAGAGACAGATCCCAGAGTACAGGCAGGCAGAGACAGATCGCAGAGTTCAGGCAGGCAGACCCAGATCCCAGAGTTCAGGCAGGCACAGACAGATGCCAGAGTTCAGACAGGCAGAGACAGATCCCAGAGTTCAGGCAGGCAGAGACAGATCACAGAGTTCAGACAGGCAGAGACAGATCCCAGAGTTCAGACAGGCAGAGCAGGATCCCAGAGTTCAGGCAGGCAGAGACAGATCCCAGAGTTCAGGCAGGCAGAGCCAGATCCCAGAGTTCAGGCAGGCAGAGACAGATCCCAGAGTTCAGGCGGGCAGAGACAGATCCCAGAGTTCAGGCAGGCAGAGACAGATCCCAGAGTTCAGGCAGGCAGAGCCAGATCCCAGAGTTCAGGCAGGCAGAGACAGACCCAGAGTTCAGCCAGGCAGAGCCAGATCCCAGAGTTCAGGCAGGCAGAGACAGATCCCAGAGTTCAGGCAGGCAGAGACAGATCCCAGAGTTCAGTCAGGCAGAGACAGATCCCAGAGTACAGGCAGGCAGAGACAGATCCCAGAGTTCAGGCAGCAGAGACCGATCCCAGAGTTCAGGCAGGCAGACACAGATCCCAGAGTTCAGACAGGCAGAGCAGGATCCCAGAGTTCAGGCAGGCAGAGACAGATCCCAGAGTTCAGGCAGGCAGAGACAGATCCCAGAGTTCAGTCAGGCAGAGACAGATCACAGAGTACAGGCAGGCAGAGACAGATCCCAGAGTTCAGGCAGGCAGAGACAGATCCCAGAGTTCAGTCAGGCAGAGACAGATCCCAGAGTACAGGCAGGCAGAGACAGATCCCAGAGTTCAGGCAGCAGAGACCGATCCCAGAGTTCAGGCAGGCAGACACAGATCCCAGAGTTCAGAGAGGCAGAGCAGGATCCCAGAGTTCAGGCAGGCAGAGACAGATCCCAGAGTTCAGGCAGGCAGAGACAGATCCCAGAGTTCAGACAGGCAGTGACAGATCCCAGAGTTCAGGCAGGCAGAGACAGATCCGAGGTCAGGCAGGCAGAGACAGATCCCAGAGTACAGGCAGGCAGAGACAGATCGCAGAGTTCAGGCAGGCAGACCCAGATCCCAGAGTTCAGGCAGGCACAGACAGATGCCAGAGTTCAGACAGGCAGAGGCAGATCCCAGAGTTCAGGCAGGCAGAGACAGATCACAGAGTTCAGACAGGCAGAGACAGATCCCAGAGTTCAGACAGGCAGAGACAGATCCCAGAGTTCAGACAGGCAGAGCAGGATCCCAGAGTTCAGGCAGGCAGAGACAGATCCCAGAGTTCAGGCAGGCAGAGACAGATCCCAGAGTTCAGTCAGGCAGAGACAGATCCCAGAGTACAGGCAGGCAGAGACAGATCCCAGAGATCAGGCAGCAGAGACCGATCCCAGAGTTCAGGCAGGCAGAGACAGATCCCAGAGTTCAGTCAGGCAGAGACAGATCCCAGAGTACAGGCAGTCAGAGACAGATCCCAGAGTTCAGGCAGGCAGAGACAGATCCGAGAGTTCAGGCAGGCAGAGACAGATCCGAGGTCAGGCAGGCAGAGACAGATCCCAGAGTTCAGGCAGGCAGAGACAGATCGCAGAGTTCAGGCAGGCAGACCCAGATCCCAGAGTTCAGGCAGGCAGAGACAGATCCAAGAGTTCAGGCAGGCAGAGACAGATCCCAGAGTTCAGGCAGGCACAGACAGATGCCAGAGTTCAGACAGGTAGAGACAGATCCCAGAGTTCAGGCAGGCAGAGACAGATCCCAGAGTTCAGGCAGGCAGAGACAGATCCCAGAGTTCAGGCAGAGCCAGATCCCAGAGTTCAGGCAGGCAGAGACAGATCCCAGAGTTCAGGCAGGCAGAGACAGATCCCAGAGTTCAGGCAGGGAGAGACAGATCCCAGAGTTCAGGCAGGGAGAGACAGATCCCAGAGTTGAGGCAGGCAGAGACAGATCCCAGAGATCAGGCAGGCAGAGACAGATCCCAAAGTTCAGGCAGGAAGAGCAGGATCCCAGAGTTCAGGCAGGCAGAGACAGATCCCAGAGTTCAGGCAGGCAGAGACAGATCCCAGAGTTCAGGCAGGCAGAGACAGATCCCAGAGTTCAGGCAGAGACAGATCCCAGAGGTCAGGCAGGCAGAGACAGATCCCAGAGTTCAGACAGGCAGAGACAGATCCCAGAGTTCAGACAGGCAGAGACAGATCCCAGAGTTCAGACAGGCAGAGACAGATCCCAGAGTTCAGGCAGGCAGAGCAGGATCCCAGAGTTCAGGCAGAGACAGATTCCAGAGTTCAGGCAGAGACAGTTCCCAGAGTTCAGGCAGAGACAGTTCCCAGAGTTCAGGCAGAGACAGATCCCAGAGTTCAGGCAGGCAAAGACAGATCCCAGAGTTCAGGCAGGCAGAGACAGATCCCAGAGTTCAGGCAGGCAGAGACAGATCCCAGAGTTCAGGCAGAGACAGATCCCAGAGTTCAGGCAGGGAGAGACAGATCCCAGAGTTCAGGCAGGCAGAGACAGATCCCAGAGATCAGGCAGGTAGAGACAGATCCCAGTGATCAGGCAGGCAGAGACAGATCCAAGAGTTCATGCAGGCAGAGCCAGATCCCAGAGTTCAGGCAGGCAGAGACAGATCCCAGAGTTCAGGCAGGCAGAGACAGATCCCAGAGTTCAGGCAGGCAGAGACAGATCCCAGAGTTCAGGCAGGCAGAGACAGATCCCAGAGTTCAGGCAGAGAAAGATCCCAGAATTCAGGCAGGCAGAGACGGATCCCAGAGTTCAGACAGGCAGAGACAGATCCCAGAGTGCAGGCAGAGACAGTTCCCAGAGTTCAGGCAGAGACAGTTCCCAGAGTTCAGGCAGAGACAGATCCCAGAGTTCAGGCAGGCAGAGACAGATCCCAGAGTTCAGGCAGGCAGAGACCGATCCCAGAGTTCAGGCTGACAGAGCCAGATCCCAGAGTTCAGGCAGACAGAGCTAGATCCCAGAGTTCAGGCAGAGACAGATCCCAGAGTTCAGGCAGGCAGAGACAGATCCCAGAGTTCAGGCAGGCAGAGACAGATCCCAGAGTTCAGGCAGACACGCGCAGATCCAAGAGTTCAGGCAAGAAGAGACAGATCCCAAAGTTCAGGCAGGCAGAGCAGGATCCCAGAGTTCTGGCAGGCAGAGACAGATCCCAGAGTTCAGGCAGGCAGAGACAGATCCCAGAGTTCAGGCAGGCTGAGACAGATCCCAGAGTTCAGGCAGGCAGAGACAGATCCCAGAGTTCTGACAGGCAGAGACAGATCCCAGAGTACAGGCAGGCAGAGACAGTTCCCAGAGATCAGGCAGGCAGAGACAGATCCCAGTGATCAGGCAGGCAGAGACAGATCCAAGAGTTCAGGCAGGCAGAGACAGATCCCAGAGTTCAGGCAGGCAGAGACAGATCCCAGAGTTCAGGCAGGCAGAGACAGATCCCAGAGTTCAGGCAGCAGAGACAGATCCCAGAGTTCAGACAGGCAGAGACAGTTCCCAGAGTTCAGGCAGAGACAGTTCCCAGAGTTCAGGCAGGCCGAGACAGATCCCAGAGTTCAGGCAGGCAGAGACAGATCACAGAGTTCAGGCAGGCAGAGACAAATCCCAGAGTTCAGGCAGGCAGAGACAGATCCCAGAGTTCAGGCAGGCAGAGACAGATCACAGAGTTCAGGCAGGCAGATACAGATCACAGAGTTCAGGCAGGCAGAGACAGATCCCAGAGTTCAGGCAGGCAGAGTTAGATCCCGGAGTTGAGGCAGGCAGAGACAGATCCCAGAGTTCAGGCAGGCAGAGACAGATCCCAGAGATCAGGCAGGCAGAGACAGATCACAGAGTTCAGGCAGGCAGAGACAAATCCCAGAGTTCAGGCAGGCAGAGACAGATCCCAGAGTTCAGGCAGGCAGAGACAGATCACAGAGTTCAGGCAGGCAGATACAGATCACAGAGTTCAGGCAGGCAGAGACAGATCCCAGAGTTCAGGCAGGCAGAGTTAGATCCCGGAGTTGAGGCAGGCAGAGACAGATCCCAGAGTTCAGGCAGGCAGAGACAGATCCCAGAGATCAGGCAGGCAGAGACAGTTCCCAGTGATCAGGCAGGCAGTGACAGATCCAAGAGTTCAGGCAGGCAGAGCCAGATCCCAGAGTTCAGGCAGCCAGAGACAGATCCCAGAGTTCAGGCAGGCAGAGAGAGATCCCAGAGTTCAGGCAGGCAGAGACAGATCCCAGAGTTCAGGCAGGCAGAGACAGATCCCAGAGTTCAGGCTGACAGAGCCAGATTCCAGAGTTCAGGCAGGCAGAGCCAGATCCCAGAGTTCAGGCACAGACAGATCCCAGAGTTCAGGCAGGCAGAGACAGATCCCAGAGTTCAGGCAGGCAGAGACAGATCCCAGAGTTCAGGCTGACAGAGCCAGATTCCAGAGTTCAGGCAGGCAGAGCCAGATCCCAGAGTTCAGGCAGAGACAGATCCCAGAGTTCAGGCAGGCAGAAACAGATCCCAGAGTTCAGGCAGACACGCGCATATCACAGAGTTCAGGCAAGAAGAGACAGATCCCAAAGTTCAGGCAGGCAGAGCAGCATCCCAGAGTTCTGGCAGGCAGAGACAGATCCCAGAGTTCAGGCAGGCACGCGCAGATCCCAGAGTTCAGGCAAGAAGAGACAGATCCCAAAGTTCAGGCAGGCAGAGACAGATCCCAGAGTTCAGGCAGGCAGAGACAGATCCCAGAGTTCAGGCAGAGCCAGATCCCAGAGTTCAGGCAGGCAGAGACAGATCCCAGAGTTCAGGCAGGCAGAGACAGATCCCAGAGTTCAGGCAGGGAGAGACAGATCCCAGAGTTCAGGCAGGCAGACACAGATCCCAGAGTTCAGACAGGCAGAGCAGGATCCCAGAGTTCAGGCAGGCAGAGACAGATCCCAGAGTTCAGGCAGGCAGAGACAGATCCCAGAGTTCAGTCAGGCAGAGACAGATCCCAGAGTACAGGCAGGCAGAGACAGATCCCAGAGTTCAGGCAGGCAGAGACAGATCCCAGAGTTCAGTCAGGCAGAGACAGATCCCAGAGTACAGGCAGGCAGAGACAGATCCCAGAGTTCAGGCAGTAGAGACCGATCCCAGAGTTCAGGCAGGCAGACACAGATCCCAGAGTTCAGACAGGCAGAGCAGGATCCCAGAGTTCAGGCAGGCAGAGACAGATCCCAGAGTTCAGGCAGGCAGAGACAGATCCCAGAGTTCAGACAGGCAGTGACAGATCCCAGAGTTCAGGCAGGCAGAGACAGATCCGAGGTCAGGCAGGCAGAGACAGATCCCAGAGTACAGGCAGGCAGAGACAGATCGCAGAGTTCAGGCAGGCAGACCCAGATCCCAGAGTTCAGGCAGGCACAGACAGATGCCAGAGTTCAGACAGGCAGAGACAGATCCCAGAGTTCAGGCAGGCAGAGACAGATCACAGAGTTCAGACAGGCAGAGACAGATCCCAGAGTTCAGACAGGCAGAGCAGGATCCCAGAGTTCAGGCAGGCAGAGAAAGATCCCAGAGTTCAGGCAGGCAGAGCCAGATCCCAGAGTTCAGGCAGGCAGAGACAGATCCCAGAGTTCAGGCGGGCAGAGACAGATCCCAGAGTTCAGGCAGGCAGAGACAGATCCCAGAGTTCAGGCAGGCAGAGCCAGATCCCAGAGTTCAGGCAGGCAGAGACAGACCCAGAGTTCAGCCAGGCAGAGCCAGATCCCAGAGTTCAGGCAGGCAGAGACAGATCCCAGAGTTCAGGCAGGCAGAGACAGATCCCAGAGTTCAGTCAGGCAGAGACAGATCCCAGAGTACAGGCAGGCAGAGACAGATCCCAGAGTTCAGGCAGCAGAGACCGATCCCAGAGTTCAGGCAGGCAGACACAGATCCCAGAGTTCAGACAGGCAGAGCAGGATCCCAGAGTTCAGGCAGGCAGAGACAGATCCCAGAGTTCAGGCAGGCAGAGACAGATCCCAGAGTTCAGTCAGGCAGAGACAGATCACAGAGTACAGGCAGGCAGAGACAGATCCCAGAGTTCAGGCAGGCAGAGACAGATCCCAGAGTTCAGTCAGGCAGAGACAGATCCCAGAGTACAGGCAGGCAGAGACAGATCCCAGAGTTCAGGCAGCAGAGACCGATCCCAGAGTTCAGGCAGGCAGACACAGATCCCAGAGTTCAGAGAGGCAGAGCAGGATCCCAGAGTTCAGGCAGGCAGAGACAGATCCCAGAGTTCAGGCAGGCAGAGACAGATCCCAGAGTTCAGACAGGCAGTGACAGATCCCAGAGTTCAGGCAGGCAGAGACAGATCCGAGGTCAGGCAGGCAGAGACAGATCCCAGAGTACAGGCAGGCAGAGACAGATCGCAGAGTTCAGGCAGGCAGACCCAGATCCCAGAGTTCAGGCAGGCACAGACAGATGCCAGAGTTCAGACAGGCAGAGACAGATCCCAGAGTTCAGACAGGCAGAGCAGGATCCCAGTGTTCAGGCAGGCAGAGACAGATCCCAGAGTTCAGGCAGGCAGAGACAGATCCCAGAGTTCAGTCAGGCAGAGACAGATCCCAGAGTACAGGCAGGCAGAGACAGATCCCAGAGATCAGGCAGCAGAGACCGATCCCAGAGTTCAGGCAGGCAGAGACAGATCCCAGAGTTCAGTCAGGCAGAGACAGATCCCAGAGTACAGGCAGTCAGAGACAGATCCCAGAGTTCAGGCAGGCAGAGACAGATCCGAGAGTTCAGGCAGGCAGAGACAGATCCGAGGTCAGGCAGGCAGAGACAGATCCCAGAGTTCAGGCAGGCAGAGACAGATCGCAGAGTTCAGGCAGGCAGACCCAGATCCCAGAGTTCAGGCAGGCAGAGACAGATCCAAGAGTTCAGGCAGGCAGAGACAGATCCCAGAGTTCAGGCAGGCACAGACAGATGCCAGAGTTCAGACAGGTAGAGACAGATCCCAGAGTTCAGGCAGGCAGAGACAGATCCCAGAGTTCAGGCAGGCAGAGACAGATCCCAGAGTTCAGGCAGAGCCAGATCCCAGAGTTCAGGCAGGCAGAGACAGATCCCAGAGTTCAGGCAGGCAGAGACAGATCCCAGAGTTCAGGCAGGGAGAGACAGATCCCAGAGTTCAGGCAGGGAGAGACAGATCCCAGAGTTGAGGCAGGCAGAGACAGATCCCAGAGATCAGGCAGGCAGAGACAGATCCCAAAGTTCAGGCAGGAAGAGCAGGATCCCAGAGTTCAGGCAGGCAGAGACAGATCCCAGAGTTCAGGCAGGCAGAGACAGATCCCAGAGTTCAGGCAGGCAGAGACAGATCCCAGAGTTCAGGCAGGCAGAGACAGATCCCAGAGTTCAGGCAGAGACAGATCCCAGAGGTCAGGCAGGCAGAGACAGATCCCAGAGTTCAGACAGGCAGAGACAGATCCCAGAGTTCAGACAGGCAGAGACAGATCCCAGAGTTCAGGCAGGCAGAGCAGGATCCCAGAGTTCAGGCAGGCAGAGCAGGATCCCAGAGTTCAGGCAGAGACAGATTCCAGAATTCAGGCAGAGACAGTTCCCAGAGTTCAGGCAGAGACAGTTCCCAGAGTTCAGGCAGAGACAGATCCCAGAGTTCAGGCAGGCAAAGACAGATCCCAGAGTTCAGGCAGGCAGAGACAGATCCCAGAGTTCAGGCAGGCAGAGACAGATCCCAGAGTTCAGGCAGAGACAGATCCCAGAGTTCAGGCAGGGAGAGACAGATCCCAGAGTTCAGGCAGGCAGAGACAGATCCCAGAGATCAGGCAGGTAGAGACAGATCCCAGTGATCAGGCAGGCAGAGACAGATCCAAGAGTTCAGGCAGGCAGAGCCAGATCCCAGAGTTCAGGCAGGCAGAGACAGATCCCAGAGTTCAGGCAGGCAGAGACAGATCCCAGAGTTCAGGCAGGCAGAGACAGATCCCAGAGTTCAGGCAGGCAGAGACAGATCCCAGAGTTCAGGCAGAGAAAGATCCCAGAATTCAGGCAGGCAGAGACGGATCCCAGAGTTCAGACAGGCAGAGACAGATCCCAGAGTGCAGGCAGAGACAGTTCCCAGAGTTCAGGCAGAGACAGTTCCCAGAGTTCAGGCAGAGACAGATCCCAGAGTTCAGGCAGGCAGAGACAGATCCCAGAGTTCAGGCAGGCAGAGACCGATCCCAGAGTTCAGGCTGACAGAGCCAGATCCCAGAGTTCAGGCAGACAGAGCTAGATCCCAGAGTTCAGGCAGAGACAGATCCCAGAGTTCAGGCAGGCAGAGACAGATCCCAGAGTTCAGGCAGGCAGAGACAGATCCCAGAGTTCAGGCAGACACGCGCAGATCCAAGAGTTCAGGCAAGAAGAGACAGATCCCAAAGTTCAGGCAGGCAGAGCAGGATCCCAGAGTTCTGGCAGGCAGAGACAGATCCCAGAGTTCAGGCAGGCTGAGACAGATCCCAGAGTTCAGGCAGGCAGAGACAGATCCCAGAGTTCAGACAGGCAGAGACAGATCCCAGAGTTCAGGCAGGCAGAGACAGTTCCCAGAGATCAGGCAGGCAGAGACAGATCCCAGTGATCAGGCAGGCAGAGACAGATCCAAGAGTTCAGGCAGGCAGAGACAGATCCCAGAGTTCAGGCAGGCAGAGACAGATCCCAGAGTTCAGGCAGGCAGAGACAGATCCCAGAGTTCAGGCAGCAGAGACAGATCCCAGAGTTCAGACAGGCAGAGACAGTTCCCAGAGTTCAGGCAGAGACAGTTCCCAGAGTTCAGGCAGAGACAGATCCCAGAGTTCAGGCAGGCCGAGACAGATCCCAGAGTTCAGGCAGGCAGAGACAGATCACAGAGTTCAGGCAGGCAGAGACAAATCCCAGAGTTCAGGCAGGCAGAGACAGATCCCAGAGTTCAGGCAGGCAGAGACAGATCACAGAGTTCAGGCAGGCAGATACAGATCACAGAGTTCAGGCAGGCAGAGACAGATCCCAGAGTTCAGGCAGGCAGAGTTAGATCCCGGAGTTGAGGCAGGCAGAGACAGATCCCAGAGTTCAGGCAGGCAGAGACAGATCCCAGAGATCAGGCAGGCAGAGACAGTTCCCAGTGATCAGGCAGGCAGTGACAGATCCAAGAGTTCAGGCAGGCAGAGCCAGATCCCAGAGTTCAGGCAGCCAGAGACAGATCCCAGAGTTCAGGCAGGCAGAGAGAGATCCCAGAGTTCAGGCAGGCAGAGACAGATCCCAGAGTTCAGGCAGGCAGAGACAGATCCCAGAGTTCAGGCTGACAGAGCCAGATTCCAGAGTTCAGGCAGGCAGAGCCAGATCCCAGAGTTCAGGCACAGACAGATCCCAGAGTTCAGGCAGGCAGAGACAGATCCCAGAGTTCAGGCAGGCAGAGACAGATCCCAGAGTTCAGGCTGACAGAGCCAGATTCCAGAGTTCAGGCAGGCAGAGCCAGATCCCAGAGTTCAGGCAGAGACAGATCCCAGAGTTCAGGCAGGCAGAAACAGATCCCAGAGTTCAGGCAGACACGCGCATATCACAGAGTTCAGGCAAGAAGAGACAGATCCCAAAGTTCAGGCAGGCAGAGCAGCATCCCAGAGTTCTGGCAGGCAGAGACAGATCCCAGAGTTCAGGCAGGCACGCGCAGATCCCAGATTTCAGGCAAGAAGAGACAGATCCCAAAGTTCAGGCAGGCAGAGACAGATCCCAGAGTTCAGGCAGGCAGAGACAGATCCCAGAGTTCAGGCAGAGCCAGATCCCAGAGTTCAGGCAGGCAGAGACAGATCCCAGAGTTCAGGCAGGCAGAGACAGATCCCAGAGTTCAGGCAGGGAGAGACAGATCCCAGAGTTCAGGCAGGGAGAGACAGATCCCAGAGTTGAGGCAGGCAGAGACAGATCCCAGAGATCAGGCAGGCAGAGACAGATCCCAAAGTTCAGGCAGGAAGAGCAGGATCCCAGAGTTCAGGCAGGCAGAGACAGATCCCAGAGTTCAGGCAGGCAGAGACAGATCCCAGAGTTCAGGCAGGCAGAGACAGATCCCAGAGTTCAGGCAGGCAGAGACAGATCCCAGAGTTCAGGCAGAGACAGATCCCAGAGGTCAGGCAGGCAGAGACAGATCCCAGAGTTCAGACAGGCAGAGACAGATCCCAGAGTTCAGACAGGCAGAGACAGATCCCAGAGTTCAGACAGGCAGAGACAGATCCCAGAGTTCAGGCAGGCAGGGCAGGATCCCAGAGTTCAGGCAGAGACAGATTCCGGAGTTCAGGCAGAGACAGTTCCCAGAGTTCAGGCAGAGACAGTTCCCAGAGTTCAGGCAGAGACAGATCCCAGAGTTCAGGCAGGCAGAGACAGATCCCAGAGTTCAGGCAGGCAGAGACAGATCCCAGAGTTCAGGCAGGCAGAGACAGATCCCAGAGTTCAGGCAGAGACAGATCCCAGAGTTCAGGCGGGGAGAGACAGATCCCAGAGTTCAGGCAGGCAGAGACAGATCCCAGAGATCAGGCAGGTAGAGACAGATCCCAGTGATCAGGCAGGCAGAGACAGATCCAAGAGTTCAGGCAGGCAGAGCCAGATCCCAGAGTTCAGGCAGGCAGAGACAGATCCCAGAGTTCAGGCAGGCAGAGACAGATCCCAGAGTTCAGGCAGGCAGAGACAGATCCCAGAGTTCAGGCAGGCAGAGACAGATCCCAGAGTTCAGGCAGAGAAAGATCCCAGAATTCAGGCAGGCAGAGACGGATCCCAGAGTTCAGACAGGCAGAGACAGATCCCAGAGTGCAGGCAGAGACAGTTCCCAGAGTTCAGGCAGAGACAGTTCCCAGAGTTCAGGCAGAGACAGATCCCAGAGTTCAGGCAGGCAGAGACAGATCCCAGAGTTCAGGCA
This sequence comes from Hypanus sabinus, assembly GCF_030144855.1. Classification (NCBI taxonomy): domain Eukaryota; kingdom Metazoa; phylum Chordata; class Chondrichthyes; order Myliobatiformes; family Dasyatidae; genus Hypanus; species Hypanus sabinus. Next base: position 100,669,745 of record NC_082708.1, on the reverse strand, counting down.
GGCAGAGACCGATCCCAGAGTTCAGGCTGACAGAGCCAGATCCCAGAGTTCAGGCAGACAGAGCTAGATCCCAGAGTTCAGGCAGAGACAGATCCCAGAGTTCAGGCAGGCAGAGACAGATCCCAGAGTTCAGGCAGGCAGAGACAGATCCCAGAGTTCAGGCAGACACGCGCAGATCCAAGAGTTCAGGCAAGAAGAGACAGATCCCAAAGTTCAGGCAGGCAGAGCAGGATCCCAGAGTTCTGGCAGGCAGAGACAGATCCCAGAGTTCAGGCAGGCTGAGACAGATCCCAGAGTTCAGGCAGGCAGAGACAGATCCCAGAGTTCAGACAGGCAGAGACAGATCCCAGAGTTCAGGCAGGCAGAGACAGTTCCCAGAGATCAGGCAGGCAGAGACAGATCCCAGTGATCAGGCAGGCAGAGACAGATCCAAGAGTTCAGGCAGGCAGAGACAGATCCCAGAGTTCAGGCAGGCAGAGACAGATCCCAGAGTTCAGGCAGGCAGAGACAGATCCCAGAGTTCAGGCAGCAGAGACAGATCCCAGAGTTCAGACAGGCAGAGACAGTTCCCAGAGTTCAGGCAGAGACAGTTCCCAGAGTTCAGGCAGAGACAGATCCCAGAGTTCAGGCAGGCCGAGACAGATCCCAGAGTTCAGGCAGGCAGAGACAGATCACAGAGTTCAGGCAGGCAGAGAGAAATCCCAGAGTTCAGGCAGGCAGAGACAGATCCCAGAGTTCAGGCAGGCAGAGACAGATCACAGAGTTCAGGCAGGCAGAGACAGATCACAGAGTTCAGGCAGGCAGAGACAGATCCCAGAGTTCAGGCAGGCAGAGTTAGATCCCGGAGTTGAGGCAGGCAGAGACAGATCCCAGAGTTCGGGCAGGCAGAGCCAGATCCCAGAGTTCATGCAGTCAGAGCAGGATCCCAGAGGTCAGGCAGGTAGAGACAGATCCCAGAGTTCAGTCAGGCAGAGACAGATCCCAGAGTTCAGACAGGCATTGACAGATCCCAGAGTTCAGGCAGGCAGAGACAGATCCCAGAGTTCAGGCATGCAGAGACAGATCCCAGAGTTCAGGCAGGCAGAGACAGATCCCAGAGTTCAGACAGGCAGAGACGGATCCCAGAGTTCCGGCAGGCATTGACAGATCCCAGAGTTCAGGCAGGCAGAGACAGATCCCAGAGTTGCGGCAGGCAGAGCCAGATCCCAGAGTTCAGGCAGGCAGAGACAGATCCCAGAGTTCAGGCAGGCAGAGAGAGATCCCAGAGTTCAGGCAGGCAGAGACAGATCCCAGAGTCCAGGCAGGCAGAGACAGATTCCAGATTTCAGGGAGACAGACCCAGATCCCAGAGTTCAGGCAGGCAGACAGATCCTAGATTTCAGGCAGGCAGAGACCGATCCCAGAGTTCAGGCAGGCAGAGACCGATCCCAGAGATCAGGCAGACAGAGACAGATCCCAGAGTTCAGGCAGGCAGAGACAGATCCCAGGGATCAGGCAGGCAGAGACAGATCCCAGAGTTCAGGCAGACAGAGCCAGATCCCAGAGTTCAGGCAAGAAGAGACAGATCCCAGAGTTCAGGCAGAGAAAGATCCCAGAATTCAGGCAGGCAGAGACGGATCCCAGAGTTCAGACAGGCAGAGACAGATCCCAGAGTTCAGGCAGAGACAGTTCCCAGAGTTCAGGCAGAGACAGTTCCCAGAGTTCAGGCAGAGACAGATCCCAGAGTTCAGGCAGGCAGAGACAGATCCCAGAGTTCAGGTAGGCAGAGACCGATCCCAGAGTTCAGGCTGACAGAGCCAGATCCCAGAGTTCAGGCAGACAGAGCTAGATCCCAGAGTTCAGGCAGAGACAGATCCCAGAGTTCAGGCAGGCAGAGACAGATCCCAGCGTTCAGGCAGACACGCGCAGATCCCAGAGTTCAGGCAAGAAGAGACAGATCCCAAAGTTCAGGCAGGCAGAGCAGGATCCCAGAGTTCTGGCAGGCAGAGACAGATCCCAGAGTTCAGGCAGGCTGAGACAGATCCCAGAGTTCAGGCAGGCAGAGACAGATCCCAGAGTTCAGGCAGGCAGAGACAGATCCCAGAGATCAGGCAGGTAGAGACAGATCCCAGTGATCAGGCAGGCAGAGACAGATCCAAGAGTTCAGGCAGGCAGAGCCAGATCCCAGAGTTCAGGCAGGCAGAGACAGATCCCAGAGTTCAGGCAGGCAGAGACAGATCCCAGAGTTCAGGCAGGCAGAGACAGATCCCAGAGTTCAGGCAGAGAAAGATCCCAGAATTCAGGCAGGCAGAGACGGATCCCAGAGTTCAGACAGGCAGAGACAGATCCCAGAGTGCAGGCAGAGACAGTTCCCAGAGTTCAGGCAGAGACAGTTCCCAGAGTTCAGGCAGAGACAGATCCCAGAGTTCAGGCAGGCAGAGACAGATCCCAGAGTTCAGGCAGGCAGAGACCGATCCCAGAGTTCAGGCTGACAGAGCCAGATCCCAGAGTTCAGGCAGACAGAGCTAGATCCCAGAGTTCAGGCAGAGACAGATCCCAGAGTTCAGGCAGGCAGAGACAGATCCCAGAGTTCAGGCAGGCAGAGACAGATCCCAGAGTTCAGGCAGACACGCGCAGATCCAAGAGTTCAGGCAAGAAGAGACAGATCCCAAAGTTCAGGCAGGCAGAGCAGGATCCCAGAGTTCTGGCAGGCAGAGACAGATCCCAGAGTTCAGGCAGGCTGAGACAGATCCCAGAGTTCAGGCAGGCAGAGACAGATCCCAGAGTTCAGACAGGCAGAGACAGATCCCAGAGTTCAGGCAGGCAGAGACAGTTCCCAGAGATCAGGCAGGCAGAGACAGATCCCAGTGATCAGGCAGGCAGAGACAGATCCAAGAGTTCAGGCAGGCAGAGACAGATCCCAGAGTTCAGGCAGGCAGAGACAGATCCCAGAGTTCAGGCAGGCAGAGACAGATCCCAGAGTTCAGGCAGCAGAGACAGATCCCAGAGTTCAGACAGGCAGAGACAGTTCCCAGAGTTCAGGCAGAGACAGTTCCCAGAGTTCAGGCAGAGACAGATCCCAGAGTTCAGGCAGGCCGAGACAGATCCCAGAGTTCAGGCAGGCAGAGACAGATCACAGAGTTCAGGCAGGCAGAGAGAAATCCCAGAGTTCAGGCAGGCAGAGACAGATCCCAGAGTTCAGGCAGGCAGAGACAGATCACAGAGTTCAGGCAGGCAGAGACAGATCACAGAGTTCAGGCAGGCAGAGACAGATCCCAGAGTTCAGGCAGGCAGAGTTAGATCCCGGAGTTGAGGCAGGCAGAGACAGATCCCAGAGTTCGGGCAGGCAGAGCCAGATCCCAGAGTTCATGCAGTCAGAGCAGGATCCCAGAGGTCAGGCAGGTAGAGACAGATCCCAGAGTTCAGTCAGGCAGAGACAGATCCCAGAGTTCAGACAGGCATTGACAGATCCCAGAGTTCAGGCAGGCAGAGACAGATCCCAGAGTTCAGGCATGCAGAGACAGATCCCAGAGTTCAGGCAGGCAGAGACAGATCCCAGAGTTCAGACAGGCAGAGACGGATCCCAGAGTTCCGGCAGGCATTGACAGATCCCAGAGTTCAGGCAGGCAGAGACAGATCCCAGAGTTGCGGCAGGCAGAGCCAGATCCCAGAGTTCAGGCAGGCAGAGACAGATCCCAGAGTTCAGGCAGGCAGAGAGAGATCCCAGAGTTCAGGCAGGCAGAGACAGATCCCAGAGTCCAGGCAGGCAGAGACAGATTCCAGATTTCAGGGAGACAGACCCAGATCCCAGAGTTCAGGCAGGCAGACAGATCCTAGATTTCAGGCAGGCAGAGACCGATCCCAGAGTTCAGGCAGGCAGAGACCGATCCCAGAGATCAGGCAGACAGAGACAGATCCCAGAGTTCAGGCAGGCAGAGACAGATCCCAGGGATCAGGCAGGCAGAGACAGATCCCAGAGTTCAGGCAGACAGAGCCAGATCCCAGAGTTCAGGCAAGAAGAGACAGATCCCAGAGTTCAGGCAGAGAAAGATCCCAGAATTCAGGCAGGCAGAGACGGATCCCAGAGTTCAGACAGGCAGAGACAGATCCCAGAGTTCAGGCAGAGACAGTTCCCAGAGTTCAGGCAGAGACAGTTCCCAGAGTTCAGGCAGAGACAGATCCCAGAGTTCAGGCAGGCAGAGACAGATCCCAGAGTTCAGGTAGGCAGAGACCGATCCCAGAGTTCAGGCTGACAGAGCCAGATCCCAGAGTTCAGGCAGACAGAGCTAGATCCCAGAGTTCAGGCAGAGACAGATCCCAGAGTTCAGGCAGGCAGAGACAGATCCCAGCGTTCAGGCAGACACGCGCAGATCCCAGAGTTCAGGCAAGAAGAGACAGATCCCAAAGTTCAGGCAGGCAGAGCAGGATCCCAGAGTTCTGGCAGGCAGAGACAGATCCCAGAGTTCAGGCAGGCTGAGACAGATCCCAGAGTTCAGGCAGGCAGAGACAGATCCCAGAGTTCAGACAGGCAGAGACAGATCCCAGAGTTCAGGCAGGCAGAGACAGTTCCCAGAGATCAGGCAGGCAGAGACAGATCCCAGTGATCAGGCAGGCAGAGACAGATCCAAGAGTTCAGGCAGGCAGAGACAGATCCCAGAGTTCAGGCAGGCAGAGACAGATCCCAGAGTTCAGGCAGGCAGAGACAGATCCCAGAGTTCAGGCAGCAGAGACAGATCCCAGAGTTCAGACAGGCAGAGACAGTTCCCAGAGTTCAGGCAGAGACAGTTCCCAGAGTTCAGGCAGAGACAGATCCCAGAGTTCAGGCAGGCCGAGACAGATCCCAGAGTTCAGGCAGGCAGAGACAGATCACAGAGTTCAGGCAGGCAGAGAGAAATCCCAGAGTTCAGGCAGGCAGAGACAGATCCCAGAGTTCAGGCAGGCAGAGACAGATCACAGAGTTCAGGCAGGCAGAGACAGATCACAGAGTTCAGGCAGGCAGAGACAGATCCCAGAGTTCAGGCAGGCAGAGTTAGATCCCGGAGTTGAGGCAGGCAGAGACAGATCCCAGAGTTCGGGCAGGCAGAGCCAGATCCCAGAGTTCATGCAGTCAGAGCAGGATCCCAGAGGTCAGGCAGGTAGAGACAGATCCCAGAGTTCAGTCAGGCAGAGACAGATCCCAGAGTTCAGACAGGCATTGACAGATCCCAGAGTTCAGGCAGGCAGAGTTAGATCCCGGAGTTGAGGCAGGCAGAGACAGATCCCAGAGTTCGGGCAGGCAGAGCCAGATCCCAGAGTTCATGCAGTCAGAGCAGGATCCCAGAGGTCAGGCAGGTAGAGACAGATCCCAGAGTTCAGTCAGGCAGAGACAGATCCCAGAGTTCAGACAGGCATTGACAGATCCCAGAGTTCAGGCAGGCAGAGACAGATCCCAGAGTTCAGGCATGCAGAGACAGATCCCAGAGTTCAGGCAGGCAGAGACAGATCCCAGAGTTCAGACAGGCAGAGACGGATCCCAGAGTTCCGGCAGGCATTGACAGATCCCAGAGTTCAGGCAGGCAGAGACAGATCCCAGAGTTGCGGCAGGCAGAGCCAGATCCCAGAGTTCAGGCAGGCAGAGACAGATCCCAGAGTTCAGGCAGGCAGAGAGAGATCCCAGAGTTCAGGCAGGCAGAGACAGATCCCAGAGTCCAGGCAGGCAGAGACAGATTCCAGATTTCAGGGAGACAGACCCAGATCCCAGAGTTCAGGCAGGCAGACAGATCCTAGATTTCAGGCAGGCAGAGACCGATCCCAGAGTTCAGGCAGGCAGAGACCGATCCCAGAGATCAGGCAGACAGAGACAGATCCCAGAGTTCAGGCAGGCAGAGACAGATCCCAGGGATCAGGCAGGCAGAGACAGATCCCAGAGTTCAGGCAGACAGAGCCAGATCCCAGAGTTCAGGCAAGAAGAGACAGATCCCAGAGTTCAGGCAGAGAAAGATCCCAGAATTCAGGCAGGCAGAGACGGATCCCAGAGTTCAGACAGGCAGAGACAGATCCCAGAGTTCAGGCAGAGACAGTTCCCAGAGTTCAGGCAGAGACAGTTCCCAGAGTTCAGGCAGAGACAGATCCCAGAGTTCAGGCAGGCAGAGACAGATCCCAGAGTTCAGGTAGGCAGAGACCGATCCCAGAGTTCAGGCTGACAGAGCCAGATCCCAGAGTTCAGGCAGACAGAGCTAGATCCCAGAGTTCAGGCAGAGACAGATCCCAGAGTTCAGGCAGGCAGAGACAGATCCCAGCGTTCAGGCAGACACGCGCAGATCCCAGAGTTCAGGCAAGAAGAGACAGATCCCAAAGTTCAGGCAGGCAGAGCAGGATCCCAGAGTTCTGGCAGGCAGAGACAGATCCCAGAGTTCAGGCAGGCTGAGACAGATCCCAGAGTTCAGGCAGGCAGAGACAGATCCCAGAGTTCAGACAGGCAGAGACAGATCCCAGAGTTCAGGCAGGCAGAGACAGTTCCCAGAGATCAGGCAGGCAGAGACAGATCCCAGTGATCAGGCAGGCAGAGACAGATCCAAGAGTTCAGGCAGGCAGAGACAGATCCCAGAGTTCAGGCAGGCAGAGACAGATCCCAGAGTTCAGGCAGGCAGAGACAGATCCCAGAGTTCAGGCAGCAGAGACAGATCCCAGAGTTCAGACAGGCAGAGACAGTTCCCAGAGTTCAGGCAGAGACAGTTCCCAGAGTTCAGGCAGAGACAGATCCCAGAGTTCAGGCAGGCCGAGACAGATCCCAGAGTTCAGGCAGGCAGAGACAGATCACAGAGTTCAGGCAGGCAGAGAGAAATCCCAGAGTTCAGGCAGGCAGAGACAGATCCCAGAGTTCAGGCAGGCAGAGACAGATCACAGAGTTCAGGCAGGCAGAGACAGATCACAGAGTTCAGGCAGGCAGAGACAGATCCCAGAGTTCAGGCAGGCAGAGTTAGATCCCGGAGTTGAGGCAGGCAGAGACAGATCCCAGAGTTCGGGCAGGCAGAGCCAGATCCCAGAGTTCATGCAGTCAGAGCAGGATCCCAGAGGTCAGGCAGGTAGAGACAGATCCCAGAGTTCAGTCAGGCAGAGACAGATCCCAGAGTTCAGACAGGCATTGACAGATCCCAGAGTTCAGGCAGGCAGAGACAGATCCCAGAGTTCAGGCATGCAGAGACAGATCCCAGAGTTCAGGCAGGCAGAGACAGATCCCAGAGTTCAGACAGGCAGAGACGGATCCCAGAGTTCCGGCAGGCATTGACAGATCCCAGAGTTCAGGCAGGCAGAGACAGATCCCAGAGTTGCGGCAGGCAGAGCCAGATCCCAGAGTTCAGGCAGGCAGAGACAGATCCCAGAGTTCAGGCAGGCAGAGAGAGATCCCAGAGTTCAGGCAGGCAGAGACAGATCCCAGAGTCCAGGCAGGCAGAGACAGATTCCAGATTTCAGGGAGACAGACCCAGATCCCAGAGTTCAGGCAGGCAGACAGATCCTAGATTTCAGGCAGGCAGAGACCGATCCCAGAGTTCAGGCAGGCAGAGACCGATCCCAGAGATCAGGCAGACAGAGACAGATCCCAGAGTTCAGGCAGGCAGAGACAGATCCCAGGGATCAGGCAGGCAGAGACAGATCCCAGAGTTCAGGCAGACAGAGCCAGATCCCAGAGTTCAGGCAAGAAGAGACAGATCCCAGAGTTCAGGCAGAGAAAGATCCCAGAATTCAGGCAGGCAGAGACGGATCCCAGAGTTCAGACAGGCAGAGACAGATCCCAGAGTTCAGGCAGAGACAGTTCCCAGAGTTCAGGCAGAGACAGTTCCCAGAGTTCAGGCAGAGACAGATCCCAGAGTTCAGGCAGGCAGAGCTAGATCCCAGAGTTCAGGCAGAGACAGATCCCAGAGTTCAGGCAGTGACAGATCCCAGAGTTCAGGCAGGCAGAGACAGATCACAGAGTTCAGGCAGGCAGAGACAGATCCCAGAGTTCAGGCAGGCAGAGTTAGATCCCGGAGTTGAGGCAGGCAGAGACAGATCCCAGAGTTCAGGCAGGCAGAGCCAGATCCCAGAGTTCATGCAGTCAGAGCAGGATCCCAGAGATCAGGCAGGTAGAGACAGATCCCAGAGTTCAGTCAGGCAGAGACAGATCCCAGAGTTCAGACAGGCAGAGACAGATCCCAGAGTTCAGGCAGAGACAGATCCCAGAGTTCAAGCAGGCAGAGACAGATCCCAGAGTTCAGGCAGGCCGAGACAGATCCCAGAGTTCAGGCAGGCAGAGACAGATCCCAGAGTTCAGGCAGGCAGAGACTGATCCCAGAGTTCAGGCAGAGACAGATCCCAGAGTTCAGGCAGGGAGAGACAGATCCCAGAGTTCAGGCAGGCAGAGACAGATCCCAGAGATTAGGCAGGCAGAGACAGATCCCAAAGTTCAGGCAGGCAGAGCAGGATCCCAGAGTTCAGGCAGAGACAGATCCCAGAGTTCAGGCAGGCAGAGACAGTTCCCAGAGATCAGGCAGGCAGAGACAGTTCCCAGTGATCAGGCAGGCAGAGACAGATCCAAGAGTTCAGGCAGGCAGAGCCAGATCCCAGAGTTCAGGCAGGCAGAGACAGATCCCAGAGTTCAGGCAGGCAGAGACAGATCCCAGAGTTCAGGCAGGCAGAGACAGATCCCAGAGTTCAGGCAGGCAGAGACAGATCCCAGAGTTCAGGCAGAGACAGATCCCAGAGTTCAGGCAGGCAGAGACAGATCCCAGAGTTCAGGCAGGCAGAAACAGATCCCAGAGTTCAGACAGGCAGAGACAGATCACAGAGTTCAGACAGGGAGAGACAGATCCCAGAGTTCAGGCAGGCAGAGCAGGATCCCAGAGTTCAGGCAGAGACAGATTCCAGAGTTCAGGCAGAGACAGTTCCCAGAGTTCAGGCAGAGACAGATCCCAAAGTTCAGGCAGGCAGAGCAGGATCCCAGAGTTCAGGCAGGCAGAGACAGATCCCAGAGTTCAGGCAGGCAGAGACAGATCCCAGAGTTCAGGCAGGCAGAGACAGATCCCAGAGTTCAGGCAGGCAGAGACAGATCCCAGAGTTCAGGCAGGCAGAGCCAGATCCCAGTGATCAGGCAGCCAGAGGCAGATCCCAGAGTTCAGACATACAGTGACAGATCCCAGAGTTCAGGCAGGCAGAGCAGGATCCCAGAGTTCAGGCAGAGACAGATTCCAGAGTTCAGGCAGAGACAGTTCCCAGAGTTCAGGCAGAGACAGATCCCAGAGTTCAAGCAGGCAGAGACAGATCCCAGAGTTCAGGCAGGCAGAGACAGATCCCAGAGTTCAGGCAGGCAGAGACAGATCCCAGAGTTCAGGCAGAGACAGATCCCAGAGTTCAGGCAGGGAGAGACAGATCCCAGAGTTCAGGCAGGCAGAGACAGATCCCAGAGATTAGGCAGGCAGAGACAGATCCCAAAGTTCAGGCAGGCAGAGCAGGATCCCAGAGTTCAGGCAGAGACAGATCCCAGAGTTCAGGCAGGCAGAGACAGTTCCCAGAGATCAGGCAGGCAGAGACAGTTCCCAGTGATCAGGCAGGCAGAGACAGATCCAAGAGTTCAGGCAGGCAGAGCCAGATCCCAGAGTTCAGGCAGGCAGAGACAGATCCCAGAGTTCAGGCAGGCAGAGACAGATCCCAGAGTTCAGGCAGGCAGAGACAGATCCCAGAGTTCAGGCAGGCAGAGACAGATCCCAGAGTTCAGGCAGGCAGAGACAGATCCCAGAGTTCAGGCAGGCAGAGACAGATCCCAGAGTTCAGGCAGAGAAAGATCCCAGAGTTCAGGCAGGCAGAGACGGATCCCAGAGTTCAGACAGGCAGAGACAGATCCAAGAGTTCAGGCAGCCAGAGACAGATCCCAGAGTTCAGACAGGCAGAGACAGATCCCAGAGTTCAGGCAGGCAGAGCAGGATCCCAGAGTTCAGGCAGAGACAGATTCCAGAGTTCAGGCAGAGACAGTTCCCAGAGTTCAGGCAGAGACAGATCCCAAAGTTCAGGCAGGCAGAGCAGGATCCCAGAGTTCAGGCAGGCAGAGACAGATCCCAGAGTTCAGGCAGGCAGAGACAGATCCCAGAGTTCAGGCAGGCAGAGACAGATCCCAGAGTTCAGGCAGGAAAAGACAGATCCCAGAGTTCAGGCAGGCAGAGCCAGATCCCAGTGATCAGGCAGCCAGAGGCAGATCCCAGAGTTCAGACATACAGAGACAGATCCCAGAGTTCAGGCAGGCAGAGCAGGATCCCAGAGTTCAGGCAGAGACAGATTCCAGAGTTCAGGCAGAGACAGTTCCCAGAGTTCAGGCAGAGACAGTTCCCAGAGTTCAGGCAGAGACAGATCCCAGAGTTCAAGCAGGCAGAGACAGATCCCAGAGTTCAGGCAGGCCGAGACAGATCCCAGAGTTCAGGCAGGCAGAGACAGATCCCAGAGTTCAGGCAGGCAGAGACTGATCCCAGAGTTCAGGCAGAGACAGATCCCAGAGTTCAGGCAGGGAGAGACAGATCCCAGAGTTCAGGCAGGCAGAGACAGATCCCAGAGATTAGGCAGGCAGAGACAGATCCCAAAGTTCAGGCAGGCAGAGCAGGATCCCAGAGTTCAGGCAGAGACAGATCCCAGAGTTCAGGCAGGCAGAGACAGTTCCCAGAGATCAGGCAGGCAGAGACAGTTCCCAGTGATCAGGCAGGCAGAGACAGATCCAAGAGTTCAGGCAGGCAGAGCCAGATCCCAGAGTTCAGGCAGAGACAGATCCCAGAGTTCAGGCAGGCAGAGACAGATCCCAGAGTTCAGGCAGGCAGAAACAGATCCCAGAGTTCAGACAGGCAGAGACAGATCACAGAGTTCAGACAGTGAGAGACAGATCCCAGAGTTCAGGCAGGCAGAGCAGGATCCCAGAGTTCAGGCAGAGACAGATTCCAGAGTTCAGGCAGAGACAGTTCCCAGAGTTCAGGCAGAGACAGATCCCAAAGTTCAGGCAGGCAGAGCAGGATCCCAGAGTTCAGGCAGGCAGAGACAGATCCCAGAGTTCAGGCAGGCAGAGACAGATCCCAGAGTTCAGGCAGGCAGAGACAGATCCCAGAGTTCAGGCAGGCAGAGACAGATCCCAGAGTTCAGGCAGGCAGAGCCAGATCCCAGTGATCAGGCAGCCAGAGGCAGATCCCAGAGTTCAGACATACAGTGACAGATCCCAGAGTTCAGGCAGGCAGAGCAGGATCCCAGAGTTCAGGCAGAGACAGATTCCAGAGTTCAGGAAGAGACAGTTCCCAGAGTTCAGGCAGAGACAGATCCCAGAGTTCAAGCAGGCAGAGACAGATCCCAGAGTTCAGGCAGGCAGAGACAGATCCCAGAGTTCAGGCAGGCAGAGACAGATCCCAGAGTTCAGGCAGAGACAGATCCCAGAGTTCAGGCAGGGAGAGACAGATCCCAGAGTTCAGGCAGGCAGAGACAGATCCCAGAGATTAGGCAGGCAGAGACAGATCCCAAAGTTCAGGCAGGCAGAGCAGGATCCCAGAGTTCAGGCAGAGACAGATCCCAGAGTTCAGGCAGGCAGAGACAGTTCCCAGAGATCAGGCAGGCAGAGACAGTTCCCAGTGATCAGGCAGGCAGAGACAGATCCAAGAGTTCAGGCAGGCAGAGCCAGATCCCAGAGTTCAGGCAGGCAGAGACAGATCCCAGAGTTCAGGCAGGCAGAGACAGATCCCAGAGTTCAGGCAGGCAGAGACAGATCCCAGAGTTCAGGCAGGCAGAGACAGATCCCAGAGTTCAGGCAGGCAGAGACAGATCCCAGAGTTCAGGCAGGCAGAGACAGATCCCAGAGTTCAGGCAGAGAAAGATCCCAGAGTTCAGGCAGGCAGAGACGGATCCCAGAGTTCAGACAGGCAGAGACAGATCCAAGAGTTCAGGCAGCCAGAGACAGATCCCAGAGTTCAGACAGGCAGAGACAGATCCCAGAGTTCAGGCAGGCAGAGCAGGATCCCAGAGTTCAGGCAGAGACAGTTCCCAGAGTTCAGGCAGAGACAGTTCCCAGAGTTCAGGCAGAGACAGATCCCAGAGTTCAGGCAGACAGAGCCAGATCCCAGAGTTCAGGCAGAGACAGATCCCAGAGTTCAGGCAAGAAGAGACAGATCCCAAAGTTCAGGCAGGCAGAGCAGGATCCCAGAGTTCAGGCAGAGACAGATCCCAGAGTTCAGGCAGGCAGAGACAGATCCCAGAGTTCAGGCAGGCAGAGCCAGATCCCAGAGTTCAGGCAGGCAGAGACAGATCCCAGAGTTCAGGCAGAGACAGATTCCAGAGTTCAGGCAGAGACAGTTCCCAGAGTTCAGGCAGGCAGAGACAGATCCCAGAGTTCAGTCAGGCAGAGACAGATCCTAGAGTTCAGGCAGGCAGAGTCAGATCCCAGAGTTCAGGCAGGCAGAGACAGATCCCAGAGTTCAGGCAGGCAGAGCCAGATCCCAGAGTTCAGGCAGGCAGAGACAGATCCCAGAGTTCAGGCAGCCAGGGGCAGATCCCAGAGTTCAGACAGACAGAGACAGATCCCAGAGTTCAGGCAGGCAGAGCAGGATCCCAGAGTTTAGGCAGAGACAGATTCCAGAGTTCAGGCAGAGACAGTTCCCAGAGTTCAGGCAGAGACAGTTCCCAGAGTTCAGGCAGAGACAGATCCCAGAGTTCAGGCAGGCAGAGACAGATCCCAGAGTTCAGGCAGGCAGAGACAGATCCCAGAGCTCAGGCAGGCAGAGACAGATCCCAGAGTTCAGGCAGGCAGAGACAGATCCCAGAGTTCAGGCAGAGACAGATCCCAGAGTTCAGGCAGGGAGAGACAGATCCCAGAGTTCAGGCAGGCAGAGACAGATCCCAGAGATCAGGCAGGCAGAGACAGATCCCAAAGTTCAGGCAGGCAGAGCAGGATCCCAGAGTTCAGGCAGAGACAGATCCCAGAGTTCAGGCAGGCAGAGACAGTTCCCAGAGATCAGGCAGGCAGAGACAGTTCCCAGTGTTCAGGCAGGCAGAGACAGATCCAAGAGTTCAGGCAGGCAGAGCCAGATCCCAGAGTTCAGGCAGGCAGAGACAGATCCCAGAGTTCAGGCAGGCAGAGACAGATCCCAGAGTTCAGGCAGAGAAAGATCCCAGAGTTCAGGCAGGCAGAGACAGATCCCAGAGTTCAGGCAGGCAGAGTCAGATCCCAGAGTTCAGGCAGGCAGAGACAGATCCCAGAGTTCAGGCAGGCAGAGCCGGATCCCAGAGTTCAGGCAGGCAGAGACAGATCCCAGAGTTCAGGCAGGCAGAGACAGTTCCCAGAGTTCAGGCAGAGACTGATCCCAGAGTTCAGGCAGGCAGAGACAGATCCCAGAGCTCAGGCAGGCAGAGTCAGATCCCAGAGTTCAGGCAGGCAGAGACAGATCCCAGAGTTCAGGCAGAGACAGATCCCAGAGTTCAGGCAGGCAGAGGCAGATCCCAGAGTTCAGACAGGGAGAGACAGATCCCAGAGTTCAGGCAGGCAGAGCAGGATCCCAGAGTTTAGGCAGAGACAGATTCCAGAGTTCAGGCAGAGACAGTTCCCAGAGTTCAGGCAGAGACAGTTCCCAGAGTTCAGGCAGAGACAGATCCCAGAGTTCAGGCAGGCAGAGACAGATCCCAGAGTTCAGGCAGGCAGAGACAGATCCCAGAGCTGAGGCAGGCAGAGACAGATCCCAGAGTTCAGGCAGGCAGAGACAGATCCCAGAGTTCAGGCAGAGACAGATCCCAGAGTTCAGGCAGGGAGAGACAGATCCCAGAGTTCAGGCAGGCAGAGACAGATCCCAGAGATCAGGCAGGCAGAGACAGATCCCAATGTTCAGGCAGGCAGAGCAGGATCCCAGAGTTCAGGCAGAGACAGATCCCAGAGTTCAGGCAGGCAGAGACAGTTCCCAGAGATCAGGCAGGCAGAGACAGTTCCCAGTCTTCAGGCAGGCAGAGACAGATCCAAGAGTTCAGGCAGGCAGAGCCAGATCCCAGAGTTCAGGCAGGCAGAGACAGATCCCAGAGTTCAGGCAGGCAGAGACAGTTCCCAGAGTTCAGGCAGAGAAAGATCCCAGAGTTCAGGCAGGCAGAGACAGATCCCAGAGTTCAGGCAGGCAGAGTCAGATCCCAGAGTTCAGGCAGGCAGAGACAGATCCCAGAGTTCAGGCAGGCAGAGCCGGATCCCAGAGTTCAGGCAGGCAGAGACAGATCCCAGAGTTCAGGCAGGCAGAGACAGATCCCAGAGTTCAGGCAGAGACAGATCCCAGAGTTCAGGCAGGCAGAGACAGATCCCAGAGTTCAGGCAGGCAGAGTCAGATCCCAGAGTTCAGGCAGGCAGAGACAGATCCCAGAGTTCAGGCAGAGACAGATCCCAGAGTTCAGACAGGGAGAGACAGATCCCAGAGTTCAGGCAGGCAGAGCAGGATCCCAGAGTTCAGGCAGAGACAGATTCCACAGTTCAGGCAGAGACAGTTCCCAGAGTTCAGGCAGGCAGAGACAGATCCCAGAGTTCAGGCAGAGACAAATCCCAGAGTTCAGGCAGGCAGAGACAGATCCCAGAGTTCAGGCAGGCAGAGACAGATCCCAGAGTTCAGGCAGAGACAGATCCCAGAGTTCAGGCAGGCAGAGGCAGATCCCAGAGTTCAGACAGGGAGAGACAGATCCCAGAGTTCAGGCAGGCAGAGCAGGATCCCAGAGTTCAGGCAGAGACAGATTCCAGAATTCAGGCAGAGACAGTTCCCAGAGTTCAAGCAGAGACAGTTCCCAGAGTTCAGGCAGAGACAGATCCCAGAGTTCAGGCAGGCAGAGACAGATCCCAGAGTTCAGGCAGGCAGAGACAGATCCCAGAGTTCAGGCAGGCAGAGACAGATCCCAGAGTTCAGGCAGGCAGTGACCGATTCCAGAGTTCAGGCAGGCCGAGACAGATCCCAGAGTTCAGGCAGGCAGAGACAAATCCCAGCGATCAGGCAGGCAGAGACAGATCCCAGAGTTCAGGCAGGCAGAGACAGATCCCAGAGTTCAGGCAGGCACGCGCAGATCCCAGAGTTCAGGCAAGAAGAGACAGATCCCAAAGTTCAGGCAGGCAGAGCAGGATCCCAGAGTTCAGGCAGGCAGAGACCGATCCTAGAGTTGAGGCAGGCAGAGCAGGATCCCAGAGTTCAGGCAGAGACTGATTCCAGAGTTCAGGCAGAGACAGTTCCCAGAGTTCAGGCAGAGACAGTTCCCAGAGTTCAGGCAGAGACAGATCCCAGCATTCAGGCAGGCAGAGACAGATCCCAGAGATCAGGCAGGCAAAGACAGATCCCAGAGTTCAGGCAGGCAGAGACAGATCCCAGAGTTCTGGCAGGCAGAGACCGATTCCAGAGTTCAGGCAGGCCGAGACAGATCCCAGAGTTCAGGCAGGCAGAGACAGATCCCAGAGATCAGGCAGGCAGAGACAGATCCCAGAGTTCAGGCAGACAGAGCCAGATCCCAGAGTTCAGGCAGACAGAGCCAGATCCCAGAGTTCAGGCAGGCAGAGACAGATCCCAGAGTTCAGGCAGGCACGCGCAGATCCCAGAGTTCAGGCAAGAAGAGACAGATCCCAAAGTTCAGGCAGGCAGAGCAGGATCCCAGAGTTCAGGCAGGCAGAGACCGATCCTAGAGTTGAGGCAGGCAGAGCAGGATCCCAGAGTTCAGGCAGAGACTGATTCCAGAGTTCAGGCAGAGACAGATCCCAGCATTCAGGCAGGCAGAGACAGATCCCAGAGATCAGGCAGGCAAAGACAGATCCCAGAGTTCAGGCAGGCAGAGACAGATCCCAGAGTTCTGGCAGGCAGAGACCGATTCCAGAGTTCAGGCAGGCCGAGACAGATCCCAGAGTTCAGGCAGGCAGAGACAGATCCCAGAGATCAGGCAGGCAGAGACAGATCCCAGAGTTCAGGCAGACAGAGCCAGATCCCAGAGTTCAGGCAGACAGAGCCAGATCCCAGAGTTCAGGCAGGCAGAGCAGGATCCCAGAGTTCAGGCAGGCAGAGACAGATCCCAAAGTTCAGGCAGGCAGAGCAGGATCCCAGAGTTCAGGCAGGCAGAGAACGATCCTAGAGTTGAGGCAGGCAGAGCAGGATCCCAGAGTTCAGGCAGAGACAGTTCCCAGAGTTCAGGCAGAGACAGATCCCAGCATTCAGGCAGGCAGAGACAGATCCCAGAGTTCAGGCAGGCAGAGACAGATCCCAGAGTTCAGGCAGGCACGAGCAGATCCCAGAGTTCAGGCAAGAAGAGACAGATCCCAAAGTTCAGGCAGGCAGAGCAGGATCCCAGAGTTCAGGCAGGCAGAGACAGATCCCAGAGTTCAGGCTGACAGAGCCAGATCCCAGAGTTCAGGCAGAGACAGATCCCAGAGTTCAGGCAGGCAGAGACAGATCACAGAGTTCAGGCAGGCAGAGACAGATCCCAGAGTTCAGGCAGGCAGAGACAGATCCCAGAGTTCAGGCAGGCAGAGCAGCATCCCAGAGTTCAGACAGGCAGAGACAGATCCCAGAGTTGAGGCAGGCAGAGACAGATCCCAGAGTTCAGGCAGGCAGAGACAGATCCCAGAGTTCAGGCAGAGAAAGATCCCAGAGTTCAGGCAGGCAGAGACGGATCCCAGAGTTCAGACAGGCAGAGTCAGATCCAAGAGTTCAGGCAGCCAGAGACAGATCCCAGAGTTCAGACAAGCAGAGAAGGATCCCAGAGTTCAGGCAGAGACAGTTCCCAGAGTTCAGGCCGAGACAGTTCCCAGAGTTCAGGCAGAGACAGATCCCAGAGTTCAGGCAGAGACAGATCCCAGAGTTCAGGCAGGCACGCGCAGATCCCAGAGTTCAGGCAAGAAGAGACAGATCCCAAAGTTCAGGCAGGCAGAGCAGGATCCCAGAGTTCAGGCAGGCAGAGACAGATCCCAGAGTTCAGGCAGGCAGAGACAGAACCCAGAGTTCAGGCAGGCAGAGACAGATCCCAGAGTTCAGGCAGAGACAGATCCCAGAGTTCAGGCAGGCAGAGACAGATCCCAGAGTTCAGACAGGCAGAGACAGATCCCAGAGTTCAGGCAGCCAGAGGCAGATCCCAGAGTTCAGACAGGGAGAGACAGATCCCAGAGTTCAGGCAGGCAGAGCAGGATCCCAGAGTTCAGGTAGAGACAGATTCCAGAGTTCAGGCAGAGACAGTTCCCAGAGTTCAGGCAGAGACAGTTCCCAGAGTTCAGGCAGAGACAGATCCCAGAGTTCAGGCATCCAGAGACAGATCCCAGAGTTCAGGCAGGCAGAGACAGATCCCAGAGTTCTGGCAGGCAGAGACAGATCCCAGAGTTCAGGCAGGCAGAGACCGATTCCAGAGTTCAGGCAGGCCGAGACAGATCCCAGAGTTCAGGCAGGCAGAGACAGATCCCAGAGATCAGGCAGGCAGAGTCAGATCCCAGAGTTCAGGCAGGCAGAGACAGATCCCAGAGTTCAGGCAGGCACGCGCAGATCCCAGAGTTCAGGCAAGAAGAGACAGATCCCAAAGTTCAGGCAGGCAGAGCAGGATCCCAGAGTTCAGGCAGGCAGAGACAGATCCCAGAGTTCAGGCAGGCAGAGCAGGATCCCAGAGTTCAGGCAGAGACAGATTCCAGAGTTCAGGCAGAGACAGTTCCCAGAGTTCAGGCAGAGACAGTTCCCAGAGTTCAGGCAGAGACAGATCCCAGAGTTCAGGCAGGCAGAGACAGATCCCAGAGTTCAGGCAGGCAGAGACAGATCCGAGAGTTCAGGCAGGCAGAGACAGATCCCAGAGTTCAGGCAGGCAGAGACAGATCCCAGAGTTCAGGCAGGCAGAGACCGATTCCAGAGTTCAGGCAGGCCGAGACAGATCCCAGAGTTCAGGCAGGCCGAGACAGATCCCAGAGTTCAGGCAGGCCGAGACAGATCCCAGAGTTCAGGCAGGCAGAGACAGATCACAGAGTTCAGGCAGGCAGAGACAGATCCCAGAGTTCAGGCAGACAGAGCCAGATCCCAGAGTTCAGGCAGACAGAGCCAGATCCCAGAGTTCAGGCAGAGACAGATCCCAGAGTTCAGGCAGGCAGAGACAGATCCCAGAGTTCAGGCAGGCACGCGCAGATCCCAGAGTTCAGGCAGACAGAGCCAGATCCCAGAGTTCAGGCAGAGACTGATCCCTGAGTTCAGGCAGGCAGAGCCAGATCCCAGAGTTCAGGCAGAGACAGATCCCAGAGTTCAGGCAGGCAGACCCAGATCCCAGAGTTCAGGCAGGCAGAGATAGATCCCAGAGTTCAGGCAGAGACAGATCCCAGAGTTCAGGCAGGGAGAGACAGATCCCAGAGTTCAGGCAGGCAGAGACAGATCCCAGAGATCAGGCAGGTAGAGACAGATCCCAGTGATCAGGCAGGCAGAGACAGATCCAAGAGTTCAGGCAGGCAGAGCCAGATCCCAGAGTTCAGGCAGGCAGAGACAGATCCCAGAGTTCAGGCGGGCAGAGACAGATCCCAGAGTTCAGGCAGGCAGAGACAGATCCCAGAGTTCAGGCAGGCAGAGACAGATCCCAGAGTTGCGGCAGGCAGAGCCAGATCCCAGAGTTCAGGCAGGCAGAGACAGACCCAGAGTTCAGCCAGGCAGAGCCAGATCCCAGAGTTCAGGCAGGCAGAGACAGATCCCAGAGTTCAGGCAGGCAGAGACAGATCCCAGAGTTCAGTCAGGCAGAGACAGATCCCAGAGTACAGGCAGGCAGAGACAGATCCCAGAGTTCAGGCAGCAGAGACCGATCCCAGAGTTCAGGCAGGCAGACACAGATCCCAGAGTTCAGACAGGCAGAGCAGGATCCCAGAGTTCAGGCAGGCAGAGACAGATCCCAGAGTTCAGGCAGGCAGAGACAGATCCCAGAGTTCAGTCAGGCAGAGACAGATCCCAGAGTACAGGCAGGCAGAGACAGATCCCAGAGTTCAGGCAGGCAGAGACAGATCCCAGAGTTCAGTCAGGCAGAGACAGATCCCAGAGTACAGGCAGGCAGAGACAGATCCCAGAGTTCAGGCAGTAGAGACCGATCCCAGAGTTCAGGCAGGCAGACACAGATCCCAGAGTTCAGACAGGCAGAGCAGGATCCCAGAGTTCAGGCAGGCAGAGACAGATCCCAGAGTTCAGGCAGGCAGAGACAGATCCCAGAGTTCAGACAGGCAGTGACAGATCCCAGAGTTCAGGCAGGCAGAGACAGATCCGAGGTCAGGCAGGCAGAGACAGATCCCAGAGTACAGGCAGGCAGAGACAGATCGCAGAGTTCAGGCAGGCAGACCCAGATCCCAGAGTTCAGGCAGGCACAGACAGATGCCAGAGTTCAGACAGGCAGAGACAGATCCCAGAGTTCAGGCAGGCAGAGACAGATCACAGAGTTCAGACAGGCAGAGACAGATCCCAGAGTTCAGACAGGCAGAGCAGGATCCCAGAGTTCAGGCAGGCAGAGACAGATCCCAGAGTTCAGGCAGGCAGAGCCAGATCCCAGAGTTCAGGCAGGCAGAGACAGATCCCAGAGTTCAGGCGGGCAGAGACAGATCCCAGAGTTCAGGCAGGCAGAGACAGATCCCAGAGTTCAGGCAGGCAGAGCCAGATCCCAGAGTTCAGGCAGGCAGAGACAGACCCAGAGTTCAGCCAGGCAGAGCCAGATCCCAGAGTTCAGGCAGGCAGAGACAGATCCCAGAGTTCAGGCAGGCAGAGACAGATCCCAGAGTTCAGTCAGGCAGAGACAGATCCCAGAGTACAGGCAGGCAGAGACAGATCCCAGAGTTCAGGCAGCAGAGACCGATCCCAGAGTTCAGGCAGGCAGACACAGATCCCAGAGTTCAGACAGGCAGAGCAGGATCCCAGAGTTCAGGCAGGCAGAGACAGATCCCAGAGTTCAGGCAGGCAGAGACAGATCCCAGAGTTCAGTCAGGCAGAGACAGATCACAGAGTACAGGCAGGCAGAGACAGATCCCAGAGTTCAGGCAGGCAGAGACAGATCCCAGAGTTCAGTCAGGCAGAGACAGATCCCAGAGTACAGGCAGGCAGAGACAGATCCCAGAGTTCAGGCAGCAGAGACCGATCCCAGAGTTCAGGCAGGCAGACACAGATCCCAGAGTTCAGAGAGGCAGAGCAGGATCCCAGAGTTCAGGCAGGCAGAGACAGATCCCAGAGTTCAGGCAGGCAGAGACAGATCCCAGAGTTCAGACAGGCAGTGACAGATCCCAGAGTTCAGGCAGGCAGAGACAGATCCGAGGTCAGGCAGGCAGAGACAGATCCCAGAGTACAGGCAGGCAGAAACAGATCGCAGAGTTCAGGCAGGCAGACCCAGATCCCAGAGTTCAGGCAGGCACAGACAGATGCCAGAGTTCAGACAGGCAGAGACAGATCCCAGAGTTCAGGCAGGCAGAGACAGATCACAGAGTTCAGACAGGCAGAGACAGATCCCAGAGTTCAGACAGGCAGAGCAGGATCCCAGAGTTCAGGCAGGCAGAGACAGATCCCAGAGTTCAGGCAGGCAGAGACAGATCCCAGAGTTCAGTCAGGCAGAGACAGATCCCAGAGTACAGGCAGGCAGAGACAGATCCCAGAGATCAGGCAGCAGAGACCGATCCCAGAGTTCAGGCAGGCAGAGACAGATCCCAGAGTTCAGTCAGGCAGAGACAGATCCCAGAGTACAGGCAGTCAGAGACAGATCCCAGAGTTCAGGCAGGCAGAGACAGATCCGAGAGTTCAGGCAGGCAGAGACAGATCCGAGGTCAGGCAGGCAGAGACAGATCCCAGAGTTCAG
Source organism: Hypanus sabinus (assembly GCF_030144855.1). Taxonomy (NCBI): domain Eukaryota; kingdom Metazoa; phylum Chordata; class Chondrichthyes; order Myliobatiformes; family Dasyatidae; genus Hypanus; species Hypanus sabinus. Next base: position 100,648,973 of record NC_082708.1, on the reverse strand, counting down.
GCAGGCAGAGACAGATCGCAGAGTTCAGGCAGGCAGACCCAGATCCCAGAGTTCAGGCAGGCAGAGACAGATCCAAGAGTTCAGGCAGGCAGAGACAGATCCCAGAGTTCAGGCAGGCACAGACAGATGCCAGAGTTCAGACAGGTAGAGACAGATCCCAGAGTTCAGGCAGGCAGAGACAGATCCCAGAGTTCAGGCAGGCAGAGACAGATCCCAGAGTTCAGGCAGAGCCAGATCCCAGAGTTCAGGCAGGCAGAGACAGATCCCAGAGTTCAGGCAGGCAGAGACAGATCCCAGAGTTCAGGCAGGGAGAGACAGATCCCAGAGTTCAGGCAGGGAGAGACAGATCCCAGAGTTGAGGCAGGCAGAGACAGATCCCAGAGATCAGGCAGGCAGAGACAGATCCCAAAGTTCAGGCAGGAAGAGCAGGATCCCAGAGTTCAGGCAGGCAGAGACAGATCCCAGAGTTCAGGCAGGCAGAGACAGATCCCAGAGTTCAGGCAGGCAGAGACAGATCCCAGAGTTCAGGCAGGCAGAGACAGATCCCAGAGTTCAGGCAGAGACAGATCCCAGAGGTCAGGCAGGCAGAGACAGATCCCAGAGTTCAGACAGGCAGAGACAGATCCCAGAGTTCAGACAGGCAGAGACAGATCCCAGAGTTCAGACAGGCAGAGACAGATCCCAGAGTTCAGGCAGGCAGAGCAGGATCCCAGAGTTCAGGCAGAGACAGATTCCAGAGTTCAGGCAGAGACAGTTCCCAGAGTTCAGGCAGAGACAGTTCCCAGAGTTCAGGCAGAGACAGATCCCAGAGTTCAGGCAGGCAAAGACAGATCCCAGAGTTCAGGCAGGCAGAGACAGATCCCAGAGTTCAGGCAGGCAGAGACAGATCCCAGAGTTCAGGCAGAGACAGATCCCAGAGTTCAGGCAGGGAGAGACAGATCCCAGAGTTCAGGCAGGCAGAGACAGATCCCAGAGATCAGGCAGGTAGAGACAGATCCCAGTGATCAGGCAGGAAGAGACAGATCCAAGAGTTCATGCAGGCAGAGCCAGATCCCAGAGTTCAGGCAGGCAGAGACAGATCCCAGAGTTCAGGCAGGCAGAGACAGATCCCAGAGTTCAGGCAGGCAGAGACAGATCCCAGAGTTCAGGCAGGCAGAGACAGATCCCAGAGTTCAGGCAGAGAAAGATCCCAGAATTCAGGCAGGCAGAGACGGATCCCAGAGTTCAGACAGGCAGAGACAGATCCCAGAGTGCAGGCAGAGACAGTTCCCAGAGTTCAGGCAGAGACAGTTCCCAGAGTTCAGGCAGAGACAGATCCCAGAGTTCAGGCAGGCAGAGACAGATCCCAGAGTTCAGGCAGGCAGAGACCGATCCCAGAGTTCAGGCTGACAGAGCCAGATCCCAGAGTTCAGGCAGACAGAGCTAGATCCCAGAGTTCAGGCAGAGACAGATCCCAGAGTTCAGGCAGGCAGAGACAGATCCCAGAGTTCAGGCAGGCAGAGACAGATCCCAGAGTTCAGGCAGACACGCGCAGATCCAAGAGTTCAGGCAAGAAGAGACAGATCCCAAAGTTCAGGCAGGCAGAGCAGGATCCCAGAGTTCTGGCAGGCAGAGACAGATCCCAGAGTTCAGGCAGGCTGAGACAGATCCCAGAGTTCAGGCAGGCAGAGACAGATCCCAGAGTTCTGACAGGCAGAGACAGATCCCAGAGTTCAGGCAGGCAGAGACAGTTCCCAGAGATCAGGCAGGCAGAGACAGATCCCAGTGATCAGGCAGGCAGAGACAGATCCAAGAGTTCAGGCAGGCAGAGACAGATCCCAGAGTTCAGGCAGGCAGAGACAGATCCCAGAGTTCAGGCAGGCAGAGACAGATCCCAGAGTTCAGGCAGCAGAGACAGATCCCAGAGTTCAGACAGGCAGAGACAGTTCCCAGAGTTCAGGCAGAGACAGTTCCCAGAGTTCAGGCAGAGACAGATCCCAGAGTTCAGGCAGGCCGAGACAGATCCCAGAGTTCAGGCAGGCAGAGACAGATCACAGAGTTCAGGCAGGCAGAGACAAATCCCAGAGTTCAGGCAGGCAGAGACAGATCCCAGAGTTCAGGCAGGCAGAGACAGATCACAGAGTTCAGGCAGGCAGATACAGATCACAGAGTTCAGGCAGGCAGAGACAGATCCCAGAGTTCAGGCAGGCAGAGTTAGATCCCGGAGTTGAGGCAGGCAGAGACAGATCCCAGAGTTCAGGCAGGCAGAGACAGATCCCAGAGATCAGGCAGGCAGAGACAGTTCCCAGTGATCAGGCAGGCAGTGACAGATCCAAGAGTTCAGGCAGGCAGAGCCAGATCCCAGAGTTCAGGCAGCCAGAGACAGATCCCAGAGTTCAGGCAGGCAGAGAGAGATCCCAGAGTTCAGGCAGGCAGAGACAGATCCCAGAGTTCAGGCAGGCAGAGACAGATCCCAGAGTTCAGGCTGACAGAGCCAGATTCCAGAGTTCAGGCAGGCAGAGCCAGATCCCAGAGTTCAGGCACAGACAGATCCCAGAGTTCAGGCAGGCAGAGACAGATCCCAGAGTTCAGGCAGGCAGAGACAGATCCCAGAGTTCAGGCTGACAGAGCCAGATTCCAGAGTTCAGGCAGGCAGAGCCAGATCGCAGAGTTCAGGCAGAGACAGATCCCAGAGTTCAGGCAGGCAGAAACAGATCCCAGAGTTCAGGCAGACACGCGCATATCACAGAGTTCAGGCAAGAAGAGACAGATCCCAAAGTTCAGGCAGGCAGAGCAGCATCCCAGAGTTCTGGCAGGCAGAGACAGATCCCAGAGTTCAGGCAGGCACGCGCAGATCCCAGAGTTCAGGCAAGAAGAGACAGATCCCAAAGTTCAGGCAGGCAGAGACAGATCCCAGAGTTCAGGCAGGCAGAGACAGATCCCAGAGTTCAGGCAGAGCCAGATCCCAGAGTTCAGGCAGGCAGAGACAGATCCCAGAGTTCAGGCAGGCAGAGACAGATCCCAGAGTTCAGGCAGGGAGAGACAGATCCCAGAGTTCAGGCAGGCAGACACAGATCCCAGAGTTCAGACAGGCAGAGCAGGATCCCAGAGTTCAGGCAGGCAGAGACAGATCCCAGAGTTCAGGCAGGCAGAGACAGATCCCAGAGTTCAGTCAGGCAGAGACAGATCCCAGAGTACAGGCAGGCAGAGACAGATCCCAGAGTTCAGGCAGGCAGAGACAGATCCCAGAGTTCAGTCAGGCAGAGACAGATCCCAGAGTACAGGCAGGCAGAGACAGATCCCAGAGTTCAGGCAGTAGAGACCGATCCCAGAGTTCAGGCAGGCAGACACAGATCCCAGAGTTCAGACAGGCAGAGCAGGATCCCAGAGTTCAGGCAGGCAGAGACAGATCCCAGAGTTCAGGCAGGCAGAGACAGATCCCAGAGTTCAGACAGGCAGTGACAGATCCCAGAGTTCAGGCAGGCAGAGACAGATCCGAGGTCAGGCAGGCAGAGACAGATCCCAGAGTACAGGCAGGCAGAGACAGATCGCAGAGTTCAGGCAGGCAGACCCAGATCCCAGAGTTCAGGCAGGCACAGACAGATGCCAGAGTTCAGACAGGCAGAGACAGATCCCAGAGTTCAGGCAGGCAGAGACAGATCACAGAGTTCAGACAGGCAGAGACAGATCCCAGAGTTCAGACAGGCAGAGCAGGATCCCAGAGTTCAGGCAGGCAGAGACAGATCCCAGAGTTCAGGCAGGCAGAGCCAGATCCCAGAGTTCAGGCAGGCAGAGACAGATCCCAGAGTTCAGGCGGGCAGAGACAGATCCCAGAGTTCAGGCAGGCAGAGACAGATCCCAGAGTTCAGGCAGGCAGAGCCAGATCCCAGAGTTCAGGCAGGCAGAGACAGACCCAGAGTTCAGCCAGGCAGAGCCAGATCCCAGAGTTCAGGCAGGCAGAGACAGATCCCAGAGTTCAGGCAGGCAGAGACAGATCCCAGAGTTCAGTCAGGCAGAGACAGATCCCAGAGTACAGGCAGGCAGAGACAGATCCCAGAGTTCAGGCAGCAGAGACCGATCCCAGAGTTCAGGCAGGCAGACACAGATCCCAGAGTTCAGACAGGCAGAGCAGGATCCCAGAGTTCAGGCAGGCAGAGACAGATCCCAGAGTTCAGGCAGGCAGAGACAGATCCCAGAGTTCAGTCAGGCACAGATCCCAGAGTTCAGTCAGGCAGAGACAGATCACAGAGTACAGGCAGGCAGAGACAGATCCCAGAGTTCAGGCAGGCAGAGACAGATCCCAGAGTTCAGTCAGGCAGAGACAGATCCCAGAGTACAGGCAGGCAGAGACAGATCCCAGAGTTCAGGCAGCAGAGACCGATCCCAGAGTTCAGGCAGGCAGACACAGATCCCAGAGTTCAGAGAGGCAGAGCAGGATCCCAGAGTTCAGGCAGGCAGAGACAGATCCCAGAGTTCAGGCAGGCAGAGACAGATCCCAGAGTTCAGACAGGCAGTGACAGATCCCAGAGTTCAGGCAGGCAGAGACAGATCCGAGGTCAGGCAGGCAGAGACAGATCCCAGAGTACAGGCAGGCAGAGACAGATCGCAGAGTTCAGGCAGGCAGACCCAGATCCCAGAGTTCAGGCAGGCACAGACAGATGCCAGAGTTCAGACAGGCAGAGACAGATCCCAGAGTTCAGACAGGCAGAGCAGGATCCCAGAGTTCAGGCAGGCAGAGACAGATCCCAGAGTTCAGGCAGGCAGAGACAGATCCCAGAGTTCAGTCAGGCAGAGACAGATCCCAGAGTACAGGCAGGCAGAGACAGATCCCAGAGATCAGGCAGCAGAGACCGATCCCAGAGTTCAGGCAGGCAGAGACAGATCCCAGAGTTCAGTCAGGCAGAGACAGATCCCAGAGTACAGGCAGTCAGAGACAGATCCCAGAGTTCAGGCAGGCAGAGACAGATCCGAGAGTTCAGGCAGGCAGAGACAGATCCGAGGTCAGGCAGGCAGAGACAGATCCCAGAGTTCAGGCAGGCAGAGACAGATCGCAGAGTTCAGGCAGGCAGACCCAGATCCCAGAGTTCAGGCAGGCAGAGACAGATCCAAGAGTTCAGGCAGGCAGAGACAGATCCCAGAGTTCAGGCAGGCACAGACAGATGCCAGAGTTCAGACAGGTAGAGACAGATCCCAGAGTTCAGGCAGGCAGAGACAGATCCCAGAGTTCAGGCAGGCAGAGACAGATCCCAGAGTTCAGGCAGAGCCAGATCCCAGAGTTCAGGCAGGCAGAGACAGATCCCAGAGTTCAGGCAGGCAGAGACAGATCCCAGAGTTCAGGCAGGGAGAGACAGATCCCAGAGTTCAGGCAGGGAGAGAGAGACAGATCCCAGAGATCAGGCAGGCAGAGACAGATCCCAAAGTTCAGGCAGGAAGAGCAGGATCCCAGAGTTCAGGCAGGCAGAGACAGATCCCAGAGTTCAGGCAGGCAGAGACAGATCCCAGAGTTCAGGCAGGCAGAGACAGATCCCAGAGTTCAGGCAGGCAGAGACAGATCCCAGAGTTCAGGCAGAGACAGATCCCAGAGGTCAGGCAGGCAGAGACAGATCCCAGAGTTCAGACAGGCAGAGACAGATCCCAGAGTTCAGACAGGCAGAGACAGATCCCAGAGTTCAGGCAGGCAGAGCAGGATCCCAGAGTTCAGGCAGGCAGAGCAGGATCCCAGAGTTCAGGCAGAGACAGATTCCAGAATTCAGGCAGAGACAGTTCCCAGAGTTCAGGCAGAGACAGTTCCCAGAGTTCAGGCAGAGACAGATCCCAGAGTTCAGGCAGGCAAAGACAGATCCCAGAGTTCAGGCAGGCAGAGACAGATCCCAGAGTTCAGGCAGGCAGAGACAGATCCCAGAGTTCAGGCAGAGACAGATCCCAGAGTTCAGGCAGGGAGAGACAGATCCCAGAGTTCAGGCAGGCAGAGACAGATCCCAGAGATCAGGCAGGTAGAGACAGATCCCAGTGATCAGGCAGGCAGAGACAAATCCAAGAGTTCAGGCAGGCAGAGCCAGATCCCAGAGTTCAGGCAGGCAGAGACAGATCCCAGAGTTCAGGCAGGCAGAGACAGATCCCAGAGTTCAGGCAGGCAGAGACAGATCCCAGAGTTCAGGCAGGCAGAGACAGATCCCAGAGTTCAGGCAGAGAAAGATCCCAGAATTCAGGCAGGCAGAGACGGATCCCAGAGTTCAGACAGGCAGAGACAGATCCCAGAGTGCAGGCAGAGACAGTTCCCAGAGTTCAGGCAGAGACAGTTCCCAGAGTTCAGGCAGAGACAGATCCCAGAGTTCAGGCAGGCAGAGACAGATCCCAGAGTTCAGGCAGGCAGAGACCGATCCCAGAGTTCAGGCTGACAGAGCCAGATCCCAGAGTTCAGGCAGACAGAGCTAGATCCCAGAGTTCAGGCAGAGACAGATCCCAGAGTTCAGGCAGGCAGAGACAGATCCCAGAGTTCAGGCAGGCAGAGACAGATCCCAGAGTTCAGGCAGACACGCGCAGATCCAAGAGTTCAGGCAAGAAGAGACAGATCCCAAAGTTCAGGCAGGCAGAGCAGGATCCCAGAGTTCTGGCAGGCAGAGACAGATCCCAGAGTTCAGGCAGGCTGAGACAGATCCCAGAGTTCAGGCAGGCAGAGACAGATCCCAGAGTTCAGACAGGCAGAGACAGATCCCAGAGTTCAGGCAGGCAGAGACAGTTCCCAGAGATCAGGCAGGCAGAGACAGATCCCAGTGATCAGGCAGGCAGAGACAGATCCAAGAGTTCAGGCAGGCAGAGACAGATCCCAGAGTTCAGGCAGGCAGAGACAGATCCCAGAGTTCAGGCAGGCAGAGACAGATCCCAGAGTTCAGGCAGCAGAGACAGATCCCAGAGTTCAGACAGGCAGAGACAGTTCCCAGAGTTCAGGCAGAGACAGTTCCCAGAGTTCAGGCAGAGACAGATCCCAGAGTTCAGGCAGGCCGAGACAGATCCCAGAGTTCAGGCAGGCAGAGACAGATCACAGAGTTCAGGCAGGCAGAGACAAATCCCAGAGTTCAGGCAGGCAGAGACAGATCCCAGAGTTCAGGCAGGCAGAGACAGATCACAGAGTTCAGGCAGGCAGATACAGATCACAGAGTTCAGGCAGGCAGAGACAGATCCCAGAGTTCAGGCAGGCAGAGTTAGATCCCGGAGTTGAGGCAGGCAGAGACAGATCCCAGAGTTCAGGCAGGCAGAGACAGATCCCAGAGATCAGGCAGGCAGAGACAGTTCCCAGTGATCAGGCAGGCAGTGACAGATCCAAGAGTTCAGGCAGGCAGAGCCAGATCCCAGAGTTCAGGCAGCCAGAGACAGATCCCAGAGTTCAGGCAGGCAGAGAGAGATCCCAGAGTTCAGGCAGGCAGAGACAGATCCCAGAGTTCAGGCAGGCAGAGACAGATCCCAGAGTTCAGGCTGACAGAGCCAGATTCCAGAGTTCAGGCAGGCAGAGCCAGATCCCAGAGTTCAGGCACAGACAGATCCCAGAGTTCAGGCAGGCAGAGACAGATCCCAGAGTTCAGGCAGGCAGAGACAGATCCCAGAGTTCAGGCTGACAGAGCCAGATTCCAGAGTTCAGGCAGGCAGAGCCAGATCCCAGAGTTCAGGCAGAGACAGATCCCAGAGTTCAGGCAGGCAGAAACAGATCCCAGAGTTCAGGCAGACACGCGCATATCACAGAGTTCAGGCAAGAAGAGACAGATCCCAAAGTTCAGGCAGGCAGAGCAGCATCCCAGAGTTCTGGCAGGCAGAGACAGATCCCAGAGTTCAGGCAGGCACGCGCAGATCCCAGAGTTCAGGCAAGAAGAGACAGATCCCAAAGTTCAGGCAGGCAGAGACAGATCCCAGAGTTCAGGCAGGCAGAGACAGATCCCAGAGTTCAGGCAGAGCCAGATCCCAGAGTTCAGGCAGGCAGAGACAGATCCCAGAGTTCAGGCAGGCAGAGACAGATCCCAGAGTTCAGGCAGGGAGAGACAGATCCCAGAGTTCAGGCAGGGAGAGACAGATCCCAGAGTTGAGGCAGGCAGAGACAGATCCCAGAGATCAGGCAGGCAGAGACAGATCCCAAAGTTCAGGCAGGAAGAGCAGGATCCCAGAGTTCAGGCAGGCAGAGACAGATCCCAGAGTTCAGGCAGGCAGAGACAGATCCCAGAGTTCAGGCAGGCAGAGACAGATCCCAGAGTTCAGGCAGGCAGAGACAGATCCCAGAGTTCAGGCAGAGACAGATCCCAGAGGTCAGGCAGGCAGAGACAGATCCCAGAGTTCAGACAGGCAGAGACAGATCCCAGAGTTCAGACAGGCAGAGACAGATCCCAGAGTTCAGACAGGCAGAGACAGATCCCAGAGTTCAGGCAGGCAGGGCAGGATCCCAGAGTTCAGGCAGAGACAGATTCCAGAGTTCAGGCAGAGACAGTTCCCAGAGTTCAGGCAGAGACAGTTCCCAGAGTTCAGGCAGAGACAGATCCCAGAGTTCAGGCAGGCAGAGACAGATCCCAGAGTTCAGGCAGGCAGAGACAGATCCCAGAGTTCAGGCAGGCAGAGACAGATCCCAGAGTTCAGGCAGAGACAGATCCCAGAGTTCAGGCAGGGAGAGACAGATCCCAGAGTTCAGGCAGGCAGAGACAGATCCCAGAGATCAGGCAGGTAGAGACAGATCCCAGTGATCAGGCAGGCAGAGACAGATCCAAGAGTTCAGGCAGGCAGAGCCAGATCCCAGAGTTCAGGCAGGCAGAGACAGATCCCAGAGTTCAGGCAGGCAGAGACAGATCCCAGAGTTCAGGCAGGCAGAGACAGATCCCAGAGTTCAGGCAGGCAGAGACAGATCCCAGAGTTCAGGCAGAGAAAGATCCCAGAATTCAGGCAGGCAGAGACGGATCCCAGAGTTCAGACAGGCAGAGACAGATCCCAGAGTGCAGGCAGAGACAGTTCCCAGAGTTCAGGCAGAGACAGTTCCCAGAGTTCAGGCAGAGACAGATCCCAGAGTTCAGGCAGGCAGAGACAGATCCCAGAGTTCAGGCAGGCAGAGACCGATCCCAGAGTTCAGGCTGACAGAGCCAGATCCCAGAGTTCAGGCAGACAGAGCTAGATCCCAGAGTTCAGGCAGAGACAGATCCCAGAGTTCAGGCAGGCAGAGACAGATCCCAGAGTTCAGGCAGGCAGAGACAGATCCCAGAGTTCAGGCAGACACGCGCAGATCCAAGAGTTCAGGCAAGAAGAGACAGATCCCAAAGTTCAGGCAGGCAGAGCAGGATCCCAGAGTTCTGGCAGGCAGAGACAGATCCCAGAGTTCAGGCAGGCTGAGACAGATCCCAGAGTTCAGGCAGGCAGAGACAGATCCCAGAGTTCAGACAGGCAGAGACAGATCCCAGAGTTCAGGCAGGCAGAGACAGTTCCCAGAGATCAGGCAGGCAGAGACAGATCCCAGTGATCAGGCAGGCAGAGACAGATCCAAGAGTTCAGGCAGGCAGAGACAGATCCCAGAGTTCAGGCAGGCAGAGACAGATCCCAGAGTTCAGGCAGGCAGAGACAGATCCCAGAGTTCAGGCAGCAGAGACAGATCCCAGAGTTCAGACAGGCAGAGACAGTTCCCAGAGTTCAGGCAGAGACAGTTCCCAGAGTTCAGGCAGAGACAGATCCCAGAGTTCAGGCAGGCCGAGACAGATCCCAGAGTTCAGGCAGGCAGAGACAGATCACAGAGTTCAGGCAGGCAGAGAGAAATCCCAGAGTTCAGGCAGGCAGAGACAGATCCCAGAGTTCAGGCAGGCAGAGACAGATCACAGAGTTCAGGCAGGCAGAGACAGATCACAGAGTTCAGGCAGGCAGAGACAGATCCCAGAGTTCAGGCAGGCAGAGTTAGATCCCGGAGTTCAGGCAGGCAGAGACAGATCCCAGAGTTCAGGCAGCAGAGACAGATCCCAGAGTTCAGACAGGCAGAGACAGTTCCCAGAGTTCAGGCAGAGACAGTTCCCAGAGTTCAGGCAGAGACAGATCCCAGAGTTCAGGCAGGCCGAGACAGATCCCAGAGTTCAGGCAGGCAGAGACAGATCACAGAGTTCAGGCAGGCAGAGAGAAATCCCAGAGTTCAGGCAGGCAGAGACAGATCCCAGAGTTCAGGCAGGCAGAGACAGATCACAGAGTTCAGGCAGGCAGAGACAGATCACAGAGTTCAGGCAGGCAGAGACAGATCCCAGAGTTCAGGCAGGCAGAGTTAGATCCCGGAGTTGAGGCAGGCAGAGACAGATCCCAGAGTTCGGGCAGGCAGAGCCAGATCCCAGAGTTCATGCAGTCAGAGCAGGATCCCAGAGGTCAGGCAGGTAGAGACAGATCCCAGAGTTCAGTCAGGCAGAGACAGATCCCAGAGTTCAGACAGGCATTGACAGATCCCAGAGTTCAGGCAGGCAGAGACAGATCCCAGAGTTCAGGCATGCAGAGACAGATCCCAGAGTTCAGGCAGGCAGAGACAGATCCCAGAGTTCAGACAGGCAGAGACGGATCCCAGAGTTCCGGCAGGCATTGACAGATCCCAGAGTTCAGGCAGGCAGAGACAGATCCCAGAGTTGCGGCAGGCAGAGCCAGATCCCAGAGTTCAGGCAGGCAGAGACAGATCCCAGAGTTCAGGCAGGCAGAGAGAGATCCCAGAGTTCAGGCAGGCAGAGACAGATCCCAGAGTCCAGGCAGGCAGAGACAGATTCCAGATTTCAGGGAGACAGACCCAGATCCCAGAGTTCAGGCAGGCAGACAGATCCTAGATTTCAGGCAGGCAGAGACCGATCCCAGAGTTCAGGCAGGCAGAGACCGATCCCAGAGATCAGGCAGACAGAGACAGATCCCAGAGTTCAGGCAGGCAGAGACAGATCCCAGGGATCAGGCAGGCAGAGACAGATCCCAGAGTTCAGGCAGACAGAGCCAGATCCCAGAGTTCAGGCAAGAAGAGACAGATCCCAGAGTTCAGGCAGAGAAAGATCCCAGAATTCAGGCAGGCAGAGACGGATCCCAGAGTTCAGACAGGCAGAGACAGATCCCAGAGTTCAGGCAGAGACAGTTCCCAGAGTTCAGGCAGAGACAGTTCCCAGAGTTCAGGCAGAGACAGATCCCAGAGTTCAGGCAGGCAGAGACAGATCCCAGAGTTCAGGTAGGCAGAGACCGATCCCAGAGTTCAGGCTGACAGAGCCAGATCCCAGAGTTCAGGCAGACAGAGCTAGATCCCAGAGTTCAGGCAGAGACAGATCCCAGAGTTCAGGCAGGCAGAGACAGATCCCAGCGTTCAGGCAGACACGCGCAGATCCCAGAGTTCAGGCAAGAAGAGACAGATCCCAAAGTTCAGGCAGGCAGAGCAGGATCCCAGAGTTCTGGCAGGCAGAGACAGATCCCAGAGTTCAGGCAGGCTGAGACAGATCCCAGAGTTCAGGCAGGCAGAGACAGATCCCAGAGTTCAGACAGGCAGAGACAGATCCCAGAGTTCAGGCAGGCAGAGACAGTTCCCAGAGATCAGGCAGGCAGAGACAGATCCCAGTGATCAGGCAGGCAGAGACAGATCCAAGAGTTCAGGCAGGCAGAGACAGATCCCAGAGTTCAGGCAGGCAGAGACAGATCCCAGAGTTCAGGCAGGCAGAGACAGATCCCAGAGTTCAGGCAGCAGAGACAGATCCCAGAGTTCAGACAGGCAGAGACAGTTCCCAGAGTTCAGGCAGAGACAGTTCCCAGAGTTCAGGCAGAGACAGATCCCAGAGTTCAGGCAGGCCGAGACAGATCCCAGAGTTCAGGCAGGCAGAGACAGATCACAGAGTTCAGGCAGGCAGAGAGAAATCCCAGAGTTCAGGCAGGCAGAGACAGATCCCAGAGTTCAGGCAGGCAGAGACAGATCACAGAGTTCAGGCAGGCAGAGACAGATCACAGAGTTCAGGCAGGCAGAGACAGATCCCAGAGTTCAGGCAGGCAGAGTTAGATCCCGGAGTTGAGGCAGGCAGAGACAGATCCCAGAGTTCGGGCAGGCAGAGCCAGATCCCAGAGTTCATGCAGTCAGAGCAGGATCCCAGAGGTCAGGCAGGTAGAGACAGATCCCAGAGTTCAGTCAGGCAGAGACAGATCCCAGAGTTCAGACAGGCATTGACAGATCCCAGAGTTCAGGCAGGCAGAGTTAGATCCCGGAGTTGAGGCAGGCAGAGACAGATCCCAGAGTTCGGGCAGGCAGAGCCAGATCCCAGAGTTCATGCAGTCAGAGCAGGATCCCAGAGGTCAGGCAGGTAGAGACAGATCCCAGAGTTCAGTCAGGCAGAGACAGATCCCAGAGTTCAGACAGGCATTGACAGATCCCAGAGTTCAGGCAGGCAGAGACAGATCCCAGAGTTCAGGCATGCAGAGACAGATCCCAGAGTTCAGGCAGGCAGAGACAGATCCCAGAGTTCAGACAGGCAGAGACGGATCCCAGAGTTCCGGCAGGCATTGACAGATCCCAGAGTTCAGGCAGGCAGAGACAGATCCCAGAGTTGCGGCAGGCAGAGCCAGATCCCAGAGTTCAGGCAGGCAGAGACAGATCCCAGAGTTCAGGCAGGCAGAGAGAGATCCCAGAGTTCAGGCAGGCAGAGACAGATCCCAGAGTCCAGGCAGGCAGAGACAGATTCCAGATTTCAGGGAGACAGACCCAGATCCCAGAGTTCAGGCAGGCAGACAGATCCTAGATTTCAGGCAGGCAGAGACCGATCCCAGAGTTCAGGCAGGCAGAGACCGATCCCAGAGATCAGGCAGACAGAGACAGATCCCAGAGTTCAGGCAGGCAGAGACAGATCCCAGGGATCAGGCAGGCAGAGACAGATCCCAGAGTTCAGGCAGACAGAGCCAGATCCCAGAGTTCAGGCAAGAAGAGACAGATCCCAGAGTTCAGGCAGAGAAAGATCCCAGAATTCAGGCAGGCAGAGACGGATCCCAGAGTTCAGACAGGCAGAGACAGATCCCAGAGTTCAGGCAGAGACAGTTCCCAGAGTTCAGGCAGAGACAGTTCCCAGAGTTCAGGCAGGCAGAGACAGATCCCAGAGTTCAGGTAGGCAGAGACCGATCCCAGAGTTCAGGCTGACAGAGCCAGATCCCAGAGTTCAGGCAGACAGAGCTAGATCCCAGAGTTCAGGCAGAGACAGATCCCAGAGTTCAGGCAGGCAGAGACAGATCCCAGCGTTCAGGCAGACACGCGCAGATCCCAGAGTTCAGGCAAGAAGAGACAGATCCCAAAGTTCAGGCAGGCAGAGCAGGATCCCAGAGTTCTGGCAGGCAGAGACAGATCCCAGAGTTCAGGCAGGCTGAGACAGATCCCAGAGTTCAGGCAGGCAGAGACAGATCCCAGAGTTCAGACAGGCAGAGACAGATCCCAGAGTTCAGGCAGGCAGAGACAGTTCCCAGAGATCAGGCAGGCAGAGACAGATCCCAGTGATCAGGCAGGCAGAGACAGATCCAAGAGTTCAGGCAGGCAGAGACAGATCCCAGAGTTCAGGCAGGCAGAGACAGATCCCAGAGTTCAGGCAGGCAGAGACAGATCCCAGAGTTCAGGCAGCAGAGACAGATCCCAGAGTTCAGACAGGCAGAGACAGTTCCCAGAGTTCAGGCAGAGACAGTTCCCAGAGTTCAGGCAGAGACAGATCCCAGAGTTCAGGCAGGCCGAGACAGATCCCAGAGTTCAGGCAGGCAGAGACAGATCACAGAGTTCAGGCAGGCAGAGAGAAATCCCAGAGTTCAGGCAGGCAGAGACAGATCCCAGAGTTCAGGCAGGCAGAGACAGATCACAGAGTTCAGGCAGGCAGAGACAGATCACAGAGTTCAGGCAGGCAGAGACAGATCCCAGAGTTCAGGCAGGCAGAGTTAGATCACGGAGTTGAGGCAGGCAGAGACAGATCCCAGAGTTCGGGCAGGCAGAGCCAGATCCCAGAGTTCATGCAGTCAGAGCAGGATCCCAGAGGTCAGGCAGGTAGAGACAGATCCCAGAGTTCAGTCAGGCAGAGACAGATCCCAGAGTTCAGACAGGCATTGACAGATCCCAGAGTTCAGGCAGGCAGAGACAGATCCCAGAGTTCAGGCATGCAGAGACAGATCCCAGAGTTCAGGCAGGCAGAGACAGATCCCAGAGTTCAGACAGGCAGAGACGGATCCCAGAGTTCCGGCAGGCATTGACAGATCCCAGAGTTCAGGCAGGCAGAGACAGATCCCAGAGTTGCGGCAGGCAGAGCCAGATCCCAGAGTTCAGGCAGGCAGAGACAGATCCCAGAGTTCAGGCAGGCAGAGAGAGATCCCAGAGTTCAGGCAGGCAGAGACAGATCCCAGAGTCCAGGCAGGCAGAGACAGATTCCAGATTTCAGGGAGACAGACCCAGATCCCAGAGTTCAGGCAGGCAGACAGATCCTAGATTTCAGGCAGGCAGAGACCGATCCCAGAGTTCAGGCAGGCAGAGACCGATCCCAGAGATCAGGCAGACAGAGACAGATCCCAGAGTTCAGGCAGGCAGAGACAGATCCCAGGGATCAGGCAGGCAGAGACAGATCCCAGAGTTCAGGCAGACAGAGCCAGATCCCAGAGTTCAGGCAAGAAGAGACAGATCCCAGAGTTCAGGCAGAGAAAGATCCCAGAATTCAGGCAGGCAGAGACGGATCCCAGAGTTCAGACAGGCAGAGACAGATCCCAGAGTTCAGGCAGAGACAGTTCCCAGAGTTCAGGCAGAGACAGTTCCCAGAGTTCAGGCAGAGACAGATCCCAGAGTTCAGGCAGGCAGAGACAGATCCCAGAGTTCAGGTAGGCAGAGACCGATCCCAGAGTTCAGGCTGACAGAGCCAGATCCCAGAGTTCAGGCAGACAGAGCTAGATCCCAGAGTTCAGGCAGAGACAGATCCCAGAGTTCAGGCAGGCAGAGACAGATCCCAGCGTTCAGGCAGACACGCGCAGATCCCAGAGTTCAGGCAAGAAGAGACAGATCCCAAAGTTCAGGCAGGCAGAGCAGGATCCCAGAGTTCTGGCAGGCAGAGACAGATCCCAGAGTTCAGGCAGGCAGAGACAGATCCCAGATTTCAGGCAGGCAGAGACAGATCCCAGAGTTCAGACAGGCAGAGACAGATCCCAGAGTTCAGGCAGGCAGAGACAGTTCCCAGAGATCAGGCAGGCAGAGACAGATCCCAGTGATCAGGCAGGCAGAGACAGATCCAAGAGTTCAGGCAGGCAGAGACAGATCCCAGAGTTCAGGCAGGCAGAGACAGATCCCAGAGTTCAGGCAGGCAGAGACAGATCCCAGAGTTCAGGCAGCAGAGACAGATCCCAGATTTCAGACAGGCAGAGACAGTTCCCAGAGTTCAGGCAGAGACAGTTCCCAGAGTTCAGGCAGAGACAGATCCCAGAGTTCAGGCAGGCCGAGACAGATCCCAGAGTTCAGGCAGGCAGAGACAGATCACAGAGTTCAGGCAGGCAGAGACAAATCCCAGAGTTCAGGCAGGCAGAGACAGATCCCAGAGTTCAGGCAGGCAGAGACAGATCACAGAGTTCAGGCAGGCAGAGACAGATCACAGAGTTCAGGCAGGCAGAGACAGATCCCAGAGTTCAGGCAGGCAGAGTTAGATCCCGGAGTTGAGGCAGGCAGAGACAGATCCCAGAGTTCGGGCAGGCAGAGCCAGATCCCAGAGTTCATGCAGTCAGAGCAGGATTCCAGAGGTCAGGCAGGTAGAGACAGATCCCAGAGTTCAGTCAGGCAGAGACAGATCCCAGAGTTCAGACAGGCATTGACAGATCCCAGAGTTCAGGCAGGCAGAGACAGATCCCAGAGTTCAGGCATGCAGAGACAGATCCCAGAGTTCAGGCAGGCAGAGACAGATCCCAGAGTTCAGACAGGCAGAGACGGATCCCAGAGTTCAGGCAGGCATTGACAGATCCCAGAGTTCAGGCAGGCAGAGACAGATCCCAAAGTTGCGGCAGGCAGAGCCAGATCCCAGAGTTCAGGCAGGCAGAGACAGATCCCAGAGTTCAGGCAGGCAGAGAGAGATCCCAGAGTTCAGGCAGGCAGAGACAGATCCCAGAGTCCAGGCAGGCAGAGACAGATTCCAGATTTCAGGGAGACAGACCCAGATCCCAGAGTTCAGGCAGGCAGACAGATCCTAGATTTCAGGCAGGCAGAGACCGATCCCAGAGTTCAGGCAGGCAGAGACAGATCCCAGGGATCAGGCAGGCAGAGACAGATCCCAGAGTTCAGGCAGACAGAGCCAGATCCCAGAGTTCAGGCAGACAGAGCCAGATCCCAGAGTTCAGGCAGAGACAGTTCCCAGAGTTCAGGCAGGCAGAGCAGGATCCCAGAGATCCCGCAGGCAGAGGCAGATCCCAGAGTTCAGGCAAGAAGAGACAGATCCCAGAGTTCAGGCAGAGACAGTTCCCAGAGGTCAGGCAGGCAGAGACAGATCCCAGATTTCAGGCAGCCAGAGACAGATCCCAGAGTTCAGGCAGGCCGAGACAGATCCCAGAGTTCAGGCAGCCAGAGACAGATCCCAGAGTTCAGGCAGGAAGAGACAGATCCCAGAGTTCAGGCAGGCAGAGACAGATCCCAGAGTTCAGGCAGAGAAAGATCCCAGAGTTCAGGCAGGCAGAGACAGTTCCCAGAGTTCAGACAGGCAGAGACAGATCCCAGAGTTCAGGCAGGCAGAGCAGGATCCCAGAGTTCAGGCAGAGACAGTTCCCAGAGTTAGGGCAGAGACAGTTCCCAGAGTTCAGGCAGAGACAGATCCCAGAGTTCAGGCAGGCAGAGACAGATCCCAGAGTTCAGGCAGGCAGAGACCGATCCCAGAGTTCAGGCTGACAGAGCCAGATCCCAGAGTTAAGGCAGACAGAGGTATATCCCAGAGTTCAGGCAGAGACAGATCCCAGAGTTCAGGCAGGCAGAGACAGATCCCAGAGTTCAGGCAGACACGCGCAGATCCCAGAGTTCAGGCAAGAAGAGACAGATCCCAAAGTTCAGGCAGGCAGAGCAGGATCCCAGAGTTCTGGCAGGCAGAGACAGATCCCAGAGTTCAGGCAGGCAGAGACAGATCCCAGAGTTCAGGCAGAGACAGATCCGAGAGTTCAGGCAGGCATAGCAGCATCCCAGAGTTCAGACAGGCAGAGACAGATCCCAGAGTTCAGGCAGGCAGAGACAGTTCCCAGAGATCAGGCAGGCAGAGACAGTTCCCAGTGATCAGGCAGGCAGAGACAGATCCCAGAGTTCAGGCAGCAGAGACAGATCCCAGAGTTCAGACAGGCAGAGACAGTTCCCAGAGTTCAGGCAGAGACAGTTCCCAGAGTTCAGGCAGAGACAGATCCCAGAGTTCAGGCAGGCAGAGACAGATCACAGAGTTCAGGCAGGCAGAGACAAATCCCAGAGTTCAGGCAGGCAGAGACAGATCACAGAGTTCAGGCAGGCAGAGACAGATCCCAGAGTTCAGGCAGGCAGAGTTAGATCCCGGAGTTGAGGCAGGCAGAGACAGATCCCAGAGTTCAGGCAGGCAGAGCCAGATCCCAGAGTTCATGCAGTCAGAGCAGGATCCCAGAGTTCAGGCAGGCCGAGACAGATCCCAGAGTTCAGGCAGCCAGAGACAGATCCCAGAGTTCAGGCAGGCAGAGACAGATCCCAGAGTTCAGGCAGGCAGAGACAGATCCCAGAGTTCAGGCAGAGAAAGATCCCAGAGTTCAGGCAGGCAGAGACAGTTCCCAGAGTTCAGACAGGCAGAGACAGATCCCAGAGTTCAGGCAGGCAGAGCAGGATCCCAGAGTTCAGGCAGAGACAGTTCCCAGAGTTAGGGCAGAGACAGTTCCCAGAGTTCAGGCAGAGACAGATCCCAGAGTTCAGGCAGGCAGAGACAGATCCCAGAGTTCAGGCAGGCAGAGACCGATCCCAGAGTTCAGGCTGACAGAGCCAGATCCCAGAGTTAAGGCAGACAGAGCTATATCCCAGAGTTCAGGCAGAGACAGATCCCAGAGTTCAGGCAGGCAGAGACAGATCCCAGAGTTCAGGCAGACACGCGCAGATCCCAGAGTTCAGGCAAGAAGAGACAGATCCCAAAGTTCAGGCAGGCAGAGCAGGATCCCAGAGTTCTGGCAGGCAGAGACAGATCCCAGAGTTCAGGCAGGCAGAGACAGATCCCAGAGTTCAGGCAGGCAGAGACAGATCCCAGAGTTCAGGCAGAGACAGATCCGAGAGTTCAGGCAGGCATAGCAGCATCCCAGAGTTCAGACAGGCAAAGACAGATCCCAGAGTTCAGGCAGGCAGAGACAGTTCCCAGAGATCAGGCAGGCAGAGACAGTTCCCAGTGATCAGGCAGGCAGAGACAGATCCCAGAGTTCAGGCAGCAGAGACAGTTCCCAGAGTTCAGGCAGAGACAGTTCCCAGAGTTCAGGCAGAGACAGATCCCAGAGTTCAGGCAGGCAGAGACAGATCCCAGAGTTCAGGCAGGCAGAGACAGATCACAGAGTTCAGGCAGGCAGAGACAAATCCCAGAGTTCAGGCAGGCAGAGACAGATCACAGAGTTCAGGCAGGCAGAGACAGATCCCAGAGTTCAGGCAGGCAGAGTTAGATCCCGGAGTTGAGGCAGCAGAGACAGATCCCAGAGTTCAGGCAGGCAGAGCCAGATCCCAGAGTTCATGCAGTCAGAGCAGGATCCCAGAGATCAGGCAGGTAGAGACAGATCCCAGAGTTCAGTCAGGCAGAGACAGATCCCAGAGTTCAGACAGGCAGAGACAGATCCCAGAGTTCAGGCAGGCATTGACAGATCCCAGAGTTCAGGCAGGCAGAGACAGATCCCAGAGTTCAGGCAGGCAGAGACAGATCCCAGAGTTCAGGCAGGCAGAGCAGGATCCCAGAGATCAGGCAGGCAGAGACAGATCCCACAGTTCAGTCAGGCAGAGACAGATCCCAGAGATCAGGCAGGCAGAGACAGATCCCAGAGTTCAGGCAGGCAGAGACAGATCCCAGGGATCAGGCAGGCAGAGACCGATCCCAGAGTTCAGGCAGACAGAGCCAGATGCCAGAGTTCAGGCAGAGACAGTTCCCAGAGCTCAGGCAGAGAGAGATCCCAGAGTTCAGGCAGGCAGAGACCGATCCCAGAGTTCAGGCAGGCCGAGACAGATACCAGAGTTCAGGCAGGCAGAGACAGATCCCAGAGATCAGGCAGGCAGAGGCAGATCCCAGAGTTCAGGCATGCAGAGACAGATGCCAGAGTTCAGGCAGACAGAGCCAGATCCCAGAGTTCAGGCAGAGACAGATCCCAGAGTTCAGGCAGGCAGAGACAGATCCCAAAGTTCAGGCAGGCAGAGCAGGATCCCAGAGTTCAGGCAGGCAGAGACAGATCCCAGAGTTCAGGTAGGCAGAGACAGATCCCGGAGTTCAGGCTGACAGAGCCAGATCCCAGAGTTCAGGCAGGCAGAGCCAGATCCCAGAGTTGAGGCAGAGACAGATCCCAGAGTACAGGCAGGCAGAGACAGATCACAGAGTTCAGGCAGGCAGAGACAGATCCCAGAGTTCAGGCAGGCAGAGCAGCATCCCAGAGTTCAGACAGGCAGAGACAGATCCCAGAGTTCAGGCAGGCAGAGACAGTTCCCAGAGATCAGGCAGGCAGAGACAGTTCCCAGTGATCAGGCAGGTAGAGACAGATCCAATAGTTCAGGCAGGCAGAGCCAGATGCCAGAGTTCAGGCAGGCTGAGACAGATCCCAGAGTTCAGGCAGGCAGAGACAGATCCCAGAGTTCAGGCAGGCAGAGACAGATCCCAGAGTTCAGGCAGGCAGAGACAGATCCCAGAGTTCAGGCTGGCAGAGACAGATCCCAGAGTTCAGGCAGAGAAAGATCCCAGAGTTCAGGCAGGCAGAGACGGATCCCAGAGTTCAGACAGGCAGAGACAGATCCAAGAGTTCAGGCAGCCAGAGACAGATCCCAGAGTTCAGACAGGCAGAGACAGATCCCAGAGTTCAGGCAGGCAGAGCAGGATTCCAGAGTTCAGGCAGAGACAGTTCCCAGAGTTCAGGCAGAGACTGTTCCCAGAGTTCAGGCAGAGACAGATCCCAGAGTTCAGGCAGGCAGAGACAGATCCCAGAGTTCATGCAGGCAGAGACCGATCCCAGCGTTCAGGCTGACAGAGCCAGATCCCAGAGTTCAGGCAGACAGAGCGAGATCCTAGAGTTCAGGCAGAGACAGATCCCAGAGTTCAGGCAGGCAGAGACAGATCCCAGAGTTCAGGCAGGCAGAGACAGATCCCAGAGTTCAGGCAGGCAGAGACCGATCCCAGAGTTCAGGCTGACAGAGCCAGATCCCAGAGTTAAGGCAGACAGAGGTATATCCCAGAGTTCAGGCAGAGACAGATCCCAGAGTTCAGGCAGGCAGAGACAGATCCCAGAGTTCAGGCAGACACGCGCAGATCCCAGAGTTCAGGCAAGAAGAGACAGATCCCAAAGTTCAGGCAGGCAGAGCAGGATCCCAGAGTTCTGGCAGGCAGAGACAGATCCCAGAGTTCAGGCAGGCAGAGACAGATCCCAGAGTTCAGGCAGGCAGAGACAGATCCCAGAGTTCAGGCAGAGACAGATCCGAGAGTTCAGGCAGGCATAGCAGCATCCCAGAGTTCAGACAGGCAGAGACAGATCCCAGAGTTCAGGCAGGCAGAGACAGTTCCCAGAGATCAGGCAGGCAGAGACAGTTCCCAGTGATCAGGCAGGCAGAGACAGATCCCAGAGTTCAGGCAGCAGAGACAGATCCCAGAGTTCAGACAGGCAGAGACAGTTCCCAGAGTTCAGGCAGAGACAGTTCCCAGAGTTCAGGCAGAGACAGATCCCAGAGTTCAGGCAGGCAGAGACAGATCCCAGAGTTCAGGCAGGCAGAGACAGATCACAGAGTTCAGGTAGGCAGAGACAGATCCCGGAGTTCAGGCTGACAGAGCCAGATCCCAGAGTTCAGGCAGGCAGAGCCAGATCCCAGAGTTGAGGCAGAGACAGATCCCAGAGTACAGGCAGGCAGAGACAGATCACAGAGTTCAGGCAGGCAGAGACAGATCCCAGAGTTCAGGCAGGCAGAGCAGCATCCCAGAGTTCAGACAGGCAGAGACAGATCCCAGAGTTCAGGCAGGCAGAGACAGTTCCCAGAGATCAGGCAGGCAGAGACAGTTCCCAGTGATCAGGCAGGTAGAGACAGATCCAATAGTTCAGGCAGGCAGAGCCAGATGCCAGAGTTCAGGCAGGCTGAGACAGATCCCAGAGTTCAGGCAGGCAGAGACAGATCCCAGAGTTCAGGCAGGCAGAGACAGATCCCAGAGTTCAGGCAGGCAGAGACAGATCCCAGAGTTCAGGCTGGCAGAGACAGATCCCAGAGTTCAGGCAGAGAAAGATCCCAGAGTTCAGGCAGGCAGAGACGGATCCCAGAGTTCAGACAGGCAGAGACAGATCCAAGAGTTCAGGCAGCCAGAGACAGATCCCAGAGTTCAGACAGGCAGAGACAGATCCCAGAGTTCAGGCAGGCAGAGCAGGATTCCAGAGTTCAGGCAGAGACAGTTCCCAGAGTTCAGGCAGAGACTGTTCCCAGAGTTCAGGCAGAGACAGATCCCAGAGTTCAGGCAGGCAGAGACAGATCCCAGAGTTCATGCAGGCAGAGACCGATCCCAGCGTTCAGGCTGACAGAGCCAGATCCCAGAGTTCAGGCAGACAGAGCGAGATCCTAGAGTTCAGGCAGAGACAGATCCCAGAGTTCAGGCAGGCAGAGACAGATCCCAGAGTTCAGGCAGGCAGAGACAGATCCCAGAGTTCAGGCAGGCAGAGACCGATCCCAGAGTTCAGGCTGACAGAGCCAGATCCCAGAGTTAAGGCAGACAGAGGTATATCCCAGAGTTCAGGCAGAGACAGATCCCAGAGTTCAGGCAGGCAGAGACAGATCCCAGAGTTCAGGCAGACACGCGCAGATCCCAGAGTTCAGGCAAGAAGAGACAGATCCCAAAGTTCAGGCAGGCAGAGCAGGATCCCAGAGTTCTGGCAGGCAGAGACAGATCCCAGAGTTCAGGCAGGCAGAGACAGATCCCAGAGTTCAGGCAGGCAGAGACAGATCCCAGAGTTCAGGCAGAGACAGATCCGAGAGTTCAGGCAGGCATAGCAGCATCCCAGAGTTCAGACAGGCAGAGACAGATCCCAGAGTTCAGGCAGGCAGAGACAGTTCCCAGAGATCAGGCAGGCAGAGACAGTTCCCAGTGATCAGGCAGGCAGAGACAGATCCCAGAGTTCAGGCAGCAGAGACAGATCCCAGAGTTCAGACAGGCAGAGACAGTTCCCAGAGTTCAGGCAGAGACAGTTCCCAGAGTTCAGGCAGAGACAGATCCCAGAGTTCAGGCAGGCAGAGACAGATCCCAGAGTTCAGGCAGGCAGAGACAGATCACAGAGTTCAGGCAGGCAGAGACAAATCCCAGAGTTCAGGCAGGCAGAGACAGATCACAGAGTTCAGGCAGGCAGAGACAGATCCCAGAGTTCAGGCAGGCAGAGTTAGATCCCGGAGTTGAGCAGGCAGAGACAGATCCCAGAGTTCAGGCAGGCAGAGCCAGATCCCAGAGTTCATGCAGTCAGAGCAGGATCCCAGAGTTCAGGCAGGCCGAGACAGATCCCAGAGTTCAGGCAGCCAGAGACAGATCCCAGAGTTCAGGCAGGCAGAGACAGATCCCAGAGTTCAGGCAGGCAGAGACAGATCCCAGAGTTCAGGCAGAGAAAGATCCCAGAGTTCAGGCAGGCAGAGACAGTTCCCAGAGTTCAGACAGGCAGAGACAGATCCCAGAGTTCAGGCAGGCAGAGCAGGATCCCAGAGTTCAGGCAGAGACAGTTCCCAGAGTTAGGGCAGAGACAGTTCCCAGAGTTCAGGCAGAGACAGATCCCAGAGTTCAGGCAGGCAGAGACAGATCCCAGAGTTCAGGCAGGCAGAGACCGATCCCAGAGTTCAGGCTGACAGAGCCAGATCCCAGAGTTAAGGCAGACAGAGCTATATCCCAGAGTTCAGGCAGAGACAGATCCCAGAGTTCAGGCAGGCAGAGACAGATCCCAGAGTTCAGGCAGACACGCGCAGATCCCAGAGTTCAGGCAAGAAGAGACAGATCCCAAAGTTCAGGCAGGCAGAGCAGGATCCCAGAGTTCTGGCAGGCAGAGACAGATCCCAGAGTTCAGGCAGGCAGAGACAGATCCCAGAGTTCAGGCAGGCAGAGACAGATCCCAGAGTTCAGGCAGAGACAGATCCGAGAGTTCAGGCAGGCATAGCAGCATCCCAGAGTTCAGACAGGCAAAGACAGATCCCAGAGTTCAGGCAGGCAGAGACAGTTCCCAGAGATCAGGCAGGCAGAGACAGTTCCCAGTGATCAGGCAGGCAGAGACAGATCCCAGAGTTCAGGCAGCAGAGACAGTTCCCAGAGTTCAGGCAGAGACAGTTCCCAGAGTTCAGGCAGAGACAGATCCCAGAGTTCAGGCAGGCAGAGACAGATCCCAGAGTTCAGGCAGGCAGAGACAGATCACAGAGTTCAGGCAGGCAGAGACAAATCCCAGAGTTCAGGCAGGCAGAGACAGATCACAGAGTTCAGGCAGGCAGAGACAGATCCCAGAGTTCAGGCAGGCAGAGTTAGATCCCGGAGTTGAGGCAGGCAGAGACAGATCCCAGAGTTCAGGCAGGCAGAGCCAGATCCCAGAGTTCATGCAGTCAGAGCAGGATCCCAGAGATCAGGCAGGTAGAGACAGATCCCAGAGTTCAGTCAGGCAGAGACAGATCCCAGAGTTCAGACAGGCAGAGACAGATCCCAGAGTTCAGGCAGGCATTGACAGATCCCAGAGTTCAGGCAGGCAGAGACAGATCCCAGAGTTCAGGCAGGCAGAGACAGATCCCAGAGTTCAGGCAGGCAGAGCAGGATCCCAGAGATCAGGCAGGCAGAGACAGATCCCACAGTTCAGTCAGGCAGAGACAGATCCCAGAGATCAGGCAGGCAGAGACAGATCCCAGAGTTCAGGCAGGCAGAGACAGATCCCAGGGATCAGGCAGGCAGAGACCGATCCCAGAGTTCAGGCAGACAGAGCCAGATGCCAGAGTTCAGGCAGAGACAGTTCCCAGAGCTCAGGCAGAGAGAGATCCCAGAGTTCAGGCAGGCAGAGACCGATCCCAGAGTTCAGGCAGGCCGAGACAGATACCAGAGTTCAGGCAGGCAGAGACAGATCCCAGAGATCAGGCAGGCAGAGGCAGATCCCAGAGTTCAGGCATGCAGAGACAGATGCCAGAGTTCAGGCAGACAGAGCCAGATCCCAGAGTTCAGGCAGAGACAGATCCCAGAGTTCAGGCAGGCAGAGACAGATCCCAAAGTTCAGGCAGGCAGAGCAGGATCCCAGAGTTCAGGCAGGCAGAGACAGATCCCAGAGTTCAGGTAGGCAGAGACAGATCCCGGAGTTCAGGCTGACAGAGCCAGATCCCAGAGTTCAGGCAGGCAGAGCCAGATCCCAGAGTTGAGGCAGAGACAGATCCCAGAGTACAGGCAGGCAGAGACAGATCACAGAGTTCAGGCAGGCAGAGACAGATCCCAGAGTTCAGGCAGGCAGAGCAGCATCCCAGAGTTCAGACAGGCAGAGACAGATCCCAGAGTTCAGGCAGGCAGAGACAGTTCCCAGAGATCAGGCAGGCAGAGACAGTTCCCAGTGATCAGGCAGGTAGAGACAGATCCAATAGTTCAGGCAGGCAGAGCCAGATGCCAGAGTTCAGGCAGGCTGAGACAGATCCCAGAGTTCAGGCAGGCAGAGACAGATCCCAGAGTTCAGGCAGGCAGAGACAGATCCCAGAGTTCAGGCAGGCAGAGACAGATCCCAGAGTTCAGGCTGGCAGAGACAGATCCCAGAGTTCAGGCAGAGAAAGATCCCAGAGTTCAGGCAGGCAGAGACGGATCCCAGAGTTCAGACAGGCAGAGACAGATCCAAGAGTTCAGGCAGCCAGAGACAGATCCCAGAGTTCAGACAGGCAGAGACAGATCCCAGAGTTCAGGCAGGCAGAGCAGGATTCCAGAGTTCAGGCAGAGACAGTTCCCAGAGTTCAGGCAGAGACTGTTCCCAGAGTTCAGGCAGAGACAGATCCCAGAGTTCAGGCAGGCAGAGACAGATCCCAGAGTTCATGCAGGCAGAGACCGATCCCAGCGTTCAGGCTGACAGAGCCAGATCCCAGAGTTCAGGCAGACAGAGCTAGATCCTAGAGTTCAGGCAGAGACAGATCCCAGAGTTCAGGCAGGCAGAGACAGATCTCTGAGTTCAGGCAGGCAGAGACAGATCCCAGAGTTCA